>NC_090444.1:583555923-584805923 GCF_031143425.1 Pleurodeles waltl | reverse complement strand
TCTTGGGCTCCACTGTTCAATCCCTGGGACATGGCCTACAAGGCTATGGACGACATCTGCACACATGGATGACACAGGGGAATGACTAGGTGTACTTGGCACTCTACAGAAGTGGGGTGGGATGGCACATGGCCTGCCTTACGGAGGGACCTCCTTGCCTAGGGAAACCCACAGCCCACCTCCCCCACCCAGACACCTCCACTGTGCGCAAAATGAGCAGAATGAGAGTGTACTCACCCCCTTGTGGCTGCTGTGATGCCCTCAAGCGCCCATCCAACTCCGGGTACGCCACCGCCAGGATCCTGAACATCAGGGGGGTAATGGTGCGACGGGCACCCCTCCCACGTTGGGAGGCCATGCCCAGCTGAGCCTCCGCCGTCTTCTTGCTCCATCTTTTCCGGCAGTGGGTGCTCCGTCTGTGGTAGGCCCCCAGGGTCCGGATGTCCTTGGCGATGGCACGCCAAATGTCTTTTTTCTGGTGGGTGCTGACCTACATGAATTGTACATGGGGAAGAGACATTTTATTACCAACTGCACCGTCACAGTCATTGGCCCCCATCTCTACCTTTGCCATGTGGCACATGCATTCATCGTCGTTTCAAGCACGCCTCAATCTCCCCCCCCATCTTTCATCTACCCCACTCCACACAGGCATAGCCCATACAGCATGCTCCCAGTGTACTTACCTGTTTGTCTGGAGGACCGTAGAGTAGCGTGTACTGGGGGAGGACCCCATCCACGAGTTTCTCCAACTCCTCTGATGTGAAGGCAGGGGCCCTTTCCCCAGACACTCGAGCCATTGTCTCTTCCAGACCGAGGTCACTGCAGCACTTGCAGTGTAGGTCCTCTCCTGTCGAAGATCAGGTATCGAGCGATTGAACAGATAGAAAATGGCGGTCACACCCGCAGCTGTGCGTACCGTCACCGCCGGCGCACATCGTCATTGGCTCCTGGGACCCATAGGGTCCAATGTTAACCAATGCAGCATTGCGCCGCGGTCTTCGACTGCCTACCGCGACGGTGTACAACGCCAGCACAGTTACCTCACATCCCATTGTCCCACTTTAGAGGTCAGGCAGCCGCCATTTCAGGGGCACACATGGCTTAATTTTTAACTGCGTCACACATACCTAGGCCTAGCCTCAACACACATACAGGCCACTTTTCGGATCATGATTCGTGTTCTGTGTAAACTGTGGGTACGTACCTCTAAGTTGGTTGACTCTGTGCTTGCTGTTGTCATTCATAGGCACCTTCCGCTGGGATATGTGAGGAGATGGCGGCATCCTCCGGTGTACAGACCGCTGGTGGACCTGTCGACAATGGAGGAAAGACATGTGATCATCACCTACAGGCTTGACCGTGCCACAATCCATGAACTGTGTACCCAGCTGGAGCCAGACCTGATGTCAGCTATCTGCTATCCCACAGGAATCCCCTCTCAACTGCAGGTGCTGTCAGTACTCCATTTCCTTGCAAGTGGGTCATTTCAAACAACAGTGACCATAGCATCAGGGATTTCCCAGCCTATGTTTTCCAACGTGTTGTCTGCCCTGCTGAAACACATGCAGAGCCACATCGTTTTCCCTCAGGTGGAGGATTTGCCTACAGTGAAAGGTGATTCCTATGCCCTGGGACATATCCCCAACATCATAGGTGCCATTGATGGGACACATGTGGCTTTGGTCCCCCCCGCAGGAGTGAACAGGTATACAGAAACCGGAAGAGTTATCATTCCATGAATGTACAGATGGTGTGTTTGGCAGACCAGTACATCTCCCATGTGAATGCCAAGTTCCCTGGCTCAGTCCATGACGCTTACATCCTGCGGAATAGCTGCATCCCTTATGTGATGGGTCAACTCCAGAGGCACTGGGTGTGGCTATTAGGTGAGCACCTGGAAGCAAAACAGTAGGAATGGTTGTCTGGGTCTGGGGATATCCCTACAGGTTAGTGTGTGTCTAACAGTTGTCCCTCGCCATTTGCAGGTGACTCTGGTTACCCCAACCTGTCATGGCTACTGACCCCAGTGAGGAATCCCAGGACAAGGGCAGAGGAACGCTACAATGAGGCCCTTGGGCGAACTCGGCGGATTATAGAATGGACCTTCGGCCTCCTGAGGCCAGGTTCAGGTGCCTCCATATGACAGGTGGATCCCTATTCTACTCACCAAAGAAGGTGTGCCAGATCATCGTGGCCTGCTGTATGCTTCACAACTTAGCTTTGTGACGACAGGTGCCTTTTCTGCAGGAGGATGGTCCAGATGTTGCAGCTGTGAAGCCTGTGGACAGTGAAGACAAGGAAGCAGAAGAAGAGGACATGGACAACAGGAACTCGTGATCCTGCAATATTTCCAGTGAGACACATGTAAGAGTACAGACCTGCCTACAACATGTACTTTAACACTACTACCTCTCTACTGTCTGTCCTTTTCACCCAGTGTATGGTCACTGAGTTGTCACTTTCCCTTATGATTTCACAGATGTGGGTCCCACTGTGTGACATCTGCTTTGTTTCTTCATGGACTAGAGCTGTGTGACATAGGTATGTTGCCATTACAATTGAAAGAGCATTTTGTCACTGTAATTGCTAATACACAATTTTGAAATCACAGACTGACTCCAGATTGTTTTGTGCTTCAAGGGTGTTTATTTAAGTGCTCAATATTGGAGGGGGTTGTAAAATGGTGAGGGGGGTGGTGGAAGAATGTCCATGGCAGAGTCCAGTCTATTAGTCTCACAGGTGCATTGCCCAAATGGTTATAGGAAGTGGAGCTGGGGCAGTTTGAGGATGGACAGGGTGAAAAAGTGGGACAGAAAGATGACATTCAGGGTGGTCTTATTTCTTGGCGGGGGTCTTGGCATCGTTCTCTGTCTTTGTCCTGGATCTCTGGGACCGTTTGCGGGGTGGTTCTCCCTCTGCAGGGGGTGGGGTGCTGGTGTGGTGGTCCTTTGGTGGGGCGTCCTGTCCACTAGCGCCAGCGGAGGTGTTGGGCAGTTCATCGTCCATGCTAGTGTCAGGGGCCCCTTGTTGTGCCACAGTGTCCCTCCTGGTGTTAAGGACTTCCTTCAGCACCCCTACGATGGTGCACAGGGTAGAATTGATGGTTCTGAGTTCCTCCCTGAAGCCCAAATACTGTGCCTCCTGCAGCCGCTTGGTCTCCTGAAACTTGGCCAGTACCGTTGCCATTGTCTACTGGGAGTGGTGGTAGGCTCCCATGATGGAGGAGAGGGCCTCGTGGAGAGTGGGTTCCCTTGGCCTGTCCTCCCCCTGTCGCACAGCAGCCAGTGTTCCTGGGCCTCCGTCCCCTGGACCGTGTGCCCACTACCACTGCCCCAGGGTCCCTGTTGTTGTTGGGGTGGTGGGTTAGCCTGGGTTCCCTGTAGTGGTGGACACACTTCTGCTTGACGTGTCCTGGGGACAGAGGTATGGGCCCGCTGGGTGGGTGCTGTGCTGGTGTTTCCAGAGGGAGGAAGCTCTGTAGTGGCCTGTGACTGTGTGAGGGGAACCAACTGTCCAGAGGTCCCCGATGGGCTGGGCTGGGCTGGTCATCTAGATCCAGTTGGACAGAGGTGCTGTCATCACTGTGGGCCTCTTCTGTTGGTGGTGTGGACATGTGTGGACCCTCCTGTCCGGTTGACGTTGGGTAGGGGTCCTGCAGGGGTATAAAAGGATGTTTATTACATCTGTGTGTGGCATGGTGTGCAATGGGTATGTGACTGTGTACCCCAGTGCTTGCATTCCTGTGTGGGACCTTGTGTGATGATGGTTTAGGGGGGTGTATGGGTATGTGCAGTGGCCATGCTTTGGTGATGGGTGTCCATGCTTTGTTGTTGCAAGCAGGGCTTGGTGTTGGGATGGGTGGTTTGTGATATTGGGACATTTGTGAGGAGTTGGAGTGATGGGGTGAGGGTGAGGGTAGGGGTACGAGATGACATGCAGGTAGGGTGGGGGATGTAATAGTAAAGCTTTGCCTTATCAGAGTCCATTTCTCCATCTACTCCTGCAAGGCCCTCAGGATGCAGAATCACCAAGAACAGCTCCTCCCATGTTGTTAGTTGTTGGGGAGGAGGTGGGGGTGCGCCGCCAGTCCGCTGAACCGCAAGGTGGTGTGTTGAGACCACGGAACGCACCTTCCCCCGTAGGCCGTTCCACCTCTTCCTGATGTCATCCCGATTTCTTGGGTACTGTCCCACTACGTTGACCCTGTCCACTATTCTTTGCCATAGCTCCATCTTCCTAGCTATGGAGGTGTGCTGCACCTGTGCTCCGAACAGCTGTGTCTCTACCCGGGCGATTTCCTCCACCATGACCCTGAGCTCCTCCTTAGAGAACCTGGGGTGTCTTTGCCGTGCCATGGGGTGGTGTGGGTGATGTGTGGGGTGGTGTGTGTGGTGATAGGTGTGCTGATATGTAGTGGTGTGTTGTGTGAGGTGCGTGGAAGTTCTGTTGGTGATGGTATTTTGTGCCTGTGGATGCTTGGTTGTGGATTGTAGTGTCTCTCTCTGGCCTTCTCTCGGTAATGTTGTCGTAAGGGTTTGTGGGTTATGTGGGTGGGTGTTTTATATTGTATTGGGTGTGTGGGAGTGGTGTGTGTATGTGTATCAGGTGTGTGTATTTCGATTTGTCCAATGTGGCTGTGTTTTGTAAGAGTGTGTATTTTGAGCGCGGCGGTGTGTACCGCCAATGAAATACCGCGGTTGAAAGAAGTGTGTTGTAATAGTGTGGGCGTATTTCTGTTGGCGTGATGGTGGAGGATTTGTTTTCGCCAGTTTATCACTGACCTTTGGTGTGGCGGACTTGTGTGGGTGTCTGAATTTTGGCGGATTCCATGCTGTGGGTCATAATAGCTGTGGCGGATTTCCGAGGCCGCGGCGGTGTGTTGGAGGTCTTCTGCACAGCGGTAAGTGGCTTTTACCGCCAGTGTTGTAATGAGGGCCAAAGTGTCAGCCAAATTCTGCCAATTACTGTGTGGTGGAATTTTTTCTCGTGCAAGGCAACAGAACCGTACATTGGGGTGTGCAAGATTCTGCATCTCCTAGCACAATTTCCTTTTGCTAGGAGGGCATCCAGCAACATTATCTAATGTAGGGGCTCATAAGAGTTTGTGGTCAGAAGCATACCAGCCAACAAGAGAATATACTGGAGCGGCAGCAAAATCAACTCAAGTAGCTTCATCCTCTGTCACACCTTGTGGTGCTGTTCGCACAAATTGTTCAGCTTGGGACACACTAGTGGTGTTTAACCACAGTGCGAGCAGTGCAACATGCCTATTTCAGCCTGTCGGCAGTAATCTGCAGAGTCTCACTGAGTTTTTATGTAACTCCATGGAATTCAATGCAGTCAAATTCTGCAAGTTCTGCTCACACCTAGCTAAAATACAACATGAGGGAATAGTTGATAATTATGGATGTAGAACACATTCATTTATATTTAGAAGAGAATTGACAGAGAAACATGGCCCATTCCTGTCCTTGCCCCTGTGCTGGAGCACAAGAGCTGCCTAGCACAAATGCAGGCACCCTTGCACCATAGTGCAAGTGCGCCTGCGTTGCATTCAAGATTGTTTTTGTGCAGGAAGGGGCTACTTCCTGCATAAAGGCAATCCTGAGAGGTATGTTCCTCTTTCTATGCGTGCTGCAGAATGCTCACAAACAAATAGGAGAAAACAAGGAGAAATAATTATACCTATACTCAATACACCTCTCCTAGGAAGGTGTATATTTCTGGCACATTCCCAGGTCTACCACTTCTGGGGAACCTGGAAATGTGTCAAAATCCATGGATGTTGCGTGTATGGTGCAAACAAGACTCAAACATGGTCATAAATATGGTCCCAAGTAGCCACCTACAAGCAGCATGCGTGTGTCCAAGCTGTTATGGAAATATTAGCAAAAGGTGAACATCACAGAATGGGAATATTATTAGGTATTCTGAATGATAATTAAAAACAATTGTGCAGGGTAAGATGGGTCCTTGTTGATATTTTAGCAAAGTTTTATCATTGTTTCCATGTGCAAATAGTTTCAGCAAAGACAATCTTAAACAAAACAACAGAGGCCAATCTCCACAAAACCTGTAAGAAGTTAAAATCACAGTCATTTTCAAGCAAGAAAAGATGGAGACTTGTGTGTCAATTACCATACAGTATCTGAGAAATAAAGTTATGATTAGCACCAAACTAGTAAGGGTGCTGTTCCCTTAATGACAAGCGAAATTCGGTCACAGCTTACTATTTATTCTGGCCTTCATCAAATAAATCAAATTAAAGCAATTTAGAATGCACAGCATTTGGTTTGAGGTGTCAATCATTTACATTTTATAAACAACCATTATGTTGTTTCTCTTTCACTCCTGTAATATCAAGCAAAAGCCCCATCTCTCAGAGGATTACAAATCTAGGCCATTACCAAAGGATGGCCAAGACTCTTTCAATTCCCAGGCTTTAGACAATTTACACACCTTCAAGTATTTTGGATGCCAATCTAAGTTTTTTCTAAACTACTTACTCTTAAAATGCCAGATATACATTTTAATGTTGGACTTCCTGACCATTGGAATGGATGTTAGTTAAACTAAGTGTTAGACTTTTCATCCTTGGCGTGGTCTCCCTAAACTTTTTGCCTCTGTTCCCCAGGTTGTTGATGTGTGCTGGACTCTGATTTTACTGTTTTTGTTACTCTGGGCACTTTACCACTGCTAACCAGTGCTAAAGTGCAAGTGCTCCTGTTTAAAATGTGTACGTAATTGGTTCTCCATGATTGGCATATTTGTTTTACTGTTAAGTCCCTAGTAAAGTGCACTAGAGGTGCCCAGACCCTGTAAATCAAATGTTACTAGTGGGCCTGCAGCACTGGTTGTGCCACCCACACAAGTAACCCTGTAATCATGTCTCAGACCTGCCACTGCAGTGTCTGTAAGTGTATTTTTACACTGTAAATTCGACTTGGCAAGTGTACCCACTTGCCGGGCCTAAACCTTCCCTTTTCTTACATGTAAGGCACCCCTAAGGTAGGCCCTAGGTAGCCCCAAGGTGCAGGGTGCAGTGTATGGATAAGGTAGGACATATAGTAATGTGGTTTATATGTCCTGACAGTGAAATACTGCCAACTTCGTTTTTCACTGTTGCAAGGCCTGTCTCTCTCATAGGATAACATGGGGGCTACCTTTAAATATGATTAAAGTGTAGAATCCCCTAGAGAGTAGATGGACATGTGGAGTTTGGGGTCCCGGAACTCACAATTTAAAAATACATCTTTTAGTAAAGTTGATTTTAAGATTGTGCGTTTGAAAATGCCACTTTTAGAAAGTGAGCATTTTCTTGCTTAAACCATTCTGTGACTCTGCCTTGTTTGTGGATTCCCTGTCTGGGTCAGTTTGACAGTTGGGTTGTTTTTCACCTCGCACTAGACAGTGACACAAAGGGGGCTGGGGTGTAACCTGCATTTCCTGATTAGCCATCTCTGCTAGGAGGGAGGGGTGGAGTGGTCACTCTCATCTGAAAGGACTGTGCCTGCCTCTGACAATGCCGGCTCCAACCCCCTGGTGTGTGTCTGAGGCCTTGCCTGGGCAAGGCAAGATTTCACAAGTAGGTGTGAGTCCCCTTTGAAGAAAGGTGACTTCAAAGACTAAAATGGGTATAAGAAGGGCACCCAAATCTACAGACTTTAGAAACACTTCTGGAACCAAGAGGAACCTCTGCCTGGAGAAGAGCTGATAGCTGAGGAAGAAGTGCTGCCCTGCCTGTGACTGTGCTTTGTGGAGCTTTCCTGCAGTGCTGCTTCTGCCAGAGTAAGAGGGCAAAGACTGGACTTTGTGTGCCTTCCATCTTGTGAAGAAATCTCCAAGGGCTTGAGTTAGAGCTTGCCTCCTGTTGTTTGAAGTCTCAGGGACAGCAAAGACTTCTCTCTGCCAGTACCTGGGGTCTCTGGAGAGACTCCTGCTCTGACAAGTGGTGCCCTATCCAGTCCCTGTGCCCTTGAAAGGAAAGCTGGTGGAAATCCAAAGAAATCGACTTCGGACGACTCCGGACCGACGCCGCTACTGAATCCGGTAACGCTGCCTGCACCTGACGCCGTGACCTTCGCTGGAACGCCACACTCTTTGCAGGCCCGACGCCGCAGCAGCCCAGCTGAAGTCCACGACTCAGTGGAAGTCGCCGCACCACGTCGTGACCAATGCCGCTCGAAGTGCACGGATTCAACATTTCGCACAGACGCCGCCATCCCCGACTTCGCGCATCGGATTGTTTTCACTTTTCACCAAAGGTACTGTACTTGGGGGTCTACACGACTCCGTGTCCAGCGCCGCTGGTGTCGGCTTGTTGGGAACGACTCCGTCATGACGCTGTGTTAACATCTCATCAAAGCATTTTTGTTTCTAAGCGCTATTTTTGAGTTTAATCTTTAAAAATTCATAACTTGACTTGTGTATGTCGGATTTTTGTCGTTTTGGTCTTGTTTTGTTTAGATAAATGTTTCCTATTTTTCTAAACCGGTGTTGTGTCATTTTGTAGTGTTTTCATTAAGTTACTGTGTGTGTTGGTACAAATACTTTACACCTAGCACTCTGAAGTTAAGCCTACTGCTCTGCCAAGCTACCAAGGGGGTAAGCAGGGGTTAGCTGAGGGTTATTCTCTTTTACCCTGACTAGAGTGAGGGTCCTTGCTTGAACCGGGGGTAACCTGACTGTCAACCAAAGACCCCATTTCTAACATTGGTGAGCGGTTGGGATTTGGACTTGTATTTGTACTTGACATACAGTAATAAAGTGTACACTACTGCTTGAGTTCAGACCACTACGTGACCACATACTGCTTGTCTTGAGATTTTAGCTTTTTCTCTTTTTGTGGATTTTTCCCTACGTCCACTTTGTTTTTTTTCGCTGATCCTTGATTGACTTTGAACTTCATTTGGGAACTTGTTTCTGCATTTGGAACTTTGCACTCTTTTTACCTTTCATCATGTCTCTACTTGGAGATGCATCAGTTGGAGCTGACTTTGACCTTGAGAAATTGGAGAGTTATACCAAAGCTCAGTTGAAGCAATTCTGTAAAAGTTTGGACTGTCCCAATAAGAGCTCATCCAGGAAGGAGGAGCTGCAAAAGGCGCTGAGGGCCTGGGTGGCAGCCAACAGCACTGAAGGGCACACAGAGGATGAGGGAGATGAGGAAGATGAGGAAGAGTGTTTAGTACACAATGGTATTGTGGGTTGGCCTGTTATGTCCAGGGAGAAGGTCTCCAGGCAGGTAGCAGTGTCTCATCCAAGGGTCTGACACCTGAGGAGTTGCAGGACAGACAGGCAGAGAGGGCATACCAATTGGAGCTGCAGAAGCTCAATCTGGAGAAAGAAAGAGATGAGAGAAGAGCAGCCCTTGAGGAAAGGAAGATGCAGCTGGCTCATGAGCTTAACTTAAAGGAGTTAGATCAGAGGAGCCAGTCCAGTAGGGATGGTGGCAGCAATCCTACAGTGCAGCCGGAGAGAAGGGTACACATCCCAAAAGACCTTGTGAGGGATTATAAGAGGGAGGATATATCTACTTGTGGTTCAAGGGTTAAGAGTCAGCTCTCCACATGAACCTGGTCCCTGAAGCTCATTGGGGGGCAGCCCTGTGGAAGCATTTTGAGGCAGAGGGGAGGGACACATTGACAGACTTAGGGGATGCTCAGAGTCTCACCTACCCTGTCATGAAGGAGGCCTTACTCACCAGGTATGGTCTCACCCCTGAGCAGTACAAGGAGAAGTTTAGATCCTACAAGAGAAAGGAATCCCAAACATGGGTGGAATGTGTTGATTCTTTTTGCAGGTCACTGGATGGTTGGGTGAAGGGCAGTAAGGTAAACACGTATGAGGGGCTTTACAATTTAATTGCTTGGGAGCACTTGTACAGTTTAAGTTTTCCAGAGCTGCGCCAGCACCTCATTGACAGCAAGCTGACTGACCCCAGGAAGCTTGCGCAGGAAGCGGACCGCTGGGAGAGCACCAGGGTCCAAAAGAGGTATGGAGGAGACCACGACAAGGGTGGGCAGGGTCCCTCTCAGAAGAAAGGGGGCTAAGGGCAAACAGGGGGAGTTCTCTAAAGGGCCCCAAACTGATTCCCAGGGTAAGGATTCCCAACCCCCCAGTGAAAAGAAGCCATGGTTGTCCAAAGGGAAGCCAGTGGCAGGTGGTCCCCCACGTAAGTGCTATGCATGTGACCAGGTGGGTCATGTGAGGGGGGACCCCAAATGCCCCAAAAGTACACCACCACCCACTGGTGCACCGTCCCAGGGTTTGGCCAGTGTAGCGCTTGGGGAGGAGTTGGTTTCAGGTGGGTGGGAACCAGCAGAAATGACCCTTGTCTCACTAGGGGACAGTGAGATGGTCCAGAGAAACCTAGTGCATGATAACACTAAGAAATACAGGCAATGGGTGACCATCAATCGACAGAGGGTGGAGGCTCTGAGAGACACAGGAGCCAGTGTGACTACAGTGAGGAGTCACCTGGTGTCTGAAGAGCAGATTGATCCCCGGGTACTTCACCAAGTAGTTGCGGTAGACAACTCTGAGCGCCTCTGCAGAGTGGGGCAGGTTCCCTTTGAATGGTGGGGGGGTCTCAGGTTCCTGGAAAGTAGCTGTGAGTCCAACCATGCCTGTTGATTGTTTGCTAGGTAACGACCTGGAGGATTCCCCTTGGAAGGAGGTGGAACACAGGTCTCACTTGGAGATGTTGGGTTTGCCTGGGTGGGTATGCGTATCCACCCGGTCTATGGCAGCCAATCAGGGTAGTCAAGAGCCCCTGGAGCCTGAAACAGTGGCCCAGGGGACTGCCAAGAAGAGGAAGGGCAGGGGGCGCGGGAAACCGGCCCCAGAAGTTCCCACGGTCCGGGAGGAGGCAGAGCCTGAGGGTGATGCCCCGGAGCCTACAGGGGAACAGGTGGCTGAACTGGGGGAGGTCCCTGAGCTGTCCAAGTGGCAGCAGGAAGGGGGACCCACCAGGGAAGCATTCTGCACAGCGCAGAAGGAGTGCCCTATTCTTGAGGGGCTAAGGCAGCAGGCTGCATCCCAGGCGGCTGGCGAGGCGCCAGGTACTCACCTGATTTATTGGGAGGATGGCCTCCTGTATACTGAGCCTAAGGTTCCTGAGCCTGGGTCAGCTCGTATGCTGGTGGTACCCCAGTGCTTCAGGGCATTCCTACTGGGTTTGTATCATGATGTGCCTTTGGCAGGACATCTAGGGCAGGACTAGACCTATAAGAGGCTTGTCTCTCACTTTTACTGGCCCTTGATGCACAAGCAGTCAGCTGCTTATTGTAGGTCTTGTCAGACTTGTCAGGCAAGTGGCAAGAGTGGGGGGAAATGCAAAGCTCCCCTCCAACCTTTACCGGTAGTCAGTACTCCCTTTGAAAGGGTAGGAATTGACATTGTTGGGCCTCTGGATCCCAAGACAACAATGGGCAACAGGTTCATCCTGGTCTTGGTGGACCATGCCACACGGTACCCAGAAGCCATTACTCTAAGGACGGTCACTGCCCCCGTGGTGGGACGTGCCTTGATGGGAGTTTTTACCCGCATGGGGTTCCCCAAGGAAGTGGTATCTGATAGAGGTACAAACTTCATATCCACTTACATGAAGTCTCTGTGGAAGGTGTGTGGGGTAACGTACAAGTTCACCACACCTTACCACCCCCAAAGTAAAGGTCTGGTTGAGAGATTCAACCGCACCTTGAAAGGCATGATTCAGGGCCTGTCCGAGCCCTTGAGGCGTAAGTGGGACGTCCTCTTGCCATGCCTTCTGTTCGCTTACAGGGAGGTGCCTCAAAAGGGACTTGGCTTTAGCCCCTTTGAGCTCATCTATGGCCACCCTGTGAGGGGACCGCTCAGTCTGGTGAAGGAGGCTTTGGAGAAAGCTCCTAGTAAACCACCCCAGGATGTATTTAGCTACATGCTGGCACTAAGAAACCAGACTGCCCGCTTCAGGAGTCTCGCTCAGGAGAACCTGGAAGCAAGCCTGGAGGATATGAAACGGTGGTACGACCAGAATGCCACTCTGATTGAGTTTCAGCCTGGACAAAAAGTGTGGCTCATGGCACCAGTAGAGCCTAGGGCTCTCCAAGATAAGTGGACTGGGCCTTTTGAGGTGGTGGAAAGAAAGAGCAAGGTCACCTATCTGGTAGACTTGCAATCCCCCAGGAACCCTTTGAGGGTCCTACATGTCAACCGCCTCAAACCACACTTTGAGCGAACTGAGCTATCCATGCTCCTAGCGACAGATGACGGGGTGGAGGAAGAGAGTGAGACTCTTCCTGACCTCCTGTCTGCAGGAGAGAAAGATGGGTCTGTGGAGGGAGTGATCCTCTCCCCCTTCCTGACTGAGGAACAGCAGAGGGACTGTCGCCACGTGCTGGGACAGTTCGCCTCGATGTTTTCCCTGATCCCAGGAGTCACACACCTGTGCGCACATGATGTGGACACTGGGGACAGTACACCTGTTAAACATAAGGTTTACAGGGTGACTGACAGGGTCAGGGCTTGCATTAAGGAGGAAGTCTCCAAAATGTTAACCCTAATGTTATTGAGCACTCCAGCAGTCCTTGGGCCAGCCCAGTGGTCTTGGTCCCAAAGCCTGCTGCTCCTGGTGCCACTCCAGAACTTAGGTTCTCTGAGGACTACCGGGGTCTCAATGCAGTCAGCAGGACTGACGCACACCTCATCCCCCGAGCTGATGAGCTCATTGATCGGTTAGGAGCTGCCAAGTACCTCAGTACTCTTGATTTAACATCTGGGTACTGGCAGATTGCCTTAACTGAGGGGGCAAAGGAGAGGTCAGCATTCTCTACCCCAGATGGGCACTTCCACTTCAATGTGATGCCCTTTTGGATGAAGAACGCCCCTGCCACCTTTCAGAGGTTGGTCAACCAGGTGTTGGCAGGACTGGATGAGTTCAGTGCCGACTACCTGGATGACATTGCTGTGTTTAGTTCCACATGGGAGGAACACCTGCAACACCTCTGGAGAGTGTTAGAGGCCCTGCAGAAGGCAGGCCTCACTATTAAGGCGAGCAAGTGCCAAATAGGGCAGGGTTCTGTGGTGTACTTAGGACACCAGGTGGGGAGTGGCCAGGTGGCACCCCTACAGCCTAAGATTGACACGATTCTGGCTTGGAGCCTCCCAAGACCCGGACTGAAGTGAGAGCCTTTTTAGGTCTCACAGGATATTACCGGAGGTTTGTTAAGGGATATGGTACCATTGTTACCCCCTTAACTGAGTTGACTTCTAAGAAGCAACCGAAGAAAGTGATCTGGACAGAGGCTTGCCAGAACGCTTTTGATGCCCTGAAGGCTGCCATGTGCACAGCACCTGTGCTGCAGGCACCTGACTACTCCAAGGAGTTTGTTGTACAAACAGACGCCTCAGAGCATGGTATTGGAGCAGTACTCTCACAGCTTAATGAAGAGGGCCTAGATCAACCCGTAGCCTTCATTAGCAGGAGGCTCCTACCCAGGGAACGTAGGTGGAGTGCCATAGAACGCGAAGCGTTTGCTGTGGTCTGGGCACTGAAGAAGCTAAGACCCTACTTGTTTGGGACTCACTTCTGAGTTCAGACCGACCACAGGCCCCTCAGATGGTTCATGCAGATGAGGGGTGAGAATCCAAAACTGTTGAAGTGGTCCATTTCCCTACAGGGGATGGACTTTACGGTGGAACATCGTCCTGGTACAGAGCACGCCAATGCTGATGGTCTGTCCAGGTTCTTCCGCCTTAGTGATGAGAACTCCCATGAGGTTGGGTAGTTGCTCCCCACTTTTAGCTGGGGGGACACGTGTTAGACTTTTCATCCTTGGCGTGGTCTCCCTTAACTTTTTGCCTCTGTTCCTCAGGTTGTTGATGTGTGCTGGACTCTGATTTTACTGTTTTTGTTACTCTGGGCACTTTACCACTGCTAACCAGTGCTAAAGTGCAAGTGCTCCTGTTTAAAATGTGTACGTAATTGGTTCTCCATGATTGGCATATTTGTTTTACTGTTAAGTCCCTAGTAAAGAGCACTGAAGGTGCCCAGGGCCTGTAAATCAAATGTTACTAGTGGGCCTGCAGCACTGGTTGTGTCACCCACACAAGTAACCCTGTAATCATGTCTCAGACCTGCCTCTGCAGTGTCTGTAAGTGCATTTTTACACTGTAAATTCGACTTGGCAAGTGTACCCACTTGCCGGGCCTAAACCTTCCCTTTTCTTACATGTAAGACACCCCTAAGGTAGGCCCTAGGTAGCCCCAAGGGCAGGGTGCAGTGTATGGATAAGGTAGGACATATAGGCCCTCATTCCAACCCTGGCGGTCTCTGACCGCCAGGGCGGAGGGCAGCGGAAGCACCGCCAACAGGCTGGCGGTGCTTCCTGGGCTATTCTGACCGCGGCGGTAAAGCCACGGTCAGAAAAGGGGAACCAGTGGTTTCCCGCCGGTTTTCCCCTGGCCCAGGGAATCCTCCATGGCGGCGCTGCTTGCAGCGCCGCCATGGGGATTCCGACCCCCTTCCCGCCAGCCTGTTTCTGGCGGTTTACACCGCCAGAACCAGGATGGCGGGAACGGGTGTCATGGGGCCCCTGGGGGCCCCTGCACTGCCCATGCCACTGGCATGGGCAGTGCAGGGGCCCCCTAACAGGGCCCCATACAGATTTTCACTGTCTGCTTTGCAGACAGTGAAAATCGCGACGGGTGCCACTGCACCCGTCGCACCCCTGCAACACCGCCGGCTCCATTCGGAGCCGGCCTCTGTGTTGCAGGGCCTTTCCCGCTGGGCTGGCGGGCGCTCCTTTGGCGGGCGCCCGCCGGCCCAGCGGGAAAGCCAGAATGGCCGCCGCGGTCTTTTGACCGCGGAGCGGGCAAATGGCGGTAACCGCATAGCGGGCGGCTACCGCCGCCCGCTGCGGTCAGAATGACCGCCATAGTAATGTGGTTTATATGTCCTGACAGTGAAATACTGCCAACTTCGTTTTTCACTGTTGCAAGGCCTGTCTCTCTCATAGGAGAACATGGGGGCTACCTTTAAATATGATTAAAGTGTAGAATCCCCTAGAGAGTAGATGGACATGTGGAGTTTGGGGTCCCTGAACTCACAATTTAAAAATACATCTTTTAGTAAAGTTGATTTTAAGATTGTGCGTTTGAAAATGCCACTTTTAGAAATTGAGCATTTTCTTGCTTAAACCATTCTGTGACTCTGCCTTGTTTGTGGATTCCCTGTCTGGGTCAGTTTGACAGTTGGGTTGTTTTCACCTCGCACTAGACAGTGACACAAAGGGGGCTGGGGTGTAACCTGCATTTCCTGATTAGCCATCTCTGCTAGGAGGGAGGGGTGGAGTGGTCACTCTCATCTGAAAGGACTGTGATGCCTCTGACAATGCAGGCTCCAACCCCCTGGTGTGTGTCTGAGGCCTTGCCTGGGCAAGGCAGGATTTCACAAGTAGGTGTGAGTCCCCTTTGAAGAAAGGTGACTACAAAGACTAAAATGGGTATAAGAAGGGCACCCAAATCTACAGACTTTAGAAACACTTCTGGAACCAAGAGGAACCTCTGCCTGGAGAAGAGCTGATAGCTGAGGAAGAAGTGCTGCCCTGCCTGTGACTGTGCTTTGTGGAGCTTTCCTGCAGTGCTGCTTCTGCCAGAGTAAGAGGGCAAAGACTGGACTTTGTGTGCCTTCCATCTTGTGAAGAAATCTCCAAGGGCTTGAGTTAGAGCTTGCCTCCTGTTGTTTGAAGTCTCAGGGACAGCAAAGACTTCTCTCTGCCAGCACCTGGGGTCTCTGGAGCGACTCCTGCTCTGACAAGTGGTGACCTATCCAGTCCCTAGGCCCTTGAAAGGAAAGCTGGTGGAAATCCAAAGAAATCAACTTCGGACGACTCCGGACCGACGCCACTGCTGAATCCGGTAACGCCGCCTGCACCTGACGCCGTGACCTTCACTGGAACGCAATGCTCTTCGCAGGCCCGACGCCGCAGCAGCCCCGCTGAAGTCCGCAACTCCGTGGAAGTCGCCGCACCACGTCGTGACCGACGCCACTCGAAGTGCACGGATTCAACGTTTCGCACAGACGCCGCGATCCTCGACTTCGCGCATCGGCTTGTTTTCACTCTTCACCAAAGGTACTGTACTTGGGGGTCTACACGACTCCGTGTCCCGCGCCCCTGGTGTCGGCTTGTTGGGAACGACTCCGTCCCGATGCTGTGTTAACATCTCATGGAAGCATTTTTGTTTCTAAGCGCTATTTTTGAGTTTAATCTTTAAAAATTCATAACTTGACTTGTGTATGTCGGATTTTTGTCGTTTCTGTCTTGTTTTGTTTAGATAAATATTTCCTATTTTTCTAAACCGGTGTTGTGTCATTTTGTAGTGTTTTCATTAAGTTACTGTGTGTGTTGGTACAAATACTTTACACCTAGCACTCTGAAGTTAAGCCTACTGCTCTGCCAAGCTTCCAAGGGGGTAAGCAGGGGTTAGCTGAGGGTGATTCTCTTTTACCCTGACTAGAGTGAAGGTCCTTGCTTGAACAGGGGGTAACCTGACTGTCAACCAAAGACCCCATTTCTAACACTAAGCAACAGTATGGCAGGCATGTTCTACTTCTTGACAACTTTATAATTCACCTATAAGACAACATAGGATTGTCCTACATGCCATAAACCTAGGTGGCCTACGGAAAGTCCATACTCCTGACTAAAGCGTTGCTTGTCCCTCTCAACATATCATAGCTGACATGTTGGTCTACACCACTAATTAATTACTAGCAACTAGCCCAAATGTGTTACCAAAACTATCTCTATGGGGGTACTTTATGGCAGAACCAATGCCTTTTCCATATAAGTCCTTTTAGCAGCCTGAAATTTGAATTATTATGTCTGAACAATAGTGAGGTTTAATGACATAATTTAGTTATACTACTAATATATTGTTCAGCATACTGTGAGGTAAATTGCACATAACCTTTTGTGGCACTCAATGATCCTCTTGAAACTTTGACATTCCTTTCCTTGATGCTTTCAGGCGTAATTTATTGTCGAATTTCAACACTCAATGAATATAAAAACCTTTTAGTTTCAAAAACACACTACCAGTTTTCAATTCTTAGATTTGATTCTGGGACCAAAAGGTTTGTTTCTGTAAGTTGATTAAAAATATTGAATTTTATCTATGAGTGTGGAATCCATTAGGAAAAAAAAAACATTCTCCCAAACTCACACACAAGCAAACAGAGTTGCATGTAATTCAATAAGAATATCACCATGCCTCAGGAACCCTTTACTTTTTCAAAGTTCATCAAAATGTGGTGTTCTCCCTGCTGCCAAAAGAAGTGCTAATTTATGATAGGAAAGAATAGCCTTGAAAGTTGCTTCTGAATACCCCATACAGGTAATTGGTGTTGATGGTAGCTAAATATGAAAAATAAAGTACACCGCCCTGTATCCAACAAAAAAAGTTATCAGAGTCGTTCACTACAACACTTCTGTAAGCTGAGAGATTTCTTTGTTAGTAAAGTAGCATGCTAATGATATGCCCTTTGCATGCAATGGAGTCTATAGTAAACCTTGGTGAAGGTGTTTCTCTCTGTAAAAATGAAATGCAAAGTTCCTGTGGCTACAGGTTGACAGAGAAAGGTGATTCTGGGACGCACTTACTCTGCTTGATGGCATGACCTAAAGAAACTTACTCTAATGGGCTTCATGTAGCTCCTTCTGGGAGAAAATAATTTCGTACAGTTAAAGGGATACAAAGGATGTCAAGGATATACAAAACTGAAGTAATCTATTGCTTTGGCTATACATAATGTTTAGGTAAACAGTATGATTTATTTTTCATATGTGTAGGTAAATAGTATGATATCTTATAGTATATATTTTTTGTATGATAAGTTTCATGTAGTAAAGACATTTGTGTGAGTGTGTGTATATATACATATATATGTATATATATATATATATATATATATATATATATATATATATATATATATATATACATTTGTGTGTGTGTGTGTGTGTGTGTGTGTATATGGTGAGAGAGAGAAAACAAAGCTTAAAGTTTAGTTATAGTTAAGAAAATGTTTTTATACAACCCACACAAAACGGACAAACTTTAGAAATTCGAGAGTTATAGCTATAACTTTAATTTACAATGTTTCCATTGGCTTCATATTAATATAAGTGGCGCACCTCCATACATTCCCTTTTAGCTCGCTAACCAGACAACTCTAACTATAACTCCCTACACTGCCATGCACTGTGTTGTGACAAATGATGTAATTTGAGATGTTTTAAGTGTTATGAATGCTATGATTGCATGTGCTATAAGTGATTATACAAAGGTATAACAAGTGCATGGAAAAGTTGTGAGTTTTAGTATGGTGAGTGAGATGACAAGACTGTGTTTGGAGGTGCGCTACTTATAGTAATTTGAATGTGGTGCGTAAGTTATAAATTGAAGTTAGAATTTTAGCTTTACAAGGAGGAGAGTACGCACATTGATAGGCATACAGTGCAGTGGTGCACTCTGTAGTGGAGTAGAGTGGAATATTGTACAGTGGAGTGTTGATGAGTGGAGTGGCATCAAGTGGAGTAGGGTTTAGTGCATTAGATTGGAGTGGAGAGGTATACATTGAAGTGGCATAGAATAGTGTCAGGTAAACTGCGATAAATTGGAGTGGCATCTCAAACAGTGGAGTGAAAAGCTGTGCTATGCAGTGTTAGAAAATGTCGGAGATTGGGACAGTGGTGTGTACAGGGATCCAGTGGAGTAAAGTCTAGTCGAGTGGCATAAAGTGTTGTGGAGTTTTGTAGAGCATATATCATGGAGGAGAGTACACTGGAGTGGCATAGAGTGGAGTAGTGTACTGTAGAGTGGCATACGGTGGAGTACATACAGTGGAGGGGTGTAGAGTGGAATAGCGTATAAGGGAGTGGCTTACAATGGAGTGGCGTACAGTGAAGTAGGGTAGACTGGAGTGGCATACAGTGGAGTGGAATAGAGTGGAGTGTTGTACATTGCAGTGGCATAGAGGGTAACAGCTTACAGTGTAGTAACATACAGTGGATTGGCATACAGTGAAGTGGTGTAGACTGAAGTGACGTACAGTGGAGTGGGGTAGAGTATAATAGCATACAGTGGAGTAGTGTATAGTGTAGTGACATCAATACAATTGTGTATAACAGAGTGGCATTCAGTAGAGTGGGGTACAGTGTAATAGCATAAGGTGGAGTGGTGTAGAGTGGAGTGATGTACACTGGAATAGTGTTGAGTGTGTAGAGTGAAGTACGGTGGGATAGCATAGAGTGGACAGCATACAGTGGAGTGGAGTAGAGTGGAGTGGAGTCCAATGGACTACTGTACAATGGAGAAGCATTCAGTGGAGTGATGCAGATTGGAGTGTGTAGAGTGACGTAGTGTATAGTGGATTGGCATACAGTGGAACAGCGTAGAGTGGAGTGGCATACAATGGAGTGGTGTAGAGTGGAATAGTGTATAGTGGAGTAGCGTACAGTTCAGTGGAATACAGTTCTGTGGTGTAGGCTTGAGTGGTGTACACTAGATTAGAGTAGAGTGTAATAGTAGAGTGGTAAGCAATGGAGTGGCATGCAGTGAAACAGCATTCAGTTGAGTGTTCTAGATTGGATTGGCACACAGTGGAATAGTGTGCACTGGAGTGGCATAGAATGGAATAGCTCACATTGGAGTGGTGTAGACTGCAGTTGCATACAGTGGAGTGAGGTAGAGTGTGATAACATACAATGGAGTGGTGTACAGTGAAGTGGCATCAAATGGAACAGTGTAGAATGGAGTGGTGCACAGAGGAGTGGCATAAACTGGATTGATGTATAGTGGGGTAGTGTACACAGTGGTGTCATACAGTGGAAAAACATACAGTGGAGAGTTGTACAGTGGAGTGGTATATAGTGGAATAGCACTGAGTGGAGTGGTGTACAGTGGTATGGCGTAAAGTGGAATTACATACACTGGAGTAGCCTATAATGGAATGGCATACACTGAAGTGGCGTAGAGCAGAGTTACGTACAGTGCAAATGTGTAGAGTGGACTGGCAAAGAGTGGAGTTGTGTACAGTGTAATAGCATTGAGTGGAGTGTTGTTATGTGGTGTGTTGCACAGTTTAATAGCATACGGTTGAGTAGCATACAGTGGGGTGACATACAGTGAAGTGGTGTAAACTGGAGTGGCATACAGTGGAGTGGGACAGAGTGTAATAGCATACAGTGGAGTGGTGCACATTAGAATAGTGTCCAATGCAATAGTGCAGAATGAAGTGGAGTAGAGTGGAGTGCCATACACTGCAATAGCGTAGAGTAGCATACAGTGGAGTGACCTACAGTGGAATAGCATTGAGTGGAGTGTTGTAAAGTGGAATGGTATACAGTGGAATATAGTAGTGTTGAGTGGCATTGTTGGAAAGAGAACTCCCCCAGCTCTTCTCACTCTACCTGTCCCCCCCCTCCCTCGCGCTTTCCCGCCGCGACCTCCTGCACGCCCCCGCCCCCTAGCTCCCATCGCCCCCAGCTAACCCCTCCCCCCCCTCCTACCTCATATGGAGGCCGCTGCGCGACAGTGGTAGCGACCCTTGACCCAAGGGTAGGTCGCTCCCCCTGCCGCTGCAGCTCCTCCAGCTCCTCCAGGTTCCTGAGTTCCTGAGACCCACCTCACAGTAAGTACCCCCCACCTCCCAGCCCCTCGCCCTGCCCCGCGCTACTCACCCTCTCTCCTGCTCCTGCTTCTTTTCTTCTTTTCCTCTTCTCTGTTCTTCCTCCTCGCTCCTCGTCTGTAATCTTCTTCTGTACTTTTCTTCTCCCCGTCTTCTCTCTTCTTCTGTGTGCTTCTCTGCCTCTCCTGTCGCCTCTCTTCTTCTTCATCTTCTTCTGAGGTCTTCTGCCTGTCTTCTGCCTTCTGTTCCTCGTCTTCCGTATCTTCATCTGTGATCTTCTGCTCTTCTGTGATCTTCTGCTCTTCTGTGATCTTCTGGTCTCCTGCTCTTCTGTTCTTCCGGTCCTCTGTTCTTCTGTTCTTCTGTTCTTCTGTTCTTCTGTTCTTCTGTTCTTCCGGTCTTCAGTTCTTCTGTTCTTCCGGTCTTCTGCTCTTCTGTCTTCTGTCTTCTATCTTCTGCCTTCGGCTCTTCTGCCTCCTCCGTCTTCTTCTCCCCGCGCCTGCCCTCCTGCTCCTGCCTCATCCCCCTCCCTCACTTGCCTCCCCCTCTCTATCACCCCTATCTAACCCGTTCGCTATCTACCTCCCTCACTCCTCCTATCTACCTATCTCTCTGTCTCTCTATCCCACGATCTAACTCCCTCACTCTCCACCTCCTCCTATCTACCTATCTCTCTATCTATCTATTTCTCTATCTATCGTTTTCTCTATCTATCTATTTTTCTCTATCTCTCCCCCCCTTCCCGCCACCCCCTCTATTACCTATCTTCCTATCCTCTCACTCTACCTCTCACCCTCACCCACCTCTACAACCCCCCCTCCCCTATCTTCACAACCCTACTCCTATCTCTCTCCCTAATCTCCTAAACCTCCTAACACTCACCCCCCTCCACCATTAAACCCCCCTCCCCCAGCTCTTCTCACTCTACCTGTCCCCCCTCCCTCGCGCTTTCCCGCCGCGACCTCCTGCACGCCCCGCCCCCCAGCTCCCATTCGCCCCCAGTTGACCCCACCCCCCCTCCTACCTCATATGGCGCCCGCTGCACGAGCGCACCGCTGGAGCACCGGAGGCGCGCCAGAGGCAAGCCCGTCTGCGCCCGTTCGCGCCTGGCCCGCGCCCAGCGCCACGACCCCTGGTCCCCAGCTCTCCCAAGCCCCTCTGATCCGCTACGACCTCACCACCCTCCACGCCCTCAACCCAGGGCTCTCCAACACCTGCTTGCAAGCTCAACCCAAACTCACCCATGGACCCTTCGCCTGCAACTCCTGCAAACGCATCTTCCACCACGCAACTACCACGACCACAAGCCCACGCGCCATCAAGCACCTCAAGTGCATCCTGGTCAATGCTCGTTCCGTCCACAAGCACGCCGTTGAACTCTGGGACCTCCTGGACTCCACAGCACCGGACGTCGCCTTCATCACGGAGACCTGGATGAACGCCTCCTCTGCTCCAGACATCGCCACCGCCATCCCCGAAGGCTACAAGATCTCCAGAAAAGACCGCACCAACCAAGTTGGAGGAGGTATCGCCATCGTCTTCAAAGACTCCATCAGCGTCACCACCTCCACCGAAGACACCCCTCTCGCCGCTGAACACCTGCATTTTCAGATTCGCACCGACCAGAGGACCACCCTCAGAGGATCCCTCGTCTACCGTCCTCCCGGACTGCGCGTCCCTTTCAGCGACGCCATCGCCGACTTCATCTCCCCGCACGCCATCGCCTCACCGGACTACATCCTCCTAGGCGACCTCAACTTTCATCTAGAACAAAACAACGACCCCAACACCACCACCCTGCTCGCCAACCTCGCCAACCTCGGCCTCAAACAACTGGTGAACACCGCCACACACATAGCCGGACACACCCTCGACCCTATCTTCTCCGACAGCAAACACATCTTCTTCAGCCACACCTCCGATCTACACTGGACCGACCACAGCTGTGTCCACTTCACATTCCGACGCGAGACCCGCCACCTCCGCACTCAACCCATCCCTCGTCGACAGTGGAACAAGATCCCCGAAGAGCAACTCTTCTCCCCACTCGCCGCCAACCAACCCACCCTCACCACCGACCCCAACGACGCAGCCCTCAGCCTCACAAACTGGATCTCCAACTGCGCAGACAACCTTGCTCCCCTCAAACGCACGCATCGACAGACCAACACCAAAAAACCTCTCTGGTTCTCTGACACCCTCAAAGAATCAAAGAAAACCTGTCGCGCCCTCGAGAAGGCCTGGCGCAAGGACCACACCGCTGACAACATGAACGCCCTCAAGAACGCTACCCGCGAACACCACCACCTGATCCGCGCAGCTAAAAGGAACTTTTTCACCGACAGACTGGACAAAAACAGCCACAACAGCAGAGAACTCTTCAGCATCGTCAAGGAGTTCTCCAACCCCAACGCCAACGCCGTCACGCCCTCACAGGATTTGTGCGAATCCCTCTCCACCTTATTCCATCGCAAGATCAGCGACCTCCACGACAGCTTCGGACACCAGACCCAATGTAACACCACCGAACCCGCACCCCCGGCCATCACTCTCAACAACTGGACCCACATCAACACTGAAGAAACCAAATCCACCATAAACTCTATCCACTACGGCGCCCCTTCGGACCCCTGCCCTCACTTCATCTTTAACAAAGCCGACAACATCATCGCCCGCACCTCCAGGCCGTCATCAACTCTTCTTTTTCTTCTGCTACCTTCCCCGAATGCTGGAAACACGCCGAAGTCAACGCCCTACTAAAGAAACCTACGGCTGACCCGAGCGACCTGAAAAACGTCCGCCCCATCTCTCTCCTGCCTTTCCCAGCCAAGGTAATAAAGAAGACCATCAACAAACAGCTGACCACCTTCCTGGAAAACAACAACCTGCTCGACCCTTCACAAACCGGATTCCGAACCAACCACAGCACGGAAACCGCCCTCATCTCAGTCACATACGACATCAGATCCCTGATGGACAACAGTGAAACAGTCGCCCTCATTCTCCTCGACCTCTCGGCTGCCTTCGACACCGTCTGTCACCGCACCCTAATCACCCGCCTCCGCTCCATCGGGATCCAAGGCCAGGCCCTGGACTGGATCGCCTCCTTCCTCTCAAACCGTTCCCAAAGAGTTTACCTCCCTCCGTTTCGCTCAGAACCCACCGAGATCATCTGCGGTGTACCTCAAGGCTCATCACTCAGCCCGACACTCGTCAATGTCTACATGAGCCCCCTCGCCAACATCGTACGCAAGCACAACATCATCATCACCTCCTATGCCGACGACACCCAACTTATACTCTCCCTCATCAAGGACCCCGCCAGCGCCAAGACCAACCTACAAGAGGGTATGAAGGACGTCGCAGATTGGATGAGCCTCAGCCGCCTAAAGCTGAACTCTGAAAAAACGGAAGTCCTCATCCTCGGCAACACCCCGTCCGCCTGGGACGACTCCTGGTGGCCCACGGCCCTCGGCACCGCACCGACCCCCACAGACCACGCCCGCAACCTCGGCTTCATCTTGGACCCTCTTCTCACCATGACCAAGCAAGTCAACGCCGCGTCCTCCGCCTGCTTCCTCACCCTCCGCATGCTCCGCAAGATCTTCCTCTGGATCCCCGCCGTCACTAGAAAAACCGTGACCCACACCCTCGTCACGAGCCGCCTGGACTACGGCAACACCCTCTACGCTGGGACCACAGCCAAACTCCAAAATCGCCTGCAACGCATTCAAAACGCCTCGGCCCGCCTCATCCTCGACGTACCCCGCAACAGCCACATCTCCGCACACCTGAGACACCTGCATTGGCTCCCAGTCAGCAAAAGGATCACCTTTCGACTTCTCACCCACGCACACAAAGCCCTCCACAACAAGGGACCGGAATACCTCAACCGACGCCTCAGCTTCTATGTCCCCACCCACCTCCTCCGTTCCTCTGGCCTCGCTGCCGTCCCTCGCATCCGCCGCTCCACAGCGGGTGGGAGATCTTTCTCCTTCCTGGCGGCCAAGACCTGGAACTCCCTCCCCACCAGCCTCAGGACCACCCAGGACCACTCCGCATTCCAGAGACTCCTAAAAACCTGGCTTTTCGAGCAGCAGTAACCCCCTCTTTCCCCTAGCGCCTTGAGACCCGCACGGGTGAGTAGCGCGCTTTATAAATGTTAATGATTTGATTTGATTTGACTATTGGTAAGGGCAGGTAAGTACCTACAGTTAGCAATAGGCCACAAACGCCCACTAGGTCCAGTTAGGTCTCAATAAATGAATACCTGACCAACCCTTGGTAGCTTGGCATGAGCATTTAGGCTTAACTTAGGAGACAGTTGTGTAAAGTATTTAAAAAAACACAAAACACAATAAAAATCTAGCACCAATTTATAAAAACAGATTATGGCCCTCATTACAACCCTGACGGTCGGTGTTAAAGCGGCGTTAATACAGGCAGTCGGTAAAAAAAATTGGATTTTGTCCCTGGCGGTAACCGCCATCAAAGACCGCCACTTTAACACACCGACCGCCAGGGTGGTAACATCCACTGGGCTGGAGACTTCGGTCTCCAGCCCGGCGGCCGTCACTATCCCACCCTCGGGATTACGACCCGGCCTGCCACCATGGTTTTCGTGCCAAACTAACCGCCACGAAAACCATGGCAGTAGGCACAATCAGTTCCAGGGAATACCTTCCCTGGCACTGATTGGGGTCTCCCCTGCACCCCTTCCCCTCCCCAGAGTTCTACCCCACCCTCCCCTTCCTCTCCTGCCCCCCGGACATGTACACACCTGCACGCGCACCCATATACACACATGCACACACGCATACCCACCACCACCCACGCATGGACACATACATACCCACACACTGCAACACACACCAACATACCTTGTCATACACATGCTTTCACAACACACAACACTCACAATCACTCATTTACGCATGCATTCAACGCGACACAGACCCGCATGCACGCATTCCAAAACATACACACAACACCCGCCTCTCCTGTCGGAGAACCCGACTTACCTGCTTACAGGGGGTCCTCCGGCTGGAGACAGTCCGCGGCGGTGCTGTCAGCAGCAGCATCCACCAGCAAAACACCGCTAGGCCGTATGATTGGTGATGATACGGTTGGCGGTGTTTTGCTGGTGTGGCGGTGCTGCTGTCAGCAGCGCCGCCTTACCGCCGTCTGCCGTCATGACTGTCGCCGGTGTTCCGCCAGCATTTTGTCAGTATACCATCAATGGTCATGATACGCGTAGGCGGCTGGTAGCCACAGCGGCTGTATGTTGGCGGCCGTCGCGTTGGCGGTAGGCGGTAGTTACCGCCATTGTTGTAATGAGGGCTTGTATTTCACAATGGAGCCCTGCTCAGTTACCGTGAGCGGGGGTCCTCGGTCAAAGTTTACCTTCTGAATTAGTTTTGTTCTTGAAGATTTTCTTCACCGGGATAAAGTTGCAAGTTGGATCGGACCTCCCTGGAGCCCTCTTCGGATATGCATCGCAGGAAACCTCGGTGAAGAATTCTACATTCGGACATAGATGGTTTTTCATGACAGAAACCTTCGTCCGGGATGAATTTAAAATTGAAGTCGACCTCCCTGGAGCCCACTTCTGATACACTGCACGAGAAGCCTCAGTTAACCTTTTGCGTTTGGACATAGAAACTTTTTTGGGGCATTTTCTTTCTGACTTCGGAAGACCCACCACAGCAAGCTGATTTTGAGTTGACATTGTTGGATTTCCTTTCCACGAGCCCCTGGTGAAATACTGAAGGTCTGGGGCTCCAGAGCTTTTCAGCGGGATGAACCAACAAGTCAGGGCAGATCACGGTCGACGTAATCGCAGTCGATGTTAGCTGGTCCACTTTTGGAGCTTTTTTTCCAATATTGCTCCACACTTCTTCAAACTTCTGCATCTTCTTCCAGAAGGTCTTTGAAGGTCCTTTGGGAGTCCACAACTCACCCCGAGCTTCCAAAAGCTCTGAGTTGCTCCTTAAGGGTTAGGACTCCAACTCCCAGAATGCATCTGGTTCAAATCCAAAAATGATCACTGGTCACTAGTCAGCTGGTCAGTTTCTTAGGGCTTGATGCAGGGGACTCTGGTCAGCTATTTTCTTCCTGTGGCAAAGAGGGAGTCCCTTCTTGAAGCAGTAGAATACAGGCAAAGTATTTTTTGTGATGAAGCCCAAGTGTGCAGCTGGTGCAGTTCTTCATGGTGTAGTGTCCAGGTGCATGTGAGGGGTCCAGCAGTGCTGTCCTTCTTCTTTTTGTCATGTTCCGTGTAGGGATCTGAGATAGGGGTGCATCTCTGCCAATTTTATCCTTGCTTCTCGGGTGGAAAGCAGGGGGGCTCTTGACTAACCATGTGCAGGCCACCCTCCTCTTGAGTGATCACTTCCTGTGAGGTGTGGCAAAAATCAATCCCAGGGCGCAACATTCTCCCAAAATCCAAGATGGCAAATTTCAATCTCAGAGGTTAGGTCTGGCTGAGCCCACTGACTAGTATGGCTACGTTTCCCTTAACACATCCCTTTCTAGTCCTCTTTTAATCTAACCAGGGGGCACCTGGCTGTCTGATTTGCAGGAATGGGGGAGGTCCTCTTGCTGGCTGAAATGTCCTCCCCTCCTTTGAAGTACAGTTTAGCTGCTCTCCCCCCTCCTGCTTCATCATCTTTTGAGATAGGTTTCCTCCCTCAGGCACTGCCTTTGTCCTCAGCCCAGGCCACTTCACACCTCATCAAGGCAGCATGGCCAGACTGCCAGAGGTTGGCCAATCAGAGAAGCGCACTACAGGGCTGAAATTGGCAACTTTCAGGTAGAGTTCTAAAACTCTCACTCTGAGTTTATATAACAATGATACCAAACTTGAAACATTTAGCTCCTTTTGAGAGTTAATTAATTAAAAATAAAGTCTCCTCATGTAAGCCTACGGAGCCCATTCACTACAGTGAGGGAAAAATCAATGTGGTTATTTTTTCATCACCAGGGATAATAAAACATCTTTTATAAAATCTCTGGTTATAGTTACATAGCACCCAGCCCTGGGGGCATTTAGTGCACACCTTAAGGATTACTTATATGTAAAAAAAAAGGGAGATTAAAACTTTGGAAGTATTTTTAATTCCAAAGTCGAATTTGGGATTAACTTTATCTTAAAAGCAGCAGGCAAGGCAGGCCTGCCTTTAATATGACCCCGGGCACCACAGCAGTGCACCTATGGGTGCATTACCTATGCTGGGGTCCCTAAACCTACAAGCCCTACGATATAATAGGTACTTACAGGTAGGTAGACAAAGCCAATTATAATTAATCTAATTTGCATAATCATTTTAATCAGAGCACAGGCCCTGCGACTCGTTAGCAGTGCCCAGGGCACCATCAGAGTCAGACAAACACCAGATAAGTGAAAAATGGGGGCAAAAAGTTAGGTGGCTTCTGCAATCAGACCAGTTATTCCACAGGCATACAGTGGAATGACGTAGAGTGGGAGAGCATATAGTGGAGAAGTGTCCACTGGAGTGGTGTGCAGTGGAGTGGTGTTGACTGGAGTGGCATACAGTAGAGGTGTATACAATGTAAGAGCTTAGAGCAGAGGTCTTCAATCTGTGGGGCATGACCCCCAGGGGGAGTGTGGAGTCCTGGAAAGGGGTCGTGCATTTCCCCCTTTCTCCGTCCGATAGTTAAAATGCTTTGTTTGAGCTTTCCTTCAGGGAGTCTCCTGTGTTGTAAATCAAAGCCGCACAGACAGCTAATGGCGCCTTCTTGCCAGGTGCCTGCTTCCTGAATGAAATGCAAATATGCATATGAGTTGATCTGCAACTGTAAAGGATGGTTGGGAGCTGGTTCTGGCTTTAATTGACCTAATCACTCAAAGCTTTGTGGTGACAAACATTTATTCTTTTTGAGTGCTAGTGCAAAGAGTTAACATCTGCGCTGTGAAGTGTGTGCTTTTAATTGCAATCATATTTACATAGTGCTTACTTCACCTGGAGGTGTTGAAGGGATGGCTATTAAAAAAATTGTATTGCATATGCACTGGTATTATTTAAATCTACATTTTGGACGGACGGTTTTATATTAAACCTTTTTGCAGTGACCTATCTTATACTGTATGTAATGCAAGTATAAAATAATGCCTTACATGTTGACAGTGCTTTCTGTCACAGGATGTGACCTCGAGGCACTAAAAATACACAAGTCACTATTCTCCACTGCACCAATCAAGATTTAATTCTGTTGCTCTCCGGTTACACACAGACCTCTGCGGTGCATTAACTAATAGAGGTTTCATAATGTACTAAATTGCATTTCCCAATGAGTAACAACTTTCTTTTGTTTATTTTTCATTTAAGCTGACTGTTATTATATGTAGCTACCTGACAGTGAAAGTCCTACAAAAAAGTACAGAACATTTTCAAGCTTATTTCTGAGGGCCTTGCTCCACCGGAGCATCATTTTTTTGGGCGCTCCAGTGCCACAAGCCTCTCAATTATACCTATGAGGCAATTGAAAGCCACCCTGCGTGGCTTTGCATGGCCTCATAAATATGGAGTAGGCAAAGCAGTGCAAGCTGCTGCGTTGCCTTACTCTGCATCAAAGAGGTGGTCCATGGGTGTTGTGGTGGATGTTTCCATAGAGCACCAGTGTATTTTGACGCAGCCCCAGATTTACAAAATCCCATAAACTCGAGCAGTGCCAAAGCCTCATGCCTCCAAAGAGCAGGCATAATAAGGAGATGTTTTTTCATTTCTCCCTGTTTTTTCCTCTTCCATGTGTGTTGCATTCTACAGCATTTATAGCAAGATGAAAATGCCTCTCAGGATTGTTTTTGTGCAGGGAGGTGCCCCTTCCTGCAAAAAAACAATCCTGCCTACATTGGCAGTAGGCAGCAATTTGTTCACCAGCGCAGGGGGAAAGGACAGTAATGCACTGGATTTAAAAAATACGGTCAATTCCTGCCCTTTGATATTGGCATAGGGCAGTGCTCTATGGCAACTCTTCATAAATTATGACCTTTGCTTTTAGCTCCACCTTTGACTACACCCCCACACTCACTGACCCTTGGTTTGCTAAACGTTGTTTAATATTATTTCCTCACCATAAAAATGATGTGCTGTGGGAATTGGGGGTGTTTATGATTGTCGATGATGAGGAGTACCACGTTCTAGAATTTTTTGTCAGGAGGGGGTCCTTACATCTAAACATTTTTGAGAGGGGTTCCTGGCATCAAAAGGTTTGAAGACCTCTGGCGTAGAGTGTAGAAGTGCACAGTAGAGTTGTGTACAGTGTAATATCATAGAGTGGAGTGGCATAGATTGGAGTCTCCTACAGTGGAAAGGTGGAGAGTGGAGTGGTGTAGAGTGGAATAGCATATAGTAGAGCGACGTACAATCGAATGGTGTTGTGTGGAATGGTGTAGAGTGGAGTGCTGTACACTGGAGTTGCATATGCTGGAATACTGTAGAGTGGAGTAGTGTATAGTGTAGTTGTGTGCAGTGGAGTACAGTATTGAAGAATGTGAAATTTAACAGCAATGTAGATTTGTCACGTCGCGGCGGCCCGTGGAGTGAGCTGACCGTTCGGCTCGGGGCGCGGCTGCAGTTCATAGCGGCTGGGTGTGCCGCGCCCCTACTGTGCTTTACTTTCTCGCTCAAGGCCCCAAATTGGGCATGGGGTCTCGGCGAGTCTTGGGCGTGGCGCGCCCTCAATATTCACTTGGGCACCTCCCCCCACACCCCTCACTTACCTGGTGAGCCTGTCCTTTTTCTTTCTTTCTTTTCTTTTTCTTCCTTTCCTCATGTTTATATGTGCGTATTCAGCAGCCATGTTCTTTCTTTTTACCAGCATACCTTCTTTTTCCCTGCATGCTTTAGGAACCTTTTTCAACATGGTGTCTTTTCTCTATATGTTCCTAGGTTTCTTTCCCAATCTAATATGGAGACTTTCTACTTCCTTTGGTCATTTCCTGTTCTTTGGTATATAAGGTGAGTGATTCTTTTTCTCCTTGCGCTGCAACACTTCCTTTGGTGGTGATCTTCGCTCCTGTTACTTTTTCTCCAGTTATTTTTCCTCGCCTGTTCCAGCTTCTTCCAGTATGTTTTTTCCTGTGGGAAGACTTACCTTTTTGCTTCTTTTTTGTTCCAAGGAGTTCCTGCTTTAGAGGTTTTTCCCTTTGGGGTTTTTTCCTCTGGGACTCCTTCTGGAAGGCACGGACTGCTTTTTGGCGTTCCCCCGTTGGCAGCACCGTCACTACAAATGGGCTGCCCTTACCTGGGTCAAGGCGGAACCTACAAGAATCAAGACCTTTCAGCAGTTCCAGTGGGCCAAAGACAAAAATTACAAGAAGCCCGTGACAAGATTATGGTGTGCAGAGTAACTCAAAACAGCAAATTGTGCTGTCTTGCATTTTTCCAGATTTACCAAGAAAATGCAGGGCCATGCATGATGCCCTTGTGTTGCATTGTAAATCTGACTTAAGGTTTGCATTGCCCATGCAACACCATGCATGGGCAAGGGTACCACAATATAGTATTACAGCAAAACAGTGGACATATTTTGGGCCTCGGAATACTGCTGTAGCTTTGAGGTATACCTTGGAACATAGGGATGACAAGCCATTATATAATTGGATAATGGCAGTTTTTAGAAAATGAAAAGGCAGCCACATTGTTTTTACTACGCTTTGATTGTATTCTATGGTAGGGCCTTAAATAGAGGTAAATAGTAGGTTTTATTGTAGTTCCCGACCTATTACCACTTTATCAAAGTGGTAATAGGTGGAAAAATGTATTCATTTTTTTAAGCATATTTTTGAATACGTTTACGAAGTACTGAGATAATACCTAGTAGAGTATTTTGTTAGGAAATGTTTCTGTTTTAATTTTTTTTCAACTTGCACCATATTTGTGGTGTGTTTTTTAGGTATTTCTGCGGTACTCTGGACACTTTTTTTACAAGAATTAAATATAATAAAAATTGTGAATGCACTGTACTTGATTATATTTGTGAAATTAAATATAGCGTATTGCAGTGTTTTTCAATTTTTTAAGATATCTATTTTTAAAAATATGTTTTTAAGTACCCCTGTACTTACTTGGCAGCACTGGGGTTATTTGTAACCTTTTAAAAAAATCTATATATATATAGAAACTTTTAAATATTTTCCCTACCTATTGTCACTTTAAAAATATGAAACCTAATATTTACCTATAATTAAAGCCCTGATCCTCAACACTGGCAAAGCAACCTCAAAACAATAATGCTGCCTTACACTTTTGTAAAGGCAGTCTTTATCTAATCAGATAATGACTTGTCATTGCCATGTATTGTGATAGTTTTGAAACATTTTGTGAATTCTGTGAAAGTACCAGGGTCACAAATATCACTGAAAACGCATTATAAATTAAGAAATACATGCCCTACTTAGCTGCAGGATCAATAAGAGGATTATCTGCCCACCATAATGTATAATCCTGCCAAATTTTATGGAACTTCTTTCAGCCGGTTTCATGCTACGAAGAATACAATAAACTATGGAAATTGACTGGTGGAAAAATGTGTTTTGGGACCCCCACATCATCTTTGCAACCCTTGAAGAGTCACCACAAAAACTTACATAATCACAAAATGTAGAAAATGCTATTTGCCTAGAAAATCTTGTAGGGATTCATCCAATGGGTGGAATGTTATTAGAGAAAAAAACAAGGAATTCTCACCTCTGGGAATCCTAACAATAGCTAGGGAGAGGCAAGCAGAATTATTGCGACTTCTTTCTTTTTATCTATTTTATTTTTGATGCATTTATTTATTGGTTTACATAATTATGTGACCTTAAATGAGTATTTATTCTGAAATTTTGGATATGCAGTCTTCTTTGTTTTTGTGGGCTTCCTTGCTACTTTTATCAGTTCTGAGCTACGTATGTAGCACAAAGTGAATGAAAGCCAATCATTCTTGTTGTTATAAAAAGTGAGATTGTTAATTGTTTTCCTAGTGGTCAATTCTTATGTTCTCAAAATAGTAGTTTGTGTAGCTCACTGCTAGATCTCTTTTTCCATCTTGTTGACAGATGTAAATAAGGAAGATGAGTGGGGAGAGTTTTCCTTTATGAGCCAGAAAGCATGCAAAGAAAACATATGTGGATTTAGATGTATTCTATTTATAATGTATTTCTTTATTGGTTTCCATTAGCATGTAACCATAAATTAGTCTTCCAATTGTTCATGCAGTCTAGTTTTATTTTTGAACATCCTTGCTACAGTTAGTAATTGTGTGCTAATTTGATATCCCTAAGTTTCTTTGCCTTATAGCTTAGCAACCACTAAACTAATATAGTTTCCATGTGATAAACAATTATCTATAGTATGCTGTACATTCCTGTGAAATTTCATTTAAACCTGTGATGCCATTTTGGTGCTATGTCTGATGAAAAAAGTCTATGTAAAGTGCATTGGTAGTGAAATCTGTTTAGGGAGATCTTTTATTCTTTGCATCCCCTTCACCAAATGCTGCATATATTCACTTTAAAAAACAGAGGTTACAGGGACGTAACTTGCACCTCCGCCATGCAGTTTTTCTGTTAAAAATGTTACTGCAAATATTACCTTGTTATTATCAATGATGTAATCAAAGATGCCATGAGAGTCATAATTTGTCAGTGGTGCATGACTAGGGCTGGAGTTATAGTTACCATAGGGCACGAATTATAATTACTTGAGATAACACTAACTATAACATTTGAATTTCTATGATTTTGTACATTCAAAATGTGAGCCTAACTATAACATCCCTGTAACCTTTGGTGTTTTAATTAATTTCTATGTTTTTTTTCTTTCTATTTCCCAACTATAAAGTCCCTGTAATCTTTGGGGTTTTTTCAGTGATTTTCTATGGTTTGTTAAGATATTGTAATTTTCCTCCCCCAGGACCTGGCCATTGCTCCTAGTTTGCCCTCCAGGGCACCCAGTGTGCAATGGGACAGTGGGAGAGCCTGAAGGCTCCTGTGGACCGTGCCAGATCCCTGCCTCCAGCGGTAGCCAGCATTGATGTCACGGAGAGGCAGCTGCTAAAGATACAACTCCCCCCCTGTGAAAACAATTGTTTTCTCGGTTTCCCTGCCTGCAACCTCTGATTCCAGCCAACGAGAGATGTTTGATAGCTCTCACTTGATGGAACTAAAGTGTTTGCTCTGACTTTGCAGAAGCTGTGAACACTCCTGCTAAGTCAGAGCAAACGTTTATATCCTGGGGGTGGGCACCCTGGGACATAGCAGGAGCCAGCCCCAGGGGGTGGCAGTCCCCAGGCCGATTGCTGGCTCTTTGAGGGGGGCCACACTGCCCCTTTCAACATAAAAATTTGCCCCAGGGAGGTGTGGTCCCCGGGGCAAACGGGTCAGCAGCAGACCCCCTTCATTCTTTCATTTTAGCCCTAGGTAGGTTGTGGTCCCTGGGGCTGCAGGGGGGGTCGCACACCCCCACCCCACATTTCAATCAACCTTTGCCCCAGGCAGTGCCCGGGGCTTGGGGAAACCATGCAGCCCCCATGTTTCAATCAACATTTGCCCCTGGGAGGTGGCAGTCACTGGGGCTGCGGGGGGCTGTGCCTTCCCCCACATTTCAATCAACATTTGCCTGAGAGAGGTGGAGGTCCCCAGAGCAGCAGGGAGCCATGTGCCCCCCTCCCGAATTTCATTCAACATTTTCCCTAGGGAGGTGGTGGTCCCTGTGTTACAACTCTGTCGTCCCATTTCTAGGGGGCACTGTAAGGGGACTGTCGGATGCCTGGGGATCACCTTGAACACTTATCTAGAGTCCCTTGCTGACTCCTATTTGTTTCTCTTTTCGCCATGGTATGCTTTTGTAGTATTACATTTGCTTCCTGGGACTGCAAATCCCATAATGTACAGCGTGGTGGTCAGGAAAGCCTGGATTCTGTTTTACATTGTTTTCTATGGAAGAAATCCAGTTGCTCCTTTTTACCGGATCCTCTCCTCCAGGACTTGCAAGTGTCTGAAACTACACACACCTGAGACCTCTCCTGTGCAGTCCAGTCATGTGATTCCACCTGGGGTTTTCTGCAGCTTGGAACTGCTTATAAGCAGCCATTTCCTCAAGATCCTTCGTCGTGCATTGGAGTTCGATTCCTTTGTGTTACAGACCCCTCATCAGATGGTGTTCTAGTCTTGTTCCTGTTCTGTTCCAGCTTGAACCAGTTTCCTGTTTCTCTGCCCTGCTCCTGATTGTTCCAGCCAGAGTCTGCTCCCTATCTCTTAGCCTTGTACCTGTTTGTTTCTTCCAGAGCCTTCTCCCTGTTTCTCTGACCTGTTCCTGCCTTGTTACAGCCTGAACCTGCTTTGTTTCTCAGTCCTGTTTTCTGCTTATTCCTACTCCCTGTATTCCAGCCCTGTCCTTGCTTGTTCCAGCCAGAGCCTGCCTTCTGTTTCCCAGTCCTGTTTTCTACTTATTCCTACTCCCTGTATTCCAGCCCTTCCCTTTGCTTGTTCCAGCCAGAGCCTGCTCTCTGTTTGTTCCAGCCAGAAGTTTGCGCCCTGTTTTCCAGTCCCAGTCCTGGCTTTGCTTCAGCCTGAGCCTGTTCCCAGTTCCTGCCTGTGCTCTTCTGTTTCCTCTCGGTATTAGTGTCTGGTAAGTAAGTGTTCTATCAGTCTTCACCAGTGTATAAGTGTCCTCCTTTGTACTGGGGTTGGCTCCTGGTTTCCAGGAGGCAATTCCAGCCCCCATCCTTGTCTGGTGTTATACGTTGTCTTTCGTGTCCCAAACAGAGTCCTGACCCACCTGAACCCATGACACCCTGGGGCAGTGGGGAGGGCCAAGTGGCCCCTGCATTCAATTCATCATTTCACCCAAGGAGGTTGCAGTATCCCTGCATATAATTGAAAGATAGCACTGGAAAGGTCGGGGTCCCTGGGACTGCAAGGGGTCCCTTTGCACCCCCTGCATTTTTATCTCTGATCACCCCAGAGAGGTGGCAGTCCCCAGGGCTAATACAAGATCATAGAAGGGGGGCCCCATGTGCCCCCCTCCTTTTTAGAGCCCCCAACACCCATGGCACCTGGCCCACCCGGGTACAAAAGAAAAGAAAAGGGTGGGAGACTGCCCTTTTTTTTCATGTCAGGAAAATCTGCAGATCTGAACCTGGGGATTTTCCTGACAGTTTACAAAAAATGTTTTTTTAGCCTTGGTGGGGTCGTGAGGGACGCATAGGCCAAGCCTAGGGGATAAGGATAATCCTACCCTGGCCCCTTTTCTTTTTTTCACTTTTTTTGCAGCATTCGGCTGAAGCCAAGTCCCAAGATGGCTGCCAGCACTTTCTTGCTGATATCAGATAACAGCACAGGGACATTTGGATCCACTGAGGATCTGCGTCCCTAGATATCTATATTTTTTAAACTTTAATATCTCCAAAATTACTGAAGGGATTTACACTAGATCACAAAAAACATGCTTCCTGGACCAAGAGCTAGCATTCTGCCAAATTTTGTGCAATTCTGTTCAGCAGTTCGAGATGTATTTGTGGTAAAAAATCCCATTGGCGTGGAGTGGGGAAAAAGTGTTTAGGGACCCCACCTTTTTCTCAGCTCCCGCTTGACCGATCACCACAAAACTTTAAAAACAGCAGCTGAATTGACCAAAGTATTAGTTTTGAAAATTTAGTGATGATTTGTTAAACGTTGCCAAAGTTATTGGCAACATAAAAAATGGTGTCTATGGAAAACAAAATGGTTCTGACTAAAACTACATACCGGCGACTGCCAGTAGGTCATATATGTATATATATATATATATATATATGTTCTGAATTTATATATGTTCTGAATTTACTTGCACAAAACCATAGAAATTCAGCAGTTAGTTATTTCAAGTAACTATAACTCGTGGCCTAAGGTAACTGTAACTTGCTCCCCTCCATGCACAGTTTTTTCTTCAAATATTTGACTCCTAATGTTTCATTGATATTTTTATTGATGGTATAAAAGTTGTCATGAGTGCTGTAACATATGGGGTAATTAGCAGTGCATATCGAGGGCACGAGTTACATTCACTCTTTGCATTTCTCACAAAACTCTATATGGAGCTGCTCCAATTGTTTTGAAGGAAAATCTCACCCGGTATGCCCCCAGAAGACTACTTCGTTCTATTAATGCCAGCCTAATAAATGTGTGAAACTCAAGAGATCTAATTTTGGGGCAGAAGTTTTATCTACACTACTGCTTGATTGTGTATTAGCCTACGGGTTAAACTAAGAAGCACATTCAATTATTTATCTTTCATAAGACTTCTCAAGACCTGGATTTTTGATAGTGTAGAAAATTAGCTGTACTTCTGTCTTCTGGGGCAGGTTCAGGACCTTAGTTGGACCGGTAACAACGCACCAAGACACCTTTGGCATTTGCACCCTCTAAAAGATGTTATCAATATCTTCTGAGGCCGCATGTTATAGGTACTTGAAATAGCTCTAACAATAATTGTTGAAATTCTCTGGATTTGTGTGAGTAAATTCAGAACCTAACTATAACATAACTGTAACCTTTGGCTTTTTAAAAGAATTTATACAGTTCTCTTAATTGTAGCTTCTGACTATAACTTCCCTGTAACTAATGTTTTTTTCAATGAAATTCTATGTTTTTTCAATGTAAAGTAACTTTCATTACTATGAGTTAATCAAACCACCACCATGCACGGACTTTGGCAGCCAACCCCACTAACCACCCAACCCCATGTTGCACATGGACGTTGGCCATGTGTAGTGGGAGTCGGCCACAGAGCCTGTCTCTCTGGGTGTGATAATAGGTGTGAGATGGTGTCTTTGGGTGTGAGAATGGGTGTGCGAGTGCCTGTCTGGGTGTGAGAGTAGGTGTAAGAGAAGACGATGTCTCTGTCTGCTACAGTGGCTGCAAGAATGTCTCTGTGAGTGCCTGTGTGGGTCTGTGAGTGTATGTGTAAGAGTCTGAGTGGGTGTGTGAATGTGTGAGTGGGTCTGTGAGTGAGAGTATGAGTGTCTAAGTGGGTCTGTGAGTAGGTGCGTGGGTGCCTCAGTGGGTCTGTGAGTGTGTGCATGTTTCTCTGAGTGGGTCTGTAAGTGGGTGTGTGAATATCTGAGTGGGACAGTGAGTAGGTGCATGAGTCTGAGAGGATCTGTGAGTGGGTGCCTTAGTGTCTGAGTGGGTCTGTGAGTAGGTGTGCCACGTAGGTTCGCATTATCCTAATGAGACTACTGGATTTGGGCTTCAGAATCACCTGAGTTGTGGGATACAGAGTACAATTACACACCATGTGACACCTGTCCACCCAATCCAGTTTTCCCGGTCAAGTAGCAGTGCCTCATCTCCACCCGAGAGTGGGGATGATCGCTGTAACCAGGAGCATGACAGAGAGGAATTGTGGCCGATCAGATCTCATCCATTTCTCTCAGTTACATTAGTCTCACACAGGCAAAGACAAACAGAAGCAGAGTATAGTTCAATAAGGTTATTAAATACAAAAATAGTGGCTATGCAACTGGTGCGCACTTCCCCTGTACATATCAAGTAGATACTTCAAATTTTCTAGCTTGCAGACAGTCCTTGAAGGGGTGCCATAATGGCATGCACCCAACCACTCTGAGTGTAATCTTGTCTACTGGAGGACAGTTAACAAGTGCTAATACAATGTTCAAAATACCACAGCACACCCTATTTTGTTTATGTAGTCCAATCAGAAATGACAAGTCTTGCGTAGTCACATTTCACCGTTCGTAATTCTTTTATTCTTCCATAGATGAAGAAAATAACAAGGAGCAGCTAGTCCCATGCAACAACAGCCAACACGTGTTTCGTCAAATTGACTTTTTCAAGGCAAAAAATTGCAATCAGGAAAAAATGCACTGTTATAGTCTCATCAAGACATTGGTAAGCTCCAAAGTGCACAGATATCATATAAGAATCCATTAGGTGTCCAGGTGATGGTGCGAGGAAGAAATACCAACCACATGTTCATACAATAAGGTGCACCCCAAAGAAATGGGTCACACAACATGCATCCTCCAAATTTAGTAAAAATACACCTCAGTGAGTATGTGTTTTTTGTATATAAAAAAGTAAAGGTGAATGAGAGGGAAAATTACACTGCAGAAACATATTGTTATGTTATCAGAGGCTTGGATGTTGGAAACTGAAACTTTCAAAGACTTTGAAGGAATAGAATATCCAACTACAAAGTGCTATTGACACAAATTAAGAAAGAAAAAATGAGCAGCCAAAGTTGAAAAAGTAGGCAGAAAACAAGAAATATTTCTAGATATAATAAAGAATAATGACATACCAATAAATATATGTCAATTCACATTATCCAATGTGCTGAACAATCCCAATTATGGAGTATGTATAGTAAATGCGAGGCGGGATTTAGCCCCAAAGTAGTGTGTATCTCAAGTCAGGAGATAAAAGCGACCATGATCTCTTAAAATCATAGTACAGTCATCCTTTTAACTAAACATGACATTAATGTTGTGTTTATTATCCCGGGACACAAGACAAAAAGAGAGAAAGACTGTGACCATTATCTATGATTATCAATGAACACACAGAGTACTATAGCTAGCGTGCAAAGAAGAAAGCCACAACCAAACCTTATCAAACCCATGCTCATAAATGACCTCGATAATATTGAAGGGCTGAAAACCATAAAATATGTTGTTACCATTTAGAATAATGTCCGAGTGTATGTTGCCCAGCATCTTGCCGTAATGAAAACTAGCTGGCCACGTTTGTTAGAAAGCGCAGTGATATGCGAGTGTTCGTTCTAAAATTTGTATCATATGCCGAGTGCAATGCAACCAATACTAACTATTCAGTGACTGCAATAATACCCCCAAAATTGTTTATATGTATATGTGGTGAAAAGTGGGTAAAGAAAGCATACGGGGTAAGAAGGTTCAATTCTTACAAGGTGACAAAGAGTGCTGATGAAGAACCTGTACGTTTGCCGCCATGTTTTCTATATATGTCCTCATATTCCTCAGCATCAAGAACAGACCATCAAAATCAGAGGGAAATGTACTGGGGGGCCTTTTGGGAAGCTGTCCGTCATCCAGGCAAAAGAGGAGAAGACATATGCTTACTACCGAGACAGGCGGTGCAGGGCTGAGTGGGCGCAGCTTCAAGTTGATTTGCACATTTTCATATTCTTAGCAATTTAAAGGGAGAACCATGTTATGTAGGGTCAGGGAGATGTGCAGGCCCATCTCCCCCAGCTGCTTTCAGACCCAGGGAACCGAACACCCAAGGTCCACCACTATTCAATGGGGATGGTCCCTAGGGCAAGGGGATCCACACAGCCCCATTCATACTATTTGATTTAAGCCTTGAGGCAGTCCCCTAAGCATAACAAAGCCCAGGATGGGACTCTGTTTGCCCACTCCTTTATTTTTTATATGTTCCCAGGACCTGACCCACCTGGGAGCTTTAGTGAAACAAGCGTGGGAGACCGCAAATTTGTGCTGTCATTGTGAATTTGGTCAAGTTTTTTTGCCCTGGGGGCAAATGCTAATGGGTCAGGTTGTCCCTACCCTGATCCCTTTTTTTTAAATCTTTTTTTTTCTGGGACGCAGCTGAAGTCGAGTCCCAAGATGGCGGCTAACACTTCCCGATTGAAGTGTTGGCATCCAATCAGATATCAGCATGAGATCTGGAGGATTAATGAATCCAAAAATGTAATTCCGTCCAGTGGTTCAGGATGTAGTCATGTTCAAAGCTCCTATGAGAATTAACATGGGAAATGCACTTTTTATGACCCCCTATTTTTCCGGACCCCGCTTGACAGATCACCCAAAACTTCCCATACACAACAAAATTCTTTGGCAAGGGATGGCATGGTCTGCACAACCAAGATGGTGGATGTGCATTAGCGAGCTCTGCACCAGCACCCCCATCATCAGCCGTCTTTACCCACTCCTGTGGCTCCTCTGCGACTGTTGTCATGATTTGTGCATTCTAGGAGGCATCACTAGTGCTGTTATGGCATGCAGGAGGAAGCGGCTGCCCTAACAAAAGACTGCTGCTGAGGCGAGTTTCACCACAGCAGAGACTACGACAGCGGATGGCTGCCGTGCAGTGGCCTGCTGAAGTGGCCCTAAGCTCCACGTTGGATTCTGTGGGCTCAATCAAGATGGTCTGCCTGCTGCAAACTATGCACTGTGAGCATTGGGACTGGACCCACGATCCTGTGCTACTGCCGCTGCTGGTTGTGTGGCCGCTGACAGCTGCGACTCATCCGATGGAGAGAGATATGCTGAAGCCCCTTGGGGAAAACCCATGCATACTGCTGCACTTATGAGTGCATGCCTGACCCTGGCGAGACAGTGCGCAGCTAAGTGAGTGCCTGAGGTGACAACAAAGGCTCTCTTTCTTCGCCCTACTCTCTTCCCGCCTTGAAGGCTACAACGCTCTGCCCCACTATTTCTGCTAGCACAAGGGAGGTTGGTACAGAACTGGGGGCAGTTTCCTGTGGGATGCTATTTCTGGCTCTGCACTCTGGAGGGGGCGCTGAGGGGGGAACCCCTACTACCATGACATCCTATTGCAAGCCCCAGCCCAGCACATGCTGTGGGGCCCCAACATTCGGCCAGGGAAAAGGAACCTAGTGTTACTGCTGCAGCCAATGGCAAAGTGATGTGGAGATACCTGTGTGGTACCTGCCCAGATGATGCTGCCATTGTCTGTGGCACTGAGGCAAACAACGCTCAATGCACTATTGCCCTCTCCACCCAGGGACTACCACCTCCTCATATTTTGAGGGCTGCTTGTGCTGCAGTGACCCACGCATAGGCTGCAAGCGGGCTCTCCATAGTTCCGGACCTGTTGTTGCCCTCGCTACCTTTCACAACTTTACAGTGCAATGGGACATACTTAGCCAGTTGCACAGGGCCCCTCGTTGTAAACCACAGCTACAACCATGCCCAGTGGTGATGTGCGACAAGTTCAGAGCCCCTGCAATGCTCTTGAGTCACTTGGCACCAAACTGGATTCAGTATTGAAAGCTGCAGGCCACATGCATACTTCCCTGGAGACCCAGATTGGTGGTGTGGCCTCTGACCACAGTTTGCTATGGACCGATCACCACAAGTTGGCAGATAAGGTCACAGAGTGGGCTGTTGTGGAGCTCCAACCCAGAACGCAGCAACTGGACCCTCTTGTAGAGAGTGCATGTTCTTGAGAGGTGGACGGAGGAAGCAGAGGTCAGATCTAGATGGAATAATGTCTGTGTGATCAGACTGCCAGAGGGAGCAGAGGAGGGACATGATGCAATGGCATATATGTGGAATATTGGCTCCGGGACCTGCTTCACCTGTGTGCTCTCACACAGTACTTCTCCATTGAACATGCACATAGGGTGCATGCATGGAAACCTCCACCTGGCTCCCACCCCAGGCCACTTCTCGTGCATCTGCGTTCATTACAAAGACAGGAATGCCGTAATCACTGAAACCAGGAAGCTACGAGAGATCATGGTAGGCACTGCAAGAGTGCAATTTTTTCCAGACAATACAGCAGCAATACAGTGCCAACATAACTCCTTCCTTACTGTTGAACACCGCCTCTGTGGCCTGGAGGTACATTATTCGTTCCTGTGCATAGTGGCTGATGATACAGCTCATTTATTTGACTTACCCATATCTGCGTGGGAGTGGCTGAAGTCATCCAGATGCCAACAGCCCTGTACAATGGTATCATCCTGGGAGTCTTGCCATGGGGAACTGAGGGACAGAAGATGACGCTACCAAAAGGCGGTGTAGCCATTATTGCCTGGGGTGATGCCCAGCCTCGAGCACATGCTAGCACAATGGTGTCAGGTGATCCAGTAGGCAGCGGCTATAGCTGAACCAACACATCGTTCTTATGTGGAGGATGATGTGGCTCGTTCTTCTGAAGGTGATAGCCCCACGTCCACTTGGCCTTCCCATATGGACTTGGAGCCTCCACCGAATGTGATGCCACACTCAGCAGACCTGATGATGTGGGATAGCTCAGTCCGTCCTGCAAGTTTGATGGCTTCCACAGGGGGTTCCGGTGCAGATGATCTTTTGCTTGATAGTGCTGTGCCCTGCGAACGTTGCTCCTAGTGTGATGTGCAGGTTCTTTCCTTTCCCATTTTCATTGCTACATTTGCAGTCCTGTGCACTACCTAACATTGCTTCTGAGGGAGTGCAGGACATCTCTCCTTAGAGGATGCATGCTACCTACTGTCATATTGTACACTTGCACTGCTGGCACCTATGATATCACACTGCATCACCAGCAGACACTGTACACATAGCACTCTTGCAAGAGACCCTTCTAATGCACCCAGAAGTAGCTAGACTCCAACGTCGATGGTGCGGGCACGTATATGCAACTGGCTACTCTTCTTATGCCAGGGTAACGCTCTCCTGGATCCGCCCTGGGGTGCCCTTTGTGGCTGATGACATACTGACTGATGCAGCGGGATGCTATGTGCTGATCAGAGGCAGGCTAGATGGTTCCCCCCCTGGTGCTGGGTACACTTTATGCCCCAAACACTGAACTGGCTTCCTTCTTATGCACACTAGCTCTGGTGTGGTCCCCCTGGAGATGACTTCCCTGGCTTATTGGAGGCGACTTTAACAGCGTGCTAGACGTGGCGTTAGACAAGTTATTCCCACTGCTGCTTAATACACCAGCTGTCATTAATACTCAGTCACTTTGTGACTGACTACAGAGTTAGCGGCTTGTGGACGTATGGTGCTCCCCTCACCTTCCATACCAGTTTATTCTTACTACTCAGCACCGCATAATCTCCATGTTCGACTGGATAGGTTGGTCAGCACATATGCCCTCATACCCCATATCTCAGGTATCGGCTATCTTGGCCGTACTCATTCAGACCACAACCCCCAGTGTTTGACTCTGGGGTGGTCCCCATGTTGACCCTCTATACCACCTGGCATCTGCAACCAGTGCCCTGGGAGGATCCACCATTTCAATCGGCAGTTGATGAGGCCATTACGGTCTACTTCAAACATAATGCACATGCAGCGCACACGCGCTCAACAGAGTGGGATACCTTCAAGTTAACACTCCGGGGGCACTGCATGGATAGCAACTGGAACATGCGTAGATAGCTAGATAACAACATCTTTGACTTGGAGTCTAATCTATTACAACTTGAACAGGCAGTGAAACACATGCAAGCTCACAATGCTCGACTGACAGCCACCAGACAGGAATGTGTGTCGCTCATGGAACGGCTCCCCTGCCTCAATTACCCTGCCAACTCGAAACTGTTCTCAACAGTGGGAGACAGCAAACCATTTGATACCGAAGTCACCCATCATCATACCTCAGTATCCATGAAAACCACAACTTTACCTCTGGAGCAGGTTGCCACATTCCTAGTATCAGTGAGTGTAAGAGGCTGGCCTGGTTTGTAGAGGGTACCAAAGGTACTTACACCTTATACCAGTTCCAGTTATCCCTTATTAGTGAAATGTAGGCAGTGTCTAGAAGCCAGGCTCTCTAGAGGTAGCTGTAGCTGAGCAGCCAAAGCGTATCTAGGAGACATGCAAAGCTCACGCAATACCACTGTAGTCGCACAGTACTCATACACATGAAAGAAAATACTCAGTATTTCAAAAATAAAGGTACTTTCTTTTAGTGACACAAATGGCAAACAAAAGAGAGAATATAATCCTTAGGAGGTAAGTAATGCACAAATTATATAAACTAGCATGCAGAAATAGGCATAAAATAGTTAGAAAACAGTGCAATTAGTGAAAATCACAATACTGTAGTTAGAAATGGGCCTGGGGGAACACAAACCAGATACTAAGAAAGTGGAATGTGAATGTTGGTTTCCCACCTAGGCAAGCATAGTGTGTAGAGGGGTGCTGGGAGTATTGGAAAACACCAAAGGTAAGTAATAGAACCCAATCCAGAGCCCAGGAAAGCAGGAGCAAATCACAGTAATTTTCCTAGAACACACAGAAACACGAGAAAGAAGGTTATGCAAGAACCAGAAAAGACTGCAAGACACCAACAGTTGATACCTGGACCTGAAGACCTGTGGAAGAAGGGGACCATGTCCAAGAAGCGCAGAAGAGTCCAGGGAGAACAGGAGCCCCTGCTAACCCGGGTGAAGGTGCAAAAGAAGAACTACCGGCGAAAAACAAGGGTCAGTACTGCACCCAAGAAGACGGCTCTTGGTTCCTTGTTGGTGCAGATGATGTCCCAATGCCGAACACCTACATTTCCAGGTTTACATCAACGCCAGCACCACCCTCAGAGGAACCCCCTTCTACAGGCCTCCAGGCCCCCGACCTCAGTTCAGCGACTCCATCGCCGACATGATCAGCACCCAGTCCCTCGTCTCCTCAGACTACATTCTCCTTGGCAACTTGAATTTTCACCTCGAGAACGCCAACAACAGCAACTCCATCGCCCTGATCGCCAACCTCACCAACCTCAACCTCAAACAACTGGTCACAACGCCCACCCACTCCGTCGGCCATACACTGGACCCGTCTTCTCCGTCAGCAGCCACACCACCGAACTTCACTGGACTGACCACCACTGCGTCCATTTCACCTTCCAGAAACCCCTCGCTCACCACCGCCCACAACAGATCCCCGGCCGCAGCTGGAACAAGGTCTCGGAAGAGCAACTGATCCCCACCCTCGCCCGGGCCCAGCCACCTAGCGCCACCGACCCCAACACAGCGGCCCTCAACCACAGACAATGGCTAGACGACTGCACCAACACCTTGGCTCTGCTCAGAAAATCCCCAAACAACCACACCAGCGCCAAGGCCATCTGATTCACCCCGACCTTCAGTCCTCAAAGTGGGAATGCCGTAAAATCGAGAAGAAGTGGCGTCAAGAACCAACAGAGAGTAACCTCGCTGCCCTCAAGACACCCACCCACAAACACCACCGGCTCATCCGGACCACCAAAAGATCTTTCTACAAAGACCGCATAGACAATGCCCACGACAGCAAAGAGCTCTTCAGCATCATCAAAGATCTCACCAACCCCAGATCAGGCATCATCGATCCCCCTCCTACCCAAGACCTCTGTGACTCTCTTGCCACCTTTTTCCATGGCAAGATCACGGAAATCCATGACAGCTTCAACTCCTCACCCCTCATCACCACGCGACCACCACCAACCCTGACGTCCCCAGCCACACCAACCTCTTGCTCTCCTGGACTCACATCAGTGACGAGGACAGCATCCAAACCATGAGCACCATCCACTCCGGCTCTCTCTCTGCCCCTGCCCCCACCATGTCTTCAACAAAGCGAACCCCATCATCGCCCCCCAACTCCGTATGATCATCAATAGCTCCTTTGAGACCGCCACCTTCCCAGAGAGCTGGAAACATGCAGAAGTCAACACCCTTTTGAAAAAACCCAAAGCAGACCCCGAAGACCTCAAGAATTACCGACCCATCTCCCTCCTCCCCTTCCCGGCAAAGGTCATCAAGAAGATTGTCAACGGCCAACTGACCCGATTCCTGGAAGACAACAACACGCTGGAAATCTCCCAATCAAGATTCCGGAGGAACCACAGCACCGAGACCACCCTCATCACCGCAACCGACGACATCAGGACCATGCTCGACAAAGGCAAAACTGCAGTACTTATCCTCTTGGACCTCTCGACTGCTTGTGACACCGTCTGCCACCACACCCTTTACACTCGTCTCTACGACACAGGGATCCGCCACAAAGCGCTTGCCTGGACCTCGGCCTTCATCTCCGGCCGAACGCAGAGAGTCCGCCTTCCTCCCTTCCTGTCAGAGGCCACCAAAACCATCTACGGCGTTCCCCAAGGATCTTCTCCCAGCCCAAGTCTTTCTAACATCTACATGGCACCGCTCGCCAACATCGTCCGATCCCACAACCTCAAAATCATCTCCTTGGCTGACGATACCCAACTGATCCTGTCACTCACCAAGGACCCCACCACCGGCAAAAACAACCTCCACGATGGACTGCACGCCATCGCCACCTGGATGGAGAAGACTTGCCTCAAACTTAACTCGGACAAGACAGAGGTCCTCATCCTTGGCTCCAACCGCTCCGCATGGGATGACTCCTGGTGGCCAGCCCTTCTTGGGACCGCACCTTCAGCCACCTCCCACGCACGCAACCTAGGCTTCATCCTATACTCATCGCTCACCATGACCCAGCAAGCCCACAGCGTCTCATCTTCCTGCTTTCACACCCTCTGCATGCTTTGTGATATCTTCAGATGGATCCCCACCGAAACAAGAAAGACGATCACCCACGCTCTTGTCAGCAGCAGACTTGACTATGGCAACGCGCTCTACGAACAGACCACAGCCTCCAGAAGAAACTGCAACAGATACAGAACACCTCCACACGCCTCATCCTCAACATCCCTCGCCGCAACAACATCTCAGCCCACCTCAGAGACCTGCACTGGCTCCCTGTCACCAAGAGGATCACCTTCAAACTCCTCATCCATGCTCACAAAGCCCTTCACAACACAGGCCCGGCCTACATCAACGAGCGACTCACTTTCCACACTCCCACCTGCCAACTCCCCTCATCGACCCTTGCCCTCGCCGCCGTCCCTCGCATCCAACAAACTACAGCAGGTGGCAGATCCTTCTCCTACCTCGCGTCCAAGACCTGAAACACCCTCCCCACCCACTTTTGACAGACCCAGGACCTCCTGACCTTCAGAAAATGCCTCAAGACCTGGCTATTCGAGCAGTAGTAGACCTCCCCTCCTCCTCCCCACGTTAGCGCCTTGAGACCCTAGCGGGTGAGTAGAGCACTATACAAATGTTTGATTGATTGATTGATTGACGGAAGATTGCAGTCTGGTTTGCGTCGCTGGAGTCCACCACCAAGTCTTGGCACATGCAAAGCTCGCGGTTAGCAGAAAATGTCATTGCCCGGGAACAGAAGGGACCTGGTGGACTCTACCCAGTAGGGGGAGCCGAAGGGGGATCTCAGCAACTCAGAGAGCCCACAGATGAACAGGCAGCATATACAGGAGAACCACAGCATGGGGACAAAGGAAGTGCAAAAGGAGGCCCACACAGCACTACAACAAAGGATCCCACGCTGCCGGAAAACCACTCAGGATGATGTGTATCACTGAATAGAGTGCTTGGGGCTGGAGCAGCACAGTGCAAAAATAACTTTGTGACTTTGTGGAAGGATGCCAACAAGCCTTGGCAACTACAAAACATGAGGTGCAGTCTTGCCTGGGGACGCAAGCTCTTACCTCCACCAAAGCTGGACAGTAAGACGTCAGGACAGTCAGGACCACTTCAGTCCACCACCCGTGATGCAGGATTCACCCAGGTCATCAGGAGAGGGGATCCACGCAGCCAGTTGTCGATGCAGAGAGGTGTCTACTGAAGCAGGGGAGTGACTCCTTCACTCCAAGGGAGATTCCTTTGTTCTTCTGGTGCAGCCTGAAGACAGGCTGTCCTCTGAGGATGCACGACTGGGAAACAGTTGCAGTTGCTGGCAGGAGATGAAGATACAAGGTTGCAGAAGTTGTCTTTGCTTCTTTGTTGCAGTTTGTAGAGTTCCTGCAGGGTCCAGTTACAGTTTATTCTGTGAGAAGGTGAAGTAAAGGATGCAGAGGATTCCTTCTGGAGTCCTGCAATCCGAATCTGAAGATCCACCCAAGAGAGAGACCATAAATAGCCCTGAAAGGAGGATTGGTCAGCTATACAGGTAAACACCTATCAGGGGAGAGCTCTGACATCACCTACTGACACTGGTCACTCAGATGCCCCCACAGCTCCTTTCCCAACTTGAAATCCAAGATGGCAAAACCCAGGAACCCTCTGGAGGAGCTCTGAGAACCAACCCTGGGGAGGTGATGGACATGGGAGTGGTCACTCCCCTTTCCTTTGTCCAGTTTCATGCCAGAGCAGGGACTGCAGGTCCTTGAACCGGTATAGACTGGTTTATGCAAGGAGAGCACCACATTTGCCCTTCACAGCATTTCAGTGGCTTGGGGAGGCTCCCCTTCCCAAGCCTGTAACACATATTTCCAAAGGGAGAGAGCATAACTACTGGGGTCCTGATTAGCAGGATCCCAATAGACACAGACAAACACACTGACAAAGAGGCCAAAAGGGGGGGGTAACCAAGCTAGAAACAGGCTACTTTCCTTCAGTGAGGCTGCCCTCCATTACACCTGAGCAATGATTGGAAGGGGATGAACCTATCACAGTGTTGGAAATTCAAGGGGCCAGAAGGGCCCTGATGTACTCCCTATGGAGTCCTATAAAGCTTATGCTTCCCTACTAGTGCTTCACCTGTTGACACTTTATGAGGAGGCCTTGTGTGTTGCCTTACTCCCCACCTCCATTATGGAAGCACTCGTTATCTCACTCCCCAAGCGTCGAAAAGACCCTACTACTCTGGGTGCTTACTATCCTTTAGCCTTGTTAAATGCAGACTCAAAATAATGGCCCCATTGGTGCCTGCTCTTGTATATGAGGACCAAAATGGCTCTGTGTCAGCCTGCACTACCTCATTGAATTTGCAGTGTTTTATCTTGGAATACGCACCCTTATCCTGGCCCAACTCCGGCTGCTTGTCCTTGACCTGGAAAGGGCTTTTGTTTCCCTAGAGTGGTCCTTCCTCTTTGCAGTCAAGCCCTGATATGGCACTGGGACTCGTTTTCACAACTCATACGCCTCCTGTATGTACTACCAACTGAAAGGGTAAGAACAGGCTCCCTCATCTCTGCCCCTATTGCGATACATAGGGGCACCCGCCAATGGTTGTCCCCTATCCCCCTTTTGTCCTGGCATTAGAACCACTGGCATTAGAACCACTTGTAGCAGATCTGAGGGCTCGCGGAACAGCATGAGTTATACCCCTGAGTGACGGCATCCATCTCATCTCACTCTATGCGGACGATACCTTGGTCTACTTTAGGGATGTTAGCTACATCCCAGGTGGTCTTGCATGCACCCTTAACAAATATGCAGACATGCCAGGGCTTTGTGTCAAATGGACCAAATTGTGCCTCTTCCCACTGGCCCCAGCCGTGCCAGACCCACACCCCACAATGCTTGGGTACCCAATTTTCTAGAAAACCACCATGTTTTGATATCTGGGGATCCAGATGTAGCATACACCTGTGAACCTACTAGATGGTAACGTCACAATGGTGCTCACATTGTTGAGAACGAAATGTCTTTTTTGAAGTCACTGCTCCTGTCTGTGATGGGACTGGTGGCATTGCTCAAGATGGTGGCACTCCCTAGACCGCTGCATTATTTTACGAACCTGCCTCTATATCTCCCACCTTCACTCTTTCGCTCATTGAAAAGCACAATCAGGGACTTCATGTGGGCCACTTCTCACCCTCTGATAGCACTCCATAAACTATACCTGTCTACAGACTGTTGCGGGCTCACTGTCCTGAACAGGCAGACATCTCATTCACTGGCTTGCTGACTCCCTCCACTCCCATACAGCTTCAATACTACTGTCCCTCAGAGCTCACTGGGAAAGGGATAGTGATAGACCATATATAGAGAGGGAGTAGTCCGCCATATCACAAGGGGCCAACAAACATCCCCTGGAATGCCTGCTGCCATCTCATACAATTATATAACAAACCTGCTAAGATTAATCAATACTTCCCCTGAGTGGACATCAAGTGCCCTAGGTGCTACCTGGCAGACGTTGACCTTTGGCACATACTATGGTCCTGCCCCCAACTGAGTTATGACTGGCAGGAGGTGGGGCATCTCTTGTCAGTCAGCATTGAACGCACCATTCTTTCTACATGAGAAGCCTGTATCCTAGGCATATACAAGCATAGTAAAAAACACAAAACAATGTCCCGCTATATAGATCTTGGACTGTACTTGGCTAAATTACTGCTTACCCACAGATGGAAGTCACCAGGCCCTTCACCCTGTCTTCCAGGGCTTTATCCTTCATCACATGGGTGCAGGCTGAGGGTGTCGCCTTGCTTATTGGGGAACATTTGGGACTCCGTATATGTACTATAGCCAGTCCCTGGGACACAATTCTGTCTAATTTGTATGCTACTGCTCACGACTTAGCGAGTGTACCATCAGGCCACACTGCCCGTGAACCTCTGCCACTAACAGGGGAACCTTGTCTACTCTCCGGCTCCCCTAGACCATCTGCAGCACCTATCTTACCCAGTCCGCACTGTAGGAAAGTACCATCTTCCTTGGCATGTTACCCCCATTTTTCACATGTATGTCAGTATATTTTTGCCTGTCTCACTGGGATCCTGCTGGTCAGGACCCCAGTGCTCATAATTTATGGCCTAATGCGTATGCCTGTGTAGTGCCTAACTGTGTCACTGAGGTTCTGCTAACCAGAACCTCAGTGCTTATGCTCTCTCTGCTTTTAAATTTGTCACTATAGGCCAGTGACTTCATTTACCAATTTCAATTGGCATACTGGACCCCCCTTATAAGTCCCTAGTATGTGGTACCTAGGTACCCAGGGCATTGGGGTTCCAGGAGATCCATATGGGCTGCAGCATTTCTTTTACCACCCATAGAGAGCTCAGACAAATCCTTACACAGGACTGCCACTGCCGCCTGCGTGAAATAATGCACATGTTATTTCACAGTCATACACACTGCACTTAAGTTACTTATAAGTAACCTATATGTCTAACCTTCACTTTCTAGTGCAAGGGTGCCCCCACATAGTTCAGGGCCATTTCCCTGGACTTTGTGAATGCGGTTACACCATTACACATGTGCACTACAAATAGGTCAATACATATATGTAGCTTCACAATGGTAACTCTGAATATGGCCATGTAACATGTATAAGATCCTAGAATTGTCCCCCCATTCCACATCTGGTATTGGGGAGGCAATTCCATGAATCCTGCGAGCTCTACCATGGACCCCTAGTACTGCCAAACCAGCTCTATGAGGCTTGCGCTGCAGCTACAGCTGCTGCCACCTCACAGACAGGGTTCTGCCCTCCTGGGGTCTGGGAAGCCCAGTCCCAGGAAGGCAGAACAAAGCATTTCCTCTGAGAGCAGGGTGTTACACCCTCTCCCTTTGGAAATAGGTGTTACAGGCTGGGAAGGGGTAGCCTCCTCATCCTCTGGAAATGCTTTGAAGGGCACAGATGGTACCCTCCTTGCATAAACCAGACAACACCGGTCCAGGGACCCCTTCTCCCCTGCTCTGGTGGGAAACTGGACAAAGGAAAGGGGAGTGACCACTCCCTGTCCATCACCACCCCAGGGGTGGTGCCCAGAGCTCCTCCAGTGTGTCTCAGGCTTCAGCCATTTTGCTCTGCAAGGTGTGGGGGCATTCTGGAGGGCTCTGAGTGGCCAGTGCCAGCAGGTGACGTCAGAGACCTCTCCTGATAGGTCCATACCTGATGAGATAGCCAATCCCCCTATGAGGGCTATTTAGGGTCTCTCCTGTGGGTTCTCTTCAGTTTCTGCTTGAAAGTTTCCTTCTGGAATCCTCTGCAACAACTTCAGACTCTTCTGACCTCGGATCAACCACATCCTGCTCCAAGAAACGCTGTAACTGAAACAAAGTATCTACAAGAGACACTTTTCTTCAGCAACCTCAGCTCCAAGTCAGTAACTGCAACAGTTTCCACAGTGTGCACACTCGGGGGACTCCCTGTCTTCATCCTGCACCAGAAGAACTAAAGAAATCTCCTGTGGAGTGACAGAGTCACTCCCCTGCTCCAAGCAGGGTCCTTCCACGATGATGACCAGTACTCTGGGACTCCTCTCACAACAACGAGCGTGCTCCTAAGGACACAGAGGGTGGACATCATCAACATAGACTGTCTTGAGGTCCCGCTGTCGCAATTTGGAGGAGGTAAGACCTTGTCTTCCCTGAGAACGATGGTACCCCTGTGTACTGTGTCTTCTTCACCTCCTGAGGCCTCTGTGAACTCTTTGCAAAATTCCTTCATGCACAGCCTGGACCAGGTCCCCAGCACTCCACCCTGTGATGCTCAACTCACTGAGTTGTTCTCCGACAGCGTGGGACCTTCTTTTGCTGTGCTGCATCAACTGCATTTGGCACTTCCTTTGAACTGCCAAATGCACTTTTGTCATAGCCAAGGCTTGTTGGTGCCTTTTAACACGAAATCTCATCTGTAACAATCTTCACATTGTGGGACATCTTTTGCATCATACAGAAACCTGCTGGCATCTTCCTAGGGTGCATTTCTGCAATCTTTGACTAACTGGGTACTCTTCTTTTGCACCCCCTTCTGGGTTGGCAGGGGCTTCTGTCCTTCCTGGAACTTATTTCAACTTCTGGACTTGGTCCCCTTCCTTTGCAGGTCTTCAGGTCCAATAATCCAGCAGTTGTTCTTTGCAGACTTGGTTGGCTGCTGCAAAATCCCCAAAACAAGCTATAGTGTGTCCTAAGGAAGCTTGCAGTACTTTATTCCTGCTTTTCTGGGCTCTGGGGTGGGGTATTATACTTACCTTTACTTTATTCTTACTCTCCCAGCGATTCTGCACACACTACACTTGTTTAGGGGGGAATTTGTGATTCACATTTCACTTCCTTAGTATATGGTTTGTGTTGCCCCTAGACCTATTTTCTCCCATTACATTCTATAGTATTTCCTACTGTTTGCATTGTTCTATGACTATTTACTTGTCTAACTTTGGTGTCTAGTGTATATGTTGCGTATAATGCTAACCTCCAGAAGGAGTATTGTCTCTAAGATATTTTTGTTACTGTGTCACCCAAATAAATACCTTTATTCTTGGTAACACTAAGTATTGTCTTTACTTGTAGATAAGTACTGTGTAACTATAAGTGGTAGTGCATGAGCTTTGCATGTCTCCTAGTTCAGCCTAAGCTGCTCTGCTATAGCTACCTCGAGCAGCCTAAGCTGCTAGAACACTACTACTTCACTAATAAGGGATAGCTGGATCAGGTATAAGGTGTACGTACCCAAGGTACTCACTACAAACCAGGCCAGACTCCTACACGCACTCCCTGGCGCTACATGCTACATGCTACATGCTTAGTCATTTTGATACTCACTGCACTGTACACCTCCCCCTCTTAAGTGCTCATTATGCTAGCCCTGGGCGATACCTGGGTACAGGGAGACAAGGTCCTTGACACCATACACTTAACCAGCTCAAATAATAAACCTGTTTATCTCTGCGTTAACACTTACACATTACGCAATGGTTGCACCCCACTGAAGCACCACAACCCAACTTCCAGGACTAAGTTGGTGCTGATGCCCTCTGTGAAGATTTCTCAAAATTGTTGACACATGATCAGGCATTTCTGCTGTTGGCAGGCCATGGCCTGTTACACTGTATATTTTTGTTCATAGCTAGCAACTGTCTTACATGCCAAATGTTGTATCCTTATAACTGTGATGGTTTGACCACAATGTCATAATGTGTTAAGACCTAACAAACAGAATTAAACAAAAAAGATTCTTTGGCCCACTTTTAAAAAAAAATTCTGGAAGATTTGTCAAACTTTGCCAAAGACATAGGCAACTTAAAAAATAAAAAAATATTTTTCAATGGACACATGGTCCTAACTATAACTACCTAGTGGTGACCGCTACTAGGTAGTATATATATATATATATATATATATATATATGTGTGTGTGTGTGTGTGTGTGTTAGTATATATATATTTTATATATATAGATATAGATATACTGTATATAGATATATATATATATATATATATATATATATATATATATATATATATATATATATATATATATGTGTGTATATATACAATATCTTACAAAACTCTCCTTCCTATATAGTAAGAAATAGAACATGTACCGCAGATTATTTTCACAGAGTTTATTCATTCTTGCATTGTGCAGGCAACCGAAAAGTAACCACCCAACGGGTTTCAGAGCCCTCGCTCCTTAGTCGCGGGCTGAGCAAAGGCTCTGAAAAGCATTAGACTTTAAATTCTATTTCCTAGGTCTAACGTCTCCGTAACCTTTGTTTTTTTCAGTGAATTTCTAGTTTTTTTTTAATGTAAAGTAATTTCATTATTATATGTTAATCCAACCACCACTGAGAACAGCCTTTGACTGTGTGTGGTGGCAGTTGGCTAAAGGGCCTGGCCTGTGCCCAGACCCTGTGGCCAATCCCTATATCCACCTAACCCCGAGCTACGCAAGGCCTTCAACTATGTGCAGTGGGGTTGCCCAGTGGCCAACCCCTAGAACTACCCAACCCAAGCTGTGTACAGCCTTTGGTTATCCACACCAGGCATTGGCCGCAGGGCCTGCAGCAACCTCTATAACCACCCAACCCACACTGCGCACAGCCTTCAGGCATGCAAAGCAGGGGCTGGCCGCATGTTGGGAGCCACTCACCTGAATTCCAAGTGGGTCTAGTAGGGCGACAATGATCCCCAAATCCCAATGAGAGCTGACAGGCAGCAATGAAAGTCACACTGCATCCTTATGAGTTTTCAAGGGGAAGGGGGTTTGGGATGAGAGAAAAAGAGAGAAATACCAGGACTTCTGTGAATTCGGATTACTCTCCTCTGGGCATTACTCGGCTCAAGGATATCTTGATTCTGGTTCTGGATTCAGGATACTGGCAATCAGGAGTATTCAGATACAAATGTCTTGACTCGGCTTTCCCTGTAATGAAACCACAATTTAAAACAGGTAAAAATTAAACAGATCTTTGGCATTAATTAATGTCAAGTCAACATACCAATAATTCACACTAGAAACATTTCCCAGTGTGATTCAAGAATTATCCAGGGATTATCATGAACTGGAATTATCATGTACAAAGATTTCCACTGAGAGAAAATAACTGGGTTAATAGTGAAAATATACTTTAAATTCTTCAGTAGTCCAAGAGTCTCAAGAGCTCAAGGTTCATGTACAAATGTGCAATGCCAATCAGATTATAGTTCTCAGTTGTCCCAAAGTCTTTAGAACACTAGCATCAGATTCTGATGGAGAAAACATGGACTGAAAACCAGCAATGAGCACAAGATCCAGGAAGGTGGAGCTATTGCAAGAAATATCACTTTTCTCTAATGTCTTTTCCATCATGAGCTTGATCCGAATATTACTGCTGGCTTAAGATAAATTTGACTAATCCGCACTGATCAAGATCTCAAATTAAACAGAAAAACTTTTGTTACCTTTTTTGGGATGACTGGTGTCTTATCAACTGCTCAAGAAAGCACAATGAGAAAGATGAATTGCAAGATGCCTGCTGTTTACAGGTACTGTGGTAACTGGGGAGAAGATCGGAAATACTTAGTTAGAATTCAGGAAGCTTGTCACTGTGAGGAGAAGCCTGTTGTTGTGAAGGTATGGATGCTGCTGTGAGGAGGGGACTGCTACTATAAAGGGAAGGCTGCAAACAAATGGAAACAGGTAAGTGTCACTTTCAAGTTACATACATGGATACATGTACTCTTTATTTGCTTAATAAAAATAACCATAAAAGCAAATAACTCACATAAAAATAGACATACGATATAACATCAAATTAAATATGTACTTTTAAAACAACTAATAACAGCAATGACCAACACAGCAAAGCACCTAATCAGGGCCTATAGTTTTCTCAACGAATAGCTGTCTGAAGAATTAAGAACACATGAGTAGAGATATCTTCATCAGCTTGCCCTATCAGCACATCACAAGCAGCAATATGAGCATGGGTATTCCCAACCTACAACAGGGGTCTTAGAAAATTCTTGGTTAATATCATATAAAAATCACTGAAAAAAAGAAAGTGAGTCATAGTCTGCGGTTGCAGGTTGCAACATGGGCATAGCTTGAAATCAAGACTTGGCTGATAGCCAGTGGGGAAACAAAGTGAATACTTTACTATACTGGATCAAAACCTAAATAATAAACATCTGTGACAATACACATTGTTATCCCACAAATAATTTGTGAACAAATCCTTTTGAAACATAAATAATTCCTCAAGCTTGGTTTTTGCCCTTCAACTCGCAATCTTTCTACTTCGACCCAGTCCTGCAGCAACTTGCTTGCTTTCCCTCTGCTAAAGGTCTTCGCCGGGCTTCCATCTAAAAAACAATAACCTAACCCAGCTCCATCCAAAGAGTGTTTCACCTAAGACAGCCACGGTATAAGGTGGCCGCTTTTGCATACAAATCAGTCTAGAATTATCTCCTTGGTCAACACTGTTTTGTGAGACCTCCAAACAGACAACCATAGCAATGCTGGCCTTCTACAGATGAATTCTCTCCAGTGATTGACTCCCAGTTCACTCTGACATATAAAACTAGGGACTGATGTGAGAGCTAAAAGAATTTCCCGAAGAAATCTATTCTCTTCCCTTTGTAAATTTATTGAATCCACCTGTCATCAGACACCTGCCCCATAGATTGCTTTTGGGGGCCAATGGGTGGAATAGATTTGAGTAAGGGAATGAAAGGGCCTTCTGCCCTTAGGCGAAGGGATGGACAACAAAGATTCAAGCACCCTTGAAAATCTCACCTTGCTATGTGCTGAGCCCAAAAGCCAGAGGAGCTAAGGGTCACCCCCAAATATAAAAAAAGTGCTAGTGCCTGAGAGTACGCTGTTACCCACATGAAAAGCTATAGGGCTTTTTATAACTACGTCCACAAGTCACTTCCAAGGTAAACAAGGCTAAGCAGGAATCAGTCTGAAATGCCAACTTTTATGGCAGGCCTGAACCAGGGTAAGGAAACACAGGGGGAAAACCGAGGTACTCGTTAGCCATTATTGTAATTGCCAATGTTTCTCAACTGCCTTTTTGCCATTAGAAGGATCAATTAAAGAACCAGTGGTTGTCGGCAGTTGACAAGTGCTTCCTGGATTACCTGGGTGAAACTCAGGTGGTTGTAGACAGTTGAAATGTGCTTCCTTGATTACCTGGGTGAGGCTCAGGTCTTCAGAAGTTATCTTGACAACACGCATTGGACTAGATCTACTTTAAACATTGACATTAATTTAATAGTTGAGTTGCCAAGTTACACAAGGTTTCAAAGGCATAACATGATTCAAATTAGTACTGTGATGAAAATAACATAAAAAAATTCTAATATCACTCATAAGGGGGGGAATAATTCATGACTAGCTCTGCTCACAGCTGGGACCATGACACCGCAAGGCCTGGCCTGTGGCCAGGCCCTGCGGACAGCCCCTATAACCACCTAGCCGTACACAGCAGGGGTTGGCCATAGGGCCTGGCTGTGGCCAGCATCCCTAACCACCCAAACCTACACTGTGCACCCTTCGACCACACATAACAGTAGTTGGTCGCAGGTCCACAAGCCAATTTAGGCCCGGATACCACATCCCTTGGGGACTGACTTTCTAAAATATTTTTTTTGGCCTAAAGCAGCACCCTCTCTGTGAAGGCAATGTTTCCTCTGTTTTCCTGCCTGCACCTCCATGGACAAGGAAACAGAGAAAACCTCTGCTTGCATGAAGTGAGAGCTGTTTGACAGCTCTCACTTCATTCGAGCAGAGTGTTTGCTCTGACTTGGTGGGAGCTTTCAGTGCCCACTGAATCACAACAAACAGCTATGTCCCAGGGTGGACATCCCAGGACATAGCAGGAGCCTGACCAGGTGGGTGACGGTTCCCGGAGTCATTATTGACTCCACAAGGGGTGTTGCACAGCCCTGCACAAAGGACCATGGAGGACAGAAGGGAGGGGTAGGGGTTGGATACAGACAAGACAGGGCAGAGGAAGGGGCCTCACAACAGACCACACAGGACAGGCAGGAAGAGCAGTTGCAGCAGAAGGGAATGGCAGCAAAATGGAACAGGCAGGGTGGAGGTAGCAGGGACAGATTGCAGCCATCTGACCATGTAAGGCAGGTGGGAGGGTCAGTGGCAGCTCAACAGAACACTTAGGGGGTCATTCTGACCCTGGCGGTCGGCGGTGAAGCGGCGGTAAGACTGCCAACAGGCTGGCGGTCTTTTTTCATGTATTCTGACCATGGCGGTTACCGCCATGGTCAGCCGCCGCTTCACCGTTCCGACCGCCACGGTGGTAACAACCGCTGGGCTGGAGACCTGGGTCTCCAGCCCGGCGGTCGTCACATACCGTCAGCGGTATTCCAACCTGCCTGACCCCGGCTTACCGCCATGGATTTCATGCGGCTGGGGACCGCCATGCAATCCATGGCGGTAAGCATATCAGTGCCAGGGAATCCCTTCCCTGGCACTGATAGGGGTCTCCCCCACCCCCAACCCCCACCCAGACTCCCACCCCTACCCCCCCACCACCCCTGCCACCCCCAAAAGGTTGCAGGACCCCCGTCCCCCACCCCGATCCCCAACATATACACACACATACACACATACAGGCACACATTCATGCACATACACACACCCCCCCGCATTCATGCACGCATTCATGCACATACACACACCCCCCCGCATTAATGCACATACACACACCCCCCGCATTCATGCACGCATTCACACGCCCCCTCAATATACACACACGCACACCCCCATGCACGCACACAACTCACAACACCCCCCCACCCCCCTTCCCTAGCGGACGATCACCTTACCTGTTCCTGGTGATCCTCCAGGAGGGAACGGGCAGCTCCGCCGACACCGCCACACCAACAGAACACCGCCACAGCGAATCACAGGTCGTGATTCGCTGGGCGGTGTTCTGTTGCCGTGGTGGTGGAGGTGGAGCTACCTCCACTTCCCCGCCTGCCGCCAGTATGGCTGTTGGCGGCTCTTCGTCCGGAAACGGGCGGAGCGCTGCCAACAGTCAGAATGGCCCATGCGGACGACCACCAGCACTGGCGGTCTTCCGTACGGCGGTCCCTCGGCGGTCTATTGAAAAGACCGCTGAGGTCAGAATGACCCCCTTAGAGTAGATAGGAGGGGCAGTGAGAACATGGTGGGCAAAAAGGAGAGAGCAGGGTCATGCACACAGACATCAGAGGTCAGGGTGAAGGAGGTTAGAGACATCAAGCTAAGCACAGAGAGTAAGTAGCAGGGCAATCATGAGGCATAGAATTGGGTAACAGAGGGCAGTAGGAGTGGCCAGGGACATCAAGCTAAATGGAAGAAAATGGTAGCACATCAGAACATGAAGGCAGAAAGGATGGGTTGGTGCATGGACTAGGACAACAGAGGGTAGGGAGGAGGAGGAAAGGGCAGCAAGCTAACTGTTCATGGCAGGCAGGAAGGGCAGTGGCAGAACAACAAACACATGGCTATAATGAGGGAGCAGGGGCATGGCTTAGACAATAGATAGCAAGGAGAAGGGGAGAGCAGAATAAGCAAGCTTGGGTGAGGGCAGCACAATGCCAGGCCAAGCCCTACATCCAATCCCCCACCATACATTGCAATGGGTATCTTACTTAACATTAAATAAAACCCTAGAAATTCACTGAAAGAAACATAGGTTACCTTGACGCTATAGTTAGGAAATAGAATAAAAAATCATTGAAATTCACTAAAAAAACAAAGGTTACAGGGACTTTATAGCAAGGTTCAGATTTTACACACACAAAACCATAGAAATTCAGCCTTTATAGTGAGAGTTATATCAAGTAACTATAATTTGTGCCCTCCTCATGCACTACTAATTACCACAGATATTACCTCACCCATGGCATCTTCTATGACATCATTGATAATATCACTGTAATATTTGGAATAAAGGTATTGATAAGAAAACTGTGCATAGCAAGGACGCAAGTTATAGTTGCCTTACGGCATGAGTTATAGTTACTTGAAATAACTCTAACTATAAAAGTTGATTCTATACTAGAATTAACTCTGTCCATAGAGTAAACACTGTCTACAGTACTCAGTTCTCTACTGATATCAACTTTATTTCTTAATATAGCTTCAGTGTGTGTCAGGGGTTTGATACACATTAAAGCTGTTCGCAGTAGATTATCAGTTTTGGAATTGGCATGCAGTATTTTTGCTTTCTATGTCCAATATACAGATTGAATACTGAACTCAATCATAGTTTCCCACATATATGTGGTTGACTGTTAATGTGATCTATTCTACGTGTAAAGTCATTGTCAATTATACAGCAATGTTCAATAAAACATGTTATCAGTGATGTCATCAATGATGCCATTTTAGATGTCAGCAGTGATGTCATAAATGAGGTCATAGAATATGTCATGTGCGATGTCATATGTGAGGTTTTAAGCAGAGCATGGCGGGGGAACATGTTATAGTTAATGCTGATAACAATAACTGGAGAATTTCTGTGTTTATTTAGTTCAAAACTTTAATGTTGCCACTGAGAAATTCACCTAACTGTAACATTACTTTAATCTTTGTTTTTTTTCAGTGAATACATATACCATATGTATATATGAATGTATATACCAAATGTAAAAGCAATCCTCTGCCGTGCACGGTCTTTGGCTCTGCTTAGGGGGGGTGTTGGCCGAAGGACCTGGCCACTGGCCATGCCCTACAGCCAAAACCCCCAATGTAGCCAACCCATTGCTACGCATGGCTTATGGCTGTACGCAGTGGGGGTGTTGCCCATATGGTCTGGCCCGGAGACCCCATCGCCCTGGACACACATTAAAAGTAAGGGTGCACGTGGCTCACCTTCCTCTGCCAATTTTGGCCCTGGGTACCCCATTCTGTGGGACCTGGCCACATTTTAAAGGGGGAAGCCTGCATACACACCCCTACCTGGGCTGATTTCTGCCCCAGGCACACCATTCCCAAAGGCCCAACATTACATTCAATGGGTAGGGGGCACACAGCCCCCCTCTCTGGGACAATTTCAGCCCCAGGGACCCCATCCCCTGGGGCCTGGCACTATATTGAATGGGTAGAGGGAACATGTTTCCCCCTTCCTGGGCCAATTTTGGGCCCAGGGACCACATTCACCAGAACCTGGCACTATTTTCTAGGGGGAGGGGGCACACAGCCCACCTTCTTGGGCCAGTTTCAGCCCCGGGGACCCCATCCCCTGGGGACTGGCCACATTTTAAAGAGGGAAGGAAGCACCGCAACCTCCCTTCCCTGGTCCAATTTCCACCCTGGGGAACCCATCCCATGGGGCCCAGCAAAGTACACAAGTGAAAGGGGATAACTAATATCTAAAGCAACTTCAAACCATTGAAAACTAATAATGAGTCATATTCCCTCATATTTTTACCTTGTCTGTCTTTGTTGGCTGTCGAGGTCAGTGCACCTTACTCCTCTATTGTCCTCCTAGTCAGTCTGGCACCAATTCTTGTTGGAGAGGGAGCAGCCAAACAACTGGTGGCGCCTATTTCCATAGACACAGCTATGGGTGGACACAGGGAAAGAGAGGTTCTGCTATGTTGAATTTAGGAAGAGAGGGGCAATGATAGTTCTGATTAAAACACACAGCAAATGCTGCAAACGTTCATACGACCACCTAAGCAACACTTACCTCATTGTTTGGGAGTGTCCAGGAGTTGCCCCCATGCACACGCTGGTGCCAGACATCAATGTAAAACACAATACCCTCCTCAGAACACTTCCAAACCTGAAGAAGATTCAGCAGAGGACTGCCCTGCTGTCTAAAGACCTCAGAGAGTTGGACGTGCTTTCCTTGAACCCAGGACCCCACAAGTGACTTCATGGGACATAAGGCTAATCTCCTGTTTGAGGTACAGGCAACAAACTTTAAGAGACATTTTTCCTGCACCCCCACTGATCAATGCCAACTGGACCTGCCCTGGACCGTGCTACTGGCATCTTCTGGAGTGACTCTTTACCCCCAAGTGCTTTCACCAAGGTCCTTGACCCTTGGCTAGTGTATTAGTCTGCTCCTCCTGCCTAACCCCAAAACCTGGTACATGGAAACCTTTTCACAACTTTGCCTGGAGATCACTCAAGAGGTTGATCCAACCTGCTATGCTGATCCTTTGAAGGTTTCTCGCTGTTGGACCTGAGTTTGCTGTAGCTCCCACCACCTTCTTTTTTCAGCAGCAAATCCTTTTCAGCAGGACCTCTCAATGATGATATCTGTGAACTTTGAGCCCTCTTGGTTATAGCCTGCAGCCTTTGCCTACTGAGTAACTCTGACTTCCTGAAAAGTCTTAACATAGAGCCTGCTGTAGTGCACCGCTGAAGACTTTTCATTTCCCAAAAGCTTTCTATGTGTGAACGTAACTTTTTGACCAGGACAAACCTGGTCCCTGTATTCAACCTGTGCTTCATCACAGTCAGCCTTAACTGTCATCTTAGCACCGGCCAAGCACAACCAAAAGACTATAGTTGGCACTCAACACTTTTAGACAGTATTTTTGTTATTCACAACAAAAATATTCATATTTCTGGCCCTTTTTATTGGATTTTTGTAAATTTAATGTCATTTTATTTATTGAAATACTCTCTATTTTTTGTTTGGTATATTTCTTGAGTTGTATTTTGACTTTATTTCTATTTACGTAGTACATAAATACTTTAAATACTGCCTCTAAAGGTAAGTCTGTCTACTCTGTGTCATAGCTACCAGAGGGTTGAGCTTAGGTTCATTTAGTAACTTTTGTGGTTCACCCTGACAAGGATTGTCATGATCACTTGAGTTTAGTTCTCACGCCTAGTTCTCATACAAACAGTAGAAAGAACGAGTGTGCTTGAGAGGTAAAGTCAGCACTCAATTCACATGCATTTGTAAGCTTGCAAATTCTAAGGCAACCCTATTCTATTTCTGACAAATCATAAAGAGGTCTACTCCCCATTCTGAGTCTGTGTATCTTCTGACCGTGTCAATGAGTCAGGAGAAAATTGTTCCAGTTTCATGGTTGGTGGTGTCAGTTGGGAAACTAAAAGAACTATGGAGGTCTGATGACTTTAAGGCTGGTGCCTTACATAGAGCCCTTTCGTAGCTGCTCTGAGGCCTGCTGACACTCAAAGGTTCATTGTACTTTCTTGAATTAATTCAGATATTTACTGCATGAGCATAGCAATAATAGAACAATAGATTCTTACGAAATACTGGAAATCTGCAATGAGGCTCAAGATTCGCCAACCATGGGTTTAGGTAGTTGGGGGTTCCCAAACCATGATATATTGAGTTTTAGCCATAAGAAATTAACATCTGTGATTTTCTCAATCTAGAACGTGTTTGCCTTGATCATGAACTTGGTTTTCATAGTGCTTGCAGCAGAGAAAAACACATTTTTGACATTCCTGTCTCTGAAGTTGCATCTATTTAGAGGAATACAAGCATTTGATAAATTGATTAGGTGTAACATGAGTGGATTTGTAAAGGTTTGCTGAATGTGAATCACCTATTTGTCAATTAAATGTTTCTATAATTGAATGACATCAAAATACAAGTGGAGGAAAATCACATTATCTATTTGTTATTGGATTACATCCTGTCTACATTGACCTATAATATCCACCAGTAAGTGGATCTTACAAACCATACTGGCTATGAGTTTGTGGGCTCTGATTGATTTGGGAATCTCAATAGATCAGAAGAATAAAGATCTCCTAAATAAATGTGATTTAACTAATTTGACCTGACAATTGAGATGACTTGTGTAAAATGCTTTAACTTTTTCAACTGTTTTTTTTTAAATGTGTTTTAATTCCTTGTCTCATCTCTGTTAGTTGCAATTATGTTTGTGTAAATGCATGTATCTGTACTTTTGCACTTTATAAATGTATCACTGTGAGTCTTGTTATTTATGTATCGAACTTAAATCATGTAGCCAATATCCTCTATTTGCACCCTACATGTTGTCACGTTTACGTGTTTTCTTTATTTTTGTCATAACAAGGAATGTATAATGATTTTATGAACGTATTTTGTACTTTTCATGTGGACCGCCTTTGGAGTTCCAAAACATAAATAAATAATTGAATTGAAAAAAAGATATTGATTGGTTGACCAGACACTTGGATATACCTTGGATTCCCTAAACGAAAAATTTATTTTTGAGTTTGGGGAAATGTAATATCTTTGTGGCTTCAAATACAATCCTGCTCCTCGAATAAGTGTACCTGTGCACTGCTAAACACTTTTTTTCATGTATATACTTTAAAAACAATGATCCAAACACTTAAGACATTTTCTTTGCCTCTGCACTCTAGAAAATGTAAGCCAGCATTCATGTAGTTAGGGATGTTACTGAACCAAGGAGTAATTTTATCTGTGATTAATTTTCTAATTCTGGCAAGAAAAATACGAGATAAGCGTTCCAAATAGCAATGGGAAGTTTTGTAAATCTTGCTTTAATGTGTATCCTTGCCAGATGAACTAAATATATATTTTATATTGTACTTCTTTTCATGATTCAGGGAAAAATTTCAGAATAAATTAGTTTTGAACAGACGAAAGAAGCCAATAGATTTGGCATGTCTGATTGAGAAATATAAAAGTATACGAGTCTGAGAACTTAAACAATATACAGTGGCCACCAAAATGAAAGGAAGAGGAGAGGACAAGTTGACTTTGTTTCCACTGAATAATGTGATGATTGAAAATCATCATGGATATGCAAAAGATTTAGCTCAGCGAGCCTAGGACCATTTGCTGAAAATTGATTGGTATGGGTAGAGGAATTATGTAGAAGCATTACTGCCTTCCAAAAGTCTAAAACATGGCCAGAAACAAATAAACGGAACAAAAAAACTGATGTTATATAGCCAATACCAATTTTGATTACTTTTCTTCATACCACTTGGCATATTTTTTCAGCTAAATCAGAGGGAGGGAATAAAAGGCTAAAAGTGATTGAAGTAATTGAAATGTAAAGGAACTTGTATACATAGGTGAATGGATTTCCAGTTAGTTATTACGTTTCTGTGCAGCAAAAATCAATAACAACAGTGAGGAGATTTAAAATGAACACAATAGATATGATTAATGTTGTTTAATTAGTATAGTATGCAGGATGACTGCACAAGTAGTGCAGTTAAAAACAACATTGTTCTTGAGAAAAGCTGATGCTAAGAGCCTCATTACCAGTGGCCTAGTAAATGGTGTGATTTCAATCGCCCTTGACATAAGTCAAATTTGCCAAGGCAGAATTTAACTGGTGCGATATCACCCAATTACAGGTTTTTGGGTAACAACACATGGATTACCGCTCACACAAAATGCTATGTTGCGGTCAATACTGGGTGTTCTCTCCAGATAAATATCTGCAGGTTTGACCTGCGGATATTTATTTGAAAATTTCATAATTGTGATATGTGTGGTAACAACAGTCACCTCACGTCACCATTAACTGGGCCACTTGTAATGGGGGCATACGACTATTGAAATCCTAAACGGTTAAAAAAACTGAGGAGTTGCATTCCCAATGGAGTAGGCAAAACCTTGACCAAATATATAAAAAGTCATTAGTTGTTGCAAAATGTCTCAGTAAGCTATTGTTTGTTCCTTTGTCATGATCATAATGTCCTCAGGTTAATCTTGGAAAGACCAGCTCAGCTTCCATTATTCTCACAATGTTACATCAGTTACTATTTCATTCGGTGATAGCAACTCCTGCTAATTAAACTAATTTGAAATGTTAGAAATGTAATGTTTAGCATCAACTATACATCAAGTTATGCAACCCTTAAGTTTTAATAAAAGGATCAAAATTATTTGCATTTTCCTATCTGTTAATTCTCTTTGAATCAATCAAATGTTTATGGTGAGAGTGTGAGGATGGAGTTCATAGAGATATATTTTTGTCTATTAACATAAGAAAACAAAAACAGATTATATGTGTTTTATGAAAATATAAAATGGTATTTTGACTTTGAATAAGTGAATTGATCATGTAAATACAAAACTTTTTTTTAAAATAGTAGCATTATTTGCTGATTTGTTTTTTAATATTCTCATTCTGGCTTCCCTGTGAATTCTCAACATTCATTGAAATTTTGATGTTCACATATTCCTGCTAAATTAGGATCTAAAAAAACTTTCAGTTGGGCTTTACTTTCTTTCCCAAAGTGTACGTTATTCACTTAGTCAGAATTTAGTTTTGATTCTTCAGAGTAATGCAAGAGATCTGTGTACATATAATGCAGCAAAACTATAGCTGGCATTAAGCAACACGTTGAAAGGCAGAAGTAAAACTTACTATGGAGTGATATGTTCAGAAGAGGAACTCTGGATAGTTTGATCAATGCCATTCCAACTATAAATAATGCCATCAAATTGGGGAGATAGTTGGGAATAAGTTCCATATTCTAAGTTCCATGGATGAAACAGAGGTGGAAGGAAACAGGACAATAAGGGGAGCTGGAGGAAGAGATAGGCAAGTGAATGAGCACTACATATATCAATCTGTATGCTTGCTTTGACCACCACTATGAATATAGCTATTTCTCTCCTTCAGTGATTCAGCATCGTATTGATGCTGGACATGTCTTCCAAAATGGCCAGTCTAGCTTATTTCTTGAAGTCACATCCCACATGCCTTTTATTCTGTCATCTAAACATGTGCTAAATTGATTGTGGCTTACATTAGCTAATTTTGTGATATAGAAATATTACTACTCAGTCAGCTTCTCCTATGGTTTGTGGAAGACAGGATGCCAATGAGGTTTGAAGTGGTTATCTGTGGGGTCAGAGTACATTACGATTATTAGTGTCCTATAAATTCCAGATACTGACTATAGTATAAGCAAAGGTTCAGGACTGCTGAACCACTTGGCAATAAAAGCCTTACCCTGGCACTCAAGCAGAAACAAGGCCCACCCCTCATCGTGGGCATCCTTTTCCCACAGGCTACAGCATCCATTCTGTGATTCACGCTCTTAAGAAAGATGGAGGTTTTGCTGACAACTATAAATTCTTCTTGTCCTGCACTGTAGAGAGCAATTAACACGTAACTCCATGAAGCTGCTGACTTGCCACTTCCCACTCTTTACAGCCCAGATTGCTATCTTCCATCTCATCTACAGGCATTCCAGATAGAAAAAGGACTACTTTGAATGTCTCAGTTCTCCTTGTCACTCCATTCATTGGTGTGTCCACATTACAAAGTTGCATGAGTTTAACCTCCCAGACAACACATGCTCAAAAAAAGAAGCACACTCCTCAACCTCATCAACACACTCAATTTGGTACTGTATGTCACCCAACCAACACACTTCAAATGCTGTGTCCTTAACCTCATCTTCTCAACATCACCAACAGCCACTGCAAACCACTCCCATACCTAGAATAGAGTGGCCACCTTGCCATCCTTACCTCCCAGCTATGCATTCTACCAACAAATCGAGGTCAGCCTAAAATGTAATAAAATAAAAAATCTGACAACACACCACCAACAAGACTCTTTCCCCTTTCACACCGACCCCTTCTCATGCAATCCTAAAAGGGTCATCCTTCAAAGCTCTGGGGGTCATTCGTGGTGTTCTGACTGCCACAGTATTACCGTGGCAGAGCTGCCACGGTGCAACCACCAACACTCCCAGGCTTTCGCCAGCCTACAGCCTGCAGCTTGGCAGTCCTGGTGTTTGTAATCCGCCAGGGCAGTGCTGCAGACAGCGCTGCCCTGGGGATTATGAATCCCCATCTGCTAACCTGTCCATAGAGGTAAACACCAAGTAGAAAGGCTGGTGGAATGGGGGACTCGGGGATCCCTGGGGGAGCCTGTGGGAAGTGCAGTGACCCCCATGCACAGCCCCATTGTGCATTCCACTGTCAGAATTACTGGCAGTAGAATGCCTGATGGGTGCTGCTGCACCTGCTGCACTGCCACATTGCTGCCGGCTCCATTAGGAATTGGATGCAGTGTTAAGGCCCTGTTCCCCACTGGGCAGGCGAGCAGAAACACTGAAACCAAAATAGGACCGGTGGTGTTCAGGCCACACAGGCGGCCTGATGGTGGTATGGCACTGGCGTGCGGCCTCTGCCGCCCGCCAATATCATAATGAGGGCCTCTATCTGTCTCTGATTTCACTGACCTACACAACTCCCTTAAAAAAGATGAATTCTTACCCCTGTCCTTCATCAAAGATCTGCTCACCATTGTCAAGTCTTCCCTCATTCCATACATCTTCCGAGAAACACTCAAGGTATGCCAGATCCTTCCACTCCAAAGCAAAGCTACACTAGACCCTGATGAATTTGCCAACTGCTATTCCATGGTTTACCTACTCTTCATTCACAAAATCATCCGAAAAGCACTCTGTGCCCTAATCCACAATTACGTGCCAACCTTCTTCTGTATAACTACCAATCTGGTTTCATATCCCACTTACCATGGAAACAGCTACCTTACACATTGTAGATGACACTGTCCTGAGCACAGATGAAGATGACCTCTTCCTGAGTTTGCTAGACCTCTCACCTGCCTTCAACATAGTTGACCATCTCACCCTCATCCAGACCCAGGGATTCACTGGCAATGTCCTTAACTGATTCTCACCCTACCTTTCTAATAAACATCAATTTGTTCACATGGGCAGCTCCAGTTCTCAAAACATCTCTATCACCTCGTATGTTATCCAGGGTTTTCATACTGGTCTTACCATCGTCAACCTATACCTGGAACTCTTAAAGTACTACTTACTGCTAGAGTCAAGATTCATCAACATGGTATTAATGCACAACTCTACTTGAAAGTCTCCTCTGCTCCAGACATCAACACCACAAACACTGCCAGCACCTCATCCAGACCTGGATGAGCAGCATCTGAAGCTTAACCCAATGAAGACAACATTTTCCTTTTTGCCAAGAATTATAAGCAACATATAGAACAATCCTGGCTTTATGGTATGATCCATGGTGGCTTTGATCCACTACTTCCACCAACTGGCAAGTCACCTCGATTCACACTGGACACCAACCGCACTCTCAAGGAACACTTTGCAAAAAATAAAGATAGCCTGGTACCAGCCCTCTGTTCTAAAGAAACTGAAACTATTTATTTTTTAAAGTGACTTCAAAACTTCTGTTCAAGCACTAGTATTCTCAATATATTGATGGCGATAACTCCTTTCCCAATGACTTCTCACACTGTACATTGGCACCTCATAAAAGCATTGGACATGCACTAGCACATACCTCCTCCAGGGCCAGAAGAAATATGACCACATAACCCTAACCTGATGAAACTCCATTAGCTCCCCATGCCAGCCCACACCATCTTCAAAACTAGCTACATCATTTACAAAGTCATAATAACCAGATGACCTGCTCTTCTTGTAACAAGCTCACCATCTCTGATGGCTCGCAGCACACCTACAGCCTGGATACTATCTGACAGGAGAATGAGAAAAGGAAAGAAGAAAAAAACAAGGAATCAAGGCTTTTCCATCCATGCACTCAGGATCTGAAACAACATCCTGTGTGCAGTAACATTTCACAAACAAGCTATTGCACCTATTTATCACATGCTAGCCTTTGCCCCTGTACAATAACCTGCTGCTTTGTGGCTAGGTTTGCACTATGCAAAAAAATATATAAATACATATCAAATACATACTAGTTCCCTGACCAGAGAGACAGACTGAAAATGTTCTCTCTGCATAGAGGATGTCCATGTTGCCCACTTTTGCTCCTTTGGTGCCCCTCAATGCACGTGAGCATTTTTTGTGGTGCTCTTTGAACTTCTAGGTCATTACCACAGGCAATATGCATATTTCCCAACCACACTAAGGATTAATGGGTGTTCAATGCTTCCTAAGTGATCCAATTCCCTCCTTTTCATCCATCAGGTACCTGCAGGTTGATCCCAGGCAGTTGTTCAAAGCCTCCTTCTATCCCTCCGTACATTCTCACTGAAAATACAGTTCATGTTAAGTACTCTTGTTGTCTCCCAGTGAAGCAGCTAGCTTCATCTGCTCTATTGCCTCCACAAACTTCTGGAAAATGCCCCTATGTTGCAGGACTCAACTAATGGCGGTTGAGGAGATCCACTGGGGAAGGAAGATAGGCCTATTGCCTTTGCAGTGTGGTTGGATACTCTTAAAGGTGCCCAACCTCTAAATGGGTTAGGGTTTCACAATGCCACAGCTAAGATACTGATCCCACAGGGTAACCCAACTGTACAGAGGTTTCTGTAAGTAGTTTTAGAATCTTGACCCTCGGGGTGTACCCATTGCATTGTAGAAAAACACCTCACACAACTAGCTGCTTATTCTTGAGTTGTCTCTATCCCTGATACATTAGAGTTTATGGGGGTTATTGCTTTGGGCTCCTGGAGGTGCATTCTAGCCACCGGGAGTGATGTTGCGGGGACTTCAGCACACCAGAATTACAGCTGTTGATTTTATCCTGATTCATGTGCCTTTCTGCAGCCTTTGTCACTATCCTTCTTAGCCACAGATGTCTGTAGGTCCCTGGATATGGACACCAACCAACCCTTGTAGTTTTGTGTTCCATGGTGTTCTTAGTAGCAGCATTACTTAGGTCCTAATGGTAGCACATTTACCCTGCCTGCACTCCCCAACCATTCAGGCCTTGTGTCCAACAGGGGCCTGTTTCCATATGCCATAAGTACCTACAATAGAACCTGTCAACAATATACAAGGGGACCCTTTCCTTCAGGATCCTCAGAGAGTCCACCACCTTCTTGCCTTCAGAGAGAGCTTGAAGGCTAGTGCAACAGCTCATAGGTGCAGACCATTCCAAGCATTGTCCACACCAGGCTTTCACACTCCATACAAAAGTTCATCAACCATGCCCGTCTGTTTTCTTACTTCTGTTGTTCCTCAACTTCTCATACTTACTTCCCTGTGTAGGGGGTTTAAAAAGAGTGTTGGAGAGTTCTAAATAATTGTCCTTATCCAATCCAGAGTGTCCTCACTCCCAAATCTAATGGGAACTTCTGGAGATCAGCCTGCTATCTTCCCAACTTCTAAACAATCATTCTGAGTAGAAAGGATGGCAGCTGAGTAAAATTACACTACACCTCATCTCACATCCAGGCTCTGCCCACTCAGGTCTAGTTTCTTTCCTGTACACTTCAAACAAAGCCCCCTGTGGTGACATGAGCCAGAGATCTGATTATTCTTCTTTTGTCACATGACAGAACATCCTACTAGTGTTTTCCGGGGGTACTAATAAGCAGCTTATGGAGTTTTCCTCACTATGCACCTCTGCTAGGAAAAAGTTATTCCCTGTGGTCAGCCTACTATTTCAGGGTGTTCTTTGAACTGCTGAACAATTCAGTAGTGTAATTAATGTGCTCAGCAGAGTACCTCAATGCATAAATTCCATCAAGACTGGCTCAAATAAGTATGCCAATTTTTATATGTTCATAAACAAACTCATTTAGAGTAAATCTGCTTCGAAACATTAGTTTGCAACCCCAAAATAATATTTATAAAAGGACATGTTAATGACTCCTCAAATTCACATCAATCACAGGTTATATTTTGGGCACACGTCACCCAAAGAAAAAAGCAATTCAAATATTAAGGGGCATATTTATACTCTGTTTGCGCCGAATGTGTGGCAAAAAATTTGACGCACAATCGGCGCAAACCCTGCCCCATATTTATACTTTGACGTCCGACCCCGCGGGTGTCAAAATTCCACCATGTGCGTCATTTTTTGGAAGGGGGAACCAGCCTTGCGTTAATTATATGCAAGGTAGGCATTCCCTTCCAAAAAATGACTTTAAGGCCTGTGCCCCATATTTATACTCTGATGTCATTTTGACGCACAGGAGGGGGTGGGCCTTAAAAAATGGCGCACAGCCTGATGGGCCCCGTTTTTTAACGTCTGGGTCAGGGCAGGCGTTAAGGGACCTGTGGGCTCGGAAGGAGCCCAGAGGTGCCCTCTCCTGCCCCCAGGGACACCCCCTGCCACCCTTGCCCACCCCAGGAAGACACCCAAGGATGGAGGGACCCATCCCAGGGAAGTTGAGGTAAGTTGGGGTAAGTATTTTTTTCCATTTTTTTTAAGTGTCATAGGGGGGCCAGATTTGGGCCCCCCTACATGCCACTATGCCCAATGACCATGCCCAGGGGACATAAGTCCCCTGGGCATGGCCATTGGGTAAGGGGGCATGACTCCTGTCTTTGCTAAGACAGGAGTCATGTCAATGGAGGTTGGGCGTCAAAAAATATGGCGCACATCCGGTTTGAGGCCTGAATTTTGCCTCAGACCTGACTTGCCCCATTTTTTGACGCACAACCCCCATTTTCCCATACGCCGGCGCTGCCTGGTGTGAGTCATTTTTTTTACGCACACCAGTCCGCAGCGCCGGCTAACTTCATTCCATAAATAAGGCGCCCGCATGGCGCGTTGAAATGGCGTTAGCCGGCGGTAAAAATTTTGACGCACAACTGCGTTGGCGCAGTTGTGCGTCAAAAAGTATAAATATGGGCCTAAGATTACACTTGGAGATTTCTTCCTGTTTGCACCTGATGTATGTTTTCATGCAAATTCATGGGACATCCTTGCGACATTTTGAGCAAGAGATCAAGATTCTGTTTCTGCTGTGTCTAGTTCACTAAAGCAGATAATTCAGCACAGGGGTGAAAGTGTTGAAGCCTCATAATCAATAAAAAAAACATGCACTTTTATAAAATGCAGCAGCGTGGAGACAGCCATTGTGCTTCTGATTCATAGCACAATTCATATTGTTTTTTAAACATTGTGATACATCTTGCCTAACACAATATCAATCGGGCATACCCGGTGTTGAGACTTTCCAGACATATATCTAATATATTAATCAACAACAGACATTAAGCTGCATTTGGATATTGGTTCATGAAATGTTCTGCAACTGAAGCAAAGCAGCGGCTTGTTTGGCCTAGCCTTTTCAGCAGGGTCTCACTGTTGTTTTGCCTTCTGTTGCTGAATCCATTTCTGTTGACTTTAGAACCCTGTGCACCTTACCACTGATAGCCAGTGCTAATGTGCCTCTGTTATCTCTAAAACATGTTAACATTGGCTCATACTTGGCACATTTATTGTACTTACAAGTCCCTAGTAAGTAGTACTACATGTACCCATGGCTTGTAAATTAAATGCTACTACTACTAGCAGGCCTGCAGCAGTCCTTGCATCATCCACTAAAGCAATACTTTCAAACATATCCCAGACCTGCTATTGCAGCCTGTAGCACACTTTTAAACTTCCATTTATAACTTGGCAAAATAAACCATTTGCCAGGCCCAAACTTTCCTTTTAATACTTGTGAGTCACCCCTAAGGCAGGCCCCTAAAAGTCCATTGGGCAGGGTACATTCTATTTTAAAAGTAGGACATGTAGGTTTATGTTTACATGCCTGGTGGTCAAAAACTCCTAAATCCATTTTTCACTAATTGTAAGGCCTATCTGTCCCATTGGATAATATTGATTTACATTGATTAAGTGCTAACTTGGGATTGAAATCAGATAGGGATATCAAGTTTAGACACAAAAATTGCAATTTAAAATCATCTTTAAAGGTAAAGTAGGATTTTAAATCACAGTTTGGAAAATGTCACTTTCAAAAAGTTTTTGCATCCCAGCCATTGTGCCTTCTGCCAGTGCCCCGGGTCACATGACTGTGAATGGCTCTGCTGTTGAGCTTTGTGTATTCCTCCTAGACAGTGAGTCAATTGGAAACTAGGTCTGGCCAGGATGGGCCATCTGGCCAGGATAGCTGGTAGTACAACTATTCCCATGTCCTACTTACACTTCAATGGGCTAGCCTCCAGCACACACAAAAGACCCTGACACCAGTCTTTTGTCACTACAGACTTGTTGGAGCCTTGGTTGGGGAAGAGAAAAGCTTTCCAGAGCCATATGTGGGGGTATTATAGGGCATCCCCCAACATCAAAGGCTAGCACCAGGAATAAATATTGAACCCTCAGGGCACCTCTTTAGTACTCTGAAGGACCTGTGGAAGACTTCGGAATGACTGTCTTGACCCACAGAGGGTTGTTCTGCTACTGCCAGAGGACTGCCCTGCTGCTGCCCAAAGGAGAAGAGAACCACTTCTTTGAATCCAGGACCAACAGAAGTGACTTCAAGGGGTAGTTGTCTTGAAGCTCCTGAGGCCTTAAACCCTTCACCTGGCCTCTACTTGAGTGAGTTCTAATCCCCCAAGTGTGCCCCCCAGGTCCATGACTGTTGTTAGTGGTATTAAAGCTGCTGCTCTTGTCTAACCCTAAAGCTTGGGGCTTAGAAACATTTTCACCAAATATTTCCTGGCAAACTGACGGACCAGGACCTACCTGACAGCCGATCCTTCCAAGTTGCATTGCCGTTTGGCCTGACTTTGTGGTACCTCCAGCGACATTCTCCTCCGCAGTGACAATTAGAGGTGTTCCAGCAGCTTAGGCTCATAGAGGTAGCTATAGCTGAGCAGCTTAGGCTGAACTAGGAGACATGCAAAGCTCCTACTATACCACTTATATCACTTAGCACTATATCATAAGAAAACACAATACTCAGAGTTACTAAAAATTAAGGTACTTTATTTTAGTGATAATATGCCAAAAGTGTCTCAGAGGATATACTCCCTTAGGAGGTAAGTAATATACACAAAATATACACACACAAACTAATTCAGGTAAGTAAACAGTTAGAAAAGTAGTGCAAACACTGTTTAACACAATAGAATGCAATAGGGAAAAATAGGCCTAGGGGTAACGCAAACTATATACTCCAAAAGTGGAATGCGAATCACGAATGGACCCCAGGCATAGTGTAGTGTGTAGAGGGTCGCTGGGAGTGTAAGAAAACACTAAGGGTGTCTAAGATACCCCACCCCAAGACCCTGAAAAGTAGAAGTAAAGTTACCCTACTACCCCAGAAAGACAGTAAAGTCAAGATGGGGATTCTGCAAGGACAACAACTGACTGCAAAGCACTGAAGACGGATTCCTGGACCTGAGGACCTGTAAAGGAAGGGGACCAAGTCCAAGAGTCACGCAAGTGTCCAGGGGGGGCAGGAGCCCACAAAACCCCGTATGAAGGTGCAAAAGGGCTGCCTCCTGGTGGAAGAAGCCAAAGATTCTGCAATAACAGAAGGTGCCAGGAACTTCTCCTTTGGTTAGATGATGTCCCAAGGCGTGCTGGAGGATGCAGAGTTGCTTCCACTCAGAAATACAGCAAACAAGCCTTGCTAGCTGCAAGAGTCACGATTGAGGATTTTGGGTGCTGCCAGGGCCCAGGAAGGACCAGGACATCGCCCCTTGGAGGAGGAGACAGAGTGGGCACCCAGCAAGACAGAGAGCCAACACAGAAGCAGGCAACAGCCACAGAAGCACATGAACAGGCACTCAGAAGATCTGAGGATGGCGGTCAACTCAGCACAACAAAAGGGAGTCCCACGAAGTCGGTGTCCTACTCAGTGAGTTGGCCAATGCAGGACAGAGTGCTGGGGACCTAGGCAAGGCTGTACATGAAGGAAGTCTTGCAAGAGTGCACAGAAGCCCTAGCAGCTGCAGTTCACGTAGTACACAGGATTACTGTCTGGTGTGGGGAGGCAAGGACTTACCTCCCCCAAATTTGGACAGAAGGGCCACTGGACTGTCAGGGGCACTTGGACCCAGATCCTGTGTTCCAGGGACCACGGTCGTCAGGATGAGAGGGGACCGAGAGGACCGGTGATGCAGAAGTTTGGTGCCTGCATTGGCAGGGGGAAGGTTCTGTCGACCCACTGGAGATTTCTTCTTGGCTTCCGGTGCAGGGTGAAGGCAGACAGCCCTCAGAGCATGCATCACCAGGAAAAGGTTGAGAAAGCCAGCAGAATGAGGCGCTATAATGTTGCTGGTAGTCTTCTTGCTACTTTGTTGCGGTTTTGCAGGTGTCCTGGAGCAGTCAGCGGTCGATCCTTGGCAGAAGTCAAAGAGGGAAGTGCAGAGGAACTCTGGTGAGCTCTTGCATTTGTTATCTCGTGAGATACCCACAGGAGAGACCCTAATTAGCCCTCATATGAGGTTTGGCTACAGAGAAAGGTAAGCACCTATCAGGAAGGGTCTGTGACGTCACCTGCTGGCACTGGCCACTCAGAGCTGTCCATTGTGCCCTAACACCTCTGCATTCATGATGGCAGAGGTCTGGGACACACTGGAGGAGCCCTTGGCACCTCCCCTGGGAGGTGCTGGTCAGGGGAATGGTCACTCCCCTTTCCTTTGTCCAGTTTTGCACCAGAGCAGGTCTGGGGGGATCCCTGAACCGGTGTAGACTGGCTTATGCAAGGAGGGCACCTTCTGTGCCCTTCAAAGCATTTCCAGAGGCCAGGAGAGGCTACTCTTCCCAGGCCCTTCACACCTATTTCCAAAGGGAGAGGGTGTAACACCCTCTCTCAGAGGAAATCCTTTGTTCTGCCTTCCTGGGATCAGGCTGCCCAGGCCCCAGGGGGGCAGAAACCTGTCTGAGGGTTGGCAGCAGCAGTAGCTGCAGAGAAAACCCCTGGAAGTTAGTTTGGCAGTACCCGGGCTCTATGCTGGAGACCCGGGGATACATGGAATTGTGACAATTCCATGATCCTAGACATGTTACATGGCCATGTTCGGAGTTACCATTGTGACGCTACATATAGGTGTTGACCTATATATAGTGCACGCATGTAGTGGTGTCCCCGCACTCACAAAGTCTGGGGAATTTGCCCTGAACTATGTGGGGGCACCTTGGCTAGTGCCAGGATGCCCACAAACTAAGTAACTTTGCACCTAACCTTCACCAAGTGAGGGTTAGACATATAGGTGACTTATAAGTTACTTAAGTGCAGTGTAAAATGGCTGTGAAATAACGTGGACGTTATTTCACTCAGGCTGCAGTGGCAGTCCTGTGTAAGAATTGTCTGAGCTCCCTATGGGTGGCAAAAGAAATGCTGCAGCCCATAGGGTTCTCCTGGAACCCCAATACCCTGGGTAACTAGGTACCATATACTAGGGAATTATAAGGGTGTTCCATTGTGCCAATGAGAATTGGTAAAATTAGTCACTAGCCTGCAGTGACAATTTTAAAAGCAGAGAGAGCATAAACACTGAGGTTCTGATTAGCAGAGCCTCAGTGATACAGTTAGGCACCACAGGGAACACATACAGGGCATACTTTATGAGCACTGGGGTCCTGGCTAGCAGGATCCTAGTGACACAGGCAAAAATAAACATATATACAGTAAAAATGGGGGTAACATGCCAGGCAAGATGGTATCAAATCAAATCAAATCATTAACATTTATAAAGCACGCTACTCACCCGTGCGGGTCTTAAGGCGCTAGGGGAAAAGGGCGGGGGGGGGTTACTGCTGCTCGAAAAGCCAGGTTTTTAGGAGTCTCCGGTACTTTCCAACACAGGCCAAATCCACCCTTGGCATATGACCAGTTCTCCTTTGTGGTTGGCCTCAAGTTTTGACTCTGCCCCGGTCCCACGCAACCAAATACCCAAAGTTGGTGCTTTTATCTTTTAGGCAGTTTTAAACTAAAACATTTTACAATTCATAACCACAGTGCTACTGATTGGATTTAATTCAGTCTGCTGTCATTTTATTTAATAGCATTTTCCCTTTTTTCTAAATTGGTTTGGGATTTTTCACTTGGGTTGTGTTTTTACTTTATTACTGGTTGTGTGCTGCATAAATACTTTACACAGTGCCTCTAATTTAAGCCTGACTGCTTTTGTGGCAAGCTACCCGAGGGTTAAACAAAGGTTAATTTAGTGACTTTTGTGGTTCACTCTTGCAAGGATTGTGGTTGTTGCCTGAGAGAGGATTCTACCGCTCTCACACAGTAACACAATGTCTTACACAGCTTGACATATAGACTCCATTGTGTGCTGATTTCATTTTCTTACAGCGCTGTGGTGTCTGAGTGTTCATCATGACAGCAGGCCTTTAGATGGTCTACAAGCTGGTATTAAGTGTCATAAAATGGAAACTGAAACCAACTGGATTGTACATTCTCTGCTCTGACAGTTATCAGTTGTCATTAACTCTATTTCAATGGTCAGCATTGCCTTTTCTTCCCACTGAATGGTATGTTCTATGAAATCACATTCGTTTTCACATATTTTCCAGCTAGTCAGTACAAATGGGCTATTGAAAAATATATTGAGGTATAACTTATCATTATAAAGCAGAGGATAACTAATATCTCAAAACCATTTAGGACAGGTTCTAATATGCAGGTTCCTCTTCCACCATGCCAGTAAGCTAATGATTCTCAAAAACCTCCTTGCCTATGTAGTGGATCTCTTTTATGGTATGACTGATGTTGCCACTATTAGTTAGGACCCCCTATGCCACTTAAAAAAATTATATATATATATATATATATATATATATATATATATATATATATATATATACTTACTTCAACTTACCTGTACTTACCTGGGATGAGTCCCCCCATCCATGGGTGTCCTCCAGGGGTGGGTGGCAGGGGGTGTCCCTGGGGGCAGGGAAGGGTTCCTGTGGACTGTTTCCATGGTCAGAGACCATGGAAATGAGCCCACAAGTCCCTTAACGTGTTAAAAAACGGCGCACATCAGGCTGTGCGCTTTTTTTGAAGGCCCGCCCCCTCCTGTGTGTCAAAATGACGCGGGAGTGTAAATAAGGCGCGCAGACCTTAAAGTCACTTTTTAGACGGGACCGCCTACCTTGCATGTCATTTACGAAGGCGGTTTCCCGCATCCAGAAAATGACGCACACTGAGGAATTTTGATGTTCGCGGGCTCGGGCGTCATAGTACAGATATGGTATAAGGTTTGCGCCGAATTTGCCTCAAAAATGTTTGTCCAAATTCGGCACAAACAGAGTATAAATATGCCCCTTAGTTTTTCTATTCGTTCTTTTATTTAAAAAAAAAAACAAAAAAAACCCTGGAACAACAAACTAAAGAAACCAAACTGAAGAAAAGATTCTTGGGCAGCATAAAGTAAAATTGTGTGTGGACACCAAAAAAGGACTTTCTTCCTACTTCTTTTTTTTCACCCCTCTAATCACGACACCCAAACTGCATGCTCAAAAATGAATAATAATACTGGAAAGTGAAAAAAAATTTGAAAAAAAGGAAACACTTACCTGAAAGAGGATTCTTATTTTTGTTTTCTCCCATTCTCTTGCTGGCTACATGGGAGTGGAACACAGAAGACTCCCAGACGTCCTCTTGAAAACAAACAAAGAAACGGTTACCTGAGGAAGGAAACAAGAGACATCAAATCAATATTCCATCATAGAAGATTCTAAGAAATTATTAGAACTTTTTATTGGAAAAATAAAGACAGTCTGTTCAAATCTTTCATTCTGTAAAGCACTTTATAGATACCATTGAAGCATGAAAGACCTCTCTGGATAAATACTATTCCTATCACAGTAGGTTTGTAATAATTTACTTTTATGCTTTCTGCCCCACACACACCTAAGGACTGGGGTCAGCATTGACAGTTAGGCTGGGGTGCTACAGCCATTTCTAGCGCAGACAGACAAACTTTTTGTGCAGTAATATATTCCTTAATTAATACTTTTCTGCAGGTAATTGATTGTAGATTGTAGCATAGTTGGAGGCAGATCAGCATCTGCCTTATTTAGTTTCTCATCCAATGGGTAGGTAAGGGTTAAGTGTGCCAAATTTGTTTTGAATGTCTATTTCTCTTAGCTACAATTGTGCAGTCAAACTGTGATGTCCTTTAAGTCAGCACAAGCAGAGCAGTGACCATAGTCACACCCCCTGGCTCTGTTCCTAGACTCTTTGGTGCCTGTGTTTTCAAAGCTTTTGCTTACAGCAAATGGTCTGCAATTTTGTAAAGTATTAACAGAATAAACGAGAAATAATAAATGAGGATTACAAGGAGTTCTTCCAATTTCATAAAGTGGACTTTATGGAGGATAACAATAATCTGTAGCGAGGGAATCAAGGATCCAATGACCCTGAAACTGTGTCTGGGTCGAAAATGAGAAAGTTCACACATCCTGTGGATGATATGCATGCATCAAAGGCCTTTGAAGGATAGGAAGCAGCAACTGGACCTGTTAGTGCTAGTTTCCTTCCTCTATGTCCAGTCTGTAACATAGGAAACTTATTGTGCCAGTAACCTGACTTGTTAAGAGTGAAAACTTTAATTGTTTCGGTCACACAGTAGGCCCTAAATGGCCCCTTCTCCCTCCATCATGACCGCACCCTTGTATTTGCCTGGGCACACCTCAGCCGTCAGTGTGTTAACCTCTTCCTAGGGCATATTCTGTCTGTGTTAGCAGTAGCCTTTCCTGACACTTTTTCATCTTTTCTTTGAATGTTTTGATGAACCTTGTTGTGTTAAGATCGTGGCAAGGGAGGTGGTGGGGGACCTTGTAAAGTAAATGCTACTATATTACTGTCAAAGCAGCAATCTCTAATAAATGGAGACATGTCTAATATTAGCTGTCAGAGGGCAAAAACAGACATGCTAGTACCAGAAGGAAGTTTGTCAAAAGCCTATGGCTAGAGTGGGCCACTGGTAAGGAAAAATGGGCGTCTGATCAGGTGCGGCTCCTCAGCTATGGCGAAGGAGCATTGCCCCCGCCAGCAGCTGCAAAACCTTTACAATAATACGATAATAAACTATGTTTATTATCATTTTATTGTAACTACGTCTATGATTGTTTTCTTGTAAAAGCAGCTGGCCACAGGCTACGATGAGCACGGAGGGGAAGTGCACAGCTCTCCCCTCAGTGCGCATGTATGTTTGGCCCGCTATCGCGGGCTGGCCAAACATATATGTGCACTGTGCACTCTCCAACCCGGCTCTCTGCTGCTGGGTTGGAGACAGCAGGCATTGACTACCACTCTGCCTCGGACCTCCCTGGCTTGGTACTCAGGCCAATCTGAACACTGCTGTCATGCTGCCAACAGCATTCCAGAATCATGACAGCAGTGTTCAGATTGGCCGCAGGGCTGGCTGGAAGCTTGTGCCTGCAGCTGCAGTGGAGGCAGAGGAGTGGCATGGTGGTGGCAGCGGTGACAGGGAATCCGTTTTTTTAACATTTTTTTATTAATTTTTCTCCCCGCCACTTGTTGCCCTACCCATGCAACGCACCACGAGCCACTCACGAGTGTGATACCTTTCAAACAACAGTATTCAACTAAGCAGTGGAGGTCGACATGGGCAGTGTTAGAATAAAAACCAGAAAGTCAGAAAAAAAGTGTTTATGAGATATGTAAACTGTAACATCGGACAATTCTCCACTAAAGAGTTTGCTCATAGACAACTGGCAGTGTGCAATTCTTTGTTTGTCTGTCTCCTCTGCATTACATTTTCTACAGTCCTAGTTTTCTGCTGCATACAGCTGTTAGAGAAGAGGAGAGAAGTCTCCACCAATAGTTCATTCTCATCTGCATCATACAGTGCATATGAGATCCGGAGAGAAGGGTAGATGCCTGCTGTCTTTATTACTGTTGTGCACCACTGTTCCTTACATTTGTGAGCCCTATCCAGTGCAGCAGCATACGCCCAGTGAAACATTTCGAAACGCAAAATTTGCAAGCAGAGTTGGTTGTTCCATTCACCGAATATCTGTATGTAGACTTTAGCAACAAAAAAATGTAAACACTATAACATCACTAAAACAGTTGTAAATATTGTCAACATTCAAATAAATATTTAAATGCTATACTACTAGATGTTTCATATCACCAATCGGAGTGGTAGCAGAAATAGTTTTGAGATGTCTCCCGAATGAAAATAGTGCTTTTTCATTAAGAATACATTCAAGACAAAATCGTAATTTAGATAATTGTGATGACCTATGTTAGAAACTCCTTATCAGCCTCATCTTAATGTCCTCAGTATTTTGATATTATTTGATTATTGAAATTATCATTAATGCTAAAATGTGGAATGGTGGGGAAGAAGGGTTGATATATTTTCTTTCCTTTTTAATACAAGCACTTGTCATAAATACTGTATTAGTAGTAACTCCAAAGACCCTTTAATGGAAACTGCAACAGTCCATTCTGTTGTGGCATGCTAAATGTTTCAATTATAAACATGTGCCTGACCTTGTAGGAGGTGCAGTTCTGATCTCTTCCTTTCTTTTACTGTTTATCTTATATACCATAATTACAATGAGAGATCATTATTTTTGTTGTTCACTGTGCTATTACAGTCAATTACTCTGTGCCTCTACAGCCAGGGACCAATTACATCGTAATATGTGCTTATCCTGTCCCAATGCTAACAGTTCAGCATGAACTACTCAGCAAAGGGCCATCTCAATGGGAAGAGAGAGACCAAGTGGCAGAGCAGTTCAGGTTTGACTATTCCTATTAGAGAAGAACCTGTGGCATAAACTGTAGCATGACTCCGGCTTAGATTTACAGGGTTTGTTTTCACACTCACCATACAGTGGTTCAATGCACCAACGTTTGAATGTAGCCCCATAGGACCCCACCCAATACAGAGTTGAAGGGTTGTCAATTATTTTTGGGTTACTTGCAATCCCTAAACAGGGAACCATGGATGCACTGGTAATTCACAAAATCAATGTATTTCCATAGAATATCACACACATCAAGGGGTTGAGTACAGTGCCCATCATTACAACTTACCCATGTTAGGGGCGTGCCCGGGTGGGGGATGTGTGTCAGTGGGTGCCCCTAGGCCAGGCCTGACATTGCAGAGTAGGTCCCATGTTGGCCAGGGTTCTGAAGTGATAATCCTGCTACCTAGCTCGTAGGCATCCACAACTGGTCAGGGTTGTGTGGGTCCCAGGTGTGCTGCATTTGGCGGTGTGTGCCACTCCCCATGCCTTGGTGGCTAGCATTATAACTGGTAGTGCAAAGCATAGTGCCTAGGGCTGTTCCCTGTGTGTGAGTGTGGTGTGTAAGCCAACGGTGGGGTTGGTGCAGCCATTGAACCAGTGTATCCTTTGTCTCTTCCCCCCCTTTTTGTTTTGTCACCCTGTCCTTATGTGCATTAGCATCACCTGGCAGAGGAGCTGAGGCACCGGTGATGGGAGGAGCTGCATCCCACAGGAACCAGGAGGCAGAGTCCACCGACGGTGAGGGCACTAGTGGGACGGAGCATGAGGGGAGCATCACGGCGGAGACTGGAGGGGACAGTTCGGACACAGATACCACCTCCGATGGAAGCTCCCTGGTGGTGGTGGACACTTCTGTTCCCAGCCCAGCTACAGGTAAGGCCGCCACTCCGTACCAGCACCACTCTCCGAGCAGCCCCCCATCAAGTTGCCCGTGCCCGCCCACCCAGGAGGGTGGGCATCTCCTTCGCCCCAGGCACCTCAGGCCCTGCCCCAGTTAGCCCTGCTGCCCTGAGTGAGGAGGCTATTGACCTCCTGAGATCCATCTCTGTAGGGCAGTCAACCGCTGTGAATGCCACCCAGGGGCTGGCAGCCCAGATGCAACAGACTAATGCATTCCTGGAGGGCATTCACACTGGCTTGGCGGCCCAACAGAGATCAATCCAGGCCCTGGCCTCCTCTCTGATGGCAGCCATTATCCCTGGTTCCACCCTCCCCCCTCCAACTTCCTCTTCCCAATCCCATTCCCCTCAACCCCAACCTATCCCAAGCACACAGGCAGACGAGCATGCAAACAAGACAACACACAAGAGTGGCACAACAAACACAAGCACTACACATCATCCCACAGGCACTCACACAAAAACCATCCAGATGCAGAAATACCAACATCCACAATTTCCACTGTCTCCCCCTCTTTTTACCTCCTCCACCTCCCTCCCAGTTGCGTTTACACTCATACCTGCATGCACTACATCCTCATCCACTACCAGCATCACCACCACAACTAGCAGAACACACACTTCACTGGCAGACACCTCCACAACAGCCATGCACACGTCCCCGGTGTTCTCTCCCACTGTGTCTGTCACCCCCTCTCACAAGGTACCCAAACGCAAGCAGTCAGACACCCAACAGCCATCCACCTCACAACAGCATCCAGCATGTGCACCACCACCCAAACACAGCAGACAGATACCTCCTACAACCACTCCCTCTTCCTCCACTCCCAAACCTTCTCCCTTTTCCTGCCCCAATGTCCCTAAGAAGTTATTCCTCTCCACCATTGACCTCTATCCTCCCCCTCCCCCATCCTTCACATCTGGCCAGGGTGACAAAATCCCAGGCAAGCACCTCAGCCACGCAGTCTACGGGCCCAGTAGTCTCCACACCCACTCGTGGTGGGAAATGATCCAGGTCACCAGGCAGCCTCAAGGAAAGGGTGCCTACCCCAGCTGTGGGCCGGAAGACCAAGGAACCAGCCCCAGCTGCTACCAGGAAGGGAAGGAGCCTGCCCCTGCTGCTGCCAGGAAGAGCAGGCAGGAAGGACAAGGGGCCTGGTGCAGGGACACAGACGAAGCCCCCACCACCCATGGTTGTGTAGCCATCCAAGGCTGCAGGGGATGGGTTTGAGCTGCCCCCCCACCAGCAGCAGTTGCACCACCACCACCAGTGGGCAGCTGTCTGAGGCTGCATGGGATGGGCTAGAGCTTCCCCCCACCACCACCAGAAGCAGCAGTAGCACCACCACTGTGCAGCCATCACCGCCGGCGGACGGTATGTAGTCCTGCCTCCATGGGCTGCTATGCAGCCTGCCCCCTCCAGATCCAGTGGGTAAGACACCCACCAGCCCCAGCCTCCCCAGGATCAAGAGCACAGGGCACAATGCCCCCTCCAGAACCAGTGGGTAAGACACCCACCAACCCCAGCCTACCCAGGATCAAGAGCTCAGGGAACGATGCCCCCTCCAGAAGCAATGGGTAAGACACCCACCAGCCCCAGCCTCCCCAGGATCAAGAGAACAGGGCACAATGCCCCCTCCAGAACCAGTGGGTAAGACACCCACCTGAGAGAATGTGGCCTTGCACTCCCCAAGACCAAGCACAGGGCATGTTGCCCCTCCAGAGCAAGTGGGCAAGTCACCCACTCCAGAGACTGTGGCCTATCACTCCCCTGGACCAAGCACAGGGTATGTTCCCCCCTCCAGAGCATGTGGGCAAGTCACTCACTTGAGAGACTGTGGCCTTGAATTCCCCAGGACCAAGCACAGGGCATGTTGCCCCTCCAGAACCAGTGGTCCGGTTCCATCGGCTGGCTGAGGTGCCCCCCCCATTCCCCATCCCCCTGAGGTGCCTGCCTATTTTCCTACTGATGCCCCTGTAGTGTTCTCTCCATGTTGGTGCAGGTGACAAGTGGGGCCTTGGACTTTGGCCTGTGGCCCTGTGGCCCACGCACAATGAGGACTTGGCAGTGTCCCTTGAACTGTACATATGTATATACCATTACAGTGCATTTTCATATTTCTACTGTGTTGTTATTATTACACTCACTTTAGCACATTCCTGTTGTCCTTGCATTATTCCTCAGGGGTATGGGGTAAATATGTTTTAGTACTGCAGCTGATTGCATGTATGGTGTTGGGGTGTGTGTGTTTTGCTGCGTGTGTCACTCTCATTTTCCTCCCCCCTCCCCAGTGTGCTAGGTGGCTGTACTCACCGTCATAATCGGTGTTTGTGGTGGAGCAGGACGTAGAAAATCATTGAAACTATTTGCAGTTCAGGCTCCACAGAAATGGGTCACACTGTTGATTTAGTGTTTAGTAACACTTCTGCCTTGACTTGTAGGTCCCCAAACCCACTAGCATGGTCTGATCATTTTTTAATTCCTATTGAATTAGCCACGGGTACATTGGTGAGTGGGAGTAAGCCGGTTGTTCAGGTTGGCAGATCGTGGAATAAATTGGATAAAGAGAATTTTCTAGTCACTCTGGAATCACTTAAGTCCAGTGTCATGAGCAAGAGTGGATCTGAAGTTGAGGCTTTCAGTGACTGGATCACGGAAAGTTTGGACATAGTTCTCCTACTGAGGAAAAAGTCTGGTCCGCAGAGAACAACTAGTGCCCCTTGGTTTACCCCCTCATTACTTCTCCTAAAAAAGGAATGTAAAAAGTTAGAAAGAACTTGGAGAAAGCTGTTTGTTTCAGCAGATAGGGAAGCTTACAAGGGGGCTATTAGAAGGTATCATGCTGAAATTAAGGAGGCACTGAGGGTTTTCTACCAGCAAAAAATTAAGGGTGTGGTAGGTTCCCCCAAAGTAGTTTTCCAAATATTAAAAGATATTCTACATGTGCCGGTGAAAGATTCTCTTTTAGAGGCTTCCTTAGAACACAGCAATTTACTAGCTGAATTTTTATATCAAAAGATTTTGGACATCTATGCCACTTTTGGGGAGAATAGTCCGTCACTGAAGGAGGAGGAGTTTGTTAATGGTGTTAATACAGCCTGTATTTCTCACTTTAACCCTCTTTCTCAAACTCAAGTGTTAGATTTCTTGAATGTCCTGAAATCAGGATCCCCCCTGGACCCTGCCCCTCCGCACATACTGGTGCAGGGGCGGAAGTTATAGTCCCGATGTTGACACATTTACTTATTGATTCTCTTTCCAAAGGAGTAGTACATAGCTCTTGGAAGCATGCTATAGTGAAACCACTATTAAAAAAATCTTCTCTTGATCCGACAGTGTTGAAGAATTTTAGACCCATTTCCCTTTTGCCCACCCCGCTAAAATTCTGGATAAATATATCAACTGGCAACTTTCTACTTTTTTAGAAGAGAATGGGTTGCTCCATCCCACTCAGATGGGCTTTAGAACTGGTCACAGCACGGAAACTGCATTAATTGCAGTGATGGAAGAGGCCAGAAAGAGGGTAGACAAGGATTTTACCACAGTGATTACCATGCTGGACTTGAGCGCAGCTTTTGATACTGTAGACCACCAGGTTTTGATCCAGAGAATAAGGGAGTTTGGAATTAAGGAACAGGCACTTGCCTGGCTTACTTCCTTCTTACAGGACAGGTCCTTTCAGGTCCTAGATCGATTGTTCGTATCAAACAAACTGCAGTGCAGGTGTGGTGTACCTCAGGGCTCTGCCCTCAGTCCGACACTGTTTAACATCTATATGGCTCCCTTGGCCTCTTTGGCGGAGTCATTTGGGTTAGCTTTAGTGTCCTATGCTGATGACACTCAACTGGTGATTTCCCTTTCTGCTAATGAGACCTCAGAAGGTGCCGCTCTCCGTACTTGTACGCAAGCGGTTTCAAGCTGGATGACTCAGAGTAAATTGCAACTAAATGAGGAGAAGACGGAAGTCATGATACTGGGCCCTGAACCAAGGCCTGGAACTTCTCGCACTTGTCCTTCAGCACTTAGTGAGTTCCCTCCTCCTAAAAAGCATGTTAAGAGCCTGGGGATCAGTTTGGATCCCCTTCTGACACTAGACCTGCAGGCTACGAACATATCTACTACTTGTTTTGCCTTATTGAGACTTATTGAGACTTCTTAGGAAGATTTTTGCTATTCTTCCAGCACTGGCTAGAAGACTTATTGTGCAAGCTATTATTCTTTCAAGGCTAGACTATGGGAATGGCCTTTTCCTAGGTTCCCCAGTATATGTTAAAAAGAAATTACACAGAGTTCAAAATGCTGCTGCTCGTTTATTACTGAACATCCTGAGAAGGTCTTCTGTGAAGGCTGGATTGGCCTCTTTGCACTGGTTGCCTGTTGGACAGCGGATCAAATTTAAGGCTCTATGTCATATCCACAGGTCTTTGCATGATAGAGGACCTATGCTCCTTAGGAATCTGGCCACCTTTTACAGGCCGAATAGAGATTTGAGATCTACTACTCTAGCTTTGGTAATCGTACCGAAAATATAGAAAGCAAGATGGGGTGGGTCCTCTCCGATGTTTTTAGGAGCTAAATTGTGGAACTCGCTTCCCCTTAATCTTCGGCTGATGGAGCAAGAATTGGAATTTAGAAAGGCTTTGAAAACTTGGTTATTCTAGGTCCGTTTTTCTTATTCCTTTCTTGTTGCGTATCATTCTCATCCCCTCTGTGGTTGGGGTTTAGTAGTGCTGGGAAACCCGAGGGTAGCCATGCGCTATAGCGGCGTGGTTCTTCACTGTGTTTCCAAAGGTGAGTCCTTTTCTTTCTGTGCAGTGCTTCCGCCAGGTTTTTGATGTCGTTGGTACTGCCCCAGAAAAGGTGGTGGTTTCCTGTCTCATGAAACAGTGGGCGGAACATTGACTTCTGCCTGGCTGATGGCGGCTACCGCTGTGGTGCCTGTTTCTTCCACCCTGATGGTCGGTGTAGTATTTGGCTGTCTATCACCGCCTTGGTTATAATTTGGCAGCACTTACCGCCCTCCTGTTGGCGGTATTATCGCCACTTTATCACCAACCGCCAGGGTTGTAATGAGGGCCTAAGTATATTTTCTAAACAGAAACTGACTTGGGTCTCATGGGAGGAAATAATGCCAAATATAGAACATAGTGAAATCAAGAACCATTGAGAAGCCAGTGTCATGTTGAGTTACAAGGCGACTAACCCCCATGTATGTCACACAGTGTCAATCTTGCTGCTTTTACTGCTTTCTGCTCAGTTATTGGATTGGGGAGTTGTGAAGGATGATTTATAATTCTCTTGTTCAATGGTAACCATTATATACACCTTGGACTATGGGGACGTTTGAACTTCGGAACACAAACACCATTCGAACTGCAACAAGTTGTGCGGGCCTGCCCTTTCATTGGAGAAGGATGAGAAATCAGATTACCGACAGGAAATTGGTAAAGAGATACAAGAACAATATGATCACTTTGTCATGTCAACGTTCTACCGTTCAGTTTCCTGCTATCATCATTTTGAGGTCCAAGAGTTTAGAGTCCTTACCATTTAGTTTGCACCACTGGGAGTTGTAGAGGGCAAGTAGTGAAAGAATAACTGGAAATTGTGTTGGCCTACATTGTCCCCGTTCACCAAATTCTCTGATTTCTTTTTCGTAAATATAGTACCATTGCCCAATGCTAATTTTTAAAAATAATTGTACTTTAAACATATTCATTTCCGTATGCACTTTTTCAGATGGGTTCTAATTAATTTGGATTTCGGAGAAAGTTGGACCTCATTGTGCCGTTATTGATATAAAAAGTTTAAAAGCTCCACAAGATTCACTCTTCTCCAAATATACCTGGTTTAATCAGCTTAAAAAATATTCATGAACCTCAACACAACAATCCAATGTGGTGTAAAAAATGAGGCTTACTCTGATAATACTCCTTCTATTTTTCATGAACGAGATAGAAATAAACGTCTGCTTGCGTTCCAATTTGTTGTTCATTAAATTTTCACTACACTGTCCCATTAATCCCTGGGATGCGAAATAGACTCTAGTGAAATACTTTGCCTACCGCTAAAAAGTAGTTGTAGAAAAGTTCGAGTAATTGAATTGAGCATACAACACGTTCATTACCGGGCAAAAAATATTAGAGCTGCAATGACCATCTGCTATCATTTTGACGTGCATATTGGCTGTAACTCAGAATTCTCTTTTCCACATGCACAAGGAAATCCCCCAGTACTTTGTATTGACTTTAGTCTACAGTATTCGAGGCAGAGCCATTATTATTGGCTTGTAGTTTTCTTGCATGAATCACAAACAGGGTGTATACAACCAATGCTTAGCATGACAAGCGGGTCGGATCAGAAACCATTTCCCATCGTACGGCATTGGCGGTAAATAGGGCAGTGTTTGTTGGAAATAGCCTGTATCACCATATGGAAGCAGATATTTGGAGGTGTCAGTGCACATTTAAGCCTTCATTCCGACGAGCCCTATAATTCTGATGGGGTTGGTAATAGATGTTAGCACCTCATCAGAATTATGTGATACACAGTAACGGTGCATACACGGTTAGGTTCACCCAGTCAGTGGCTGGTGAACGCGGTTGAGATGTGTGGGTGAAATTCCAGAGAAAAAGGTGATTTACCTGGGGAGTCAAGTGCAGAATTACAGACTACTCCGAAAAGCCCTCATTTTTGACGTCCCCCCAGGGTGCAATTTGCAAGCCCCTGCTATTCCACTCCATACTGTAACACCCGAATCTGGTAACTACGGGCGGGAGAAGAATACCAGCCCCAAATCTAGGGCACTCATGAGATAATTATTTTCCCTCTTTCCTCAGACATCATTTAACCTTATATCGATAATTGGATTCTGAATAGTATGAAATTCTGAATATTATGAATAGCAAGTCATCTTATAATGGGAAAGAGGAAGGTACTCTGAAAATATGCCTCCTTGAACAGATGTTTTTGTATCTGACTGGCTGGCACAGTGAGCCAAACTGCTCATCTCTAAGGCCCATATTTAAGAAAAAGAGGTGCATCAGCTACGATGCGCTACTTTTCTTGAGCCCCCCCTTCGGCACCTAACGACACCATGACTGTGCCGTATTTATAATATGGCCCACCATTGCAGTCGTTACCACAATAGCATCAAGATTTTTAATGCTATTGTGGTGCTTTGCTACACTAGCGTCAAAAATGTTGACAGTGGTGCAGCAAAGTGCAAGGAGCCGCATAGGTTCCTATGGGAGAGTCATTTTAACGCCTGCTCTGAGCAGGCATTAAAAATGATGCCAAAAGTGGCACAGTGAAATCTTTTAAATTTCACTGTGCCATTTTTGCTGGTCTCCTAGTGCCAGAACTCCCCCCTTGCATCCATTATGCCAGGTGCAGGCATGATGTGGTGCAAGAGGATACAAAGTGGCGCAATGCATGCATTGCACTACTTTGTAAATATGGTGCAGCAGAAAAGTCATGTGAGCGCTGCCCTAGAGAAAAAGAAATGATGCCATGGCTGCACTAAGGTTGCGCTAGGGGCTCTTAAATTTAGCCTTAGTTATCAGTTCATAACATCTGTCCAAGTCAGATCCCAAGTGAAGAGGGGTCATAGCAAAAATAAAGGTTCGAACACAAACTAAGAAATTCCCCAACATTTGTGGTCCAAATGTTGAGAAGCTTTCAGGTGTCCTCTAATATTTTAGTTCTTGGTGGTAGGACATTTCTCTACTCTGGCCGAGGAACGAAAATGGCACTTTCACAAAAAAATTAATACGTCTTCTGAAATAATACACCACGTTCAACTGCAGTTTTTTGTAATCATTAAAAGTCTTTCGCACTCTATTGAATGCTGTGCTCTTCACATCTGTTATCAGCTCTGACTACCCTGCTCTTAGACTACTCTGTTAGATCTGCCTCTAGAACATTTAGAAAGAACAAATGGTGTTTCTTAATGAAGATCAGGTTTGTCAAACAAAAATGGACGAATTTCTGATTTATTTTGTCTGCCAGCTCACCTAATATATGTCTGGGCTGTCCCTAATACATTTACAAGAGGCTGAAAAACAAGGACAGACTCCTACCTAAGAACAACTGAAAGAACAGTCCACTATAATTGCCTCTTTTTGAGTTACCGTCTGTTCAAATCCTGTGCTCGTATAGAGATGAATCAATGTTATGAAACAATAAAATATTGAATGCTCAAAATAACCACACAAACTACACTTTAGAATATTCAGTGAACCACCCTGTGCATTTACTGTTGATTATGTGTGTAGAGAGATAATTAAAATATTTTTATCAGGCTAGGTTCAGAACCGAGCAATTAATCACTGGTTGCATACATCATATAGTAGGAAAATGCCTCTTTTTGCATAATCATTCCCATTTTTTTTGGACTGACACTTCTTTCTTTTTTTAAAAATGTGTGCTGTAGGAACACTGATAACCAGGCTGATAACCAGGCTCTAGTGCATGTACACTGATCCCTAAAAAAATGTTGAAATTGGATATACTCCTAATTAGCATTTTTAGTTTACTTATAAGTCCATAGTATTGGGCACAAAGTGTACCCAGGGCCTGTAATTTAAGTGTCATTAGTGGACCTCAGCATCCATTGTACCACTCACTACAGTGACAATGCAAACATGACTGCAGGCCTACAGTTATAACCTGGCTGCAGAGTTTCAAACCTGAAAGGTAAACCTGTTAACATAAACCTTTTCATAGGCCTAAACCTTACTTTCATATGTTGATAGGTCACCCCATAAGTAGACTTTACTGTCCATGAGGCAGGGTGCTTGATATTTAAAAGTAGGGAATGTACAAGTTTAATGTTAAACATGTCCACAGAGTGAAGACGTCCCAAAATATTTTTCTCTGTATGAGGTTTGCCTTTTCTATAGAAAACAATAATACATTGAATAATATTATTGCTGACTAGAAAGCAGCTCCGAATCTCATTCATGGGCTTTTTGAAATATTTATTACAAGCCAAATTTCCCAGTTAAAGTCAGAGTTGTAATAAATATTTTGGAAAAGGTAATTTCAAGAAGTTACTTTTTCCTTGCTAAAACCTCTGGAGGCCAATTTACATGAGCTTTATCTGCCAGCCAAGAACTGAATTACCCCCTTGATGAGGTGTGAACTTGCTCGCAGATATCTATTCATCCGGGAGGATGACCATCTGGACTGCACTCAGGAGCTTGTGTAAATTCAAGGAACCTACCCTGCCACAGACACACCCTGCTTAGCATCTTGGGATTGTTTGCGGTAGGGCACACAATAACTGCTACAGAATTATATAGAGTTACCCTTAGGAACCTTTTCCCTACTGGTTAGGGAGGGGGCAGGAGTCACCCACAGCATAAATGTGACACATCTCTGTACCTTCTTCCAACTACTACTGTACCTGGGGAAGACCAAGGATGATCTGCACCTGTTCTTAAGACCTGTGAGGACACCTGAGAGATTTGACAGGTTCCAAGTTGTACCCATTAAAAAAGAAATGGACTGCAAGGGTCAGTTGGCTGGCCTCATGTTATGCTAAAGAGACACAACAAGCTGCAAGAGGCCCATTTTCCTGAAGAACCCAGCTGACTAATTACCACTGGACCTGCCCTGGACCCTGCTGGGGGCTTCTACTGGAGTGAGTCTTGACCCCCAAATTTTGTTCCTTAAAACCTGGGACTCAGAAACGTTTTGCCTCCAAAGACCTCCGAAGGACCAGGACAAACCTGCTAAGTCAATCCGATGGAGGTGCATTAACGCTAGCCAAAGATTCTGGTTGCTCCCACTCCACAGCAGCAAATCCACCTTGCAGCCTTGCTCTGCTGCCCTGAGTGAGGAGGCTATTGACCTCCTGAGATCCATCTCTGTAGGGCAGTCAACCATTTTGAATGCCATCCAGGGGCTGGCAGCCCAGATGCAACAGACTAATGCATTCCTGGACAACCTGCAAACATAGAAATCTTCACTGGGCAAATGCGCTAAATCTTTTCACACAGTGAAGGACCATTCTTGGGCAAAAATTTTGAATTTCACCCACTTGGACCTTGCCACCATATGTCAATGGCTCCACCAGGACCTCGTCCATTGCCAAACATGGCTTCTGTATCCATCTGTTCTCTACTATGGTCAGCCGTAGTTTGCACCTAGGTTTGGATTAAGCGCACCCAGATGACTGTGGTCAATGCTGAATAATTTTGTTGCACTATTTTTTTTAAAATTCCCATCACCATTCCTCTTAATGTATTTGTGCAGTTCTGGTGCCATATTGTGCATGAAATTACTCTAGATTTTTAATAAATCTGAGTAGGATTTTATTGTGGCTGTAAAATTGAAGCAGCACCCGCCTCACAGTTGTAAAATTCATGCAGCACCTGCCTCGCGGCTGCAGAAAACAAGGCATTGCCAGCTCAGCGCAGCTTCATTGTTACGATGCGTCTGTATATTCCACGCATCATCCCTAGGTGCCAAAATTTCAACATCACCGCACCTACCCGAGGCTGCCTGTCCAGAAACCAATGCATCCCTTTCCTGCGAGGAAAATTATCGATGCATTGGTTACCCAGTGGAGGAAAAATCGATGGAGAGCCTCACTTGCGAGTAAGAAATCGACGCATTGCTTGCTTTTCCGATGCACCCTCATCCCTGTGGATTTATTTTTGACGCATACCAGGTACTCTGTGCTAAAACAACACATCCATTGATTCTTATGGTTTAAGACTCTTTTTACTTTAAAATGTGATATCTCTTTTTGTGTATGTTGGACTTTTGTTATTCTGGTCTTGTTTGATTGAGATACAAATTGGTTACGTTTCTAAACTGGTGTGAAGTCCTTTTGTGGTGTTTCACTGTGTTACCATTTGTGTTTGTTCAAATATCTTAGACATTGCCTCTGAGATAAGCCTAACTGCTTGTGCCAAGCTACCAAGGGAGTGAACAGGGTGTATCTTCAGTGTGTGACTTCCTTACCCCGACTACAGTGAGGGTCCCTACTTGGACAGGGTGTAAACTGACTGCCAAATAGCGACCCAATTTCTAACATGCTCCCTAAGTGGATAGGGAATGTCCAGATGTGACAGGCCTTGTGGCCATTGTTGTAAAAGCCTACTGATTACACTGACAGTTAACAGCACCCACTTTTGCCCATATTATGAAGACTGTCTTCTATAACATGAATTGTGGCTTTTTCAATGACATATTGGAGTCCGAAGTCTGGCTGGTCATACCATAAAAAGCTGTGGGCAGGTAACTGAAGAATTACTACATTTCAATAAAGGGCTTTAATGGTTTAAGAGTTGCTGACTCCATGTGAATTCATATTACGATATTTAGTTTTTTTATGGTATAAGACAGATTCACTATCAGAACAATGGCTTGATAATATTATAGATTGGGACATATTTTATGAGCAATTTCTTGATTGAGAGGACATATATGATAACTGTCAGAGATAGCTTTTAAGGTGTTTCAGAGAATGATGAGGTCAATTGGTATGCTTAACATAAATGAGATCCACTTGGGTTTGAATACTGGCAATAGTTTGCACTGGTCAACATCAAGAATCAGCTCTTCTGGCTGAAGGCTGAGGACCAGCTGGCAGTGCTGATTTTGTTGGACATGTTGGCTGCCTTCAATATTTTCAACCAGTATACTGTTGAAGAAATTGGATGATAAGGGAAGGATTAGGTGAACTTATTTTTCAGTTAAATAAGAGAAAATACTTGTCTAAATGTGCTCTTCTTCTCTAGAGATGTGAACTGAGAAGTGTCCTTTAGGTATACCTTCCCCCTAAAGCTGTATAACATCTATAAACATCTTGTTGTGTTTACTTAGGAAATAAAATCTGAATTTTCAGATGTATGCAGATGATGACCAGTTGTCAGCGCATGTGTTGAAAGCAGCTCTAATCTATTGATTAACCTGGAAAAGGTGAATGCAGGGTAGCACCTCCCCTGTCCCCTAGCTGATTTCAACCCTAGGGACCCCATCCTCTCCCCTGCTTCCTGGGAGAAGACTTGGTGTTTGCCCCCGCTTGAAGGGAAATTAAAAAATACTCCCTCCAAGCAAGAGCAAACAAAGATTGACCTGCCCTTGCTGCTCCAGGCAGGGAAACCACTATTGTCCTGGAAGTTCCCTCCCCAGGACATAGTTACCAGCCGGGGGGTGTTTCCAATTGGTCCATGGGACCATAAATGGCCACATGGCCCCCCCTCTGAAAGAAAACTACCCTGGGGGTGAGCTCCCCAGGGCTTTTAATTTCTTGGGGAGAGGTGATGCATGAATTTTTGGCCCCATTGTGGGCTCCTCGGGCATCTAGAGGCTCAGAGAGTAGGACCACTCAGCCTCTCTCACCTTCATGAATTTAGCCCGGGGTGGATGTAGGGGGTCAGGAGATCAGGGGATCCCTACACTGTCCCCATACATTATTTTTCTTAAACTTCAAGACATGGAACTATGTCAACGAGGCCTATAACCAGTTACAGTTCTCGGTCCTGGGGAGGTTGGTTCCAACTCCCACAGGAGCAATATGGCCCAAGGGAAACAAAGCTCCCCAGGCCAATCAGAATGCTCTAGTTTTAAATTGCTGTTCCCGTGAGAGTTCCTCACAACCGTCCAGATATACCATTTTTTTGTCCCCTAATTTTTCAAAAACTGGATTTACACCAAATCACAAATAGCACAACCTGCAGACCAGGATCTAGCTTCTTGCTGAATTTGGTGTAATTCCGTTCAGCAGTTTTTGCTGTAGCCCTGCCAAAACAAGTCAACGGAAAATGCATGGGATTTTGCTTTTTGCACTTTTTTCCTCTGTCCCCACTTGATGGATAACCTGAAACGTTCCAAACACAAACTAGTCAAAATGTAGCGCCTTTTCGGAAAGTTATGTAGAGATTTGTCAAATAGTGCCAAAGTTATTAGCAACACAAAAAAAGCCATGACTAGGGTTACATTTACATTCACTTTAATTTTAGACAGTTTGATTTCAGAGTTCCTTTTGAGGATCCATATATGATGTATTTATGAAGTGATACAGGATAACTTACTACACACTGGTTATTACAGTGTAATTTGAGCGGTTTTGTGATTGCTCTAAGTGTGTAGTCTATTTTTCTATTTCGATTTTTTTTTTTAAGTATTGAATATTGCAACTCATTGTCATAAGGTTATGACACATGCTATTTCCACCAGTGGAGGGCATAAACTTGTGATATTTAAGTGATTTGGAAACTAGAATCACAGCACCGTGAAAGCGTTTTGGATTCTCAGCAGGCACAGTTGGTAATTTAGCAGACTTTCAGACAGCAAAACCAAGGTTACTGAGTACAAAAGGTTAATGTCTTTGCGCAATGCACATTTTGCCCCTCAATACGGATAGCACGGAAAAGGCAACGCGAAAAGGGTGTCTCAGCTTACGTGAGATATGCAATGGAATGTACTAATGGTTTGCAACTGTATTTGTGTTCGCATACCATTGATTGAAAATCAACACTGGAATGGGATGTTGTTATCTGCAAAGTGGAAGCTGTGGACGAGGGAGAGCTTCCACTTTGTGAATGCAGGCTTGTGTTGTGCTGGTGCACACAACAGTCCAGGGGACTGCTGCCTGCTGCCCCAATGCCCTTCCAATCATGCTATATTTAATTTTTGGATTTCAGATGATTATCTTACTTTAAAGAATAACAGCAGTTGTAAACTAAAATGTCATTTCGCAAATGGAAATGGAAATATGGAGTTCATCTGCCAGCTAAAGGCCTCTGGCCCTCACAGGCATTCAGAGGGTTTCAAATGCAGAATCCTTGCCTCATTATTATTAATAAAGAAGGGCTTCGGCAAATCCTACTGACGACCTTTTTTTCTCAAATTATTACAAATTTCCCGGCTCAGCAATAATTACTGTTCACATCGTACATGATGAGCGAAAATTTCATCTGTATTGTAACCCAAGATGTGTACCTCAGTCCCATGCCCCAATATTTGGAATGAGAAATCAGCATAAATGAGGAGCAATAAGAGTTTTTTTTTAAAGGAGGGTGTCCACCAGGAAATTCAAACTCTTCATCTCCTGAAAACAGCTACTGCTTCACCATGGGGACACTTTAAGGATGACAACTCCACTAACATGACAGAAAGCCTTAAATGCTGTGGCAGTCCCCACCCCACGTTTTGCATAGGTGCTGCACCCGGTACCCCCTCCTGTAAAAGATGGACATTTTACACAAAAGTGACTGTTAATCTGGGTCTGAGTTTGTTTTGGGTAATATAGTGAACAACCTATACTTCTCCTCGATGTCTCCAGAGAGTGATAAAATAGTCCATGAAAGACACACACTTTCTTTTGGGAGCAGTAATTCTAATGTTATGTTATGTTATGTTATGTTATTTTTATTTGTACCGCGCACAGCTGCCCCAGCAAAGGGGCGTCCCGGCGCTTTGAGAAGGTAAACACAACACAGCACTAAAAACGGGCAAAAGAAGAAAAAACACAACAAATAAGCTTACACAAATAAAAAGGTCTTAATAGCACGCCTAAACTGAAGGAGCTCATCAATGGCCCGGATTTGTGGAGGAAGAGAATTCCACCAACACGCTGCCAGGACTCGAAAGGAGCGGCCCCCAATTCTGCTCAGCTTAAAGCGCGGAACCACTGCTAAGTTCTGGCCTAACGATCTAAGAGTGCGAGAGGGAACATAAGGAATCAGCAATTTCTCCATGATTTGCGGGGAAGTACCCTTTAAGATTTTAAATGCAAAACAGAGAACCTTAAATCTAATCCTCTGTTGCACAGGGAGCCAGTGGAGAGAGCGCAGAGTATTGGACACCGAACATCGCCTGGGGAGACCAGTCACCAGTCGGGCCGCAGCGTTTTGAACCCGCTGGAGCCGCCGAAATTCTGACTGGTTTATCCCCGCCAATAGGGAGTTGGCATAGTCCAACCTAGACAGCACTGATGCTTGAACCACCAGCTGTCTTGTAGGTGCATCAAAGAATTTGAGGATAGGTCGAAGTCCTCTGATGATGCCATAGCAAGAAGCCGCCACCTTCTTGGTATGACAGATGAAACTCAGAGAAGAATCAAACCATACCCCCAAGTTTTTTATCTCAACCGCTGGAAGGGGAGTCACACCCAACTCCGAAGGCCACCATTTATCATCCCACAAAACCAACTGTTTACCAACCACCATAATCTCCGTCTTTTTGGTGTTTAACTGGAGACAGTTGGATTTCATCCAGTTAGCCACTTCCCGCAGACCATCACAAAACCTGGGAGCCTCCAGGTCTGAGTCCACACTCAGTGTGACCGCCAGCTGCGTATCATCTGCGTAGGACACCATGGTTAGGCCCCACCGCTTGACGACCGCAGCCAACGGTCTCACATACAGATTGAAAAGGGTGGGACTCAGTGAAGACCCCTGTGGGACTCCCTGGTCTAACGGGTAGAATGACGACTTACCAGGCGGGATCGCCACCTGGAATGACCTATCCGTAAGGAAGGAACAAAACCAGTACAAGGCGGAGCCAGAGACGCCCAGCTCCTCAAGACGCCGAACCAGAATTCCGTGCGAGACCGTGTCGAAGGCGGCACTAAGATCTAATAACAACAGTGCCGCCGTCCGACCGGAATCCATCACGGAGCGCAGATGCTCGACCATCGAGAGGAGGGCCGTCTCTGTACTATGACCCGCGCGGAACCCGTTCTGGGTAGGATCAAGAATGTTAAACCTACCACGGTGGTCTGTAAGAGTGGCATTCACATGGGCCTCTGCTATTTTCGTGGCCCAAGGAAGAAGGGAGATAGGGCGGTAGCTTTCAGGTTTAAGGGGGTCAAGGGTCGCCTTCTTCAGAATTGGCGTAACTACTGCCTGCTTCCATCTAGCGGGAACCACTCCAGAAAAAAGGGACAGGTTGATCAAGGACAGTACCGGGGAGCGGCAAACCGGTGCCAGAGTCTTAAGTTGGGCCGGTTTCAACGGGTCAGCCGGAGAGCCAGACTTAATTTTGGCACTGAGATAGTCAAACATCTCCAGAGATAAGGGGGGTAAGATGGAAAGACATTCCCCCTCACCTAAGGTGCGACCAACCTGCTCTAGCATCAGGGAACCCGTTGGGAAAGTGCGATAGATGGCTTGCACTTTTTCAATGCTAATGGTACAGCAGTAGGAGGACTCCCTCACCTTCAATTAGGAAACTAGATCTTATCCCTTTTTGGCATAAATTTAATAAGATGAACATGCATAAGAATCTACAGCCAAACATTATGGAAATAGTCAAATATTTTGCAGCGCCAGTACTAGGAGTTACACAATATTTTCTTGTGTTGCACAAATGTTAGAAAATTGCAAAGCATCAGATTTACTAAGAGACCCACTATATCCTATGTACCTTTTGTTTAATACTTGGAGTGCGGCGTGACAAAGCTATTTACTAATAATATCCACAACGGTTGAGCCATGTGGCAATGGACCTTAGCGATAAGAAAGAAATCAAGGCTGCAAATTTAAACACATACATGATTTAAACTCTCAATTGCTTTTATTTTCTGGAGTTAATAATGAAAGTGTTAGATATAATATAAAGGTGTCATTAACCCTTTAACTGCTGGGCCTTCTCCCCCTCCCTCAGAGCTGAGCCCTTTTTTGGCTATTTGGGGTAGTTTGCGCTTAAGCCTTCATACATTTGTTTCCCCATAAGCTATCTATGCCAAATTTGTGTCCTTTTTTTCCAACATCCTAGGGATTCTGAAGGTACCCAGAGTTTGTGGGTTCCCCTGGAGGAGACCAAGAAATTAGCCAAAATACAGCAAAAATGTTGTTTTTTTCCGAAAAATGGGAAAAAAGGCCTGCAAAAGAAAGCATGTGTTTTTTTCCCTTAAAATGGCATCAACAAAGGCTTTGAAGTGCTAAAATCCCTAACATCCCAGCTTTGCGAAATAGGCAGACTTGAATCAGAAAAATACAGTTTTCAACACAATTTTAGCATTTTACTGGGACATACCCAATTTTTACAATTCTTTTGTGCTTTTAGCCTCCTTCCAGTTAGTGACAGAAAAGGGTGTGAAACCAGTGCTGGTTCCCGGACAGCTAAACATTTACAAAAGGACAACATTCTGATTCAAAAAGGGGTCATTTGTGTAGATCCTACAAGGTTTTCCTACAGCTGAAATAAAATATTGAAATTCAAGTGAAAAAAACAGCCATTGGTCCCCACATTGTACTATGTAACTTTTCCCTGCAATGTCAGATTTTCAAGAGCAATACCCCGTTACGTCTACTGGAATCTTCTGGTTGTGGGGAAATATAGGGCTTTTAGGTTCATCAAGAACCCTAGGTACTCAGAGCCAGTAAATGAGCTGCACCTTGCTATGGGTTTTCATTGTCTACCGGGTATACAGCAATTAATTTGGTGAAATATAGAGAGTGAAAAATAGGGTTCAAAGAAAATTTTGAATTTCCAAAATGGGCACAAGATAAGGTGTTGAAAAGCATTGGGTATTTGCACATCTCTGAATTCGGGGGTCCCCATACAAGCATATGAATTACAGGGCATTTCTCAAATACACTTCTTTATTACACACTGTCTTACAATTGAAAGGAGAAAATGTAGAGAAAGACAATGGGCAGTAACACTTGTTCTTTTATTCTGTGTTCCTCCATGTCTCCCAATAAAAATGGTACCTCACTTGTGTGTGTAGGCCTAGTGGCCGCGACAGGAAATGCCCCAAAAACCAACAGGGACACATCACATTTTTACATTGAAATCTGACGTGTTTTTTGCAAAGTGCCTAGCTGTGGATTTTTGCCTCTAGCTCAGCCCGCATCTAGGTAAACGTATATATTTATGGCAAGTAGACACTTAGGGGAATCCAGAATCCAGAATCCAGAATGGAATTCTGGCTCTCACCAGGTTTCTTACCCAGAATCCTTTGTAAACCTCAAAATGTGGCAAAAAAACACTTTTTCCACACGTTTCGGTCATAGAAAGTTCTGGAATCGAAGAGGAGCCACAAACTTCCTTCCACCCACCATTGCCCCGGATCTCCAGATAAAAATGGTACCTCACTTGTGTGGTAAGGCCTAGTGCCCGCGACAGGAAATTCCCCAAAACACAACATGGACACATCCCATTTTCCGAAAGAAAACTGACCTGTTTTTTGCAAAGTGCCTAGCTGTGGATTTTGGCCTGTAGCTCAGCCGGTACCTAAGGAAACCTAGCAACCCCATACATTTTTGAAAACTAGACATCAAGGGGAATTCATAATGGGGTGACTTGTGGGGATCTCACCATGTTCTGTTACCCAGAATCCTTTGCAAACCTCAAAATTTAGCAAACAACTAACTTTTTCCTCACATTTCAGTGATGGAAAGTTCTGGAATCTGAAGGGAGCCACAAACTTCCTTCTACACAGCATTCCCCCAGGTCTCCTTATAAAAATGGTACCTCACTTGTGTGGGGAGGCCTAGTGCCCGCTACAGGAAACGCCCCAAAACTCAACATGACACATCACATTTTCCGAAAGAAAACTGACCTGTTTTTTGCAAAGTGCCTAGCTGTGGATTTTGGCCTGTAGCTCAGCCGGTCCCTAGGGAAGACTAGCAACCCTTTACATTTTTAATAACTAGACAACTAGGGAAATTCAGAGTAGGTTGACTTGTGGGGATCTCACTAGGTTCTGTTACCCAGAATCCTTTGCAAACCTCAAAATATGGCAAAAAAAACATTTTTTCTCAAATTTCGATGAAAGAAAGTTATGGAATCTAAGAGGAGCCACAAACCTCCTTCCACCCAGCATTGCCCCGGGTCTCCCGATAAAAATGGTACCTCACTTGTGTGGTTAGGCCTAGTGCCCACGACAGGAAATGCCCCAAAACACAACATGGACACATCACATTTTCCGAAAGAAAACTGACCTTTTTTTTGCAAAGTGCCTAGCTGTGGATTTTTGCCCCTCGCTTTGCCGGCACCTAGGGAAACCTAGCAACCACATACATTTTTTAAAACTAGACATCAAGGGGAATTCAGAATGGGGTGACTTGTGGGGATCTCACCATGTTCTGTTACCCAGAATCCTTTGCAAACCTCAAAATTTAGCAAAAATATCACTTTTTCCTCACATTTCGGTGATGGAAAGTTCTGGAATCTGAAGGGAGCCACGAACTTCCTTCTACACAGCATTCCCCCAGGTTTCCTTATAAAAATGGTACCTCACTTGGGTGGGTAGGCCTAGTACCAGCAACAGGAAATGCCCTAAAACACAACATGGACACATCACATTTTCCCCGAAGAAAACTGAGCTGTTTTTTGCACAGTGCCTAGCTGTGGATTTTGGCCTCTAGCTCAGCCGGCACATAGGAAAACCAAGCAAACCTGGACAATTCAGATAAACTAGAAACCTAGGGGAATTCATAATGAGGTGACTTGTTTTTGTTACCCAGAATCCTTTGCAAACCTCAAACTTCTTCACAAAAAACACGTTTTCCTCAAATTTCGGTGCTGCAAAGTTCTGGAACCTGAGGGGAGCCACAAACTTCCTTCCACGCAGCATTCCTCCAAGTTTCCCAATACCAATAGTACCTCACTTGTGTGGGTAAGCTAGTGCCCGCAACAGGATTGGATCACACAAGGGTCAATGGTGGTCCTTGCATGAGGGCTACTGTTAACCCTGGAGTGATCCATTCCTGACGCAGGCACTAGGCATAGGCACACATGTGGGGTTGTATTTTTATCAGGACAAGTGGAGAAACACTGGGTGATAGGAACAATCCTGTAGTTTCTATGATGAAAATGCAAGGAAAAATAGTGTTTTTAATCACAGTTTCACTTTTGCATGGTAGTCTGGGTAAGAAAACTTTGTGAAATCCAAACACTCCACACACTGCCTTGGGTGTCTAGTTTTACAGAAATGTCTGGGTTTGTTAGGTTTACCTATATGGCCACCGAGCCAAGGACCAAATACTCAGGTGACTGCCTTACAAAACGAGGCTGTTTGTGGTAGGTCATTTTGATGTGTCCACAATCCGTTTAGGGTACTTCCCTGTTTTTTTTAACAAAGTTTGTGATTTCAAAAGGATTCTGGGTGAAAACTGGTGAGAGCCACGCTAGTCCTGCATCCTTGGACTCCCCTAGTAAAAGTATGTTAAAGTTAATCCACCACTCACACTGGTTGTTTTTTGCACCTCTAAAAATTATGTTTTCAGAGCATGAATACTTATCAAATTATCTGATTATTGAAACCAAGCCTTCTGAAAGTGGGCCATAAAGCCACGTCCATGCACCAACCTCTTTATGGTCCATTCACACTCCATTCATGCACAACAAACAACCTTTACTATCTGTCTTCTACCTGTGCAATATCCCTGTGAAGGCACACCTACCACAAGCTTTCCTTACCCGTTCATGTCTCTGTTCTCATAAGAGTCCTGACTAATCCTGTATAATTGCCAAGTGAACCTATACTAGTTTGTGGATGCAAGTTGGGGGTGTCCGAGTATGCTTTGGGAGGCCTATTCCTCAAACTGAGCGAGCATATCTACTGTTGAAACTAAGGAAGACATGCTGGTGAAGAAATCGAAAGTTCTCTAAAGTAAAAAGTCAAACAAATATCCTGTGGGACACATTCACCAACACTTCTACTTTTGCTTTGAAAGTGAAGCTCAAATTGAATTTGCACACTTTCAAACAAGTACAAATGTTGGTGAATATGTCCGACAGGTCATTTGTTTGACTTATTCCACTTACTCTGGTTCTCGTTGGCAATCATGGTGGTCCTTTTGTAGCATACATACGTTCCCTAGCAAGCACTTCATAATTCAGTCATGCTGTTAACATTTTGCCACACAGGGTACTTCGTGACAATGTGGCATATGTTCTGTCCACTAGTGTGTGCAGTATGTGTACTATAATGCACATTAATTGAACAGAACACCTACCACGTTCTGATGGTGGATATAGGTCTCAAGAGGGGATAAGGAAGTCTATGATTTCCTGGAGTAGATAAAGTCAAATTATGTGGCTGCTTGCCTAATGAAGCAATGGCCCATGCATGTTCGGTATACATGCACAGCCACTGAAAGGACTACCCGACGGCAGCTCCACCTCAGTCGATTTCCCAGAACTTTGCTTTAGTATGATAGAACGTAAAGCAAGAAGGGACACAGAGGCCTGGTTGAGATGGGCACTGGGGACAATAATACCGACTCTCCTGCTGCTTTCCATGCTGCGAGCACACTTTACAGTGATGACATGGACTATCCTTTTTGGGTGTTTTAGGAATGCGATCAGCAAAGTGTCACTCCTGCAGCCTTGTCACATCCTCCAGAACATATGAGGTGGAGGCTGCTGTTGCTTCTGTGACAGCAGCAAGGCTTTCAATTACAAACAACTGGAAGTCAAGGAAAGTCATGAGTTTTCCTGTGGTTGTCTCATGTTGAACAGCATATGCATTGTATGTTGCCATCAGGATCAAGTGGGTAAACAGTTTCTTGTAGTAAGTGTTAGTTTTATGACGCGCATTGTATGGTTGAAGAACCTGGTCGTGCTGGTCCACTCCGCCCATGTACTTATTGTAATCAAGCATATAGATGGGCTTGTGGACTTTGGCCATCTGACCCCAAACCGTGATGGGGGAAGTGCTCTCATCAAGAATTGTAGTGAGCACATGTACATCATGCCTATCCAAGAACTTGACTGCAAGCAGTTCATTGGAACGGAACGCAGTACTCTGGGATTTCTGGAGCTTCTTGAAAACAAGCTCCTGCAGGATTCCTTTGCGGTTACAATAAACTGTACTGCAGGCCACAGTGCCAGCTTTGTAGAGGTCACTGAGCAGCTCTACTCCTGTATAGAAATTGTCCACATAAAGGTTATAACCTTTGTGAAGGAGTGGCTGGACAAGTTCCCATACTATCGTACCTGTGTCCCCTAACACCGGAGGGCAACCTACAGGGTTTAGGGTAGAGTCCTTCCCTGTATATACTCTCAAGCTGTACACATAGCCAGAAGAGCTCTCACTCAGCATGAACAGCTTTATGCCATAGCAAGCTCTTTTGCTCGCAATGTACTGTCTAAACAGCAGCTGTCCTTTTTACAGGCTCAAGGACTCATCGACTGCTATATTCTTTCCAGGAGCATAGATCTCTGGAAACCTGACAGACAAATGTTCCACAACAGGCTGAATTTTGAACAACCTGTCATGGTCTGGATGGTCCCGGGTCAATGCAGCAGAATTGTAATTGAAATTTAGCATGCCCTGCAGTAGCAAAAAACAATCTCTGCTCATGTATGGTGCGAAGATGGGGGTTACCCAAACCAGCTGAGTCGTCCAGTAGGACTGCAAGGATGGTTTCTGCATAGCTCCATAGCCCCCCTCCACATACATTTAATTTGTTTTAAAGCGAAGGTAATGTCTGGCTTTACTAATCCACTCAGCTAAATACATGTATTTCCTTTGCAGCAGCATTTATAAACCATCTGCGCTACTTTATGGCGTCGAAACTGTCACTAGACAAAAGACAGATCTAGTTCTCTCTCTCTCTCTCTCTCTATATATATATATATATATATATATATATATATATATTTATATACATATATATATATATCACTTCTATATATGTGTGGTTTTCCTGTTTTCCTAGGGGGCGATCGTGGCTCCCGGAAAACAAAAAAAGTAAAAAGTGATATCTATATCTATATATATATATATATATATATATACATATATATATATATATATATATATATATAGAGAGAGAGAGAGAGAGACTGACTCACTGCATCACTTCTTTTTTTTATATACATGTGTGCTTTCCCTGGTGCTGATCCTGACCCCTGACCACATGGCAAAGCACACGTCCTTTGCCAAAGGCTGACACCAACATTTTCATTTTTTTTTATAGGTATACCCTTGGGTGGCAAGATCGCCCCCCTAAGGAAAACCACATACTTTATATTCCCCCAGGGGTTGGCCCATGTAGGAAGGGCCGACCGCGCTATTTTTTTAGACTCTGGGGGGCGCAATCACCCCCCAGAAGATTCCCAACATATATATATTTTTTTAATTAGTGTCCCCAAGGGGGGGCCGGCCCCATTTACATGGGGCCGATCCCACAAACAAGATCCATTGTGCCTAGGGGTGTTTCCTGGCCCTGGATGGCCAGGAAACAGTGCCAGGAAGGCATCGATGGAAAGGGGAGATTCCCCCTTTCCATCGATGCCTCCCTTGCATCTGGGGAGGCTGTTTTGTACTTTTTTTCCCCACCAGAGTTTGGAGAGGACGCTTACCTGCTCCTCCGTTGCTCTGGTCAGGAAAAATGGGACGTCAGTGCACCTTGCGGCACTCTGACGTCACAGAGGGGCGGGTGGGTAGTGGATTCTGTGGATGCAGAAATTCTTCTGCGTCTCCCGGGTAATAATAGGATTTTTTAACCCCCTCCCTGGAGTCGGCTACTGGTCGTGACCCGCACCAGGAGGCTAGTGGTGGTGCTGGCCAGTGGCAGATACCCGCGTTGTAGAGTTTAATCATTATGTGGCTTACTTCTTTATTAGCAGGTGAACTACAAAGTACAGAACATAGCATAAAGCGTGTCCCATAAATCTTATCTTTAGGCTAGTTTCCAAAGAAAATCATTATTTAGTTGAATAACTCATGAAGAGTTATTTCAATAGCAGTCCCAGAAATCTCAGTAACAGAGAATAATCTAAGTCCGAATATTATCAAGAATGAAATATAAAATAGCAAAAAGGAACAAGTGTCTGAAAGTCTGTGTATCTACTAAAGCTGTCTCTGATTCAGAGTGTGAATGCAAATGACAGGGGCATGAGCGAGATCATCTTCTCCTCCTATTCCTTTCAAGTCTCTCAATGTGTTCTCTCTGTGTTCTAATCTCTCTTTTCCTGGGACACTTTTTATACAATATACAATGATACAAATGTTTTAACAGTTTCAGAGATAAAATTCTACTTCCAACCAATTGGAACGCGAAGATTCAGTCGAACAAGGACAGTTTCTGTTGAGATGGTAAGTTCTAGCAAAGAGCCTTCTAAACACAAGTTACATTTGAATACACTTTTAACAACTTTGAGACATTCATTAAAGTTCACATCAATACAGCAACTGAAAGACAGAACACTAATGTAAGTTTTATGCGCAAACACCTCGTCATTTTTATTCTCACTCATCTTAACACTAGGAGCCTATTCATAAAGAAATACATTTTAAGATAAACCAAGCAAAGTAGAAATTCAAATGAAGGACAAGCAGGAAATAATATATTTATTTCTTTCTTTGCATAGGATGTTTGTGTCATGTTATGTGAACCGCTCATGTTAGGGTCATACAGGTTAGTATTCAAATGCATTTATTTCTAGTACAATTGCTAACAACATCCCCATTTGATGGTTTGGAACCATCAAAAATGTATGTCAAAGTTTACTTAAATATTAATATTCTTCTGTATCGCTCCTTTTCCAATTTTTCCAATTTTTTCATTCTCTTATATTCTTCATCTGCTTGTTCATTTAATTTTAAATCTTTCTTCATTCTCTTGTTAAAGTCTCTATTTCTCTTCTTAATCAATAGCATATCTAGTCCTTTACATATTGCTAATGTAGAAAGGAAACACACTATCAGTATTAATACAGGAACTAAGATAGTTTTAAGGATTCCTCCTCCTATTCCCTGAAACCACTTACCTATTGAAAAAATCATTTTGGTTAGACTTTGCACTATAGTAATGGTTTCTAGAGGTTTTAACTCAAGCTTCATGTCAGGATAATGCTTTACTATCATCTTACTCTCATCAGGAATGTAAGTACAACAGTTTTCAGTTTTCAGCATCTTGCTGACTCCCCCTTTCTCTGTGAGTAAAATGTCTAATGTCTTTGTAAAATATCTTTGCAAGACCATAGATCTAATTGCTCCTAGCTCAGTGTTTTCTCCTAATAAATCTCCAGAAGAACTAGTGGCTAATCTATCTACTACTGTTGAGAGTTTTCTAGTTTTCTCATCATTCAATACTACTCCTTCAGCAGCTATGATTGCTCCAAATATATTTCTCAGTAACTATGTTTTTTCATCTACACTACATGTGTATACTTGCGTAGTTGTCAGTCTTAATGCATTTAAACTGTGTATAGCGTACATTTTCAGGAAAAGCAGACCTAAAAAGCAAATACTATCCCAGTCAGCAGGCAATCTTAAGTAAGCATTCTCTCCAGAGATAAAATAAACTCCAGGTATTGTTTGATCATCTTCTTGTAATGTATGCCATCATTCCTCAGGCAAATTGAAAATGTCGACAATTACTATTTCCCACTGGTGTCTTTCTTCCACTGATTCTTCTTTTAAACACACACACCTTTCCCCTGTGCCTCTTATTTACTTTTAATCTAGGGATAAACATCTTTAATCTGAACTCATCTTCTTTTCTCTATACATTTTCTTGAACATCATCCTTTTTAGATGCATTATTTACAAATTGCTCATTTCCCTCTTCTAACATTAAGACAGAAGCATTCTCTAGCGGATTCATTAAGCTTGCTGGGCTTTTCTCATGAGCCTCAACAGTTTTAACAGGAAGAAATTGTCTAAAATGGTTCTATGCAGTCTCCATCTCTCTAGCTGGAGGATGTAAACTCCTACCCTTCATTAGTGGAACGTTTGAAAGAAGCATGTCGAACTTTGAGTAATAGTATTCAAAATTTCCTTGTCTAGATAATAAACTACGAAATATACTACATGAAATAGCATAGGAAAGTAGAATATGGTGATAGTAAACCTGTTCATCAGCTGAAGATGGTATTTGTGCACAAACAGAATCCTTTTCATCAATGGCTTTAGTGTATTCTTGTATTAATGTAGAATAAACATTTGTTAAGTAATCTTCATTCATGTAATGTACAAATTATGCTTTTAACTCAGCTTTCCTTATATTTGGTTTAGAGGTTGCATTAATACACTGTATTATAGATTTCTCTGCCTCAGGAGTATAGTGTAAAACTAATGCTATTGCTACTCTTGCCAAAACTATAAGCGTAAGTAAATTCTCTAAGAAAAAATGTAATCTATTTCTATTAACAGTACAGTTTTTCTCTAAAATCAGATCTACTACTACCAGCAAATTATTAACTATTCTTGTTAAACATTGAACCATATTGTTATCTTCTTTCTTCAGATTAGTGTTCATCAATTTAGTTTTTTTAAATGTATTTTATAACAATCTTTATATAGACTCCCTTAACCCTACTCCATGTTCTTCTGAAATGTTATCCCCACTCTTCTACTGCCCCCTTCGACCTGGGTAATCTTCTTAGCTTCTTTTAGTTATTTCTTAGTCTTTTATTTTATAGTTCAGTTTATTTATTGAAATTAACTTTCTTTTAGGTTTCAATATTTCTTTAGTCAAATTTATTCTTTCCTTTACTTTCAAGGAGGTTCATGCAGTTCTTTATTCCAGTCAAGCAAATCTGAAATTGGAATGTTCAAAACTTGACTCATATAGTATGTCTATTCAGGTGCTGAATATATTCAACAAGGTAATTTAAAACTCCTAGATCTTCTGAGTGTCTGTTGTTCTTCTTCTGTGTCACTTCTACCACTTAATTCTGCTTCTTCCTTGGTTGTTAGTGGTCTTGACTCAACTGACACACTTGATTTTAATTTCTTGCGACTGTAGGTTTTTGGCTATTTACCATCATGGGCAAATTTTCTTGTCTCTACTTCAGAACGTGTTTCCTCTCCTTGATCTTCAGGATCACCTTGTTCTTCTGAAGGTTTTCCAACTGTCACTTCTTCAACTTGGTTTCTTGTTTCTTCTCTTTCTATACCAAGAGCTCCAATGAAACTCTGTGAGATGTCCGATATTTGGACTTCTTCACTTGTCATATGTTCTTCACCCCTTCCTTCTTCTTGCTGTCTCTGATCACAGACATTTCTTCTTCAAGTCTGAGTTCGCACAACTTGCGGTGGTACATTCACTTGAGTTCTTGGTTCTGGTTCACAGAACACTATTTCTTCATAAGGTTCTCTGGACATGGGTATGAATTCAGCCTACCTATCAGCTGTATTGAGGTTCAGAATAACTTGGAAGGGGGCCGTCCACTGTGGCTCTAGACAGGACTTTCTCATGTGTTTCTTTTTTTTTTGACTTCATAATTTGTATTCAACAAATTGCAGAAAATGAAGCCAAATATAGTCAATAATATCATGTATGGCCCACCAAATACAAAAATAACCTGGAACATCAAGAAACAAGCTAGGGAGAGTGAAAGATGAAAGCAACTTAAGAGGCTAGGGAAGCATTAGAGATGAATAACCTGTAAAGCTAGACACAATACTTCAGGGTAGTACAAATCGGATCAGGAATCTGTCTCTTAGGACATATAGGGGGTCATTCTGACCACGGCCGGCGGCAGAAGCCGCCGGCCTGGCTGGGACAGCCAGAATACCGCCGCGCGGTCAAAAGACCGCCGTGGGTATTCTGGGTTTCCCGCTGGGCTGGCGGGCGACCGCCAGAAGGCCGCCCGCCAGCCCAGCGGGAAACACCCTTCCATGAGGATGCCGGCTCCAAATGGAGCCGGCGGAGTGGAAGGGGTGCGACGGGTGCAGTTGCACCCGTCGCGATTTTCAGTGTCTGCATGGCAGACACTGAAAATCTTTGTGGGGCCCTGTTACGGGGGCCCCTGCAGTGCCCATGCCATTGGCATGGGCCCTGCAGGGGCCCCCAGGGGCCCCATGACACCCCATACCGCCATTCTATTCCTGGCGGCCAAAACCACCAGGAACAGGATGGCGGTATGGGGGTCGGAATCCCCATGGCGGCGCAGCAAGCTGCGCCGCCATGGAGGATTCCCCAGGGCAGCGGAAACCGGCGGTACACCGCCGGTTTTCCGTTTCTGACCGCGGCTGTACCGCCGCGGTCAGAATGCCCATGGGAGCACCGCCAGCCTGTTGGCGGTGCTCCCGCGGTCGTTGGCCCTGGCGGATTTTACCGCCAGGGTCAGAATGACCCCCTGAATGATTTACACTCGTTCAACCTGCCATTTTGTTGTCATCAGAGCAATCCAATCTCAATAAGTAGCCCCATAGTGGCTGCCAAATATCTTTGGGTCTGGAAGTGATTGGTTTCAGGGAAGCATACAGGTCAGACTTAGGCCCGTATTTATACTTTTTGACGCTAAACTGCGCTAAAGCAGTTTAGCGTCAAAAAGTTTAGCGCCGGCTAACGCCATTCTGAAGCGCCATGCGGGCGCCGTATTTATTGAATGCCGTTAGCCGGCGCTAGCAGACCGGCGCTGCCTGGTGTGCGTGGAAAAAAAACACGTACACCAGGCAGCGCCGGCGTTGGGGAAAATGGCGTTAGGGCGTCTTAAAATGGGGCAAGTCAGGTTGAGGCAAAAAAATCGCCTCCACCCGATTTGCGCCATTTTTAACGACGCCCAGACGCCATTTACATGACTCCTGTCTGAGTAAAGACAGGAGTCATGCCCCCTTGCCCAATGGCCATGCCCAGGGGACTTATGTCCCCTGGGCATGGCCATTGGGCATTGTGGCATGTAGGGGGGCACAAATCAGGCCCCCCATGCCAAAAAAAAATATTTTAAAAAAATTATTATACTTACCTGAATGTCCCTGGGATGGGTCCCTCCATCCTTGGGTGTCCTCCTGGGGTGGGCAAGGGTGGCAGGGGGGGTCCCTGGGGGCATGGGAGGGCAGCTGTGGGCTCATTTTGAGCCCACAGGTCCCTTAACGCCTGCCCTGACCCAGGCGTTAAAAAGAGGCGCAAATGCGGGGTTTTTTGCCCCGCCCACTCCCGGGCGTGAATTTTGCCCGGGAGTATAAATACGACGCATTTGCGTAGCAGTCATTTTTTTAGACGGGAACGCCTACCTTGCATCTCATTAACGCAAGGAAGGCGTTCACGCAAAAAAATGACGCTCATTCCTCATACTTTGGCGCTAGACGCGTCTAACGCCAAAGTATAAATATGGCGTTAGTTTTGCGCCGAATTTGCGTCGAAAAAAACGACGCTAATTCGGCGCAAACGGAGTATAAATATGCCCCTTAGAATCACAGTAGGACAAATATTTTAGCTAGGCAGACAATGTAGGGGGAGTGCCAGCACCCCAATGGAGCAATACCTGCCACCTGGCTAAGAGTAATGCAATGGCGGTCAAATGGCGTAATCTCAATGGCAGCATATTAACATATCCCAGCAGAGTCATGAGGGGATCTGGAGTAAGAGGTTGCTCAAGCATGAGGGACCAAGTAGAATGGATATCCCCCAATACGATGCTACCACCCTACAAGTCCATGATAAATGGAGGAAGCATGCTTATTCCTTCTGGCTTTAAGGGCAACAGTGTGATCTGGTGGGGTTGAGCCAGACCAGGGCCTGATACGTAGTGTAAGCCATGTTGAGGTATTTATAATGTAACAATTTATGACGGTGTTTGCCAGAAATAAGTTTAGTTTGCACACAGCAGCCATACCAATTTTTATCTGATATGGAAATACCCAGGTTGCATTCACAGGCAGCCCTGGCTTTTTCGACACAAGTGTGCCTCAATTGCAAGGAAGCATGATAAAATTTAGAGATGATGTGACATCTATCTGGGGAAATGATCCCCAACATAAGGGGAGGGTAACATTTAGGTTCAGTTAGGTGAGCAGGTAAGTATTGCACAGTGTACTGTGTAAGTGATGAATGATAATTCTTCCATGTGCGGTAAGGGACCTCCTTCAGCCATGGTTGAGGAGGATTTCTGCACACCTTTTGTAAATAAATCACCTATGACCTGTAAGCCATGTACAAGAAGGGAGCATTGCACCAGGCGTTCTTGAGTGAGTGGGAGCCGTGGGTTCTTTCTAAGTGGGATATGGGGTGAATGTTTGTGCTCTTTCAGGTTTAAGAAAGTTTAATCAGGCACCTGGGTGATACCAATTGTAAGCAAAATTATCCTGAGCTACGCAATAACAGAGCTGGAGGTCTGGGACACCAAACCGCTCCATCATATGGAAGTGTGAGGGCCTCCCGGTGGATACGAGGCATATATAAGTCGTATGAGTAGGCCATGTAAAGGGGTGATAAAACTTCTAGTTAAACTGATAGGAATACTTAAAAACAGAGAAAGAAAATATGGCAATAAAACATTTTTTATAAAAGCTATTCACCCAGTAATAGCCAGTAGGAGTTTAATCCATGACTCCACTTGTGTCTCGAGCTTGTGTATGGCAGGGTTATAGTTGCGACAAATTACCTCCGAGCAATCTTTATGGATATGAATGCCAAAGTACTTGGAGGATTCCATGCACCACCGTAATAGAAATTCAAGATCACACGGCATAGAAGCATCTATGAGTGGGAATAATTTAGATTCACCCCAGTTATTGTGTAATACGGAAGAAATACCAAGCAGCTGTTCCTCTCAAAAAAGAGGAGGCAAATTGATGGGGGGGTCGCACACAAACAACAAAATATCATTTGCATAAAGGGAAGCTAATAGCTTACCACAAGGCAATCTGTGCCCCCTTTTGTGGTGTTGTTCCTCTAAGTGGCGGGCCAATGTGTCCATACAAAATATAATGAGGAGGGGTAAAAATAGACAGTCCTGTCGGATGCCACACATTAAAGAAAAAGGCTCTGAGAGTGTACCATTGAACCGGAGATGGACCAATGGACCCCTAAACAGTAATCAAATCAGAATATGAAAAGCTGTTGCGAATGCCCAATTTTGTTAAAGTGGCATGAAGAAAAGATCAATAGAGAAAATCAAATGCCTTTTCAGCATCTAACAGGGCCATTGCTGCTGGGGTGGTAGGGGAAATCTAGTTAATCACTGCAAATAGTGTACAAATGTCAGTGGAAGTGGAGCAGTGTGGCACAAAGCCACACTGCATATAGGAAATTATGTGATCCATTAATAAAGAAAGACGGATGGGCAATACTTTGGCCAAAATTTTAGCATCATGGATTTTGAGTTACAAAGGCCAGTAGGAATTTCATAAATGAGGAGGTTTATTGGGTTTTAGCAGTAGCGTGAGGACATTTTTCCACAGCATAGGAGGAAGGGTGCCCTGTTCATGAGATTCAGCATACTTTTCGTACAGATGTGGAACCATAAGTGTTTTATTAGCTTTTTTTAAAAAAAGTCTCCTGAGAACCCATCAAGACCTGGAGCCATTGAGCCACCTAGGGCATCTATGGCCTATGAGAGTTCCTCACATATAACTGGGGCAGCTAGGAATTATTGTTGACCAGGCTGAAGACACACCATGGCTATTTCAGACAAATAAGCTGTCAGAGCTTACTCATTAGGGTCCAAGCGTGAAGTATAAAGAGTTTTGTAATAGTCTTTAAATTCTGCTAAGATGGTAGCACCATCTGTAGTGTTGGTGCCATTGGGTTATTGAAAGCGGGACACATATGTGGCAGGATGTAAAAGTCATAGTAGATGAGTTAGCGTTCGGCCAGGCCATTTGCACTTACCTTACCTGCGTGCCCTCGCGTATCTGCCCAAATAAACAATATCTCACATTGCGAGTTCATGATACTCATGTGATAATTTAGACCTGTTGTGGAGATTGTGCATGCATGGCAGCGTTCTGCCATCTGCATCTAAATTGCACCACTTCTCTTCTACCTTGGTAAGATCATTACAAATGCTGGGGAGTACCCCGGCATGGTTTTAAATAAAAATCCCTCTTATATAGACCACAAAAGCCTCCCACAGGGTAGAATATTTTTGCACATAAAAATTCAAAGATTGCATTCCATTTCTGTGCAAAAGACAGCATCATGCAGTGCATTCTCAGGGAAACACCATGGACTAGTCATGGGGGCATGGAAGGGTACATTTAGCATGGCTAGTACAGGGGCATGACCTGAAAGCGTGCAGGGGAAGTGTATAATATCTGTAAACCATACTAGCACCACAGAACATGCACCAATGATCAATACAGGTCCACACATTGTGGATGGTTGAGTAGAAAGTGTAATCTTGCTTTTATGTGTATTGATAGCACCACATGTCTGATGGATGGAACGTGTCAAGGAGATCTGTTAATGATTGTAGGGAGTGTGGCTTAGCGACCACTGATGACCCTGCGTAATCCAACTCAAGCTGACAGGTGATATTTAGGCCCCCATCCAAAAAAATTTAGTCTGCCTGATACAGGCTAATCTGTGCAGACAGCTCCATGAAAAACTTGTGGGAGTCAGTGTTACGTCCAAATACATTAACAAGCAGCACAGCCCAGCCCACCAAATCGCCGAGCACCAGCAAGTATCAACCAGCAGAGTCAGAAGTACTCCATGCTGCGTTGAAGGGGACACCCCTACATGTAAGAGCTATAGTGGCAAAAATAATGGTGAGAGCCCATGGAGGAAGAATAGATGCACTCTGGTGTGTGTTATAGGTGTGTTTCCTGAAGAAAGGCCAATTGCACCCCATGGAGAACTAGATAAACAAAGACTTGTTTTCCTTTTCTGGGGTTATTCAGGCCTCTAATATTCCAGGCCATACAGGAGAGTTGATACATGGAATAGCTAGTGATATGTGAATTCATAGCATCCAGAAATATTGTAAGATGGGAATGAAAAAAGCAAGGTCTGTCTTAATATGTACCATAATTGCGGAATGGCTTAAACAATCAAAAGAACTAAATCACAAGCATTCCCTCCCTCCATCCACCCCCGCAAAAACAAATTTTGGAGAACCCAATATACCCTCAAATAAATCAAGAGTGAAAACATATGGGTATTCATCTCGGGGATGACAATGCCCGAAGGAACAAGGCCTGAGTAAGCATTGTGAATATAAACAGTAATGATCATAAAGCAAATGCAGCAATGTAGACGAAAATGTTAAAGTAAAGGCCTCTTAATCATGCATGAATTGAAAGGAAATAATGCTCATAAATACAGCATGATGACAAGTATTCTTGTGCGTCTGAGTCACAAAGAGTCCACTAGGATGCATGGGCAGCTGGGGAGCAGGGTGCCGATCCCGCAGAAATATCAGCACCAGGATCACTGTCAAGGGGACCCACAAAGTGTGTGTTACTTGCAAAACTGTACTGCACCCACAGGGATGTTAAATACATAGGGGGTCATTCCAACCCTGGCGGTCGGTGATAAAGCGGCGGCCAACCCGCAAACAGGCCGGCGGTCAAAAAAATTGAATTCTAACCCTGGCGGGAACCGCCAACACAGGCCGCCACTTTAACACTCCGACCGCCACGGCGGGACCGACAAACAGCGCGGCGGTCACCGCCAACAGGCCGGCGGCAGACAATGTACCGCCCACCCTATCACAACTCACCAATCCGCCACCTTTTCCGGGGCGGGAGCCCCGCCGATAAAAACACGGCGGAAACAGACTACGAACGGGAAAACGCTCACCTATACACACTCCACGAGGAAGGAGGACAGCATGGAGCCCGAATTACACATCCTACCGGCTATTGTCTACCTGCTCATCTACCAGGAGTACGAACGCCGGCGCAGACGACAACGGTGAGTACTGCACCTACGACACAGGCGAGGGGGGAGGAGGAAAGCTTACGGGCACACACATGCGCCATACACCCACCCCCCCACCACAAATACCTACACCCCAATGCCGAGCAACAAGTCAGAGTGACACCACACAAACCCCCCCGGAATAATGCAAAGACACAATTTAAATGATCTATAAAATATATGTATAAATAGCTCCATTTAAGGAATGGCAAATATGCCATATAAAAGATACAAAAATAAGGAATGAACATAGGCAACAATATATCCATAGGCAAAAAGTCCGGCACATTCCGTGAAAGTTCCATAGTCCGTGGGCCAATGTGCACAAACACAAGGGCAAAGCCCACACAAGAGACCAGATACCATTGGAGAGAACACTGCAGGGGCATCAGACGATAAAACTACAGGCACCTCAGGGGGAAGGGAAGGGGGGCACCTCAGCCACATGAGTCTACGACGCCAGATCCACGAGGGGCCTCCATGCCCACTGTCCCATCCTGGGGAGTGCAAAGCCACAGTCTCACAAGTCCCTACAGTGGGAGGCTTGCCCACTGGACCATCCTGGGGAGTGCAAAACCACAGTCCATCTGATGGATTACGGACTCCACAGTTATTGGAGGAGGCATGGTGCCCAGAGTGCTTCCTGAAGCCCTGCTTGACACAGAACCAGCACTGTCAATGGGACAGCGGTGCTTGAGATGAAGGGCCCAGCGGAGCGGTGCTTGAGATGAAGGGTCCAGCGGAGCGGTGCTTGACAGGAAGGGCCCAGCGGAGCGGTGCTTGAGATGAAGGGCCCAGCGGAGCGGTGCTTGAGATGAAGGGCCCAGCGGAGCAGTGATTGAGATGAAGGGCCCAGCGGAGCAGTGCTTGAGACGGCGGGGCCCAGCGGAGCGGTGCTTGAGATGAAGGGCCCAGCGGAGCGGTGCTTGACAGGAAGGGCCCAGCGGAGCGGTGCTTGAGATGAAGGGCCCAGCGGAGCGGTGTTTGAGATGAAGGGCCCAGCGGAGCGGTGCTTGAGACGGCGGGGCCCAGCAGAGCAGTGCTTGAGATGAAGGGCCCAGCGGAGCGGTGCTTGAGACGGCGGGGCCCAGCGGAGCGGTGCTTGAGATGACGGGCCCAGCGGAGCGGTGCTTGAGACTGCAGGGCCCAGCGGAGCGGTGCTTGAGATGAAGGGCCCAGTGGAGCGGTGCTTGACAGGAAGGGCCCAGCGGAGCGGTGCTTGAGATGAAGGGCCCAGCGGAGCGGTGTTTGAGATGAAGGGCCCAGCGGAGCGGTGCTTGACAGGAAGGGCCCAGCGGAGCGGTGCTTGAGACAGCGGGGCCCAGCGGAGCGGTGCTTGAGATGAAGGGCCCAGCGGAGCGGTGCTTGACAGGAAGGGCCCAGCGGAGCGGTGCTTGAGATGAAGGGCCCAGCGGAGCGGTGCTTGAGACGGCAGGGCCCAGCGGAGCGGTGCATTAGATGAAGGGCCCAGCGGAGCGGTGCTTGAGACGGCGTGGCCCAGTGGAGCGGTGCTTGAGATGAAGGGCCCAGCGGAGCGGTGCTTGACAGGAAGGGCCCAGCGGAGCGGTGCTTGAGATGAAGGGCCCAGCGGAGCGGTGTTTGAGATGAAGGGCCCAGCGGAGCGGTGCTTGACAGGAAGGGCCCAGCGGAGCGGTGCTTGAGATGAAGGGCCCAGCGGAGCGGTGCTTGACAGGAAGGGCCCAGCGGAGCGGTGCTTGAGATGAAGGGCCCAGCGGAGCGGTGCTTGATAGGAAGGGCCCAGCGGAGCGGTGCTTGAGATGAAGGGCCCAGCGGAGCGGTGCTTGACAGGAAGGGCCCAGCGGAGCGGTGCTTGAGATGAAGGGTCCAGCGGAGCGGTGTTTGAGATGAAGGGCCCAGCGGAGCGGTGCTTGACAGGAAGGGCCCAGCGGAGCGGTACTTGAGATGAAGGGCCCAGCGGAGCGGTGCTTGAGATGAAGGGCCCAGCAGAGCGGTGCTTGAGACGGCGGGGCCCAGCGGAGCGGTGCTTGAGATGAAGGGCCCAGCGGAGCTGTGCTTGACAGGAAGGGCCCAGCGGAGCGGTGCTTGAGATGAAGGGCCCAGCGGAGCGGTGCTTGACAGGTAGGGCCCAGCGGAGCGGTGCTTGAGATGAAGGGCCCAGCGGAGTGGTGTTTGAGATGAAGGGCCCAGCGGAGCGGTGCTTGAGATGAAGGGCCCAGCGGAGCGGTGCTTGAGATGAAGGGCCCAGCGGTGCGGTTCTTGTCCCGGCGGGGCCCTGTTCAGCGGTGCTCCTCCCGGCGGGGCCCATTCAGCGGTTCTTGTCCCGGCGGGGCCCTGTTCAGCGGTGCTCCTCCCGGCGGGGCCCTGTTCAGCGGTTCTTGTCCCAGCGGGGCCCTGTTCAGCGGTGCTCCTCCCGGCGGGGCCCTGTTCAGCGGTGCTCCTCCCAGCGGGGCCCTGTTCAGCGGTGCTCCTCCCGGTGGGGCCCTGTTCAGCGGTGCTCCTCCCGGCGGGGCCCTGTTCAGCGGTGCTCCTCCCGGCGGGGCCCTGTTCAGCGGTGCTCCTCCCGGCGGGGCCCGTTCAGCGGTTCTTGTCCCGGCGGGGCCCGTTCAGCGGTTCTTGTCCTGGCCGGGCCCGTTCAGCGGTGCTCCTCCCAGCGGGGCCCTGTTCAGCGGTGCTTGTCCTGTGTGTCTAGGGAGCCAGACCTGGCCAAGACTTCCTGCTCATTCACCATCCGAACTTGCGGTCGCGGCGCCCTCCTGTGATGGAGTCCTGGGCCCGTGGGTGTCGTCTGTCACACCCGGAATGGGGCTGGTGGGGCCCTCCTGGGCAGCTCGCCTGCTGCCTGATTTCTCCGCCCTGCTGCCCTTGCCCTCCTTCGCTGGAGCTCTGTGGCCCTTGCCTCCCTTGGATGATGTGGCAGGTGACGGGGCAAGGCTACTGTCCTTGGTGGCAGCCGTCTCAGGCTTGTCGAGCCGGCCCTTTTTCTTTTTTGTCCTCTTCCAAGGGGGGGGCTGCTGTCCCCTTGCTTCTGGCCGATGTCCCTGCCCTAGGATCTGGTGGACTCCAATAGCCCTGCACTATGATCACAGTAGATGCAGGGCTGGTGGTGGATGAGGTGCTTTTTTTAGTCTTACCAGATGGAGGGGGTGGGTCAGTGATTGGAACGAGCTCAAGGTTGGAAAGGAAAAGGACTTTGGAAGGACAGGGACGGGTAGGTGTAGTGGGTTTGGGAGTGGAGGAAGAGGATGTGGTTGTAGGAGAGTCAGGTGTGCTGTCTTTGGGTGCAGGTGCTTGTGACGGAGGCTGTCGTGAGGTGGATGGCTGTTGGGTGGGTGGCTGCCTGCTTTTGTGTGCTTTGGAAGAGGGGGTGACAGACACACTGGGAGAGGACACAGGGGACGTGTAAATGGCAGTGGGGGTGGTGACTGCACGTGTGCGGACTGTAATGGATGGTGTACTGGTGATGGAAGTACTGGCTGATGGTGGTGTGCATGCAGGTGTGAGTGGAGACGTCACAGGGAGGGAGGAGGGAGATGAGGAGGTGGGGGACACAGAGGTGGTAGTGACTGTTGGCATGTCTGCATCTGGATGTTGCTTGGGTGAATGCTTGTGGGATCTGTGGTGCTTATGTCTGGATGAGCTGCCCTTGGGTGTAGAGGTGTGTGCAGGCTGGTCTGATGGTGTGGATGGGATAGGCAGAGGAACAGGAGACTGAGACTGGGTGGAGGGAGTCAGAAGAGGGAGGCTGGAGACAGGGACAATGGCTGCCGTCACTGCTGAGGCCAGAGCGTTGAACGATCGCTGATGGGCAGCCTGACCCGAATGAATGCCCTCCAGGTATGCATTGCTCCGATGCAGCTCCCTTTCTACACCCTGGATGGCATTCAAAAGGGTAGACTGCCCAACAATGAGTGTCCTGAGGAGGTCAATGACCTCCTCACTGAGGGCAGCAGGGGTAACTGGGGCAGGGCCTGAGGTGCCTGGGGCGAAGGAGATGCCCGCCTTCCTGGGCGAGCGGGGACGTAGCGAAGGCTGAGGGGCTGCTGGGAGGGCGGGGCTGGTGCGCTGGGTGGCGGCTGTACCTGTTGTGGCGGTGGGCACAGATGTTGCCGCCACCTCTAGGGAGCTGCCTTCCGAGGACGTGTCGGTGTCGCTGACGTCTCCACGGGTCCCCGTTGTGGAGCCCCCCTCGCCCTCCGTCTCACTGGTGTACTCAGAGTCTGTTGTATGGCCCTCCGGGGCCATGTGAGATGCAGCTCCCTCGTGCGCCGATGCCACTTCTCGTCCGCCTGATGATGCTAATGCACACATGAACAGGAAGACAAAGAAAATGGGGGGGGGGAGAAATGAAGACAGGTTGAGTGCATGCATTGGCAACACCATTGTCGTAGAGGACAGACACAGAAGCCCCCTGAACTAGGCCGCGCAATGGGGGTACACTACACAGTTATTGTGACTAGGCCTACGGGTCTATGGACGACAAATGCACACATGGGTGAGGCCGGACCCTGGATAGCTGTACTTGGCACCCTACAGAGGTGGGGGGCGGGGGCACAGGGCCGTGTCTAACGGAGGGGCCTAGCCTACAGAATGCGCCCTGGCCTAGAGATAGCCACAGCCCTCCTCCCCCACCCAGACACCTTCACTGCGCGCAAAGATAGCAGAATGTGCTGATACTCACCCCCTTGTGTCTGCTGTGATGTCCTCACGCGCCCATCCAAATTGTGGTAGGCCACCGCCAGGATCCGGGACATCAGGGGGGTCAATTGGCGGCTGGCACCCCTCCTACGTTGGGAGGCCATCCCCAGGAGAGACTCGGCGGTCTTTCTGGTCCCGCGGCGGATGTCCTCCCACCTCTTTCGGCAGTGGGTGCCCCGTCTGTTGTGGACCCCCAGGGCCCGGACGTCCTTGGCGATGGCACACCAAATGTCGATCTTCTGATGGGCGCTGACCTATGTGACATGTACAGGGTGGTAAAGGAAATCGCATCAGTTTTCTGCCTGGTCAATGTGAGTGGCCCCCCCTCCCCAACCTTGCCATGTGGCACATGCTCTCATCTTTCGTGCGTTGCACTCCTCATTCGCTCCCCACCCCACCATCTTACATACACCCCACTCAACACAGACATAGCCCATTCAACGTGCACCCTGTGTACTAACCTGTTGGTCTGGAGGACCGTAGAGTAGCGCATACTGGGGGAGGACCCCATCAACAAGTCTCTCCAATTCTTCGGAAGTGAAGGCAGGGGCCCTTTCCCCAGTCGCAGCAGCCATTGTATCTCCCAGACCGAGGTCACAGCAGCGCTTGCACTATAGGTCCTCTCCTGTGGAAGATCAGGTCTCGAGTGATTAATCAGATAGAGAATGGCGGTCACGCCTGCGGCGGTGCCTACCGCGGCGGTGCGTACCGCGACCGCCGGCGCACATCGTCATTGGCTCCTGAGACCCATAGGGTTCAATGTTAACCAATGCTGCTTTGCGCCGCGGTCTTCGACCGCCTACCGCCACGGTGTGCCACGCCAGCGCAGTGACCTCACATCCAACTGTCACACTTCACAGGTCAGGCAGCCACCATTTCAAGGGCCCACATGGCATGATTTCTACTGCGTCACACAGGCCTAGGCCTTGCATTGCCACTCATACAAGCCGTTCCATGCATAGCGATTCGTGTACTGTGCAAGCTGTGTGAACGAACCTGTGGGTTGCTTGACTCTGTGCTCCATGTTGTCCTTCCTAGGCACCATCAGCTGGGACTTGCGAGGAGAAGGATGAATCCTCCTGTGTACCGACCGCTGGTGGACCTGTCGACAATGGAAGAACGACATATCATACTTACATACCGGCTTGACAGAGCAACTATACATGAACTATGTGACCAGCTGGAGCCAGACCTGATGTCCCCCATCCGCCAACCCACAGGGATTCCCCCTCTGGTGCAGGTTCTGTCAGTACTCCATTTTTTGGCAAGTGGGTCGTTTCAGACAACAGTGGCCATATCATCTGGGATGTCTCAGCCTATGTTTTCTAAGGTTTTATCCAGAGTGTTGTCTGCCCTGATGAAATACATGCGGAGCTACATTATTTTCCCTGAGGTGGGCGAATTGGCTACAGTGAAGGGTGATTTCTATGCCCTTGGACATATCCCCAACATCATTGGGGCCATTGATGGGACCCATGTGGCTTTGGTTCCCCCCAAAGACAGTGAGCAGGTGTACCGAAACAAAAAAGGTTATCATTCGATGAATGTCCAGGTGGTCTGTTTGGCTGACCAGTACATCTCCCATGTAAATGCCAAGTTCCCTGGGTCAGTGCATGACGCGTATGTCATGCGAAATAGCAGCATCCCTTATGTGATGGAACAGCTACAGAGACTTTTTGGCTATTTGGTGACTCTGGTTACCCCAACCTGTGGTGGCTACTGACCCCAGTGAGGAATCCCCGGACCAGGGCAGAGGAACGGTACAATGAGGCCCATGGGCGATCTAGGGGGATCATAGAAAGGACCTTCGGGGTCCTGAAGGCCAGGTTTAGGTGCCTGCATATGACAGGGGGATCCCTCATGTACTCACCAAAGAACAAGATCATCGTGGCCTGCTGTATGCTTCACAATCTTGCATTGCGACGCCAGGTGCCTTTTCTGCAGGAGGATGGACCAGATGGTGGTGTTGTTGCAGCTGTGGAGCCTGTGGAGAGTGAAGAGGAGGAAGACGACGGGGACGACACGGACAACAGGGATACAGTCATACAACAATACTTTCAGTAGCACACAGGTAAGAAACAGCCACCCCAATTTACATTTACTTGAGGCCTCATGCGTATCCACTGTCTGTGTTTCCCCCCAGTTCCTGTTAACTGATTTGTGACTTTCCCTTCCCTTTTCAGAGCTGTGTGACCCACTGCCTGACTTCAGCTTTGTTTGCCCATGGACTAAAGCTTATTGAAATTGGCATGTTGTCATCACAAAGTAACTGGACATTATTGAACCGTTATGTGTAATACATTTTTTAAGAATACAAGCAGACTCCTGTTTATTTAAGTGGAATAAGTGATTTATTTTAAGTGCTAGATATAGGTAAATGATTGGGAAGCGGGGATGGGTGGGGGTGGAGTAATGTCCATGGCAGAGTCCAGTTCTCAGTCGCACAGGTGCATTGTCCATATGCCTGTGGAAGGATGGAGCAGGGGCAGTTCAAGGTTGGACAGGGTGACAATGTGGGACAGAGGGATGACATCAGGGGGTATCTTAGGCTGGTGGGGGTCTTGCAATCCTACTCTGTCTTCTTGTGAGATCTCAGGTTCCGCTTGCGGGGTGGTTCTTCTTCTGCAGGAGGTGGGGTTCTGGTGGCCTGTCGTTGTGTGGGGGCCTCCTGTCCACTAGCGCCGGCGGAGGTGGTAGGCTGTTCCTGGCCTGGGCTACTGACAGGGGCCCTTTGGGGTGCCACATGGTCCCGCAATGTGGTGACGATCTGGGTAAGGGCCAGGACGATGGTCCCCATTGCGGAACCGATGTTCCTCAGTTCCTCCCTGAACCCCATGTACCGTTCCTCCTGCAGTTCCTGGATCTCCTGGAACCGGGCCAGTACCATCGCCATCGTCTCCTGGGAGCGGTGGTATGCTCCCATGATGGAGGAGAGGGCCTCTTGGAGAGTCGGTTCCCCGGGCCTGTCCCCCCCCTGTCGCACAGCAGCCCTCCCAGTTCCCCTTTGTTCCTGGGCCTCTGTTCCCTGGCTGGTGTGCCCACTACCACTGCCCCCAGGTCCCTGTTGTTGTTGGGGTGGTGGGTCAACCTGGGTGCCCTGTAGTGGTGGACACACCACTGATTTACGTGCCCTGGAGACAGAGGCATGGGCCCGCTGGGTGGGAGCTGTGCTGGTGTTCCCAGAGGGGGTTGGGTCTGGTGTAGCCTGTTGCTGTCTGTGGGGAACCGACTGTCCAGAGGTCCCCGATGGGCCGGGCTGGTCGTCTGGCTCCAGGGAGACAGAGCTGCTGTTATCGCTGGGGGCCTCTTCTGGGGGTGGGGTCTGCCTAGCAGACAGTGAAAAGCGCGACGGGGGCAACTGCACCCGTCGCACACCTGCAACACCGCCGGCTCCATTCGGAGCCGGCTTCAGTGTTGCAGACTTCTTTCCCGCTGGGCCGCGCCCGCCGGCCCAGCGGGAAAGTTGGAATAGCACCAGCGGTCTTTTGACCGCAGTGCGGACAAATGGTGGTTCCCGCCAGGCGGGCGGCGACCGCCGCCCGCCGGGGTCAGAATGACCCCCTTAAAGTTATGATGCATTTAAGTGGAAACATCATTTCTCTACCTACTCCCACCGTGAAGATAGCATGCATTAAATGTTATAAGGTGACCTAGAGTTAGCCAATGGAAGAGATGGCCTTACAGCAGTAAAAAACGACTTTAGAAGTTTTTCACTGCCAGGATTCTTAAAGCTTCAACTCACATGCCCTACTTTTTATATACCCTTCACCCTGTCTAATGAACTTTTTAGGCTTACTTTATGGTGGCTTACAAATATTAAAAAGGAAGGTTTAGGCCAGGCAAAAGGTTTATTTTGTCAGGTTGAAATGGCTGTGTAATACTGCACCACAATTTGCAGAGGTAGGCCCGAGTCATGTTTCAAAGGCTATTTTAGTGGGTGACACAATGAGTGCTGCAGCCCACTAGTAGCATTTAATTTACAGGCCCTGTGTGCATGTGGTACTGTATACTAAGGGCTTACATATAAATTAAATAAATTGTACCAGTCAGGTGTTTTAGGGAGAGAGTACAGACACTTTACCATTGTTAGCATGGAAAAATTTAACAGAGTCCTAAAGGCCAGAAAAACAGGTTCAACACAGAAAGGTAGAAGACCCTGCAGAAAGGGCTTGTAATGTTACTTTGAGGAATTGAAGTCCATGGGCACACGTATCTGTCTGCCCTCTTGTAGGTAGGTACCATTTACACCTTCTTCGCAAACGACACAATTTTCATCTTTTTAATGGCATAATTTCAAGGTTAGAGCTGGTGTTTGGCAGATGGTTTTGAAGTGCAGTGGAGGGGCAGTGAGTGGCTTCAGTTATTGAAGAAACATTTATTCATAAGATGATTTTATATAACACGCTTTTGCAAATTAAAACGCTGCAAATAACATTTGTTATGTTACCAAATGTAATAGTTATTAAGGGCCAGATGTAGGAAGGCATTAGCGCCACGCAAACGGCGAAAAACGCCGTTTGCGAGGCGCTAATGCCCTCACGCGATGCTGAAACACATATTGCGAGTCGGTACCGACTCGCAAAATGTGTTTCAGACTCGCAAATAGGAATGGGCGTTCCCTACCTATTTGCGAGTCGCACCGCGATGTAGGGTTGATTTGTGACCGCGAAAGCTGTCACAAATCAACGCGCAGTTACCATCCACTTGAAGTGGATGGTAACTCATTCGCAAACGGGAAGGGGTCCCCATGGGACCCCTTCCCCTTTGTGAATGCTCACAATAATATTTTTTCAGAGCAGGCAGTGGTCCTATGGACCACTGCCTACTCTGAAAAAAACCAAAACAAAAAGGTTTCGGTATTTTTTATATTTGCAGCTCGTTTTCCTTTAAGGAAAACGGGCTGCAAAGAGAAAAAAAAAATACTGCTTTATTGCAAAGCAGTCACGGACATGGTGTTCTGCTGCCTCCAGCAGGCCACCATCCCTGTGAGTGCCTAGACTCGCTTTGGGGTCGCAAACTGCGACCCACCTCATAAATATTTATGAGGTGGGGCTTTGCGACCCCATAGCGAGTCGCAGAAGGTGTCTGAGAAACCTTTCTGCATAACATTTTGCGAGGTGCCTGATTTCATGGCAGCTCCAGCTATATTCTTCTCTGCAGCAGCAAATCTGACAAAGGTGTATGCAGAATCATGGAACTCTTGCTGGCTGCAGCCTTGAGCCTGGTCTCGCTGGTGATTTTCAACATCCAAAAAAGGGACTAAGGGCCTGATTTAGATTTTGGTTCGTCTTTCACAATGGTGAAGGATTTCTGGTACGCTGAAATATAAATCCCATAGGAAATAATGGGATTTAAATTTTGGCAGACGGGCTATCCATCAACGTTGTGATGGAGTAACTTGTCCACTAAAATCTAAATCAGGCCCTTAGGCGGTCATTCTGACCGCGGCGGGCGGCGCCCGCCATGCGGTTACCCCCGAATGACCGCTCCGCGGTCAGGAGACCGCGGCGGCCATTCTGGCTTTCCCGCTGGGCCGGCGGGCGACCGCCAAAAGGCCGCCCGCCGGCCCAGCGGGAAAGCCCCTGCAACGAGGATGCCGGCTCCGAAATGGAGCCGGCGGAGTTGCAGGGGTGCGACGGGTGCAGTGGCACCCGTCGCGATTTTCACTGTCTGCCAAGCAGACAGGTGAAAATCTGTATGGGGCACCCGTTCCCGCCATCCTGGTTCTGGCGGTGAAAACCGCCAGAAACAGGCTAGCAGGAAGGGGGTCGGAATCCCCATGGCGGCGCTGCAAGCAGCGCCGTCATGGAGGATTCCCTGGGCCAGGGGAAAACCGGCGGGAAACCGCCGGTTCCCCTTTTCTGACCGCGGTCAGAATAGCCCAGGAAGCACCGCCAGCCTGTTGGCGGTGCTTCCGCTGCCCTCCGCCCTGGCGGTCAGAGACCGCCAGGGTTGGAATGAGGGCCTTAGTCTGAGCATGGAAATGTTTACTAAGACTGCATCCAGTGGCTCTTCAGCGACAATATCTTTTCCTCGGATGCTACCTGCTGCCTTACCTCACTGAACTTCTACCTTCTGAGACTTTTTCTTCAAATTTATTCTAAGTCCAAAAGCAAGCACTGTCCGGACAAAATCCACTACTTGTATACAACTCATGCTCTATTTCGGTCATTCAAATTTTTCAACTTTGACCAAGTCTCGCATGACTAGATCTTTGATCTTTTAGGCACTAGTATTTACCTTAAAATTTACAAACTCATAGCTCAGGTTCTACTGTTTGGATTTTGTGTTGTTTTGGTGTCAAATAATTGACTCTATTTTTAAAAAATGGTGGGATTTTTCTTGTATTTTGTTTTACTTTAGTAGTGTTTTTGTGCTGTATAAATGCTTTAAAAATGTCTCTAGGTTAAGCCTGAATGCTTTGTGCCAAGCTCCCAGAGGATTAAGTTGCTAAGGACCTCAGAAGCATTTCTGAAACACCTTTCTTAGTTAATTTAGTGACTTTAGAGGTTCACCCAGCAGGGATTGTGACTATTGTTTGAGTAGGTTTCACACCCCACTCAACCAACAACATAATCTATGATAAATACAGGCATAGTAGCCAATTATTCTGATGTCATTTGATGATCCATTAAAAAGGCCAACTACCCAAAATGTATGTGCTTACTCATACAAGTGTAGGTATTATGTTCACTGCACCTCCTAGCCTCTATCACCAGTGAGAGGAGTCCTTCAAAGTGTGATGTCATGGTATTTTCTACTTTCATGGATACCATGTGTAGAAAGGTGGAGTATTATATGATGTGTGTGTTAGTCCACACCATATCATACTCCCACAATACCCAAAAGATGGCCTAAGAACTCCTAGGAGACCTAGGTAAAGAGCCCCAAAAGTTTCTGGGAAATCTTATTATTTGTGCAAAAGTGTTTTAAATAGCTTCCTATGCCTGTCTACTGTAGACTCTCTGTGTTTCAGGCATCTTGGCCTTTTTAAAGTGCTGTTTTTTAGCCGTTACTGTTTGAAATGTCCCTGCTAGTTTGTGGCAAAAGACTGCACAAAGCCACCCCCCTTCATTTAAATAAAAAAACTACATACACCTCAGTGGCTAACCAGAGTGTGTTTAGGAGACTGCTTAATCTGTTTCTGCGATTTAAATTGTGTTTAGAAACTCTCTGCATCTCCTGTTTGAGTGTGCAACAAGCAGTATGTCAGTTTTTTTTACAATCTCTCCCTTTCCTGGAAAGGAGACTTTGCTAGCTTGGAAATGTAGATTCAGCCTGTCTGTATCCACTGACTTTCTGAATTGAGCAGAAGCTCCTTCCTCCCTTCCCACAGGGTTTGTGCCTTGCTAATTGGCTCTCTAATTCCCAAGCAACCTGAGCCCTTCTCCCACATGCCCTGGCCCCTTAAGTTTGTGGAGGGAACCCCAAGACAACCACCTCCATTTTATTGGCCCAGCTTTTTCACTGCACCCTAATTCGGGCCAGTGATCACAGATTCCTAGGAGACTGTAAGAAGCCCGAGGCTTTTCTGGAAAATCTTATTATTTAATGTTTTTTCTACAGCTACCCATGTCTGTTTTTGCCTTGAAAAAGTCACATTTCTGTATGGTCGAGAAGCAGTATTTCAGTGTTTTTTACGATCTCTCCCTCAACTGGAATGTAGACTCTGCAAGCTCGGAAGGGTGGAATCAGCCTGTCTGTATCCAAGCACATTATGAGTAGAGCAGGAGTTCCTTCCTCCCTTCCTACAGGGACTCGGCCTTTCTGGTTGGCTCACTGATTCCCAGGCAACCTGAGTCCTCCATCCACACCTGCCCTGGCCCCTTAAGTTTGAGGAGGGAAACCCCGGACAACCACCTCCAGTTTGTGAGCCCAGCTTTTTCCCTGTGCCCTAATACAGGCCTGTGATCAAGGATTCCTAGGAGACCTAGGTAAAGAGCCCCAGACATTTCTGCGAAAACTCTCTGTGTTTCAGGCAGCTTGGCCTTTGTAAAGTGCTGTTTTGTAGCCGTGACTGTTTGGAATTTCCCTCCTAATTGGTGTCAAAAGCCTGCATAAAGACCCCCCTTTCTTTTTTTCAGTAAAAATGCTACATACACCTCAGTGGCTAACCAGAGTGTGTCCAGGAAACTACCTAGTCTCTTTCGGTGATTCAAATTGTATTTAGAAACTGTCTGCATCACCTGTTTTTGCCTTGAAAAAAACAAAGTTCTGAGTGCGCGACAAGCAGTAGTTCAGTGCTTTTTACAATCTCTCCCTTACGTGGAAAGTAGACTGCTAGCTTGGAAGTGTGGATTCAGCCTGTTTGTATCCAAATAGATTCTGAATAGAAGCAGCAGCTCCTTCTTCCCTTCACACAATGGATGGACCTTGCTGATTGGATCAGTGAATCCTAAGCAACCTGAGCCCTTCTTCCACACCTGCCCTGGCCCCGTAAGTTTGTGGTGGGAACCCCAAGACAGCAACCTCCATTTTGTGAGCCCATCTTTTTCCCTGCGCCCTAATATAGGCCAGTGATCAAGGATTCCTAGGAGACCTATGTAAGGAACCCCAGACTTTTCTTTGTTTCATGCAGCTTGACCTTTTTAAAGTGCTGTTTGTTAGCTGTGACTGTTTGAAATTTCCACCCAGTTTGTGTCAAAAGACTGCATAAAGCCCCCCCTTCATTTTTCACTAAAAAGGCTACATACACCTCTATGGCTAACCAGGGAGTGTTTGGGAGACTGCTTAATTTGTTTCTCTGATTTAAATTGTATAAAAAAACTGTCAGCATCACCTGTTTTAGACTTGAGAAAGCCAAATTTCTAAGTGTGTAACATGCAGTATTTCAGTGTATTTTATAACCTCTAACTTAGTTGGAAAGTAGACTCTGGTAGCTTGGAAGTGTGGCTACAGCCTGCCTGCATCGAAAGAGATTCTGAATTGAGCAGCAGCTTCCTCCTATCTTCCCGCAGGGGCTGGGCCTTGCTGATTGGCTCTGTGTCCCAGGCAAACCTAGCCCTCCTCCCACACCTGCCCGTGGCCCCTTAGGTTTATGGAGAGAACCCCAAGACAACCATCTCCATTTTGTGACCTCAGCTTTTTCCCTTCGCCCTAATACAGGCCAGTGATCAAGGATTCCTAGGAGACCTAGTCAACGAGCCCCAGACTTTTCTGGGAAATCTTATTATTTGTTTAAAAGTGATTTCTACAGCTATCCATGCCTGTGCACTGTAGACTCTGTGTGTCAGGCAGCTTGGCCTTTGTAAAGTGCTTCTTTTGTAGCCTAGACTGTTTGAAATTTCCCTCCTAGTTTGTGGCAAAAGACTGCATTAAGCCCCCATCTTCTTTTTTTAGTAAAAAGGCTACAGTCACCTCAGTGGCTAACCAGAGTGTGTTTAGGAGACAGATTAATCTCTTTCTGTGATTTAAATTGTGTTTAGAAACTGTTTGCATGACCTGTATTTGCCTTGAAAAAGCCACATTTCTGTGTGCGACAAGCACTATTCCGTTTTTTTACAACCTGTCCATTAAATGGAAATTAGACACTGCTAACTTGGAAGTGTGGATTCAGCCTGTCTGTGTCCAAGGAGATTCTGAATAGAGCAGCAGCTCTTTCCTCCCTCCCCACAGTGGCTGGGCCTTGCAGATTCGTTCTCTGAATCCCGGGCAACTTGGGTCCTCCTCCCACCCCACCCTGGCCCCTTAAGATTGAGTAGGGAACACCAAGACAAGTACCTTCAATTTGTGAGCTCAGCTTTTTCCCTGTGCCCTAATACAAGTCAGTGATCAAGGATTTTTAGGAGACCTGGGTAAGGAGCCCCAGACTTTTCTGGGAAATCTTATTATGTGTTTAAAAGTGTTTTCTACAGCTACCCATGCCTGTTTACTGTAGTCTCTCTGTGTTTCAGGCAGCTTGCCTTTTATAAAGTGTAGTTTTGTAGCCGTGACTGTTTGAAATTTCCCTCCTAGTTTTTGACAAAAAAACTACATAAAGCCCTCCCCCCCTTTCTTTTTTCAGTAAAAAGGCTACAAACACCTCAGTGGCTAACCAGATTGTATTTAGGAGACTGCTTAATCTCTTCCTGTGATTTAAATTGTGTTTAGAAACTGTTGGCATCACCTGTTTTTGCCTTGAAAAAGGCAAACTTCTGAGTGCGCAACAAGCAGTATTTCAGTGTTCTTTTTTAATCTCTCCCTTACCTGGAAAGTAGAGACTGTTAGTTTGGAAGTGCATATGCAACCTGTCTGTATCGAAGGGGGTTCTGAATAGAGCTGCATCTCCCTCCTCCCTTCCCACAGGGGCTGGGTCTTGCTGATTGGCTCTCTGAGTCCCAGGCAACCTGAGCCATCCTCCTCACCTGCCCTGGACCTTAGGTTTGTGGAGGGAAACCCAAGGCATCCACCTCCATTTTGTGAGCACAGTTTTTTCACTGTGCCCTAATACAGCCCAGTGATCAAGGATTCCTAGGACAACTAGGTAAGGAGCCACAGACTTTTCTGGGAAATCTTATTATTTGTTTAAAAGTGTTTTATACAGCTAATCATGCCTGTTTACTCTAGAGTCTCTGTGTATCAGGCAGCTTGGCCTTTGTAAAGTGTTGTTCTATAGCCGTGACTGTTGGAAATTTCCCTCCTAGTTTGCGGCAAAAGACTGCATAAAGCTCCTCATTTTTTAAGTTAAAAGGCTACTTACACTTCAGTGGCTAACCAGAGTGTGTTTAGGAGACTGCTTAATCTGTTTCTGTGATTTAAATTGTGTTTAAGAATGGTCTGTGTCACCTTTTTTTGCCTTGAAAAACCCACATTTCTGACGCGCAACAAGCAGTGTATCAGTGTTTTTTATAATCTCTCCCTTACCTGGAAAGTAGAATCTGCTAGCTTGGAAGTGTGGATTCAGCCTGTCTGTATCTAAGGAGATTCTGAATCGAGTAGCAGGTCCCTCCTCCCTTCCCACAAGGTCTGGGCCTTGCTGATGGGCTCTCTGAGTCCCAGGCAACATAAGCCCTCCTCCCACACCTGGCCTGGCCCCTTAAGTTAGTGAGGGAACCCCAAGAAAGCCACCTCCATTTTGTGAGCCCAGCTTTTTCCCTGTGCCCTAATACAGCCCAGTGATCAAGGATTCCCAGGAGAACTAGGTAATTTGTGCCAGGCCTTCCTGTGAAATCTTATTATTTGTTTAAAAGTGTTTTCTACAGCTACTCTTGCCTATTTACTGTAGACTCTCAGTGTTTCAGGCAGCTTGGCCTTTTTTAAAGTGTTGTTTATTAGCTGTGACTGTTTGAAATTTCCTTCCTAGTTTGTGGCAAAAGACTGCATGAAGCCCCCCTTCTTTTTTCTATATAAAAAGTCTTCATACACCTCAGTGGCTAACCAGAGTATGTTCAGGATACTGCTTAACCTGTTTCTGTGATTTAAAATGTGTTTTGAAACTGTCTGCATCACCTGTTCTTGCCTGGAAAAAGCCAATTTCTGATTGTGCAACAAGCAGTATTTCAGTGTTTTTTACAATCTCTCCCTACCTGGAAAGTAGACTCTGCTAGCTTGGAAGAGTGGATTCAGCCTGTCTGTATTAAAGGAGATTCTGAATAGAGCAGCAGCTCCCTCCTCCCTTCCCACAGGGGCTGGTCCCTGCTGATTGGCTCTCTGAATCCCAGGCAACCTGAGCCCTCCTTCCACACCTACCCTGACCCCTTAAGTTTGTGGATGGAACCCCAAGACAGTCACCTCTATTTTGTGAGCCCAGCTTTTTCCCTACGCCCTAATACAGACCAGTGATCAAGGATTCTTATCAGACCTAAGTAAGGAGCCCCAGACTTTTCTGGAAAATATTGTTTGTTTGAAAGTGTTTTCTAAAGCTACCTATACCTGTTTACTCTAGACTCTCTGTGTTATAGACAGCTTGGCCTTTTTAAAGTGCTGTTTTTATGTGTGACTTTTAGAAATTTCCCTCCTCACTTCTGGTAAAAGACTTCATTTAGCCCCTAATTCAGGCTGTCTGTAACCAAGGAGATTCTGAATAGAGCAGCAACTCCCTCCTCCCTTCCCACGGGAGCTGGGCCTTGCTGATTGGCTCTCTAAATCCAAGGCAACCTGAGCCATCGCACCATACCTGCCCTGACCCCTTAAGTTTGTGGAAGAAACCCCAAGACAATCACCTCTATTTTGTGAGCCCAGCCTTTTCCCTGCACCCTAATACAGACCAGTGATCAAGGAATCCTAAGAGACCTATGTAAGGAGCCCCAGACGTTTTTGGAATATCTTAATATTTGTTTAAAAGTGTTTTCTACAGCTACCTGTGCCCATTTATTGTAGACTCTCTGGCCCATATTTATACTTTTTGACGCAAAACTGCTTCGACGCAGTTTTGCGTAAAAAATATTACTGCCGGTTAACGCCATTTCTGTGCGCCGTGTGGGCGTCAAATTTATACTTTGACGCACAGCGGCGTCAACCACAGATGTGAGTCATTTTCTTTGACACACAACACAGCGTCAAATCGTAAAGGAAAACGATGTTAACGCGGCGGAAATGACTGTGAGACGATTTACGACACCACAGACCCGTTATGCAGCGTTTTTTGATGCAATAGCATCAAAACTCGCCGCAAACACAGCCATTTGTGCAGAGGAGAGCCAAAATGGATCCCAGATGCCTGTACAGACCCCAGGAAGATGACAACAGACCAGGAACCAGCCAGGAGGACCCACTCAAAACCCAGGACAGGGAGAAGAAGTAAATAAATTGTCGCTTCAGTGCAGAGGAGCAGGAAATTCCGGTTAAAGAGGTGACAGAACACCAGCACAAACTGTCTCTCACCTCAAAGTTGACAATCAGTAGGAGAGAGGCACTATGGCAACAAATTGTTGACAAGATTAACAGTGTGGCAGAAGTACGCAGAACAGTCATTGAGTGCAAGAAACACTGGCATGACTGCAAGCGCAGTACCAAGGAAAAGATGGCCAGGAACAGGAAGGCAGCACTGCTGACTGGAGGTGGGAGTCCAGCACTGCAGGAGGCCCTGGACCACATGGAGGAGATGGTTGCAGCCGTCATCCCTGAGTAGATCGTCACAGGTATCCAAGGACAGGACAGCGCAGACTACCAGGAGACAATGCACATGCAGGGTAAGTCGCACGGGGAATTAAAATGCACTAATGTTAACTGCCAGCGGGGGGGAATACCTACTACACAATGCATGTAAGTCATCATATACATGGAGTGGCATGGGTAAAGGGGCACGGCAGGGGGGCATGGCCCATTCAGAGGAAACCTGGGGCACACCACTACACAACACCCACAACCTTTCCATGGGGGTATGGTGCCATGCCAATGATGTTGCAAAGGTAAAGCCACACCAGGAGGGAAGGGCACAACATCAAACTGAGATCCCGTCACACGTCAGCCACTATACTCCCTACCTTAACTAGGGCCCAATTAACAACCTCTAGCCATACCGACAACTGGAATGTAACATTGACAACAGTTGCCACTACCACCTCTGCTGTGTGTGCTGGTCAAGTAGCCAATGGCAGTAACGTCCCCATGGATCATACACACCCAAATTAGAGGGTTTAGGATGACAACGTTAACAATCCCCTGAAATCAAGACAATAGTTCCAGTCCTGTCAAATGTGAATGTCCATAGTTGCCGCAAACATCAGCCAATGTCATCCACATTAGGAGGTACAAAGCAGTAATGTCACACCCATGCTGCATATGTCAGGGTCCATCCTGTGCCTGGGTCACAATGCAACATCCCAAATGTCATACTGCTCAGACAACAGCATTGAGGGGGAGGACACATGTAACTGGTCACTGAAATACACCTGCACAGTCAGAGGAGGAAATAGGACACTGCTACGACTATCAGGGCAATCCAATGTACCACACATTGCCCAACATCAGCAGTACACATTACCAATGCTGGCATCCATATTGTGCCATAACAATGCTATACGTAGTATACGCTACATTTCAACTACATGTAGGTGGATGTGAAAGATCAGAGACTGGGGCAGGTCCAGATTGTTAAGTGTGCTGCTAGTGCCATCAGAGCACCCACAGCCTGTGAAAGGCCTCACCATGAGAATGGAAGTAGGGGGAGGGTTGAGTAGGACAAGAAGGTGGCAATTCCCTATTTGGCCAGAACCAACACCTAGAGGCGATGATGCTGACAAGTCCACAAACTGACCACAATACATGTGACATGCAGGTGGGGCATATGCCTGGGAGAATGCCTATCTGAAAGACTGGAGCAATGAACAGGAAACAAGATCACAAGGCAGGCATGTCACATCACAAATGCCACAACACAGACACACTAATTGTACCATATTTAATTGCAGAGGACGATGGATCTCCTGCGGATATGCCTGTCCAGGACTACCCTGATGACATGGATGACGAGCTGACAAACATCAGCCACCAGACCCTCCAAGAGGTCCTTGGAACCTCACCTTCAGTCACAAGGAGGAGCACAGATACAGCAGCCATCGCAGAGGATCCACCCATGACCTTAATTGTACGACCTACCAGCTCCAATACTGCTGAGGACTCTGACGACACTGGCACCAGCTTTGAGAGAACTGTAGTCGGAGTACAGCGGGAGCTGGCCAAGGAGGTGCAGGTGGTGATGCAAACTATGGCAGCCAACCTAGAGGGGGGTGCGTTTGTGCATGATGTCAACTGAAGAACAGGCAGCAGCTATGCAATGGAGAACAACTATCTTGCAGGAAGTAGAAAAAAGCCTGAAGGAAATCAACACAACTGTAATACAGTTGACCCAACACCTACAACAGCAATCCTGTCAACGCATGCACGAATGCAACATTGAACCCCAAAGGCTGACCTGGCTGCCTACCATTGTGATGTGGCTGCTATTCTTAAGAACCAGCAGATCCTCCTTGCAGAAGTACTGCCCTTAAGACCCCCATAGGTAGCAGCTACCGGGATGTCTGACCCCATGTCTACACACACTGAGGTGTGTGTTGCCCCTTCACAACCACCACCAACAAGGGCAGAGGAGGCAACACACACATCAGAAGATGAAGACCAGGAACAGATCACCTTCACACGTAACAGTACCTGGTAGCACTAGTCCCTGCCACATGGCCACCTATTACCAAGGTCCTGCGCTTTGTAACATGCCAGTCTTGCAACAACTGTACTCAAGCACTGTTCTGCAAACCACTGTTTATCTTGTCAGCCTGCCCAGTGATTGTCTTTCACTAACTCATTGGCAAGTCCTGTCCCTCTGCACTGTCTGACACTTCACCCCAGCATGTCCAATGACATGTCCTTTTGCTCTTGTGTAGGATCACAATGGAAGATGTCACTATAATGGACTCACAATCATGGACAATGTACATATAGCACTACAGCACTACAGCACTTTTCAATAAATAGCACTTACACCAGCACTTTGTCTCTGTGTAATGTGACTCATCAACCGTGCAGTAGATCAGTACATTTTGCCTGCTGTCAATTATCATAGATTGTCAATTCAACTGTCCTGAAATAATGTGAGCTGATCACTATGCACAGTGGCCTGGATTCTACCATACTCTGCCCTTCCTGAGGGCAATTTCTGAGGAAAAGAGAAACTATACACCATAATGCTGTGTTGGACAGATTAACGCTTCCTCAAGGGATGTCAAAACCAGAAAATAGTGCCTTCAAAATGTTGCTTCAATGCAAAACTAACTTATGTAACATTGCCCACAAATATAAGCTAACACACACCAAACTGCATGAATGGAGGTGTATGAGTTTACATCCAAATAAGTAATCATGCTGAACAGTGTATCAAATGATCTATGTGAGTTATGTACACTATACTACAAGAGAGCTTACTACCACTCACCTTATAAGTATTTCCTTGGACATGAGACTCCAGTCAGACATAACACAGTGTCCCCATTACTAAATCTGGAAGCACAGTATGTGACATTGAAAACATACATCACGAAAAAAAACACTTTCGGATCCATAGTAACTGTGATTGGTGGTTGCAATGAATGCCCGAGTAGCTTTGGGGTAGCTGTCAATGTTACAGCTCAGTTGGGATTTGTTTGCAGCATAGGACACAAAATGTAATACAAAAGAGACACTGTACACCCATGCCAAGGCCCTGAGCTACAAGCATGTGACACATACTGTAAAGGGTTACCTACATGTTTATTAAACAGCAAAAACAGAAGTGAAAACTCAGGGAAAAGCCTTAAATACCCTAATCTACTCCAACTACTCATTACCCATAACTGTCCCTAACTAACCTAAGCTAAACTTACTTATCACATTTAACTAAACGTTCTAAACATCAACCACCCACCCCCCTTATGAGACGGGACACATGAAGGACAACAGATACTAACCTAAACACATACTATCCTATACTAAACAAATGCATATTTTTTTGTGTTATGTTTGAAAAAAAATTGTTATTTCTTTTTGTAAACACACAAGAACCCCAACATTGCCTCCCACACACACACTTAAAAAACAAACAGTAGAAATATTCAGGACCCCCCACCCACTAACACTAACTAAACTAACAGTCTATACTAACCTACCACTAAGCCCCCTAAACCCACAAAGTAGAAGACCCAGGAAAGATGAGGGAGGGGAGGGAATCATGTCCGTCTCATTGCCTACAGGTTGGCCCTTCGGAGGGTCCTCTTGATGGAACGCACCCGCCGGTTGACCAGTCGCACCTCCTGCCGCAGTCGGCTCATCTTCCTAAGGACACGGTCCAATTTCCGTTGCATTTATCCAAAAGCAGCAGGGTCAATGGCTGTAAAAGGTGTGGCCTGGGTGCCAGCCGAGGAAGTATGGGGCTGTGTAGTGTCCATGGCTGTGGGCTGCCCTGCAGGTGGTGCTGTGCTTGGGCCAGGAGCAGTTGCTGTGGATGGTCCTGCAACGGTCCCAGCTGCTGGTGGTGCCACCTGGGTGGTAGTGGTGGTGGTGGTGCTGGTGGTGGTAGGCAAAGAAGGGCCGCCTTGTGCAAATGCCCTCCAGGCTCCGGAGGCTCGTTCATGGTGATATCTGCAGGCCATTTTTCAGTAGCCAGACTCGACATCATTGCCCACCGTAGAAACTCCCTGACCTGGATGGGTGTCAAATTTGCAGCTGTTAAGACAAATAGAAAATCTATCATTAGGTACTGCATTGTGTGAAATGACACAATAAGTAAATCAGGCAATACATCTATTGTACTTGTAACAGCTCATATCATCATACAGATCATTGATTGTCCCTGAGGAAGTACATGGCAAGCCAGCCTACAAAGGTCCTATCACACATAGCAAATCCAAACCCTACAAGATGGGAAACAACAGGCATGATTTTTGCATCTTAGTTCTGCCAGTTTTCAGCTAACAATCATGCTGCACATCCTCCACCACTGCCAGGGCTACAAATGTCATTGTACGGGATGGAAATCTAGTGCCACATGATCTGCGAATTGTAAATGGACTTGCCAGTATAGTAAGCATGTGCTAAACATGAGTGTGTATACTAGGTTCAGACAAGTGATTCACTGATTTACATGTCTGTGTACCAAACTTGTATCATCAGTCCAAGCTACACTATTCACAAACCTATGCCTGTGTCTGAGGAGGGGTGGACTAACAACTAATACATTCTAACAACAAGGACACCCAGGAAGCTTAGGAACGCTGTACATGTGTTTGGCCAAGCACACACCACAACTAAGGAGGATCTCCAAATAGGAGACAGCTAACCCTTAACCAATCCCATCGACACTCATGTTTGGAAATGCAGACCTTTGTCCACATCATTTACTACCAGTAAGCAATGACTTACAACAAACACAGAGATGCAAGAACACCCCTGGCCATGAGCTGCATGCACACCTAGGCCATTGCACTCAAGTGCCACATACTCGTAGCACTACATGTGGAGCTACATGCTGCTAGGAAGTTTAACCTACAGTTCAATAAGTACATTAGTGAATAGGGAAGCAGAAGTCTGTGGGTAAGCATTTGGCATTCCCATTCTGGGAGAATTTGGGTCTGACTGCTGACTAATTCACTAATATGGTCCATTGTGGCTTTTTCTAAATCAAGTTTTTTCCACATGACTCATCCCTATTCACATTGCCATGCCTACAGGACTGACCCAGAATACCAAAATATGACAATAGGATAAGGATTGGCCAACTCAAAGATGGTGATAAAAGTGAAATTCCACTCATGGAACAAAACAAATGATTGGCCAGCGCACCTTGCTATGTGTCCAACACACAGGAGTCCATCACACATCACCAGCAAACACAACACATAACAGACACATCAACACTTACTGGAGATGTCTGGGTCCTCGAATCGAGCCACCTCGCCAACAGTGTAGGGTGCCGGTCCAGCTGCAAGGCATGGAAGGGAGAAATGTGCTCAATGTCTGTGCACTGTACAGCAAGTCTAAAGACAAATACTATGTGTAAGAGTACATCAGAAAGTAAAGCCTCTCAGACATGCTGATACTGCATCCTACATAGCACGGCTAACATGTACATACCCTGGGTCTCCAGTGAGTGATACAGACATATCTGCACACATGCAGTGGCCCTAACTATCATGTGTTGGCAAACATACTCCTTCATTAGAGAGCAGACACAATCATGGAGTGTATTTGTCTCATCATGTGTATCCATGAGAGACATCCAAAGCCACTTTCCGTGAGGACCGCATTACCAGTCAACCAGCCATTGTGACCATGACAAATTTATGACACACAGGTACAATGTACAGAGGGCCAGGGACAGTTGTTAGCCCTCATTTTGTTACAGTTTCTTCATTTGATGTGGCACAGCTATGATGAGTTGCACCAACCATAGAGATATGAACCCATGTGCATCCCTTTGGCCAGCCATCCCTAATCGAAATGTGGCACTACAAACTCCAAATACCAGTCTAAGATGTTAGCTGAGCGCAGCTAGAACTTGTTACCTATGTGTCCAAATCCAGATCAGACATGTATCTGAAATGAGGGAGGGGCACAATAATCCCTAAGATTTGGGGAATTTCCATGATCCGTTTCCTTACACACTCACCAGACACAAATGAGACATATGTTCGGGCCACATTGCTATCATCAATTGACGTGAAGCCTGCACTCATTTTCAGCCTCATGTTGTGTTTAGAAAGCCAGTCTAGCTGTTGCGTCAACAAATTATGGTAATGAGTTGGACATTTCTATACCTCACAGGCTACTGTGGCCTATATCTATACATTATTGGCTCCTGATTTGTGTTGCTGTTTGACACTGTGGTCCTTGGCAAAGTAGAAATATGACCCTGCATGTTTCAGTAGCATTCCACACACTCAACAACATTGCCGGCAGATATTGTAAAAATCAGCTGATGTCACTACAGAGCAATTAAACGTGCACATTAACATGATTTGTACTCACCAACAGGGCCACCAATCACAATCCCCAGGTGGTCCAGATCCCTGGAGACAAGGTCAGCCCAGTGGTGCTTCAGCTGGTGCTCGTTTCTGGGTGTCTTATAAATCCTTTGCAGATGATGCAAGACCTTTGCCCACCAGAGCCTCCGTGCCTCAGTGTGATACCCCTGTATCACACGCCCACCTGCCTCAAACATTAGGGGTAGGAAATCGCACACGAGCCAAAAAAAACCACCCAGCTCCTCCTCTCCCATCCTGCCAAGACGAGGCCTACCCAACATATTTGTACGAATAGAGAAATAGGGGATAAAGGGGAACAAAGGACAATAGGGGGAAAGTAGGACAGGAAAAATTAAAAAAAACTACTAACACAGCCCAACTAGACCCAAACTAACACTACCTACAACAGACTCCCAACAAAACAAAGACAATACTTTACAAAACAAATAAGCACAAAAACACTCAGACAAGATACTACAACAACTTTATAATCACAAAAAGACAATAAAAAGACCAAACAGGAGACAAATTCACTAATTATACAGAGAAAAATTGAAACACAGCCACACAGTCAGGAAATATCACAGACTGCAAAGTGAAAGTACACCCACTGTACCTATTCTGTAAACAGGATATCCTATTACATCACTTCCTGCCTAAAATGGCGTTTTTATCGTCATGCTTCTAAATATTTTGACGCATACAGTCTGCGTGTCATTTTTTTCGGCGAACAGGAGTAGATTTGAGCCCGCATCCAGATGTTTCAAAATAGTTTTAAACTGAACCAATTTTCGGAGGTACAGTGTTGAAGATACCGCTCAGGGCCAATGGTTATTTCAGGGCATTGTGCGTAATTTTTTGGCAATAAGCGTCATTTTTAGACGCATGTACATCATTTTTTGACGCGCATGCAGCAAAATTTCAGGCATTAACTGGGTTTGGGTCATTTTACTATTTGAATGTCATATTACAGTTGTGACAATACTGAGGTAGGCTGATTGCACCCACTTTGGGCATGACGGTTTATGGGCACATGTGACACATCATACTACTGCGGACCATGATCCGCTACTTCATGTACAGGATTTTCACTCTTGACTGACGCAATAGCTGGCCAAATGTGTGGCCTACATATATGTATTGCACAAATTGGGCATGTTTGGTGTCAGGAGAGGATAGCAAGGTGACGCACATAAGTACAATACCTCAATGCCTATGGCTCGATGTGTGTGCATTGGCTACTAATATTGTTGTTGACCCACTGTGTGAGCATCACAAGATGCATTATTGCAAATATGCTTGTATGAATGTGGAGTCAGTGTCCAACCCTCAGATGCAAGTCAGTGTGGAAATGAGAGAGGACATTTGTTAGTCATACATGTAGCAACAACTGCTGTGTGCACTTTCTAGTTTTTGGGTAACATAAACACCACAAATGTCAAAGCATGCACCGGTTAGATAGCAGACGGTTGTTCATGTCAATGGTCCAAAACCTGGCCATCACATGTCCTGGAATTTTGGATACTGCTTCCTAGGCACTTGTTGGTGAACCCACCATGAGTCAGGCACATGGAATGTCATGTGCGCAATGCTTGTCATAGGTGTGGCACTTGTGCTCTATATGTTCTGCTTATATGGAATTCTAGTCACACATGGTCCTTGCAAAGATAGGTGATGTAACAGTTACTGCTGTCAAGGGTGTGGCCATACATTAATGTTACTGTTGCAATTGCGCACCCCCTGCCTCATGGATGATGCATTTTGTTCCATCGTTGACTGATGGTGTCTTAGTTGTGTGCCATATGCTGCAAAGAATCATGTTGCCAACATGTATGTGTGAAGTAGGTGTGGTCCTCGGCTATTGCCCTTCAAAGGTGAAATGTACAGGATATATGTCATTTACAGTGTGTGTGAATGTGACTGTTGAATAATACGCATCACAATTGCTTTGGACATTTCTGTGTCCTGATCGGTATATCAGCAATGCTCCATGAGGCTACACTCTTATTCTGATAGTTAGAGATAAAGGTGAGCATAAATGAGTTCCCAGACCATGATATGGTGATTATTATAGGTGTTTATTTACAAATGTTAATACAGTGGCGATGGTGAGTTGATTCAAAAGAAATTGTTGACAATATGTTGGTGCCTACGCAATCTTGCAGCTGCATCGGGTTGGTCCCCCTCATGTTGATGGCCAGCATCCTCCTCTTCCTCCTCTTCAGGCATTTGTGGCTTTGGGTCTAATATGGGAATGTTCCTTCGTACACGAATGTTGTGCAGGATGGCACAGGTTAAAATGATCTTGCAGACCATTTCTGGTGAGTATAGGAGGCTGCCAGCAGTGATGTCGAAGCGCCTGAATCTCAATTTCAGGATGCCAAAGGTCCTCTGGACTATGGTGCGTGTCCTCCTATGTGCCTCATTGTAGGCACGCTCTGCTGCAGTGCTTGGGTTGCCAAATGGTGTTATAGTCCATGGCTGGATCCCATACCCCTGATCAGCTGAAAGAGAAAATGATTGAGATCATGTTGATGTAGCTTCCCCATCAATATCACCTTGCATGGCAGTAGTTCTCTTGTGTTGTCTGTGACTCATTTGTGTTTGTGTTATTGTGTTGATTCCTAGGCTTCTAGGATGTACCATCAGCACTGGGTTGTTTCCTTGGCTGAACGAGTGTTTGGCTTCTGACTGGTTGTCAGCAGTATATTTTGGGAGTTGCAGTATAGTGTGTACTCCCTAGCATTGTGACTTGTGATACAGGTGTCCCTGTGTCTTAACTGGGGGTGAGATGATAGTTCCATACACAGAATCAATTCGACAGTGGTGGTAACACTTTTGCATCTATGTACCCAGGACATCCCATACCTTTTGCAATGGATTAATTTAAACATCAGTGAGACACTTACATTTTGCAAGGTGACAATTAGCCAAACTTCTCCATACGTTGTGATCATTGATGTCTTAACATTTGACTGTACACTAATTTCGAACGTGTGACAAGTTCACTGCAGACCTATTTCTCTGCCCTTGGCAAGTTTACTCAGCTTGTAACGTCTACCTAGATTACTGCACATCGTCTAGTTCAGCTGGCTACCTTGGTTGTGAGGTTGTCAGTTTGAGTTTCAGAAGGTCCGTATGGCAGTACATCTGTTGTGTGTGTGTTAATTTGTCACAATGCAAATGTGTAGGAATGTGTACCTTCCATATAGTACCATCAAGATGTGTTCTTCGCACAGCCCACTTGCCTCTTGGTAGTGGGCAATGTGAGTGCAGGAGTGATGTGAGATATTGGAATGGCCTCAATGATTGCATGTGACCTTTATTGTAGTCATCATAATGCTATGTGAGTCACGGTGTTTGACCTGAAGCAAATTACATTTCACACTCCTTACACAGTACGTATTGGCTGGAAGGGTGTTTGTTTGGGTGTTATTGATGTGTTATTGGAGTTTTATCTTCACAGATGTAATGCCAGTTGGCACCATGTGTTTGTCATTATGTTTTTTACATTTTCCCCTTGTGTCTGTGGAGTGGCATCAGTTTTTATTTGGAACTGTACTTTGTCCATAGGAGTGTCTCCCATTGGTTGAGGATATCAAACATGCCTAGCGGTGTCACAACCTCAGTGTGTTCCTGTTCACATGTCGCTGTCGTGGTGTATGTGTTGTTTGTCCTAGAGGGTTGCTGTGCAGTGTTTATATAAGTAGGTTTCTGTACTTACCAACAAGTAGTCCATTTCCATATCGTCCATCCTGGAAGTGTTGATTGATGGTACAGTGACGGAAGATGAATGAATCATGTACACTCCCAGGATACTTTGCCACAATGTTGGTGATCAATCTATGGTGATCCACAATGGCCTGCGCATTGATAGAGTGTGTGTGCTTCCTGTTGCGGTATAGATGTTCAGTTGCAGCAGATGGCACAAGGTGTACATGTGTGCAGTCAGTGGCACAAAGGACGTGTGGAAATCCATTAATGAGGTAAAACCCCTGTTTGGTCTCCTGCTGCTTCTGCTGTGTGTTTGGGAAGCAGATGTGGCGGGGTGTGAGTCTGATGATGGCATCCAGTACCTTGGGCAGGAAGGTGGAGAATGATGGCTGTGAGATCCCAGCAACCAGGGCGCCAGTGGTTTGAAAGGAGCCACTTGCCAACATGTGTAGTACAGCAAGCAGCTTGGTTTCGGGTGGGATGGTGCGGGGTGTCTGCAAGCTGGGTGCCAACTGTGGCTCAATGTTGCGCAGCAGCTGCTGAATGGCTTGCCAGTTTAACCTGTACCTCTGGATGATGTCATGTTCCCTGAGGCCATGAAGGGTTGTCCTGGTGCGGAATATCCTCTCCTGCCTTCTGCGTTGCCTTTGGGGTCCCCGCTGGTGTTGTGGAAGCTGCTGTTGTTGTTCCTGTGCTCTGCGTCTGCGTGCACGCTGGATGAGAAGCACTTCCATGTCTTCCTTTTGCTGCTCTGCTGTTGCTTCTGTGTGGTTTCATTAAATACAGGTGTGTTTGCCCCATTTTAACGCCTGCCCTGACCTAGGTGTTAATTTTTTACGCAAATCGGGCTGTGCGTCATTTTCTGACTCCGCCTCCCGGCCGTGCGGGATTTTTGCGCGGTAGCATAAATACGTCGCACGGGTGTTTGTGTCATTTTTTGGACGGGAACCCCTACCTTGCATATCATTAACGCAAGGCGGTTTCCTGCATCCAGAAAATGATGCACAAGGCGGGATTTTGACGTCCGCGGGCGTCAAAGTTTAAATATGGTGCACGATTTGCACCGATTGTGCTTCAAAACTTTTTACACACATTCGGCGCAGACAGAGTATAAATATGCCCCTCTGTGTTTCAGGCAGCTTGGCCTATTTAAAGTACTGTTTTTTAGCCGTGACTGTTTGAAATTTCCCTCCTAGTTTGTTGCAAAAGACTGAATAAAGCCCCCCTTTCTTTTTTAAGTAAGGGGCTACTTACACTTCAGTGGCTAACCAGAGTGTGTTTAGGAGACTGCTTAACATATTTCTGTTATTTAAATTGTGTTTAGGAATTGTCTGCATCACCTGTTTTTGCCTTGAAAAAGCCAAATTTCTGGCAATATTTCATATTTTTTTTACAATCCCTCCCTTACCTGGAAAGTAGACTCTGCTAGCTTGGATGTGTGGATTCAGCCTGTCTGTATCCAAGGAGATTCTGAATAGAGCAGGAGCTCCCTCTTTCCTTCCCACAGTGGCTGGGCCTTGCTGATTGGCTCTCCGAGTCCAAGGCAACCTGATCCCTCCTCCCACACCTGTCCTGGCCCCTTAAGTTTGTGGAAGGAACCCCAAGACAGCCACCTCTATTTTGTGAGCCCAGCTTTTTCCCTGAGGCTAATGCAAACCATTGATCAAGCATTCCTAGGAGATCTAGGTAAGGAGCCCCAGACTTTTCTAGAAAATATTATGGCCCTGATTACAACCCTGGCGGTCAGTGATAAAGTGGCGGTAATACCACCAACAGGCTAGCGGTATCTTCTGCCAAATTATGACCATGGCGGTGGAAACTAAGATAGACATCCACTTTACCACACTGACTGCCGGGGCAGAAATAATAGCCACCACAGCGGTAGCCGCCTACAGCCAGGCAGAAGTCAATGTTCCGCCCACCATATTAAGAGACACAAATCTGCCACCTTTTCCGGGGTCGTACCAACTACATCAAAAGCCTGGCAGAAACAGAACACAGAAGGGAAAGGTTTCACCTTGGGAGACACAGGGAACAACCACGCTGCCTTGGAGCCTGAAATTTAGATCTTCCCCATGCTCTTCTACGTCTGCTCCACCACGAACACCAACGGAGGTGTAGACGACCACAGTGATTACAGCCACCTAGGACACAAGGGACGAGAGGAGGAAACGAGAGTGACACACACACGCAGAACACACACCCCACCCCCAACACCATACACACTAACAGATGCAATAATAAAACATAATTACCCCGTACCACTCAGGAATAATGCAAGGACTACAGGAATTGATGAAAAGTGAGTGTAATATGAATACAGTAGAAATACGAAAATCAATCTAATGGTATATACATATGTACAGTTTAAGGGACACTGCCCAGTCCATATTTTGTGTGGGCCACAGGACCACAGGCCAAAGTCCAAGTCCCCAATTGTGCCCTGCACCAACATGGAGAGAACACTGTAGGGGCATCAGTTGGAAAATAGGCAGGCACCCCAGGGGATGGGGAACAGGGGGCACCTCAGCCGGCAGATAGAACAACACCACTGGCCCTGGAGAGGTCAACATGCCTTGTGCATGATCCTGGGGAGTGTAAGGCCATAGTCTCTCAAGTTGGTGTCTTGCCCACATGCTCTGGACGGGGCAACATGCCCTGTGCTTGGTCCTGGGGAGTGCAAGGCCACAGTCTCTCAAGTGGGTGGCTTGCCCACATGTTCTGGAGGTGTCAGAGTCACCAGATCCTCGGGGTCTGTGCACGTTCCCAACACGTCCACCACTGAACAGCTCCAAGACTCTGATAGATAAATCACAGAGACTGAGAGAGATCAAGAGGGGATTAGGAAGGGAACAGCTGGGAGGGAGACCTGTAGTAAGAAAAAGGTTAGAACACACAATAAGAAAATTATATCTCCTGAAATCAATACTAGACTATGATTCTAAGCCTAGTCATTCTGAAAACATGAACAATCTAAGAGTTCAGTTTAAAATGACTAAATGTCAAGATGGACGGATACCTGTAGGGGAATGAAGATGAATTAAATGAAAACTTTCTTATTCAAATACTTTCCTTTGCATGAGAATCAGAAAAAACATTCTGACTAAATTTTAAACCAGTCATATAAATCCTGTTTTGAGAATGTATACTAGTACCATACAATATTGCAGCTAGAAACTCTGGCCTTCTGTGTACTCTTAAAATGTTTCAACACAAATTGCGCATTTTGCAGATATATATATATATATATATATATATATATATATATATAGTAAACACCATAAAAGGATTGTGCACCATGAATAACACAATATGGATTCAGGAAACAAATCACATAACTTGTCAACTCAAATATTATATAATAAATATCTTAGAATAGTGGCATACAACAAGCAACATGAATTAAACTCGAGGAGATGATTGTGCGTCTTGCCGATTCGAGTGTCACCATGTAAAATACCAAGAAATGGTAGCACGCAATGAATATCAAAGTCAAATCATCATTAATCGAATCCCGCGTCTTGCCGATTCGTAAAACACAATGTAAATGTCAAGAAATAACAGCTCACAATAAATAACAAGATCAAAGTACAATGAAACGAATCGCGCTTCTTTTGCCGATTCTTAAGCCACCATGTAAATGTCAAGAAATGGTAGCGCGCAATAAACAACAAAGTTAAATCCTCATGAAACGAGATGCGCATCTTGCCAATTCATAAAACATCATGTAAATGTCAAGAAATAGTAGCGCGCAATGGACAACAATGTTTAAACACCATAAAACTAATTGCGCGTCTTGCTGATTCCTAAGCCACCATGCCAATGTCAAGAAATGGTAGCAAGCAATGAATAACAAAGTCAGACCTTTATGAAGCAAATCGCTTGTCTTGCCTATTTGTAAACTACCATATAAATGTCAAGAAATGGTAGCGCGCAAGTAATCTGTTACTCATTTAAGAATTAAACCAAGAATATGAAAATTCTAAATAACGGTGTCGGGATAGTCCAACCACCGTCTTACCGCCTGCAACAATGATCACCAATGAAGGATGAAGGGCAGAAGACTGGAAGATCCAAATAGGCCGCCGGGACAGGAGCTCAGGAAGAAGCTGCTGATCTGCACCGGGACCTCTGAATAGTGAGCACTGGGAGTTGGGCTGGCTCTCTTTAATAGAGTCTTGGCCCAGCCCAGAACCACGCCCAGGCATGTTGCAGGGAAAGTCTCTGGAAGGCCCTGGAAAAGGACCACACCCTAACACACTCTGAAAACCTGCAGAAATACATTGCAAAGGAACAGTATTTGTAAGCATATTAATAATAAGTTTTCAGGATTGAACTCTGCAATGCAAAAGGTTAAACCACAACATATCAGCACAATGCATAAATTATGTTGTTTTGAGAGTGCTGGGTTTTTGCACTTTTGTCGCCAATAGAGCGCGTACTGCTCTGGTGTTGACAGTACTCCCCTCTCCCAGACGCGCTCTAGGGCCTGGTTTGCTTGGATTAAAATGATGAAAGCATCTCACAAGTACTGGAGCATGAACATCGGATGCAGAAACCCATGAGATACTTTCAGGACCATAACATTTCCATGAGATTAAGTACCATAGATTACGCCCTCTCTGTTTAGAATCCAACACTTTCTTGACTTCGTATTCTTCTTCCCCTTGTACTAGAACAGGAGCTGGATGAGGGTGGACCTTTTGGACTGCCTTTTTCAAGCGGGAAGTGTGGAACACTGGATGAATCCGTAAGGATCTGGGCAATTGTAGTTTATAGGTCACCGGATTGATTTGCTGAAGGACAGTATAAGGACCTATGAATTTGGGGTTAAGTATGTGCTTCTTCTTGAAGTCTATATGTTTTGTGGAAAGCACACTTTGTCACCTGGTTGATATTGCGGTCCCTCACAATGTTTCTTTTCATAATGCCTTTTATATTTTTGTTTGGCTTTTTCTAAATGTTGTTGAATCAGTTTCTGGGTTTGATGTGAATGCTGAATGGTTTCTGACACAGCTGGAGTAAGAGAACTTTCTTGAGGAATTATGATGGGCAAGGTGTCAGGATGATAGCCAAATAAACCAAAAAAGGGTGTAACGCCAATAGAAGTGTGGAATGAGTTATTGTAAGCTAACTCAGCTAACCAGAGCATAGATGTCCAAGAATGAAGTGCCTTTTCAGCGTAGGCACGTAGGTATTGTTTCAAAGTCTGATTTAGTCTCTCCGTTTGACCATCTGTTTGAGGATGGTGACTAGTAGATAGCGTAGATGTCACTTGGAATGGTTTACACCATGTCTTCCAGAAATTCGAGGAAAATTGTGACCCCCGATCGGAGAGGATAACTTTTGGCAGTCCATGATAACAAACTACTCTGTTCAGTAAAATAGTTGCCAATTCACTAGAAGTGGGCAATTTTTTACAGGCGATGAAATGTCCATATTTCATGAGACTATCTACTACCACCAGAATTACTGAATGTTGTTGAACCACTGGCAGACCGGTAATAAAGTCTAAAGAAATGTGCTCCCATGGACGGATTGGGGTTGGAAGTGGATGTAACAACCCTTTTGGTTTTGAACGACTTGTTTTAATGCGAGCACAAACTTCACAGTTGTTTACCATTGCTTTTACATCTTTTGTTAGGGTAGGCCACCAAAAATAGCGTTGGATCAGTTCAAGAGTTTTAGGAGTACCTGGGTGACCTGCCGTAGGTTTAACATGCAACCAATGAAACATTATCTTGCGAAGTTTGGTAGTGGGTACGAACAAAGGAGCGTCATGAAAGAGTAAACCTTGCTTGATTGACCTTTTGGGATCTGCTTTGGCCCATGTTTGCCATTTTTCAACAGTGAAAGAGTTGCGAATTTCTTCAAAGAAATCTTCAGTTTTTATGATAGATAGAACCTTGTCAGGAGCAATGATAGCTCTGGAGGCTTGAAATGCAGGCAACATGGTAGACTCTTGACGAGACAAGGCGTCAGCCTTGCAATTATCTTTACCAGGCCGAAAGGTTACTACAAAATCAAATTCGGCAAAGAAAAGCATCCAGCGTAATTGCCGAGGGGTCAAAAGTCTGGCGGAACTCATGAATTGAAGATTACGATGATCAGTATATACTGTGACAGTTTATTTGGCACCCAACAAATGATGTCTCCATTCTTTAAAGGCGTCACGAATCGCCAGAAGTTCTTTTTCAGCAATGACATAGTTCTGTTCGGCTTCGTTCAACTTCCGAGACATATAAGCTACAGGATGAAGTTGACCAGTGTCTTTATTTCGTTGTGATAAGACGGCTCCTATTGCTACATCTGAAGCATCAGCTTCCACTATGAAAGGTTAATTCGCATCAGGATGAGTCAAGACTGGGGCAGTGGAGAAAGCTTCCTTTAAGTCGAGAAGGCTTGATCAGCTTCTGGGGACCATACAAACTTTTCTTTCTTTCTTAGTAGCTTAGGTGATTGGAGCCACTGTCTGGGACAAGTGATTTATGAACCTCCGGTAAAAATGTGCAAATCCCAGGAAACATTGTACATCACGAACAGTCTTTGGGGTGGGCCAATCAGATACGGCTTTTACTTTCTTTTCTGCCATCACCATACCTTGAGGGGTAAGAATAACCCCTAAAACTCAACTGTGGTAACATGAAACTCACACTTGGTTAGTTTGCAGTATAAATGGTGTTTTCGAAGGGCTGCAAGAATTTTCTTGACATGTTGGACATGTTCGTTTTCATTGTATGAGTAGATCAAAATGTCATTGATGTAGACTATGGCAAATATGTCGAGGTACTCTCTAAGAACGTCATTCAAGAAAAATGTAAATGCTTCTGGAGCATTACACAGACCAAAAGTCATGACGGTGTATTCAAAAAGGCCATATCTTGTCTTGAACGCTGTTTTTCATTCGTCACCCTCTCTCATTCTGACCAAATGATAAGCACCTCGAAGGTCAAGCTTTGTGTAGATTTTTGCTCTCTTTACTTGTTCCAATCAGACTGGAATTAGGGGTAAAGGATATTTATTCTTGATGGTGACTTTGTTCAAATCCCTATAGTCGATGCAAGTTTGAAGTTCTCCATTAGCTTTTAGAACAAAAAACAAAGGCGAAGCTTCAGGAGACTTAGAGGGGCGAATGAAGCCATTCTCCAAAAATTGATCTAGGTATTTTCGTAAATGTTGACTTTCATGTTCTGACAGGGCATATACACGACAGTTGGGAAGTATCGCACCTGGGGCTAGATCAATTTGACAGTCATAAGATCTATGAGGAGGTAGCATCTCTGCTCCTTTCTCATCAAATACATCTTTGTAAGATGAATACTGTTTGGGCAGCTGAATTTCTTTCTCCGCGGCAGTAGCTATGTAAGAGTTGCAAACTTTTGGTACTTGAATCTTTTGGAGACATTGTTCGTTACATAGCACAGATGAGAACACGATTTTTCGTTCTGCCCAATTGATCTCCGGATTGTGATGAGTTAACCATGGTAAGCCGAGGATAATCCCATATTGGGGAGCATGGATCACGTCAAGGATGATTTTCTCTTTATGTTTCTATCTTTGATTCTTATCTTCACAAATCATCGACAAGGGGATAGTCTGAAGAGTTACCGGACCTCTAGTGAAGAGTTTTCCATCGACTGCCTGGATGATTTCTGGGGTCTTCTTTTCAATACATGGGATCCCCCATGCACGAACCAATTGGACATCTCAAAAGTTCCCAGTAGCCCCAGAATCGACTAGAGCCTTTTTGAAATAGATCTTTTTCTTGATCCGAACTCTTATTTCCAGTTTAAGATGTCTAGATTGTGAAGGGTCCACGGTGACATCCAAGAGCAACCCTTCTCTGCATCTTGGGTGTTTTAGTTTTCCAATTCGACTGGTGCATTGGCTGCGACCTTCTGAACTGGACCTTGCTTGTTCTTTGGTTTGATTGGACAATCTTTAGCAAAATGACCTTTTCGCCCACAATAAAGACATTGTCCATTTTTTCTGCGTAGGTCCTTTTCCTCTTTGGTCAAAGGTCTTCTGATGGTTCCAATTTCCATCGGTTCCGGCGTTCTTCCTTTCGGAGTTCTTGAGTCTCTGTTATCATGAACGCGCCATGAATATTGTTCAATCTTTTTGCACGTTCCTTTCCGTTCTGCTAAACGATGATCAAGTCTCAAGACAAGATTTATTCATTCTTGACAGTCTGTAGGTTGTGGGTCAATTTGCGCTAAGATATCTTTTAGTTCCTCTTTGAGTCCCTTGTAAAACAAGACCGCTTGTTTTTCTTCAGGCCAGGATGTCTCGGCAACCAACCGGTTAAAGTTGGCTAAATACGACACTAGGTCTTGATTCCCTTGGCGTAAATCTAATAATTCACAATCTGCTGACTGTGTTACAGTTCTACGATCAAAAACCCTCTCAAATTCACAAACAAAATTTCTCCAGTTGTACAATAAGGGACTATTTTTACGCACAAGGGGAATTGCCCAAGTAGCTGCATCCCCAGACAAATAGGATAACAAGAAAGCTACTTTGGACTGGGCATCGGGGAAAGTATTTGGTCTGCAGGTGAAATGTAGTTCCACTTGAACCAGGAAAGATTGTGCTTTCAAAGGGAGAAGGTTTGGATGCTGTTGTGAGGTGGATGACTATTGGGTGTATCAGTGCTTGCGTTTGTGTACCTTGGGGGGGACAGACACAGAGGGAGAGGACACAGGGGACATGTGTATGGCTGTTGTAGTGGTATCTGCAAGTGAGGTGTGTGTTCTGCTAGGTGTGGTGGTGATGCTGTTAGTGGATGATGGTGCAGTGCATGCAGTTGTGAGTGTAGACCGAACTGGGAGGGAGATGGAAGAGGAGGAGGTGGGAGACACAGTGGAGGCAGTGGATGTTGGTATGTCTGCATCTGGATGGTGTTTCTGTGACTGCCTGTGGGATAATGTGTGTTGCTTACGTTTGCCTGTGCCACTCTTGTTTGTTGTCTTGTGTACATGCTTGTCTGCCTGTGTGCCTGGGATAGGTTGGGGTTCAGGGGAATGGGTTTGGGAAGAGGAAGTTAGAGGGGGGAGGGTGGAAACAGGGACAATGGCTGTTATCAGATAGGAGGCAGAGCCTGGATTTATCTCTGTTGGGCTGCCAAGCCAGTGTGATTGCCCTCCAGGAATGCATTAGTCTGTATTTAAACATTACTGTACGGTTGAATTACAATGTTTGAACCTGGCTAAACCAATACATACTGAAATAAGTTTAACATACTCCATACTTATATTTTTTAAAAGTGTGTTTGGGGTGATGATGGAGGAAAGTCCAGGGTAGTGTTCCAGTATATTGGTAGCACAGGTGCATTGTCCAACGTGACATAGAAGGGGAGCAGTGGCAGTTCAAGGTGGACAGGGTGACAGAGTGGGACACAAGGGTGACAATCAGGAGAGTCTCATATCCTGGCAGGGGTCTTGGCAATAGTCTGTGGCTTCTGCCTGGATCCCAGGGAACATTTGCAGGGTGGTTCACCTTCTGCAGGGTGAGGGGTGCCGGTGGCCTGTTGCTCCTGTGGCGGGGCCTCCTGTCCACTAGCCGCAGTGGAGGTGGAAGGCAGTTCAGATGTCTGGTTAGTGGCAGGGGCCCGCTGTTGTAAGATTGATTCCCTCATGATGTTGGCTATGACTGCCAGCACCCCTGCAATGGAGACCAGGGTGGTGTTAATGGCCTGCAAGTCCTCCCTGATCCCCTGGTACTGTCCCTCCTGCAGCCGCCTGTTCTCCTGTACATTGGCCAGGATCTGCCCCAGCGAATCCTGGTAATGTTGGTATGCTCCCAGGATCTCGGTGAGTGCCTCCTGGAGAGTTGGTTCCCTGGACCTGTCCTCCCCCTGGTGCACAGCAGTCTTCCCAGTGTCCCTGTTGTCCTGTGCCTCTGTCCCCTGAACTGTGAGCCCATTGCCACTGACCCCAGGTCCCTGATTGTCTTTGGTGTGAGGTGTAGCCTGGGGTCCCTTTAGAGATAGACACACTGCTGATTGACGTGTCCGGGAGAAAGAGGTATGGGTACACTGGGTGGTGCTTTGGTGGTGTTTCCTGATGGGGAGCATCTGTGGTGGTGTGTGACTGTGCCTGGGTAACCGACTGTCCAGAGGTCCCTGATGGGCCACGTTGGTCATCCAGATCCAGGCGACCAGAGTTGCTGTCATCACTGTGGGCCTCCTCTGTGGGAGGACTGGATAGTGCTGGCACCTCTTCTCCGCTGACATTGGCTGGGGTACCTGTGGGGATGTAAGTGCAGTGTTATTGTTTCTTTGTGTGACATATTGTGCATCAGTGGGTTGCCCTGTTTGGTTGTATTTGCCAACTGGTATGTGGTGGGCTAGCTGATTCTCTCTAGTGTGCATGCTTTAATCAGTCAATCAAACAATTTATAAAGTGCGCTACTCACCCGTTAGGGTCTCAAGGCGCTGGGGGGGGAACTAATGGTCGAAAAGCCATGTCTTGAGGCATTTTCTGAAGGCCAGGAGGTCTTGGGTCTGGCGTAGTTGGAGTGGTAGGAAGTTCCAGGTCTTTGCGGCGAGGTAGGAGAAGGATCTTCCTCCGGTGGTGGAGCAGTGAATGCTGGGGACGGAGGCGAGGGCAAGGCTGGCGGAGCGGAGCTGGCGGGCGGGGGTGTGGAAGGTGAGTCTGTCATTGAAATAGGCCGGGCCTGTGTTGTGGAGGGCTTTGTGTGCATGGGTGAGTAGTTTGAAGGTGATCCTCTTCGATATGGGTAGCCAGTGTAGTTCTCTGGGATGGGCTGAGATGTGGTTGCGGCGTGGGACGTCAAGGATGAGTCGGGCGGAAGCGTTTTGGAAGCGTTGCAATTTCTCTTGTAGTTTGGCTGTGGTTCCTGCATAGACCGCATTTCCGAAGTCCAGTCGGCTGCTGACTAGGGCGTGGGTGAATGTTTTTCTGGTTTCAACAGGAATCCACTTGAAAATCTTGCGGAGCATGCGGAGGGTGTTGTAGCAGGAAGAGGAGACTGCGTTGACCTGTTGAGTCATGCTGAGGGCTGAGTCAAGGATGATGCCCAGGTTCCGTAGTTGGGTGGTGGGGGCGGCTCCGAGGGATGTAGGCCACCAGAAGTCATTCCAGGCGGAGAGGTTGCTGCTTAGGATGAGAACCTTTATTTTGTCTGTGTTTAGCTTGAGGCAGCTTGAAGCCATCCAGCCGGCGATAGCGTGAAGTCCCTTGTGTAGGTTGTTTCTTGCTGTTGTGGGGTCTTTCGTGAGGGAGATGATCAGCTGGGTGTCGTCAGCGTAGGATACTATGTTTCTGTTGTGGGATCCTGCGATGTTGGTGAGGGGAGCCATGTAAATGTTGAAAAGAGTTGGGCTTAGGGAGGATCCTTGCGGGACGCCACAGACGATTTCGGAGGATTCGGATAGGTAGGGCGGAAGGCGGACTCTCTGGGTTCTGCCGGAGAGGAAAGAGGAGATCCAGTCGAGGGCCTTGCCATGGATCCCAGTGTTGTGGAGGCGTGTTCGAAGGGTGTGGTGACAGACGGTGTCGAAAGCTGCAGAAAGTTCCAAGAGGATCAGAGCTGTGGTTTCGCCTTTGTCGAGCATTGTCCTGATGTCATCTAGCGCTTTGCTGTCTTCCAGGTAGCGGGGAAGTTGGCTGTTTACGATTTTTTTGATGACCTTCACTGGGAAGGGGAGGATGGAGATAGGTTGGTAGTTAATGTGATTATCTGGATCTGCTTTGGGTTTCTTCAACAGGGCGTTGACGTCGCGTGTTTCCATTTCTCCGGGAAGATGGCTGTCTCGAAGGAGCTGTTGATGATTGCGCAGAGGTGGGGTGCGATGATGTTGCTGGCTTTGTTGAAGATCTGGTGAGGGCAGGGGTCCAAGGGGGAGCCGGAGTGGATGGAGGCCATGGTGTTGATGGTGTCTTCATTGTTGACGTGGGTCCAGGAGCATAGCGGGTTGGTGTTGATTGATGCGTCGGGTTCTTGGTTGTCTGTGGTTGGCTGATGGGTCTGGGGTTCGAAGCTGTTGTGGATGTCTTTGATCTTTCGATGGAATTGAGTGGCGAGGGAGTTGCAGAGTTCCTGTGATGGCGAGGGTTCGTGGGCACAGGTCCTGGGGTTGGAGAGTTCTTTGATGATGCCGAAGAGCTCTTTGTTGTTGTGGGCGTTGGTGTCTATTCGGTTTTTGTAGTTGGTTCTTTTGGTCATGCGGACCAGCTGGTTATGTTTGCGGATGGCAGTTTTGAGGGCGGTGTGGTTGGGTTCGGTGGGTGCAAGGCACCAGGTCTTCTCCATACTTCGACATTCCCGTTTGGAGGCCTGCAGGTCGGGGGTGAACCAGCTTGCCTTGGGTCTGTGGTGTTAGTCTGAGGGTTGTTTTAGTGGAGCGAGGGTGTTGGTGCAGTCTTCTAGCCATTTGTGCAGGTAGGTGGCGGCCGTGCTGGGGTCCTGGGTCCTTGGGGGGGTGACTGGGTGAGGGTGGAGATCAGCTGTTTTGTAGAGATTCTGGTCCAGTAGCTGTGGGGGGGTTTGGTGATGAGGTGGTGAGTGACCGGCTTCTGAAAGGAGAAATGGATTTAGCGATGGTCGGTCCATAGGAGTTCGGTGGTGTGGCTGAAGGAGACGTGGTTGCTGGCTGAGAAGATGGGGTCGAGTGTGTGTCCTGTGGTGTGGGTGGGTGACGTGACAAGTTACTTGAGGCCGAGGTTGGCGTGGTTGTCGATTAGGTTGGTTATGTTGATGTCGTTGTTGTTTTCTAGGTGGAAGTTAAGGTTGCCAAGGAGGATGTAGTCCGTTGAGGCGAGGGCTTGGGAGCTGATGGTGTTGGCGATGTCATCGCAGATCTGTGGTCTGGGGCATGGGGGTCTATAGACCAGAGTTCCTCTGAGGGTGGTGTTGGCGTTGATGTGGATTTTGAAATGGAGGTGCTAGGCGGATTTGATGGTGTCGTGGGAGCTGGTGGAGACTCTTATGGTGTATTTGTGGACTGTGGCGATTACTTCTCCTGGTTTGTTGCTGCGGTCTCTTCTGGTGATCTAGTAGTTTTCTGCTATGGCTATGGCTATGTATGGTTCCGAGGCTGAATTCATCCAGGTTTCAGTGAGGAATGCGACGTCGGGCGAGGATGTGGTAAATAGGTCCTAGAGTTCGATTGCATGCTTGTGGACGGAGCGGGTGTTGAGTAGGATGCATCTTAGGCAGCAGTCTGAGGCCTTGAGTTGGAGCTTGGAGGTTAGGTTGCAGGTGAATTTGCAGGCTTTGTAGGTGAAGGGTCCTTTGGTGCGTGTCGGGGAGGACTGGAAGCAGGTGGAGGAGCGTCCTGGATTGAGGGCGTGGAGGTCGTAGGCAATGTAGTGGTGATTGGTGGCCAGGGGGTCTAGCGCTTGGCGCGGTCTTGGTGCAGATGGGTGCAGACGGGCGGCATGCCTGCTGCACGCGTCCGCGCTGTGGCCGGCATAAGAGGGGAGGAGGGAGGGCGTGTCAGCTGGGAGGAGGGCGGGTTAGACCAATGGGAGAGCGGGGGCGGGGGAGCGGGGCTTAGAGGCGGGAGAAAAAGAGGAAGAAACGGGCCGGAGAATCAAGGTGGAGGGAGGGGGGCGGGGCCACGGGGTTGCAGCGGCGAGGGAGAGCAGGGAAAAGTTTAAAGTAAAATACCAGAAATACCAGCTTTAAGGATGGCAAATCGAGTTAGCGGTGGTGAGGAGGGAAGCGACCTGCCTGCAAGAGCAGGGTCAAAGGTCGCTACCTTCTCACGCTGCAGCCGGCATAAGAGGTGAGGAGGGAGGGTGTGGCAGCTGGGAGGAGAGGGGTTAGACCAATGGGAGAGCAAGAGGGGCGGGGGAGAGGGGCTTAGAGGTGGGAAAAAAAGAGGAAGAAACGGGCCGGAGAATCAAGGTGGAGGGAGGGGGCGGGGACGCAGCGGTGAGGGAGAGCCGGGGAAAGTTTAAAGTAAAATACCAGAAATACCAGCTTTAAGGGTGGCAAATCGAGTTAGCGGCAGTGAGGAGGGAAGCGACCTGCCTGCAAGAGCAGGGTCAAAGGTTGCTACCTTCTCGCGCTGCGGCCGGCATAAAAGGGGAGGAGGGAGGGTGTGGCAGTTGGGAGGAGGGGGGGTTAGACCAATGGGAGAGGGGGGGGCAGGGGAGCGGGGCTTAGAGGCGGGGAAAAAAGAGGAAGAAACGGGCTGGAGAATCAAGGTGGAGGGAGGGGGGCGGGGCTGCAGGGACGCAGCAGCGAGGGAGAGCCGGGGAAAGTTTAAAGTAAAATACCAGAAATACCAGCTTTAAGAATGGCAAATCGAGTTAGCGGCGGTGAGGACGGAAGCGACCTGCCTCCAAGAGCAGGGTCAAAGGTCGCTACCTTCTCACGCTGCAACCGATATAAGAGGGGAGGAGGGAGGGCGTGTCAGCTGGGAGGAGGGCGGGTTAGACCAATGGGAGAGCGGGGGCGGGGGAGCGGGGCTTAGAGGCGGGGAAAAAAGAGGAAGAAACGGGCTGGAGAATCAAGGTGGAGGGAGGGGGGCGACGACGTGGGACGCAGCGGTGAGGGAGAGCCGGGGAAAGTTTAAAGTAAAATACCAGAAATACCAGCTGTAAGGATGGCAAATGGAGTTAGCAGCGAGTGATAGGTGTCGATGCAGGTCTGTGAGTGATGTCCATGCATTGGTATGGACTGCAGGGCTTGGCATTGGGAGGAGTGAGATGTGATGGAGGGGTATGTTGGAGGGAGTGGGGTGATGGGAGTGAGGGTGTGGGTGGGGGTATGTGAGGGCATGCAGGTAAGGGGGTGATAGTAGTAAAGGGTTGACTTACCAGAGTCCAGTCCACCTGCTACTCTAGCCAGGCCCTCAGGATGCATGATTGCCAAGACTTGCTCCTCCCATGTTGTTAGTTGTGGGGGAGGAGGTGGGGGTCCACTGTCAGTCCACTGTACAGCGAGTTGGTGTCTTGCTGCTATGGAACGTACCTTCCACCTTAGGTCGTTCCACCTGGGAAGGAAAGGACCATCTTGCCTGGCATGTTACCCCCATGTTTACTTGTGTGTCAGTTTGTTTTTGTCTGTCTCACTGGGATCCTGCTAGCCAGGACCCCAGTGCTCATAGTTTGTGGCTAAATGTGTTCCCTGTGTGGTGCCTAACTGTGCCACTGAGACTCTGCTAACCAGAATCTCAGTGCTTATGCTCTCTCTGCTTTTAAAATTGTCACTGCAGGCTAGTGACTATTTTTACCAATTCTAATTGGCACACTAGAACACCCTTATAATTCTCAAGTATATGGTACCTAGGTACCCAGGGTATTTGGGTTCCAGGAGATCCCTATGGACTGCAGCATTTCTTTTGCCACCCATAGGAAGCTCAGACAATTCTTACACAGGGCTGCCACTGCAGCCTGAGTAAAATAACGTCCACTTTATTTCACAGCCATTTTACACTGCACTTAAGTAACTTATAAGTCACCTATATGTCTAACCCTCACTTAGTGAATGTTAGGTGCAAAGTTTCTAAGTGTGGGGGCACCCTGGCACTACCCAAGGTGCCCCCACATTGTTCAAGGCAATTTCCCCGGACTTTGGGAGTGCGGGGACACCATTACACATGTGCACTACATATAGGCCAATACCTGTAGGAGGCTGGCCTAGCTTGTAGTGGGTAACAGAGGTACTTACACCTTGTGCCAGGTCCAGTTATCCCTTATTAGTGTAGAAGAGGTTAGGTGTACATACACTGAACTGTTTTGTATATTATTCTCTTAAGAAAAGTACACAATGACAAAGTGGTAAGTAGTTACAAGTACTTATCCCACCGCTGCACAACCAATGTAGGAGGCTGGCCTGGCTTGTAGTGGGTACCAGAGGTACTTACACCTTGTGCCAGGTCCAGTTATCCCTTATTAGTGTAGAAGAGGTGTTTCTAGCAGCTTAGGCTGATAGAAGGTAGCTATGGCAGAGCAGCTTAGGCTGAACTAGGAGACATATAAAGCTCCTACTATACCACTGGTGTCATATGCACAATATCATAGGAAAACACAATACACAAAGTTACTAAAAATAAAGGTACTTTATTTTTATGACAATATGCCAAAAGTATCTCAGTGAGTACCCTCAGTATGAGGATAAGTTATATACACAAGATATATGTAGCCAAACCACAATTAGGTAAATAATAGCAAGAAAAGAAATGCAAACAGTGTAGAATTACAATACATTGCAATAGGAGCACATAGGTATAGGGGCAACACAAACCATATACTCCAATAGTGGAATGCGAACCACAAATGGACCGCAGACCTATGTGAGCTTGTAGAGGGGCGCTGGGACTGTAAGAAAACAGTGAGGGTTAGAAAAATAGCCCACCCCAAGACCCTGAAAAGTAGGTGTAAAGTGCACCTACTACCCCCAGAGAGCACAGAAGTCGTGATAGGGGGATTCTGCAGGAAGAACAAACACCAGCAATGCAACAACAGTGGATTTCCAGACCTGAGTACCTGTAAGACAAGGGGACCAAGTCCAATAGTCGCGACAGTGTAAAGAATGGGCAGGAGCCCAGGAAATGCCAGCTGAGGGTGCAAGGAAGCTGCCACCTGTTGGAAGAAGCTTGGAGGTCTGCAAGAAAGAAGAGGGCTAGGAACTTCTCCTTTGGAGGATGGATGTCCCACGTCACGATGAAGCTTGCAGAGGTGTTCCCACGCAGAAAGACCGCAAACAAGCCTTGCTTGTTGCAAGGGTCGTGGTAGAGGTTTTTGGGTGCTGCTGTGGCCCAGAAGGGACCAGGATGTCGCCACTTGGAGGAGGAGACAGAGGGGGGCACTCATCAACTCAGAGAGCCCTCACAGAAGCAGGCAGCACCTGCAGAAGTACCCCAACAGGCACTTGGAAGAAGAGTGAACTGGAGTCCAAGTGAAGTTACAAAAGGGAGGCCCACGACGCCAGAGGACAACTCAGAAGGTTGTGCACTGCAGGATGGAGTGCTGGGGACCCAGGCTTGGCTGTTCATGAAGGAAATCCTGGAAGAGTGCACAGGAGCCGGAGCAGCTGCAAATCACGCTGTACGCAGCTTTGCAGTCTAGCGTGGGGAGGCAAGGACTTACCCTCACCAAACTTGGACTGAAGAGTCACTGCACTGTGGTAGTCACTTGGACAGAGTTCCTGTGTTCCAGGGACCACACTCGTCGCGATGAGAGGGGACCCAGAGGACCAGTGTTGCAGTCTTTTGGTGCCTGCGTTAGCAGGGGGAAGATTCCGTCGACCCACAGGAGATTTCTTCTGAGCTTCTGGTGCAGGGAGAAAGGCAGGCTACCCCCAGAGCATGCACCACCAGGAAACAGTCGAGAAAGCCGGCAGGATTAGGTGCTACAATGTTGCTGGCAGTCGTCTTGCTACTTTGATGTGGTTTTGCAGGCGTCCTGGAGCAGTCAGCGGTCGATCCTTGGTAGAAGGTGAAGAGGGAGATGCAGAGGAACTCTGGTGAGCTCTTGCATTCGTTATCTGAAGGATTCCCCAAAGCAGAGACCCCAAATAGCCAGAAAAGGAGGTTTGGCTACCAGGTTAGGAGGATTGGCTACCAAGAGAGGTAAGAGCCTATCAGAAGGAGCCTCTGACGTCACCTGCTGGCACTGGCCACTCAGAGCACTCCAGTGTGCCCCCAACCCCTCTGTTTCCAAGATGGCAGAGGTCTGGGACACACTGGAGGTGCTCCCCTTTCCTTTGTCCAGTTTTGTGCCAGAGAAGGGCTGGGGGATCCCTGAACCAGTGTAGACTGGCTTATGCAGAGAGGGGCACAATCTGTGCCCATCAAAGCATTTCCAGAGGTTGGGGGAGGCTACTCCTCCCCAGCCCTTCACACCTATTTCCAAAGGGAGAGGATGTAACACCCTCTCTCAGAGGAAATCCTTTGTTCTGCTTTCCTGGGCCAGGAACATTGTAGCGCCTAATCCTGACTGCTTTCTCAACTGTTTCCTGGTGGTGCATGCTCTGAGGGCTCTCTGCCTTCACCCTGCACTGGAAGCCAAGAAGAAATCTCCCATGGGACGACGGAATCTTCCCCCTGCTAACGCAGGCACCAAACTTCTGCATCACTGGTCCTCTGGGTCTCCTCTCATCTTGATGAACATGGTCCCTGGAACACAGTAGCTGGATCCAAGTGATCCAAGTGACCACGACAGTCCAGTGGTCCGTCTATCCAAATTTGGTGGCGGTAAGTCCTTGCCTCCCCACGCCAGACAGTAATCCTGTGTAATGCGTGATCTGAAGCTGCTAGGCCTTCTGTGCACTTTTGCAAGGAATCCTTCATTCACAGCATAGCCCAGGTCCCCAGAACTCTGTCCTGCATTGCTCAACTGGCTCAGTTGACCACCGGCTTCGTGGGACCCTCCTTTGTAGTGTTGAGATGACTGCCATGCTTAGATTTCTTGAATGCCTGTTCAAGTGCTTCTGTGGGAGCTGCCTGCTTCTGCATGGGCTCTCTGTACTGCTGAGCACCCCCTCTGTCTCCTCCTCCAAGGGGCGACCTCCTGGTCCTTCCTGGGCTCAGGCAGCAGCCATTTCTTCAACCAAGACCTTTGCAGCTAGCAAGGCTTGTTTGCAGTCTTTCTGCTTGGAAACAACTCTGCATCCTCCAGCACGCCATGGAAAATCTTCTGTGCAAAGAAGAAGTTCCTGGCATCTTCCGTTGTTGCAGAATCTTCAGCTTCTTCCACCCGGAGGCAGCCCTTTTGCACCTTCATCTGGGGTTTAGTGGGCTCCTGCCCCCCTGGACACTTTTGTGACTCTTAGACTTGGTCCCCTTCCTTTACAGGTCCTCAGGTCCAGGAATTCGTCTTCAGTGATTTGCAGTCCATTGTTGTCTTTGCAGAATCTCCTATCACGACTTTAGTGTGTTTCTGGGGAACTAGGGTAACTTTACTACTACTTTTCAGGGTCCTGGGGTGGGGTATCTTTGACACCCTTAGTGTTTTCTTACACTCCCAGCGATCCTCTACACACTACACTAGGCCTGGGATCCATTTGTGGTGCGCATTCCACTTTTAGAGTATATGGTTTGTGTTGCCCCAGGCCTATTGCATCCCATTGTATTCTACAGTGTTTGCACTACTTTTCTAACTGTTTACTTATATTTTGTATATTTTACTTACCTGCTAAGGGAGTATATCCTCTGAGATATTTTTTGGCACATTGTCACTAAAATAAAGTACCTTTATTTTTAGAAACTCTGAGTATTGTGTTTCTTATGATATAGTGCTATATGATATAATTGGTATAGTAGGAGGTTTGCATGTCTCCTAGTTCATCCTAAGCTGCTCTGCTATAGCTACCTCTATCAGCCTCAGCTGCTAGAACACTACTAATCTACTAATAAGGGATAACTGGACCTGGCACAAGGTGTAAGTACCATCTGGTACCCACAATAAGCCAGGCCAGCCTCCTACAACCTCTTCCTGATGTCATCCCTGGTTCTTGGTTTTTGTCCCATGGCGTTGACCCTGTTCACGATCCTCTGCCATAGCTCCATATTCCTTGCCATGGATATCTGCTGCACCTGTGCTCCAAATAGCTGTGGCTCTACCCGGATGATTTCCTCCACAATGACCCTTAGCTCCTCCTCTGAGAATCTGGGGGGGTGTCTTTGTGGTGCCATGTTGTCTGAGTTGTCTGGGTGAGGGTGTGTAGGGTGATGTGTTGGGGTGTGTGATGTGAGGGTGTGTGGGTGGTGTATAGGTGATGGTGGTGTGTGGCTCTGGTCTTGTATGTGGTCGTGGTGTCTGTCTCATGCCAATGGTTTGTAAGGGTAAAGGGTTGTGGGTAACGTGAGTGGGTGTTTTATAGTGGTGTGTATGTGTGGGTTTGGTGTGTGTATGGGTGTCAGGTGTGAGTTCTTTGAATTGTCCAATGTGGTGTTGTTTTCCTTGAGTGTGTGTATTTTAAACGCAGCGGTATGTACCGCCAATGGTTTACCGCCTTTAAATGTCCGCTGTGGTGATTCGTGGGTCATAATATAATGGCCGTAGTTCTGTTGGCATAACGGTGTGGGTTTTGATACCACCAGTTTATCACCGACCTTTGATGTGGTGGACTTGTGTCTGTGGCTGAATTGTGATAGATTGGTGTGTGTGTGCCATAATATGGTGAGCGGACATCCTCCGTCGTGGAGGTATGTTGGTGGCAGTCAGCATGGCGGGAAGTGGGATTTACCGCTAATGTCATAATGAGGGCCTATATGTTTAATAGTGTTTTCCACATCTACATGTGCCTGTTTACTGTAGACTACATTTCTCAGTGCGTGACAAGCAGTATTTCAATGTACTTTACAATCTCTCCCTAACCTGGAAAGTAGACCCTGCTAGCTTGGAAGTGTGGATTCAGCCTTTCCATATATGATGAGATTCTGGATAGAGCAGCAGCTCCTTCCTCCCTTCCCACTGAGGCTGGGCCTTTCTGATTCGCTCTCTGTGTCCCATGTAACCTGAGCTCTCCTCCCACACCTTCCCTGGCCCGTTAAGTTTGTAGAGGGAACCCCAAGGCCGCCACCTACATTTTGTGAGCTTAGTTTTTTCCCTGCACCCTAATACAGCCCAGTATTCAAGCAATCCTATGAGACCTACGTAAGGAGCCCCAGACATTATTTGTTTAAAATTGTTTTCTACAGCTACCCATGCCTGTTTACTGTAGACTCTCTGTGTTTCAGGCAGCTTGGCCTTTGTAAAGTGCTGTTTTTTAGCTGTGACTATTAGACATTTCCCTTCTAGTTTGTGGCAAAAGATTGTATAAAGCCTACTCTTTTTTTAAGTAAAAAGGCTGCATACTCCTTAGTGGCAAACCAGAGTGTGTTTAGGAAACTGCTTAATCTATTTCTGTGATTTAAATTGTGTTTAGAAACTCTCTGCATCACATGTTGTTGCCTTGAAAAAGCCAAATGTCTGAGTTCGCGACAAGCAGTATTTCAGTGTTTTTTACAATCTCTCCCTTACCTGGTAAGTAGACTCTGCTAGTTTGGAAGTGTGGATTCAGCCTATCTGTATCCAAGGAGAATCTGAATAGAGCAGCAGCTACCTCCTCCCTTCCCACAGAGACTGCGCCTTGCTGATTGGCTTTCTGAGTCCCAGGCAATCTGAGGCCTCCTCAGATACCTCCCTTGGCCCCTTAATTTTGCGAATGGAACACCAAGACAGCCACCTCCATTTTGTGAGCCCAGCATTTTCCCTGCACCCTAATACAGCCCAGTAATCAAGCAATCCAAAGAGACCTAGGTAATTAGCCCCAGACTTTTCTGGGATATCTTATTATCTGCTTTAAAGTGCTTTCTACAGGTACCCATGCCTATTTACTGTAGACTGTGTTTCAGGCGGCTTGACCAATTTCATGTTCTGGTTTTTAGCTGTGACTGTTTGAAATTTCCCTCCTAGATGGTGGCAAAAGACTGTATAAAGTCCCCCCCCTCTTTTTTAACTAAAAATGTTACATACACCTCAGTGGCTAACCAGAGTGTGTTTAGGAGACTGCTTAATCTGTTTCTTTGATTTAAATTGTGTTTAGAAACTGTCTGCTTGATTGGTTTTTGCCTTGAAAAATCCAATTATCTGAGTGCGCGAAAAGCAGTATTTCAGTGTTTTTTATACTCTCTCCCTTACCTGGTAAGTAGACTCTGCTAGTTTGGAAGTGTAGATTCAGCATATCTGTATCCAAAGAGATTCTAAATAGAGCAGCAGCTCACTCCTCGCTTACCACATGGACTGGGCCTTGCTGAATGGCTCTCTGAGTCCCAGGCAACCTGAGCCCTCCTCAAACACCTGCCCTGGCCCCTCAAGTTTGTGGAGGGAACCCCAAGACAGCCACCTCCTTTGTGTGAGTTCAGCTTTTTCCCTGCACCCTAATGCAGCCCAGTAATCAAGGAGTCCTAAGAGACCTAAGCATGGAGCCCCAGACTTTTCTGGGATATCTTATTATTTCTTTAAAAGTGTTTTCTACAGGTACCCGTGCATGTTTACGGTAGACTTACTGTGTTTGAGACGGGTTGGCCTTTTTAAAGTGCTGTTTTTTAGCTGTGACTGTTTGAAATTTCCCTCCTAGTTTGTGGCAAAAAACTGTATAAAGCCTCATCTTCTTTTTTAAGTAAAAAGGCTGCATACACCTCAGGGGCTAAACAAAGTTTATTTAGGAGACTGCATAATATGTTTCTGTGATTTCAATTGTGTTTAGAAACTGTCTGCATCACCTGTTTTTGCCTTGAAAAAGCCAAATTTCTTAGTGTTGAAGAAGCAGTATTTCAATGTTTTTTACAAGCTCTCCCTTACCTGGAAAGTAGACTCTGCTAGCTTGGAAGTGTGGATTCAGCCTGTCTGTATCCAAGGAGATTCTGAATAGAGCAGCAGCTCCCTCTTACCTTCCCACAGGGGCTGAACCTAATTGATTGGCTCTCTTATTCCCGGGCAACCTGAGCCCTCCTCCCACACCTGTACTGGCCCCTTAAGTTTGTGGAAGGAACCCGAAGACAGCCACCTCCATTTTGTGATCCCAGATTTTTCCCTGCGCCTAATACAGCCCAGTGATCAAGGATTCCTAGGAGACCTAGGCAAGGAGCCCAGACTTTTCTGGGAAAGATTATTTGTTTAAAAGTATTTTCTACAGCTACCCATGCTTGTTTACTGTAGACTCTCTGTGTTTCAGGCAGCTTGGCCTTTTTTAAATTGCTGTTTTTTAGCTGTGACTGAAATTTCCCTCCTAGTTTGTGAAAAAAGACTCCACAAAGCCTTCATTTCTTTTTTAAGTAAAAAGGCTACTTACACTTCAGTGTCTAACCAGAGTGTGTTTAGGAGACTGCTTAATCTGTTTCTGTGCTTTAAGTTGTGTTTAGAAACTCTCTGCATCACCTGTTTTTGCCTTGAAAACGCCAAATTTCTGAGTGCGCGACAAGCAGTATTTCAGTGTTTTATACAATCTCTCCCTTACCTGGAAAGTTGACACTTCCAGCTTGGATGTGTGGATTCACCTGTCTGTATCCAAGGAGATTCTGAATAGAGCAGCCGATCCCTCTCCCCTGCCCACAGGGCCTGGGCCTTGCTGATTGGCTCTCTGAGTCCCAGGCAACCTGAGCCCTCCTCCCACACCTGTCCTGGCCCCTTAAGTTTGTGGAAGGAACCCAAAGTCAGCCATCTCCATTTTGTGAGCACAGCTTTTTTCCTGTACCTTATAAAGCCCAGTGATCAAGGACTCTTGGGAGACCTAGGTAAGGAGCCCCAGACGTCTCTGGGAAATATTATTTGTTTAAAAGTATTTTCTACAGCTATCTGTGCCTGTTTACTGTAGACTCTCTGTGTTTCAGACAGCTTGGCCTTTTTAAAGTGCTGTTTTTTTTAGCCATGACTGTTTGAAATGCCCCTCCTAGTTTGTGGCAAAAGACTGCATGAAGCCCCCACTTTCTTTTTTAAGTAAAAGGGTTACTTACACTTCAGTGGCTAACCAAAGCGTGTTTAGGAGACTGCTTAATCTGTTTCTGTGATTTAAATTGTGCTTCTAAACTCTCTGCATTACCTGTTTTTGCCTTGAAAAACCCAAGCTTCTGAGTGTGCGATAAGCAGTATTTTAGTGTTTTTTACAAACTCTCTCTTACCTGGTAAGTAGACTGCTAGTTTGGAAATGTGGAGTCAGCCTGTCTGTATCCAAGGCGATTCTGAATAGAGCAGCAGGTCCCTCCTCCCTCCCCACAGGGGCTGGAACTTGCTGATTGGCTCTCGGATTCCAGGCAAATTGAGCCCTCCTCAATCACCTTCCCTGGCCTCTCAGAGACCTAGGTAAGGAGCCCCAGGCTTTTCTGGGATATCTTATCATTTGTTTAAAAGTGTTTTCAATAGGTCCACATGCCCCTTTACTGTAGACTCTCTGTGTTTCAGGCAGCTTGTCCTTTTTAAAGTGCTGTTCTTTAGCCTTGACTGTTTGAAATGTCCCTTCTGTTTTGTGGCAAACGACTTCATAAAGCCCCCCCTTCTTTTTTAAGTAAAAAGGCTACATACACCTCGGTGGCTAACAAGAGTGTTTTTAGGAGACTGCTTATTCTGTTTCTGTAATTAAAATGTGATTTGAAACTGTCTGCATCACCTGTTTTTGCCTTGCAAAAAAGCCAAATTTCCGAGTACCTGACAAGCAGTATTTCAGTGTTTTATACAATCTCTCCCTTATCTGGAAAGCAGACTCCACTAGCTTGGAAGTGTAGATTCAGCCTGTCTGTATCGAAGGAGATTCTGAATAGAGCAACAGCTCCCTCCTCCCTTCACAAATGGGCTGGGCCTTGCTGATTGGCTCTCTGAGTCCCAGGCAACCTGAGCCCTTCTCCAACACCTGCCCTGGCCTCTTAAGTTTGTGGAGGGAACACCAAGACAGCCACCTTCATTGTGAGAGCACAGCTTTTTCCCTGCACCCAAATACAGCCTAGTGATCATGGATTACTAGGAGACCTAGTTAAAGAGCCCCAGACCTTTCTGGGATATCTTATTATTTCTTAAAAAGTGTTGTCTACAACTACCCGTGCCTGTTTACTGTAGGCTTTCTGTGTTTCAGGCAGCTTGGCCTATTTAAAGTGTTGTTTTTTAGCTGTGACTGTTTGAAATTTCCCTCCTAGCTTGTGGCAAAAGACTGCATAAAACCTCCTATTCTTCATTAAGTACAAAGGCTACATACACCTCTGTGGCTAACCAGAGTGTGTGTAGGAGACTGCTTAATATGTTTCTGTGATTTAAATTGTGTTTAGGAACAGTCTGCATCACCTGTTTTGCCTTGAAAAAGCTAAATTTCTGAACGCACTACAAGCAATATTTCAATGTTTTTTACAGGCTCTCCCTTACTTGGAAAGTAGACTCTACGAGCTTGGAAGTGTGGATTCAGCCTGTCCGTATCCAAGGAGATTCTGAATAGAGCAACAGCTCTGTCTTCCTTTCCTACAGGGGCTAGGCCTTGCTGTTCGGCTCTCTGAGTTCCAGGCAACCCGTCCCCTCCTCCCACACCTGTCCTGGCCCCCTAAGTTTGTGGAAGGAACCCCAAGACAGCCACCTCCATTTTCTGAGCCCAGCTTTTTCCCTGTGGCTAGTGCAGCCCATTTATCAAGGATTCCTAGGAGACCTAGGTAAGAAGCCCCAGACTTTTCTAGGAACTATGATATGTTTAATAGTGTTTTCTACAGCTACCCATGCCTGTTGACTGTATACTCTCTGTGTTTCAGGCAACTTGGCCTTCTTAAAGACTGCATAAAGCTCTTTTTTAAGTAAAAATGCCTCATATACCTCAGTGGCTAACCAGAGTGTGTTTAGGAGTGTGCTTATCAGTTTCAGTGATATAAATTGTGTTTAGAAACTATCTTCATCACCTGTTTTTGCCTTGAAAAAGCTAAATTTCTGAGTGCGTGACAAGCAGTATTTCGATGTATTTTACAATCTCTCCCTTACCTGGAAAGTAGACTGTACTAGCTTGGAAGTCTGGATTCAACCTGTCTGTATCCAAAGGGATTCTGAATAGTGCAGCAGTTCCCTCGTCCCTTCCCACAGGGGCTGGACCTTGCTGATTGGCTCTCTGAGTCCCTGGCAACCTCTGGAGGGAACCCCAATACAGCCACCTCCATTTTGTGAGCCTAGCTTTTTCCCTGTGCTCTTGCTGTTTGACTGATGAACGGTGATTCCCTGAAACTGGTTCTGGTCCAGGGAGGACCTGGCCTGGCATTTCGGGCTGGACCGTTCCCACAAGGAACAGGGTCAAGACTGATTTGCATATGGCTGTGTCCAAACTGGAGTGGCATGGTGGTCAAAGGAATGATGGATTACACCCAGATCTGTCAGTGGGGGTGATTGTTTGAAAAGTTTTAGCACTCTGTCCATCATCCTTTTGTGTTGCTAAAGTTGCATTAAGTGGAAAAAATATATCCAGCTGTGGGTCCTATGCTCACTGTGCCACTGGGTCAAACTATCCTGGCTGATAAAGGGTTATACCCTGAAAATGGTTCCAGGATGCTTGTTTCTGGCTAAGGGAGAACCTGGCCTGGCAGTTCAGGCTGGACTGTTCCCATGGGGAACAGGGTCAAGGCTGATTTGCATATGACTGGGTCCAAACTGGGGGGGCATGGTGACCAAAGGAATGATGGATTAAACCCAGATCTGTGTGTGGGGGTGACTGTGTGAAAAGTTTCAGCACTCCGTCCATCATCCTTTTGTGTTGCTGAAGTTTTGAACATGACTACAGCTGAAATCGCAGGATGCAATTACACCAAATTTGGCAGAAAGGTAGGTTACGGTACACAGATTACTCTTTTGGATATTTGAAGTAAATCTGTTCTGTTGTTCTCAAGAAATTAAAGGGGAAATAAATTTGCATATCTGTGGTCGCTGATTCGCCAAGACGTTTTTACGGCGATTGTAGCAAATTCACAAATGCGTGCACCAATAGGAATGCTGTGAATGGCTGGCAGCAACCTAACTAAAAAGTTGTAGCCACAAGCTGGAGAAGTTGGGGCAGCTCCTGGTTTCGGCAGGAGCAGTTGCAGAAAGTCATTGGAGCTGGGGCTAGGCCACTGCTGGGGACCACTTGGAAAAACACTGTACAGGTGGATTTAAAGGTAAGTCCGGTGGGTCCCCTTGGAATGTCGAGATTGCATGGGATGAGGGACCCTTAGGGCACAGCTGGATCTTTGGTGCAGGGCACAGTGGGGGTGGGGTGCAGAGCAAGTCTGTGAGCCAAGAGGAATGCTCAAAGGTGCCTTTGGAAGCAAGAGGTAGATCTCTTTGAGGGTCGCTTTCAGGTCAGCAGGGGCACTCTGATGGGGAGTGCTGGTGGTTTTCGAAGTTCCTCAACTGGGGCTTCCACCTGATCCTTTTACAGTCCGGAATAGACTGTCCTTCTTCGTGTCCATCATGAGGGGACCAACTAACTAGGGCTATTCCACAGTCTAGCCACTGTAGGGCACAGTGACACAAAACGTGGCATGCTTTCAGGGTTTGTCCTCATGGTCCATCAGGTGGAGTTTGGTCCAGCTGCAGTGTTCAGTTCCTTGGTCAGCAGCCAGTCAGTGAAGTGACTTTCACTGGGTATTTGGTCGTGGGTTGCAGGAGAGTGATGCAATAACTCTTGAGGGAGAGCTTTGGTGATTTTCCAAGAGTAGGAGTCCTCTGGGGGTTTGTAGAGTCTGTCCAATGTCCATGCAACCCCTCAGCAGCGATTGACGACTCCTGAGTACAGCAGACAAGGTTTGGTGTCTTCAGTTCTCGAGCGTTTGGTTTTCTTTGTTGCTGGACTTATTTTGTCCATGGAATCTGAATTGTTGGTCTAGGGATACCCACTAAATACTGTACCTAGGAGTACCTAGTAGTGACCAATGGGTCATCTACCTTAGGGTGGCTACACCCTCTAAGTGAACACTTCCTGTGAACAAATATCACTTCCTTACACCTGATTGGTTATTTTCCTTCCATGAAAGATGGAGGAAAATTAAATGGAGGGGTCACCTTGCATGCAACATCTTTGGGGTGGTGAAAGTCAAGACTGACCATTCCTCTTGTCCTTTGTCTGGCTTCCCGTCATTGCTCATGTTTCCAACATGGGTGGCCGTCTGCTGATAGCAGAAGTCAGGGGGGTCAAGTTTCAAGTGCGGTAAGCTTGATAGCAGGGCAGTACAGGTTCCTTAGAGAGGAGGTGCTAGCACCTCCACAGAGGAAAGGCTTTGTTCTGAGTCCCAAAGAACAAGATCTCTCACCCCAGGAGATCAGAATTTTGTCTGGCAGTGGCAGGCTGGTTGTGAACAGCCAGCAACCATGCCAGGGTACTTAGCTTTCGCAGGGGGCACCTCTAATGTGACATCTTAGTACATTGTGTAATAAATCCAGCACTGGTGTCAGTTTGGATTCATCATCCTGAGTTGTTAGATACCAAATCACAAAGGGTTCAGAGTAGCCATCATGTAGCTGTGAAACTAATACTGACCAGTGTCCAGCACATCTATTAAAATGGCTGCTCTGTTCACTTACCATGCCCCAGATCTGGCAAGGATACAGTAGGAGCATATTGCTCATGCATCTATGCCCACAAGTTCCCTATAGTGTGCCCTGCCTTAGGGATGGAGTGCCTGCCAGAGTGTTGGCTTACCTATAGTGCATGCTGTGTGTTTTGGACAGGTCACACAGGCTGTGTTCCATGTTGAGTTTGTCTTTTAGGATTGCATCAGAACACCCAGCCTACATTAGCAATACTGGGTGTTTCTGGAGACATGGCCCTACAGGATGGCACAATCTGTGCTGCTGAACTCAGGGGCCTATCCTTAGTACTCCATTCCCTGGGTACTCAAGTACCATTTAATAGGGACTCATAGTGGCAGCTGAAGGTGTTCCAATTGTGCTAATGCATCACAATAGTTTTAGCGAAAGAGATCTGGCCCAGGGAGCTTGGTTAGTGGGGGCCCTATGTACTAACAACTTTAAGACTACATCAAATACCTGGTAAAATGTAGGGGGCTAACCATGTCAAAAGAGGCCTTGTCTCACACCCACTCAGAACCTCTTGCACCCACTCACAGACCCACACATACACTGATCCACCCACTCACAGACCAACTCAGAGTCTCAGACATCCACTGACAGACCCACTCAGAACCTCATGCGCCAACTCACAGACCCACTAATACTTACGCACACAGTCACAAACCCACTCATAGACTCATACACCCACTCACAGACCGAGTCAGACAATCACACACCCACTCACAGACACCCTAAGAAATTCATGCACCCATTCACAAACTGTCTCGACATTCATACACCAACTCACAGACTCACTCAGTCTCATTCACCCATTGACAAACCCACCTAAAGACTCGTGCATTCACTCACAGACCCACTCAATCACTCACTGACACACCTTCATAAATGTTGATATGAGGTTGATACCCCTACTAGATACCACTTCCTTGGGGAGCCCATGTAGGTAAAAACACCCATCAATGCACATCCCACCATAGAGGCAGTGATTGATCTCAAAGGAATGGCTTGTGGGTACCGGGTGGCATGGTCCACAAATACCAGGATAAACCTGTTGCCCATGGCTGTCTTGGGATCCCTAGGCCCCACAATGTCAATACCAACCCTTTCAAAGGGGGTAGTGACCACAGGAAAAGGTTGAAGGGGACCCTTGCATTTCCCCCCACTCTTGCCACTTCCCTGATAAGTTTGGCAAGCCCTACAGTGAGCATCTGAGTGCCTGCACATTTGGGGCCAGTAAAAGTGGATGAAAATCCACTCAAAGGTCTTGTCCTGCCCCAAATGACCAGCTAACGGCACATCATGAGCCAGACCCAGTAGTAAGGCTCTGAAGCAGCACACATGCTGACACAGGCTCAGCAACCCTAGGCTCCCTATACAGGAGGCCTTCCTCACAGTAAATAAAATGTGATCCAGGCTCCTGGCCAGATGCCTGGTCTACAGCCTGCTGCCGCAAACCCTCCAGAGTAGGGCATACTTAGTGTGCCTCACAGAATGTCTCCCTGGTGGCCCCCCTTCCTGCTGCCACTGTGACAGCTCAGGAACCTCCCCAAGTGCAGCCACCTGTTTCCCTGTAGGTTCCAGGGCCTCCCCTCAGGTTCAGCCTCTTCCTGTATTGAGGGAACTTTTGGAGCCAATTTCACGTGCCCCTTGCCCTTCCTCCTTCTGGCAGACACCTGGACCACTCTTTCAGGCTCCAGGGTCTCCTGATCACCCTGACAGGCTGCCGTGGACCGGATAGACACATACACCCACCCAGGCAGACCCAACATCTCCAAGTGTGACGGGCGTTCCACCTCCTTCCAAGGGGAATCCTCCAGGTCATTGCAAAACAAATAATCCACAGGCATGGTTGGACTCACAGCTACTTTCAAACAACCTGAGACCCCCCCCCCCCATTCAAAAGGATCCTGTGTCACTCTGCACAGGTGTTCTGAGTTGTCCACTGCAATTACTTGTTGAAGTTCACAGGGATCTATTTGCTCTTCAGACACCAGGTGACTCCTCACTGTACTCACACTGGCTCATGTGTCTCTCAGAGCCTCCACCCTCTGTCCATTGATGGTCACCCACCACCTGTACTTCTTAGTGTTCTTAGACTCTAGGGTTCTCTGGACCACCTCACTGTCCCATAGTGACATCTCAGCTGGCTCCCACCCACCTGGATCCAACTCCTCCCCAAGCAGTATACTGGTCAAACCAGGTGATTGAGCACCAGTGGGTGCAGGTGTCCACTTGGGACATTTGGGTTCCCCCTCATGTGACCCTCCTGATCACATGCAAAGCTCTTGCGGGGATCCTTCTCGGCAGGTTTCCCTGTAGAGACCCATGCTTTCTTTTCTACTGGGGGCTGGGATTCCTTACTTTCAGAAGTAGGTTGGGGCCCTTTGGAGAACTCCCCCTGTTTAGCCTTACCCCCCACTTCTTGAATTGGGGATCCTACCCATCCTTGGAGTTGTCTCCCCCATACCTTTTTTGGACCCTAATGCTTTCCCAACGGTCTGCTTCCTATACAAGCTTCCTGGGGTCAGTCAGCTTGCTGTCAATGAGGTGCTGGTACAGCTCTGGAAAACAAAAACTATATAAATGCTCCCAAGCAATCAAATTGTACAGCCCTTCAAAGGTTGTTATCATACTACCCTTCACCCAACCATCCAGTGACCTGCAAAAAGAGTAAACCCATTCTAACCAAGTTTGGGATTCTTTCTTTTTGTAGGGCCTAAACTTGTCCTTATACTGCTTAGGGGTCAGACCATACCTTATGAGTAGGGTGTCCTTCATGATAATGTAGGTGAGCCCCTGAAGATCCCCTAAGGATGTCAGAGTGTTCCTCCCCTCTACCTCAAAGTGCTTCCACAGACCCACCCTGGAATGTATTTCAGTGACCATGTTCATGTGGCGAGCAGGCTCATACCCCTTAAACCACAAGTATATGTCATCCTCCCTTTTGTAATCCTTTACCAGATCTTTAGTAATGTGTACCCTCCTCTGAGGCTGCACTGATTTACTGCTGCCACCATCGCTACTAGACTGGCTACCCTGATACAGCTTCCTCAAGCTAATCTCATGAGCCAGCAGTATCTTCTTCTCCTCAATGGCCAAACTTCTATCTTTCCTCTCCCTCTCCAATTTGAATGTGAGCTTCTCTAGCTCCAATTGGTACTCCCTCTCTACCGGCCTGTCCTGCAACTCTTGAAGAGTCGAACCTTTGGTGGACACAATGCTACCTGCCCTGGAGACCCTCCTCCTATGCAGAACAGGTACATCCAATATTACATCTGGAATATTTTACACCTCTGCGCCCCATCCTACTCCTCTGTGTTCCCCTCAGCTTCCTTGCCTGTCACCCAGGCCCTCAGTGTATTTTCCTGGTGGAGCCCTAATTGGCACAGACAAGATCCTTACAAAACTGCTTCAACTGAGCCACTGTGTAACTCTCCCTTTTCTCCAACTCAGAACCAGCCTTTGTAGGTACAGCTGATGCATTCCCAGATTGAGACATGTTGGTAAGTCAAAAAGTGCAAAGATCCAAGGCAGAACCAAGAGTTCCCAACCAGTGGTTAAAAAAAAACAAAAAAAAACAAAGAGAGCACCAAAAATATGGAAGCAGGAAAAAAGTCCAAAAAGAGAAAAAGCTAAATCACAAAGACAAGTATGAGGTCACGTAATGGTCTACGTTGAAAACAGTAATGTATACTTAATCACTGTATGTCAAATACAAATACAAGTCAAGTCCCAACTGCTGATCACCAATGTTAGAAATAGGGTCTCTGGTTGAAAGTTAGGTTACCCCCTGTCCAAGCAAGGACCCTCACTCTAGTCAGGGTAAAGGAGAATCACCCTCAGTTAACCCCCACTCAGGCAGCTTGGCACAAGCAGACAGGCTTAACTTCAGAAGCAATGTGTAAAGACTTTGTATCAACAGACAGAGAAATACAGTGAAAACACTACAAAATGGACACCATATGTCAACACCAGGGCAGTGCACGCTCTATTGGCAACTAGAATGCAAAAACCCAGCACTCTCAAAACAACGTAATTTATGCATTGTGCTGATATGTTGTTGTTTAACCTTTTGCATTGCAGAGTTCAATCCTGAAGACTTATTTTTAATGTGCTTACAAATGCTGTTCATTTGCAATGTATTGCTGCAGGCTTTCAGAGTGTGTTAGGGTTCGGTCCCTTTCCAGGGCCTTCTAGAGACTTTCCCTGCAACATGCCTGGATGTGGTTGTGGGCTGGGCCAAGACTCTATAAAAAGGAGCCAGCCCAGCTCCAAGTGCTCACTATTCAGAGGTCCCGGTGCAGAGCAGCAGCTACTTCCTGAGCTCCTGTCCTGGTGGCCTATTTGATCGTCCAGACATCTGACTTTCATTCTTCATTTGGAGATCCTTGTTCAGGGCAGTAAGACGGTAGTTGGGCTGGCCTCCTGACGCCGTTATCGAGAACTCTCATGTTCTTGGGCCTAATTCTTTTATGATTTGACAGAGTACTTTGCGCGTGTGAAATATGCGCTTGAGTGTTTGTGACATTTGCAGGGTGACTTGCGAATCGGCAAGACGCGCAATTCGTTTCATGATAATTTAATCTTGTTATTCATTGCACGCTACCATTTCTTGACAGTTGCATGGTGGCTTAAGAATCGGCAAGACGCGCGATTCGTTTTATGGTGTTTTAACTTTGTTGTTCATTGCGCGCTACCATTTCTTGACATTTACATGGTGGCTTAAGAATCAACAAAAGACGAGCGATTCGTTTCATTGTACTTTGATCTTGTTATTCATTGTGAGCTGTTATTTATTGTCATTTACATCGTGGTTTACGAATCGGCAAGACGCGTGATTCGTTTAATGATGATTTGACTTTGATATTCATTACGTACTACCATTTCTTGGCTTTTTACATGGTGACACTCAAATCGGCAAGACGCACGATTCTCTCCTCGAGCTTAATTCATGTTGTTTATTGTATGCCACTATTCTAAGATATTTATCATGTAATATTCAAGTTGACAAGTTATGTGATTTGTTTTTCCTGAATCCATATTGTGTCATTCATGGTGCACAATCCTTTTATGGTGTTTACTATATATATATATATATATATATATATATATATATATATATATAAATCTACAATATGCACAATTTGTGTTGAAACATTTTAAGAGTACACAGAAGATCAGAGTGTCTAGATGCAATATTGTATGGTCCTAGTATACATTCTCAAAAAAGGATTTATATGACTGGTTTAAAATTTAGTCAGAACGTTTTTCTGATTCTCATGTAAAGGAAAGTACTTGAATAAGAAAGTTTTCATTTAATCCATCTTGATTCCCTTACAGGTATCCGGCCATCTTGAAACTTAGTCATTTTAAACTTAATTCTTAGATTGTTCATGTTTTCAGAATGACTATGCTTAGAATCATAGTCTAGTATTGATTTCAGGAGATATAATTTTCATATTGTGTGTTCCAACCTTTTTCTTACTACAGGTCTCCTTCCCAGCTGTTTCCCTTCCTAATCCCCTCTTCCCCTCTTGAACTCTCTTAGCCTCTGTGATTTATTTATCAGAGTCTTGGAGCTGTTCAGTGGTGGACGTGTTGGGAACATGTGCAGACCCCGAGGATCTGGTGACTCTGACAGAATAGTGAGCCCACAAATTATTATCCTCCTGGTTTGTGTATGTTCTCAGAATGGCCACGCTGGACGAGTTAGTCAAGGCTATCACCCAGCTCCAGGAAGAGGTGGTATCATCCAAAGAATTGACAACTAGCTTAGCTGAGAGAGTGAGTCAGTTGCAAAATAAGGTAGAGAAGAAGGAACAAAGTCCCACAGGTGTGTCCTGGCCAGGTACTTCTTCTCAGGCTTCTGGAAGTAATCCGAAATACATTTCCCTAAATGTTCCTTCCGCAATTCCTTTAGCTCCCCCAGAACATTTCTCAGGTGACCCTTTGAAAGCGCAATCTTTCCTGGTTCAAGTGGGACTACACTTCACCTGCAGACCACATACTTTCCCCGATGCCCAGTCCAAAGTAGCATTCTTGTTATCATATTTGGCTGGAGATGCAGCTACTTGAGCAATTCCTCTTGTGCGTAAAAATAGTCCCTTGTTGTACAACTGGAGAAATTTTGTTCGTGAGTTTGAGAGAATTTTTGATTGTAGAACTGTAACACAGTCAGCAGATCGTGAATTATTAGATTTACGCCAAGGGAATCAAGACCTAGTGTCGTATTTAGCCAACTTTAAACGACTGGTTGCCGAGACATCCTGGCCTGAAGAAAAACAAACGGTCTTGTTTTACAAGGGACTCAAAGAGGAACTAAAAGATATCTTAGCGCAAATCGACCCACAACCTACAGACTGTCAAGAATTAATAAACCTTGTCTTGAGGCTTGATCATCTTTTAGCAGAACGTAAAGGAACGCGCAACAAGATTGAAAAATATTCATGTCGTGTTCATGATAACAGAGACTCAAGATCTCCGAAAGAGAGAACACCGGAACCGATGGAAATTGGAACCATCAGAAGACCTTTGACCAAAGATAAAAAGGACCTACGCAGAAAAAATGGACAATGTCTTTATTGTGGGCGGAAGGGTAATTTTGCCAAAGATTGTCCGATCAAACCAAAGAACAAGCAAGGTCCAGTTCAGAAGGTAGCAGCCAATGCACCAGTCGAGTTGGAAAACTAAAACACCCAAGATGCACAGAAGGGTTGCTCTTGGGTGTCACAGTGGACCCTTTACAATCTAGACATCTTAAACTGGAAATAAGAGTTCAGGTCAAGAAAAAGATCTATTTCAAAAAAGCTCTAGTCGATTCTGGGGCTACTGGGAACTTTGTTGATGTCCAATTGGTTCGTGCATGGGGGATCCCATGTATTGAAAAGAAGACCCCAGAAATCATCCAGGCAGTCGATGGAAAACTCTTGACTGGAGGTCCAGTAACTCTTCAGACTATCCCCTTGACAATGATTTGTGAAGATAAGATTCAAAGAAAGAAACATAAAGAGAAAATCATTCTTGACGTGATCCATGCTCCCCAATGTGGGATTATCCACGGCTTGCCATGGTTAACTCATCAAAATCCACAGATCAATTGGGCAGAATGAAAAATCGTGTTCTCATCTGCGCTATGTAACGAACAATGTCTCCAAAAGATTCAAGTACCAAAAGTTTGTAACTCTTACATAGCTACTGCCGCGGAGAAAGAAATTCAGCTACCCAAACAGTATTCATCTTACAAAGATGTATTTGATGAGAAAGGAGCAGAGATGCTACCTCCTCATAGATCTTATGACTGTCAAATTGATCTAGCCCCAGGTGCGATACTTCCCAACTGTCGTGTATATGCCCTGTCAGAACATGAAAATCAACATTTACGAAAATACCTAGATAAATTTTTGGAGAATGGCTTCATTCACCCCTCTAAGTCTCCTGCAGCTTCGCCTTTGTTTTTTGTTACAAAGCTAATAGAGAACTTCGAACTTGCATTGACTATAGGGTTCTGAAAAAAGTCACCATCAAGAATAAATATTCTTTACCCCTAATTCTGGTATTATTGGAACAAGTAAAGAGAGCAAAAATCTACACGAAGCTTGACCTTCGAGGTGCTTATCATTTGGTCAGAATGAGAGAGGGTGACGAATGGAAAACAGCGTTCAAGACAAGATATGGCCTTTTTTAATACACCGTCATGCCTTTTGGTCTGTGTAATGCTCCAGCAGCATTTCAATTTTTCTTGAATGACGTTCTTAGAGAGTAGCTCGACATATTTGCCATAATCTACACCGATGACATTTTGATCTACTCCGACAATAAAAATGAACATGTCCAACATGTCAAGAAAATTCTTGCAGCCCTTCGAAAGCACCATTTATATTGCAAACTAACCAAGTGTGAGTTTCATGTTACCACAGTTGAGTTTTTCGGGGTTATTCTTACCCCTCAAGGTATGGTGGTGGCAGAAAAGAAAGTAAAAGCCGTATCTGATTGGCCCATCCCAAAGACTGTTCGTGATGTATAATGTTTCCTGGGGTTTGCAAATTTTTTCCGGAGATTCATAAATCATTTCTCCCAGACAGTGGCTCCAATCACTAAGCTACTAAGAAAGAAAAAAAAGTTTGTATGGTCCCCAGAAGTTGATCAAGCCTTCTCGACTTTGAAGAAAGCTTTCTCCACTGCCCCAGTCTTGACTCATCCTGATGCGAATCGACCTTTCGTAGTGGAAGCTGATGCTTCAGATGTAGCAATAGGAGCCGTCTTATCACAACGAAATAAAGACACTGATCAACTTCATCCTGTAGCTTAGATGTCTCGGAAGTTGAACGAAGCCGAACAGAACTATGTCATTGCTGAAAAAGAGCTTCTGGCGATTCGTAACGCCTTTAAAGAATGGAGACATCATTTGTTGGGTGCCAAATACACTGTCACAGTATATACTGATCATCGTAATCTTCAATTCATGAGTTCCTCCAGACTTTTGACCCCTCAGCAATTACGCTGGATGCTGTTTTTTGCCGAATTTGATTTTGTAGTAACCTTCCGCCCTGGTAAAGATAATCGCAAAGCTGAAGTCTTGTCCCGCCAAGAGTCTACCACATTGCCTGCATTTCAAGCCTCCAGAGCTATCATTGCTCCTGACAAGGTTCTATGTATCATAAAAACTGAAGATTTCTTTGAAGAAATTCGCAACTCTTTCACTGTTGAAAAGTGGCAAACATGGGCCCAAGCAGATCCCAAAAGGTCAATCAAGCAAGGACTACCCTTTCATGACGCTCGTTTGTTCGTACCCACTACCAAACTTCGCAAGATAGTGTTTCATTGGTTGCATGTTATACCGACGGCAGGTCACCCAGGTACTCCTAAAACTCTTGAACTGATTCAACACTATTTTTGGTGGCCTACCCTAACAAAAGATGTAAAAGCAATGGTAAACAACTGTGAAGTTTGTGCTCGCATTAAAACAAGTCATTCAAAACCAAAAGGGTTGTTACATCCACTTCCAACCCCAAGTCATCCATGGGAGCACATTTCTTTAGACTTTATTACCGGTCTGCCAGTGGTTCAACAGCATTCAGTAATTCTGGTGGTAGTAAATAGTCTCACGAAATATGGACATTTAATTGCCTGTAAAAAATTGCCCACTTCTAGTGAACTGGCAACTATTTTACTGAACAGAGTGGTTCGTTATCATGGACTGCCAAAAGTTATCCTCTCCGATCGGGGGTCGCAATTTGCCTCCAATTTCTGGAAGACATGGTGTAAAACACTCCAAGTGACATCTACGCTATCTACTAGTCACCATCCTCAAACAGATGGTCAAACGGAGAGAGTAAATCAGACTTTGAAACAATACCTACGTGCCTATGCTGAAAAGGCACTTCATTCTTGGACAGCTATGCTCTGGTTCGCTGAGTTAGCCTACAATAACTCATTCCACACTTCGATTGGCGTTACACCCTTTTTTGGTTTATTTGGCTCTCATCCTGACACCCTGCCCATCACAATTACTCAAGAAAGTTCTCTTACTCCAGCTGTGTCAGAAACCATTCAGCATTTGCATCAAACCCAGAAACTGATTCAACAGCATTTAGAAAAAGCCAAACAAAAATACAAAAGGCATTATGACAAGAAACATTGTGAGGGACCTCAATATCAACCAGGTGACAAAGTGTGGCTTTCCACAAAACATATAGACTTCAAGAAGAAGCACATGTTTAATCCCAAATTTATAGGTCCTTACACAGTCCTTCAGCAAATCAATTCGGTAACCTATAAACTACAATTGCCCATATCCTTACGGATTCATCCAGTGTTCCACACTTCCCTATTGAAAAGGGCAGTCCAAAAGGTCCACCCTCATCCAGCTCCTGTTCTAGTACAGGGAGAAGAAGAATGTGAAGTTAAGAAAGTGTTGGATTCTAAACTACGAGGGCGTAATCTATGGTACTTAATCTCATAGAAAGGTTATGGTCCTGAAAGTAACTCATGGGTTTCCGCATCTGATGTTCATGCTCCAGTACTTGTGAGATGCTTTCATCGTCTTAATCCAGGCAAACCATGCCCTAGAGCGCGTCTGGGAGAGGGGAGTACTGTCAACACCAGGGCAGTGTGCGCTCTATCGGCAACTAGAATGCAAAAACCTAGCACTCTCAAAACAACGTAATTTATGCATTGTGCTGATATGTTGTTGTTTAACCTTTTGCATTGCAGAGTTCAATCCTGAAGACTTATTTTTAATGTGCTTACAAATGCTGTTCATTTGCAATGTATTGCTGCAGGCTTTCAGAGTGTGTTAGGGTGTGGTCCCTTTCCAGGGCCTTCTAGAGACTTTGCCTGCAACATGCCTGGGTGTGGTTGTGGGCTGGGCCAAGACTTTATGAAAAGGAGCCAGCCCAGCTCCAAGTGCTCACTATTCAGAGGTCCTGGTGCAGAGCAGCAGCTACTTCCTGAGCTCCTGTCCCGGTGGCCTATTTGATCTTCCAGACATCTGACTTTCATTCTTCATTTGGAGATCCTTGTTCTGGGTGGTAAGACGGTAGTTGGGCTGGCCTCCCGACGCCGTTATCGAGAACTCTCATGTTCTTGGGCCTAATTCTTTTATGATTTGGCAGAGTACTTTACGCGTGTGAAATATGCGCTTGAGTGTTTTTGACATTTGCAGGGTGACTTGCGAATCGGCAAGATGCGCGATTCGTTTCATGATAATTTAATCTTGTTATTCATTGCACGCTACTATTTCTTGACAGTTGCATGGTGGCTTAAGAATTAAAGGAAAACGAGTTGCAAAATGAAAAAAGTACCAAAACCATTTGGTTTCGTTTTTCAGAGTAGGCAGTGGTCCATAGGACCACTGTCTGCTCTGAAAAAATATTTTTGTCGACATTCACAAAGGGGAAGGGGTCCCATGGGGACCCCTTCCCTCTTGCAAATGAGTTACCACCAGTGTGACACTGGTGGTAACTGCGAGTTGCTTTGCGACAGCTTTCGCGGACACAAAGCAAGTCTGAATTGCGATGCGAGTCGCAAATAGGAAGGGAACACCCCTTCCTATTTGCTAGTCGCATTCCCAAATTGCGAGTCGGTACTTTACATGTCAAGTAAATGGGCAGTGCAGGGGCCCCCAGGGGTCCCCGATGCCACCATCCCACCAGCCTTTCCATGGCAGTCTTTACCACCATTGAAAGGCTGGGGGATGGGGACCCGTAATTACAACCACTAGGACTGCCAAGCTGCAAGCTGGCTGCAGCCTGGCGGTGTTGATGGCTGAACCGTGGCGGCTCCACCAGGGTCATAATGGGGCGGTCGGACCACCCTGCCTACGGTGGTCAACCACCATTGCGAGGTTGGCGGTCTTAAGACCGCCAGCCTCGTAATGATGCCCTTAATCCTTAGAAAACAGCAAGAATGCTGTTGTTACACAAAGTACCTGGTTAGCATAAAAAATAAAGCCGCACGGTCGAGCCAATGTCAAAAAAGGACAGTGATGCGTCACTTTCTCACTCGCAAGCGAGACCGTGCGCCATTTCTTTTCCAGTCGGGTCAATGTGCGTCATTTTCTCCCTCCTCCAAAAGAGTGACACGTCGATTCCCAGATGGGCACCTCGGGTCCAGGCAGGCTTTGCATTGATTTTTCATGCCCAGTGATGTTGTGTTCGAAATCCGGTATCTCATCAACCGCAAGCTAGTGTTGCACTTCGTTTCTCCATCCATGATTCTTCACCAGTGGGAAGTCACACAAGAGTAAGTCTTTGTCCTCTATCAGGCTGAAGCAGCTAATGCAGGCCAACCCAGCAAAGCACAGTCACAGGCAAAGGGGCAGTACTCCTCCTCCAGCGCTTCTCATTGGAACAGGGTCCTCTTCATTCCAGAAGTCATATGTTTTTTAGGGATTTTGGAATCAATACTTATACTCCTTTCTGACTTTGAAGTTGGCAAACTTCAAAGGGAAGTCTATCTTGTTTGCAAGATCCTGCCTTGCCCAGTCCAGGCTCCAAACTCACACCTTTGGGTTGGAGACTGCATTGTGTGAGGGCAGGGACAGCCCGTTCAGGTGTATGTACCATTCCTCCCTTCTCCTCTAGCCCAGATGGCTCATCAGGATATGTGGGCTACACCCCAGCTTCCTTTGTGTCACTGTCTAGAGGAGATTCACAAGCAAGCTCAACTGTCAAACTGAACCAGACAGGCAATCCACAAACAGGTAGAGTCACAGAATGGTTTAAGTAAAAAATGCCTAGTTTCTAAAAGTGGCATTTTCAAACTAACAATCGAAAAAACAACTTCAGTAAAAGATGCATATTTCTATCTGATCCCAAAGGGAATCCACACTTTAATAAAATTTAAAGGCAGCCCCCCTGTTAACCTTTGAGAGAGATAGGCCTTGCAACATTGAATTTAGCAGAATTTTACTGTTAGAACATGAAACACACATCAGTACATGTCCCACATTTAACATACACTGCACCCTGCCTATGGGGCTACCTAGGGCCTTACTTAGGGGTGCCGTACATGTAGAAAAAGGGAAGGATTAGGCTTGGCAAGTGGGTATACTTGCCACGTGGAATTGGCAGTTTAAAACTGCACACACATACACTGCATGGCAGGCCTGAGCCATGTTTACAGGACTACTAATGTGGGCGGCGCAGCCAGTGTTGCAGGATGTAGGAGGCTGGCCTGGTTTGTAGTGGGCACCTAAGGTTCTTACACCTTATACCAGGTCTAGTTATCCTTTATTAGTGAAATGTAGAAGCCAGGCTCTCTAGGGGTAGTTTGGATGAGCAGCCAAGGCCTAACTAGGAGACATGCAAAGTTCATGCAATACCACTGTTGTCACACAGTACTCACATACATGAAAGAAAATACTCAGGCCCTCTTTATGACATTGGCGGTAAATCCTGCTTACCGCCACACTGATGGCCGCCAACATACAGCTGCGGTGGCGGATAACCGTTTGCCATATTATGGCACACACACCAATCCAACAGAATACTGCCACATACACAAATCCGCCAGCCTAAAGGTCAGTGCTAAAGTGGTGATACCAACACCCATACCGTTAGGCTAACAAAACAATGTCCACCACATTAGGACCCACGAATCACCAAGGTGAACATTCAACAGCGGTAAACCATTGGCGACACATACCGCAGTGCTCAGAATGGATACCCTCATACAAAACAACACTACATTGACACCCACACACCCACACCACTATAAGACACACACACACCTTGCGAACACCAAGTGCTACCAGGAGACTGAGAAGACAAACACAGAGACAACTAGCACACACACCACTCACACCCATACATCCCTCACACACTCCACATCACACACCCCACCACATTACACAACACACTCTCACCAACACACACCACACAACACCCATGACACCATAAAGGCACCGCCGTTTCACTGTGGAGGAGTTAAGGGTCATGGTGGAGGAAATTGTCAGGGTAGAGCCACAGATCTTTGGAGCACAGGTACAGCAGATTTCCATTGCAAGGAAGATGGAGCTATGGCAGAGAATGGTGGACACACCTCCATCGCAGAAGGGGAAGGAGTCAGCACCACCTTGGAAGAAATGGAAGGAGCCTGCACTACCTGTGAAGAAGAGGAAGGAGCCTGCACCACCTATGAAGAAGGGGAAGGAGCCTGCACCACCTGGAAAGAAGGCAAAGGGGCCTGCACCACCTGTGAAGAAGGGGAAGGAGGCTACACCACCAGGCAGAGAGGGAAAGAGCCCATCCACCCCTGCCAGGAAGGGTAAGGGATCCATGACCCATGTACAGGAAGAGACAAAGCACTACACGCCAATGGAGGCTGTCAGGCTGACACCTCCACCACCACAAGCTGTCATGGGGCTCCCACCGCCAGCTGTGGATGTGCAGCTATCAGAGAGTGCAGAGGTTGCCCAGGAGACACCTCCATCAACCACCACAGTGCAGCCATCAGAGAGTGCAGTGGCTGCCCAGGAGGCACCTTCATCTACCACCACAGTGCAGCTATCAGAGAGTGCAGAGGCTGCCCAGGAGGTACCTCCATCCACCACCACAGTACAGCCATCAGAGACTGCAGAGGCTGCCCACGAGGCACCTCCAACCACCACCACAGTGCAGCCGTCACCACCAGCGGACGCCATGTAGGCCACACTCCAGAGGCTGCTGTGCAAGTTGCCCCCCCTCCAGAACCAGTGGGCAAGTCACCCACTCTAGATACTGTGACCTGGCACTCCGCAGGACAGAGCAATGGGCATGTTGTCCCCTCCAGAACCAGTGGGCCAGTCACCCACCTGAGAGACTGTGGCCTTGCACTCCTCAGAACAGAGCACTGGGCATGGAGCCCTTCTCCAGAACCAGTGGGCAAGTCGCCCGCTCCACAGACTGTGGCCTTGCACTCCCAAGGACAGAGCAATGGGCATGTTGCCCCCTCCAGAACCAGTGGGCAAGTCACCCACCTGAGAGACTGTGGCCTTGCACTCCCCAGGACAGAGCAATGAGCATGTAGCCCCCTCCAGAACCAGTGGGCAAATCAACCACTCCAGATACTGTGGCCTTGCACTCCCCAGGACAGAGCAATGGGCATGAAGCCCCCTCCAGAACCAGTAGGGAAGTTCCTGTATTTGGCTGAGGTGTCCCCCGTCCCCCTGAGGTGCCTTCCCACTTGCAAAATGATTCCCCTGCAGTGTTCTCTACAGATGTGTCAGGATACAGGTTGGGCCTTGGACTGTGCCCTGTGGCCTTGTGTGCCATTTTGACTTTGGACAGTGTATTGGCCCTTAATGTACATCTGTTAATATATTTGGTTTGTGTGGTGGGTTTTGCTATGCTAATACATTGTCAGTACTCCAGCAATGTGGTCCGTGTTTTACTATGCTGTGTGTCATGTTAAATTGGTTTACGTGTGCAGCTGGTTGCGTGTATGGTGAGTGTGGTGTGTGTGTGTGTCACTCTTGTTTTCCTCCCTCTATCCCTTGTATGCTAGGCGGCTCTACTCACCGTCATTGTCTTCGTTGGTGTTCCAGGTGGAGCATGATCATCGGGAAAACTTACAGTTCAGGATCCATGGTGGTGTGCTTCTTCCCTATGTCTCCAATGGTGAGTCTTTCACTTCTGGGCTCTGTTTCAGCCAGGATTTTGTTGGCTTTGGTACTACCCCGGAAAAGGTGAAGGTTTCATGTGTCTTAATATGGTGGGTGGTACTTTGTCTCCCGCCTGGCTGTTGTTGGGTACCGCCGTGGTGACTGTTGTCGGTTGGTGTGGTACATTGGCTGTCTGTGGGAGTTATCAACGCCATGGTCATAATTTGGCAGAACTTACTGCCAGCCTCTTGGCGGGATTACTGCCACTTTATCACTCACCACTAGGGTCATAATGAGGGCCTCAGTGTTGCAAAAATAAAGGTACTTTATTTTGGTGACACACATGCCAAAAATACCATAGAGACTATACTCCCTTAGGAGGTAATTAATACACAAACTATATACACTAGTATACATAAATAGCTGTAGAAACAGTTAGAAAACAGTGGAAATAGTGCAAATCACAATAGTTAGAAATCGACCTACAGGTAACACAAACCATATACTAAGAAAGTGGAATGTGAAAGTTGGCTTCCCACCTAGGCAAGTGTAGTGTGTAGAGGGGCACTGGGAGTATTAGAAAACACTAAAGGTAAGTAACAGAAACCACCCCAGTGCCCACGGAAGCAGGAGTAAATGACAGTAAATTTCCTAGAACACAGAAGAACATGAGAAAGAAGATTATGCAAGAACCAGAAGAGACTGCAAGGCACCAAAGATGGATTCTTGGACCTGAAGACCTGTGGAAGAAAGAGACAAAGTCCAAGAAGCACTGAAGAGTCCAGAGAGAACAGGAGCCTCTGCTAACCCAGAAGAAGGTGCAAAAGAGAAACAACCGGTGAGGAACAACAGTCAGTGTTGCACCCAAGAAAACAGATGCGGGTTCCTGGTTGGTGCAAAAGATGGCACACTGTATGGATGAATGCAGTCTGGTTTACATCGCTGGATTCTGCCCAAAATCCTTGGCATGCGCAAAGCACTTGGTTAGCGTAAAATGCCGCTACCTGGGACCAGGTGGACTTTACCCAGGAGGGAAAGTCAGAGGGGGCTCTAGGCAACTCAGAGAGCCCTCAGAAGGCCAGGTAGCACGCACAGGAGTCCCACAGCACGGGGACAAATAAGGTGCAAAAGGAGGCCCATGCAGCAATACACAAAGGGGTCCCACGCTGCCAGAGAACCAAGCACGTGGCTGTGCATCACAGGAAGCAGTGCTGGGGGCCGGAGCTGCATGGTGCATGAAGAACTTTGTGGAAGGATGCCAACAATCCTTCGCAACTGCAAAGAATGCAGTGCATGGGGTACTGTCTTGCACGGAGAGGCAAGCTCTCACCTCCACCAACGGTGGACAGTTGGATGCCTGGACCGTCGGGCCAATTCACTTCACCACCTGTGTTGCTGGATCCATGCACTTCCTCAGGAGAGGGGACCCAAGCCACCGGTCATCGCTGCAGAGGGGTGCATGCTGAAGCAGGGATGTGACTCCTTCACTTCAAAGAGAGTCATTCGTTCTTCTGGTGCAGGCTGAAGGCAGGCAGTCCTCGGAGGATGCATGACCTGGAAACAGTTGCAGTTGTTGACTGGAGCTGAAGATACAATGTTGCAGAAGTCGTCTTTGCTTCTTTGTTGCAGTCTGTAGAGTTCCTGGACGGTCCAGATGCAGTTTCGTTGGTAGGAAGGTGAAGTAAAGGATGCAGAGGATTCCTGCTGGAGTCTTGCAACTCAAATCTGAAGAACCACCCAAGAAAGAGACCCTAAATAGCCCTGAAAGGGGGATTCGTCAGCTACACAGGTAAGCACCTATCAGGGGAGGGATCTGACGTCACCTGCTGGCACTGGCCACTAAGATGCTCCCAGAGTGCCCTGCCAACTTGGAATCCAAGATGGCAAGACCCAGGGACACTCTGGAGGAGCCTAAAGCACCACCCTTGGGGTGGTGATGGACAAGGGAGTGGTCACTCCCCTTTCCTTTGTCCAGTTTCATGCCAGAGAAGGGGCTGGGGGCCCCTGAACTGGTTTAGACTGGTTTATGCATGGAGGGTACCATCTGTGCCCTTCAAACAATTTCCAGAAGCTCTGGGAGGCTACCCCTCCCATGCCTGTAGCACCTATTTCTAAAGGGAGAGGGTGTAACATCCCTCTCCCAAAGGAAATGCTTTGCTCTGCCTTCCAGCCTTGGCATTCAAGCAATAGGAGGGCAGAAACCTGTCTGTGAGGGGGCAGCAGATGGGGCTTCCTGGAAAACCTCAGAAGGCTGTCATGGCAGTACTGGGGGTCCTCTAACGAGTCCCCAGAGTGCATGGAATCATACAACCAATGCGTGCAAAAGCCGTGTGGTATGATTCCAACATGTTTGATACCAAACATGGCCATATTTGAAATTACCATTGTGATGCTCTACATAGATAGTGACCTATGTCCAATGCACGTGTAAAATGGCATCCCCACACTCATGAAGTCTGGGAAAATGGTCCTCGACACCGTGGGGGCACCTCTGCTAGTGCAGGGGTGCCCTCACACATAGATACTCTGCACCCAGCCTTCAGGGTTAGAAGACCTGACATATGGGTGACATAAAAGTGGCCTGGTGCAGTGTAAATGGCAGTGAATGGGTGCATGCAACGTTTCACACAGGTTGCAATGGCAGTCCTGTAGAAGCCTTTGCATTGGCTCCCTATGGGTGGCAAAGTACATGCTGCAGCCCATAGGGATCCCCTGGAACCCCAATGCCCTGAGTACTGAGGTACCATATACTAGGGACTTATAAGGGGTGACCAGTATGCCAATTTTGGGTGAAATACTGGGTTACCAGTATGCAGTGACAAAATATAGAGGGGAAAGAGCATAATCACTGGGGTCCTGGTTAGCAGGATCCCAGTGAACACAGTCAAACACACCCACATCATATAGAAATTGGGGGTAATATGACAAAAAGAGGGTACTTTCCTACACAGGACCACTAGTAGCATTTGTTTTACAATCCATGGGCACCTCTAGTGCACTTTACTAGGGACTTACTAGTAAATCAAATATGCCAATCATAGATAAGCCAATTTACACTTATAATTTATACAGGTAACACTTACACTTTATCACCGGTCAGCAGTGGTAACGTGTCCAGAGTAAAGAAAACAGTAATAACAGAGTCCAGCACACAGAAACAACCTGGGAAGCAGAGGCAAAAAAGTTAGGGGAGACCATGCCAAGGATGTCAAGTCTAAAAGGGGCAAAGAGTAAAAACAAATAAACAATAAAAATGTAAAATAAAATGTATGTGAAAATTGAAAAAAGCATGTAATATAAAGCACTTTATTAGCATAATCATATTCATATTATTCATATACTACAATGATCCTCAAGCATATTATTAAACTGATATTGCTAGCAAGCTCATGACAAAAGCACACTGACTGGCTGCACAAAATGGGCACCAGCCACATGGTCAAACAACAATAGCGAGCAAGGAGGCATCGATAACAAAGAGGACATGCAATCCTCGGGCAAAAGCACACTGGCTGGCCACACAAAATGGCCACCAGCTACATGGTCAAACAACAACAGCGAGTGAGGAGACATGGAGAACAAAGAAAATATTTAGGTCCATGGACACAGACTACACAAAATAGCCCCTGGCCACATGGCGTGGAGAACAAAGACAAATGGTGGCCTATGGCAAACACACTTAACACTCTGGCCAGACAAAAGAGGCAGTGTAACATTGAAGAACATACTAGCATTACTTCAGCAATGACAAACACGAAAATCAACTGAGCCATAAACATTTTACAGCAACACAGATCCCATGGCATCAAATATGACCCCACATATACACTTGTTGCAGAAACAAAATACAAACAATAGCTAACATTTTTAATTTAATCCAATGCCATTCCTGCCCTAAATAATGTTTTTAAAAAGCATATACCACAGAAACAGTTCTTTCATTAACTGATGACTACTACAGGGCCCACTGGCTGGATGGCCTGTTTTCATATTAGGCCACATAGTAAAATAAATGAACATTGCAAATGTAACAAACATGGAGAAAAGTTTCTGAACTGTGCAACATTTTTCCTTTACAAAAGATGAAAAATGAAATGCAAAATAAAATAACTAGGCCTCTACTGACACTCCAGGCCACCCACCACAATAAAATATAAAAAAAAAAAAGTAAAAAGAAATACTTGTGCATGCCCTATCAAACAAACAACAATCTTACACAATAGTTTTTGATCATTACTCGTGTAATATCTCAAAAAGTTAGGGCCTGATTTAGAGTTTGGCGGATGGGATTACTCCATCACAAATGTTTTGCATATCCCATTGCCATATTACAATCCCATTATCTCCTAGGGGAAACATAATACAGTGGATGGGATATCCATCATGTTTTTGATGGAGTAACCTGTTCGCCAAACTCAAAATCAGGCCCAGAGTCTTTAAATCTAAAACTGTATATTTAGCAGACAAAGAGAGTGATTCTTCCACCTTGAAATCCAAGTGAAAAGTGATCAAGAAGTGTGTAAAGTACTGGAAGGAGTCTGTGGCAGAGGAACAGGAGGTTGGATTATTTGGGGTACTTCCTTCCTGTTGAAAGAAATAAAAGTAAAAAAGAAGGCTTCTTGCACTGAAAAAACACTTGAACGGTCCGTAGTAGAGTAAACAATCCACTTCAAAAAATTTTGAAGAAGATTTAGCTGCTTCTCGAGTAAGGAATCTGCTCGAGCTGCACCAGCGTTCGCTCATGCTCGCGACCAGCACTATAACAGAGCTGTTGTGCCTGCGCTCACAGGTGGGAAATCTCGCACGCACTCACATACAGATTGAGACTATTGTGGCAGTCACTCATGAGCATCAAAAACAAGAGGTGCCCTCCCATGCCCCCAGGGACACCCCCTGCCACAATTGCCAACCCCAGGAGGACGCCCAAGGATGGAGGGACCCATCCCAGGGAACTTAAGGTAAGTTCAGGTAAGTAATTTAAAAAAAAAAAATTTGTGGCATAGGGGGGCCTGATTTGTGCCCCCCTACATGCCACTATGCCCAATGACCATGCCCAGGGGACATAAGTCCCCTGGCCATGGCCATTGGGCAAGGGGCATGACTCCTGTCTGTGCTAAGACAGGAGTCATTTCAATGGGGGTTGGGAGTCAAAAAAAATGGCGCAAATCGGGTTGGAGCCAATATTTTGCCTCAGCCCTGACTTGCCCCATTTTTTGACGCCCAAGCTCCATTTTCCGCTACGCCGGCACTGCCTGGTGTGGGTCGTTTTTTTTGAAGCACACCAGTCAGCTGCGCCGGCTAAAGTCATTCCATAAATAAGGCGCCCGCATGGCGCTTTGGAATGGCGTTAGCCGGCGTTAACTTTTTTGACGCACAACTGCGTTGGCGCAGTTGTGCGTCAAAAAGTATAAATATGGCCCTGTGTTCGGTAGGCCAAAGTAGATCCCTGCAGCTGGCCCATGCTCCATCATGGTTGGCTTGAAATTGTGACTTTGTCTCGGTCCGGAGTATCCAGATAACCACAGTTTGTTTTATGCTTTTATGTGCTATTTTCATTGAAATCATAAAAATTGCATGTATCCAGTTCTACTGATTTGATTTTTGGCATTTGGGTCTAGTTGTATTCGTTAAGCATTATTCTAGTTTTGTAACTTGGTATTAAATCCTTTTTGTGTTGTTTTTCATGTTATTACCGTTTGAAGTGTCACACAAATACTTTACACAATGCGTATAAGTCAAGCCTGAATGCTCTCTGCCAAATACCAGGGGGTTGAACAAAGGCTAATTTGGGGTTTGCTTGAGCCTTACCCTGACAAGGATTGTGGTTGCTGTTTGACTAAGGCTCGCAGCCCTGTCAACCAGTAACTCACTTTCTCACAATCACCTTAACTTTTGAGCCTGGAAGTTAAAGCATGCACTTCTCTGACACTACTACACACCCCAGATATTCTGTTCTTCTTGAAGGAATCATATCTGACTTCTCCACATTAATGATAGACACAAGCATTTGAATTAACTCTTTGGCTGATCGTATTTGCATTAACAAAATAATTTTCTCTTGCCTAGAAATCTTGTTCCCCAAATATACCACCTTCCTCAGTCCCCAAGACTTGCCAATGCTGTTAGCAACTTGGTGAAACACTAGGGAGCAGAGGATAGAACTTTGCCTGGGGAAGTGATAGTGTTTCAGTGAAAGTGAAGGATTCACATTGTTGAAAAAGTGTACTTTAAATCCAGAGGCCCCATCTAGTCCCATGGAAGGAAAATAACTTTGAGATTGATTATTGCCTCCGTTTTAAAATAGCAATATATGAAAAACTGTTTTTCTTTTAGATTTGTCACTGGCCGATGTCACTTGTCTTCTGAACCAGAAATGTGTTACTTACTTGGATGTAGCCGACAAGGCTCTATTGCCCTCTTCAGGAGTAAATCCTACATTTTCATTGAAATCAAATCTAACCCTTCCCGAGAAGACCAGATTGGAGAAGGAAACCTGTTTTATACTGGGGTGGTGTGACAATCTATTTCAAACTCCATGACCATTATCAAAACCCAAGGGTCATTTGAAAACAACTCCTATTCATAAGACCTGCCCTTGACTTTTACAAGGAGTCAAGAGAAAGTTCCTATCCTGAACTTCCCCCACATCTTGTTTGTCCTCTGTGAAACCCAAAGCATCCTTCCCTCTTTTTTGTGGGAGAACATTGGTCAGCAACATCTGTACTTATGGCGACTGAAATAGGGTCTGAAGTAGGTTAAATGGCCAGCAAAATAACAACTGTGTCTCCCAGCCTTGGAAGAGAACTAGCCAAACACTATCATCAGTGAGTAATGGGCTTTATCTAGTGAAGCAAAAGCTTGCACTTAACATCAAATCTCCCCAATAAAGTCATATCTAAATAGAGATCCCTGATTGTTCAGTCAACTTTGGAACCACCCAATTCTTGCGTCTCCCTTTAGTAAAGACTTTTACTCTTTTCCTATATCAGCCCTGCATTCATTTCCCAAAGAGGATCAAAAGGTTCACCTGTACTTTTGCCCTCACAGCCAAACAAAATACCATTGTTAGTGGACCTAGAGTGTCCAACTTCTTGTCCTGCCATGATGCCCAAACTCTATCAAAATCCCTTCAGGGATCATTACTTCTTCTATTTATAAAGTTTCTGTGTCCAGCACAGAGGTCAGAGCTGCAAGTCGGTTTGGGGCATTCAATCCTCATTTTAGATCTATAGGCTGTGATTCCTGATCTGTGATTTTGTTTATTCAGCCACAAAACTTGAAGGAAACCACTTAGAAGAGTTTGGGTGTTGCAACAAACCTGGAGCAAACATGTGATTGCCTTTGCATCCTAGATTACCATTTGCAGCTTATCAACTGATTTCAACGACTGGAAACCATTAGTAGCATCCTCAGTAGCACAAAATGAATCATTGTCATATGAATCATCCAAATACTGATCATAAAACACATCATATGAATCATCCAATGACCCTTTTTTGTGAAAACAGTATCCACATTAGAGTCCTGCCAGAAGGACTTTATGGGCCATATGTATGATTATTTTAGATTGCAATTATCTAAATGCGATTACCTGAGAATCGCAATTAGGTAATCGCTCCTCGAATGTATGAAACTTAATAAGTTTCATTTAGCATTTCCTAATGGGTCTCAAGTCAACCTACCTCATTAATATTCGTGAGAAAGGTCACAATTTGCGACCCGTTTGGAAAAACAAAAATCACAGGAATAGTAGCGTACTGGGCTCAACAGACCACCATGTCTGTGATTGCTTTTAAATAAAGCAATCTTTGTTTTTTAAATGCAGCCTGTTTTCCTTAAAGTAAAATTGGATGCATTTAAAAAAAAGAAAAATATGAAGAGAAGGCAGTGGTACCTGGTATCGCTGCCTGCTCTTAAAAAAACTTTTTTGCTACCAATTACAAGGGGGAAAGGATCCCTTGGGACCCCTTTCCATTTGTGAATGGGTTAGTACCTACTGGAAGTAAGTGTAAAATGTGACATTTATTGACCGCATTTGGGTCACAAAACATTCCTAAATACTGCTGCGATTCGGTGTTAGGCAGGGTTGCCCGTGACAAGACCCTTCCTAATACCGAATTGGTATGTATCGGTAATTCCAAATTGCAATTCGATAACATGTTACCGAATCACAAATTGGAATTCATAGATACCCAAATGCATTGTTGCTGTTGCAAATGGCCCAGACGGGCCACTTGCGACAGCAAAAACTTATGATACTTATGGCGTTACGTCTTTTTCACATTGCGGAAATAAAATACTACTATCCATGTTATGTTCATTTCCCTGGAAATTTTCAATGAATACTGAATATTTATTTGCTATCTTTTCCCCTCTGTGGGTGCAGATAAAGTACTGGACATTTTCAGTCACCCCAGAATTAACTATATTGGTATCCATGTTTTTAAAAGTTGAAGAGACCACCTTATGAAATCAGATGAACATGGAAGTATCAAAAAAATCTGAGGTTCCTTTTAAATACTTCATCTTCCTCTATTGCTTTACTATTAACAATATGGTTATCATTATTATTACTGCTCCTTATGCCAACGCGTTACTAATAGGGACTCAAATCCCTATAGACTGTAAATTTAAAGGTACACAACAGTCTTTTGAAAAATAGAAAATGCCTACAATTTTTAAATATAGACCTACATTTTTTTAAAGTTTTTAAAACTTTATAATCAACATTTCCCTTTCCTTGCCACTCTGTACTGCATAGCTATAGCAATATACCAAAATGCAAGCTTTACACCATTTTTATGAATGCACTTTTACATTTAAGCAAAGCTTCAGGACATGATTATTATGACCTCAAGACTCAAACCCCTAATCTTAAGAATAAGAGGCTAACACTGCACCCATAAGACAACAAGTGTTCCTCAATTGCCAGTGCTTGTTTCACTGCAACCATCAAAAGGTGAAAATCTTTGTAATTGACCGGACCTACATGACCATGTAGTAACTGTTATCTGGAGTGAAAGGCAGAGGGTTTTATGAAACAAAGGCTTTACCATAGATTATGCTGCCAGCACAGTACACTTGAGGAAAAAGTGTTACAATTTACAATCAGTTTAGCTTCCAAACACTCATGTTAAACTCATGTTAAACAAAGCAACACCCTCATTTTAAATAAGGCAACACTGTTGCCAAATACTAACCCTCAAATGTGACTGTTGGGACAGAAGTGTCCCCTGCAGGATGACAGTTGTGCACTCCTGCCCTAAGTGCCTCAGCTGCACGGATATCTGGATCCCTGGTATTTATTTTTGGTCACATGCGAACACGGATAATGCTTGAGCAGCATGACCTAGTCCTGTCTCATGGTAATGCAGTTTTTTTTAGATAGGGAGGGGCTCACCAAGTGCTACTTTTATAGCCCCATCAGGAGTTAAGGGACATGAAGGTGGTGCCAACGTACCCATTTTGTATTTAGTAGGAATCAGTAGTGTGAACAGTTTTTTTTTACCTGTGCCACAGAAGAAGAGCCTATGGGCCCACTCAAAAGAAGTTCCGATGCTATGCACTTAACTCACCCTTGGCCTACATGGTGACTGTGTGTAGTGCCTGATAGCACCTGATACTTGTGTGTGCGTGATGGAATGTATGTGTGCCCGTGCATGGTACAAAATATGTGCCCTCATTATGACATTGGCGGTAAAAGCCGCTTACCACCGTGCAGAAGACCGCCACAGCTATTATGACCCACAGTTCTGAATCTGCCAAAATTCAGACACCCACACAAGTCCGCCACACCAAAGGTCAGTGATAAACTGGCGTAAACAAAACCTCCACCGTCACGCCAACAAAAATACGCCCACACTATCACGACCCACGAATCCACGCGGCGGTCTTTCAACGCGGTATTCCATTGGCGGTACACACCGCCACACTCAAAATACATACACATCTCCAAAACACAGCCACATTGGACAATTCGAAATACACACACCTGATACACATACACACACCACTCCCACACACTCAATACAATATAAAACACACACCCACATCACCCACAAACCCTTACGACCACAAATCACGAACGAAAGCCAGAGAGAGACACCACCATCAACAACACTAGCATCCACAGGCACACAACACCATCACCCACATAACTTCCACGCACCTCACACAACACCCCACACCCCAACACCCCCTACATATCAGCACACTTATCACCCCACACACCACCCCACACATCACCTACACCACCCCATGGCACGGCAAAGACACCCCAGGTTCTCGGAGAAGGAGCTCAGGGTCATGGTGGAGGAAATCGTACGGGTAGAGCCACAGCTATTTGGAGCACAGGTGCAGCACACCTCCATTGCAAGGAAGATGGAGCTATGGCGAAGAATAGTGGACAGGGTCAATGCAGTGGGACAACACCCAAGAAATCGGGAGGACATCAGGAAGAGGTACAATGACCTACGGGGCAAGGTGCGTTCCGTGGTCTCCAGACACCACCTGGCGGTTCAGCGGACTGGCGACGGACCCCCACCTCCTCGGCCACAACTAACAACATAGGAGGAGCAGGTCTTGGCAATTCTGATCCTGAGGGCCTCGCAGGAGTAGGTGGAGGAATGGACTCTGGTAAGTCAAAGCTTTACTATTACATCCCTCACCCTACCTGCATGCCAGCACATACCCCCACCCTCACACTCACCCCCATCACTCCTACTCCTCACAAATGTCCCACTATCACAACCCACCCATCCCAACACCAAGCCCTGCATGCAACACCAAAGCATGGACACCCATCACTAAAGCATGCCCACTGCACATACCCATACACCCCCCTAAACCATCATCACACAAGGTCCCACACAGGAATGCTAGCACTGGGGTACACGGTCACCCACCCATTGCACACCTTGACACACACAGATGCAATAATCATGCTTTTATACCCGTGCAGGACCCCTACCCAACGTCACCGGACAGGAGGGTCCAAACATGTCCACACCACCAACAGAAGAGGCCCACAGTGATGACAGCACCTCTGTCCAACTGGATCTAGATGACCAGCCCGGCCCATCGGGGACCTCGGGACAGTCGGTTTCCCACACCCAGTCACAGGCCACTACAGAGCTTCCCCCCTCTGGAAATACCAACACAGCACCCACCCAGCTGGCCAATACCTCCTTCCCAGGACACGTCAATCAGCAGTGTATCCACCACTACAGGGAACCCAGGCTAACCCACCACCCCAACAACAACAGGAACCTGGGGGCAGTGGTAGTGGGCACACGGTTCAGGGGACGGAGGCCCAGGAACACAGGGGAACTGGGAGGGCTGCTGTGCGACAGGGGGCGGACAGGCCCAGGGAACCCACTCTCCACGAGGCCTTCTCCTCCATCATGGAAGCCTACCACCACTCCCAGGAGACAATGGCAACTGTACTGGCCAAGTTCAGGAGACCCAGCGTCTGCAGGAGGAACAGTATATGGGCTTCAGGGAGGAACTCAGAACCATCAATTCCACTCTGGGCACCATCGTAAGGGTGCTGAAGGAAGTACTCCACACCAGGAGGGACACTGTGTCACTACAAGGGGCCCCTGACACTAGCCTGGACGATGAACTGCCCACCACCTCCGCCGGCGCTAGTGGACAGGAGGCACCGCCACAGGACCACCAAACGAGCACCCCACCCCCTGCAGATGGAGAACCACCTCGCAAGCGGTCCCTGAGATCCAGGACAAAGACAGAGAACAATGCCAAGACCCCTGCCAAGAAATGAGACCACCCTGATAGTCATCCTACAGTCCCACTTTGCCACCCTGTCCATCTTCAAACTGCCCTAGCTCCACTTCCTATGCCCGTTTGGGCAATGCACCTGTGAGACTAATAGACTGCACTCTGCCATGGACATTCCTCCGCCATCACCCCTCACCATTTTACAACCCTTTCCAATATTAAGCACTGAAATAAACACCCTTAAAGCACAAAAAAATCTGGAGTCTGTCTGTGATTTCGGAATACTGTATTAGCAATAACTGTGGCAAAAAGCTTTTTTCATTGGTAATGGCAATATACCTATGTCACACAGCTCTAGTCTATGAGGAATAAAAGCAGATGTCACATAGTGGGACCCACATCTGTGAAATCGTAAGGGAAAGTGACAACTCAGTGACCATACACTGGGTGAAAACGACAGACAGTTGTCACGACTTACGTGCTGCTTTACCCTGGAGGCCGCAGAGCGAGTGGCGTGGTCCTTGAAGGTTCGGCCTTGGCCCAAGAAGGGGCGACTCTTTCTGCTAGCCACGGTGCTGCAGGCAATGGGTACGCCAAGAGCAGGCCGTGGCCCTCAGAAGTAGCGCCAGAGGGAAAAAAACCCTGAAAGGGAAAAAAAACTCCAAAAAGAATGTCCCTAAAACAGGAACAAAAACGAAGAGAATATCAGCAAGAGCAAATACGGGAAAAAGTATTCTGAACTGACGAGAACCAGCACAGGAATACGAGGAAGCAGGAGCGAAGACACCATCCAAACAGAAAGTGTTGCAGCGTAAGGAGAGAAAGAATCACAGCCCTTAAATACCAACAAACAGGAAACGACCAATAGGAAGTAAAAGGACACCATCTTAGATAGGGAAAAGCACATAGAACAGAATGGACTGGGAACCATAGAGAATAGGGAACAAGGAATGCTGGGAAGAGAAAGGAAACATGGGAAGGAGTAAAGAACATAAAGGAAGGCACAACCAGATATCCAAGAAAAGAAGAAAAGAAGAAAAGAAAAAAAGAAGAAAAGAACAGGTGAGTGGGGGGGTCAGACATACCTAACAACGTGGTGCACAGCAAAAGAAGGAGGCCCCATGGCCAATTTGGGGCTACTGCAAGCACACAGCAGACTGGGGTCGCGTCAGAGAAACGCGCGCTGTGGCCCGAGCCGAATGTCCAACATTGACCTCTTTCCCACACCTCCCCCACCCCGTCCGTCTCAGAGGTCCCAAACTAGCACCTCAGCCATAACATCTCCGGGACCAGTGGTGCCTGTAGTCACCGGAATCTGGAGTGCACCGGCCACCAGGGCACCCAGTGTGGCACGGAGCCACAGAACAGACATTCCCCTACCTGTGAAGCATCAGAAGTTGGCCAGTGCCCGGCGGGAGATGGGGAGGACTCCAGCCACCAAAGCTGCTCCCAGGGGTCCCGGTGGGAGTGTGGAGTCAGCTGTGACATCTTCCAAGGTGGGGAAGGGCCACAACAAATCCGGCAAGTCTGGGAAGAGCAGCACGGTGGAGAAGACCGCCATCATCCCCGCTACCCAGGAGGCCACCGCCAGCACAAGCCCAGCTTCCCAGGAGGCCATCGCCAGCACCAGGCCAGCTGCCCAGGAGGCCACCGCCAGCACCAGGCCAGCTGCCCAGGAGGCCACCGCCAACACCAACTCAGCTGCCCAGGAGGCCACCGCCAGCACCAGCCCAGCTGCCCAGGAGGCCACCGTCAGCACAAGCCCAGCTGCCCAGGAGGCCACCGCCAGCACAAGCCCAGCTGCCCAGAAGGCCACCGCCAGCACAAGCCCAGCTGCCCAGGAGGCCATTGCCAGCAGCAACCCAGCTTCCCAGGAGGCCACCGCCAGCACAAGCTCAGCTGCCCAGGAGGCCAGCACCAGCCCAGCCCAGCTGCTCAGGAGGCCACCGCCAGCACCAGCTGCCCATGAAGGACTGCCAGCAAAAGCCACAGTGGGCCATGAAGGTCCGCCAGCAGCTGAGTCCCTGCAATGGGGAGCGCAGTCTCAAGCACCGCTGAACAGGGCACTGCCGTCTCGAGCACCGCTGAACAGGGCACCGCCGCCTCAAGCACCGCTGACCAGGGCACCGCCGCCTCGAGCACCGCTGAACAGGGCACCGCTGCCTTGAGCACCGCTGAACAGGGCACCGGCGTCTCAAGCACCGCTGAACAGGGCACCGCCGCCTCAAGCACCGCTGAACAGGGCACTTCTGACCAGGGCACCGCCGCCTCAAGCACTGCTGAACCGGGCACCGCCGTCTCAAACCCGCTGAACAGGGCACCACTGCCTCAAGCACCTCTGGCCCATGAGCGCCAAGGGCACTGACGCTACTGAGTCCGTCATGGGCAGAATGAAGAACTCTGGGCACCATGCCCCCTCCAGAACCAGTGGAGAGATCCATCCACTACCTCTGTCCTTAGCAGGATGAAGCACTCTGGGCACCATGCCCCCTCCAGAACCAGTGGAGAGATCCATCCACTACCGCTGTCCTTAGCAGGATGAAGCACTCTGGGCACCATGCCCCCTCCAGAACCAGTGGAGACTGTTATCCACTTGAGAGACAGTGACTTTGCACTCTCCAGTCTGGAACAGTGGGCAACCCACCCACTGTATAGACTTGAGAGACTGTGGCTTTGCACTCCCCAGGATGGAACAGTGGGCAAGCCACCCACTGTAGAGACTTGAGAGACTGTGGCTTTGCACTCCCCAGGATGGAACAGTGGGCAACCAACCCACTGTATAGACTTGAGAGACTGTGGCTTTGCACTCCCCAGGATGGAACAGTGGGCAACCCACCCACTGTATAGTCTTGAGAGACTGTGGCTTTGCACTCCCCAGGATGGAACAGTGGGCAAGCCATCCACTGTAGAGACTTGAGAGACTGTGGCTTTGCACTCCCCAGGATTGAACAGTGGGCAACCCACCCACTGTATAGACTTGAGAGGCTGTGGCTTTGCACTCCCTAGGATTGAACAGTGGGCATGTGGCCCCCACGTGGATTTGGCGTTGTGCACTCAACCGCCTAAGGTGCCCCCCTTTCCCTCCCCCTCAGGTGCCTGTTTAGTTGCTCTCTGATGCCCCTGCAGTGTTCTCTCCGTCATAGTCGGGGATCTTGTGTGGGCCTCGCCCATACCGTGTGGGCCCAGTGTTCCATGGACTTAATTGAAGCACTACCTGGACTACTATGCTTGGTATATATTTTGTAAATGGTGTATATATATATATTTTTGCCTACTTGATTTTAATAAATTACATTGGTTACACTCATTTTCTATTGTCTTTGCATTCTTCCGGGGAGGTTGGGGGGTGTAACTGTGATGTATTAATATGCATTAGTGTGTGTGTTGTAGTGGGTGAGGGTGGGGTTGGGGGTGTTGCGTGTGTGTGTCCCTGTTTTTTCCCTCCCCTCTCCCCTGTGTTGTAGGTGCAGTACTCACTGTGGTCTTCGCCGCCGGCGTTCGTGCTCCTGGTATAGGAGCAGGAAGGCTATCGCAGGTAGAATTTGGAGTTCCGGGTCCATGGTGTCCTCGTTCCTCGTGGAGTGTGTAGAGGTGAGCGTTTTCCCTTCGGAATTCCTGTTTCTGCTGTGTTTTTATCCGCGGTGAATCCACCCCGGAAAAGGTGGCGGATTGGTGTGTTGTAATAGTGTGGGCGGTAGATTGTCTCCCACCTGTCTGTTGGCGGTGACCGCCGCGCTGTTTGTTTGTACCGCCGTGGCGGTCAGAGTGTTAAAGTGGCTGTCTTTGTTGGCGGTTTCCACCACGGTTGTAATTGCACATTTTTTACCGCCGGACTGTTGGCGGTCTTACCGCCGCTTTAACACCGTCCGCCAGGGTTGTAATGACCACCATGGATGCATTTGTATTCCATTATGGAATGTTTGTAATGTCCTGTAATGATTAGTCAAGGCAAAGACTGTAACCCTAAGACAGGAGATGTGGGTTGATGGCACTTCTGAGGACTGGGGAAGGAGAGGAGCAGAGCATCCTCAGTTCACATCAAAGATCTCTTTGGTTCCAGTAAGAGTTACTGTTTAGTGGGCCCTGGGGTCATTGTCAGGGAGATGGTGGCCCTGATACAATTCTCAATTTAAGATTGGGACTGATGAAAGAGGGGAAAGCTTAGGCCTTTCAACCTTTGTGAAGCATATTTAGGTGGAGGCTGAGGGTCAGGTTTGATCCCATTTATTCCCTTAGGCTGTGTAAAGGGTTAATCAAAATTGAAGCTACTACTACTGTGGCAGACTGTCCCTTTGGCAAAAGACAGGACAGAGGAGAGGGCATTTCAAAAAAGTTGTCACTCACAAAAGGAATATCAAAGGACCAGACACTAAATGTAATGTTATGGTATGCAGGCTTGTGAAACCAGATGTGATTGTGGAGGTATGCCGGGCCCGTGTTATGCAGTGTCATGAAAGTATGGGTGATTGTTTGAACTGTGCTCATGTGTGAATGGAGAGCAGTGGAGTTCCTTCAGCTGTGGTGGGATGTGAGTGCAGCATGGGAGGTTGAGAGTCAATCTGTCTGCCGAGGTCTGAATGGTCTGCAGTCTTTAGGTGATCTTTTTGTTGATTCCAGCATTGAGGGTGTTCCCAGAGTCAAGCTAGCTTGTGACAAGAGAGTGCATGATGATTTTCCTGGTGCTGATCGGGATTTGAAAATCTTTCTCAGCATCGTTAGGGTATAGAAGCAGGGAGGTGATGACAGGGTTTACTTGGTCAGTCGTGTCAAGTTTGCTATCAATGATGATCCAGAGATTCCTGGCATGGGTTATTGGGTTGGGTGTTGGGTCTAGCTCAGTTGGCAAGAAAATGGAGTCCAACAATGAAGTGCTTTTCTCAAAGATCACAATTTTATTCTTGTCAGTATTCAGCTTCAGAGAGTGGATCTTCCTCCAATGGGCAATTCTAGTCATAAAGGGATTGAACCTAATCCAAATACTGTCTGTCCTGTCTGTGAGGGAGAGAATCAGCTCTGTATCATCAGTCTATAAGAGGATATTGGTGTCTGAGAGTGTATGATGCTAGTGTAATGCTATCTGTATTCAACCACTGGCTCCATCTTGACCACTGCCTCCATTTTGTGCTGAGCTTAGCTTAGCTCTAAACACCGTCACATTGGTTGTGCCGATATTATTCTATGCGCAGCTTGTTAAACTGTTTTCGCTCTTCTCAATAGAGAAAGAAGCAAAACATGGGGGAGCACTGAAGATAAGCAGGTACCAGGCTGAGAATGGTATGATAAAGCAGGGAACAGTGAGGTCTTGGAAAAGGACCATGAGAGTTGGACAGGCTCTAGCGTGTTCTTTTCAGCACTGATGTGGTATGGCCAGTGTTTGAACAACAACTTAGCAGATGAGAGGGAGAGTTTCTAGAATTCTACTTTCCAGTATGTTTAAAGCATATAAGGGGAGGAAGCTTGACAGCTAGGACTAGAAGGAACTCATTTTGAGGTGTGACACGTTGCTCAGAATCGCTCGGTCTCGGTTGTGAGGGTTCTATGACTTGAAGCTGGCAGATGAAGGGATGATGTCAGTGTCAAGCCCCAATTCTTATTTTTAGTTTTGCAGTGTGCATGCATGAATACGCAGTCAGATATATCTATCTTAATTGTTGAAGTTTTGCATTCTCTTTGTTTCAGTAATCATTATTATTTTACTGCTGTAATTATTTCTAGAATTGTACCTGTGTTACTGTATATGAAATAAAAGCTCACATTATTTTCTCTGTGCATGACACTTGGGAAATACCTTAATAAATGAATTGCTCAGACTGAGAGTGCTGCATTCTTTACATTCCTTTTATGTGATTTTCCCCTAAGTCTGAAGTAAAGCAGAACAGCTGGCTAGGGGGATGATGTAAGCATTGAAGATGGTTGGGCTCAGGAAGGATCTCTGCGGAACTCTGTAGATCAGGCTGCATGTGTCCAGGGTGTATTGTTTCTGGCTAACTCATTAGGGGGCATATTTATACTCCGTTTGCGCCGAATTTGCGTCGTTTTTTTTAACGCAAATCTAACTCCATATTTATACTTTGGCGTTAGACGCGTCTAGCGCCAAAGTTCATGGAGTTAGCGTCATTTTTTTGCGTGAACACCTTCCTTGCATTAATGATATGCAAGGTAGGCGTTCCCGTCTTAAAAAATGACTCCGATGCATATGCGTGGGATTTATACTCCCGGGCAAAAATCACGCCCGGGAGTGGGCGGGTCTAAAAAACCCGCATTAGCGCCGGATTTTAACGCTTGGGTCAGGGCAGGCGTTAAGGGACCTGTGGGCTCAGAGCCCAGAGGTGCCCCCCCATGCCCCCAGGGACACCCCCTGTCACCCATGCCCACCCCAGGAGGACACACAAGACAGGAGGGACCCATCCCAGGGACATTAAGTTCAGGTAAGTATTTTATTTTTATTTTTTTGTGGCATAGGGGGGCCTGATTTGTGCCCCCCTACATGCCACTATGCCCAATGACCATGCCCAGGGGACAGAAGTCCCCTGGGCATGGCCATTGGGCAAGGGGGCATGACTCCTGTCTTTGCTAAGACAAGAGTCATTTCAATGGGGGTTGGGAGTGAAAAAAAATGGCGCAAATCGGGTTGAGGCGATTATTTTGCCTCAGCCTGACTTGCACCATTTGTGGACGCCCATACACCATTTTCCCCCTACGCCGGCGCTGCCTGGTGTACGTGTTTTTTTTTAACGCAGACCAGACAGCGCCGGCGGCTAACGCCGGCTAACGTCATTCAATAAATGGCGTTAGCTGGCGCTAATTTTTTTGACGCAAAACTGCGTTGGCGCAGTTTTGCGTCAAAAAGTATAAATATGGGCCTAGGTCCTTCCAGTCAGGAAAGAGCAGATCCATTGGAGTGAGTGTCCTTGGATTCCAATGTTGTGTAGAAATTGGAAAAGGATAGGGTAGGAGACCATGTCCAATACTGGTCAGAGGTCCAGGAGGAGGAAGGCTTTGTCAGAGTCAAGTGGATGTCCATGTCATCCATCAGTGCAGTTTCTGTGCTGTGGTTCAATCTGAAACCAGATTGAGCAGTGTTGTATTATTGGTGGTCATTGAAGTATTCAGTGAGAAATCTCTTGATTATTTTCATGAAAAACCTGGCCTGGTAGCGGGAGGATCAGGTCATATCCATGTCTAGATTTGCACTATAAAGGTGGGAGCATGAGTCTCACAAGTTGTTGAACAACACTGTTTTACAGCTGGGTTCAACTGGAGAGGATTTAACCAAGATGTCTAGTTGCTGGAAACAGGACTCAGAAACTATGAAGGTATGCTAGTTGCCCTACTGGTTCACCAGAAGTTAAGACTACTTGCTCTCAGCCTGGAACACCAGTCTTCTGCCTGCCTGACAAAACCTGTGAATCCTCTGGAGAAGGAGAGTGCCTGGTGGAAGCGAGACCCAACAGGGACCCTGCCAAGTAGATCCCATTGTGTGAAGTGTAAGATGCCCGGTCCTGCTGGGACCATTCCAAGAGTACAGGCTGTCTGCTCTGTTGTGGAAGCTAGGACCATCACCCTTCTAAGAGCTGACACTCCTGAGTGATATGAGGGTGCCTCTGTGAAGCTTGGGTCATTGCCTGTGTGTTCACATCAAAGTCAGTGACCTCCATATGAGAAGTAGGGGGACCAAAATGAAGATACAGCAATACTTATGTGTGACAAAAGGTCAGTGACGTGTGTGACCAGGAGGGATTTCACTGTGATGATAAAATGTTGTCTTTGTGCAAGATGACATCAGTGACCTCCTTGTGGCAGCAGAGGGCCACCCCAATCCCAGGGTTATAGCTGAGGATTTTGATGTCTAAGATGCGCTGAAGTACACTTGCTGATTGCTTCAGCAGCCAAGAGAGGATGTCCGATAACCACGGATGCCATCTGAATATTGAAGAAGCCTGATGCATTATCAGGGAAAGACTGCAAGAGGTTGTGGGCCCTCACCATTGAGACACCATAGCCCACAATGAGGCGTCCTGGTCCTCATGTGCTTGGCGGCTGCCAGAAGGTCAAGTAAAACTGTCAAACTGTTCTAGGGCATCAAGCCTGCTAGATACTTCAACACACGTAGCCCCTAGCACTGCTAACATTGACCGCTAACCCCTTCGCTGCCATGCCTTTTCCCCCTCAGGTGCCAGGCCTTTTTTTGGCTATTTGGGGCATAACTTTTTGTCCACATAAGCTAACCATGCCAAATATGCGTCTTGTTTCTCCAACATCCTAGGGATTGTATAGAGAGGTTGTGGGTTCCCCTGGAGGAGACCTCAAAAGTAGCCAAAATACAACAAATATTTTGTTTTTAAAAAATAAAATGGGAAAAGAGGCCTGCAGAAGAAGGCTTGTGGTTTTTTCCCTGAAAATGGCATCTACAAAGGGTGTGCTGAACTAAAATCACCATCTTCCCAGCCATCAGGAACAGGCAGACTCAAATCAGAAAACCCCATTTTGTACCACAATTTTGGCATTTTGCTGGGACATACCCCATTTTGACAATTTTTTGTGCTTTTAGCCTCCTTTCAGTTAGTGACAGAAATGGTTGCAAAACCAATGATGCATCCCAGACAGCTAAACATTTCTGAAACATAGACAACATTCTGAATTCAGCAAAGGTGTCATTTGAGTAGATGCTACAAGGCTTTCCAACAGAAAATAACAGCTGAAACAAAAAAATATTGAAATTGAGGTAAAAAAACAGCCATTTCTCTCCAAGGTTTACTCTGTAACTTTGTCCTGCAATGTCAGATTTTCAAAAGAAATATACCATTACATCTGCTTGACTCTTCTGGTTGTGGGGATATATGGGGCTTGTCGGTTCATAAAGAATCCTAGGTACTCAGAGCCAATAAAGGAGCTTCACCTTGCAACGGGTTTTCATTGTATACCGGGTATACAGCAAATCATTTGGTGAAATATAGAGTAAAAAATAGTTATCAAGGTAATGGGCACAAGATAAGGTGTTGAGAAACAGTGGTTATTTTCACATCTCTGAATTCCGGGGTTCCCATACTAGCATGTGAATTGCGGGGCATTTCTGAAGTAGATATCTTTTTTACTTAATGTCTTACATTTGGAAGGAAAAAATGTAGAGAAAGACAAGGACAATAACACTTGTTCTTCTATTTTGTGTTCCCAAACATCTCTGGATAAAAATGGTACTACACTTGTGTGGGTAGGCCAATATTTTGTGCTTTTAGCCTCCTTCCAGTCAGTGACAGAAATGGTTGCAAAACCAATGATGCATCACAGACAGCTAAACATTTCTGAAACATAGACAACATTCTGAATTCAGCAAAGGTGTCCTTTGAGTAGATGCTACAAGGCTTTCCAACAGAAAATAACAGCTGAAACAAAAAAATATTGAAATTGAGGTAAAAAAACAGACATTTCTCTCCAAGGTTTACTCTGTAACTTTGTCCTGCAATGTCAGATTTTCAAAAGAAATATACCATTACATCTGCTTGACTCTTCTGGTTGTGGGGATATATGGGGCTTGTCGGTTCATAAAGAATCCTAGGTACTCAGAGCCAATAAAGGAGCTTCACCTTGCAAGGGGTTTTCATTGTATACCGGGTATACAGCAAATCATTTGGTGAAATATAGAGTAAAAAATAGTTATCAAGGTAATGGGCACAAGATAAGGTGTTGAGAAACAGTGGTTATTTTCACATCTCTGAATTCCGGGGTTCCCATACTAGCATGTGAATTGCGGGGCATTTCTGAAGTAGATATCTTTTTTACTTAATGTCTTACATTTGGAAGGAAAAAATGTAGAGAAAGACAAGGACAATAACACGTGTTCTTCTATTCTGTGTTCCCAAACGTCTCTGGATAAAAATGGTACTACACTTGTGTGGGTAGGCCAATATTTTGAGCTTTTAGCCTCCTTCCAGTTAGTGACAGAAATGGTTGCAAAACCAATGATGCATCACAGACAGCTAAACATTTCTGAAACATAGACAACATTCTGAATTCAGCAAAGGTGTCATTTGAGTAGATGCTACAAGGCTTTCCAACAGAAAATAACAGCTGAAACAAACAAATATTGAAATTGAGGTAAAAAAACAGACATTTCTCTCCAAGGTTTACTCTGTAACTTTGTCCTGCAATGTCAGATTTTCAAAAAAAATATACCATTACATCTGCTTGACTCTTCTGGTTGTGGGGATATATGGGGCTTGTCGGTTCATAAAGAATCCTAGGTACTCAGAGCCAATAAAGGAGCTTCACCTTGCAACGGGTTTTCATTGTATACCGGGTATACAGCAAATCATTTGGTGAAATATAGAGTAAAAAATAGTTATCAAGGTAATGGGCACAAGATAAGGTGTTGAGAAACAGTGGTTATTTTCACATCTCTGAATTCCGGGGTTCCCATACTAGCATGTGAACTGCGGGGTATTTCTGAAGTAGATATCTTTTTTACTTACTGTCTTACATTTGGAAGGAAAAAATGTAGAGAAAGACAAGGGCAATAACACTTGTTCTTCTATTCTGTGTTCCCAAACGTCTCTGGATAAAAATGGTACCTCACTTGTGTGGGTAGGTCTAATGCCCATGTCAGGAAATGCAACATGGACACATCACATTTTCACATTGAAATCTGACATGTTTTTTGGAAAGTGCCTAGCTGTGGATTTTGGCCTCTAGCTCAGCTGGCACCTAGGGAAACCTACCAAACCTTTTCATTTTTTAAAACTAGACACCAAAGGGAATCCAGGATGGGGTAACTTGTGGTGCCCTCATCAGGTTCTGTTACTCAGAATCCTTAGCAAACCTCAAAATTTGGCTAAGAAAAACACTTTTTCCTCTCTTTTCAGTGTTGCAAAGTTCTGGAATCTGAGAGGAGCCACATTCTTCCTTATACCCAGTGTTCCCCAGGTCTCCTGATAAAAATGGTACCTCACTTGTGTGGGAAGGCCTAGTGCCCGCAACAGGAAATGCCCCAAAACACTATGTGGACACATCAAAACCATCAAATACCAAATTACTTGTTTTTGCGCGGGGCACCTGTATTTTTGGTCTTCCGATGGAGTCTACGTAGGAGTGACTTGCGTGGATCCCCTAGTGATTTCTTACCCAGAATCCTCAGCAAACCTCAATGTTAGGTGAAAAATCAAATTTTCCCACATTTCTGTGTGGGATCACTGCACCGGCACAAGTTTCCTACCACCCAACGTTCCCCTCAGTCTCCCGGTAAAAATAATACCTTACTTGTGTAGGTGGGCCAAGTGCCTGTGACAGGGAAGAGCCAAAAACATGTTGAAAATGAGGAGGAACCAAAGAGGGTCGAAAAAGGCAATTTGAAAAAAAAAATGTTTTTAGACTGACAAGTGGGGCAGAATTGTTATCGGTATAGATGACACAATGCTGGGTGGTAGGAATTTTGTGGTTTCCTGCAGATTCCGGAAGGTTCCTTCAGAAAAATGTGGAGAAAATATGTGATTTTAAGCAAATTTTGAGGTTTTCAAGGCATTGTGGGTAAGAAAATGGTGCAGGGTGCATGTGAAGCACACCACAGTGGTCTCACCCAGGTTTTTACTTTTCAGATGTGTTTAGATCTCGGTCTTGTGGATTTTTCTACATGGCAGCATCCCAAAGTCCAAAAAGTGCAGCCCTCACCATTCAAAGTGAGACAATTTTGAGAGTTAGCCTAGCTCTCATGGCCCAAATGAAAAAAATAAATCAAATGACCTCTTGCTTGCAATTGGGATAAGATTTTTAGGCCCGTATTTATACTTTTTTTAGCACAGCATTTGCGTGGCTTTTTGACGCAAAAACGGCGCAAACTTACAAAATACAATTTGCAAGTTTGCGCCGCTTTTGTGTCAAAAAGTGACGCAAATGCGGCGCTAAAAAAGTATAAATACGGGCCTTAGTGTGCTAGGAGAGCTCAACGACTGTTACCCCCTTTGGTTGGGGTGGGGGCATAACCATTCCCATACAGGTTGGTAGCCACCACCCCACTATTTTTTATTTATTTAAAAAAAAGGTCTACAATCACTGGTGTCTAGAGGTTTCTACCCTCCTCCCCCGCCCGGGGGCAGATCGGCATAGTTACATAAGGCTGATCAGGCCCGGGGGGGCAGAAAAAGCCTTTTTTTAAATTGCCCCTTTGGGAGCTACCTTTGCTCAAGGGGTAGCCCCCATTATGTGTAAATATTAAAAAATAAATTAAAAAAATCCCTGTTGTCTAGTGGGCACTTCTGCTTCATGATCGGGCTGCAGAAATGCTCAAAGAGACATGAAAGGAAAGGATAGGCCTTTCTTTTCTTTTCCTTTCATGCTTCTGCCTGCCCCACCTCCCATTTGAAGGGAAAAATGCAAAGCATTTCTCTTCCGATCTCATGAGACTTCACTGGGGGGTGTGAGGGGATTAGGAGTGGAAGGGGAAGCGATTCCCCTTCTACCCCTGACGGGGGTGGTGGGTGGGAGGACCATTGGGGGGGAGTGCCAGCACTCCCCCAGTGGGCTGGGTTCAGGACGAGCTGGTCTCCGTGGCCGAGGACAAGACCAGCTTGAACCAGGCACCCTGGAGGTTAAGGACAAACTGAGTTTGTCTCATGGGGACTAGAGTGAGGCACATCTGGGAGTCAACTCTATTATCGAATGGGAAATAGCCACTCCCCCTATACGGGAAAAAAGGACTCAGGGATTCTATTGATGATGACACTAGTATGCCGACCTTAAGAAACTGTGGGGATTATTTAGTGCGCTGTTTCTATGCTGGGTGTTTACATTCAAATGCTCCTTTTTTCATAAAAATTAAGTATTTGACTGAACAATCAGCCTATTACCATTGCTGTTTGTACTTTGAGTCCTGTGCCTGTGTATACCTCACACCTACCTCCACCTCAAACAGCCATGGACTGCTCGATCCATGGGCCCTGGGACAGCATGAGTAAAAGGCAACACCCTCCACCATTGAGCCCAATAATCCTTGCTTGCTCCTGTTAACGCAATTGTCTTAATAAGAAATTATTAATGAATGTTTATGTGTTCTGAATAATGAATTTGGTAGAAAATGAATAACGAAGAAAAATAATGTGCACAGTTGAAATTGTGACTTCGGAGATTGGCCACCGATGTTCACGAAATGTATTAATTAAATGATTAATCTATTTGAAATATTGAAAACGTATGAGATTAATGTAGTAATATGTCATATTGAGAGTTAGAACCTATGTTCTGCATAATTGCAGGCCTTAACTTAGCGACTGTCTTGGCCTAGTCTTGCCAGGCCTCATGTAGAAAGCTGAATTTTTTAACGTTTAATGGAAAAATGCTGACAAAATGGACTGAACGTGAACTGCTCATTATTTTAATAAGATGCTGAACTGGAGCTTCTATGGGAACACGATGGACAGGAGATAATGGCCCTCAATACAACATTGGCGGTAAAAGCCGCTTAATGCCGTGCAGAAGACCGCCAACACACCGCCGTGGCAGCGGAATTCCTCCACGGTCATTATGACCTACTACTCGGAATCTGCCAAAATTGAGACACCCACACAAGTCCGTCACACCAAAGGTCAGTGATAAACTGGCGAAAACAAAACCTCCACTGTCACGCCAACAGAAATACGCCGACACTATCATGACCCACTAATCCACGCTGCGGTCTTTCAACCGTGGTATTCCATTGGCGGTACACATCGCCGCGCTCAAAATACACACACTCTTACAAAACACAGCCACATTGGACAAATCAAAATACACACACCTGATACACATACACACACCACTCCCACACACCCATTACAATATAAAACACACACCCACATCACCCACAAACCCCTATGACCAAAATACTGAAAGAAGGCCAGAGAGAGACACTACAAACTACTACCAAGCATCCACAGGCACACAATACCATCACCCACCTAACTTCCAAGCACCTCACACAACACACCACTAAATATCACCCCACTTATCACTACACACACCACCCCACACATCACCCACACCACCCCATGGCAAAGACACCACAGGTTCTCTGAGGAGGAGCTCTGGGTCATGGTGGAGGAAATCGTCCGGGTAGAGCCACAGCTATTCGGATCACAGGTGCAGCACACCTCCATAGCTAGGAAGATGGAGCTATGTCGAAGAATAGTGGACAGGGTCAACGCAGTGGGACAGCACCCAAGAAATAGGGATGACATCAGGAAGAGGTGGAACGACCTACGGGGGAAGGTGCGTTCCGTGGTCTCAAGACACCACCTTGCGGTTCAGCGGACTGGCGGCGGACCCCCACCTCCTCCCCCACAACTAACAACATGGGAGGAGCAAATCTTGGCGATTCTGCATCCTGAGGGCCTCGCAGGATTAGATGGAGGAAAGGACTCTGGTAAGTAAAACTTTAACTACAATATCCCCCACCCTACCTGCATGCCATCACATACCCCTACTCTCGCCCTCACCTCCATCACTCCAACTCCTCACAAATGTCCCAATATCACAAACCACACATCCCAACACCAAGCCCTGCATGCAACAACAAAGCATGGACACCCATCACCAAAGCATGGCCACTGCACATACCCTTACACCCCCCAAACCACCGTCACACAAGGTCCCACACAGGAATGCAAGCACTGGGGTACACGGTCACCCACCCATTGCACACCATGACACACACAGATGCAATAAACATCCTTTTATACCCCTGCAGGACCCCTACCCAATGTCACCGGATAGGAGGGTCCACACATGTTCACACCACCAACAGAAGACGCCCACAGTGATGACAGCAGCTCTGTCCAACTGGATCTAGATGACCAGCCTGGCCCATCTGGGACCTCAGGACAGTAGGTTCCCCTGACACAGTCACAGGCCACCACAGAGCTTCCCCCCTCTGGAAATACCAGCACAGCACCCACCCAGCAGGCCCATACCTCTGTCCCCAGGACATGTCAATCAGCAGTGTGTCCACCACTACAGGGAACCCAGGCTAACCCACCACCCCAACAACAACAGGGACCTGGGGGCCGTGGCAGTGGGCACACGGTCCAGGGGACAGAGGCCCAGAAACACAGGGTAACTGGGAGGGCTGCTGTGCGACAGGGGGAGGACAGGCCCAGGGAACCCACTCTCCACGAGGCCCTCTCCCACATCATGCGAGCCTACCACCATTCCCAGGAGATGATGGCAACGGTACTGGCCAAGTTTCAGGAGACCCAGTGGCTGCAGGAGGAACAGTATTTGGGCTTCAGGGAGGAACTCAGATTTATCAATTCCACCCTGGGCACCATCGTAGGGGTGCTGAAGGAAGTCCTCAACACCAGGAGGGACACTGTAGCACAACAAGGGGCCCCTGACACTAGCCTGGACGATGAACTGCCCACCACCTCCGCCGGCACTAGTGGACAGGAGGCACCGCCACAGGACCACCACACCAGCACCCCACCCCCTGCAGAGGGAGAACCACCCTGCAAACGGTCCCTGAGATCCAGGACAAAGACAGAGAACAATGCCAAGACCCCCGCCATGAAATGAGACCACGCTGATTGACATCCTTCTGTCCCACCTTTTACCCTGTCCATCCTCAAACTGCCCCAGCTCCACTTCCTATGCCCATTTGGGCAATGCACCTGTTAGACTAATAGACTGGACTCTGCCATGGACATTCCTCCACCATCACCCCTCACCATTTTACAGCACCCTCCAATATTGAGCACTTAAATAAACACCCTTAAAGCACAAAACAATCTGGAGTTTGTCTGTGATTTCGAAATGGTGTATTAGCAATTACAGTGTCAAAATGCTCTTTCAATTGTAATGTCAACATACCTATGTGACACAGCTCTAGTCCATGAGGAAACAAAGCAGATGTCACATAGTGGGACCCACATCTGTGAAATCGTAAGGGAAAGTGACAACTCAGTGACCATACACTGGGTGAAAACGACAGACAGTAGAGAAGTAGTAGTGTTAAAGTACATGTAGTAGGCAGGTTTGTATTCTTACCTGTGTCTCACTGGAAGTATTGCAGGATCACAGAGTTCCTGTTGTCGATGTCCTCTTCTTCTGCTTCCTCGTCTCCACAGGCTCCACAGCTGCCACAACACCTCCATCTGGACAATCCTCCTGCAGAAAAGGCACCTATCGTCGCAAAGCTAAGTTCTGAAGCATACAGCAGGCCACAACGATCTGGCACACCTTCTTTGATGAGTAGAATAGGGATCCACCTGTCATATGGAGGCACCTGAACCTGGCCTTCAGGAGGCCGAAGGTCCGCTCTATAATCCTCTGAGTTCGCCCATGGGCCTCATTGTAGCGTTCCTCTGCCCTTGTCCTGGGATTCCTCACTGGGGTCAGTAGCCATGGCAGGTTGGGGTAACCAGAGTCACCTGCAAATGGTGAGGGACAACAGTTAGACACACACTAACCTGTAGGGATATCCCCAGACCCAGACAACCATTCCCACTGACTTACTTCCAGGTGCTCACCTAATAGCCACACACGGTGCCTCTGGAGTTGACCCATCACATAAGGGTTGCTGCTATTCCGCAGGATGTAAGCGTCATGCACTGAGCCAGGGAATTTGGCATTGACATGGGAGATTTACTGGTCTGCCAAACACACCATCTGCACATCCATCGAATGATAAGTCTTCCAGTTTCTGTACACCTGTTCACTCCTTCGGGGGGGTACCAAAGCCACATGTGTCCCATCAATGGCACCTATGATGTTGGGGATATGTCCCAGGGCATAGAAATCACCTTTCACTGTAGGCAAATCCTCCACCTGAGGGAAAACGATGTAGGTCCGCATGTGTTTCAGCAGGGCAGACAACACTCTGGACAACACGTTGGAAAACATAGGCTGGGACATCCCTGGAGTACTGACAGTACCTGCACTTGAGGGGGGATTCCTGTGGGATGGCGGATAGCTGACATCAGGTCTGGCTCCAACTGGGCACGCAGTTCCAGGATTGTGGCACGATCAAGCCTGTAGGTGATGATCACATGTCTTTCCTCCATTGTCGACAGGTCCACCAGCGGTCTGTACACCGGAGGATGCCGCCATCTCCTCACATGTCCCAGCGGACGGTGCCTATGAAGGACAACAGCGAGCACAGAGTCAACCAACTCTGAGGTACGTACCCACAGCTTACACAGAACACGATTCATAATCCGAAATTTGCATGTATGAGTGTTGAGGTAAGGCCTAGGTATGTGACGCAGTTAAAAATTAAGCCATGTGGGCCCCTGAAATGGCGGCTGCCTGACCTGTAAAGTGGGACAATGGGATGTGAGGTAACTGCGCTGGCGTTGTACACAGTTGTGGTAGGCGGTCGAAGACCGCGGCGCAATTCTCCATTGGATAACACTGGACCATATGGGTCCCAGGAGCCAATGACAACATACGCCGGCGGTGACGGTATGCACCGCCGTGGACGTGACCGCCATTTTCTATCTGTTCAATCACTCGATACCTAATCTTCGACAGGAGAGGACCTACACTGCAAGTGCTGCTGTGACCTCAGTCTGGAAGAGACAATGGCTCGTGCGTTTGGGGAAAGGGCCCCTGCCTTCACATCGGAGGAGTTGGAGAAACTTGTGGATGGGGTCCTCCCCCAGTACATGCTACTCTACGGTCCTCCAGACAAACAGGTAAGTATACTGTGAGCATGCTGTATGGGCTATGCCTGTGTGGAGTGGGGTGGATGAAAGATGGGGGGGGGGGATTGAGGCGTGCATGAAACGACAGTGAGTGCATGTGCCAAATGGCAAGGATAGGGATGGGGGCCAATGACTGTGACTGTGCAGTTGGTAATAGCTTTTCTTTTTCCCCTGCACAATTCATGTAGGTCAGCGCGCACCAGAAGAAGGACATCTGGCGTGCCATCGCCAAGGACGTCCGGACCCTGGGGGTCTATCACAGACAGAGCTCCCACTGCCGTAAGAGATGGGAGGACATTCGCCGCTGGAGCAACAAGACTGCGGAGGCCCAGATGGAGATGGCCTCCCAATGTGGGAGGGGTGCCTGTCGCACCATGACCCCCCTGATGTTCAGGATCCTGGCGGTGGCGTACCCGGAGTTGGATGGGCGCTTGAGGGCATCACAGCAGCCACAAGGGGGTGAGTACACTCTCATTCAGCTGATTCAGCGCGCAGTGGAGGTGTCTGGGTGGGGGAGGTGGGCTGTGGTTTTCCCTAGGCCAGGGCGAGTGTGCTAATTAGGTCCCCTTCTTCTGGCAGACCCTGTGGCACCCCACCCCACCTGTGTACAGTGCCAACTACACCTAGTCAGGCTCCTGTGACATCCATGTGTGCAGATGTCAGCCATAGCCTTGTAGGCCATGTCCCGGGGATTGAACAGTGGAGCCCAAGTGCGCGGCGTAGTGCAGGGGGCTTCTGTGTCTGCCGTGTCCGCCAACGGTAGCGGTAATGCATGCACTCAACATGTATTTCTTCTGTTGTCCCCCCCCCTTTTGTGGTCTCCCTGTTCTTGTGTGCATTAGCATCATCAGGGGGAGGAGCAGTGGCACTGGAGCAGGAGGGAGCTGCATCCCACATGGCCCTGGAGGGCGAGACTACGGACTCAGAATTCACCAATGGGACGGAGGGCGAGGGGAGGTCCACGGTGGGGAGGGGTGCACCCCGCATCTACAGGTACAGACGCCACCCCCCCTACGGCCCCCCTAGCACCACCGCCCTCCCAGCAGCCCCTCAGCCTTTGCCCTGTGCCCGCTCACCCAGGAGGGTGGGCATCACCCTTGCCCCAGGCACCTCAGGCCCTGCCCCAGTCACCCCTGCTGCCCTCATTAAGGAGGCCATTGACCTCCTCAGGTCCCTCACTGTTGGGCAGTCTACCATTTTGAATGCCATCCAGGGTGTAGAGAAGCAGTTGCAACAAACAAATGCATTCCTGGAGGGCATTCATTCTGGTCAGGCAGCCCTTCAGCTAGCTTTTCAGACTCTGGCCTCAGCACTGATGGCAGCTATTGTCCCTGTCTCTAGCCTCCCCCTCCAACTTCCTCCACCCAGACCCACACCCCTGTACCTCAGCCTACACAAGGGAAGCTCTGGCAAACATAAGCACCACACATGCCACAGGCACTCACACAATCATTAACACATGCAGACACACCAACATCTACTGCCTCCACTGTGTCCCCCTCCTCCTCATCTCCCTCCTCCCTCCCAGTCTCGTCTCCACTTACACCTGCATGCACTACATCTACAGCCACTACTTCCATCAACAGCACATACACCACCACACCCCGCTCACGTGCAGTCACCACCCCCACTACCATTCATACGTCCCCTGTGTCCACTCCCAGTGTGTCTGTGACGCCACCTCCCAAGATACACAAACGCAGACACACACCCACCCAACAGCCATCCACCTCACCACAGCCTCCAGCGCATGCACCTTCACCCAAAGTCACCAAACGTACACCTCCTACAACCACAATCCCTTCCTCCACTCCCAAATCCCCTCCAGCTACCCGTCCCAGTATTCCCAAGAAACTTTTCCTGTCCACCCTTGACCTCTTTCCCTCACCTCCCCCACCCCGTCAGTCTCCTAGGGCCTGACTCTCCAGGTCCCAACCTAGCACTCAGCCACAACATCTCCGGGACCAGTGGTGCCAGTAGTCACCGGATTCTGGAGTGCACCAGGCAGCAGGGCAGCCAGTGTGACAAGGAGCCACAGCACGGACAGTCCCCCACCTGTCAAGCATCAAAAGTTGGCCAGTGCCCGGCGGGAGAGGGGGAAGACTCCAGCCACCAAAGCCGCTCCCAGGGGTACAGGTGGGAGTGTGGAGTCAGCTGCGACACCTTCCAAGGTGGGGAAGGGGCACAAGAAACCCGGCAAGTCTGGGAAGCGCAGCACGGCGGAGAAGACCGCCATCATCCCCGCTGGCCAGGAGGCCACCGCCATCATCCCCGCTGGACAGGAGGCCACCGCCATCAGCCCCGCTGCCCAGGAGGCCACCGCCATCATCCCCGCTGGCCAGGAAGCCACTGCCATCAGCCCCGCTGCCCAGGAGGCCACCGCCATCAGCCCCACTGGCCAGGAGGCCACCGCCATCAGCCCTGCTGCCCAAGAGGATACCGCCATCATTTCCGTTGCCAGGAGGCCACCGCCATCAGCCCCGCTGCCCAGGAGGCCACCACCACCAGCCACGATGAGCCAGACAGGACCGCCAGCACCAGCCCCGATGGGCCAGACAGGACCGCCAGCACCAGCCCCGCTGGGCCAGACAGAACCGCCAGCACCAGCCCCGCTGGGCCACACAGCACCGCCAGCACCAGCCCCGCTGGGCCACACAGCATCGCCAGCAGCTGAGTCACTGCCAAGGACCCCGCCGCAACAAGCACCGCTGAACAGGACACCGCCGCCACAAGCACCGCTGCCAAGGACACCCCCACCACAAGCACCGCTGAACAGGACACCGCCGCCACAAGCACCGCTGGCCCATGAGCGCCAAGGGTACCGACGCTACTGAGTCCGCCACGAGCAGGAGGAAGCACTCTGGGCACAAAGCCCCCTCCAGAACCAGTGGAGAAAGGAATCCACTACCTCTGTCCTAGGCAGGATGAAGCACTCTGGGCACAAAGCCCCTCCAGAATCAGTGGAGAGATACATCCACTACCTCTGTCCTTCGCAGGATGAAGCACTCTGGGCACAGAGCCCCCTCCAGAACCAGTGGAGAAAGGCATCCACTCACACAGTCCATGGCAGGATGAAGCACTCTGGGCACAAAGCCCCCTCCAGAACCAGTGGAGAGACACATCCACTACCGCTGTCCTTGGCAGGATGAAGCACTCTGGACACAAAGCCCCCTCCAGAACCAGTGGAGACTGTTATCCACTTGAGAGACTGTGGCTTTGCACTCCCCAGGATTGAACAGTGGGCAAACCACCCACTGTAGAGACTTGAGAGACTGTGGCTTTGCACTCCCCAGGATTGAACAGTGGGCAAACCACCCACTGTAGAGACTTGAGAGACTTTGGCTTTGCACTCCCCAGGATTGAACAGTGGGCATGGGGCCCCCTCGTGGATTTGGCGTTGTGCACTCAACCGGCTGAGGTGCCCCCCCTTTCCCTTCCCCCTGTAGTGCCTGTTTTATTGCTATCTGATGCCCCTGCAGTGTTCTCTCCGTCATGTTCGGGTATTGAGTGTGGGCCTCGCCCATGCCGTGTGGGCCCAGTGTTCCACAGACTTCAATGGAGCAATACCTGGACTACTACTCTTGGTGTATATATTTGTTTATAGTGTATATATATTTTTGCCTACTGGATTTTAATATATTACAATGGTCACACTCATTTCCTTTTGTCTTTGCATTCTTCCGGGGGGCTTGGGGGTGTAACTGTAATGTATCAACATGTATTAGTGTGTGTGTTGTAGTGGGTGAGGGTGGTGGTGGGGGTGTTGCGTGTTGCTTGTGTGTGTCCCTGTTTTTTCCCTCCCCCTACCCTGTGTTGCAGGTGTAGTACTTACCGTGGTCTTCGCCGCCGGCTTTTGTGCTCCTGGTAGAGGAGCAAGAAGATAAGGGCAGTGAAAATGTGAAGCTCTGGTTCCATGGCGTCCTGGTTCCTCGTGGAGTGTGTAGAGGTGAGCGTTTTCCCTTCGAAGTCCTGTTTCCACCGTGTTTTTATTCGCGGTGAATCCGCCCGGGAAAAGGTGGCGGATTGGTAGGTTGTGATACTGTGGGCGTTACATCGTCCTCTGCCTGTCTGTTGGCAGTGACCACCATGCTGTTTGTTTGTACCGCCGTGGCGGTCGGAGTGTTAAAGTGGCTGTCTTTGTTGGCGGTTTCCGCCACGGTCGTAATTAAAAAAGAAAATCCGCCGACCTGTTGGTGGTCTTACCGCCACTTTAACACCGTCCACCAGGGTTGTAATGACCACCAATGTCTCCTGAATGTATTGAAAATTGTGTAATGTGCACTAGATGTACTTTCCCAGGACTCGAACAATGACAACACTGACTGGAGAAGAAGATGCAACATTTTTTATACCTGATGAGCCGGATGATGAGAACATCTTAAAGCGGGCCAATCAATGACATGTGAACTGTGAAATATTAGAATTCATAGATTTGGTGCATAGACATTATTGGTTAGGATAATAACATATTGTTAGAAATGGGGTCTTTGGTTGACAGTCCGGTTACCCCCTGTTCAAGCAAGGACCCTCACTCTAGTTAGGATAAAAGAGAATCACCCTCAGCTAACCCCTGCTTACCCCCTTGGTAGCTTGGCAGAGCAGTAGGCTTAACCTCAGAGTGCTAGGTGTAAAGTATTTGTACCAACACACACAGTAACTCAATGAAAACACTACAAAATGACACAACACCAGTTTAGAAAAATAGGAAATATTTATCTAGACAAAACAAGACCAAAACGACAAAAAATCCAACATACACAAGTCAAGTTATGATTTTTTTAAAGGTTTAAAATAAAAAGAGTCTTTAGGTAGTTGTAACACCACACTAGCGCTGCTAGCGTGAAAATGTACCTGGTTTGCGTCAAAAATAACCCCGCACGGGCGGTGTGCGTCAAAAGTAACCCTGCACGGCTGTGTGCGTCGAAAACAACTCGGCACGGCGGTGCGTGTTGAAAAAGCCAGCCACACGACGATCCGAAAGTCCCGCGGCGCAGGGTGCGATCTCTCAGCCTCCGTCAGCGATGCTGCGCGTCGTTTCTCCTGCTCCGGGCGTCGGTTTTTCGGTCGCGTTTCCTGCGGCGTCGTTTCTCAGCTGCGGAACCGGCGTCGCGTCGTTTTCTCAGCCGCGATCGGATTCGCGTCGATCTTTTCTCCGCACGGCGCTCGGTGCGTGTATTTTTGTCCTTAGGCTGCCAGCCTCTCCTTTCAGGGTCCCAGGAACTGGAAGGGCACCACAGAGCAGAGTAGGGGTCTCTCCAGAGACTCCAGGTGCTGGCAGGAAGAAGTCTTTGCTATCCCTGAGACTTCAACAACAGGAGGCAAGCTCTACATCAAGCCCTTGGAGATTTCTTCTTCAAGATGGAAGGCACACAAAGTCCAGTCTTTGCCCTCTTACTCTGGCAGAAGCAGCACTGCAGGAAAGCTCCACAAAGCACAGTCACAGGCAGGGCAGCACTTTTTCCTCAGCTATCAGCTCTTCTCCAGGCAGGGGTTCCTCTTGGTTCCAGAAGTGTTTCTAAAGTTTGTAAGTTTGGGTGCCCTTCTTATACCCATTTTAGTCTTTGAAGTCACCTTTCTTCAAAGGGGACTCACACCTTCTTGTGAAATCCTGCCTTGCCCAGGCAAGGCCTCAGACACACACCAGGGGGCTGGAGACAGCATTGTCAGAGGCAGGCACAGTCCTTTCAGATGAGAGTGACCACTCCACCCCTCCCTCCTAGCAGAGATAGCTAATCAGGAAATGCAGATCACACCCCAGCTCCCTTTGTGTCACTGTCTGGTGTGAGGTGACAAACAACCCAACTGTCAAACTGACCCAGACAGGGAATCCACAAACAGGGCAGAGTCACAGAATGGTTTAAGCAAGAAAATGCTCACTTTCTAAAAGTGGCATTTCCACACGCACAATCTTAAAATCAACTTTACTAAAAGATGTATTTTTAAATTGTGAGTTCAGGGATCCCAAACTCCACATGTCCATCTACTCTCTAGGGGAATCTACACTTTAATCATATTTAAAGGTAGCCCCCATAGTATCCTATGAGAGAGAGACAGACCTTGCAACAGTGAAAACGAAATTGGCAGTATTTTCACTGTCAGGACATATAAACCACATTACTATATGTCCTACCTTATCCATACACTGCACCCTGCCCTTGGGGCTACCTAGGGCCTACCTTAAGGGTGCCTTACATGTAAGGAAAGGGAAGGTTTAGGCTTGGCAAGTGGGTACACTTGCCAAGTCGAATTTACAGTGTAAAAATACACATACAGACACTGCAGTGGCAGGTCTGAGACATGATTACAGAGCTACTTATGTGGGTGGCACAACCAGTGCTGCAGGCCCACTAGTAGCATTTGAGTTACAGGCCCTGGCACCTCTAGTGCACCTTACTAGGGACTTACCAGTAAATCAAATATGCCAATCATGGATAAACCACTTACATACAATTTAAACAGGAGAGCATATGCACTTTAGCACTGGTTAGCAGTGGTAAAGTGCTCAGAGTTGAAAAGCCAACAGCAACATGTCAGAAAAAAATAGGAGGCAGGAGGCGAAAAAAGACTGGGGATGACCCTGCATAAGCAAAAGTCCAACACGGCCCCCTACCAGCCTAAAGCCAGGGGAGAACAATCAATACCTTGATGTACTTCCCTGATTGGGGCGATAGAACAGAGACCCAGGCCCACAACAGCAGGGGCATGTTCCAGTTCTACGCCTTCCTGACTCCAGTTGGATCCCTCTGTCCATACTCTCAGGGCCCACTAAGCTAACCCATGGGGAACCCTTCTCCACATCTACAGACACCATCTGTGCAACACCTAACTTTACTTTGCTCACAGATGTATTGCAATGGGCAGATAGTACCACCAGGGCCAACACAGTGGTGTTGCCCACTCCACCCCCGGGGTGTGACTCTCGTCCTCCCCCCCCCAGGGGCAACTCTGTCCACCAGGACAGCAAGCCACAGTGGCCCCAGACAACTGTCAGGGATGAGAGCCCGACCTCAGGCCTCTCTAACCACTGTGACTGTGGAGAGTGGGGGGTGGTAGCCCCAGGTGCCTGGCACCCTTTGACCACTCTCTCTTCCACCAGGTCAGGGATGACAACCTGACCCTGGTCCTCCCCTCTGGGGCTCTGTAACCTCCCTGCAGAAGCGGCACCCCCAGAGTCAAAAACTGTCAGGGTGCTTGTAGAAGCAGTCCTGCACAATTCTTCCACCAGTGCAGGGATGTTAACCTGCAACTGATCCTCCAACCTGGGGTCTGTACCTTCAGGTTGGACCAGGGCCAGGGGTGAGGCTTCCCTCCCCCTGCCCTCTCCTCTGGGGTCCTGAACCACCCAACTAGGAGTGGCCCCCCCAGAAGACAACATGGTAGGGGCACTGTTAGCAGTAGCCCCTTCCTCCAGGTCAGGGGGGACACCCTTAACCTGGCCTCCCAATCCAGGGTCTGTACCCACAGACTGGATCACTGCCTGGCAAACCAGGACTTCCTGGGGGGCATACCTACCCCCTACCAGGTCAGAGTTTACCCTCTGAACCTGGTCATCCAACCCAGGGTCACCACCCTGCGGTTGAACCACTGCCTGGCACACCAGGACTTCCTTGGGAGCACACTTACCCCCCATCAGGTCAGAGTTTACCCCCTGAACCTGATCATTCAACCCAGAGTCACCACCCTGCGGTTGAACCATTGCCTGGCACACCAGGACTTCCAGGGGGGCACACTTACCCCCCTCAAGGGACACACTGTCCCGAAGGGCCACACAAGAGTCTGGCTGGCGCAGGTCTCCTGACCTCTGCCCATCTGACAGAGTCTGGATTACCCCCAACCCAGAAATGGTCTTACCAAGGTCATTCATGGGGGGCTCTGCTCTCAGAGCTGACCCCTGACCCTCCAGGTTCTCCACTGGGGTCCGCAACCCCCTCTCAACCCTCTGTCTGGACTTCTGCACCCCCTCACTAGGAGTGGTACTGCCAGACACCAGAACTGGTGGGACGCTGGCTACAGCCGCCCCCCCAAGTTCTCCTGACACTGTGGGGTCTCCCTCAACAGATGGCCCTATGGTACAGGCTAGGCTCCCCTCCTGGTGTTCCCGCAGGGAACCCTCCAGGACCTGGGACCGGATCTCGGGCACCTTGGGCCTCAACCCATCCCCATTCCCTCTCCTCTGAGACTGGACATGGGGTCCCTCACCCATCCCACTACACTGGGACCTACCTGGGACACTACAATCCTTCCCTACCTCACCTGGTTGGGAACTACCTAGACCACTCCTCTCAGGAGCACCCCCAAATGCCTCTTCAGACTCTCTGGTACTCACCCAGAAGTCTGCCTCCATTGTAAGCTCCCTGGGGTCAGAGAACTCACACTCCACCTGGTGTTGGCATAGCTCTGGAAAATAAGGACTAGACATATGCTCTCCAGCAATTACATCACTCAGCCCCTCACATGAATTAACCAAAGTACCCTTCACCCAACCATCCAGTGACTCTGCCTTGAAAAAGCACCCCACATCACCCTCCTGAGACTGGTGAGACAGTACCTGACTGTCCCTGACACTCAACCCACACTCTTCTGGGATGTTTTCACACTCCATAACCAGGACTTCTACCTGGGGGGAACCCCTCTCCCTGTCACTCTCACCTAGAGTCAGTAGAGTGTCCCTCCCACCATTAGGAATATGACTCCCCATGCCAGTTCCCCAATCCACCTCAGGGACCCTGTGCATCACTGGAGCTACCTCATACCCCTGAACCTCCTGGCGTGTGTTAACTCCCTCCTTCAAGTAGGGCACCACCTCTCTGGGCATGTGCACTTCTGCAGCATCACTGGATATACAATTGTTGCTGCCACCATTCCAGCTGGACTCAGCCCTCATGACTTCCAGCTCTTTCAATTTAAGCTCGTAAGCATAAATCATTTTTTTAATCTCTAAGTTCCTCCTCCTTTCTTCCAACTCCCAATTGAGCTTTTTCAGCTCCCATTGGTACTCCCTCTCTGCCTGTCTGTCCTGTAACTCTTCAGGAGTCAGACCCTTGGGTGACACCCTGCCATCCCTCCTGGGGACCCTCCCCCCAGGAGTAACAGGTTCCTCCACTACACCACTGTGTATCCTCTGCACTCCCCCCCCCATATTCTCCTCCTCTGTGTGCCTTCCAGCCTTCTTGATTGTCACCCAGGCCCTCTGTGCCTGTTGCAGCTCCCCCTCCCTGGTGGAGCTCTCAGTGGGACAGTCAAGATCTTTAAGGAACTGTTTCAATTGAGCAACTGAGTACTCCTTCAGTTTCTCCATTTCAAACACAGCTCCAGCTGTTGCATCTCCAGATTGAGACATGATGGTCACAAGTGCAAAGTTCCAAAAGGCAGAAAAAAATAATTTCCCAATGAAGTAAAAAGAATCAGTCAAGGGATCAGCAAAATCATGGAAGTAGAATAAAAAGAGTCCTTAAGAGAAAAATCAAAAGATCACCAAACAAGTAGTATGTGGTCACGTAGTGGTCTGAGATCAAAACAGTAGTGTACACTTAATTACTGTATGTCAAGTACAAATACAAGTCCAATCCCGACCGCTGGTCACCAATGTTAGAAATGGGGTCTTTGGTTGACAGTCCGGTTACCCCCTGTTCAAGCAAGGACCCTCACTCTAGTTAGGATAAAAGAGAATCACCCTCAGCTAACCCCTGCTTACCCCCTTGGTAGCTTGGCAGAGCAGTAGGCTTAACCTCAGAGTGCTAGGTGTAAAGTATTTGTACCAACACACACAGTAACTCAATGAAAACACTACAAAATGACACAACACCAGTTTAGAAAAATAGGAAATATTTATCTAGACAAAACAAGACCAAAACGACAAAAAATCCAACATACACAAGTCAAGTTATGATTTTTTTAAAGGTTTAAAATAAAAAGAGTCTTTAGGTAGTTGTAACACCACACTAGCGCTGCTAGCGTGAAAATGTACCTGGTTTGCGTCAAAAATAACCCCGCACGGGCGGTGTGCGTCGAAAGTAACCCTGCACGGCTGTGTGCGTCGAAAACAACTCGGCACGGCGGTGCGTGTTGAAAAAGCCAGCCACACGACGATCCGAAAGTCCCGCGGCGCAGGGTGCGATCTCTCAGCCTCCGTCAGCGATGCTGCGCGTCGTTTCTCCTGCTCCGGGCGTCGGTTTTTCGGTCGCGTTTCCTGCGGCGTCGTTTCTCAGCTGCGGAACCGGCGTCGCGTCGTTTTCTCAGCCGCGATCGGATTCGCGTCGATCTTTTCTCCGCACGGCGCTCGGTGCGTGTATTTTTGTCCTTAGGCTGCCAGCCTCTCCTTTCAGGGTCCCAGGAACTGGAAGGGCACCACAGAGCAGAGTAGGGGTCTCTCCAGAGACTCCAGGTGCTGGCAGGAAGAAGTCTTTGCTATCCCTGAGACTTCAACAACAGGAGGCAAGCTCTACATCAAGCCCTTGGAGATTTCTTCTTCAAGATGGAAGGCACACAAAGTCCAGTCTTTGCCCTCTTACTCTGGCAGAAGCAGCACTGCAGGAAAGCTCCACAAAGCACAGTCACAGGCAGGGCAGCACTTTTTCCTCAGCTATCAGCTCTTCTCCAGGCAGGGGTTCCTCTTGGTTCCAGAAGTGTTTCTAAAGTTTGTAAGTTTGGGTGCCCTTCTTATACCCATTTTAGTCTTTGAAGTCACCTTTCTTCAAAGGGGACTCACACCTTCTTGTGAAATCCTGCCTTGCCCAGGCAAGGCCTCAGACACACACCAGGGGGCTGGAGACAGCATTGTCAGAGGCAGGCACAGTCCTTTCAGATGAGAGTGACCACTCCACCCCTCCCTCCTAGCAGAGATAGCTAATCAGGAAATGCAGATCACACCCCAGCTCCCTTTGTGTCACTGTCTGGTGTGAGGTGACAAACAACCCAACTGTCAAACTGACCCAGACAGGGAATCCACAAACAAGGCAGAGTCACAGAATGGTTTAAGCAAGAAAATGCTCACTTTCTAAAAGTGGCATTTCCACACGCACAATCTTAAAATCAACTTTACTAAAAGATGTATTTTTAAATTGTGAGTTCAGGGATCCCAAACTCCACATGTCCATCTACTCTCTAGGGGAATCTACACTTTAATCATATTTAAAGGTAGCCCCCATAGTATCCTATGAGAGAGAGACAGACCTTGCAACAGTGAAAACGAAATTGGCAGTATTTTCACTGTCAGGACATATAAACCACATTACTATATGTCCTACCTTATCCATACACTGCACCCTGCCCTTGGGGCTACCTAGGGCCTACCTTAGGGGTGCCTTACATGTAAGGAAAGGGAAGGTTTAGGCTTGGCAAGTGGGTACACTTGCCAAGTCGAATTTACAGTATAAAAATACACATACAGACACTGCAGTGGCAGGTCTGAGACATGATTACAGAGCTACTTATGTGGGTGGCACAACCAGTGCTGCAGGCCCACTAGTAGCATTTGAGTTACAGGCCCTGGCACCTCTAGTGCACCTTACTAGGGACTTACCAGTAAATCAAATATGCCAATCATGGATAAACCACTTACATACAATTTAAACAGGAGAGCATATGCACTTTAGCACTGGTTAGCAGTGGTAAAGTGCTCAGAGTTGAAAAGCCAACAGCAACATGTCAGAAAAAAATAGGAGGCAGGAGGCGAAAAAAGACTGGGGATGACCCTGCATAAGCAAAAGTCCAACACATATGATTAATTGATCCATTGGAAATTGGTGGATAGTCTGGGTGACTTTGATATAACAGCGTGACAAAGGGAAGGAGTCTCAGATGTTAGATGTCAGGGGAGCGAGATCTAACCCTTTTATGAACTGCAATATTGAGAAGAAGAGATTTCAGACTCTGTCATTGGGCTCATACTCTCTGATTGAGAGCCTGATGTGATACTGATCGACTGAGGACCTAAGGACGAAGACTGACTCTGTTGCTGACCCATTCCGTGGATAGGTAGATATGACAATGTGAGTGAATTGCATTTTTGTGCCTTTTCTTTATAGGTACCAGCTGCGCTGCCTAAATAATGTTCTTAGCTAGATGCTTCTTCTACATTTTTATGTCTAAATTGTTTTGCATGAAGCCCCACATGTTGATGCTAATCTTGGTTAGATGAGGGTTTCCTTACGTGACGTTGACAGATTACAGATATAAATGGTTGACGGACTGTTTTGCTGAACTTCATGACCAGGAATAACTTATTGTCTTTGATTCTTTTATTGACCTGTGTTAATGCTTTAGGATGTACTTTGAAGCAAGCTTTGATTAGTTTATGTTTTTGGCATCTTCTAACAAATTGATACTGGGTTTTATTTTAATTGAATTGCATTTGAATTAATCTCATAACTTAGTATTGTAATCAATAGGGAAATAAAATTACTAAAACGTATATTGAGGTGTGGTTATTCATGGCAGAAGGGTCATGGTGGGATGCCTATTGCTTAAATTACTATTGACTGATGATTTGTCTAATAATTATTAAATGTTGTGCATTAATTATTGAGAACATTGGTCAACCCATGGTTAGGATACTCCAGGCAAATCAAAAGGTTCATCGACCTATACATGTCACCTTGTAAGTTTACTTATTAAGGGCCGACACAGTAACAGTTTTTGGTAGAAGCTTGACGGTTAATTTCCTTGGAGAACTAGTTGTGTGGCGACCAATGGTTATGGTGGTAGTTTAAGATTGGTTAGTTATTCGTTATTGAGATTTGGATTTTGTTTTTTCGAAATGACAATTGTGGCAAAAGTGATGTCCCCTTGAGCCCAGAAATGACTTTCCCAGATCCTGGATCCTTCTAGTAGTGTTGGGTATGTTCTCAGTGTTCTAGTGATAGCATGAGAGAGATAGGTTGCGCTTGCCCAGCCTATGCAAATCACAGGTGAAAGTTAGGGAGTCTGCGTACTCCAAATGATGTTTTAGTAGGAGTGTGTATGCTCCCCAGTATGAGAGTAGGGAAGTCATCGAACTTCATATGAGTGTGGCGCTTTGTGCTCAAAATTGTCCACGTGGTTGTTGATGTACGGACCCTGCGTGGTCTAAGACTCTGGAGTAAATTGACATGTGTAGGAGACACTAGGTTATATGTTGTAATCTGTCTGGTTTAGTAGGTTGATCGGGCGTGGTCACCAAGTCAGTGTGTGAATTAAAGTGGGCAAGGGACATTTTCAACTGAGATTTGGCGAGTCCAATGTGCACCAGGACAGACCCATTGATGAGTTGAGAGTAAAATTTGTGGGTCATATTTTGCTTGCGAGTCTGGGAGATTGAGAAAGAGGAATAGCTGCATGAGCGAAAGGGCCATCACTGAAAATCCGTAAGGTTTCTGAAGCGATTGTGTTACCATTCCTGTTGTAAACCAGCAGATTTGTTTTTGGTTATTGGATTTTGGTTTGTGCTCGCAATAATTTGCATTAGTTTTGTGTGAATTGGAGTTTAGTAGGACGAGCCGCAAGACTTTGTCAGCCGCAGTGTGTGTGAGCGTGACGTCATTGGAGCCGCGCTGGGATAGATCGGTTAGAGAAAAGGGTTGCGCACGGATTGGCAGACGTCCGTGAGAGGCAATTGGGTGGGAAACGTGGATGAAAGGTGTCTTGGGAGTAAAAGTCACTTCCTGATCTGAATTTTAATGCACAAAACTAGAAAAGATGAAGATTTTCAAGGCATTAAAGAGTGCCCTAAGCGGACATAATTACATTAAAGCAAGTGTAAGTGAGCCTACACTGCCAGAGAATACTCCAGCATACATTGTAATAGAAGAGCAAGGTGTTGCGCCATGTCTTTGGTTGAATCAGTGGTGCAAGTTGACAGCGAAAAATGGGAGTTTAGCATTTCCAGAGAATGGAACATTCAATTTGAGAATTTTGGAGCAATTGCGGATGGCACTGTGTGAATCGAAGCCCCTTTCGAGACCAGCACAGTTTGAGGCATTAGCGGTTTGAAAAATGGTAGCCAGACAACAACAGCAAATGAAATTTGAGCAGAGAGTAAGAAAGGTAGAGAAGTCACCAGCAGAGGCAAGATGGGATTGGGAGCAGAAGAAATGAAGAGCAGTGACATTACAGGATGTTAAGTTGTTTCTAGAAATTACGCAGGAAGACGAGACGGAAGGAAAGAAATCGACTAAAAAGTCAGTTAAGAGTTCATCTGAAAGTGAGGAAACAAGAAAGTCTTCCATAGTGGAGGAGGATTCTAATACTGAGGACCTTATAACACAGATACTGAGAGATCGACCACCACCGTATGCTGTGCATGATGATGGTCTGAGTACTAGTGCTGATCCAACAGCCCTGGCACAGGCAATGGGAACAGTGAGTCCACTGCAGGTTAATAATGGACAGGTACAAAGTGTGGTGCAGAATAATCCTAATATGCTGACTACTTTGGTAGTCCAGGCACAGTTGCATCCACCACCGATACAAAGGATTTATCCTGAAGTGCCGATTCTTGAGACAACTTAAAACTTGATGGTGCCTGCGGAACAAGTGGTTCTAAGACCATTACTGGTCCAGGCTGAGCCGACTCTGATATTGATGTCCCACTCACAGCCGCAAGGTATGCCAAGGTTTACACCAATGACAGGAACACAGTCAGATTTGACTCGAGTAATAAATCAAAGTATGGGAGTTACTCTTCCATAGAATGCAGGTGCAAGAGCAGCTCCAGATGCAATATCGCTGCTGACTACTGTTGGTCCAGTGGTACCATTGTTTGCGCAGAAGAAATCAATCACAGGAGAACAGGGTGAGATGCCTTGGAGTCTAGTGAGGAGGGTTCAAGTAGTCTCTTCCATGGGTCAGACCTTTGATGGATCAAGGTCATTGTTGGATCTCAGTCCACTTGTCGCACTTCTTGATGCTGTAAATAACCCGAGTACAGGTCAGAGCTTAAAGTTCATGACACTGCAACACTCAAGTGCAGTAGTACAAAAGGTGCCATCACCAAATGCAAGTAACATTATGTTACAGGAATTGACAGCACAGCAGTTCAATGAGTGGTTAGATAGTTTGAACACCCCACAGAATGCGTCCAAGAGTGAAGAGCAGATCGATCGTGTTAGATTGAGGTCGGAAATAACTGAACTAGTCGAGGGAACAATGAGGGTGAACAGATTAGAATCTTATGCGGAAGCAGAATTAAGATACTTATCTCCGAGAATCATGAGAGAGGTGGGCAAGATAGATCAGAGACTGGCAGATCTGACAGAAAAACATGATATAGAAATTGGGAAAACAAAACATTTGAAAAGAAGCTACAGGTTAGATTTTGAGGCAAAGGATTTTGAACACATGAGGTCAGAACTATTATAGAGTGCTCAAATTTGGGGAACATTTGAAAAGTGGGAAGGCAGATGGGCAAAGCAGAAGGATAAAAAGAAACAAGTTACAAGAAGGGTCTGAAAGTGTACAAAAGGATAAGGATCCATGTAGGAAGTTGGCTCTGTATGTACTATTTCAAAGTAAGAAATAGCATGCACAGAGACCAAGGGTTCCCCATAGAGGTAAGATAGTGGCAAAAAGAGATAATTCTAATGCTCGATTTTGTGGTAGTGTGGTCGAGCAGTAGGCTTATCAGAGGGTAATGTTAAGCATTTGTTGTACACACACAGGCAATAAATGAGGAACACACACTCAAAGACAATTCCAGGCCAATAGGTTTTTTATATAGAAAAATATATTTTCTTAGTTTATTTTAAGAACCACAGGTTCAAGATTTACAATCAATACTTCAAATGAAAGGTACTTCACTCAGGTATCATAGGAACTTTGAATCAGCAAAATAGCATGTACGGTTTTAGCAAAAACGGCACTAAGATATTTTAAAACTAGACACAGTGCAAATTTCAACAGTTCCTGGGGGAGGTAAGTATTTGTTAGTTTTGCAGGTAAGTAAACCACCTACAGGGTTCAAAGTTGGGTCCACGGTAGCCCACCATTGGGGGTTCAAGGCAACCCCAAAGTTACCACACCAGCAGCTCAGGGCCGGTCAGGTGCAGAGGTCAAAGTGGTCCCCAAAACGCATGGGCTTCAATGGAGAAGGGGGTGCCCAGGTTCCAGTCTGCCAGCAGGTAAGTACCCGTGACTTCGGAGGGCAGACCAGGGGGGTTTTGTAGGGCACCGGGGGGGACACAAGCCAGCACAGAAAGTACACCCTCAGCGGCACGGGGGCGACCGGGTGCAGTGTGCAAACAGACTTCGGGTTCGCAATAGGTTTCAATGGGAGACCCAGGGGTCCCTTCAGCGAAGCAGGCAGGCAAGGGGGGGCTCCTCGGGGTAGCCACCACCTGGCCAAGGGAGAGGGCCACCTGGGGGTCGCTTCTGCACTGGAGGTCGGATCCTTCAGGTCCTGGGGGCTGCAGGTGCAGTGTCTTTACCAGACGTCGGGTTCTTGGAAGCAGGCAGTCGCGGTCAGGGGGAGCCTCTGGATTCCCCCTGCAGGCGTCGCTGTGGGGGCTCAACGCTGGCTACTCACGGGCTCGCAGTCACCTGGGAGTCCTTCCTGTAGTGTTGGTTCTCCGCTGGTCGAGCCGGGGGCGTTGGGTGCAGAGTGGAAAATCTCACGCTTCCGGCGGGAAACGTGTGGTCTTTAAAAGTTGCTTCTTTGTTGCAAAGTTGCAGTCTTTGTGGAACAGGGCCGCTGTCCTCTGGAGTTCTTGGTCCTTTTAGATGCAGGGTAGTCCTCTGAGGCTTCAGAGGTCGCATGACCCTGGGGGACGCGTTACTGTTGCAGTTTTTCTTGAAGTGGGGAGACAGGCCAGTAGGGCTGGGGCCAAAGCAGTTGGTGTCTCCGTCTTCTCTGCAGGGCTTCAGGTCATCAGTCCTTCTTCGTCTTCAGGTTGCAGGAATCTCTCTTCCTAGGTTCTGGGAGCCCCTAAATACTCAATTTAGGGGTGTGTTTAGGTGGGGGGGTTAGTAGCCAATGGCTACTAGCCCTGAGGGTGGCTACGCCCTCCTTGTGCCTCCTCCCTCAGGGGAAGGAGGCACATCCCTAATCCTATTGGGGGAATCCTCCATCTGCAAGATGGAGGATTTCTAAAAGTCAGAGTCACCTCAGCTCAGGACACCTTAGGGGTTGTCCTGATTGGCCAGTGACTCCTCCTTGTTTTTCTCATTATCTCCTCCGGCCTTGCTGCCAAAAGTGGGGCCGCGGCCGGAGGGGGCAGGCATCTCCACTAGCTGGGATGCCCTGTGGCGCTGTAACAAAGGGGGTGAGCCTTTGAGGCTCACCGCCAGGTGTTACAGTTCCTGCAGGGGGAGGTGAGAAGCACCTCCACCCAGTACCGGCTTTGTTCCTGGCCACAGTGTGACAAAGGCACTCTCCCCATGTGGCCAGCAGCATGTCTGGTGTGTGGCAGGCTGGTAAAACTAGTCATCCCACACTAGAAGTTGGGTATGTTTTCAGGGGGCATCTCTAAGATGCCCTCTGGGGTGTATTTCACAATAAAAGGTACAGTGGCATCAGTGTGCATTTATTGTGCTGAGAAGTTTGATACCAAACTTCCCAGTTTTCAGTGTAGACATTATGGTGCTGTGTAGTTCGTGAATGACAGACGCCCAGACCATATACACTTATGGCTACCCTGCACTTACAATGTCTAAGGTTTTGCTTAGACACTGTAGGGGCATAGTGCTCATGCACCTATGCCCTCACCTATGGTATAGTGCACCCTGCCTTAGGGCTGTAAGGCCTGCTAGAGGGGTGACTTATCTATGCCATGGGCAGTGTGAGGTTGGCATGGCACCCTGAGGGGAGTGCCATGTCGACTTAGTCATTTTCTCCCCACCAGCACACACAAGATTGCAAGCAGTGTGTCTGTGCTCAGTGAGGGGTCCCCAGGGTGGCATAAGACATGCTGCAGCCCTTAGAGACCTTCCCTGGCATCAGGGCCCTTGGTACCAGGGGTACCAGTTACAAGGGACTTATCTGGATGCCAGGGTGTGCCAATTGTGGAGACAAAGGTACAGTTTTAGGGAAAGAACACTGGTGCTGGGGCCTGGTTAGCAGGCCTCAGCACACTTTCAAATCATAACTTGGAATCAGCAAATTCAAAAAGTCAGGGGGTAACCATGCCAAGGAGGCATTTCCTTACAATCCAGTAAAAATTTTGCCAATGAGAGAGATCCCAGGAGGGCAGTTTGTTCAGTTTGTTCATGTTCCAGTTGAATGGTATCATCAGACAGACAGGTTTGTGAAGCTTTCAAAATGCCTATGTGAAGACCTGAATACTTTACTGGAAATAGTGGTTTCAGCTGATTTGTGGGATGAGTGTAGGAGGGCAGTAGATTGGAAGACAAGTGAACCAGAAAGGGATAGAACCACAGGTCCACCATCTCCTGAAGTAATTAAGCACTATTATAAGGTGATTGAGTTCCTGAAGACAAGAATTTTGCCTAAAAATATTGATTGGCAGAGGATTGACAGTACAGTGCAGGAGGTAAAGGAAACAATACATGCATATTATGACAGATTGCTGAAGGCATTCAAGGAGTACAGTGGCAAGGAAGCGATTGAGCCGAAAGACATGTTGCATTTTGTGTTCAGGTTCGTGGAAAGGAAAGGTGATGGGTCACAAGGTCTCATTTTTGGTAGATTCAGGAGCTACGCGCTCTACAGTAAAAAGTGCAGAAGTTCCAAATTTGCCCCTCTCAGGAAGAACGGTTCAGGTGGTGGATGTAGTGAATAAGCATTTGACGAATCCGATTAAGGATCCAGGGCAAGTTGAGATTGGCAATTTTCAGGGACTGCATAAGTTCATAGTCTGTGATTCAAGTCCAGTATCCCTACTGGGAAGGGACTTGTTTTGTAAGACCAGGTCTTTGATTACTTGTTCAACTGATGGAATTGAGATCCAGACACATAGCGATGATGAGGAAGAACCAGCTCCAGAACCCGAGAGTGAGACTACAAATGAGGAGTATCCCTTGATCAAGTTTTTCCTCATGTTCACAGTGAAAGAGCTTCATTCTGATTTGCAGGGAACGGTACAGGAGAACGTGTTGGATCTGACAGGTAAAGAAGTGGGTTTGATCAAAGGAGTGGAACCAATTAAGGTTACTTTGAAGCCAAATGCAGTGTTTCCGCAGCTTCCACAGTACAATATGCCACAAGATGTCTTGATGAAAGTGGCACAGATAATTGGAGATTTTGTGAAATAGGGAGTTTTGAAAGAAGTGCTAAGCAGCCCATGTAATTCACTGATAAATGGGTTTGAAAAAGCTGTGTAGGAAGGTGCGAATTGTTCAGGATTTGAGAAAGGTAAATGACATGGTGGTTAAGTGTTATACTGTAATGCCCAATCCAGCAGTAATAATGTTCCAGATTCCATGTGATACAGAATGGTTCACAGTGGTTGACTTGTCATAAGCTTTCTTTTCTGTGCCTCTTCATGGGGAGAACCAGTTTCTCTTTAGTTTCAAATTCCTAGACAGAGTCTACAGCTGGTGCAGACTTCCTCAAGGGTTCACAGGGTCACCATCCTTGTTTAATCAGATCTTGAAAAAGAATTTGGAGTAATTGGAAATGCCTTTTCAATCGACTCTGGTGCAGTACATTGATGATTTGTTGATTGCATCTAAAACAATGGACAAGTGTAAGTAAGCATTGATTGCCCTGTTGAATCATTTGGGAAAATAAAGTGTCACCATTGAAGTTGCAGTACTGCCATAAGGTAATGAAATATTTGGGTCACCAGATTGAGAAAGGGTCGAGGAGAATTTCCAGAGAAAGGATCACAATGATATTGCAGAGAAGTCCCCCGACTTCACAGAGAGATGACAGAAAGTTTCTGGGAATGGTAGGTTATTGTCGACAGTGGATTCCAAGTTTTGCTGAGATTTCAAAGCTATTGCAAAAGCTGACACATAAGGATGTAACTAATCACATATCATTAGACCAGGAACAGATGAAAGTGTTCACTGAGTTGAGAGAGAGTTTGTGCAGAGCTCCAGCATTGGGTATGCCTGATTACACAAAACCTTTCATATTGTTTTGTCATGAGCGTGATGCATGTTCATAGTGTTTCTTGACTCAGGTCCAGGGAGGTGCTCATCGCCCAGTAGCATATTTTTCAGCTACCTTGGACCCAGTTGCAGCAGCCTTACCAGGTTGTCTGCGTGCAGTTGCCGCAGTTGGTCAGAGCCTTTCACAGTGTGAAGGAGTAGTGATGGGATATACCCTGACTGTCATGGTCCCTCACTCGATTGAGATTTTACTGATAAGGACGAAAACACAATACTTGACTGGTGCCAGACTGACAAGGTATGAGAAGAGCATTTTAGGTGCTCCTAACGTGACACTGAAAAGATGTACAGTGCTGAACCTGGCACCTTTACATCCAAGCAACACTGCTGAAATTGAAAAAGAGGAAGACATTGAGCATGACTGTCTTGAAGTAACTGAGTGGTGCACAAAACCAAGACCTGAAATAAGAGATTCACGATTGGAAGAGAATGACCAAATTGTCTTCGTTGATGGTTCTTGTCTCAGAGATGGTACATGGACGTTGAGAGCAGGATATGCTGTGGGAACAAAAACAGGTACTTTAGAATCTTCCTGGCTTCGAGGAGTATATTATGCACAAGTAGCAGAATTGGTAGCTCTTGTTAGGGTGTTCCATGCATCTGCTAGACTAAGAGTCACTATCAATACAGATAGCCAATACAGATTTGGAATAGTTCATGATTTTGGTCAATTGTGGTCACAAAGAGGTATCCTGACTTCTACTGGTTCACCAGTGAGAAATGGTGAAAGAACAAAAGAGTCGCTGAATGCAATACAATTACCTGAAGAAATTGCAATAGTGAAATGCAGTGCACATCTAAAATCCCAGTACTACGTGTCACTGGGAATGGATATGCGGATCAGGTCACAAGATTTTGCTCATTGAACTGTATATCGTTCAAAGACAAATGGGAATTGATGTCTGAAGAAGACACTAAATATACGAGTTTTGCATTAAGTGTGATCGACGCGTTAGAAGAATTGAAATTGTTGCAAAGTAATGTCGGCAAGCAAGAGAAAAGGTCATGGCTTAAAATGAAATGTGTTCAGAGACAGGATGAACTGTGGGTACCTGAAGAGTCTACAGGCGCGCGGCAGGGGGCAGGTTTCCCTGACGAACCGAGGAGCATACTAATTCGTTCTCCTTGGTTGATGCTAGCGCAGACCTAGGGAGCCCAATCTCTAATATGGGATGGGCGACTGTACTGACCAACTGACTTAGACATACTCTGTCTTCTACTCTGTAAGTGACTTTATGTGCACTCGATTAATTACTGACACATAGGAGAAGTAGTTTAATAATCAAAAGTTTTTTTCGTGGGTCCTGAAGAAGCGTCACTGGATCACTTTGTGACCAACCATAGACGGGAAACATGTTGACCATGTAGGATTAGGTGAACTACCTTCCCTAATTATAGGGTGTAACGATACATTATTTCCAGTAACACTCTTATATTTTTGTTTTTAATCTTGGCCTGAACCCAATTTCTATCGCATTAAAATAATGGCTCAGGTTCAGAGCTAATTTTAAGAGTTTTGTCTCTTTTTCTACACTCTCCGTTTCTTATTCAGTTTCTTTCCCAGACCCTTGTTGTTAGCAATTTTACAATGGTTGAGTGCCACCCAGAATGCTGGGTGACCCGCCAGGCATTGCAGCACCAGTCTGGCGAGGAGTAAGCCCGATGATGATACCTGTCACCCAAGTGGGTGCTTGAGGGCCCTCCTAAAAATACTCAGTACAGATTCGCCACTTCCAAACTCAATTAGTTTTCTTTTTTCTCTCTCTCTTGTGGAACAGTGCACTTATATTGATATTATAGGTTCATTTTGGGAGACTGTGCACTGGACCAGTAATCTCCCAGTCCCCACCTTTGTTTATAGGTACCTGAAGAGGGTCAACTGGTATTACCAAATAGTTTGTTGTCTCAGATGGCGAGGTACTACAATGGTCAGGCACACACTGGGAGGGATGCCATGGTACATCTATTCAAAATTGATTGGTTTAACCCCAAGTTTAGACAGGCAGCTGAAGCAGTATGCCATATCTGTGTTATTTGTCAGCAATGCAATTAAATGCAGGAAAAGGGACTGTGGCGAATTTGAGCCACATTGGAAGAGCAGGGGTTCCATTTAGCAAATTGCAATTGCATTTCATTGAGATGCCTGCTTGTGGAGGTCTGAAATATGTATTGGTGATTGTGGGCATTTTTAGTGACTGGATTGAAGCATACCCTACAAGGAGAAATGATAGCCTCACAGTAGCGAAGCTGTTGCTTAGGGAGTTGACACCAAGTTTCAGATTTCCAATCTCTTTAGAATCAGATAGGGGAACACACTTCAATAACAAGGTGATTAAACTTTTGTGTGCAGCTTTGAACATAGAACAGAAGTTGCATTATAGCTACTGCCCTTAAGCATCAGGATAAGTGGAGCAGATGAATGGGACTTTAAAATCAAGAATTGCCAAAATGTGTGCAGCTATGAATTTGAAATGGCCAGTTGCATAGCCCTTGGTGTTGATGTCAATGAGAAATACACCTGACAGGAAGACAGGACGAGAGCCTTATGGGCAGAGCAATGGGATTGCCAGCAGTTCCAGCCAATGCACTTGTCAATATTACAGATGATATGGGGTTGGACTACTGCAAGAGTCTGGCTGATGTGGTTCGCTCTTTCTTTCACCAGGTGGAGTCCACCACACTGCCACCAATTCACGATCCAGAGCACAACCTGAGAGCCGGTGAAGGGGGTGTCGTCTAAAAGCATGTTCGCAAGACGTGTATGGAGCCATGTTGGAGAGGGCTGTATCAGGTGATTTTGACAACTACAACAGCTATGAAGTGTGCAGGGATCCCAAACTGGATTCACGCAAGTCACACAAAGAAAGTGGCATGTCCACTGGATCATGAAGAAGCGTTGTTGAGAGCACCAACAACTATGAAGCAAGTTGCAGCACCAGAACCAGAGAAGGAACATGGAGAACCTGAAGCCGAACCAGAACTTGTGGAGGATGTTTCTATCACCCTTGTTAGAGAAAAAAGTGAAGAGCTACAGGAGGGTGCTGGAGAACCCATCTCAACTGACGTAGCAGGAGAACCTAGCACAGCAGGGGTTCTCCCAGAAGTAGATGATTCTGAGAAACAAACGGAGCAAGAATTAGACCCAGAAGGGGAGGAAGTTGAGCTAGTTCAAGGCCAAAGTGATCTGACTCCTCCTGAGCCTGTTGCAGTTCCATCAAGAGAAAACACCACAGAGAAAGAAAAGGAGAGAAGTCCGATACTGAGGAAATATTAACAGAGGGTTTAAGGAAAGGAGACAATTGGCCTGAATCACAAGTAGAGAACAGGAAAGAAGTGGTAATTGATCAAACAATGGAGGAAGAAGTAGATACCACAAGAAAAGAAGAATTAAGTGAAGGAGAGTTGATTGGTGATCGAACGTTGAAGAGAAAGAGAATAGCAAGTCAAAGATATGCAGGTCCTGAATAGGCATATGCAACTCCAAACGAATGGCAACACAAGTTTATGTCTTTTTGTTTTGATAAGGAGGTTCAGAGTCAATATTTTGATGTAACCTGAAGATGAGCAAGGAGATGAACTGATGAAACTAATCTGAGAAATATTTTGAGAAAAGAGACTGTCGAAAGTAAACTGGAAAAGACATTGATAACCTGATTTGACATTTAAAAAGTGGATGTGACAAGCTGCTAATTGATCTTGACAAGGAGAAGGGTTCCTGGGTGTAAAACTGAACTGCTGAAAGAAGAATTGTCTATTTTTGATGCACTTTTCTGAGTTACTTCTGCTTTCTGATTCTTTACAGATCATGGCTGAGTTTAATAAGCAGGTTAGAGATGCTAGGCATTGTAAATATATAGGTGTTGGGTTGGCAGTTATGGGGGTCATTATGAACACGGCAGGATTCCCTGCCGTGTTCATGCTGGAGGCCTAAACACAGACCACCAGCCCGTTGAAGACCCCGCCAGCCCAATTATGAACATTCCACTGGGCTGGCGGGCGGAAACAGTGTTTCCGCCAGCCGGCCCAGCGGAATGCTGGGCTTGGACATTGCCGACGGCTCCGCATGGAGGCGTCGTCCATGGCGCAGTGCGGCGGGTGCAGCAGCACCCGTCGTACATATCACTGCTCATAAATTGGGCAGTGACATGAGCGACAGGGCTGTGCACGGGGGTCCCTGTACTGCCCATGCCAAGTGCATGAGCAGTGCAGGGGCCCCCAAACGGGCCCCGGAACACCTCTTCCGCCAGCCTTTCCCTGGCAGAGGAACCACAAGGCTGGGGGAGCACAGGTTCTTTATCAGGACGGCAGCACTGCTTGCAGCGCTGCCCCGTCGAATAAGGAACTTCACCATCGTCAGGCTTCCTGGCGCAGTTTCCTGGCGGTGGCGGAAGGCCGCCTGTGGCGGTCTCCCTGTGTTCGGAATATGGAGGTCCAGACCGCCATGCCGGTGGCAGTAATTTCCGCCGCCATGTTCATAATGAGGGCCTATGTGTGGAATTTTGTTTATAGTGGTAATTGTGGTTATGTCTGTTCTTGATGCAAAAGGAGCCAACCATACTTCTGCTTCTGAGACTACTACACTAACGGCTTTAGAAAAGTTTAAGATAGATGAGAAATATTTGCATGATTATACTAACACTCAAGGAGAACTTTCTTCAAATGTTTTCTATCGCTTATTGAGTGAGTATGTTGACACGATGGATGCAAGGGATTGTCTTGTGTGCACGCAAATTCTTTCATCGGTCGAGGAAGGAGTGACTTACCATAGCCTTCCACTAACCTACGGGATATGTTGTAGTCTGCTACTAACAAGGTTCTATGTCCAGGAATATATTCAGTATTTTTATTCCAATCATGATTTAGGCCCTCATTACAACATTGGTGGTAAAAGCTGCTTACTGCCGTGCAGAAGACTGCCAACACACCGCCGCGGCAGCGGAAGTCCGCGACGTTCATTATGACCCAGGGCTCGGAATCCGCCAAAATTCAGACACCCACAGAAGTCCGCCACACCAAAGGTCAGTGATAAACTGGCGAAAACAAAACCTCCACCGTCATGCCAACAGAAATACGCCCACACTATCACGACACACGAATCCACGTGGAGGTCTTTCAACCGCAGTATTCCATTGACGGTACACACCGCAGCGCTCAAAATACACACACATATACAAAACATAGCCACATTGGACAATTTTAAATACACACACCTGATACACATACACACACCACTCCCACACACCCATTACAATATAAAACTCACACCCACATCACCCACAAACCCCTACGACAAAATTACAGAGAGAAGGCCAGAGAGAGACACTACAAACAACTACCAAGCATCCACAGGCACACAATACCAACACCCACATAACTTCCACACACCTCACACAACACACCACTAAATTTCACCCCACTTTTCACTACACACACCACCCACACATCTCCCACACCACACCATGCCACGGCAAAGACACCCCAGGTTCTCTGAGGAGGAGCTCAGGGTCATGGTGGAGGAAATCGTCCGGGTAGAGCTACAGCTATTCAGATCACAGGTGCAGCACCCCTTCATTGCTAGGAAGATGGAGCTATGGTGAAGAATAGTGGACAGGGTCAACACAGTGGGAAAGGAACCAAGAAATAGGGATGACATCAGGAAGAGGTGGCACGACCTACGGGGGAAGGTGCGTTTCATGGTCTCAAGACACCACCTTGCGGTTCAGCGGACTGGCGGCAGACCCCCACCTCCTCCCCCTCAACTAACATGGGAGGAGCAGGTCTTGGCGATTCTGCATCCTGAGGGCCTCGCAGGAGTAGATGGAGGAATGGACTCTGGTAAGTCAAATCTCAACTATTACATCCCCCTCCCAACTTGCATGATATCACATACCCCCACCCTCACCCTCACCCCATCACTCCAACTCCTCACAAATGTCCCAATATGGCAAACCACACATACCAAACCCAAGCTCTGCATGCAACAACAAAGCATGGACACCCATCACCAAAGCATGGCCACTGCACATACCCATACACCCCCTTAAACCACCATCACACAAGGACCCACACAGGAATGCAGGCACTGGGGTACACGGTCACCCACCCATTGCACACCATACCACACACAGATGTAATAAACATCCTTTTATACCCCTGCAGGACCACTACCCAGCGTCACCGGACAGGAGAGTCCACACATGTCCACGCCACCAACAGAAGAGGCCCACAGTGATGACAGCAGCTCTGTCCAACTGGATCTAGATGACCAGCCCGGCCCATCGTGGACCTCTGGACATTCGGTTCCCTTGACACAGTCACAGGCCACCACAGAGCTTCCCCCCTCTGGAAACACCAGCACAGCACCCACCCAGCAGGCCCACACCTCTGTCCCCAGGACACGTCAATCAGCAGTGTGTCCACCCATACAGGGAACCCAGGGTAACCCACCGCCCCAACAACAACAGGGACCTAGGGGCAGTGGCAGTGGGCACACGGTCCAGGGGACGGAGGCCCAGGAACACAGGGGAACTGGGAGGGCTACTGTGCGACAGGGGGAGGACAGGCCAGGGGAACCCACTCTCCACGAGGCCCTCTCCAACATCATGGGAGCCTACCACCATTCCCAGGAGACAATGGCAATGGTACTGGCCAAGTTTCAGGAGACCCAGTGCCTGCAAGAGGAACAGTATTTGGGCTTCAGGGAGGAACTCAGATCCATCAATTCCACCATGGGCACCATCATAGGGGTGCTGAAGGAAGTCCTCAACACCAAGAGGGACACTGTGGCACAACAAGGGGTCCCTGACACTAGCCTGGATGATGAACTGCCCACCACCTGTGCCGGCGCTAGTGGACAGGAGGGACCGCCACACGACCACCACACCACCACCCCACCCCCTGCAGATGGTGAACCACCCCGCAAACAGTCCCTGAGATCTAGGACAAAGACAGAGAACAATGCCAAGACCCCCGCCAAGAAATGAGACCACCCTGAATGTCATCCTTCTGTCCCACTTTGTCACCCTGTCCATCCTCAAACTGCCCCAGCTCCACTTCCTATGCTTATTTGGGCAATGCACCTGTGAGACTAATAGACTGGACTCTGCCATGGACATTCCTCCACCATCACCCCTCACAATTTTACAACCCCCTCCAATATTGAGCACTTAAATAAACACCCTTGAAGCACAAAACAATCTGGAGTCAGTCTGTGATTTTGAAATAGTGTATTAGCAATTACAGTGTCAAAATGCTCTTTCAAATGTAATGTCAACATACCTATGTCACACAGCTCTAGTCCATGAGGAAACAAAGCAGATGTCACACAGTGGGACCCACATCTGTGAAATCGTAAGGGAAAGTGACAACTCAGTGACCATACACTGGGTGAAAACGACAGACAGTTGAGAGGTAGTAGTGTTAAAGTACATGTAGTAAGCAGGTTTGTATTCTTACCTGTGTCTCACTGGAAATATTGCAGGATCACAGAGTTCCTGTTGTCGATGTCCTCTTCTTCTGCTTCCTCGTCTTCACTGTCCACAGGCTCCACAGCTGCAACAACAACGCCATCTGGACCATCCTCCTGCAGAAAAGGCACCTGTCGTAACAAAGCTAAGTTGTGAAGCATGCAGCAGGCCACGACGATCTGGCACACCTTCTTTGGTGAGTAGAATAGGGATCCACCTGTCATATGGAGGCACCTGAACCTGGCCTTCGGGAGGCCGAAGGTCCGCTCTATAATCCGCTGAGTTCGCCCATGGGCCTCATTGTAGGGTTCCTCTGCCCTTGTCCTGGGATTCCTCGATGGGGTCAGTAGCCATGACAGGTTGGGGTAACCAGAGTCACCTGCAAATGGCGAGGGACAACTGTTAGACACACACTAACCTGTAGGGATATCCCCAGACCCAGACAACCATTCCCACTGACTTGCTTCCATACAGTGCCTCTGGAGTTGCCCCATCACATAACGGATGCTGCTATTCCGCAGGATGTAAGCGTCATGCACTGAGCCAGGGAATTTGGAATTAACATGGGAGATGTACTGGTCTGCCAAACACACCATCTGCACATTCATAGAATGATAACTCTTCCGGTTTCTGTACACCTGTTCACTCCTGCGGGGGGTACCAGAGCCACATGTGTCCCATCAATGGCACCTATGATGTTGGGGATATGTCCCAGGGCATAGAAGTCACCCTTCACTGTAGGAAAATCCTCCACCTGAGGGAAAACGATGTAGCTCTGCATGTATTTCAGCAGGGTGGACAACACTCTGGACAACACGTTGGAAAACATAGGCTGGAACATCCCTGATGCTATGGCCACTGTTGTTTGAAATGTCCCACTTGCAAGGAAATGGAGTACTGACAGCACCAGCACTTGAGGGGGGATTCCTGTGGGATGGCGGATAGCTGACATCAGGTCTGGCTCCAGCTTGGCACACAGTTCCAGGATTGTGGCACGATCAAGCCTGTAGGTGATGATCACATGTCTTTCCTCCATTGTCGACAGGTCCACCAGCAGTCTGTACACCGGAGGATGCCGCCATCTCCTCACATGTCCCAGCGGACGGTGCCTATGAAGGACAACAGCGAGCACAGAGTCATCCAACTCAGAGGTACGTACCCACAGCTTACACAGAATACAAATCATAATCCGAAATTTGGCCTGTATGAGTGTTGAGGCAATGACTAGGTATGCGTGATGCAGTTAAAAATTAAGCCATGTGGGCCCCTGAAATGTCGGCTGCCTGACCTGTAAAGTGGGACAATGGGATGTGAGGTAACTGCGCTGGCGTTGTACACCGTCGCGGTAGGCGGTCGAAGACCGCGGCGCAATTCTGCATTGGTTAACATTGGACCCTATGGGTCCAAGGAGCCAATGACGATGTTCGCCGGCGGTGACGGTACGCACCGCCACGGACATGACTGCCAATTTCTATCTGTTCAATCACTCGATACCTGATCTTCGACAGGAGAGGACCTACACTGCAAGTGCTGCTGTGACCTCGGTCTGGAAGATACAATGGCTCGTGCTTCTGGGGAAAGGGCCCCTGCCTTCACATCGGAGGAGTTGGAGAAACTCGTGGATGGGGTCCTCCCCCAGTACACGCTACTCTACGGTCCTCCAGACAAACAGGTAAGTACACCGTTACCATGCTGTATGGGCAATGCCTGTGTGGAGTGGGGTGGGTAAAAGATGGGGGACGGGAGATTGAGGCGTGCATGAAACGACGGTGAGTGCATGTGCCACATGGCAAGGGTAGGGATGAGGGCCAATAACTTTGACGGTGCAGTTGGTAATAACTTTTCTTTTTCCCATGTACAATTCATGTAGGTCAGCGCCCACCAGAAAAAGGATATTTGGCGTGCCATCGCCAAGGACGTCTGGACCCTGGGGGTCTACCACAGACAGAGCACCCACTGCCGTAAGAGATGGGAGGACATTCGCCGCTGGAGCAAGAAGACGGCGGAGTCCCAGCTCGGGATGGCCTCCCAACGTGGGAGGGGTGCCCGTCGCACCATGACTCCCCTGATGTTCAGGATCCTGGCGGTGGCATACCAGGAGTTGGATGGGCGCTTGAGGGCATCACAGCAGCCACAAAGGGGTGAGTACACTCTCATTCTGCTGATTTAAAGCGCAATGGATGTGTCTGGGTGGGGGAGGTGGGCTGTGGGTTTCCCTAGGCCAGGGCGAGTGTGCTAGTTAGGTCCTCTTGTTCTGGCAGACCCTGTGGCACCCCACCCCACCTGTGTACAGTGCCAAGTACACCTAGTCTGGCTCCTGTGTCATCCATGTGTGCAGATGTCGGCCATAGCCTTGTAGGCCATGTCCCAGGGATTGAACAGTGGAGCCCAAGTGTGCGGCATAGTGCAGGGGGCTTCTGTGTCTATAGTGTCTACCAACGGTAGCGGTAATGCATGCACTCAACATGTTCTTCTTCTGTTGTCCCCCCCTTTTTGTGGTCTCCCTGTTCTTGTGTGCATTAGCATCATCAGGCAGAGGAGCAGTGGCACCGGAGCAGGAGGGAGCTGCATCCCACATGGCCCTGGAGGGCGACACTACGGACCCGGAGTTCACTAGTGGGACGGAGGCGAGGGGAGCTCCACGGCGGGGACAGGAGCTGACACCAGTGATACGGACTCGTCCTCTGATGGGAGCTCCCTTGTGGTGGCGGCAACATCTATGCCCTCCGCATCTACAGGAACAGCCGCCACCCCCCCTACCAGCACCGCCCTTCCAGCAGCCCCTCAGCCTTTGCCCTGTGCCCGCTCACCCAGGAGGGTGGGCATCACCTTCGCTCCAGGCACCTCAGCCCCTGCCCCAGTCACCCCTGCTGCCCTCAGTGAGGAGGCCATTGACCTACTCAGGTCCCTCACTGTTGGGCAGTCTACCATTTTGAATGCCATCCAGGGTGTAGAAAGGCAGTTGCAACAAACAAATGCATTCCTGGAGGGCATTCATTCTGGTCAGTCAGCCCTTCAGCGAGCTTTTCAGAATCTGGCCTCAGCACTGATGGCAGCCATTGTCCCTGTCTCTAGCCTCCCCCCTCCAACTTCCTCCACCCAGACCCAATCCCCTCTACCTCAGCCTATCCCAAGCACACCTTCAGACCAGCATGCACACACGTCAACACATAAGCACCACACATCCCACAGGCACTCACGCAAGCATCACACACATCCAGATATACCAACATCTACTGCCTCCACTGTGTCCCCCTCCTCCTCGTCTCCCTCCTCCCTCCCAGTCTCGTCTACACTCACACCTGCATGCACTACATCTACAGCCACTACTTCCATCACCAGCACACACACCACCACACCCCGCTCACGTGCAGTCACCTCCCCCACTGCCATTCACACGTCCCCTGTGTCCTCTCCAAGTGTGTCTGTGACGCCACCTCCCAAGATATACAAATGCAGGCATACACCCACCCAACAGCCATCCACCTCACGACAGCCTACAGCGCATGCACCTTCACCCAAAGTCACCAAACGAACACCTCCTACAACCACAACCACAACCTCTTCCTCCACTCCCAAACCCCCTCCAGCTACCCGTCCCAGTGTTCCCAAGAAACTTTTCCTGTCCAACCTTGACCTCTTTCCCCCACCTACCCCACCCCGTCAGTCTTCTAGGGCCCGACTCTCCAGGTCCCAACCTAGCACCTCAGCCACATCATCTCCAGGACCAGTGGTGCCTGTAGTCACCAGAATCTGGAGTGCACCGGCCACCAGGGCAGCCAGTGTGGCACGGAGCCACAGCACGGACAGTCCCCCACCTGTCAAGCATCAAAAGTTGGCCAGTGCCCGGAGGGAGAGGGGGATGACTCCAGCCACCAAAGCCGCTCCCAGGGGTACAGGTGGGAGTGTGGAGTCAGCTGCAACACCTTCCAAGGTGGGGAAGGGCCACAAGAAAGTCAGCAAGTCTGGGAAGAGCAGCACGGCAGAGAAGACCGCCATCATTCCCGTTGCCCAGGAGGCAACCGCCATCATCCCCGCTGCCCAGGAGGCCACCGCCATCATCCCTGCTGCCCGGGAGGCCACCACCAGCACCAGCTGCCCAGGAGACCACCGCCAGCACCAGCCCAGCTGCCCAGGAGGCCACCGCCAGCACTAGCCCCGCTGCCCAGGACAGGACCGCCAGCACAAGCTCAGCTGCCCAGGACAGGACCGCCAGCACTAGCCCCGCTGCCCAGGACAGGACCGCCAGCACCAGCCTCACTGGGCCAGACAGGACCGCCAGCACCAGTCCCGCTGGGCCAGACAGGACCGCCAGCACCAGCCCCGCTGGGCCATGAAGGACCACCAGCCCCGCTGGGCCAGACAGGACCGCCAGCACCAGTCCAGCTGAGCCATGAAGGACCGCCAGCACCAGCCCCGCTGGGCCAGACAGGACCGCCAGCACTAGTCCCCCTGGGCCAGACAGGACCGCCAGCACCAGCCCCGCTGGGCCAGACAGGACCGCCAGCACCAGTCCCGCTGGGCCATGAAGGACCGCCAGCACCAGCCCCAATGGGCCAGACAGGACCGCCAGCACCAGTCCCGCTGGGCCAGTCAGGACCTCCAGCACCAGCCCCGCTGGGCCATGAAGGACCGCCAGCACCAGCCCCGCTGGGCCAGACAGGACCGCCAGCAGCTGAGTCACTGCCAAGGACCCCGCTGCCACAAGCACCGCTGAACAGGACACCGCCGCCACAAGCACTGCTGCCAAGGACACCGCCGCAATAAGCACCACTGAACAGGGCACCGCCGCCACAAGCACCGCTGAACAGGACACCGCCACCACAAGCACCGCTGAACAGGACACCGCCGCAAAAAGCACCGCTGACAAGGACACTGACGCTACTGAGTCCATCACGAGCAGGATGAAGCACTCTGGGCACAAGGCCCCCTCCAGAACCAGTGGAGAGATACATCCACTACCTCTGTCCTTGGCAGGAAGAAGCACTCTGGGCACGAGGCCCCCTCCAGAACCAGTGGAGAAAGGCATCCACCTGAGAGACCGTGGCTTTGCACTCCCCAGGATGAAGCAGTGGGCAACCCACCCACTGTAGAGACTTGAGAGACTGTGGCTTTGCTCTCCCCAGGATAAAGCAGTGGGCAACCCACCCACTGTAGAGACTTATGAGACTGTGGCTTTGCACTCCCCAGGATAATGCAGTGGGCAACCCACCCACTGTAGAGATTTGAGAGACTGTGGCTTTGCACTCCCCAGGATGGAACAGTGGGCAACCCACCCACTGTAGAGACTTGAGAGACTGTGGCTTTGCACTCCACAGGATTGAACAGTGGGCATGTGGCCCCCTCGTGGATTTGGCATTGTGCACTCAACCGGCTGAGGTGCCCCCCTTTTCCCTTCCCCCTGAGGTGCCTGTTTTATTGCTATCTGATGCCCCTGCAGTGTTCTCTCCGCCATGTTCGGGTATTGAGTGTGGGCCTCGCCCATGCCGAGTGGGCCCAGTGTTCCACGGACTTTAATGGAGCACTACCTGAACTACTATTCTTGGTGTATGTATTTGTTTATAGTGTATATATATTTTTGCGTCCTGGATTTTAATAGATTACAATGGTTATACTCATTTGCTTTTGTCTTTGCATTCTTCCGGAGGGTTTGGGGGTGTAACTGTGATGTATCATGCTGTATTAGTGTTTGTGTTGTAGTGGGTGAGGGTGGAGGTCGAGGTGTTGCGTGTGTGTGTCCCTGTTTTTTCCCTCCCCCCTCCCCTGTGTCATAGGTGCAGTACTCACCGTTGTCTTCGCCGCTGGCGTTCGTGCTCCTGGTAGAGGAGCAAGAAGATGAGGGCTGGCAGGATCCGGAGCTAGGGTTCCATGGCGTCCGGATTCCCCGTGGGGTGTGTAGAGGTGAGCGTTTTCCCTTTGAAGTCCTGTTTCTGCCGTGTTTTTGTCCGCGGTGAATCCGCCCCGGAAAAGGTGGCAGATTGGTAGGTTGTGATACTGTGGGCGGTACATTGTCCTCCGCCTGTCTGTTGCGGTGCCCGCCAAGCTGTTTGTTTGTACCACCGTGGCGGTCGGAGTGTTAAAGTGGCTGTCTTTGCTGGCGGTTTCCGCCATGGTCGTAATTGCAAATGTTTTACCGCTGGCCTGTTGGCGGTCTTACCGCCGCTTTAACACCGACCGCCAGGATTGTAATGACCACCTTAGTGTTTTCGTTTGTTCCTATCATTAGGTATCTGAGTAGTATTGGTTAGAGGATTCTTTGAGCCTACACTAACTTTTGGGACTGCTTACACTCACAAAAATAACCTAACATGCTTGCTTAGACCTTTGGAGAAAAGCTTCTTAGGCCATACTGACGATAGGAGAAAAACATTAAAAGAGAAATTAGTAAAAGGCTTAGAGAAAAGGACTTACAAGAATTATTATACTTACACTGCAATTAAAATGCAAGGAAAACTAGCTTTAGATGCATTACACTACGGAAGCTTTGTATATATAGGCTAATGTTCACACTGACACTTTATTTGTGGGTACGAGTGAATGTAGGCATGTGTTTTTGTTTCAGAGTAAATGGGCATTTATGTTGAATGGTCAGGTCCCTGCGATTCCGGGGATCTACTACATTTGTGGACTAAATGCTTATTACCGTCTTCCAAGAGGATGGTGTGGGACCTGTTATTTGGAGATACTATTCCCAAAGATTTACCAGATAGAGGATTTGAAAAAGGTTCTGCAATTGACTGAATTACATTATAAGAGACGGAGGAGGGAGTCCTCTTCTGCAGTAGTGGGATACCAAAAGGTTTTGTTATTTTTTTTATTTTGCAACTCGTTTTCCTTTAAAGAAAACGAGCTGCAAAATAAATTTAAAAACTCCTTTATTTAAAAAGCAGTCACAGACATGGAGGTCTGCTGACTTCAGCAGGCCACCATCCCTGTGAGTGCAGGGACTCGCTATGGGGTCGCAAAATGCGACCCACCTCATTAATATTAATGAGGTGGGTCTTTGCGACTCCATAGCGACTCGCAGTCGGTGTCTGAGACACCGTACTGCATCTGATTTTGCTAATCGGAAGTTGCGAGTCGCACTGACTCGCAATTTCCGATTCGCAAAATCGGATTTTGCTACATCTGGCCCCTACTTACTAACCTGACTAACTCAAGTAGTTATTTGAAGGAATTGAAAGAACTAGGTGTATGGGAAAAGGTTGGTAAAGGGTTTGCTTCAGTGGGAAGTTGGCTTAGTAATATTTGGAATGGGGTACCATTAAAAATTATACTGGGAATATTAATTGTAATAGCTTGCATTTTAGGAATATGGGGATTATGTAAATTGTGTCAAAGGATTAAATTAAAAAGGTCTAAAAAATAATCAGAGGAGGGAAAAACGAAACTGGGAAAGAATCTTTAGGGAAAATTCAAGAAGATGGCAAAATGTTGAATAAATCGAGCTTTAGACTTTGTAGGTGATAAAAGTTGTGTGATGACATATTTAGTCACAAGAAGATGGATTGTTAACGCAAATGTCTTAATTAGAAATTATTAATGAATGTTTATGTGTTCTGAATAATGAATTTGGTAGAAAAAGAATAATGTAGAAAAGTAATGTGCATGTTTGAAATTGTGACCTCGGAGATTGGCCACTAGTGTTCACGAAATGTACTAATTAAACGATTAATCTATATGAAATATTGAAAACGTATTAGATTAATGTAGCAATATGTCATATTGAGAGTTATAACCTATGTTCTGCATAATTGTAGGCCTTAACTTAGCAAGTGCCTTGGCCTCGTCTTGCCAGGCCTCATGCAGAAAGCTGAATTTCTTAACGTTTAACGGAAAAATGCTGACAAAATGAACTGACCGTGAACTGCTCATTGTTTTAATAAAATGCTTAACTGAATCTTCTATGGGAACCGACTGACAGGAGATGATGTCTCCTGAATGTATCGAAAAGTGGGTAATGTGCGCTAGATGTACTTTCCCAGGACATGAACAATGAAGACATTGACTGGAGAAGAAGATGCAACATTTTGGATACCTGATGAGCCGGATGATGAGAACATCGTAAAGTGGACCAATCAACGACATGTGAACAGTGAAATATTAGAATTCATAGATTTGGTGCATAGACATTATTGGTTAGGATAATAACGTACGATTAATTGACCAATTGAAAATTGGAGGATAGTCTGGGTGACTTTCATATAACAACGTGACAAAGGGAAGGAGACTCAGATGTTAGATATTAGGGGAGCGAGATCTTACCCCGTCATGAACTGCGATATTGAGAAGAAGTGATTTGAGATTCTGTCATTGGGCTCATACTCTCTGATTGAGAGCCTGATGTGATGCTGATCGACTGATGAACTGACGACGAAGACTGACTCTTGCTGATCCATTTCGTGGATAGGTAGATGTGACAATGTGACTGAATTGCATTTTTGTGCCTTTTCTTTCTAGGCACCAACTGCGCTGTCTAAATAATGTTCTTAGATAGATGCTTCTTCTAAATTTGTGTTTCTAAATTGTTTTGCATAAAGCCCCACATGCTGATGTTAATCTGGGTTAGATGAGGGTTTCCTTACATAACGTTGACAGATTACAGAGATAAATGGTTGACCAACTGTTTTGCTGAACTTCATGACCAGGAATAACTTAGGCCCATATTTATACTTTTTTAGCACCGTATTTGTGTCATTTTTTTATGCAAAAGCGGCGCAAACTTACAAAATGTAATTGTATTTGTGAGATTGCTCTGCTTTTGCGTCAAAAAATGACTTAAATGCAGTGCTAAAAAACATATAAATATGGGCCTTAATGTCTTTGATTCTTTTATTGACCTGTGTTAATCCTTTAGAATGTACTCTGATGCAAACTTTGATTAGTTTATGTTTTTGGCATCTTCTAACAAATTGATACTGGGTTTTATTTGAATTGAATTGCGTTTGAATTAATCTCATGACTTAGTATTGTAATCAATAGGGAAATAAAATTACTAAAACTTATTTTGAGGTGTGGTTATTCATGGCAGAAGGGTCATGGTGGGATGCTTATTGCTTAAATTCCTATTGACTGATTATTTGTCTAATAAAATTCATTATTGAGAACATTGGTCACCCCATGGTTAGGATACTCCAGGCGAATCAAAAGGTTCATCGACCTATACGCGTCACCTTGTAAGTTTACTCATTAAAGACCAACGCGCTAACACTCTGTAGCTCTCTTAAAGGGCTTTTTTTATTGTTTGAGAACAAGTCGGTGGAACAGGGATGGATCCTCCTGATGCCATTCAAAATGATTCCGAAAGTCCCACGGTGGTAGCTCCACCGTGCAAATCAGGTACAACACCAATTTGACAGTTCTAATTGTTTGAGACTACAACTGCGGTCAAAGACCATTCACACATTCATTTGTGATTCCCAATGAGGAGATGAGCGCCTCTTTTAGGCCCCGTCCTGTATGCGATTAAAAAAAGAATCAAAACACATTTACGCATCAGAAAGACTTTTCTGACTTATAAAAGAGAGATTGTACATTAAGAGGTGATCTGCTGACAGAGAATTGTTCAGCGCTATTGCACATTGCATATTTATACAATACTGCTTTTCACGGAAAGCTTAAACAGGATACTTGTGTGTAAATGTTTCAGAAGGAAATGCTTTTGTTTTTATATTGTGAATGTCCTGAATGTCATCCAAACAGGTTGTGAAAATAAAGAATCCTCCCCATTGGTATTCAAATGATCATATATTTCTATTGCAGATTTTCATGAATAATATCTCAGGTGCAGATGCTACTTCCGCTAGCACTAAATGCCAGAAATAATGAGATGACATTCCGCATTACTGAGCCGCGCTGAAAGGAATATTGACAGTCAGAGAGAGAGAGCGAGCGAGAGAGAGTGGGAGAGAGAAAGAGCGGGATTTTAGCATGAAGGAGCTGTTGCTTGAGGTTACACGCGCTCGTTGCTCAACCGCACCTGTCATTGCATTCTTGTCAGGAGGCGACGTGCAGGACTGTCAGCCTAATTGATTTACATTGTCGTGAGAAGAAAAGGTGCCTTTTTATATACAAAAAATGAACAAAAATAAAGGACAACTGATGCTAGTAAACATGGAAACAACAGTAACAAACGGTGACCTACTGTGGCTTCGTGCAGGTAGCATCTTCATCCATTGGTGATGAAGCTAACAATTCAAAATGCGGCACAATAACAAAATAAGGAAACGGTCCATGGGAAAATGTTGTTTACAACCTGTCATTCGACTTTTAAAAATGGCATGTAAAGAATTAGTTTATATTCATGCATGCCTTGCACTCCTATTTTTCTGTGACAGCTGCCATTACATCCTACTCAGATTTAATAGTTATGAATACACAAAATGTGAAAGCTGAAATGATAACTGTTTCTTCTTAGAGAATAGCATCGGTGAAAAAAAACACAACATCACTTTACAAACCTGTTACGAATGTTCTCTGTTTGCTAAACAAAATGATTGTGTTTTTCAACTATAAACCACAGATAAGAAATGTCAGAGACTTTTGAAATGTAAATCTCTATACGCAAATGGGATAAATCCATCCTGCATACCGATTTTAAGATTACAACCTAAATTGAAAATTCATTCTAGGTTGTCAACTGTTAGTCGATGCTTGTATACAGACGTAAGGCTGAACATAATTATTTCACGATACACTAAAATAAACCGGCTACAAAATGCAGGTTGATGAGCAGCCACCTGCAGCTCAAGATACCACGAAGCTTTGATACGCCTCCTAAGAGGTGTGTACAGGGACGCCGAGCTGAGGTGACCACACACAAGCTCAAATGTGGAGACCCACACCAGTAGGATATTGATATTGTCGTCCTCCATTATACCTTGTGGCTGGCGCCCAGATGCTCATGCCATGCACAGAGATGCACACAGTCAGTGTTGGCAATTCCTTTAAGGACCATCTCCTGCATTGGACGATGTGAGAGGTCGGAGAAGTCCTGGGGTTTTGGGACGTGATGAAGATGAAATAGGGAGATGGGCGACCAGAGTTTACAACCTGCGAGCGGCTTCATAATCTAAATTGTGGCATTTCCATTATGGTTCCGAGAGCTATGAGCAGATGAATGGTGAGATCGGAAAAGGTTCACTGGTTGCTATGCTACCAAGTCTCCTCCTGGAAAATATCTGGGGTGAATCTGGAAGCAGGAAGACAGGGGAGGGGTCAGCAAGTAGCCATATAATCAGAATTAGTTATCCGTGAGGGAGAACAAAAGATAGGTTTTAGCTCCACATTTTACTTAGACATGCCAAATGGGGTGGACAGGAACTGCAATAATTAATTGATACAGCCACTCCAACTAGACATTCTGGTACTATCCGCAGCAGGAAGGAACACCAGTTCTAACACTGACAGAAGGGACAATAGCTCATCCTCATGAAGGAGAAGACCAGATCTTCTGCATGCAGACAGTGGCTGGGCCTATTTTGGTTGACAGACTCTGGGTAGGCTTGCAGTGAACTGTGACAGTGCTGATAAAAAGAGGTATGTAAAACTGGCACCTCACTAACACCTCTTCACAACATTTCTGAGCCTTGTAAGAAAATGTTTTAAAGAAATAAATCACTGTTTTTAATGCTGACAGAAAGAAAATCCCTGCTGGCTCTCAGAGACAGGTGCTGCTCTTTTGCTTTCTGCATTTTGATTGCATGTTTAGGAATGATTGACCCCTTACAGAAGAACAACAGTTTGCGGTTTACCAGGACCTAGGCATGATTTCAGACTGACCACAATAATGCCTTGGTCGGCAAGACAAAGTTGGTTTATCATGCTCAAAGTTTTTATGTAAGTGCTGGTCTCTCTAATTGAAATCAAAATCTTCCAGCAGGGCAAGGTCCAAGGCCCTCTTTGGTGAGGGATACCTCAAAGTCGGATATGTTGAGAGATAAGTTTGGGTTGAGTTTATTTGTATGATGCATGTTTTAACTCTTCTAGCTCTATGAAATTCCAATGGTGTTTAGGATTGGAAGCCCAAAATATGAGGTATTGTTTATGCCAGGAACCTGTCATTTTGTCTTTTGCCAAATTCTGTAGGAGTGGATGTCGTAGCAACATGAACTGTTTTTCAGGTTTATTACTAAATGACAGAAGTGCCTTTTTTGTTGTTCACATTCTGGTTATTTATTTTTTCAACTTTTCATCATCTCAAGACCATTTTTACAAAGTCAACGTAAGGAAAGTGTAATATCAACATGGATGAGTATCTTTGCAGAGATTTTTTTATAAACTATGGCTCGTTAGTCCCTATATTTTCCCTATCACCATGATTTCTTTCATAATAGCATCTCATTTACCATTGTGTCAGGCATGTTTAGGTTTGAGGTTTACTTGCTGTTTTTCACCAGTCAGGGCTTTTGTGAAAAGTAACTGATAGCACTGAAGACGTGTATAGTACTGTGTGATACTTTTCGTAGTTCACCTCCTCATCTAGAGTGCCTTAATCTGTTCGGAACAAAAGTGAACCTTCCTTCAAGACTACGATGCTTGAGAGTATGTGCTGTCTACCACCAGTGATTATGTAGAATGGTGTCAGATATCTTTGTGGTGGTTAGCTGAGCATCCCTGGTCTTATATTTAATAGTGGTAACCCTTCGCTGCCAGCCCTTTTCCCCCTCCTGTGGTGAGCCTTTTTTGGGTATTTGGGGCAGTTCGCGCTTAGGTCCTCATAACTTTTTGTTCACATAAGCTACCCACGCCAAATTTGCGTCCTTATTTTCCAACATCCTAAGGATTCTAGAGGTACCCAGACTTTGTGGGTTCCCCTGAAGGAGACCAAGAAATTAGCCCAAATACAGTGACAATTTTGTTTTTTTCAAAAAAATGGGAAAAAAGGGCTGCAGAAGGCAGCTCGTGTTTTTTTCCCGGAAAATGGAATCAACAAAGGGTTTGCTGTGGCAAGATCACCATCTTCCCAGCTTTCAGGAACAGGCAGACTTGAATTGGAAAACCCCATTTTTCAATACAATTTTGAAATTTTACTGGGACATACCCCATTTTTACAATTGTTTTTGCTTTCAGCCTCCTTCCAGTTAGTGGCCAACATGGGTGAGAAACCAATGCTGGATCCCAGACAGCTAAACATTTCTCAAAAGTAGACAAAATTCTGAATTCAGCAATGGGTCATTTGTGTAGATCCTACAAGTGTTTCCTACAGAAAATAACAGCTGAAATAAAAACATATGGAAATTGAGGTAAAAAAACCAGCCATTTTTCTCCACGTTTTACTCTGTAACTTTTTCCTGCAATGTCAGATTTTTTAAAGCAATATACTGTTACGTCAGCTGGACTCCTCTGTTTGCTGGGATATATAGGGCTTGTAGGTTCATCAAGAACTCTAGGTACCCAGAGCTAATAAATGAGCTGCACCTTGCAATGGGTTTTTATTCTATACCGGGTATACAGCAATTCATTTGCCGAAATATAAAAAGTGAAAAATAGGTATCAAGAAAACCTTTGTATTTCCAAAATGGCCACAAGATACGGTGTTGAGAAACAGTGGTTATTTGCACATCTCAGAATTCCGGGGTGCCCATACTAGCATGTGAATTACAGGGCATTTCTCAAATAGACGTCTTTTTTACACACTGCCTTACATTTGGAAGGTAAAAATGTAGAGAAAGACAAGGGGCAATAACACTTGTTTTGCTATTCTGTTTTCCCCCAAGTCTCCCGATAAAAATGGTACCTCAATTGTGTGGATAGGCCTAGCGCCCACGAAAGGAAATGGCTCAAAACACAACGTGGACACATCACATTTTTTCACAGAAAAAAGAGGTGTTTTTTGCAAAGTGCCTACCTGTGTATTTTGGCCTCTAGCTCGGTCAGCACCTGGGGAAACCTAGCAAACCAGCACATTTTTGAAAAACAGACACCTAGGGGAATCCAAGATGGGGTGACTTGTGGGGATCTGACCAGGTTCTGTTACCTAGAATCCTTTGCAAATCTCAAAATTTGACCAAAAAAACTATTTTTCTTCTCATTTCGGTGACAGAAAGTTCTGGAATCTGAGAGGAGCCACACATTTCCTTCCACCCAGCGTTCCCCCAAGTCCTCCCGATACAAATGGTACCTCACTTGTGTGGGTAGGACTAGCGCCCACGAAAGAAAATGGGCCAAAACACAACGTGGACACATCACATTTTTTCACAGAAAACAGAGGTGTTTTTTACAAAGTGCCTACCTGTGGATTTTGGGCACTAGCTCAGCTGGCACCTGTGGCAACCTAGCAAACCAGCACATTTTTTAAAACTAGAGACGTAGGGGAATCCAAGATGGGGTGATTTGTGGGGCTCTGACCAGCTTCTGTTACCCAGAATCCTTTGTAAACCTCAAAATTTGACCCAAAAAACACTTTTTCCTCTCATTTCGGTCACAAAAAGTTCTGGAATCTGAGAGGAGTGACAAATTTCCTTCTATCCAGCGTTCCCCCAAGTCTCCTGATAAAAATGGTACCTCACTTGTGTGGGTAGGCCAAGCGCCCACAAAAGGAAATGGCCCAAAACACAACGTGGACACATCACATTTTTTCACAGAAAACAGAGGTGTTTTTTACAAAGTGCCTACCTGTGGATTTTGGCCTCTAGCTCAGCCGACACCTGGGGAAATCTAGCAAACCAGTGCATTTTTAAAAACTAGACACCTAGTGGAATCCAAGATGGGGTGACTTGAGGGGCTCTGACCAGGTTCTGTTACCCAGAATCCTTTGCAAACCTCAAAATTTGACCCAAAAACCACTTTTTCCTCTCATTTTGGTGACAGAAAGTTCTGGAATCTGAGAGGAGCCACAAATTTCCTTCCACCCAGCGTTCCCTCAAGTCTCCCAATAAAAATGGTACCTCACTTGTGTGGGTAGGCCTAGCGCCCACAAAAGGAAATGCCCCAAAACACTATCTGGACACATCAAAGTTATCAAATACAAAACTACCTGTTTTTTGCAGGGGGGCACCTGCGTTTTTGGTCCTGGGCTCAGCAGCCTTCTAGGGAAACCTACCAAACCCAGACATTTCTGAAAACTAGACACCCAAGGGAGTCCAGTGAGGTGTGACTTGCGTGGACCCCCCAATGTTTTCTTACCCTGAATCCTCAGCAAACCTCAAATGTAGCTACAAAAATCACATTTTTCCCACATTTCTGTGTGGGATCACCGCATTGGGACACATTTCATACCACCCAATGTTCCCCTCAGTCTCCCGGTAAAACTGATACCTCATTTGTATAGGTGGGCCAAGTGCTTGTGAAAGGGAAGAGCCAAAAACATGTCGATATTGAGGGGGAACAAAAGGGGTCCAAAAGGGAAGTTTGCGGTATAGATGAGACAATGCTGGGTGGTAGGAATGTTGTGGATTCCTGCAGATTCCGGAAGGTTCCATAAAAAAAACGTGGGAAAAATGTGTGATTTCCAGCAAAGTTGGAGGTTTGCAGGGGATTGTGGGTACAAAAATGGTGCGGGATGCATGTGAAACACACCACCCTGGAATCACCCAGATGTTTCATTTTCACATGTGTCTAGGTCTTGTGGATTTTTCTACATGGCAGCGTCCCAAAGTCCATAAAGTGCAGCCCTCACCATTTCAAGTGGGACGATTTTGAGAGTAAGCCAAGTTCTCATGGCCCAAATGTAAAACTAAAACCCAAAATAATCAAATGTCTTCTTGCTTGCTGTGGAATAAGATGTTTTAGAGTGCGAGGGAGAGCTGAAAGACTGTTACCCCCTTCAGTTGAGGTGGGGGCGTAACCAGGCCCATACTGGTTGGTAGCCACCATCCCAATATTTTTTATTTTATTTTGTTAAATTCCCTGGCATCTAGTAGACTTTCTGCCCTCCCAGGGGTGTGGATCAGGGGTAATTGCCCCATCTGCCCACTGGTGGGTAGAACAACTTTGGCCCCCATTATTTGGGGTGGGGGTATGGCCATACCCCCACCCTCTTATTTTTGAAAAAAAAACTTGTGCTAAAATAAATTTGCCCCCCTGGGATGCGACCCTTGCCTACGGGGTCGCTCCCCTTGCTTAACATTGACGCAAAAAATATCTCTGGTGTCTGGTGGTTTCTGCTTGGGGGCAGATTGGCATAGCAGAAATCGGCCGATCTGCCCGCAAAGGGGGCAGAAATGGCCTAAATACAATTTGCCCCCCCCCCAGGGGAGCGACCCTTGCCTAAGGGGTCGCTCCCCGTCTGTAAAACAACAACAACCACAAAATCCCTGGTGCCTAGTGGTATCTGCCCCCCTTGGGGGCATATCGGCCTAATTAAAATAGGCTGATCTGCCCCCCAGGGGGCAGAAATGGCCTAAAATAAATTTCCCCCCCCAGGGGAACGACCCTTGCCTAAGGGGTCGCTCCCCTTGCGTGAAATTCACACCAAAAAAAACCTCCCTGGTGTCTAATGGTGTCTGTCGCCCTTGGGGGCAGATTGGCCTCATAAAAAATAGGACAATCTGCCCCCAAGGGGGGAAGAAATGGCCTAAATATAATTTGCCCCATAGGGGAGCGACCCTTGCCTAAGGGGTCGCTCCCCACCTGTAAAAACAAAAACAAAACAAAAATAAAAAAAATGATCCCTGGTGCCTAGAGGTTTCTCCCCCCCGGGGGCAGGTCGGCCTAATAATAGGCCGATATGCCCCCGGGGGGGGGCAGAAAAGGCCTTCAAAAAAATGTCCCCCCTGGGAGCGACCCTTGCCCAAGGGGTCGCTCCCTCATGCCAATTTCATAAACAAAAATAAATCCCTGGTGTCTAGTGGGCGTTTTAGCAGCCGGATTGCTTGCAATCCGGCTGCTAAAATGCTCATAGAGACTTCAAAGGGAAGGAAATCCCTTTCCTTCCCTTTGAAGCCTCTCCGGCCTCCTCCACATGATCGGAAGAGAAATGCCTTTGCATTTCTCTTCCGATCGTGCTGGAAGCTGAGCTTCCAGCGCGATGGGAGGAGGCCTCTGTGACAATCAGCGCGCGATCGCGCTCTGACATCACAGAGGGGGGTCAGGGGGTGGAAGGGGAAGGGCTTCCCCTTCCATCCCTGCCTTTGGGGGGTGGGGGGAACCCCACAGAGGCTCCCTCTGGGCTCTGTGCCCAGGACGTAATGGGTACGTCCTGGGCACACGAGCACTGTGCCTCAGGACGTAACCATTACGTCCTGGGCACAGAAGGGGTTAAAGAGTGCTGATACACAGTGGTTCAGTGTATCCCTAGTAAGAGAACATTGGATGTGTAAAAGGTGAGTTTATCAAAATGGACTTGATTTTGTTCAAGCAGATCAAGGAGTAACAGCCAATGAATTATCCTAGGTACAGGTGCTACAATGAGTTGATCATATTTAGGCTGAGTGTGAGTGTCAAAGACATACAAGTTTCATTGAGAGGAAACGTGTGATTTGGTTCTTTCATGTCAGGTTGAACACTTTTCTTTCATGGCAACTTCTGAGTGTTGAGCCCTGTACATCTTCTGTAGCTATCAGTTGACTTGAAGTGTCACTCAGAGCGCAGACTTTAAGCTTGTACTCTTAAATGCCCTTTTTGAATTCCCAAAGTTGTAAACTTAGACGTTTGGTCTTAGTTTACACCAAACGTCTAAGTTTACCTTTGTGAATCGGGCCCAGTGTCTTTAATTCACCCATTGCATCATTATGTTGAAGTGAGCCATTTTAAATGTTTCATTTTTTTCCACACAGTATGCGGTCTCCTTTTACACGTTTATACTTAAAGAATGGATTCAAATAAAAAGTGTAGTTTTATGAGAGACTACGAAAGACATGCCCAGGTGGAAAATATTGTGAATGTTTTTCCTTTGGAGTGCTTTAGACTTTTTGCTAATATCTGTTTCAGAATTCTCTAAATTGCAACACCTCCTCTATTCCACCCCAGGTGAGATCGATCAATAACATTCATATGTTAAAACAAACAAAAAAGAAGGGCGAGCCCAGTATTCCAAGGGAGCTTGATAGAATTGAAGCAAATACTAACAGTAGTTCCATCTGATTTATTTAGGAAAGAGATTTAGGCCCTCATTACAACCCTGGCGGTAAATGCCGCCTACCGCCGTACTGACGGCTGCCAACATACCGTGACCACAACGGTAATCCGCCACGGGTATTATGACCCACACATAGAATTCTGCCACAATACAGACACTCACACAAGTCCGCCAGACCAAAGGTCAATGATAAACTGGCAGTACCAAAACCCACACCATTACGCCAACAGGAATATGCCCACATTATCACGACCCACAAATCACTGCGGCGGTCTTTCAATTGCAGTAAACCATTGGCGGGACATACCGCCGTGCTCAGAATACACGCACATTTACAAAACTACACCACATTGGACAATTCAAAATACACACACCTGACACACATACACACACCACACCCACACACCAAATCCAATATAAAACACACACTCACAATACCCATAACCCCTCACAGTGAAAAAAAAAGATAGCAAGCAGAGAGAGACAAGCAAGGAGCACCTACTCAATCAGAGGCACAGAACACCCTCACCCACACACAATTCATGCATATCACAGTATACACCACAACACATCACCCCACACATCCTCACACATATCACTCACACCACATCCATGGCACCACAAAGACACCCTAGGTTTTCAGAGGAGGAGCTAAGGGTCATGGTGAAGGAAATCATCCGGGTAGAGCCACAGCTGTTCAGATCACAGGTGCAGCAGACCTCCATTGGTAGGAAGATGGAGCTATGGCAGAGAATGGTGGACACGGTCAACGCCGTGGGACAGCACCCCAGAACAAGGGATGTCATCAGTAAGAGGTGGAACGACCTACGGGGGAAGGTGCGTTCTGTGGTTGCAAGACACCAGATTGCTGTACAGAGGACTGAGGGTGGACCCCCACCTTTTCCCCCACAACTAACAAAATGGGAGGAGCAAGTCTTGGCGATCATGCATCCTGAGGGCCTCGCAGGAGTAGCAGGAGGACTGGATTTTGGTAAGTCAAATCTTTAGTACTACAACCCCCACCCTACCTGCATGCTATTGCATACCCCCACCCTCACCCTCACTCCCATCACTCCATCACCTCTCTTATACCCCACCATCACAACCCACCCATCCCAATACCAAGCCCTGCATGCAACACCAATGCATGTACACCACTCACAGACCTGCATGGACACCCATCACAAAAGCATGCCCAGTAGGGAGACTCAGCCAGCCCACAAATTCATCACCCACACAAGGCCAAGCTAACAGGGAAAGCACAATCATAGAGGGAAACACACCCATGTAGAAGACGGCACATGCAGATACAATAAAAATGCATTTGCATCCCAACATGACCCCTACTCAACGTGACCGCAGAGGAGGTGGCAGCTACATCCAGTCCCGCCCCTGAAGAGGCCCACAGTGACGACAGCAGCTCTGCATGCCTGGATCAGGATGACCAACCTGGCCCACCAGGGGCCTCTGGAGAGTTGGTTACCCTGCCACAGTCCCAACCTACCACAGAGCCACCCCCTCAGGAAACACCAGCATAGTACCCACCCAGCAGGCCCATGCCACTGTCCCCAGAACACGTCAATCAGCAGTGTGTCCACCATTACAGGGACCCCAGGCAACCCCACAAACCCAGGACGATCAGGGACCTGAGGTCAGTGGCAGTGGGCACACGGTTCATGGTACAGAGGCACAGGACAACAGGGAAGCTGGGAGGACTGCTGTGCGACAGAGGGAGGACAGGCCCAGGGAACCCACTCTCCACGAGGCACTCTCCAACAACCTGGGAGCATACCACCATTCCCAGGAGACCATGGGCCAGGTACTGGCCAAGTTGCAGGAGACCCAGCGGCTGCAGGAGGGATAGTACCTGGGGATCAGGGAGGACCTAACAAAAATCTACACCATCCTGGTCACCATTGCAGGGGTGCTGGATGACATGGGCAAAACCATGAGGGAGGCAGTGGCACAACAAAGGGCATCTGACACTAGCCAAACCGAGGAACAGCCGTCCACCTCCGCTGGCGCTAGTGGACAGGAGGCCCTGCCACAGGAACAACAGGCCACCAGCACCCCACCCCCTGCAGAAGGAGAACCACCCCCAAACGGTCCCTGCGATCCAGGCAGAAGACAGGGAACATTGCCAAGACACCCGCCAGGAAATATGACTCTCCTGATAGTCACCCTTCTGTCCCACTCTGTTACCCAGTCCACCTTGGACTGCCATTGCTCCCCTTCCTATGCCCCCTTGGACAATGCACCTGAGATACCAAGAGACTGGACTCTAACTGGACATTCCTCCACCATCACCCCAGCCCCTCGCACATACCCCTATACTTATTGGCACATAAATAAACACCCTTGAAACAAATACCATACTGGAGTCAGTGTAATGAATCTCAAATGTATTAGTACAACATTCTCAAAGCATTGCAACCTATATGTACAGTGAAATATACTACAGGATGACCTTGGGTGGGCAGCAGAACATATAGCAGGAAACAGAATGGGGCACACAGATCTGAAAATAGAGAATCCAAAGGGAACAGTCCGTGGCCATAGACATAGGGTAAGAGGCTGCCATGTACAATGTCCAACAGATTACTGAAATGTTAAGTGAAGTTACAGTGTCTTACCTGTGTGTCACTTTATGTACTTCTGTATTATATTTGTTCTGTTGTCAACATCTTCTTCCTCTGCCTCCTCTTCATCACTGTCCACAGGCTGCAACAAGACCATCTCCAGGCACATCCTCCTGCAGAAAAGGCACCTAGAGTCTCAAGGCCAGGTTGTGAAACATGCAACATGCAACGATGATCTGGCACACCTTCCTGGGTGAGTAGTACAGGGAGCCACCTGTCAGGTGGAGGCACCGGAACCTGGCCTTCAGAAGGCCGAAGGTTCTCTCAATTATCTTCCTTGTACGCCCATGTGCCTCACTGTAACGTTCCTCTGCACTTGTCCTGGCATTCCTCACTGGGGTCAGTAGCCATGAGATGTTAGGGTAACCAGAGTCACCTGCAAATATATGGTGACAACTGTAAGATACACACTAACCCTTAGGGGAAATCCCATACCCAGACACCAACTTATACTTGGTGGGGACCTTTGGCTCACCTATTAGACACACCGGTGCCTCTGGAGGTGGCCCATCACATATGGGATGCTGCTTTTCCTCAATATAAATGCGTCATGCTCAGAGCCAGGATATTTGGCATTCACATGGGAGATGTATTGCTCCACCAAACACACCATCTGCACATTCATCGAGTAATAGCTTTTTCTATTCCTGTAAACCTGTTCATTTCTCCTGGGGGAAACAAATGCTACATTTGTACCGTCAATGGCACCAATGATGTTAGGGATATGTCCCAGGGCATAAATGTCAGCGTTCACTGTGGCGAAATCATCCACCTGGGGGAACACGATGTAGCTGCCCATGTGTTTCAGCAGGGCAGACAACACTCTGGTCAACACGTTGGAGAACATGAGCTGAGACATCCCTGATGCCATGGCCACTGTAGTTTGAAAGGAACCACTTGCCAGGAATTGGAGCACTGACAGGACCTGCACTAGAGGGGGGATACCTCTGGGCTAGCGGATAGCTGTCATCAGGTCTGGCTCCAATTGGGCACACAGTTCTTGGACTGTGGCACGATCAAGTCTGTATGTGATGATAATGTGTCTATCCTCCATTGTTGACAGGTCCACCAGGGATCTGTACACCGGAGGATGCTGCCATCTCATAATCTGCCTCAGCGGTTGTAGCCTATGGAAGAGAACGGTGAGCAGAGGGTCATATTTCCACATATATTGCACTAATGTTGCTGAATTTACTTTATAGAAGCAGTATGTGAATTAATGAGTCAGTTGATGTGCCAATGTCTGCTCTGACGCAGTTAGGTGCCATGCCCTGTGTCCCCCTGAAATGGCGGCTGCCTGACCTGTGAGGAGGGACAAGTGGAAATAAGGTAAGTACTCTGGTGTTGGGTACCGTCGCGGTAGGAGGTAAATGACCACCGTGCAGATTTGCATTGGTTATGGCGATGTACGCTGGCAGTGATGGTACACACTGCCGCAGACGTCACTGCCATTTTCTAACTATTCACTCACTTGCTACCTGACCGTCAACAGGAGAGGACCTACACTGCAAGTGCTGCTGTGACCTGTGTCTGGAAGCAACATTGGCTCATGTGTCTGGGGAAAGGGCCCCTGCCTTCACTGTGGAGGAATTGGAGAAACTAACTGATGGGGTCCTACCCCAGTATACAATTTTCTATGGTCCTCCAGACAAACAGGTGAGTACACTGTGAGCATGATGTGTGGGCAATGCATGTTTGGAGTGGTGTGGATGTAAGCCACATGTTAGGGGGTGCTGATGCGTCCTGGCTTGAATGCTGCATGAGAGGTGGTCAGTGTATGTGCGTCAGGGCATAGGTGGGAACTGGTGGGCAATGAGTACGACGGTCCGGACGGGTGAGTAATTTCCTTTTCTGCTGTCTTTTCCCTCCAGGTCAGCACCAACCAGAAAAAGGGTATTTGGCATGCCATTGCCTAGGAGGTGCGGACATTGGGGGTCTATCACAGGCAGAGCACCCACATCTGCAAGAGATGGGAGGACCTGTGCCACTGGACCAAGAAAACGGAAGAGGCCCAGCTGGGGCTGGCCTCCCAACATGGAAGGGGTGCCCGTTGCACCATGACCCCTCTGATGTTCCGCATCCTGGCAGTGGCCTATCCGGAGCTGGATGGGCGCTTGAGGGCATCACAGCAGCCACAAGGGGGTGAGTACAGATTTTGAAAGCTGACTTTGCACGCTTTAGGAGGTATCTGGGTAGGGGATGTGGGCAGTGGGCACCCCTAGGCCAGGGTGATCATGGCAGGGTAGGTCCCTTGTTGTGCATGCTCTGGAGCACACCTACCCAAATGGTGTAAGTGGCCATCTACTACTGTGCAGGGTCCTGTGGGTTTCAGGTATGCAGATGCTGGCATTAGGCATTGTACCCCATGGGCTGGTGACTGTCGCAGTAAATGGTTCGGCATGGCCTAGTGCATAGGGTGGCTCTCTGTGTATTGTGTACGCTAACGATAGTGGTGTTGCTAGCATGGACCAAGTGTATCCTCTGTCTCTTCCCCCCCATTTTTGTTTTGTCACCCTTTCCTTGTGTGCATTAGCATCTTCTGGAGGAGGAGCAGAAGCACTGGCCATGGAGGGAGCTGCATCCCACATGGGCCTGGAGGCCGAATCCACGAGGGTGAAGGCACCAGTGGGACGGAGGGCGAGAGGAGCTCCACAACGGGGACAGGGGGGGAGACCACTGACAGTGACTTCTCCTCCGATGGAAGCTCCCTGGTGGTGGTGGACACCTCTGTGCCCACCGCAACAACAGGTACAACCGCCACCCCCCCCCCAGCACCGCCCTCCCAGCAGCCCCTCAGCGTGTTTCCCGTGCCCGCTCACCCAGGAGGGTGGGCATCTCCTTCGCCCCAGGCACCTCAGGGCCTGCCCCAGTCAGCCCTGCTGCCCTCAGTGAGGAGGCTATTGACCTTCTGAGATCCCTCACTGTGGCCAGTCAACCATTCTGAATGCCATCCAGGGTGTCGAGAGGCATTTGCAGCAAACAAATGCATACCTGGAAGGCATTCACTCTGGCGTGGCGGCCCAACAGAGAGCATTTCAGGCTCTGGCCTCAGCACTGATGGCAGCCATTGTCCCTGTGTCCAGCCTCCCCCCCCACTTCCACTACCCAGACCCAATACCCTCTACCTCAGCCTATCCCAAGCACTCCTTCAGACCAGCATGCACACAAATCACCACACAAAAGTGGCTCAGGCAAACATAAGCACCACACTTCATCTCACACGCACTCACACAAGCACCATGCCCATGCAAACACACCAACATCCACTGCCTCCACTGTGTCCCCCTCCTCCTCCTCGTTCACCTCCCTCCCAGTAGCATCTCCACTCACACCTGCATGCACTACATCTTCATCCACAACCTCCATCACCAGCACGCCATCACAACACAGCCCTCATGAGCAGTCACCACCCCCACAACCATGCACACATCCCCTGTGTCCTCTCCCAGTGTATCTCTGACCCCTCCTCCCAAAGTACACAAACGCAAACAAACAGCCATCCACCTCACCAGAGCATCCAGCCCATGCACATTCACCCAAACTCAGGAGATGTACACCTCCTACAACCACTCCCTCTTCCTCTACTCCCAAACCCTCTCCATCTTCCCGTCCCAGTGTGTCTAAAAAACTTTCCCTAGCAAACATTGACCTCTTCCCTATGCCTCCCCCGTCCTTCCCCTTGGGCCAGGGTGTCCAGATCCCAGGCCAGCACCTCAGCCACCAAGTCGGCGGACACTGTGGTACCTGCAAGTCCCAGAGGATCAAAGGGGGCACCCGTCAGGGCAGCCAGTGTGCCACCAACACCTGCAAAGAACCAACCCATTCCGCCACCTGCCAAGGTGAAGAAGGGGCCAGCATGCAACACGGCCAAGGAGCATGACCCACCCATCAAGGCCTCCTCCAAAACTCAAGCTGCCAGTGCCAAGGTCCCAGCAGCATCTACCAAGTTGGGGAAGGGGAAGAAAACCCAAGGCAAGGCACTTCTGGCCTTGGACGCTCCAGGTGAGGGACTGGTGCCCACCATCAGTACCAACAGCCCGTAACCTGTCCCACAGCAAGCCCTGCTGCAGGCACCACCACCTGCACCACCATCTGCACCGCCACCTGCACTGCCACCTGCACCGCCACCTGCCCCGCCACTGCCAAAACAACTGTCAGCAGCAGCATCCCCAGTGGGCAGCTGTCCGAGGCTGCAGGAGACGGCCTGGTGTCTCCCTCCACCACTGCCAGCACCTGCACCACGGCCAGCACCGGCAGCATCCCCGCCGCAGGCACTGCCGCAAGCACTGCCACCTGCACCACCATCTGCACCGCCACATGCCCAGCCGGTGCCACAATAACTGTCAGAAGCAGCATCCCCATTGGGCAGCCATCTGAGGCTGCAGGAGATGGCCTGGAGCCTCCCACCACCAATTGAAGCACCCCCATCAGCACCGGCACTATCACCAGTTTGCAGCCTTAGTCGGTGCAGGATGGAGTCTGGCCCTGCCTCCATGGAGTATCATGCTACCTGTTCCCTGCAAATCTCTTGCCTCTGATACCCAGGTGAGGGAATGTGAACTGCCACACCCCAAGTGCAGCATCACTGGGCATAAGGCCCCCTCCGGAACCAGTGGAGAAATGCATCCACTCACCCTATCCTTGGCAGGATGAAGCAGACTTGGCATGATGCCCCCTCCAGAACCAGTGGAAGAAGCCATCCACTCAGCCCCTCCTCAGCAGGATGAAGCACACTGGAAACAATGCCCCCTCGAGAAACAGTGAAGAAATGCAGCCACTCAGCCCCTGCTTGCCAGGATGAAGCACACTGGGCACATGGCCCCCTCCAGAACCAGTGGAGAAATGCATCCACTCAGCCCCTCCTTGCCAGGATGAAGCACACTGGGCACAAGGACCCCTCCAGAACCAGTGGAGAAGCCATCCACTTGAGAGACTATGGCTTTGCACTCCCCAGGACCAAGCAGTGGGGAAACCACCCACTTGAGAGACTTGAGAGACTGTGGCTTTGCACTCCCCAGGAGCAAGCAGTGGGCAAACCACCCACTTGAAAGACTGTGGCTTTGTACTCCCCAGGACATCGCTGTGGGCATGTAGCCCCTTCCAGGAGCAGTGGCGTAGTACCATTTTCTGGCTGAGGTGCACCCCCTTTCCCCCTTCCCCCTGAGGTGCCTGTGTGTTTACGACCAGATGCCCCTGCAGTGTTCTCTCCGTTTTGAGGCAGGAGTCAAGTGTGGGCGTCGTCCATGATTTTTGGCCCAGTGGGCCATGGACATTTGCAAAGGACAGTGTACGGCCTTCTGTACATATTGTAAATATTTGTATATACTATTTTTCTAATCGTTAAATATATCTACATACTTCAAAATATCACTGTTTGAACTCAATTGCTTTTGTCCTTGCGTTCTTCCAGTGGGTAATGGACTGTTGATGCATGTTTTTGTGTGTATGGTGTTGTGGGTGAGGGTGGGGGTGTTGCGTGTTGCGTGTGTCTGTCACTCTCTTTTCCTCCCCCCCTCCCCTGTGTGTTAGGTGCAGTACTCACCGTGGTCGTCGCCACCGCCTTTGATATCCGTCGTGTATGAGGAGGTAGGCCAGCATTGGCAGGACCTGCAGCTCAGGCTCCATGGCATCCTGGTTCTTGTTGATTGTCGAGAGGTGAGTAGTTTCCCTTCCAAGTCCTGTTTCCGCCAAGCTTTTGATGGCGTTGGTACCGCCCCAGAAAAGATGGCATATTGGCGGATTGTGATAGGGTGGGCGGTACATTGTCTTCTGCCTGTCTGTTGGCAGTGACCGCCGCTGTGTTTGTTGCTACTGCCGTGTCAGTCGGTGTGTTAAAGTGGCTGTCTATGTTGGCGGTTTCCGTTGTGGTCGTAATCCCATTTTTTACCGCCAGCCTGTTGGCGGTATTACCGCCACTTTATCACCAGCCGCCAGGGTTGTAATGAGGGCCTTAGTCACTTAGGGAGAAACCTATCTGTGCCACTGCCCTAAAAAAAGACAAACATGTATAGATAACCATTTTAAAATAAGATAATTTTGTACTGGTGATCTTAAATCAAAGTCAGATAAGTAGGTGCTCACTGTGACAGTGCAGCACAAGTGAACAGTGGGAAGAGTGTAGAAGTGCACAACTGAACAAGAGAAAAGAAGAAACAAAGTCTTGGCTGCATAAACATTTCATTTGTAACCACTGACCACAATGCTGGTTGAGTCTTTGAATTTACACAATGAACATCCAGCTAATACGTTAAATATGTCAGTGTTTTGTCCCCAGAAATAAATTATTTGAAGGGTCTTCATCAGGACAACAAGACAATGGTAGCAGCCTACAATATAATAAAAAATGCATTACTCTTTTGTGCAATCAAAATATGCATAAGTCATGAAATGATATGTTTTGGGTTCTTACCTCTATATGTATAAATTTGTAATAAACATGCTCTTGAACAAATCCAAAAATATCTGCAATAGAAATAAAAAATGTTTTGGTGTTTCACATGCATGTTCATTAATCAGTAGTGGTCACATATTGTATTACATGACTGATATCCAGAATTTTAGTCCTATCTTATTTGAAATCAAGTTATGGAAGGGGAAAACTAACTGTTCTGGGGCCAACTGTTAGCACAATTTGATAAATTGTCATTATATGTCTAGAAAAATAAGGGGTTTATGAAAGAGCTTTTGATAGACTAAAGATTTTGTTATATATAACTCTGTACTGAACTTTGTATTTGAAGAAAACATCTTGTATCACATGTTCCTTGAGAAAAACAGGTATTTCACACCTCAGGGAGGGGGGAGAAAATGATGATTTTATTAAAAACACAGAGGTTAATATTACTCATCTCTCTTTTATTGCCGTCATGCACAGCAGCAACAAGGATAGAACATGAACATTTAGAACACTTTAAACATTCTGGAACATGCAAAAATACAGAGATCCCACACACAGCCTTATTCTTTATTTTCTTGCTGTGAGTAAAGATTTCCATTTCTATATCCTACTGCTTTGTGCTGTCTTCCAGCTGTCGACCTCACATCATGAAATATCTTCTTTAAATCTGATCTGCATTAAAAGACAATATTCAATCATAGGGTGGGGTATATGACAACAAGTATGATATTAGCCCATGCGTCTTTAATTAAATCATGATTATTTCCCCACCAGAGCTGTGAGAAATCTGCATTTTATGGCAGAGGCCAACATTATGGATATTCAAAGCTTTCCACAGCAGTTTCCACACTACTCTCAGTGGGTTCAAAACAAAACCTTTCAAATGGAAATCACTTAAACTTCCTTCAACAATCACCACGTCTCTAGGCACAGCACCCCTTGCTGAATGTGCCACAAATTGTTGTACATCTACTCCAGGCCTCTTCATTACCTTCTTTATCCTGCTTGCCAATGTTGAAGTAGATACAGGATAATGAGAATGTGCAAAAGACATCAACTGTGATTCGCCCAATTGCATCAGACCTCAGTTCTAGACTCAGATTATCTCAGACATTCAACCACACACAGATCCTCATGATCATCTAGTTTTGGATTAAAATCGTTCTAGAGATAGCTCAGTCCTTTTCCTGGTATAAAAACAAATTCCCTCTGGTTGCTAACTCATTGAGGGTCTGTCTAAAGTCTGAATGTCTGACACGATACAGTAAGAAATTAAACAAAGTAGCATTGCTAATTTTAACTGCAAACTTCTCAAACTTAATTTTTCATTCTCTCCACTCCTTTATAGCTCTCATAGAACTTTATTTGTTTCCCATACTGACTGATAACTAGCCACAGGGAGAGTTTCTAAATGCACATTCTTAATAAATCTTTTTGCCAACACATTCTGTATATATTAAGAAACCCATCCTCCAAATATGCCCCATTGAAATACCCGATCTATATAAATTAACTCTACTAAATGATGTACTTATACAAAAAGTCTTTGTCAAGAAATATATTGTTTACTATAGATACTGAGACGGGATCTAAATCCCTTTCAGAACACCAATCAAACCCATCTTCTCCACACAAACCTATGTATTTAATGTTCCTAGTGCCCAAGACTCTTCAATGAGCTCTGAAGCCTCCAAAGATAATCCTGACACCAGTCAGACTCCCCTGAAATCATCATGCCATCAATTAAAACTGTGCGCCTAACATTTATTTGTGAAACTCTACTGTTGTATTCTGCAACAGCATGGTAACAGTACTGGGTCATCCACTTAGAGTTCCATCACTTCTGGAAATCACACTTCTGTCGACTAAAATGGTGTCACCTTTAATATGATCAATTTCCCTCTTCTTGTCTTCATTATAACTCGCTGAATAATTGGAAATGGATAAAGTTAACACATGCTCCTCCATTGTAGGAAAGCATATACTACTTTCTCTTCTGGGTCTGGTCTTCAATTGTAGAACAGTGGAACCTGGGCTTTCATGCTGTGGTCAAATATCTATTTCAAAAGGACCCTTTTTTTCCATCTCCTGCCTCTTGCATCTCCCTGTTAAACATCCAGTTGCTTGGATCCCCTAGATGTTTTGGATTCCAATTGGAAACAAAACTGCTTAAGTCTGGGATATGCTCCACCTGAATCCTAGTATTTTTGTCCAGGCAAAACTGTTGACACCCCCTAGCTAATTATGCTAGTGCTCTTCACCAGGAACCACGCAACCTGTTCACATATCTTACTGCAGACACATTGTTCGTATTAGGAAACCTAAACAAAGTTTGTTTTCTTGAATTGGAAGGAAACTGAGCCTGACCCTTTTCATGACAAAACCCCAAAACTCTATGATTTGAACCACCAGTTCCATATTTATAATTGGTTGATCTGAGCCATAATCAAAATATCATCTGGGTACACAATTTAGTATACACTTCCTGTTCTCAAACACACCATCACTGGTCTCATCACCTTTGTGAAACCCCAAAAATGATGTTGGCCCAAACGGAATCTCCAAATCTTTCTCTGCCAACAAAATCTTAGGTAATCCTGATATTCACGACAAAAGGAAAACGTTTTAAAAAACCACTCAAATCTCAAGGATTAATCACTGGTGCCCTACCTGTGTCCTTTTTCTCTACTAAGAATGTGTTGTTCACAAAACCGTTTGAACTGTCTATTGACAATTTTATTGCTCATTGCTCATGCAATGCCTTGACTTTATGAAACACCACTTCTTGTTCCTGATTTGAGAAACTTAATGGCCTTGGTTCTTGCACTTAAATGGTGAATGTATAAAATCTATTTGATAGTCCTGTACCATCTCCAGAGACCAAGAATCCATTGTTATTTTCTTTCACCTCATTAAAAACTGGGCAAATCTGCCACCTAGTTTTATAAGGATAAATTATTGTTGTCTTTCTGAACATATATGACGCTCCTACCTGATACTACTCTTGAGCTCCTATCTCCTCTGGAATTTTGAGATCTGCTTTTTGATGATGAGTGAAGAAGATCGATGATTTGTGTCCTCCAAATGGTCTATGTCCTCGTGTAAATTAAGCACAAGGGATACCTTGGCCTTGATCTGGGTACCAACCCAGCATTTTCATGGCCCATCGAAAAACTGTCTTGATATCTTATTTCACTTTTTATATTGAATTGAAGGTACCAACATACCAGTTTTCCACATACCCTTAACAAATTTCTGTCCAAGCCGAAAACTGTCTGAGGTTACTCCCTCTTCTTCACTAGCTAAATCTGCTAGTTTAGGATCTATTTCTGTAACATAATATTTCTTCTTTCAACACACAAGCAACATTAGTATTTCCAAGTGAACAAACTGCCTGTGCACCTATTGCCTCAATTCCTTCACATTAAGGCATGTGTCATTCAAGTATGCATCCTTACACAACAAAAATTGTAGTCAAAGGTCCTAATATAACGAGAAGGCTAATCTGGCATTCTTTAAGCTCTTTAAAGAATCCCTTTCTTGCACACTGACAAGTGATGTTAAAAACCACCAAGATCTTAGGAAACAACTCCAGTGTATAAGCCTCCTTATTTGGTAAAGTTGATACACGGAATTCTGATCTGAAACGGATCCTCACCTCCTTTGGAATTTCTCTACAAATCTAGTACTAAACATACTGGACAAAAAGTAGGACTGGAGACACCGGTAAAGATAAATGAAGCTGCACTAACAACATATCAAACATATTGGCCCTTATTACGAACATGGCGGTTCAGACCGCCATGCCGGCGGTTGCAGAAAATACCGCCACCGGTATAGCTGTCTGAACCGCCATATTCTGAACAAGGAAGGGCCACCAGAGGTGGCCCTCCGCCACCGCCAGGCTACCTCCAACAGGCAGCCTGATGGTGTCAGATTACTTTATCCGACATGGCATCGCTGCAAGCAGCGCTGCCTTCCGGATAAACAACCCTTGTTCCTCCAGCCTTTGCCTGGCGGGCTCCCCCACCACGGAAAGGATGGCAGAAGTGGTGCTCCGGGTCCCCCTTGCAGTGCCCCGTCGCACAGGTCACTGCCCGATTTCCGGCAGTGAACTGTGTGACGGGTGCTGCTGCACCTGCTGCACAGCGGCATTGACGATGGCTCCATGTGGAGCCATCGTCAATATCCCGGCCCTGCATTCTGCTCCAGCAGAATGTCTATTATTCAGCCGGAAGGGTATCAAGGGGGCTGGCGGTCCGTGGTAAGACCGCCAGCATGAACGCGGCGGGCTTCCCGCCGTGTTCATAATGACCCCCATAATATGAAATGTCATATGACCCTTTATCACCTTAAACAATATATTCTTTATTCAACCTATGGTTTTTAGGCTTCTCAACATCTTGATCTGAATCATGTAACTCTGTTGAAAAACTTATCTGCACATCTCCATTGTTTGAGGGTTCATCACAAACTACTGCTTTATGACCACCTGGCTCGGTCTTTATAGTTTTGTCTGATGTCCCTTTCAAAGCTCATACTAACTTTTTATCCTTACGAGCAACTTGTCCTTTCACGTTTCCGTCCCCCGGATAGATGCTTCTCTAAATTTTTAATTTCTGTGGCACTTTCTTTCATTCATGTGTCCATGCAGCTAACTGACCCTGTGGCTCACCCATTGACCAACATCTTTCCTCATCTGCTATTAAATCACCAACATTCTCTTTAATAGGCAGTATATTCTCCAAATATTCTTCTACTCACTCAGCCAACTGGTTAACTAAGTTAATTAATTCTTTACCCACGGAGCTCTGTATATTACCATCTGTCTTTGCTCCTCTTATATTAATGTTATTAAGAAAAATATTCAATTGTTATTTACTTCCCCTGGATGTTTAGCAAGTTAATTATACTTCTCCTTCCTAACTAAATTTCCACACCCCAAAATTCCCTATGCTCTAGAATACCAACGCACTGAAGAAAAAAAAAAAATGGAAGACCTTACATGTGTACCTGTGTGTACTTCTTACTTAAAATGTCTTGTGTTTCCCTAAACTGCCAATTTCAACTCTGCTGTTATGAGAAAACCTCACCAGCTGCCCCATACAACAACTTTCAAATATAAGCACTATGTAACAGCATGATGAAACAACTGACTTAGAATTCCTCCATTTGCTATCAAAGCAGTCACCTGGTGCACAATATCTCACTAATTCAATTAAAGGTTTTTGAAATTGCTAAATCTCCTTATGATATGCAATCGTAATACAATATATGGGGAGCCCCAGAGCTGTAGGGGATGTATTTCTAACCCACTGTCTCAAGGAATTAGTTCAATGCATCGGAAGGCCATTTGGACTGCAGTCCTGACACTAACATGCTGAACAATCCCACCGGTTAGTATTTTCAAGTTATAATAAACACCTCTAAACAGGTCCAGGGACAATGTGCTAATCCAAACAATTGTTCATGTATGATTATTACACTCAAGATAGCACTGAGAAACAGGGGCTTGAACTCTAAGGGGCATATTTATACTCCGTTTGCGCCGAATGTGCGTCGTTTTTTTCGACGCAAATTCAACGCAAAACTAACTCCATATTTATACTTTGGCGTTAGACGCGTCTAGCGCCAAAGTTCATGGAGTTAGCGTCATTTTTTTGCGTGAACACCTTCCTTGCGTTAATGATATGCAAGGTAGGCGTTCCCGTCTTAAAAAATGACTCCGATGCATATGCGTGGGATTTATACTCCTGGGCAAAAATCACGCCCGGGAGTGGGCGGGGCAAAAAACCCCGCATTTGCGCCGGATTTTAGCGCCTGGGTCAGGGCAGGCGTTAAGGGACCTGTGGGCTCAAAATGAGCCCACAGCTGCCCTCCCATGCCCCCAGGGACCCCCCCTGCCACCCTTGCCCACCCCAGGAGGACACCCAAGGATGGAGGGACCCATCCCAGGGACATTCAGGTAAGTTCAGGTAAGTATAATTTTTTATTTTTTTTATATTTTTTTTTGGCATAGGGGGGCCTGATTTGTGCCCCCCTACATGCCTCAATGCCCAATGACCATGCCCAGGGGACATAAGTCCCCTGGGCATGGCCATTGGGCAAGGGGGCATGACTCCTGTCTTTACTAAGTCAGGAGTCATGTAAATGGCATCTGGGCGTCGTTAAAAATGGCGCAAATCGGGTGGAGGCGATTTTTTGGCGTCAACCTGACTTGCACCATTTTAAGACGCCCTAACGCCATTTTCCCCAACGCCGGCGCTGCCTGGTGTACGTGGTTTTTTTCCACGCACACCAGGCAGCGCCGGTCTGCTAGCGCCGGCTAACGCCATTCAATAAATACGGCGCCCGCATGGCGCTTCAGAATGGCGTTAGCCGGCGCAAAACTTTTTGACGCTAAACTGCGTTAGCGCAGTTTAGCGTCAAAAAGTATAAATACGGGCCTAAATAGCAAAACCTGCCTTGTGATTTTTATTGGATAGATCACACAGCATACATATGAATAGCTATTGGCGGATATTCCTTGTCACAGCTCTAGCACAAAAACAGAGATATGATCTAAGTGAAAGATGGCTCCAACATGGCTTCTGGAATCAACTCTCCAACTGAGAGCAGGGGACTTGGCAATTTAGTGCGACCTCGGACCATAGATCTGGTGCATAGACCAATGAATGGTTAAAACCCAGGGTTTTTATACCACTTGAACTCTGTTTTTACATCATAACTACAAAATAAAACAGGTTTGGTATCCCTAAGCCAACTGTCAGACTAAACTAACATGGCACAAAATACATCAGCTCGATTCACATGCTGGTATTAAGCATCCATCTTTGTAAATAATAAGCTTAAACTGTAAGGGCCATATTGCAAAGACTGCACCCATAAACAAACCAAAAAATTGCCAGCCTACAGAATTGTAGTCCATGATAGCATCAGTAATTTTGCATGTGCTCTAAGAGCACCACATTTTCTTAATAAAGATAAAACAAGTCGTACAGCAAGCATGGAATGACAACAGACTAACAGAGTCACTGTGTTCACAGTAAGTAAATTGCCAAAGCCCCTTGTTATACAAGAACTAACAAACAACCTCTACCATAGTTAATAATCAATGCATAATAAAATAATTACTGCTTCATAAATTAATTATTCCTTATTGTATCCTTACTTTAGTTGTATTTTTTGTCCTAAGCCACTCATAAATGCATTTGAAGCTTTCTGATCCGCCTATAACTAATCAACCCTCCAGGCATAGTACTTATCTGAACAGCAACACAAGAAAAAAAGATGGCTGCATATTGTCTGTAATTAATGTGCGCTACAGAATGTTTAAAGTGTTCTAAATGTTAATGGTCTATCCTTGTTGCTTCTGTGTATGAGGGCAATAAAGAAGAGATGCATAATATCGGCCACTGTGCCTTACCAAATTATTACGAGTTTTACAATAGAAACTAAGGCCCAAATTTAAGAAGGCCTAGTTTCACCTAGCACCACATTGGCATAATTTTTTTATAATAATGTGGCGTTAGGTTGGCAAAAATGCAGAGCCAAATTTACAAAGTGTCGCAATGCACGCATTGTGCCACTTTGTACACCCTTGTGCCACATCAAAGTGTCACAATGCAAACATTGTGCCACTTTGTACACGCTTGCGCCACATCAAAGTCGCGTAATGTACGCATTGTGCTACTTTGCACACCCTTACGCCACATTATATCTGCTCCAGGCATAATGTCTGCAATGGGACATTCCTCTGTTGAGAGGCCCAGATAAATGGCACAGTGGAATCTCTGAGATTCCACTGCACCATTTTACTCATAATTTTTAATGCAAGCTCAGTGCAGGCGTTAAATTGAGGCACACCATTGTTTATGATGGGCCTGTATGAACCATGCAGGATTGGTGTCACCATTTTTAGCGCTAATCCTGCAAGGTACCACAATAGCGTCAGAAATTATGATGCTGTTGATCCTAAATTGCACCATGATGTGCTGTATCATTAATACGGCACACACATGGTGGCGTTAGGGGGCACAATGGGGCACAAGAAAAGTGGTGCTTGATGTAATGAAGCGCCACTTTTCTTAAATCTGGGCCCAGATATGAGTTCACCTAAAGCATGCTGAAATAATTGTAAACTTGGGAGTATTCCACCTCACACAAAAATGGTGTGAAAATAATTAATGTTCATACAATGGCATTGCCTAAATATAATGTTTTTAAGTGGAAACAGTGTGAAACTGTCTCTGTCTTCTACTTTCAAGACACCATCAAACTAAGCCAGTATATGCATGTCCGACTCCCAACTTTCAAAAGGGGGCTTGCACTACGTGCATGCTGTCTGGTAAACGGAAAACTTAATAAAGTCTACTAAAAAGACATTAGCAGTAACAAATTTACAGTGATCACAATGAGCACATAGCCAGAAATGAAACAACTATAAACTTTCATTTATTTTCGATTGCGACACTCTCTTTTTTCAAAAGAAGATGTGATCTTTTTTTGCTCCAATAGAAATTTCTGCTCAGAGTTATATATCACAAATCTTTTAATTCAAATAAAGACTTTTCAAAAACCTTTTATTCCGTTATTTAGACGGGTAAAACATATTTTGTTATACTGCAGACTGCAACCATCCTCTTGTTGTCCTAATGAAAACTCTTCAACAATGTATTTCTGGGGTCGAAACACTGTCATACTTAACTTATTAGGTTGGCATTTATTGTGCAATATCAAAGTATGGACCAACATTGTGGTCGCTGCTTGAAAATTAACCTTCATATCGAGCAAATACTTGTTTGACTTTGACTCAGTTTTATTGATGAATATCAATATACGATTATATTGTTTAAACATTTATCATCAATATATGTTTATCTTTTGTGAGGAATGTGGCATAATAATGTGTGGAAGATCTTTGTAATTGCCCTAGTGTTTAATATATGGGCTTGAAGTATATCTTGTTTTGTATTATAGCCTTCAAAATGGTGCGGCACACCTAGAAAAATAGCGGATGTGTGTTGGTGTGTTGGTGTGTAGGTTCTGATGCTCTATTTGTTGATACCTATTTCAGGCTTTTCTATGTTTTGCGAAAGTGGATTTCCCAGGCAATCCATTTACTCTGGAATCCAAAGCCATGCTTTTCAAACAAGTGAATACTCATTTCTGGGTCTTTACTAATTTCACATGCTCATCACATTAATGCTAAACTCACAACATTTTCTCTTTCTTTAATGGTGTACATATTTCTTGTTTCTATGCATTTCCCTATTCATTATTTTTTTTACTTAGATACTCCATGTATATTGAAGGGGGATATATACCCTATTGTTTCCCGCATTAAATGAGTCCATTTTATATTAAATACATTCATTGATTGCGTTTTTCATTCTTGTTCAATGTGTTTTTGTCCCACCTGCTACCATTTAGTCCACCCACAATTTCAGCAGTACTATCTTCATTGTATATCCATAATTCATAATTCACCTGAACCCCAATAATGTATTCACCTAGTAAATCTTTCCAGTGGACAGCAAAAAGCTGCAAAGAATATGGCCCTCATTATGACATTGGTGGTAAATCCCACTTATTGCTGCGGTGACAGCCGGCAACATACAGCCAAGGTGGCGAATATAATAGTTCGCCATATTATGACACACACACACCAATCCGACAGAATACAGCCACATACACAAATCTGCCAGCCCAAAGGTCACTGATAAACTGGCAGTCCCAACACCCATAAAGTTACTCCAACAAAACAACACCCATCACATTATGACCCACGAATCACCACAGTGGACATTCAACGGTGGTAAACCATTGGCGGTACATACCTCTGCACTCAGAATGAACACCCACATACAAAACAACAGTACATTGGCCAATACTAAAAACACACACCTGAGAATCATACACACACCACCCTCACATACCCACACCACTATAAAACACACACCCACATTACCCACAACCCTTTACAAATACTAATCATTGCCACAAGACTGACACCAAGACCACTGTGATAACTAGACACACACCACTTACACCCATATATCCCTCACTCACTCACCCCACATCACACACCCCACCACATTACTCAACACGCTCTCACTAACACACACCACACAACACCCATGTCCCCACAAAGGCACCCCTGTTTCACTGATGAGGAGTTAATGGTGGAGGAAATAGTCAGAGTAGAGCCAAAGCTGTTTGGAGCACAGGTCCAGCAGATATCCATTGCAAGGAAAATGAAACTATGGCGGAGAATCGAGGACAGGGTAAAGGCCGTGGAACAGCATCCAAGAACAAGGGACGACATCAGGAATTGATGGAACGACCTACGGAGGAAGGTATGTTCCATAGCAGCAAGGCACCAGCTCGCCATACAGAGGACTGGCGGTGGGCCCCGACCTCCTCCCCCAAAGCTCACAGCATGGGAGGAGCAAGTCTTGGCAATACTGCATCCTGAGGGAGTCACTGGAGTTGCCGGAGGACTGGACACTTGTAAGTCAACAATTACCACTTACCACCTGCCATACCTGCATGCCATCTCACACCCTCACCCTCACCCTCACTCCCATCACTCCACTCCATACCACATACTGCACCTACACATATGACTAACACAATGCCTAGCCCTGCATGCCATACCAATGCATGGACAGCCCTCCCAGCCCTGCATGGACACCCATCACCAAAGCATGCACAGCATAGGGAAACTAACAATGCCACAAATCATCACCATACATAAGGCAAAAGGTGGCAGGGCAACACCAACAATAGTGGGGAAAGCCAGGGATGTATTATATGTCTAAGACATGAAGCATAATATATCACTTACATCCCCACAGGTACTCTAGCCAATGTCAGCGGAGAGGAGATGCCACGACTATCCGGTCCCCCAACAGAAGATGCCCCCAGTGATGACAGTAACTCTGGACTTCTGGATCTGGATGACCTATCTGGCCCAGCAGGGACCACTGGACAGCCGGTCACCCAACCCCCTTACAGTCCACCACAGAGCCTCCCCCTTCAGTATCCAACACCACAGCATCCACCCAGCGTACCCACACCTCTGTCCCCAGGACAAGTCAATCAGCAGTGTGCCCACCTGTACAGGGACCCTTGGCCACACTTCATACCCAAGACAAACAGGGACCAGGGGTCAGTGGCAGTGGGCACACCGTTCAGGGGACAGAGGCACAAGGCCAACAGGGACACTGGAAGGGCTGCTGTGTGCCAGGGTGAGGACAGGACTAGGGAACCGACTCTCCAGGAAGCACTCCCTGAGATCATGGGAGCCTACCAACATTCCTAGGACATGATGGGCCAGATCCTTGACAACGTGCAGGAGAACAGGTGGCTGCAAGAGGGACAGTATCATGGAATCATGGAGGACTTGCAGGCCATTAACACCACCCTGATCTCCATAGAAGGGGTGCTGGCAGACATGGCCAACATCATGAGGGAGGCAACAGCACACCAGCGGGCCCCTACCACTAGCCAGTCCATTGTCCAGCCCTCCACTACCGCTGCAGCTAGTGGGCAGGAGGCCTCGCCACAGGACCCACAGGCCACCAGCACCCCTCCCCCTGCAGAAGGTGAACCACCCTGTAAACACTCCCTGCGACCTAGACAGAAGCCAGAGACACTTGTCAAGAACCCCGCTAGGAAAATAAACTGTCCTAATTGTCCCCCTTGTGTCCCACTCAGTAGCCTTGTCCACTTTGAACTGCTTTTGCTCCCCCTTCCTATGGCCCCTTGGACCCTGCACCTGTGCTACAAACAGACTGGAACAACATCCTGGACTTTCCTCCATCATCACCCCATTCCATTGTATTTTCCCCCTAATTTCTTAGGACTACAATAAACACCCTTGGACAAAACCCGACTTGATTACTAGTATTTTATGTATTGAAAATGTGTATTTATGGAAGTAGTCACATCTAGTGCAAATGAACTGTACAATGTGAGAGCATATAAATAATGACCTGTTGCTGGCTGTAGTCAGCACATCAGTACACAGTTGTTATATCACCAACATCTGTAAAATGACAAACCCTTGGTGACAGTAAGTTGAGATGCAAAGGAAGTTAATGCTATCATGCTACTGCCACACAGAATACACCAATAGTCATATGGATGTGAAGTTGCACTGTCTCACCTGTGTGCCATTGGAATTACTGACGGATAACTGATGTTCTGTTGTCCTCATCCTCATCCTCAGCCTTTTCATCCTCACTGTCATCAGTATCTACTGCTGCCTCAGGGGCATCTCCAGTCTCCTCCTCATGCAGAAAAGGTAAATGGCGTCTGAGGGCCCGGTTGTGCAACATGCAGCATGCCACTACTAACTGGGAGACCTTCTCGGGTGAGTAGCACAGGGATCCACCTGTCAGATAGAGGCACCTGAACCTGGCCTTCAGGAGGCCGAAGGTCCTCTCAATGACCCGTCTGGTTCGCCCATGTGCCTCATTTTAACGTTCCTCAGCCCCTGTTCTGGCATTCCTCACAGTGGCTAGCAGCCACAATAGGTTTGGGTAGCCAGAGTCACCTGCAAGTATTTATGGAGCACATTTAGCGTCACACAATCCTATGGTGTTAACATTAGAAGGCATACACTAACATACAGTGGGTGGGGACCAAGGCTCACCTATTAGCCACACCCTGTGCCTCTGTAGTTGGGCCATCACATTTGGGATGCTGCTATTCCTCAGACCAAAGGCATCATGCACCAACCCAGGATACCTAGCATTGACATGGGAGATGTACTGGTCCGCCAGGCACACCATCTGCACATTCAGTGAGTGGAAACTCCTACAATTCCTGAACACTTGTTCTTTCTTGCAGGGGGGGGGGGGAACAAACGCAATACGTGTACCGTCAATCGCCCCAATAATAATGGGGATATGTCCCATTGCATAGCATTCGGCCTTCACAGTGGCCAAATCTTCCACCTGAGGGAAAGAAATGTAGCTTCACATGTGTTTTACCAGGGCAGTCAACACTCTTGCCAGCACGCCTGAGAACATTGGCTGTGACATTCCTGCTGCCAAGCCCACTGTCTCTTGGCAAGAACCGAATGGGATCCCAGTCGGATGACAGATAGATGAGATCAGGTCTGGCTCCAATTAGGCACACAGCTCTGTGATTGTGACTCTGTCCAGTCTATAGGTGAGGATAACGTGCCTGTCCTCCAGTGTAGCTAAGTTTACAAGGGTTCTGTACGTGGGGGTATGTCGCCACCTCCTATTCATCTGCAGCGGTAGGTATCTAATGGACACAAGAATGAGTAGGCTGTCACAATTGGAACAATGGAACCACAACTTCAGTCTACTTGGTGCACTTATGTAATGGGACAGTGTTAATGGCGAGGTATGTGCCAATCTAATCTGTGATGCCATTTATGTTGATATGACTGTTCCCCCCCACTTGAAATGGCGACTGCCTCTCCTGTATGTAGGAACAGGTGGAAGTGAGGTAATTCCGCTGACGTTGGGCATTGTGGCGGAAGGCGGTCTTGCATTGCCGTGTAATTCCTCATTGGATAATATGGGGCTCTATGAAGTACAGTGGCCAATGGGGATCTGCTGCCGGTGGTGATGGTGTACACCGACGCAGACGTGACCGCCATTTGCTATCTGTTTCCTGACCTTCAACAGGAGAACACCTACACTGCGTGTGCTGATGTGAACTGTGTCTGGGACCCACCATGGCCCATGTGACCAGGGAAAGGGCCCCTGCCTTCACTTCGGAGGAGTGGGAGCGACTGGTGGATGGGGACCTGCCACAGTACAGACTGCTGTATGGGCCTCCAGACCAACAGCTGAGTACAGATTGTGCATGAAGCATGGGGGAAGGATGCATGGGGATGTGTGTGCAAGCCTTGTGTCATCGGGGCAGGGGGAATGTATTGTGGTTGTGTACATGGTGTGCACTGGGCAATGTGTGTGCCAATGGTGATGGAAATGGGGATGGTGGGCCATTTGTATGACAGGCTGGACTGTTTGTTTCATGGTGTTCTCCTGTCTGTATTGCCTCTGCAGGTCAGCGCCCATCAAAAGAAGGGATTATGGCATGCCATTACCAAGAACGTGTGGACCCAGGGGGTCTATGGTAGACGGAGCACCCATTGTCGGAAAAGGTGGGAGGATCTGAGACGCTGGGAACGGGAGACCGCAGAAGCCCAGCTGGGGATGACCTCCCAATGAGGAAGAGGTGCCCATCGGAACCTGACCCCCCTGATGGCCCACATACTGGTGGTGGCCCACCCTGGGCTGGATGGGTGCTTGTGGGAATCACAGCAGCCACAAGGGGGTGAGTACAGTGGGTATCATTACAAATTTTGGCAGGTGGGATGGGATCCAGGTGGTGGATGTGAGTTAGTGGGTGCACCTAAGGCCAGGCCAGAGAGTGCAGCGCAGGTCATCTCTAGGGTAATGGGTGTATATCAAATACAGGTACCCTAGCTTGTTAGCAGTCCATTTCAGGCAGGGATCATGGGTACCAGGAGGGGTGCAGTTGGCGGTGTCTGTCCCTCATCTTGCCTTAGCATCTAGCCATTTCCTTGGCAGTGCAATACATAGTTCTTAAGCCTGTTCCCTGTGTGTGAAGGTGCTGTGTATGCCAATGATGGTGTTGGTGTAGTCATTTACCCAGTGTTTCCTTTGTCTCTCTCTCTCCCCCCCTTTTTTCTTCTGTCATCCTCTACTTGTGTGCATTAGCATCATCTGGCAGAGGAGTAGGGGCACTGGTGACAGAGGGAGCCGCATGCCACAGGAACCAGGTTGCAGAGTCCACCGACGCAGAGGGAACTAGTGGGATGGAGGGCGAGGGGAGCACCACAGAGGAGATAGGAGGTGACAACACAGACTCAGATACCCCCTCCGATGGAAGCTCCCTGGTGGTGGTGAACACCTCTGTGACCACCACAGCTGCAGGTACTGCCGCCACACCCTATACTAGCACCACCCTCCCAGTATCTCCTCAGCGAGTTGCCCGTGCCTGCTCACCCAGGCAGGTGGGCATCTCCTTCACCCTAGGCACCTCAGGCCCTGCCCCAGTGAGCCCTGCTGCCCTAAGTGAGGAGGCTATTGACCTCCTGAGATCCATCTCTGTAAGGCAATCAACCATTATATATGCCATCCAGGTGCTGGCAGCCCAGATGCAGCAATGCAATGCATTCACTGTGGATTGGCAGCCCAACAGCGAGCCATTGTCCCTGTTTCCACCATCCCCCCTCCAACTACCACTTCCCAGTCCCATTCTCCTCAACCCCAACCCATCCCAGGCACACATACTGATGAGCATGCACACAAGACAACACCCAAGAGTGGCACAGGCAAACACAAGCAACACGCTTCATTCCACAAGCCCTCACGCAAACACCAGACAGTTGCAGACACAACAACATGTACTGCCTCCACTGTTGCCCCTTCCTCCTCCATCTCCCTCACAGTTACGTCCACACTCACACTTGCATGCAATACATCAACATCCACCACCAGCATCACTACACCAAGCAGCACACACACCTCACTAGCAGGCACATCCACAGCATCCATGCACGCATCCCCTGTGTCCTCTCCCACGGTGTCTTCCCCCCTCCTAAAGGACATAAACACACGCACTCACACACCCAACTGCCATCCACCTCACATCAGCATACAGCCCATGCACCTGCACCCAAATCCAGAAGACATACACCTCCTACAACCACTCTCTCAACATCCACTCCCATCACTCCTCCCTCCTCCTGCCCCACCGTCCCTAAAAAGCTTTTTCTTTCCCAACTTGACCTCTTCCCTCCCCCTGCCCCCGTCCCAACGACCCAGCACAGCACCTCAGCCAAACAGTCCAAGGGGACAGTGGTGGCACCACCTAGTCGTGGTGGGAAGGATACCACACCTCCAGCCAAGAAGGGGAAGGAGCCTGCACCTCCTGCTTTGACGTGGAAGAAGCCCCTGACTCCTGCCCGGAAGGCTAAGGACCACATACAACCTGCCATGAAGGGGACGAAGCCATCAACCCCTGCCAGGAAGAGTAAGGAATCCACACCCCATGTCATGGAGAGGACAAAGCCCTCTACTCCAGCAGAGGCTGTCAGAGTGACACCTCCACCACCACCAGTGGTCACGGGGCCCCCACCACCACCTGAGGAAGTGCAGCTATCACCACCTGCAGAGGCTGCCCAGGAGGCACCTCCATCTGCCACCACACTGTAGCCATTACCACCTGCGGAGGCTTTCCCAGGAGGCACCGCCATCTGCCACCACACTGCAAACATCACCACCAGCGGAAGCCATGTAGGCCACCCTCCAGGGGCTGCTGTATGAGGGGCCCCCTCCAGAACCAGTGGGAAAGTCACTCACCTGAAAGACTCTGGCCTTGCCCTCCCCAGGACAGAGTAATGGACATGGAGCCCCCTCCAGAACCAGTGGGCTTGTTCCCGACTCCAGCTGAGGTGCCCTTCCCATCCCCTTGAGGTGCCTGCCCACTTACAAACTGATTCCCCTGCAGTGTTCTATCCAGATGAAGTCAGGATTGGAGTTTGGCTTTGGACAGTGCCCTGTTTCCATGTGGGCCCTTTAAACATTGGACTGGACAGTGTCCCTTTGTGTACATATGTACATATCTGTTTAAGGGACAATTTGATTATTTATTAGCTGTTGATATTAATACATTCCCCTTTATGCATTCCTGTTGTCCTTGCATTATTCTGCCGTGTATCGGGTGCAAATAGTTTTTCTTGTGCTGCTGGACATGTGTATGGTGTGTGTGTGTGTCGGGTGTGTGTTGTCACTCTTGTTTTTCTCCCTCCCTCCTTTTGGTGCTAGGCGACTGTACTCACCGTTGTCATCTTCGTCTGCATTGGTGTTCCAGGTGGAGCATAAGGTTGAAGATCATTGGGAAAACTTGCAGTTCGGGTTCCAGGGCAGCGTTGTTCTTCCCTGTGTCTTCGATGGTGAGTCTTTTCTCCTCAGTAATGTGTTTCCGCCAGGCTTTTGATGGCATTGGTACCACCCCGGAAAATGTTTTCCTGTGTCATAATATGGTGGGAGGTACTTTGTCTCCCACCTGGCTGTTGGTGGTTACTGCTGTGGTGAGTGTTGTTTCCACCCTGGCGGTTGGTGTGGTTCATTGGCTGTCTAGGGGAGCTATCACTGCCATGGTAAAAATCTTGCAGTAATTACCCCCACCCTGTTGGTGGTATTACCGCCACTTCATCACTCACTACTAGGGTAATAATGAGGGCCTATGTCTTCTTCCTCTAATGCCTGACAAGCCTTATCCTACAAAGTCTTGCACAGTTTACGAATGACATTTTAAACCATTTGGGTGAGATTAACCAGCTGCTGAAGAAACCCTCCACAGACCCAAGGGAGATGAAAAACTACAGACCCACCTGGCTGCTCCCTTTCCCAGCCAAGGTAACAGAAAAGGCCATAAACATGCAACTGACGGAGTTTCTCGAATCAAACCACATTCTGGACCCCTCACAGTCTGGATTCAGGAGCAACCACAGCACCGAAACAAACCTCCTTGCAGCCAGATCCGTGCCATACTAGACCACAGAGACATGGCCGCCCTTTTCCTCCTCGACCTCTTTGCCGCGTTCAACAGAGTCTCCCACTCCACCCTCTGCACCAGACTCCATGACACCCACATTCGCAGCAAAGCACTAGAATTGATCCGATCCTTCCTGACCGGAAGAACCCAGAGTGTCAGACTACCACCATACACTTTGCCGCCCAAAGAAACATGCTGTGGAGTGCCAGAGGGATCCTCATTAAGCCCCACCCTCTTCAATATCTACAAGGTCCCGCTCACTAACATCGTCAGAAAGCATGAACTACACATCATCTCCTATGCCGACGACACCCAGCTGATCCTCTCCCTGACCAACAACACACCAACAGCCAAGAGAAATGTCCACAATGGCATGAGAGCAGTCACAACATGGAAGCCAGTTGCCTCAGGCTCATCTTGGACAAGACAGAGATCCTCATACTCGGCTCCACACCCTCCACTACTGGTGGCCAGGAAACCCTGGGAAACCCCCCCACCGACCATGCACAGAACCTGATAATCATCCTGGACTCAATGCATTCCATGACCCTTCAAGTCAGGGGCGTCTCCCAAGCCTGCTTTCACACCTTGCAGCTCCTTCGAACGATCTTCAAATGGATTCCTACTGAGAATAGAGGGACAGTCACCCCCGCCTGGTCAGCAGCAAATTGGACTATGGCAACGCACTCTATGCTGGCATTACAAACAAACCACAAGGAAGACTACGGAGAATCCAGAATTCAGCAGCCATACTTATTCTGGACATCCCCCGCCACAACCACATCTCTGCCCACCTCAGAAACCTCCTCTGGTTTCGGGTCAAAAAACGTATCACGTCAACCTACTGACTCATACCTATAAGGCACTTCACAATATCGGACCAGAATACCTCAATCACCACCTGACCTATTACACCCCTTCCAGGCAACTCTGATCCTCCCACCTTGTTGTCGCCGCCATCCCCAGAATCAAGAAAAGTACAGCTGGAGGCAGATCCTTCTCTTACTTTGCAGCCCGGACATGGAACACACTCCCTCTCAAACTCAGACAGGCTGCATCACTGAAGCAATTAAGGAAGGATCTCAAGACCTGGCTCTTCGAATGATCAGCAGGCCCACCACAGTGCTTTTAGGACCCTACGGGTGATAAGTCGTACTCTACAAGTACTGATTGATTGATTGATTGAAGTTTCAGTGCAACAGTGAAATCCGAAAGTGACATGATATGAAAATTATGCAATAAAGAACAAAGGCATGCACAAATATCAACAATGAAGTGAATGGGAATCGATTATGGTATCAGTGTTGTGAAAATACTGCACAGATAATGAATTATGAGTATGCTTGCTGTACAGGTAATAATCAAAGCAACACCAATAGTTGTAGGTCTAACCCAGAGCATGAACGAAGGCACCAGTACCTTAATAAATAGGGGCATTCACAGGATAAGAAATGTGGGCGGGGTTTTATGCATTGATATTTTGAGGGCTGGTAAAGTGGGCTATCTCCATCAGGATCATAATATTTAAGCAAAGGACTGTATAATTCTCACACTGATCAACCCCTTTAAGGTACATAGGGGGTCATTCTTACCTCGGCGGTAAAAGGCTCTTACCGCCGGTCAGAAGACCGCCATTCTACCGCCGCGGCCGCGGTAACCCGCCACGGTCATTCTGACCCACAACTGCCAAGCCGCCAAAAACCCGACATCCACGGAAGGCCGCCTCATCAGCGGGCAGCGATAAACTGTAGATGACCAAACCTCCACCGCCACGCCAACACAAACACGCCCATGCCATTCCGACCCACGAATCCACGCAGCGGTCATTCAACTGCGGTATTCCATTGGCGGTAAACACCGCCGCGGTCAAAATACACACCCAGCTCCAAAACCCAGCCACATTGGACAATTTGAAATACACACACCTGATACACACAGAAACACCACCCCCACACATCCAAGCAACTATAAAACACACACCCACATCACCCACAAACCCCCACTAGTTGGAAATCGGAGAGAAGGCGAGAGAGAGAGAGAGAACAGCAATCGAAAACCCCAACACACACAGGAACCCAACATCATCAACCACACCACATCTACGCACACATCACCACACACCACCACTCACATCACCACAAACACCACCCCACACCACATCCACACCACCCCATGGCACCCCAAAGACACCCCAGGTTTTCGGACAAAGAACTCCGGGTCATGGTGGAGGAAATCATAAGGGTAGAGCCCCAGCTCTTCGGCACACAGGTGCAACACACCACAATAGCCAGGAAGGCGGAGCTATGGCAGAGGATCGTCGACAGGGTCAACGCTGTGGGACAGCATCCCAGAAACCGGGAAGACATCAGAAAGCGCTGGAACGACCTACGGGGGAAGGTACGGTCGATGGTCTCCAGACACAACATCGCTGTGCAGAGGACTGGTGGCGGACCACCACCCACCCCTCCCGAATTCACAGCATGGGAGCAAGAGGTCCTTAACATCCTGCATCCTGTGGGCCTCGCTGGAGTAGGCGGAGGAATGGACTCTGGTAAGTCTAGTCTCAACTACTCCCCCCACCAACCACCAGCATGCCAACCCACACCCCCAACCCCCCAGCACACATCCTCCCTGACAATGTCTCACCAGCACAACCCACCCAACCCAAAACCAAACCCTGAATGCCAACACAAACCATGGACACCCTTCACCTATGCATGACCACTGCACATACCCATCCCCCCCACAAACCACCCTCACAACTCCTGCCACAAGGGAATGCCAGCACTGGGGGACAAGGGCACCCACAAATCGCACGCCATGGAACACACAGAAGCAATAACCATACTCTTTCACCCCTGCAGGGCCCGAACGCCAACACACCGGCCAGGAGGGTCCAGATATGTCCATCCCACCCCCAGAACAGGCCCGCAGTGAGGACAGCAGCTCTGTCGACCTGGAACCTGATGACCAGCCCGGACCATCGGGGACCTCTGGACAGTCGGTTCCCCACACACAGACACAGGCCACAGCAGACCTAACCCCCTCTGGGAATATCAGCACAGCACCCACCCAGCGGGCCCATGCCTCTGTCTCCAGGACAGGTCAATCAGCGGTGTGTCCGCCACTACAGGGCACCCAGGCTGACCCAACACCCCAACAACAACAGGGACCTGGGGGCAGTGGTAGTGGGCACACCGTCCAGGGGACAGAGGCCCGGGGAAACAGGGCAACTGGGAGGGCTGCAGTGCGACAGGGGGGGGAGGACAGGCCCAGGGAACCGACTCTCCAAGAGGCCCTCACCACCATCATGGGAGCATACCACCGCTCCCAGGAGACGATGGCGACGGTACTGGCCAGGTTCCAGGAGATCCAGGCACAGCAGGAGGAACGGTACATGGGGTACAGAGAAGAGCTCAGGAACATCGTCCAGGCCCTGAACCTAATAGTCACCACATTGCGGGACCATGTGGCACCCCAAAGGGCCCCTGTCACCAGCCCGGACCAGGAACAGCCTACCACCTCCACCGGCGCCAGTGGACAGGAGGCCCCCACACAACGACGGGCCACCAGAACCCCACCTCCTGCTGAAGATCAACCACCCCGCAAGAGGAGCCTGAGATCACAAAGGAAGACAGAGTAGGATGCCAAGACCCCCGCCAGCCTAAGATCCACCCGGATGTCATTCCACTGTCCCACATCGTCACCCTGTCCAACCTTGAACTGCCCCTGCTCCATCCTTCCACAGGCATATGGACAATGCACCTGTGCGACCGAGAACTGGACTCTGCCATGGACATTACTCCACCCCCACCCATCACCGTTTTACTATCATGGACCTATATGTAGCACTTTAAATAAATCACTAATTGCACTAAAAACACTCAGGAGTCTGCTTGTATTCTTAACAAATGTATTACACATAACGGTTCAAAATTGTTCAGTTACATTGTGATGACAACATACCAATGTCAATGTGCTTTACTCCATGGCCGAACAAACCAGAAGTCACGCAGTGGGTCATACAGCTCTGAAAAGCCAAGGGAAAGTCAGTTCAGTTGAAAGGAACTGGGGGGAAACACAGAAAGTAGAGATGCAGGAGGCCAGAAGTAAATGTAAAATGGCGTGGGGGATTCTTACCTGGGTGCTACTGAAAATACTGTTGTATGACTGTGTCCCTGTTGTCCGTGTCGTCCCCGTCGTCTTCCTCCTCTTCACTCTCCACAGGCTCCACAGCTGCTACAACACCACCATCTGGACCATCCTCCTGCAGAAAAGGCACCTGGCGTCGCAATGCAAAATTGTGAAGCATACAGCAGGCCACGATGATCTGGCACACCTTCTTGGGTGAGTACATTAGGGATCCCCCTGTCATATGCAGGCACCTAAACCTGCCCTTCAGGAGGCCGAAGGTCCTTTCTATGATCCTCCTAGATCGCCCATGGGCCTCATTGTACCGTTCCTCTGCCCTGGTCCGGGGATTCCTCACTGGGGTCAGTAGCCAAGGCAGGTTGGGGTAATCAGAGTCACCTATTAGCCACACACGGTGTCTCTGTAGCTGTTCCATAACATAAGGGATGCTGCTATTTCGCATAACATACGCGTCATGCACTGACCCAGGGAACTTGGCATTTACATGGGAGATGTACTGGTCAGCCAAACAGACCCCCTGGACATTCATCGAATGGTAACTTTTCCTGTTTCTGTACACCTGCTCATCGTCTTTTGGGGGTACTAAGGCCACATGGGTCCCATCAATGGCACCAATGATGTTGGGGATATGTCCAAGGGCATAGAAGTCACCCTTCACAGTGGCCAAATCACCCTCCTCAGGGAAAATAATGTAGCTCCGCATGTATTTCGTCAGGGCAGACAACACTCTGGACAAAATCTTGGAAAACATAGGCTGAGACATCCCTGATGACATGGCCACTGTTGTCTGAAAAGACCCACTTGCCAAAAAATGGAGGACTGACAGAACCTGCACCAGAGGGGGAATTCCTGTGGGTTGGCGGATGGGGGACATCAGTGCTGGCTCCAGCTGGGCACACAGTTCATGTATAGTGGGTCGGTCAAGTCGGTAGCGAAGTATTATATGACGTTCCTCCATTGTCGACAGGTCCACCAGCGGTCGGTACACTGGAGGATTCATCCTTCTCCTCGCAAGTCCCAGCGGACGGTGCCTCGGAAGGACAACATGGAGCACAGAGTCAAGCAACCCACAGGTACGTAACTACAGCTTGCACAGTACACGATTCTCAATGCATTGAATGGCTTGTATGAGTGGCAATGCAAGGCCTAGGCCTGTGTGACGCAGTAGTAATTAAGCCATGTGGGCCCTTGTAATGGCGGCTGCCTGACCTGAGAAGTGTGACAGTGGGATGTGAGGTCAATGCGCTGGCGTGACACACCGTGGCGGTAGGCGGTTGAAGACCGCGGCGCAAAGCCGCATTGGTTAACATCGAACCCTATGGGTTTCACGAGCCAATGACTAGCTGCGCCGGCGGTCACGGAACGCACCGCGGCGGTATGCGCTGCCGCGGGCGTGACCGCCATTTTCTATCTGGTTAATCACTCGAGACCTGATCATCCACAGGAGAGGAACTATACTGCAAGTGCTGCTGTGACCTCGGTCTGGGAGATACAATGGCTGCTGCGACTGGGAAAAGGGCCCCTGCCTTCACTACAGAAGAGTTGGAGAAACTTGTGGATGGGGTCCTGCCCCAGTATGCGTGACTCTACGGTCCTCCAGACCAACAGGTAAATACACTGTGTGCACGTTGAATGGGCTATGCCTGGGTTGTGTATGGTGGATGTAAGATGGTGGGGTGGGGAGACAATGACGAGTGCAAGGTACGACAGATGAGAGCATGTGCCACATGGCAAGGTTGGGGAGGGGGGGCCAATCGCATCTATCATGCGGAAAATTGATGATATTTCAATTTCCACCCTGTACATGTCAAATAGGTCAGCGCCCATCAGAAAGTCGACATTTGGCGTGCCATCGCCAAGGAAGTCCGGGCCCTGGGGGTCCACAACAGACGGGGCACCCACTGCCGCAAGAGGTGGGAGGACATCCGCCGCGGGACCAGGAAGACCGCCGAATCACTGCTGGGGATGGCCTCCCAACCTAGGAGGGGTGCCAGTCGTACCCTGACCCCCCTGATGTCCCGGATCCTGGCGGTGGCCTACCCCGATTTGGATGGGCACGTGAGGACATCACAGCAGACACAAGGGGGTGAGTACCAGCACATTCAGCTATCTTTACGCGCAGTGGAGGTGCCTGGGTGGGGGAAGAGGGCTGTGGGTGACATTAGGCCAGGGCGCTTTCTGTAGTGTAGTCCTCTGCTTTAGCCATGTCCCTGTGCCCCCGCCCCCCACCTCTGTAGGGTGACAAGTACAGCTATCCATGGTCCTGCATCACCCATGTGCGCGTTTGTTGTCCCTAGACCTGTTGGCCTAGTCACAAGTACTGAGTAGTGTACCCCGATTGCGCGGCTTAGTGCATGAGGCTCCTGTGTCTGTCCTCTCCGCCAACGGTGTTGACAATGCATGCACTCAACCTGTTTTTATGTCTCCCCCCACCCTTTTTCTTTATCTTCTTGTGCATGTGTGCATTAGCATCATCAGGCGGAGGAGAATTGGCACCGGAGCACGAGGGAGCTGCAACTCACCAGGCCCCGGTGGGCCATGGCACAGACACCGAGGCCACCAGTGATACAGAGGGCGAGGGGAGCTTCACAACGGGGAGCCGTGGTGACACCAGCGACACCGACACGTCCTCGGATGGGAGCTCCCTAGCGGTGGCGGCAACATCCGTGCCCCCTGCCTCTACAGGTACAGCCGCCACCCCGCGCACCAGCTCCGCCCTCCCAGCAGCCCCTCAGCCTTCACTCCGTGCCCGCTCGCCCAAGAAGGCGGGCGTCTCCTTCGCCCCAGGCACCTCAGGCCCTGCCCCTGTTACCCCTGCTGTCCTCAGTGAGGAGGTCATTGACCTCCTACAGACCATCATTGTTGGGCAGTCTACCCTTTTGAATGCCATCCAGGGGGTAGAGAGGGAGGTGCATCGTAGCAATGCATACCTGGAGGGCATTCATTCGGGTCAGGCTTCCCATCAACGATCGTTCAATGCTCTGGCCTCAGCACTGACGGCAGCCATTGTCCCTGTTTCCAGCCTCCCTCTTCTAACTGCCTCCAGCCTGTCTCTGTCTCCTGTTCCTCTGCCTATCCCATCCACACCATCAGACCAGCCTGCACACACCTCAACACCCAAGGGCAGCTCATCCAGACATAAGCACCACAGATCACACAAACATTCACCCAAGCAACACCCAGATGCAGACATGCCAACAGCCACTACCACCTCTGTGTCCCCCACCTCCTCGTCTCCCTCCTCCCTCCCTGTGACGTCTCTACTCACACCTGCATGCACACCACCAACAACCATCACCAGCACACCCTCCAGTACAGTCCGCACACGTGCAGTCACCACCCCCACTGCCATTTACACGTCCCCTGTGTCCTCTCCCACTGTGTCTGTCACCCCCTCTTCCAAGACACACAAACGCAGGCAGCCACCCACCCAACAGCCAAGCATCTCACGACAGCCTCCAGCCCATGCACCTTCACCCAAGGACAGCACACCTGACTCTCCTACAACCACCTCCTCTTCCTCCACTCCCATAACCACTACACCTACCCTTTACCCTGGTCCTAAAAAAGTTTACCTCTCCATTCTTGACCTCTTTCCCTCTCCTGACCCCCCCCTCCAACTGCTAAGAGTCCCAGGAGCGCCTCAGCCACCACCAGCCCGGCTTCAAGGGTCACCGTAGTGCATGGCTTTTGGAGTCCCCCCTTTGCCAGCAGTGATACATCGGTCAGCAGCAAGGGGACAGCCAGCCCCCCCCCGGAAAGAGGACCCGTAAAGTAAGGGTACGCCGAGGGACGACTGACACGGCTGCCCCCAAGGACCAAAGTTCTGCCACTTCACCTGCCACAACATCCAGGGGAGGCAAGGGCCAGAGAGCCAGATCGAAGGAGGGCAAGGGCAGCAGGGTGGAGAAGTCAGCCAGCAGGAGCGCGGACCAGGAGGGCCCCACAAGCCCCATCCCGGGTGTGAGGGAGGACACCCAAGGGCCCAGCACACCGTCACTGAAGGGTCCAGCAACTGCACGGTCGGAGGGCGACTGAGCAGGGAGTCGTGGCCAGGTCTGACTCCCTTGACTTACAGAACAAGCACCGCTGAACAGGGCCCCGCCGTCCAGAAAGGCACCGCTGAACAGGGCCCCGCCGTCCAGAAAGGCACCGCTGAACAGGGGCCCGCCGTGCAGAAAGGCACCGCTGAACAGGGCCCCGCCGTCCAGAAAGGCACAGCTGAACAGGGCCCCGCCGTGCAGAAAGGCACCGCTGAACAGGGCCCCGCCGTGCAGAAAGGCACTGCTGAACAGGGCCCCGCCGTCCAGAAAGGCACCTCTGAACAGGGCCCCGCCGTGCAGAAAGGCACCGCTGAACAGGGCACCGCCGGGAGGAGCACCGCTGAACAGGGGCCCTTCATCTCAAGCACCGCTCCGCTGGGCCCCGCCGTCTCAAGCACCGCTCCGCTGGGCCCCGCCGTCTCAAGCACTGCTCCGCTGGGCCCCGCCGTCTCAAGCACCGCTCCGCTGGGCCCTTCATCTCAAGCACCGCTCCGCTGGGCCCCGCCGTCTCAAGCACCGCTCCGCTGGGCCCTTCATCTCAAGCACTGCTCCGCTGGGCCCTTCCTGTCAAGCACCGCTCCGCTGGGCCCTTCCTGTCAAGCACTGCTCCGCTGGGCCCTTCATCTCAAGCACCGCTCCGCTGGGCCCCGCCGTCTCAAGCACCGCTCCGCTGGGCCCTTCCTGTCAAGCACCGCTCCGCTGGGCCCCGCAGTCTCAAGCACCGCTCTGCTGGGCCCCGCCGTCTCAAGCACCGCTCCGCTGGGCCCTTCCTGTCAAGCACCGCTCCGCTGGGCCCTTCCTTTCAAGCACTGCTCCGCTGGGCCCTTCATCTCAAGCACCGCTCCGCTGGGCCCCGCCGTCTCAAGCACCGCTCTGCTGGGCCCTTCATCTCAAGCACCGCTCCGCTGGGCCCTTCCTGTCAAGCACTGCTCCGCTGGGCCCTTCCTGTCAAGCACTGCTCCGCTGGGCCCTTCATCTCAAGCACCGCTCTGCTGGGCCCTTCATCTCAAGCACCGCTCCGCTGGGCCCTTCCTGTCAAGCACTGCTCCGCTGGGCCCTTCATCTCAAGCACCGCTCCGCTGGGCCCCGCCGTCTCAAGCACCGCTCTGCTGGGCCCTTCATCTCAAGCACCGCTCCGCTGGGCCCTTCCTGTCAAGCACTGCTCCGCTGGGCCCTTCCTGTCAAGCACAGCTCCGCTGGGCCCTTCCTGTCAAGCACTGCTCCGCTGGGCCCTTCATCTCAAGCACCGCTCCGCTGGGCCCCGCCGTCTCAAGCACCGCTCCGCTGGGCCCTTCATCTCAAGCACCACTCCGCTGGGCCCTTCATCTCAAGCACTGCTCCGCTGGGCCCTTCCTGTCAAGCACTGCTCCGCTGGGCCCTTCCTGTCAAGCACTGCTCCGCTGGGCCCTTCATCTCAAGCACCGCTCCGCTGGGCCCCGCCGTCTCAAGCACCGCTGGCCCAATGACAGTGCCGGTTCTGTGCCGTGCTAATGTTCACGCTGCACTCAGGCCACCCTGCCTCCTCCATTGCCTGTGGAGACTGTTATCCACTTGATGGACTGTGGCTTTGCACTCCCCAGGATATGACAGTGGGCAAGCCACCCACTTGTGAGACTTGAGAGACTGTGGCTTTGCACTCCCCAGGATATGACAGTGGGCAAGCCACCCACTGTAGAGACTTGAGAGACTGTGGCTTTGCACTCCCCAGGATTGAACAGTGGGCATGGTGGCCCCTTCTTGGATCTGGCGTCGTGGACTCATGTGGCTGTGGTGCCCCCCCTTCCCTTCCCCCTGAGGTGCCTGTAGTTTTATCATCTGATGCCCCTGCAGTGTTCTCTCCAACGGACTCAGGTCTCCTGTGTGGGCTTTGCCCATGTGTTGATACACTTTGGCCCACGGACATTTGCAATTTTAGTGACTGTGCGGGACTTTTTGCCTCTATTTATCGGTTACGCAATGTTTACACTTGGATTTTTTTGTTTCATTTTCCTATTTTACCATGACTTCAATGAACCTATTTTTTACATAAATGTTGTTTCTCACTTTAATCATATCTTTTCGTTATTCCGGGGGGTTTGGGTGGGGTCACTTTGACTTGGTGCTCTGCATTGGTGTGTAGATAGTTGGGGGGTGGGTGTAATGCGTATGTGTGTGCCCGTAACCCTTCCTCCTCCCCCACTCCCCTGTGTCGTAGGTGCGGTACTCACCGTTGTCATCTGGGCCGGAGTTCGTACTCGTGGTAGATGAGCAGGTAGACGAGAGCAGGTAGGATGTTCAATTCGGGCTCCATGCTGTCCTCCGTCCTCGTGGAGTGTATAGAGGTGAGCGTTTTCCCGTTCGTAGTCTGTTTCCGCCGGGTTTTTATCGGCGGGGCTTCCGCCCCGGAAAAGGTGGTGGGTTGGTGAGTTGTGATAGGGTGGGCGGTACATTGTCTGCCGCCTGCCTGTTGGCGGTGACCGCCGCGCTGTTTGTCTGTCCCGCCGTGGCGGTCGGAGTGTTAAAGTGGCGGGCTCTGTTGGCGGTTCCCGCCAGGGTCAGAATTCAATTTTTTGGACCGCCAGTCTGTTGGCGGGTTGGCCGCCGCTTTATCACCGACCGCCAGGGTCAGAATGACCCCCATAATTTGTTGTCTCTTTTAACATTTAAGTGATTGTTCTCCATCTAAACCATCAGAGGCATATTGAATAGTACAGAGCTCTGTCCTCTCACCTATATAATTTAATTGGATAACCACACTCCTCCTGAAACTCAACCCCCTAAAATAAAATAATGTTAATGTTGGCCCAAACCTGATAAGTCCTAGTCCTAGTCTTGGTAAAAGCATGTTCCAAAGTGTGGTGCTTTTGAGGCACTTAAAGGACTTCCTAAACTACATGCACCACTTGCCACAGAAGCATTATCTGCAGTGTCTAGGTTAGCCACTGGCACAGATATTCATGGAAATAGTACTTCAGTAATAATAAGTCTGAACTGGGTTCCAACTGAGGCAAAGCATACCTATAAGATAGCCTTTATCACTCACAAGGCACTTAACTCTGCATCCCCCTACCAATCTAAATATCTAGACATTAACTTGTCTTTTGGAGTGGCAAACAAGAATTGAAGGCACTGGTGTTGGCTGCCTGAGGGGGTTGTTGCCAGGGCCCGGCACTGCGGCCAACCTCATGCTGCGCACAGTCAAAGGTTGTGCACGACATGGGTTTGGTAGAGGTATGGTAATAAAAGATTACTTTACGTTAAAAAAAACTACAAATTCACTAAAAAAACAAATGTTAAAGTGATGTTATAGTTATGTTATGTTATAGTTAGTTATGGTCATATTACGTCAATTTAGATTAAAAAAAACAGACATTCACTAAAATAAACAGAGGTTAAAGTGGTGTAGGTGAAAATGTCCGTTAGAATGTAACATTTTAAAGTTAAAAAAACACTTAAATTCACCAGTTATGATTATTTCAAGTAACTATCACTTGCACCATTTCTATGTACCGAGATGCCCTCAATGATGTAATTTCAGATGTTATCAATCATGTTTTCAATCATGTCACACAACATGTCATGAGTGATGTAATGAGTAATATGTTGGGTTAGAAGCAGTGCATGGTGAGGGTGGAGTTATAGTTCAAAATGTCATTTAAAACATGCTGTTTGAAATGAACAAAACCACTGAAATTTGCATTGTATACTTATCTCAAGTAACTGTAACTTGCTCTCTAAAGCAACTATAACTCCCGCCCGCCATGCAACATTAATGATGTTATAGGACATGTCATGAGTATTGAAATATGTTAGGTAATTAGCACAAGAGGGTTATAGTTATAGTTATATAACACATGTGTTTGTGTATGTGCTTAAAATATAATTAATATAATGTTGATCTTCCCAAGTAGTACATTGGTAGCCTTCCTTCCACTGGAAATCAAGTACCTGTTGTAGCACTTGCTTTTATCAGGATAGCGAGGCAAAGCACTGCAAGCCCCAGTCAGAGGAAGTGGAGTGGGCTAGTACCAGAGACCTTGGAAACGCAAAAAAGAATAATCAATAAATCATTGTCCAGCCAGTGCCTTTGCTTTTGAAAGGGAAAAGTGCTTCATTACACATACATCATTCCAAACTCCACATTAATTGACAGTGATAAAAGTTGGCAGATGTAAATACCTATAGTGACACCTTCTTCACAGTTTAAAGTATACAAAAAAGCTATGGATGGAATGTTTGAATTAGTCTCATCCACTAATAATTATGCAGGGCCTCATCCCAATCCATTGTTATTTTGTACACCATGTGACCTCAGATTGGATCTATCTATATGAGCTATAAGCAAATCAGACTTGAACCTGCTCCAGTCAGAACAGTCCATCGCTAACTGGCAAACTAGGTCCTCCCTAAATTGGAACACAATCAACCTAGGACTGGTTTTACCCTAGTTATTTGCACATCAGCCAGATACCCAGGCTACATTGACAGGCCTGAGACATGTTTTAAAGGGATACTTAAGTGGGTGGCACAGTGAGAGCTGCAGACCCACTAGAAGTGTTTAATTTACAGATCCTGGGTACATGTGGTACTATCTACTTGAGACTTACAAGTAAATAAGTGTGCTAAATCTGTGTAGGCAAATTTTCTAATGCTTGAAGAACTGAGCACAAGCATTTTAGCACTGATTAGCAGTAGTAAAGTGCTCATACTCCTAAATGCCAACATAAATGGGTTCCAAAATCAGGAGCAGACAGGAGCAAGGCAGAACGCTTGGGAGTGTAGAGAGGGCCAAGTTCAAAACTTGTTAAACAAAATTTCGAAAGTTGCTTCATTAAATTTGGAAGTGTAATTAAAGATCATTTTCTGATAAATCCTATTGAGAAAGCACAATAACAACTTACATAACCACAACATTAGTGGCTCTTGTTTGCGACAAAAGGTCTAAAATGGACACAAAGACATTTCACATTAAAATGTAGCACTAAATGGCACACTTCCAAAATTGCATAATTTTGAATAATTCCTCCAAAATTCCCCAAAAGAATAGTAAGTGAATTAATAGTACTTAGCAAATGACCAGGATTACTAGCTTTGTCAGCACAGCTCTACAACAATAAAAGCAGAAATCTGTCAGAAAACTCCAATCTAACAACATTAAACCTTCTTGCAAATATTTTTATATTGTATGCAATGATTCATTGTTAATTTTGTCATTGTCAATAAAGCATTACAGCATTCAAGATACTGTGTGCATGACTCTTTCAATGTTGTATCTTTTTGTTCTGGAGGCTACTCCCATTTTGTGGGCACCCGCATTGCTGTAGGGGGAGAGGGCACATGACGGAGCACACTGTGTGACTCCGCCAACTCTCTGCCCGGCCAAAACTGTTCTTGTGCTGGTGCAAGAACCAGCAGTCATTCATCATCCAGTCCAGAATAGCTTTCCTTTGTGCTACTTCTCCATGATGCCCCAGATAAGAGCAGGGAGCAGGAGCCAAGACCTCAAAGTGCTCCCAGAGGTCTGGCCCATCCACTGATGTTTTTAGCTACTAAGGGGCATATTTATACTCTGTTTGCACCGAATTAGTGTCCTTGTTTTTACTGTAATTCAGTGCAAAACTAACTCAAAATTTATACATTGGTGCTAGACCAGTCTAGCACCAAATTTATGGAGTTAAAGTCATTTATTGGAAGTGGAAACCTACCTTGCCTTAATGAGATGCAAGGTAGGCATTCCCATGAAAAAAATTATTAATGGCCTTAACGCCATATTTATACTCCTGTGCAAAAATGGTGAACGGGAGGGAGGAGGGGTCAAAAAATGGTGCAAAGCTTGCTTTGCCCCATTTTTAAACACCTGGGTCAGGGCAGGTGTTAGGGGACCTGTGGGCCTATTTCCATGGTGGAACATCATGGAAGAATCCCACAGGTGCCCTCCCCAGGACCCAGGGACACCCCCACCCACACCAGAGGGACAGCGGAGGATGGGGGACCCCATCCCAGGTAAGTACCAGTAAGTATTTTTATATTTTTTTTAAGTGCCATTGGGGGCCCTGAAATGGCCCCCCTACATGGCACTGGGTGCATTGGCCATGCCCAGGGGACCCTGGTCTCCTGTGCTGGCCATTGGGGTGGTAGGCATGGTCATGTGGTATAGATGGTTTTGCGTCAGAAAATGACTCTAGGCAGGTTAGAGCCATTTTTCTTACTCTAACCTTCCTAATGTCATTTTTTGGTGCAAAAACCCTTCTTCCATACTGCCAGCCCAACTGGAATAAAGTCATTTTTTTTGCCATTAGCCTACCCTTTGCATCGGCTTGCACCATTCCATAAATATGGTGCCCGGCTGGTGCACAGAAATGGTGCAAGCCGGTCATAAACTTTTTGGTGCAAAACTGAGTTTTGCACCACCTTCCTTTCCTTTCCCCATGTATCAGTCCCAGTGAACTGGGGACCCCTGGAGACAGCTACTAAAATGAGAAGCGTGACCATGTACACCAAATAGAGTAATCTTCTTTCCAGGGCCTAGGCCACCACAGAGAGGGACATTATACATATCTCCTTCCACAGGTCCTTCAGGGTATTAGCAGGCACCACTCTATGTGTTTGCTGTTTATTAGGCCCAGTGGCCTCAGGGGAGCCACTAGGCAGTCTCTACATGAAGAGCCACAATAAATAAAGACTTTTAATCCCCAGTGGCCCAGTTTTGATAGTCATGGCCTTTTTTCACTACTGGTGATGACCTCTAGGCACCAGGGAGGTTTCCATCATGCCTCCTAGACTGTAAAAACCTTACAGCGCATTTACTAAATTTTCACGCAAGGCAGCAAGCAAAATTGCTGTGCTGCATTGCGTCAAAAGGAGAGAGCAGAAATGCTTCATATTTACAAAAATATTATTCATTTCTGCTCTGTCTGCATGCTGGCACACTATATGCAGTCAAGTGTCTACAGAGGCACCCTTGCACCATAGTGAAGGGTGCCTGCATCGCAGGCAGGATTGTTTTTGTGCAGGAAGGGATACCTGCCCACACAAAAACTATCCTTACAGGCAAGTACCTCTTTCTATGTCAGTTGCAGCATGCAGCACAGGTGGAAAGAGGAAATAACAAGGACAGATAAAGAAAATTCTCGTCTTTACCTCTCACTTGGGGAGGAGTAGCATCTTGATGCATTCCCAGGTTCATAAGTCTTTGTAAATCTGGGATTACATTTCTTTACAAGGCCACACAAGGACATGTCAATCAAGCCATGTGTGGCTTTGTAAACATTGCTGAAGCCTTCGTGATAACCTTGCATCACTTTGCAGGATGTAAGAACAATGCAATGCCTTCAAAAATATGGACCTTTGTACTCTCTTGGCACTGCTCTTCTTCAGTGATTTCCCTCCAATGAGGGAGAGTTCAAGACTTGCCTCTGGCCACTTGTCTCCCAGCCAAGGACTTGTCCTCTCTCAAGCACCTGGTATTCTCCCTAGTCTGGGTTAATCTCCAAAAGTAACCTCCCAGCCCCAAGGCAGAATACCCCCTGTGCCTGCACTCTTCAGCTCCATGGTCCACTGCCTCCTTTGGATACTTGTTTATTTGCAAGTGTCAGAGGTGTACACTTCCATGAGTCTTACCCACTACAGTCCAAATCTTCAGAGGTTCCAGGGAAACCTTTTTCCTCCAGGGTACTCCACCAAGTCCACCCTTTATGTTTCCCTCAGAGGGTGTAGAGGGGCCAGCACCACTGGCACTGGAAAGGTAGATTCACACAGTCCTATTCAGTCAATGTTGGAAGAACAATGTTAGACCTGACAGCCTTAGGGTGGTCACCCCTAACTTTTTGCCTGCCTCCTTCCACTTTTTGGACACTGTTTTTGCTCTGCGCACTTTATCACTGCTAACCAGTGCTAAAGTGCATATGCTCTCTCCCTTTAAACAGGGTAATCTTGGATCATACCTGATTGGACTATTTAATTTACTTATAAGTCCCTAGCAATATCCATTATCTGTGCCTAGGGCCTGTAGATTAAATGCTACTAGTGGGCCTGCAGCACTGGTTGTGCCACCCACTTAAGTAGCCCCTTTACCTTGTCTCAGGCCTGCCATTGCAAGGCCTATGTGTGCAGTTTCACTGCCACCTCGACTTGGCATTTAAAAGTACTTGCCAAGCCTAAACCTCCCCTTTCTCCACATATAAGTCACCTCTAATGTGTGCCCTAGGTAACCCCTAGAGCAGGGTGCTGTGTGGGTGAAAGGCAGGACATGTACCTGTGTAGTTTACATGGCCTGGTAGTGTAAAACTCCTAAATTCGTTTTTGCACTACTGTGAGGCCTGCTCCCTTCATAAGCTAACATTGGGGCTGCCCTCATACAGTATTGAAGTGGTAGCTGCTAATCTGAAAGGAGTAGGAAGGTCATATTTAGTATGACCAGAATGGTAATACCAAATCCTGCTGACTGGTGAAGTTGGATTTAATATTACTATTCTAGAAATGCCACTTTTAGAAAGTGAGCATTTCTTTGCACTTAAATCGTTCTGTGCCTTACAATCCACGTCTGGGCGGGCTTGGTTGACAGCTCCTTGTGCATTCACTCAGACACATCCCAAACACAGGGTACTCAGCCTCACTTGCATACATCTGCATTTTGAATGGGTCTTCCTGGGCTGGGAGGGTGGAGGGCCTGCTCTCAAACAAAGGACTGCCACACACCCTACTGGGACCCTGGCAGACAGGATTGAACTGAAAGGGGACCTGGTGCACTTCTTAGCCACTCTTTGAAGTCTCCCCCACTTCAAAGGCACATTTGGGTATAAAATGGGGCCTCTGCCCTACCTCATCAGACACTTGCTGGAGAAGAAACCTGAACCAGAACATGCATCCTGCCAAGAAGAACTGCCTGGCTGCCTAAAGGACTCACCTGACTGCTTTCTACAACGGACTGCTGCCTTGCTGTTGCCCTGCTGCCTTGCTGAACTCTTGTCTTGCTGTAAAAGTGCTCTCCAAGGGCTTGGATAGAGCTTGCCTCCTGTTCCCTGAAGTCTCAGGACCAAAAAGACTTCTCTTTTTCATTTGGACTCTTCGTGCACCAAAAATTTAGATGCACAGCTTGCTGATCGACGCGACACCTTCGGGGTGACCGGAGCTTCGACGCACGGCCTCGCAAGGACAACGCCGCCCGACTTCCAGAGGGGAAATCGGCGCCATGCCTGCTGTGAGAACGAGAATTCCACGCACACCCTCACAGAACAACGCGCAGCCGGAAAACAAGCCGAAGAATCCATGCACAGACCCCGGGACATCTGGTAATCCCGTGACCCACAGAAAGAGACTGTCCGCGCGCCGGAAAACGATGCACGACTTCCCCGTGTGAAAAATAACGACGCAAGTCCTTGTGTGCAGGGGAGAAATCGACGCACACACCATTTTTCCACGTATCTCTTCTTCTGCGGCCCTTTGCGGAGATTTTCCACTTTAAACCAGGTACTTTGTGCTTGAAAGAGACTTTGGGCCTGATTCTAACTTTGGAGGACGGTGTTAAACCGTCCCAAAAGTGGCGGATATACCACCTACCGTATTACGAGTTCCATAGGATATAATGGACTCGTAATACGGTAGGTGGTATATCCGCCACTTTTGGGACGGTTTAACACCGTCCTCCAAAGTTAGAATCAGGCCCTTTGTTTGCTTTTTAAAGACTTAAGACACTTTGGCCCTCATTCTGACCTTGGCGGGCGGCGGAGGCCGCCCGCCAAAGTCCCGCCGTCAGGTTACCGTTCCGCGGTCGAAAGACCGCGGCGGTAATTCTGACTTTCCCGCTGGGCTGGCGGGCGGTCGCCTTCAGACCGCCAGCCAGCCCAGCGGGAAAGAGGCTTCCACGATGAAGCCGGCTCGGAATCGAGCCGGCGGAGTGGAAGCTGTGCGACGGGTGCAGTTGCACCCGTCGCGTATTTCACTGTCTGCACAGCAGACAGTGAAATACATGTAGGGGCCCTCTTACGGGGGCCCCTGCAATGCCCATGCCAGTGGCATGGGCACTGCAGGGGCCCCCAGGGGCCCCGCGACCCCCCCTACCGCCATCCGGATCTCGGCGGTCCGACCGCCGGGATCTGGATGGCGGTAGGGGGGGTCGGAATCCCCGCGGCGGTGCAGCAAGCTGCGCCGCCGCGGAGGATTCAATGGGGCCGCGGTACACTGGCGGGACCCCGCCAGTGGTGCCGGTCCGACCGCGGCTTTACCGCCGCGGTCGGAATCCCCATTGGAGCACCGCCGGCCTGTCGGCGGTGCTCCCGCGGTCCTCCGCCCTGGCGGTCAAAGACCGCCAGGGTCAGAATGACCACCTTTATATCACTTTTCAGTGATATCTCTACAATTTCACATTGCATCTTTATTCGTTTTGACCTACAATTATCCTGATAAATATTATATATTTTTCTAAACACTGTGTGGTGTATTTTTGTGGTGCTATATTGTGTTATTGTATGATTTATTGCACAAATAGTTTATACATTGCCTTCTAGGTTAAGCCTGACTGCTCGTGCCAAGCTACCAGAAGGTGGGCACAGGATAATTTTGGATTGTGTGTGACTTACCCTGACTAGAGTGAGGGTTCTTGCTTGGACAGAGGGTAACCTGACTGCCAACCAAAATCCCAATTTCTAACAAGCACCATTACTCAAAACATAGGCCCTCATTCTGACCCTGGCGGTCAAAGACCGCCAGGGCGGAGGACCGCGGGAGCACCGCCGACAGGCCGGCGGTGCTCCAATGGGGATTCCGACCGCGGCGGTAAAGCCGCGGTCGGACCGGCACCACTGGCGGGCTCCCGCCAGTGTACCGCCGCCCCATTGAATCCTCCACGGCGGCGCAGCTTGCTGCACCGCCGCGGGGATTCCGACCCCCCCTACCGCCATCCAGATCCCGGCGGTCCGACCGCCGGGATCCGGATGGCGGTAGGGGGGGTCGCGGGGCCCCTGGGGGCCCCTGCAGTGCCCATGCCACTGGCATGGGCATTGCAGGGGCCCCCGTAAGAGGGCCCCTACATGTATTTCACTGTCTGCTGCGCAGACAGTGAAATACGCGACGGGTGCAACTGCACCCGTCGCACAGCTTCCACTCCGCCGGCTCGATTCCGAGCCGGCTTCATCGTGGAAGCCTCTTTCCCGCTGGGCTGGCGGGCGGTCTGAAGGCGACCGCCCGCCAGCCCAGCGGGAAAGTCAGAATTACCGCCGCGGGCTTTCGACCGCGGAACGGTAACCTGACGGCGGGACTTTGGCGGGCGGCCTCCGCCGCCCGCCAAGGTCAGAATGAGGGCCATAGTCTCCTTCAGGATCCTGTTAAATCCATCTTAATCTCTTCCTTCTCTCCCCTGTGCACAGATTTGTAAGTGGGGGTGGACAATCCCAGAAGATAGGGAGGATAGGCACCTCTGTCCAGTACTAGGGTGACTTAACATCACCGAGTCCCTTTGCCAATTCTTCTACACAACATTCTGGGACTTTCCAACATGGTGACTTCAGGTGGTCCGGTAGAATTATCTTCCTGTATCTTCCAGTGAGCCACACCCCTAAATGCTTCATCTGACTGGTCCTTTTCCACCAACACCTCAACGGAAAGCCCTTACTGTGATTGGTTTCAGAGGGCTACCTTCCTTTGTTTTTTCCTGGTCAGCATCTTCACAGATCAGGGCAGTATGAAAAGGTCATTAGCATATACACTTTCTGCTCCCGCTCTACCATGACCAATCCTAAGGACTGGTAAAATACCCTTTTGTGTGGGGAATGTCTTAATTCAAAACTTAACTTGGACCATCAGGTTGATCAAAAGCCATGATATTTTTAAGAAGCTGTCTCAGAGATTTATGAAACACTGCCAGTAGGAGTGCAGATATGACAAAATTGGCATCATATCTGCACTTGGGATCCTTATTTACCATAAAATTATTTTACCAACTTAGTCTTCGGGCCTCACTACATTGAAACTGTCCTTTGGGGCAGATTTCACTTATAATCTAGAATATGGTAAAGCATACACACTTTTCAGTAAAGCACTACAGATGTGAAGATGTAAAGCACAATATATGTGCACACCAGAATGCCCACTTATATTATAAGAATTGCAAAGGTTATCTTCAATTCATGAAGGGTCCCCTGTATGACAAGTTACCTGGTCACAGACACAGGGCTGAATGCGACGATAGCCCTGCTCACTCAGCTTCACTTATGTGTGCACATAAATGTGCACACATGTTCTCTTTAAACCAGCCCAAAGCCTCCTTTTCCTTCAAAAGGCAAGAACTGGTGCTTAATACTCAAGATCCATTTCGACAGAGCTTGTAGTGAGTGAGATGCAGTTAGTGAGATGCACTCAGAGCAGCAGTCAAAACATGGCTAATACAAAAAGCAAAAACATCAGGTGGGGGGTAAAATAATCTGAATCCATTTTTCTACAGTTCACCTTCATGCACTTACCCTTTCTTATTTGTAAAGTCTATATTATTTATTGATAATTTATATTTTCCCATAAAAACCTACACTGAGATTAGATGCTTGTGGATGAATACCACATTTTGGCTTCTATCTCCATTTTAAACATAGTACCGCTCCAGGAACAAGTAGCATACTTTATGGTATGCTATTATGTACCTTTATATTTTGTTTTATCTTGTTATTATACTCTCCTTGGTAAAACATAACTGATAACTTCGCCTCGTGTGAAGTGCTCCATCACCACAGGGTCTATTCTGTGAGACAGAAAACTGTTCATTACAAGTAACTAAAGAGGTTAATGAATAGCTATTCTAAAAGCAGAAAAGTTTTTATTTTTTAGAACAGCAAGCCAAGGGCAGGGGAATTCTGGCTTAATAGGAGAAAATGTCTATATTACATTCAATTGCAAAAGTGTTCAGGAAACTTCTCACAAGATTTAGAACAAGAATGGAGAAATTAAGACTGGTGGCTGATATGCACACAGGGTTTTCGTGAAATAATAACTGCCTACTAATGGCTAAATGCATAGTTTGTAGTCATGGAGTATATATGACTGATCGTATCTTTTCCATGGCACTAATGGGCCTGACTTCAGTTTTTATCTCTGTTTTTCATGTAACAATTTTGCCCATTCTGGCTGACTTAGTGAGAGAACATCAGCTACTGGATGTGTTAACAAAACTTCATAAGTATACAACTGTTAGAGTAATGCTTGACCATCAAAAGAAAGCAAGAAGTCTTCTGTTGAAAATGAGCTCTCTCTCATAGTGTATGCTGGCCCCTTTTGATTTTAATGTTTACACAACTTATTACATCCTGACCTCAAATTTGTAAAGGTGGATTTCTTGACTAGGAAATATTATTTTACTTTATGTTTATGGATGTGTCATATTGAGAAGAGCCCCACACCAGCTTCTGAGCTACTGACTCTGTTGCTCATGGTTTTTCAATATGCATAGTAGGCTTTAAAAGCCTATTTTGGATTTCACTGTCAGCTCTGAATACCAGGCCTTGCCCTCAGCAAGGGCCTCAGTCTGCCATAGCACAGCAATGTGAACTGTAATTGGTTCTGTCATGCATAATCACACTGAAATGTTTTTGCTGTTTTTTCAAGATTTGTAAAAAATGTTATTATGGATAATAGATAACAGAAAATATTTAATAGATACTGAATTAAAAAAGAGAATTTACCTGCAGATTTGCAGATCTGCAGTTATGAACTGAAATCCTTCAATCTGGCAAGAAACTTTTTTTTTAAATTTTGAAGACAGTATATGTACCCCCAAGACACCTTCTCACATATTGCCGGGGGCCAAATCATGCTCCCCACATCTCCTTGCACTCCTAATTCACTTTTGCTAAGCACAAATGTTTTGGTACCTGAATCTATAATGGTCACAGCAACAAAAGTTTTCACTTACTACCACCAGATTCTCAGGCCCTATGAGGATCAACCAGTAATGAACTGGAGCCATGCAAAATGTATCTTCCAGTGGAATTTGTATATTTATCAGAGTTTTAAAAAAGATTTCCCTGATTAACATGTTAAAGCACACATAACATGTTGTGACCACTAACTTCTCAAAAAATACTTAGGGCCTGATTTAGAGTTTGGAGGAGGGGTACTTTGTCACACATGTGACAGATAGCCAGTTCGCTGAATTACAATTTCCATAGTCTATAATGGAAATGTAATATGGGGGACATGCTATCTGTCATCTTTGTGACGAAATAAACCCCTCCCCCAAACTCTAAATCAGGCCCTAAATGGATTCTCACTAAGCCCATGAAAAACACCCTTGGTTAGGTTCTAGTTTCAGGTTTTGTTTAATTTCTTTCAGAGGCTTTTGCTGGAGCTGAGAACATGGGAACATTTCCCTGTTTTGCACATGATTACCACCAGTTTCTATTTGGTGTTAAACTGCATGTGCAAAATGCCTGTTCTGTGACTGTTCACAAACTATGAATCCTTTGTACATAATAGTAGTGATTTCTTCTTTGCAAATCTCTTATAAGGAACCGCTATTTAGATTTATGCAACAACAATTCACAATTTGAAAGAGTCACAAAAAATGTGTATGTCTGCCTTATATGGCAAAAGCCTATTTTAGCAGTTACCGACTAGATTGCAACTGGTTAACAAATCACTAAGCTCTCCTACATGAGGCCCGTTTAATGTTGCCTTCTGGTACTGAAATATATAGGACATCTAATGACAAAGATAAGAATGGACTTGATATCTTTGGCTACTGTGGTAACTAATTAACTATACTTTTGTGGTAGTTCTTCTGTTGAGACTGCTCTGTATGCTTTTTTCCTAAAACTATTGCAAGTTATGATCCAAATTTATAAAGCCATTCTTAAGTTGTGATGGATTCACCTAGACAACAGTGTTCTATATCTTTTACTGTTAAATAATGGACCATGGATATATACTGTATGTCTTTTCTAGCTTAGGTCTCAGTATTATAGAAAAAATAAAATCAGTTCCACTTGGCACCGGAAGAAGCCCACATGGTTAGTTACCCAGTGTAATTATTGGTTATTAATAATACTTATAAGCAATTTTAACTGGATTAATTTACTCTTGTTTATGTGATTAAAACATCTCACAATTAAGTGATTCTTAAAAATCAATGAAATGAATTCAGTCAAACACGATTCAGGTTTATTACATTTTATGAGCTTCTGTTATATGCTAAGTTATAGTTCAGGAACACCAGACCTAGAGCTGTTTTGCTTTGGTTTATGACTTTATTACATGCTGATAAAGATCAGTTAATGTGAGCATTTTTGTGTTTTATGATATGGCTGTGGGACCTTTTCACATAGTACACTCTCAAATACCATCTTGGGTCCAGTCAGGCATGTTTACTTAACCTTAAGCTCGATCCTGGGTAGCTGTGGCTGACAGCACTAAAATATAACAAAGGAACAATATGTAAAGTTACAGCATGAAACAATGGAATAAGAAAGTCACATAACACGAAAGAAACACAACAAAAATTCTTAAACATAGAACATACTGTTCTGGAGATAGGAATTTTTAAAGCAATAAATACCTCTCATATCATCTGCAAACAAGCATTGAACAACAAAATGTTTTTCAACTTTTTAAAGAGTTAGTTGGGCAATTCTGACTTGAGTTTGGAGACCAATTCTGGCAGGACAGAAGTCTAGTGGGCAAGTAAGGAAACTTTGCACAGTTACCTGGACACCAGAGTGTCTTTGAAGCAAAGCCCAAACTTTACAAGACAACCGCCATAGACAACAATGGACTGGTCCTGATGCTGAATGATGCAGGTAGGGGTATGTGGGGAGTTTCGCTCCCCTGGCAGAGCTAACAGAGTTTTTGGAACTCTGCACTCCCCTTGGAGCAGAGCTCACCCAGTGTGCACTGCAGCCCAGTATGAGCTACACAGCGCAAGCGCAGACAGTCTGTGATTGCGCTGTGCAGCGCATAACTGCAGAGCACCTTGGAGCAGAGGAGGGAGGCAGCCACTGAGTGGACTTATCACTGTCGGACGACGAAGAGAGGAGTACCCACTTGGAAGACCCAGGTAAGTCCTTGTCTGTTTTGTTTTTGTTGTTGCACAAATAAGGACTGAAACAGAATTCAAATTCAGGCCAGGGCCATAGGCAGTGAAAGCTGCTGTTTTAAGCCTCTTGTGTACCGGGCTGTCCTGTGTGCACTGCACATGGGGCAGGCTGGTGCACAATAGGTCTGGCAGCTTTCGGTGCCTACGGCCCTGACCTGATTTCAGACCAGGGCCATAGGCAGCAAAAGAAAGCTGCCATTTCAGGCTTCTTTTGCACTGGCCTGCCCCTTGAACACTGCAGAAGTGTGCAAAAGCTTTCACTGCCTACAGTCCTCCTGAATGCAACCATCTCAGAACCACTAAGCAGGGTCGGTCCTGACTGACAAGGCCCGACCCTGCTTAGTGCTTCTGAGATGGGCGCATTTAGGAGGACTTCACAGGGCATGGAACTCCGACTTTGTGAAATTTCACAGAGTTTATTTTCAACTCCATGGAGTTTTGCAAAGCCGGACTCCGTTCATCTGCCCAGGACCAGATGCAGGCAAAGGATGCTCAAGGATGCTCCTAATGCTGTGTGGTTGACAGAGATAAGTTCTGGGTGAGTCCTTTGCCCACAGGAAAGATGGGGTGACTTTGGCCAAGGATCTCGGGGTCCCACAAAGTCCTCTTTCCAATTGAAGAAAGGCTGCTGCAACTGGCCATTGTTTCTTGTGACACAGCTGTCAGGCTGCAAAACTTTGGTGGGGGCTAGTGTCCCTCTTGGGTGATGAATTCAAGAAAAGACAATGACCCCGGGTCCAGCAGACATGGTTGCAACTTTTGGCTATCTTGGATAAGTCTCTTGACGTGTGCGGAATCTGGTAGTGACACAACATCTGTGGTGGCTATCAACTAGGCAATTTGGGCTCTTCCACTTTTAATGTCCCTGGTGCTGTTCCAAGGGTCCAGCAGACTGACCCTTGGAGTCATTATTTTGATATGGGGCTGAAGATCAACCTTTCCCCAAGCCAGGGGCTACTGACACCATACAAACATTACTAGCACAAAGTGCAGCAAGGACAGTCCTTCCAATGGTGCAGCCTCTCGGTGTGCACTTTTAATGCTAGCAGGATGGTCTTCCTTTAGTCCTTTCTCCAAATCCATGCTGTACTGAGGTTTAGAGTGTGAAAGATGCTTTATTTATCTCAGATACGTTCCCCAAGATGAAAATGTAGTCACTAGCCAACAAGTTAGTGGATTCCCTCCTCTTGAGTGATGAAGTTCTTGTCTGGTGTGGCATCTGGCTATCCCAGAGTGCGACATTCCTGCCCGTTCCAGGATGGCATGACCCTTCATTGGTTGACAGTAGCATGGTAGCCAACCCCAGAGATGTGGCTACCTAAGAGCTACACGGCCACTGGAAAACCAGTTCTGGCACTGTGTTCCCCTCTCCATCCCTGTCTCCAACCTGTCTACAGGAACAAAAGGCACCCTGCTCAGGAGTGTTAGCACTATTTGCCCTTCAAAGGAAGCTTCCTCTTTGAAGCTCGCCTCTTAGGCTAACACCCTGAGTAGCTATCCTGGGAGAGGAGGTCACACTTCACTCTGTGGCTATCACCTTTGTTCCTAAACCTGGGAGTCATTCACACATCTTCTCAAGTGGTCGGAAATCTGTGTGCTAGTGCCTTTGTGAGGCCATTGGACTAGTTGGGGCAAAGAATGACATCTTTCTAAATGTTGATCAACTTTAAAAGTGACATAAATGGCAAATTGAACATCAAGTCATATTTAATGCCATGATTAATTTGATACCTTACATGACCAAGTGAGGTGGCCCCATTCAGGAGGTAGCTGGGTTGGGTTGCCAACCTGTAACCCTATGTTAGGCAATGGTGCTACCAACTTTATCCACAGCACAACAACAATTTGGGAGTGATGTTGTTAAAACATATCAGAAATATATGTCTTACTGAACAAAATACAGCTCCCTGCATGGCCTTCCTTAGTGGAGACATATGTCTTTTTAGGGGATATGGTGGTTATGGGATAGCGTGGTTATGCCATAAATGTTAACGGCAAAGTCAAAATGTCAGTGTGACACTACTTTTCTAGTCTGCAGTGGCAGAATGGGGGCCATGTTCTCACATTGTCACACACAATGTGGCACAACCATTGGTGCAGCACTGAGGGGACACTCTGCCTTTCATGCCCTGGGTACCATATACTAGGGACTTAGAAGTCAGTACATGACAACTGGTGACACCCAATTCAACATACCTTTTGGAAAGGGATTCAACACTGTCACTGAGGTCTCTACAGCAGGCTTCAGTGCACTCTCAGAGTTGAAAAAGCTGCAGCTAACAGTCGAAATGAGGGTAAAAGGTGGGGATAAACTTGGAAAAAGCTTGTTTCCTTCCAGTCATGATGGCAAGCACTTGTCATTGCACATTAACGTAACTGACTGGCTAAATCTATTACCTAAGTAACAGTTTATCACTTACTAGCCAAACACAGACATTAGTTTAAGATAGCCATGCCGATTATTTAATTAAATGCTACTGCCATGAAAATGCAGATTAAAAATTAAAGTACCTTAATGTTACTTAAGGTTTCTGTTATTTTTGCATAAAAGAATAACACTGGACATTAAATTTATTGTAAATGATGCATGTACTGCCTGAATTTGATACTGTTCCCCATACCACCCTCCAATAACATGTCATAGCTCTTGGCAGTTCAATGATATTTCAGTATTACCTGGATTTTGTGTTTCCAAGTGCACTAGGTATGATTATCACAAGGATTGTTTATTTGCCCTTCAGTCTAACAGGTCGTGAAGAACTGGCCAGACAGTCTTTTCCAATTGTTTTGTCTCTAACTCTGGTTGCACATCTCCAAAGTCTTAAGAAGTCCATAAATGTTGTTTTCCACCAAGTGCCTGCAGCTTAACACTGCTTCATATGGTTTTATACGTTTGGGATTTGGACCTGGAGTACACTGCTAGAATAAAATACAAAGAAGTATCATAAGCGTGAGGGCTCACTAATGATGTTCACCAGAATTAATCCTTGATGATTTCCTGTTGTGGGATGAAAAATGTTGACTGGACTGACACGTGGAGATGGGAATTAAATGAAAAAAATCATAGATTTTTTTTATGTAAACAAAGACTAAGGGGGTTATTACAACTTTGGAGGAGGTGTTAATCCGTCCCAAAAGTGACGGTAAAGTGACGGATATACCACCAGCCGTATTACGAGTCCATTATATCCTATGGAACTCGTAATACGGCTGGTGGTATATCCGTCACATTTGGGACGGATTAACACCTCCTCCAAAGTTGTAATAACCCCCTAAGATTGGAATTTATTGGGTGGATCCCACAAGAAATGGAATATTCAGACAACATCACAATCTGTTGATTTGAAAATAAATGAACTTTAATTTGACAGTGTATAGAGGACTTCTGGGATTTTGAGTGCTTCCCTCTAGATTTTGTATCTAACAACTAGTGTTGCAACTTTATTATTCTTACAAAAGGTTATTTCTAGTAGAATTTTTGCAAGTTTGCGAAGGCTAACGCTGGGAGACAGTGTCAAAGGTGCAGGACTTGGTATTCTCCACCTTTCCTCTAGGTAATTTCAACCCTTATCCTCCCGTCACCGCACCCCAGCAGAATAATATCAAGAGGAAAAGGTCTGTTAATTGTCAGTTTGTATGGAATAGGAAAAATTCAGCTTACACTAGAGCCACGAAGATCTGACTTGTTCAAAATGTATATCAGAAATATAGTCGAATATGGAAGGAAGGAATTGAAACCTGAAATGAATCATCATAATGTGTTTATAAATTCAAAATTATTAGACAGGTATCAAATAGGCTACTGGCTTTTAGCTAAGAAAGCGTTTTATACATCACCTTCCTTCAGGTGAGAAAAATACATTTTTACCTGGAAGAAATGTGCTTTTGAAAACAAGGGGGCAAATTTCAAAACTTTTTTGACTGGCTCTATTACAAGTGATAAGTAAGGGGGTGATCTGTACAAAACCTTTTACCGCCATGTTATGAAAACAGCTTAATCCAGGTGGTAATGTGAGACAAAAATATTTGTGCATGTGTAAATTGACAGACAGCAGTTGAAGTGCAGCAGCACCAAAAAAACACAAACATAACAAAAATGAACAAAATCACAGCTAGAACAAAACAAAGAGTATCGCACCGTAATACTAGAACACAAAAAAGCAACCTAATCCAACTCCGTTGTACATTTGTGGATTTCTGTTGTGTTTTCTTGGTGTATATGTCTGTTACATTGTTGTGTTGATATTTTGCTATGCCATGTTATATTTGTTTGTTCTTGTATTGTGTTTTGTTTGTTGTCATTTTTTTATAGTTTTGTGTTGTTCTTTTGTTGCATTTTGTTCCCAGACTGTAATATGTTCTTGGGTTATATATTTGTTTTGTATTATTGGTTTATTAACCTGGTGCTTTATTGCTAATTTTGGCGTGTATACGGTTGCCATTTTGCTGTGATTCAACTGTAATCTGCTAAAAATGTACACATATTCTTGTTACATTTTGCAATCTCACACATCTTTTTCCAAAAAATGGTGGTAAAATAGGTTTGCACTAAGCTCCTCCTTACTTGCCCCAAGGTCATTTACCAGCGCCTGCCAAAAATGTACTGTGATCCGGCTCTGTTTTCCCACTTTAGGTTATCCAGCCCAGGGACTCCAGTCCCGTTAAAGATGAAATATGTCTATTTTTCATTTATAGCCTATTTATTTAGTGTGGCACATCATCTCAGTCAGGGACAATGCTATTTCTGAACTAAAATGCAGTTTGAATTTATGTAGCTATTTATAACACTGAACGATGAGATGTATACCAAAAACAGAGGAGACTTAAAATTCATAAACAGAAAAGGGGTTAAAAAACTGTAGAACACATTCTGTTAAACCAGAGTTCTCCTTAATAAACATAAAAACCCATAACGAGATTATTTTGAAACTCATCAAGAAGCTGTCAAATACGAGAACACGTTAATTAAACCACCGCGAATGGTTCCAGAGAAACAAGTACGTCAGGTAAGGATAATGTAATTGCTGGTCATTGAAGATGAGCCTTTTTCCAAATTAGCTCTTGAAATTGCAGGTGTTCTGGTGTTGTTAAAATGATGTCATTGACGCACATGTATTCTAAAAATGCAGGGACATTAACTTTCACATAAATAACTGCTTGTAAACAATGCTCAATACATACACGTTTTTTTATATACAATTATACTTTTTTGAACCTGCCATGCCTCTGAGAAAGTCCTAATTTATGTGAGTTTCTACAAAGCCTCCAAAAAATCTTCAGTGAATACATTAATGTAATTTTTTAGCTTATGCTGTAGCCTCCTTAATTAAAGTCCCTGTTGCAGACAGCATCGTGTAAAGTGAAGGAGGCATGTTTAACTCCTGGCCGCTGCTTCTTCTGCAACTGACAAAAGAGGTACTGTGAGGTAGTCAATGGAAGCAAAGGTTTGTCATTAGTGCTATGACGGAAGATGTCCGGCGCCAATAGAACAGAGGACAGGGGGCAGTCCTTCTAGCAAACATTGCTTCTTGTCTCTGGGACCAGAGGAACCACATGCTGCTCCAACTGCAAAGTACCTCCTTTTCAGGTTTCAGTTCAAAGGGAGTTATGGGGCAGAACAGTCAAAGCTCACCTTTGGAGGATGGTTTCTGGTAGGACGTTAAATAAAGTTGCCACATGTAGGCTACCACTGTGCACCGGAAATAGAGTTGCCGATCACAGAGTTTTGGTATCCTTCAACTCAACAGCGACAGGAGAGGGCATGTCACCAAGAGCAGCATAAACTAGAGGAATGGTGCAACCACATTGAATGATGCAGTACATGCACAGAGGAACATATACAGCAGGGGCTACACTATCCCACTGTCTGCTCTGCAGGCTTCTTAACTCTTGCCTCTCTTACACATGAGTGTAGGTGCAACACTCTTTTCGATACTCTCTTGGAGAACATAAAAAGAATGAAGTGCTCCACTCTTAATATTGGCAACCTGGATTGGGCAGTGTAGCACCAACAGTTCTCTAACGCTGGCAGATCTTAGTGATCCACAGCCCTCATAGCATATTGTGGAGCAGCCAGGGCTATAGTTCTCAGCTTTGATAACTTCCTATTATGCCATCCAGTGTACTTCCTTCTCCTTCAGGTTTCAGAGGCAGCAGGTCTTCTTCAATGCTTGAGTGTTGACCCTGCACCTTTGGTCCAACTCTTACTCTGTACTCTTCTACATAGTGCTATCAAGTCAAAAGTTGAGCAGCGCTATTTAGACGACTAGCTTAAATTCAGAATGAGTGCATGTGGGACAGGCTAACTAAGCACCCATTCAAAGCTCTACTCTAATAGGGGGCACTCTAATTAGTTCACTTGCATGGCACCACATTTCCCAAATTGTGCACAATCAATTGTGTGTCTTTTAGAAGATCAGGCATTCCGTTTAGTCAACTGGGTGTGTGTATCAGGCTCAGCCAATTTGCACCCAAAAAAGTACTGTTGCCATTTTGCAGAAGATGGACAATCCTCCTTCATACTTGGTTAAGATGTGTTGCGGTGACAAAGCCCCTGGCCATTGTTTTTCTTTAAATATCTCATCTTCCAGGTTAGAGGATAAACTTTTGGAATTTGAACACAAAACACCTTCCTCCTGTTCAAAGTGGTTTGGAATCAAAACTAATGGAAATGGCCTTTCTGTAGGGTCACCCCCAAATATTTTTCCTTCCTCCTTCTCTTTTTCTGACCTCATTTGTGCTGGCTTTAGGACTTTGCACACTTTACTACTGCTAATCAGTGCTTAAAGTGCATATGCTCTTTCCTTAAAACATGGTGACATGGGCTCATACCCAATTGGCTTATTCAATTTACTTGTAAGTCCCTAGCAAAGTGCACTACATATGCCCAGGGCCTGTAAATTAAATGCTACTAGTGGGCTGCAGTACTGGTTGTGCCACACACATAAGTAGCCCCCTAAGCATGTCTCAGGCCTGCCACTGCAGGGCCTGTGTGTGCAGTTTCACTACCAATTCGACTTGGCATTTAAAAGTACTTGCCACACCTTAAACTCCCCTCTTCCTACATATAAGTCACCCCTAAGGTAGGCCCTACATAACCCCCAGGGCAGGGTGCTATGTAGGACATATACCTGTGTAGTTTATATGTTCTTGTAGTGTAGAACTCCCAAATTAATTTTACACTGCTGTGAGGCCTGCTCCTTTCATAGGCTAACATTAGGGCTACACTCATATACTGTTTGAGTAGTAGATTCTGATCTGAAAGGAGCAACAAGGTCATATTTAGTACAGCCAGAATGGTAATACAAAATCCTGCTGACTAGTGAAGTTGGATTTAATATTACTATTTTAGAAATGCCACTTTTAGAAAGTGGGAATTTCTCAGCACTGAAATCTTTCTGTGCCTTACAATCCACTTCTGGCTGGGTTTAGTTGACAGCTCCTTGTGCATTCACTCAGGCACACCCCAAACACAGGATACTCAGCATCACTTGCATACATCTGCATTTTGAATGTGTCTTCCTGGGCTGGGAGGGTGGAGGGCCTGACAATTACATTTGAAAGGACAGTGGCCTGCCCTACACAATGGACTGCCACACCCTCTACTGGGACCCTGGCAGACAGGATGGAACTGAAAGAGGACCTGGTGCACTTCTTAGCGACTCTTTGAAGTCTTCCCTACTTCATAGGTACAGTTGGGTATTTAAACAGGGCCTCTGACCCTACCAACTCAGACACTTCTGGACAAGATACTACTGGTGAAGAAACTCTGAACCAGGAGCTGCAATCTGCCAAGAGGAACTCCCTGGCTACCCAAAGGACTCACCTGACTGCTTTTCTGCAAAGGACTGCTGCCCTCTGGCTCTGCTGAGAAGTGCTCTCCAAGGGCTTGGATAGAGCCTGCCTCCTGTTCCTCGAAGTCTCAGGGCCAAAAAGACTTAGGGCCTCATTCTGACCCTGGTGGTCTATGACCGCCAGGGTGGAGGCCGGCTGAAGCACCGCCAACAGGCTGGCGGTGCTTCATTTAGTATTCCGACCGCGGCGTCGCCCAGCCGGGTCCGGCGGTTTTCCGCCGGATTTCCCCAGGCTGGGGGAATCCTCCATGGCGGCGCTGCAACCCCCATCCCACCAGCCTGTTTCTGGCGGTTTTCACCTCCAGAAACAGGATGGCGGGAACGGGTGTCATGGGGCCCCTGGGGGCCCCTGCACTGCCCATGCCACTGGCATGGGCAGTGCAGGGGCCCCCTAACAGGGCCCCATAAAGATTTTCACTGTCTGCTTAGCAGACAGTGAAAATCGCGACGGGTGCAACTGCACCCGTCGCCCCCCTGCAACTCCGCCGGCTCCATTCGGAGCCGGCTTGCTTGTTGCAGGGCCTTTCCCGCTGGGCAGGCAGGCAGGTGCTCTTTTGGTGGTTGCCCGCTGGCCCAGCGGGACGTTTCCCGCCGCCCGCCAGGGTCAGAATGACCCTCTTAATCCAGCAAAGAACTCCTTGTGCAGTGAAAATTTGACGCACAGCCTGCCAGAAATGATGCACAGCCTGCATTGCGGTGAGAAAATCACTGCATGCCGAACAGGAACAACGAGAGGAGATCGACACAGCGCCAGCATTGCAACCGGAACTTTGACGTACGGCCCACTGGATCGATGCATAGCTGAGCCGGTACAACAGAGCCCAACTTCCTGCAAGAAGAATCGACGCAGCGCCTGCCGTGCAACAGAAATTTCCCTGCATTGCCCACTGGATCGACGCAGCTCCTGTGACTTCGTCCTCCATGCCCAGGACTTCACCGCATCGACCACGGGGCATCCAAATACCCCGCAACCTGGAGAGGATCCATGTCTTCAAGCCAGAACTCGACGCAAGGGCCTGACTGCTTTGAAAAATATTGACGCATCATCTGTGTGCGCCTGGAGAAACTGACCCACACCTCCCCGTTTTCTGCGCAACTCCTCCTATGCGGCCCCTTGCGAATAATTTCGACGCAAACCGGGTACTTTGTGCTTGCAAGAGACACTTGTTGCTTTTTAAAGACTCGTTTTATCATTCTCTGAAGTGGTATTTCAACGTGTACTTATCAAATCTTTATCGTTTTGACCTGCGTTTAACCAGATAAATATTCTATATTTTTCTAAACACTGTGTGGTGTATTTTTGTGGTGTTATACTGTTATTGCATGATTTATTGCACAAATACTTTACACATTGCCTTCTGAGTTAAGCCTGACTGCTCAGTGCCAAGCTACCAGAGGGTGGGCACATAATAATTTGGATTGTGTGTGACTCACCCTGACTAGAGTGAGGGTCCTTGCTTGGACAGCGGGTAACCTGACTGCCAACCAAAGACCCCATGTCTAACAGATACTGACACACCACATAACTTGCTTACAGTGGCTAATGAGAGGAGAGGATAACTTACACACAACATAACTTGCTTACAATAGCTAATGAGAGGAGAGGATAAGCATTGAGAGCAGCACAGTGGAGCTGCAAGGAGGAGAGGCAGAGGTCTTCTCTGAGTATTACTAAGCCTAATAGCACCGTAGAACCTTGGGACAATATGCATGGGAGAGGGGGGACAAATACGGCCTCCCCACTTCTGATATATCCGTATCATACTATTTCACATAGGTCTCCAGTATTCAGGAGCAGTGAGGCAATTCTGACAGCTTACACTTAGTTTATTAGAGTCAGTTGCCAGTTTCCCAACTCATTTTGACTTGTGGATAAAAGGACTTTATCCATGACTAAAGATCAATATGAGGTAATCTATTTGTTACTTCACCTTTACTTTCTGACATCTTAGGATAGCAAAAGTGATTTCACACTTGTAAATGCATTTGTAAACCTGTAAATGCATTCAAAATGTACAATAACTGTATGGTTGTGCCCTTAGTTTTCACTTTCGGTTGCGCCCTTAGTTTTCACTTTCTTACATTGCATGACCCATATGACAATAAGTTTGTACACTTCATATTACAATAAGAGACACAACAAGATGCGGGGATTTGCACAGAATCACACAAGTTGTGGTCAACTGCCAGACCTGGGAATTGAAGCCACTTCTGTGTGTTCCAAGAAATACAAATTTGCCCCTAGACCAAATGATTTGATTCATTTAGACCCAGCCATTATCTTAGGCTGACTCAAGAGTGGATAATCAAAGAACAACAAATTAATCTATTTACCTTGTGGCTGGAGCTGGCTTAAATATAACAACTCTTATTGGTTTTAATTGCTCCATTGACTTTTTTTAAATTGGCTTGGGTCTGTCTGGAAGAACACCATAGAATATATAATACCTCAAATCTTTGAGATCGGTCTGCCTTGAACTTAGTTTATGTAAGCAAAAATGGAGTGAGAAAAAGGTCACCCAAAAGAGAGAGGCAAACAAAGAGAGAAATAGAGTGTGAGAGAGAGAGAATCAGAAAGAGATAGTGAGAAAGAGCAGAGAAGGAGCCAGAAATGATACAACAGAGGTTTCTTTTTAACTAGAGAGGGAAGACTGTTGTTTACAATTTCCATTTTAAAAACATATATAGGTCAAGGGAGAGACAGGAATAGCAGAAAAGGGGTCAATGCAACATTTATAATAAATAACATTTATTTGGATTCAATTCAGAAAGGAGGCATAAAGAGGAACTACAGAAGTCAGCACTAACCCAGGCTTTGAAACAGAAATCCCATCCAACCTTAGCTTAGCAACAGGAACTGACTGTATGTGAGGCTGTGAGAGTGGTGCTAAGGTTTCTTTAGTTCATGAGAGATCTCAGAGGAACGGAAGAAGAGGAACACAACGGTGGCCAAAGCTGTGCTCCTACACAATGAAAGGGCTACCTGGTTTAAGTAACGAATATTCTCTGGCCCTGTGAGTCCATATACAACCCTCACCTGTGAGACCAGAAGAGAAAACATGCAATTGCCCCTTTGGGTGATGCAGCAGCATCCTACGATACACCACCTACCCAAAGCAGAGAAGGGTTCTGCCTGTAGGAGAGCCCTCAGTACTTCAGTATGAGTACTTCAAAAGAGTACCTATCTTCACTCGTGGGGATTTGGTCATAAAAACGTCCTCCTGCGCCATGATTTCTAGTGGAATGTTAGCCCAAGAAATGGGAACTGCTAAGGTGGTTATTATTTATGCTGTTCTGTAGGGACGTTTGAAATATAGAATAAGTAGATAGGCAGGGTGAGACACTTCAACTGGTCATGGCCTTTCTTCTCATTTGCCCTCTTTAGCTTGATTTAGGTTTCGTTTCTCCTCTTGTAAAAAATGCATGACAATTTTAGTAAGAATGTCAATGGCCAAATTATGTTTCAGATTTTATTTTCCTTTGTTTAACACCCCACTCCCATCCCCCAAATAAATGAAAAGATCTCAAGTGCAGAAAAGTTGACGACTCTCTCTCCCTCTGCAATTGTTCAGGAGCCGTGTACACGAGCCAAACATGGTAATGCAGGAGACCCTGATGGACCAACTACAGTAAAGTGTAAAAACATGTCAAAGGTCTTAACAACCCTTTAATAGCATACGTCGAGGCAATAAGTCGCTGCTTTTTTGGCCTAATGCATTTAAATTAATAGAAGGGCACTGACTAATGCAATGGCCAAGACTCTGGCCACTTCATATTCATGCAATTTAAGCTGCTAAACCCTTTGACCAGGTTCACTGGCCTCGTTTCCTGGAAAGTTTTCCATCGTTCAGGATTTCAATGCCACATGATAAGACCATAGAATCTTCGTAATAAGCTCAAAAGGCTAACATCTTGTTAAAAGTAATCTCACAAATAAAACTTCAATTGAAAGGTATATTAGACAATGGGGTCCAACTTATTTGCCCTAGCCATATAATCTATTGCGAAAACACTTTAGGAAGAAACACGTATCACTTTATTTTAATGCGTGGAATATGAATTTCAATAGATGTCTATATTTTATATCCTGCAGACTCTTGTTTTGTTATGATCAGGAAATATAAGATAATCAAGGAGTTTGATAAAACATCTAGATCTAGCAACGGTATAGATACATCATAATCTATGATGTTGAATACAACCAATCATTCTTCTCATGCCAGAACGGAAATATGCCAACATATCACACTCATAAAAACGAGCAGTTGGGAGATTTTAGTATTTCTTTATTAACTTGTAGTTTTATTTAGCATAAATATGGGCCAAGGACATTGCTCAATTGAGGAACATTGTAAATCAAGAGTAAAAAAATAGATATTTATACAAATAATCAAGAGATCCATACATTTTCAGGTATATACTTATAAAACGCAAGAAGAAGATGAATCAAAAGGGACAAAATCCAATTCAGAAACGGTAGAAGAAAAACAATATACAAAGTTTACCTCAGAGAAGATATAAAGCAAGTGAACACTGCACTGGAGAAGTAAGGACCACTAAAGAAGGAGGATATAAGAGTGAGACCCACAAATGCTTACTAATAAAGAAACATGCGACCTCAAGAAAGTAAGCTGTGTTTGTTAAAGATGAGGACTGTATACTGCCAGAAGAAACAGTGGGGCATATTTATACTCCGTTTGTGCCGGAATTGCGTCGTTTTTTTTAACGCAATTTCGACGCAAAACTAACTCAATATTTATACTTTGGCGTTAGACGCGTCTAGCGCCAAAGTCCATGGAGTTAGCGTCATTTTTTAGCGTGGACACCTACTTTGCGTTAATTATATGCAAGGTAGGCGTTCCAGTCTAAAAAATCGACTCCGAGGCATGTGCGTCGGATTTATACTCCCGGGCAAAAATCACGCCCGGGAGTGGGCGGGTAAAAAAAAATGACGTACGGCCGCTTTTGCGCTGTTTTTTAGCACCTGCAAAAGGCAGGCGTTAAGGGACCTGTGGGCTCTGAAGGAGCCCAGAGGTGCCCTCCCATGCCCCCAGGGACACCCCCTGTCACCCTTGCCCACCCCAGGAGGACACCCAAGGCTGGAGGGACCCATCCCAGGGACATTAAGGTAAGTTCAGGTAAGTATTTTTTTTAATTTTTTTGTGACATAGAGGGGCCTGATTTGTGCCCCCCTACATGCCACTATGCCCAATGACCATGCCCAGGGGACAGAAGTCCACTGGGCATGGCCATTGGGCAAGGGGGCATGACTCCTGTCTTTGCTAAGACAGGAGTCATTTCTATGGGGGTTGGGAGTCGTAAAAAATGGCGCAAATCGGGTTGAGGCGAAAAAATTGCCTCAACCTGACTTGCCCCATTTCTTGACGCCCAAGCCCCATATCCCCCTACGCCGACGCTGCCTGGTGTACGTCGTTTTTTTTAATGCACACCAGACGGCGCCGGCGGCTAACGCCGGCTAACGTCATTCAATAAATACGGCGCCCGCATGGCGCTTCAGAATGGCGTTAGCCGGCGCTAATTTATTTGACGCAAAACTGCGTTAGCGCAGTTTTGCGTCAAAAAGTATAAATATGGGCCAGTAAATCTGGGAAGATGGAAGCAGCAAAGTTGAAGACAGGAAAATAATAGGAGGAAACATGACAAAGAAAGATGACATATTCAAGTATTGACAAAAAAAGGGATTGAACTATGACTTCTTTCAGCTATGACAATAGTTCCAATTGTTAATATGCACTCTTAGTTAGACATTGCTTTGTCTTGGAAATCTAATCAAATCAAATCAAATCATTAACATTTATAAAGCGCGCTACTCACCCGTGCGGGTCTCAAGGCGCTAGGGGAAAGAGGGGGTTACTGCTGCTCGAAAAGCCAGGTCTTTAGGAGTCTCCGGAAAGCGGAGTGGTCCTGGGTGGTCCTGAGGCTGGTGGGGAGGGAGTTCCAGGTCCTGGCCGCCAGGAAGGAGAAAGATCTCCCACCCGCCGTGGAGCGGCGGATGCGAGGGACGGAAGCGAGTGCGAGGCCAGAGGAACGGAGGAGGAGGGTGGGAACGTAGAAGCTGAGGCATCGGTTGAGGTATTCCGGTCCCTTGTCGTGGAGGGCTTTGTATGCGTGGGTGAGAAGTCGAAAGGTGATCCTTTTGCTGACTGGGAGCCAATGCAGGTGTCTCAGGTGTGCGGAGATGTGGCTGTTGCGGGGTACGTCGAGGATGAGGCGGGCCGAGGCGTTTTGAATGCGTTGCAGGCGATTTTGGAGTTTGGCTGTGGTTCCAGCGTAGAGGGTGTTGCCGTAGTCCAGGCGGCTCGTAATCCAGCGGAAGATCTTGCGGAGCATGCGGAGGGTGAGGAAGCAGGCGGAGGACACGGCGTTGACTTGCTTGGTCATGGTGAGAAGAGGGTCCAAGATGAAGCCGAGGTTGCGGGCGTGGTCTGCGGGGGCCGGTGCGGTGCCGAGGGCCGTGGGCCACCAGGAGTCGTCCCAGGCGGAGGGGTGTTGCCGAGGATGAGGACTTCCGTTTTTTCAGAGTTCAGCTTTAGGCGGCTGAGCCTCATCCAATCTGCGACGTCCTTCATACCCTCTTGTAGGTTGGTCTTGGCGCTGGCGGGGTCCTTAGTGAGGGAGAGTATAAGTTGGGTGTCGTCGGCATAGGAGGTGATGATGATGTCGTGCTTGCATACGATGTTGGCGAGGGGGCTCATGTAGACATTGAAGAGTGTCGGGCTGAGTGATGAGCCTTGGGGTACGCCGCAGATGATCTCGGTGGGTACAGAGTGAAACGGAGGGAGGTAAACTCTTTGGGAACGGTTTGAGAGGAAGGAGGTGATCCAGTCCAGGGTGTGGCCTTGGATCCCGGTGGAGCGGAGGCGGGTGATTAGGGTGCGGTGACAGACGGTGTCGAAGGCAGCCGAAAGGTCGAGGAGAATGAGGGCGACTGTTTCACCGTTGTCCATCAGGGTTATGATGTCGTCTGTGACTGAGATGAGGGCGGTTTCCGTGCTGTGGTTGGTTCGGAATCCGGTTTGTGAAGGGTCGAGCAGGTTGTTGTTTTCCAGGAAGGTGGTCAGCTGTTTGTTGACGGTCTTCTCTATTACCTTGGCTGGGAAAGGCAGGAGAGAGATGGGGCGGAAGTTTTTCAGGTCGCTCGGGTCAGCCGTAAGTTTCTTTAGTAGGGTGTTGACTTCGGCGTGTTTCCAGCATTCGGGGAAGGTAGCAGAAGAAAAAGAAGAGTTGATGACGGCCTGGAGGTGTGGGGCGATGATGTCGTCGGCTTTGTTAAAGATGAAGTGAGGGCAGGGGTCGTAAGGGGCGCCGGAGTGGATAGAGTTCATGGTGGAATCGGTTTCTTCAGTGTTGTTGTGGGTCCAGTTGTTGAGGGTGATGGTCGGGGTGCGGGTTCGGTGGTGTTTGGTTGGGTCTGGTGTCCGAAGCTGTTGTGGAGGTCGCTGATCTTGCAGTGGAAGAAGGTGGCGAGGGATTCGCACAAATCCTGTGAGGGCGTGGCGGCGTTGGCGTTGGCGTTGGGGTTGGAGAACTCCTTGACGATGCTGAAGAGTTCTCTGCTGTTGTGGCTGTTTTTGTCCAGTCTGTCTGTGAAAAAGTTCCTTTTAGCAGCGCGGATCAGGTGGTGGTGTTCGCGGGTAGCGTTCTTGAGGGCGGTCATGTTGTCAGCGGTGTGGTCCTTGCGCCAGGCCTTCTCGAGAGCGCGACAAGTTTTCTTTGATTCTTTGAGGGTGTCAGAGAACCAGAGAGGTTTTTTGGTGTTGGTCTGTCGATGCGTGCGTTTGAGGGGAGCAAGGTTGTTTGCGCAGTTGGAGATCCAGTTTGTGAGGCTGAGGGCTGCATCGTTGGGGTCAGTGGTGAGGGTGGGTTGGTTGGCGGCGAGTGCGGAGAAGAGTTGCTCTTCGGGGATCTTGTTCCACTGTCGACGAGGGATGGGTTGAGTGCGGAGGTGGCGGGTCTCGCGTCGGAATGTGAAATGGACACAGCTGTGGTCGGTCCAGTGTAGAGCGGAGGTGTGGCTGAAGAAGATGTGTTTGCTGGCAGAGAAGATAGGGTCGAGCGTGTGTCCGGCGATGTGGGTGGCGGTGTTCACCAGTTGTTTGAGGCCGAGGTTGGCGAGGTTGGCGAGCAGGGTGGTGGTGTTGGGGTCGTTGTTTTGTTCCAGATGAAAGTTGAGGTTGCCTAGGAGGATGTAGTCCGGTGAGGCAAGGGCGTGCGGGGAGATGAAGTCGGCGATGGCGTCGCTGAATGGGGCGCGCGGTCCGGGAGGACGGTAGATGAGGGATCCTCTGAGGGTGGTCCTCGTGTCGGTGCGAATCTGAAAATGCAGGTGTTCAGCGGCGAGTGGGGTGTCTTCGGTGGTGGTGGAGACGCTGATGGAGTCTTTGAAGACGATGGCGATACCTCCTCCTACTTGGTTGGTGCGGTCTTTTCTGGAGATCTTGTAGCCTTCGGGGATGGCGGTGGCAATGTCTGGAGCAGAGGAGGCGTTCATCCAGGTCTCCGTGATGAAGGCGACGTCCGGGGCTGTGGAGTCCAGGAGGTCCCAGAGTTCAACGGCGTGCTTGTGGACGGAACGAGTGTTGACCAGGATGCACTTGAGGTGGTTGATGGCGCGTGGGCTTGTGGTCGTGGTAGTTGCGTGGTGGAAGATGCGTTTGCAGGAGTTGCAGGTGAAGGGTCCATGGGTGCGTTTGGGGTGAGCTTGGAAGCAGGTGTTGGAGCGTCCTGGGTTGAGGGCGTGGAGGGTGGTGGGGTCGTAGCGGATCAGCGGGGCTTGGGAGAGCTGGGGACCAGGGGTCGTGGCGCTGGGCGCGGGCCAGGTGCGGACGGGCGCAGACGGGCTTGCCTCTGGCGTGCCTCCGGCGCGCCAGCGGCGCGCCCTCTGCGCAATCGTGCAGCGGCCGCCATATGAGGTAGGAGGGGGGGAGGGGTCAGCTGGGGGCGAATGGGAGCTGGGGGGGCAGGGGCGTGCAGGAGTTCGCGGCGGGAAAGCGCGAGGTAGGGGGGGACAGGTAGAGTGAGAAGAGCTGGGGGAGGGGGGTTTAAGGGTGGAGGGGGGTGAGTGTTAGGAGGTTTAGAAGATTAGGGAGAAAGATAGGAGTAGGGTTGTGAAGATAGGGGAGGGGGGTTGTAGAGGTGGGTGAGGGTGAGAGGTAGAGTGAGAGGATAGGAAGATAGGTAATAGAGGGGCTGGCGGGAAGGGGGGAGAGATAGAGAAATAGATAGAGAAAATCGATAGATAGAGAAATCGATAGATAGAGAAATAGATAGATAGAGAGATAGGTAGATAGGAGGAGGTAGAGAGTGAGGGAGTTAGATAGTGGGATAGAGAGATAGAGAGATAGGTAGATAGGAGGAGTGAGGGAGGTAGATAGCAAACGGGTTAGATAGGGGTGATAGAGAGGGGAGAGGCGAGTGAGGGAGGGGGATGAGGCAGGAGCAGGAGGGCAGGCGTGGGGAGAAGAAGAGCCGAAGGCAGAAGATAGAAGACAGAAGAGCAGAAGACCGGAAGAACAGAAGAACAGAAGAACAGAAGACCAGAAGACCGGAAGAACAGAAGAAAGGAAGACCGGAAGAACAGGAGACCAAAAGAACAGAAGAACACAGAAGAACTAGGGGATCTAGGGGATCATTTAAAGATTGGAGGATGAGGGGTAAGTGTAAAAACATTGTGGATATCCCACCTGCCAACCACACGGTTCTCCCTCCACCACTTACACATGAAGTTGCTGGAGGGTTTGTGTCATCAGTAGCTAAATCATCTATGATGGGGTAAACCCTTGACCTGACTGTTCATTAGACAGAACAATTCCAGGCCCTTAAGACTGTAGCCCTGCCCTATTTATGCTAATGTTTTCATCTTGCTATTGCCATGAGAGGCGTGGCAATCCCATAAAGGAAAAACTGAAAATATCTAGAGTAAAGCCTCCTTGTACATCAGGGATATTTGTTGCATTGGGGTTTGTAACTGAAAAGCAGAAGAAGTGAAGAGTAGGTTGAAAATATTTGCAGATGAGCCATCTGCAAACTGTAAAAGAGCCCCATATGCTTGTGTCAAAAAATCTTGCAGATGCCAGAAGAGTCACTCCCTCCTGGTCTCTCTGGCAGCTTGAAGGGCCTCATAGGTGGCTCCAATGGCCAAAGTCTCCCACTAGTTATGACTCATACAGGATCGAGTGAAATCCACTCACATGTGGACAGGAGGGTCTTTCACACAGAATGGAACCCTTTGTCAGCATTGTGTCAGATGATCTCTTCAAGGCAGTGCCAGCCCTTGTGTTTAAATGGAGAGCAGGCCTCAGCTCAGGCTTTTTTTCACAGCATGGCCAGCCAGGATTGATTCATCTTTCTTCTATTTTTCTTCCAGGACCATGCCCCTCAGTGTATTGTTTTCTGGTGATATATCGTTTCACAGATGATTGGGATGAAAAATGCTGCAACTTAAGGGACGAAGAACCAACAGAATCTGTTTTCCATTGCTAGGCATTAAAGCAGCACAAACAATTATTTTTAAAAGTCGCTTTTCCAACCTACCTATCAAAAAAATCTACTTTTAACACTGAACTGGATTTATGATAACATGTTTGATCGACGTTTTCAGGATTTTACTTGCTGATATTAAAAATATACTTTTATTCATACTGTGACACGCAGAATTCGGTAGTTATTCACAAGAGGACATACATGTCTCCCATTTTTAGTATATTCCACTTTTATAAAGTAAGAACACACCCCGTGGGCACCGCACGGCACACTTAGGGGTGATTTAGCTATTGTTACAGCAACAGGTGTGCTATCCTCCTGTATTGTAGTGTATCTTTCTGAAGGACCGACGCCATGTCAGGAACCTAGAGTAAATGACGTCTCTACATAGAGCATAAATAGTGATCTCTATTATGAATATGGTAAATCCTAGTACAATGGTATCAATTAATAGTGCATTATGGGAATACCTGGAACGATTGTGACCACTCTTGGCAAAACTCTGGCCCTGGCCCTGGCACTGTGGCGATCATTTTCCTGCATTTTGGATATATTTAGCATGAGGGAGCCCACTTTAAACAATGGTGACCCTGAAATGATGGTGATCTATCATAATGATGCACACTATAAAAGGTTAGATCTACTAAATTTGGTTTTCTCTTAGGGTTAATTATTTAATGCTGTACCCCTCATAATCTGTCCTAATCAGGAAGTGAGTAATGAAAAGAAATAGCAAAGATGTAAATAATACAAATACATTTAAAAGAGAAATAATGCAAACAGGCTAACAAATAGTATGAAAACTATAAACACTTTCCTCCAACAGTTCCTTTTTGGAACATAAAACACATTGTAAGTAGATCGTTTTTTATTCATTTGTGAGCTGTGAAAAACAAAACCAAGTTAATTAGCCATGGAAAACATGTTCCAAATAAACAATGTAACAAAAGCACAATATAACCGTTGGTCATTGAGGCTGAGTCTTTTTAATTTTGCACTGGAGATCACATATGCGCTAGTGTAGAATAAAACGAGTGGCATGGAAAGTAAAACAATCAGAGCATGCAGAGTCTCGAACAAACGAAGCTTGCGTAGAAAAAACAACACAATTTAACGTGAGCTTGACGAAAGAGTTTCAGATAAATTAACACATTTTTCTTCAGTATGAATAACCGTAAGTAAATTTTCATTACTTAACGCCTTCGCTGCCAGGCCTTTTCCCGTCCTGTGCCGAGCCTTTTTTTGGCTATTTGGGGCAGTTCGCACTTAGGCCCTCATAACCATTTGTTCACATAAGCTACCCACACCAAATTTGCGTCCTTTTTTTCCAATATCCTAGGGATCCTAGAAGTACCCATACTTTGTGGGTTCCCCTGAAGGAGATCAAGAAATTGGCCAAAATACAGCAAACATTTCGTTTTTTTTTTTAAATGGGAAAAAAGGGCTGCGGAAGAAGGCTCGTGGTTTTTCCCCTGAAAATGGCATCAACAAAGGGTTTGCGGTGGTAAAATCACCATCTTCCCAGCTTTCAGGAACAGGCAGACTTGAATTAGAAAACCCAATTTTTCAACATAATTTTGACATTTTACTGGGACACACCACATTTTTACTATTTTTTGTGCTTTCAGCCTCATTCCAGTTAGAGACAGAAATGGGTGAGAAACAAATGCTGGATCCCAGAAAGCTAAACATTTCTGAAAAGTAGACAAGATTCTGAATTCAGCAAGGGGTCATTTGTGTAGATCTTACAAGTGTTTCCTACAGAAAATAACAGCTGAAATAAAAGAATATTGAAATAGAGGTGAAAAAACAGCCATTTTTCTCCACATATTACTCTGTTACCTTTTCCTGCGATGTCAGATTTTTTAAAGCAATATACCGTTACGTCAGCTGGACTCTTCTGGTTGGAGGGATATATAGGGCTTGTAGGTTCATCAAGATCCCTAGGTACCCAGAGCCAATAAATGAGCTGCACCTTGCAATGGGTTTTCATTCTATACTGGGTATACAGCAATTCATTTGCTGAAAAAAAAAAATGAAAAATAGGTATCAAGAAAACCTTAGTATTTCCAAAATGGCCACAAGATAAGGTGTTGAGAAGCAGTGGTTATTTGCACATCTCTGAATTCCTGGGTGCCCATACTAGCACGTGATTTACAAGGCATTTCTCAAATAGACGTCTTTTTTACACACTGTCTTACATTTGAAGGAAAAAATGTAGAGAAAGACAAGGGGCAATAACACTTGTTTTGCTATTCTGTGTTCCCCCATGTCTGCCGATAAAAATTGTACCTCACTTGCGTGGGTTGGCCTATGGCCCGCGACAGGAACTGCCCCAAAACACAACATGGACACACCACATTTTCAAACAGAAAACAGAGCTGTTTTTTGCAAAGTGCCTAGCTGTGGATTTTGGCCTCTAGCTCAGTCGGCACCTAGGGAAACCTACCAAACCTGCACAGTTTTGAAAAATAGACCCCTAGGGGAATCCAAGATGGGGTGACTTGTGGGGCTCTGACCAGGTTCTGTTACCCAGAATCCTTTGCAAACCTCAAAATTTGGCCCCAAAAATACTTTTTCCTCTCATTTCGGTGACAGAAAGTTCTGGAATCAGAGAGAAGCCACAAATTTCCTTCCACCCAGCGTTCCCCCATGTCTCCCGATAAAAATGGTACCTCACTTGTGGAAGTAGGCCTAGCACCCGTGACGGGAAAAGCCCCAAAACACAATGTGGACACATCACATTTTCACAAAGAAAACAGAGCTGTTTTTTGCAAAGTGCCTAGCTGTGGATTTTGACCTCTAGCTGAGCCGGCACCGATGGAAACCTAGCAAACCTGCGCAGTTTTGAAAAGTAGACACCTAGGAGAATCCAAGATGGGGTGACTTGTGGGGCTCTGACCAGGTTCTGTTACCCAGAATCCTTTGCAAACCTCAAGATTTGGCCGAAAAAATACCTTTTCCTCTCATTTCAGTGACAGAAAGTTCTGGAATCAGAAAGGAGCTACAAATTTCCTTCCACCCAGTGTTCCCCCAAGTCTCCCAATAAAAATGGTACCTCACTTGTGGGGGTAGGCCTAGCGCCCGCGACAGGTAAAGCCCCAAAACACAACATGGACACATCACATTTTCACAAAGAAAACAGCTGCTTTTTGCAAAGTGCTTAGCTGTGGATTTTGGCCTCTAGCTCAGCCGGCACCTTAGGAAACCTAGCAAACCTGCGCAGTTTTGAAAAGTAGACACCTAGGAGAATCCAAGATGGGGTGACTTGTGGGGCTCTGACCAGGTTTTGTTACCCAGAATCCTTTGCAAACCTCAAAATTTGGCCGAAAAAATACCTTTTCCTCTCATTTCGGTGACAGAAAGTTCTGGAATCAGAGAGCAGCCACATATTTCCTTCCACCCAGCATTACCCCATGTCTCCCAATAAAAATGGTACCTCACTTGTGGGGTTAGGCCTAGCGCCCGTGACAGGAAAAGCCCCAAAACACAACGTGGACACATAAAATTTTCACAAAGAAAACAGAGCTGGTTTTGCAAAGCACCTAGCTGTGGATTTAGGCCTCTAGCTCAGCCGGCACCTAGGGAAGCCTAGCAAACCTGTGCGGTTTTGAAAACTAGACACATAGGGGAATCCAAGATGGGGTGACTTGTGGGGCTCTGACCAGGTTCAGTTACCCAGAATCCTTTGCAAACCTCAAGATTTGGCCGAAAGAATACCTTTTCCTATCATTTCGGTGACTGAAAGTTCTGGAATCAGAGAGGAGCCACAAATTTCCTTCCACCCAGCATTCCCCCAAGTCTCCCAATAAAAATGGTACCTCACTTTTGTGGGTCGACCTACTGCCCGCGAAAAGAAATGCCCCAAAACACTCTCTGGACACATCAAAATTATCAAATACAAAACTACCTGGGGGCACCTGCGTTTTTGGTCCTGGGCTTAGCAGCCTTCTAGGGAAACCTACCAAACCCAGACATTTCTGAAACCTAGACACCGAAGGGAGTCCAGTAAGGTGTGGCTTGCGTGGATCCCCCACTGTTTTCTTACCCAGAATCCTCAGCAAACCTCAAATTTAGCTAAAGAAATCACATTTTTCCCACATTTCTGTGTGGGATCACCACACTGGGACACATTTCATACCACCCAATGTTCCCCTCAGTCTCCCAATAAAAATGGTACCTCATTTGTGTAGGTGGGCCAAGTGCTTGTGAAAGGGAAGAGCCAAAAACATGTCGATATTGAGGGGGAACCAAAGGGGGTCCAAAAGGGCAGTTTGCAAAAAAACATTTTTAAGTTGACAAGTGCAGCAGAATGTTTATCAGTATAGATGAGACAATGCTGGGTGGTGGGAATTTTGTGGATTCCTGCAGATTCCGGAAGGTTACATCATAAAAACGTGGGAAAAATTAGTGATTTCCAGCAAAGTTGGAGGTTTGCAGGGTATTGTAGGTACAAAAATGGTGCGGGGTGCATGTGAAACACACCACCCTGGAATCACTCAGATGTTTAGTTTTCAGATGTGTCTAGGTCTTGTTGATTTTTCTACATGGCAGCGTCCCAAAGGCCATAAAGTGCAGCCCTCACCCTTCCAAGTGGGACGATTTTGAGAGTAAGCCAAGCTCTCATGGCCCAAATGTAAAACTAAAAACCAAAAAAATCAAAGACTTCTTGCTTGCTGTGGGATAAGATGTTTTAGAGTGCGGGGGAGAGCTGAAAGACTATTACCCCCTTCAGTTGAGGTGGGGGCGTAACCAGGCCCTTACTGGTTGGTAGTCACCACCCCAATATTTTTTGTTTTTTTTTAATTCCCTGGCACCTAGTAGACTTTCTGCCCGGTCAGGGGTAATTGCCCCATCTGCCCACTGGTGGGCAGAACAACTTTGGCCCCATTTATTTGGGGTGGGGGTATGGCCATACCCCCACCCTCTTATTTTTGAAAAAAAAAACTTCCCTGGCCTCTGGTGGGCTTTCTGCCCCCAACGGGGGGCAGATATGGTCAACAGTAATGTGCCCCCATGGGGAGTGACCCTTAGCCAAGGGGCTGCCCCCCTAAAGAAAACACACGCATAGACACACACAATCCCTGGTGCAAAAGTGGTTTCTGCCCCCATGGGGGCAGATTGGCCTGACAAAAATTGGCCGATCTGCCCCCAAGGGGGGCAGAAATGGTCTAACTGCAATTTGTCCCCCAGGGGAGCGACCCTTGACTAAAGGTCGCTCCCCACCTCTAAAAAACAAAACAAAAAAAATGAACCCTTTTTTTATCCCTGGCCCCTAGAGTTTTCTACCACACCTGGGGGCAGATCGGCCTAATAACAATAGGCCGATCTGCCCCCAGGAGGGGCAGAAAAGGCCTAAAATAAATTCCCCACCCTCCCCCGGGGAGCGACCCATGCCTAAGTGGTCGCTCCCCACCTCTAAAAAACAAAACAAAAAAACAAAAAAAAACAAAAAATATATCCTAGAGGCTTCTGCCCCCCCCCCGGGGGCACATCGCCCTAATAACAATAGGCCGATCTGACCCCGGGGGGGGGAGAAAAAGGCTAAAATAAATTTGCCCCCCTCCCCCGGGGAGCGACCCTTGCCTAAAGGGTCGCTCCCCTTGTGTGACATTGGCGCAAAAAAAAAGATCCCGGTGCCTAGTGGTTTCTGCCCCCCCCCCCCGGGAGCAACCCTTGGCTAAGGGGTCGCTCTCCACCTCTAAAAAACAAAAAATCCCCAAAAAAATGTGTCCCTGGTGCCTAGAGACTTCTGCCCCCCCTGGGGGCAGATCGGCCTAGTAGCAATAGGCCGATCTGCCCCCAGGGGGCAAAAACGGTCTAAAATAAATTTGCCCCCCACTCCCCCTAAGGGGTCGCTCCCCTTGCGTGACATTGGTGCAAAAAAAGATCCCCGGTGCCTAGTGGTTTCTGCCCCTCTTGGGGGAAGATTGACCTAACAAAAAACAGCCGATCTGCCCCCAAGGGGGGCAGAAATAGTCTAAATACAATGTGCCCCCCAGGGGAGCAACCCTTGGCTAAGGGGTCGACCCCATATCTAAAAAACAAACAAAAATAAATATATTATCCCTGGCGCCTAGAGGCTTCTGCACATCCTGGGGCCAGATCGGCCTAATAACAATAGGCCGATCTGGCCTCGGGGGGGCAGAACTGGCCTAAAATAAATTTGCTCCCCCGCCCCCACCCCGCTCCTGGGAGTGACCCTTGGCTAAGGGGTCGCTCCCCACCTCTAAAAAACAAAACCCCCCCCAAAAAAAAAGAAAAATGCTTCCCTGGTGCCTAGAGGCTTCTGCCCCCCTTAGACAAGACCCTTGCCTAAAGGGGCACTCCCCTTGCATGACATTGGCACAAAAAAAAAGATCCCCGATGCCTAGTGGTTTCTGCCCCTCTTGGGGGCAGATTGCATAACAAAAATCGGCCGATCTGTCCCCAAGGGGGTCAGAAATAGTCTAAATACAATGTGCCCCCAAGGGGAGCGACCCTTGGCTAAGGGGTTGCCCCCCACCTCTAAACAACAAACAAAAAGAAATTATCCCTGGCGCCTAGAGGCTTCTACCCCCCCTGGGGGCAGATCGGCCTAATAACAATAGGCCGATCTGCCCTCGGGGGGCAGAAAGGGCCTAAAATAAATGTGCTCCCCACACCCCGGGGAGTGACCCTTGCCTAAGGGGTCGCTCCCCTTGCGTGACATTGGCGCAAAAAAAAGATCCCCAGTGCCTAGTGGTTTTTGACCTAATAACAATAGGCCGATCCGCTCCCGGGGGGCAGAAATGGACTAAAATAAATTTGACCATCCGGGGAGCGACCCTTGCCTAAGAGGTTGCTCCGCTTCCGTGAATTTGGTGTAAAAAAAAAAATCTCCCTGGTGTCTAGTGGTTTCTGTCCCCCTTGGGGACAGACTTGCCTCATAAAAATAGGCCAATCTGCCCCAAAGGGGGGCAGAAATTGCCTAAATAAAATTTGCCCCCTAGGGAGCAACCCTTGCCTAAGGGGTCGCTCCCCAACTAAAAACAAAAGAAACACAGACAAAAAAAAAAAAGTATCCCTGGCGCCTAGTGGATTCTGCCCCCCCCCTGGGGGCAGAAATGGCCTAAAATAAATTTGCCCCCCCCCCCGGGAGTGACCCTTGCCTAAGGGGACGATCCCCTTCAGTGAATTTGGCATAAAAAAAAAACCTTCCTGGTGTCTAGTGGTTTCTGTCCCCCTTGGGGGCAGACTGGCCTCATAGAAATAGGCCAATCTGCCCCCAAGGGGGGCAGAAATGGCCTAAATATAATTTGTCCCTAGGGAGCGACCCTTGCCTAAGGGGTCGCTCCCCAACTAAAAACAAAAACAAAAGAAACAAAAAAAAAATGATCCCCGGCGCCTAGTGGATTCTGCCCCCCCGGGGGCAGATCGGCCTAACAATAGGCCGATCTGCCCCTAGGGGGTGCTGAAATGGCCTAAAATAAATTTACCCCACAGGGAAAGACCGTTGCTTAATGGGTCGCTCCCCTTCCGTGAATTTGGCGTAAAAACAAAAAAAACCTCCCTGGTGTCTAGTGGTTTCTGCCCCACTTGGAGGCAGACTGGCCTCATAGAAATAGGCCACTCTGCCCCCAAGGGGGGCAGACAATGGCCTAAATATAATTTGCCCCCTAGGGAGCAACCCTTGCCTAAGGGGTCGCTCCCCAACTAAACACAAAAACAAAAGAAACACAAAAAAAACAACAACAAAAAAATGATCCCTGGCGCCTAGTGGATTCTGCCTCCCCGGGGGCAGATCGGTCTAACAATAGGCCGATGGGGCAGAAATGACCTAAAATAAATTTGACCCCCGGGAAGCGACCCTTGCCTAGGGAGTCGCTCCCCCTCCGTGAATTTGGCGTAAAAAAAAACTCCCTTGTGCCTAGTGGTTTCTGCCCCCCTTTGGGGGCAGACTGGCCTCATAAAAATAGGCCAATCTGCCCCCAAAGGGGGCAGAAATGGTCTAAATATGATTTTCTCCCTAGGGAGCGACCCTTGCCTAAGGGGTCGCTCCCCAACTAAAAACAAAAAAAAAAAAGATCCCTGGCGCCTAGTGGATTAAGCCCCCCCGGGGGAAGAAATGGCCTTAAATAAATTTGCCCCCTCCCCCTGGGGAGGGACCCTTGCCGAAGGGGTCGCTCCCCTTCTGTGAATTTGGCGTTAAAAAAAAAACTCCCTGGTGTCTAGTGGTTTCTGTCCCCCTTGGGGGCAGACTGGTCTCATAGAAACAGGCCAATCTGCCCCCAAGGGGGGCAGAAATGGCCTAAAATAAATTTACCCCCCAGGGAACGACCCTTGCCTAAGGGGTCACTCCCCTTCCGTGAATTTAGCGTAAAAAAAAACTTCCTGGTGTCTAGTGGTTTCTGTCCCCCTTGGGGGCAGACTGGCCTCATAGAAATAGGCCAATCTGCCCCCAAGGGGGGCAGGCCATGGCCTAAATATAATTTGCCCCCTAGGGAGCAACCCTTGCCTAAGGGGTCGCTCCCCAACTAAAAACAAAAACAAAAGAAACACAAAAAAAACAAACATAAAAAATGATCCCTGGCGCCTAGTGGATTCTGCCCCGCCGGGGGCAGATCGGCCTAACAATAGGCCGATGGGGCAGAAATGGCCTAAAATAAATTTGACCCTCCGGGGAGTGACCCTTGCCTAGGGAGTCGCTCCCCTTCCGTGAATTTGGCGTAAAAAAAAAACTCCCTGGTGTCTAGTGGTTTCTGTCCCCCTTGGGGGCAGACTGGCCTCATAGAAATAGGACAATCTGCCCCCAAGGGGGGCAGAAATGGCCTAAATATATTTTACCCCTAGGGAGCGACCCTTGCCTAAGGGGTCACTCCCCTTGCGTGAATTTGGCATTAAAAAAAACTCCCTGTTGTCTAGTGGTTTCTGCCCTCCTTGGGGGCAGACTGGCCTCATAGAAATAGGCCAATCTGCACCCAAGGGGGGCAGAAATTTCCTAAATATAATTTGCCCCCTAGGGAGCGACCCTTGCCCAAGGGGTCCCTTCCCTCATGCCAATTTCCCTTGAAAAATACATCCCTGGTGTCTAGTGGGCATTTCAAAAGCCAGATTGCTTTACAATCCGGCTTTTGAAATGCTCTGAGAGACTTCAAAGGGAAGGAAATTCCTTTCCTTCCCTTTGAAGCCTTTCAGGCCCCCATCACATGATCAGAAGAGAAATGCTTGGCATTTCTCTTCCGGTCGCGCTGGAAGCTCAGCTTCCAGCACGATGGGGAAGTGGCCTCTGATGAGGTTGGCGCGCATTTGCATGCTGACGTCATCAGACTTCACTGGGGGGGTCAGGGGGGCTTGGGGGTGGAAGGGGAAGGGCTTCCCCATCCATCCCTGCCTTGAGGGGGGTGGGAGGGAAGCACACAGAGGGAGCTCTAGTGCTCCCTCTGAGCTCAGTGCCGAGAACGTAATGGTTACGTCCTCGGCACATGAGCACTTTGCCGCAGGATGTAACCATTACGTCCGCAGCACAGAACCAGTTAAAGAGGCCTGTCATTCCAAACTGTGTAATAAACCACATATCGGCAAACACAATATAAGTTTCATAACACCCGTAGATGCCACCGCCAGTTAATCTGCCTGTGTTAAATTTAACCTGCAGCAGATTATCACAAACAGATTCTGATCTTCAAAACACAGGCCCATATTTATACTCTGCGCCGGATTTGTGTCATTTGTTTACGCAAATCCAGAGCAAACTTAACTCCATATTTGTATTTTGATGATGCGAGACCTGTCTAGCTTCAAAAATATGGAGCTAGCATCATTTTATGAAATCGCCTTGCCTCAATGAGATGCAAGGTAGGCATTCCCGTCCAAAAAATGACTCAAACACCTTAGCTCCATATTTATCCGACAGGGCAAAAATGACTCACAGTTGGGAGGCGGACCCGAAAAATGACACTAAACACAATTTGCATCAAAATGTAACGCCTGGGTCAGGGCAGGCATTAAAATGAGGCAAACACACCACTACTTAAGGAAAACACACACAAGGAACATCACAGCCCAACAGGACACCTTGGAGGTGCTACTGATGCAGCTTGCAAGATGACGCCGAGCACAGGACCAACAGCAGCAGCCACCATCACCCCAACGTGGCCCACAAAGACAACGCAGAAGGCAGGAGAGGGTCTTCAGGAACAAACCAACCCTCCATGGCCTCAGGGAACAAGACATCATCCAGAGGTATCGACTGAACTGGGAAGCCATACAGCAGCTGCTGTACCAAATTGAGCCACAAATAACAGCTAGCCTGCAGACACCACACAATGTACCACTGGTGACCAAGCTGCTAGCTGTCCTGCATATGTTGGCAAGTGGCTCTTTCCAGACAACGGGTCTCCTGGTTGCTGGGGTATCACAGCCCTCATTCTCAGTCTTCCTGCCCAAGGTCTTAGATGCCATAATCTCCCTCACACCCCACCACATCAGCTTCCCCAACACCAAGCAGAAGTAGCCGGAGATAAATCAGGGCTTCTACCAAATCCATGGCTTCCCCCATGTGCTCGGTACAATTGACTGCGCCCATATCCGGATTGTACCAACTGCAGCAACAGAGCATCTATTCCACAACAGAAAGCACACGCATTCCATCAATGTACAGTCCATAGTTGACCACCAGGGATTGTTCACCAACATCTTGGCCAAGTATCCTGGGAGTGTCCATGATTCCTTCATATTCCGCCACTGCACTATCAATCAGGACTTCCAGGACAGACAATATGTCAATGGCTTTCTTGTCAGTAAGTCCATAAACCTAGCAATATACACACAGCACAACAACCCTGTAGGACACACAAAACATACACGACTACTTTGACACGTGGGCAGGATGACACAGGTAGTTATGCTCAACACCCTGACACAATGGGATACACACCTAGCTGCCATTTCCTAATTGATCAGCGCACACAACAGAGGTAGTTGTGGCAAACGTTGTCAGTGGTGAATGCTGCTTGAGCCAATGGCCTGAGACTGGGAATTGTCCTCTAGTTAACATTCTGACAATACCAGCTGTCCTGTGACACCAGACCAGTTTCACGTTCTACCCTACCTTCCTGGTCTGTTTCAGCATTTCCACAAGCCTTGGCATGGCGGTGTACCCCCATGCAAAGGTTGTTTGTGTTGTGTTGTGCTGTGCCCCTGGATGCACCTGCACAGCCCATGCACCTGGCACGGGCAGTGCAGGGAGTCTCATGCCATGCCCCTTTGCCCTTTCCACTGCCTGATTTGCAGGGCTGACATGCATTGTGTCGTGGGTATGTGCCTCCCCCTTCTTGCACTTGACATTTAGGTATTTTGGTCCCCCATGCAACTTACACTATATATATTTTGTTTCCTGGTAGTCTTTGCTGTCCTGTCCTGTGATACCAGTGACGATTTTTTCAGGGATGACGACTGCAACCATGTACTCCATCTCGTCTAAGTCCTCTTGCGGTGCTGGACTCCCACGTCCGGTCTGCTGTGCTGCCTTCCTGTTCATTGCCATTTTTTCTTTTGTCCTCTGTGACAGCTCTCCTGACCTCTGCCACATTGTTAATCTTGTCCACAATCTTTCGCCAAATTGCCTCTCTCCTCCCAATTGGCAATTTAGAGGTGATGAAGAGTTGATGCTGGTGCTCTGTCACCTCTCTCACCAGTATTTCATGCTCCTCTGTGCTGAAGCGACACTTCCTTTTCTTCTTGTCTCTCCCCTGGGTCTTGTCTGTGTCCTCCTGGCTGGTCCCTGGCTGTCTGGTGTGTCCCTGGGGTCTCTCCTGGCTTCTGGTATCCATTTTGGGGCTCCTTAGCACTGTTTGCTCTGTTTGCATCGCTTTTAGACACTATTGCAGGGAAAAATGGCACATATCCTTTTTGCGATGATTTTCCATGTCATAAACCGGATTAGAGTCATTTTTCCTGCGTTAACATCTTTTTGCCTTACAACAAAGCGCAATGGTTAGCGTCAGGAAAAATAACTCTAACCTATTCTTAGCGCCACCCACCGTTAAAGTATAAATTTGACGCATGGGTGGCGTTAAGAAATGGCGCTAGCCATCACTAAGCTTTTTAACTCAAAACTGCGTTAATGCAGTTTTGTGTCAAAAAGTATAAATCTGACCCATAATATCATGGTTGGCCTTTCTTAACAAAAATAAATCAGCTGTTTGGAAACGTCTGCAGTGAAGGTGTGCAATTCCTTGAAGTCACATCATATTACATGTGTAGAGTCAAGATATGAGAGTCTTGGTGGTGTAAAGGCTAATGGACTGCATATACATAAGAAGATGAAACAGATGCAGGGAATTAGTGCACCAGCTGCAATCATAGCAAATATAGGCCCATATTTATACCTTTTTAGCTCCACATTTGCGTCATTTTCTGACATTAAATCAGCGCAAACTTACAAAATACAATTACATTTTCTAAGTTTGTGCCGATTTTGCATAAAAAATGACGCAAATGCAACGCTAAAAAAGTATAAATATGGGCCACAGTGCGCAGCTTTATTGTGCCCTCCTTTATGCACACCACTGTATGACTCAACTGCTGCACACCGAGCTTAAATGCCTGGTTCCCCACAGAACCACACACAAGCTGTGCTCCTGCAGGGGCCTACTACAGCACATATCTAGGGAGCAACAAGCTCACTAACTGGAGGCTAGTATGTGCCTATAGCCTTCCTATTCGATGAAGGGAGCTGTAAGGAAACACAACTGTTTGTTTTAACAATTGTATGCCCGAGTCTCGTATACAGTGATATTATCTGTCATAATTATAGTGTCCTATTTATCATTTACAAATGTGTTTTCTCTTTGGGTGTATATATTCTATTTAAACACCAATAAGCTGGTATTTGTTTCAATTATGTCTATGACAAAAAACTTTATGTAGGAGCATATTATGATAATGATATTCTGGTACCTTAGTTGTGTAAACCAGTCTCTGCCAATTTAGGGACAGATTTAAGAAAAGTGGTGCTGCACCCAGTGTGCCCCACTTTTCTTGCACCCTTTAGCATCCCCCCTAGCACCACCATGTGTGCGCCGTATCTAAGAAACAGCACAACATGGCAGTAGTTAGGGAACTAGCATTAACATATTTTATGTCCTAGTTCGGAGCTGTGCAGCATCAGCTTAATAAATGTTGATGCTAATCCTGCAAAGCCTATTATGACCCATTATAAACACTTGTTTGAATCCTTTGAAACCATGCTCTGAGCAGCTGTTAAAAGTGCTACAAAAAATGATGCAAAGAAATCTATAAGATTTCTTTGCGCCATTTTTTTGGCCCCCTAATGCGGAAACACCCTATTTGCATACATTATGCCTAGCTCAGGCATAATGTAGCACAAAGGGTTACATAGTTGCATGCATGCATTGTGCCACTTTGTAAATTTGGCGTGGTGATTTTGGCAAAAAGGTCTAGAAAAACATATGGTTTGCATTAGAAACTGCAAAGATTATTGTGACTATTAAAAACTAATAGAGAGCTAAATAATATTAATGAAATAGTAATAAGCTATGAACAGGCCTTGTGACAAAATTTGGGAGATGTCCCATTTGCCCACTTCTTGGTTCTCCTGTTTCATTTATAGGTGCATGACCTTCAATGTTTCCAAAAACATAGCCGTAGTTGACTTTGCAGTCAAAAACAAAACCACAAGCTCCATGGTGTCAGATAAGACTTTTGAAATTGTTTTAGTTTGACACAGGACAGCATGGTTATGGCAGGCAGGAAAAACAGGCAAGGTACTCCTTCCCTTGAGAGAAAATGTGTCTCCCACCATGACCACTGGTTGTTTTCATTCTTCAAAAACAAACGTTTATGTTGAGGATTTGTCTTTGAGAAATAGAAGGGAATATCACACAACATTGATGGGTTTCAACAAAAGAGCTTCATTTGTGCAAGCTGGCAGAAATCCAACCATATGAGAAGGATATTTAGATATATAGGCTTGAGTCGCTGCCCTTTGTCCATGCCTTTAACCCCTTCGCTGCCAGGCCTTTTCCCCTCCTGTGCCGAGCTTTTTGTTTGGCTATTTGGGCCAGTTCGCGCTTAGGCCCTCATAACTTTTTGTTCCCATAAGCTACCCACGCCAAATTTGCGTCCTTTTTTTCCAACATCCTAGGGATTCTAGAGGTACTCGGACTTTGTGGGTTCTCCTGAAGGAGACCAAGAAATTAGCCAAAATACAGTGAAAATTTAGTTTTTTTCAAAACAAATGGGAAAAAGGGCTGCCGAAGGCGGCTCGTGTTTTTTTTCTCCTGAAAATGGCATCAACAAAGGGTTTGCGTTGCAAGATCACCATCTTCCCAGCTTTCAGGAACAGGCAGACTTGAATTAGAAAACCCCATTTTTCAATACAATTTTGACATTTTACTGGGACATACCCCATTTTTACTATTTTTTGTGCTTTCAGCCTCCTTCCAGTTAGTGACCGAAATGGGTGAGAAACCAATGCTGGATCCCAGAAAGCTAAACATTTCTGAAAAGTAGACAAAAATCTACTCTCAGCAAGGGGTCATTTGTGTAGATCATACAAGTGTTTCCTGCAGAAAATAACAGCTGAAATAAAAAAATATTTAAATTGAGGTGAAAAAAACAGCCATTTTTCTCCACATTTTACTCTGTAACTTCTTCCTGCGATGTCAGATTTTTGAAAGCAATATATCGTTACGTCTGCTGGACTCTTCTGGTTGCGGCGATATATAGGGCTTGTAGGTTCATCAAGAACCATAGGTACCCAGAGAAAATAAATGAGCTGCACCTTGCAATGGGTTTTAATTCTGTACCGGGTATACAACAAATCATTTGCTGAAATATAAAAAGTGAAAAATAGGTATCAAGAAAACCTTTGTATTTCCAAAATGGCCACAAGATAAGGTGTTGAGGAGCAGTGGTTATTTGCACATCTCAGAATTCCGGGGTGCCCATACTAGCATGTGAATTACAGGGCATTTCTCAAATAGACGTCTTTTTTTTCACACTGCCTTCCATTTGGAAGGAAAAAATGTAGAGAAAGACAAGGGGCAATAACACTTGTTCTGCTATTCTGTGTTCCCCCATGTCTCCCGATAAAAATGGTACCTCACTTGCGTGGATACGCCTACCACACGCAACACGAAATGCCCCAAAACAAAACGTGGACACATCACATTTTCACAAAGAAAACAGAGCTGTTTTTTGCAAAGTTCTTAGCTGTGGATTTTGGCCTCTAGCTCAGCCGGCACCTAGGGAAACCTAGCAAACCTGCGCAGTTTTGAAAACTAGACACCTAGGGGAAACAAAGATGGGGTGACTTGGGGGGCTCTGACTAGGTTCTGTTACCCAGAATCCTTTCCAAACCTCGAAATTTGGCCCCAAAAAAGTTCTGGAATCCGAGAGGAGCCACAAATTTCCTTACCCCCAGCGTTCCCCCAAGTCTCCCGATAAAAAAAGTACCTCACTTGTGGGTGTAGGCCTAGCGCCTGCGAAAGGAAATGCCCCAAAACACAACGTGGACACATCACATTTTTCCACTGAAAACAGAGGTCTTTTTTACAAACTGCCTACCTGTGGATTTTTGGCCTCTAGCTCAGCCGGCACCTGGGGAAACCTAGGAAACCAGCACTTTTTTGAAAACTAGACACCTAGGGGAATCCAAGATAGGGTGACTTGTGGGGCTCTGACCAGATTCTGTTACCCAGAATCCTTTCCAAACCTCAAAATATGGCCCCAAAAAAGTTCTGGAATCCGAGAGGAGCCACAAATTTCCTTCCACCCAGCGTTCCCCCAAGTCTCCCAATAAAAATGGTACCTCACTTGTGTGGGTGGGTCTAGCGCCCGCAAAATGAAATGGCCCAAAACACAACATGGACACATCACATTTTTCCACAGAAAACAGAGGTGTTTTTTACAGAGTGCCTAGCTGTGGATTTTGGTCTCTAGCTCAGCCAGCACCTAGGGAAACCTAGCAAACCAGCAAATTTTTTAAAACTAGACACCTAGGCAAATCCAAAATAGGGTGACTTGTGGGGCTCTGAACAGGTTCTGTTACCCAGAATCCTTTGCAAACCTCAAAATTTGGCCAAAAAAAACACTTTTTTCTATCATTTCGGTGACAGAAAGTTCTGGAATCTGAGAGGAGCCACACATTTCCTTCCACCCAGCATTCCCCCAAGTCTCCCGATAAAAATGGTACCTCACTTGTGTGGGTAGGCCTAGCGCCCATGAAAGGAAATGGCCCAAAACACAACGTGGACACATCACATTTTTTCACAGAAAACAGAGGTGTTTTTTTACAAACTGCCTACCTGTGGATTTTTTGCCTCTAGCTCAGCCGGCACCTAGGGAAACCTAGGAAATCAGCGCATTTTTTAAAACTAGACACCTATGGGAATCCAAAATGGGGTGACTTGTGGGGCTCTGACCAGGTTCTGTTACCCAGAGTCGTTTGCAAACCTCAAAATTTGGCCCAAAAAACACTTTTTCCTCTCATTTCGGTGAAAGAAAGTTCTGGAATCTGAGAGGAGCCACAAATTTCCTTCCACCCAGCGTTTCCCCAAGTCTCCCGGTAAAAATGGTACCTCACTTGTGTGGGTAGGCCTAGCGCCCATGAAAGGAAATGCCCCAAAACACAACGTGGGCACATCAAATTTTTCCACAGAAAACAGAGGTGTTTTTTTACAAACTGCCTACCTGTGGATTTTTTGCCTCTAGCTCAGCCGGCACCTAGGGAAACCTAGGAAATCAGCGCATTTTTGAAAACTAGACACCTAGGGGAATCCAAGATGGGGTGACTTGTGGGGCTCTGACCAGATTCTGTTACGCAGAATCCTTTGCAAACCTCAAAATATGGCCAAAAAAGAGTTCTGGAATCTGAAAGGAGCCACAAATTTCCTTCCACCCAGCATTTCCCCAAGTCTCCCAATAAAAATGCTACCTCACTTGTGTGGGTAGGTCTAGCGCCCGCAAAATGAAATGGCCCAAAACACAACGTGGACACATTTTTCCACAGAAAACAGAGGTGTTTTTTACAAAGTGCCTATCTGTGGATTTTGGTCTCTAGCTCAGCCAGCAACTAGGGAAACCTAGCAAATCGGTGCATTTTTTAAAACTAGACACCTAGGGTAATCCAAAATAGGGTGACTTGAGGGGCTCTGACCAAGTTCTGTTACACAGAATCCTTTGCAAACCTCAAAATTTGGCCAAAAAAACCCTTTTTCCTCTCATTTCGGTGAAAGAAAGTTCTGGAATCTGAGAGGAGGCACAAATTTCCTTCCACCCAGCATTTCCCCAAGTCTTCCGCTAAAAATGGTACCTCACTTGTATGGGTAGGCCTAGCGCCCATGAAAGGAAATGGCCCAAAACACAACGTGGACACATCACATTTTTTCACGGAAAACAGAGGTGTTTTTTACAAAGTGCCTACCTGTGGATTGTGGCCTCTAGCTCAGCCGGCACCTGGGGATACCTAGCAAACCAGCGCATTTTTGAAAACTAGACACCTATGGGAATCCAAAATGGGCTGACATGTGGGGCTCTGACCAGGTTCTGTTACCCAGAGTAGTTTGCAAACCTCACAATTTGGCCAAAAAAACACTTTTTCCTCTCATTTCGGTGACATAAAGTTCCGGAATCTGAGAGGAGCCACAAATATCCTTCCACACAGCGCTCCCCCAAGTTTCCCGATACAAATGGTACCTCACTTTTGTGGGTGGGCCTACTGCCTGCGAAAGGAAATGCCCCAAAACGCTATCTGGACACATCAAAATTATCAAATACAAAACTACCTGTTTTTGGAGGGGGGCACCTGCGTTTTTGGTCCTGGGCTCAGCAGCCTTCTAGGGAAACCTACCAACCCAGACATTTCTGAAAACTAGACACCAAGGGAGTTTTCTTACCCAGAATCCTCAGCAAACCTCAAATTTAGCTAAAAAATAAAAAATTTCCCACATTTCTGTGTGGGATCACCGCACTGGGACACATTTCATACCACCCAATGTTCCCCTCAGTCTCCTGGTAAAAATGATACCTCATTTGTGTAGGTGGGCCAAGTGCTTGTGAAAGGGAAGAGCCAAAAACATGTCGATATTGAGGGGGAACAAAGGGGGTCCAAAAGGGCAGTTTGCTAAAAAATATTTTTAGGCTGACATGTGCAGCAGAATTTTTATCGGTATAGATTAGACAATTCTGGGTGGTAGGAATTTTGTGGAAGGTTCGATCACAAAAACGTGTGAAAAATGTGTGATTTCCAGCAAAGTTGGAGGTTTGCAGGGGATTGTGGGTACATAAATGGTGCGGGGTGCATGTGAAGCACACCACCCTGGAATCACCCAGATGTTTAGTTTTCATATGAGTCTAGGTCTTGTGGATTTTTCTACATGGCAGTGTCGCAAAGTCCATAAAGTGCAGCCCTCACCATTCCAAGTGCAACGATTTTGAGAGTAAGCCTAGCTTTCATGGCCTAAATGTAAAACTAAAATCCCAAATATTCAAATTTCTTCTTGCTTGCTGTGGGATGAGATGTTTTAGAGTGCGGGGAGAGCTGAAAGACTGTTACCCCCTTCAGTTGAGGTGGGGGTGTAACCAGGCTCATACTGGTTGGTAGCCACCACCCCAATATTTTTTGTTTTTTAAATAAAATTCCCTAGCATCTAGTAGACTTTCTGCCCCCCGGGGAGTGGATCAGGGGTAATTGCCCCATCTGCCCACTGGTGGGCAGAACAACCTTGGCCCCATTTATTTGGGGTGGGGGTGGGGGTATGGCCATACTCCCACCCTCTTATTTTTGAAAAAAATCTTCCCTGGCCTCTGGTGGGCTTTCTGCCCCCCCTTGAGGGCAGATGGGCCTTCCAAAAATAGGCCCATCTGCCCTCAATGGGGGGCAGATATGGGCAAAAGTAATGTGCCCCCATGGGAAGTGACCCTTACCCAAGGGGCTGCCCCCCTAAAGAAATCACACGCATGCACACACACCAATCCCTGGTGCCTAAGTGGTTTCTGCCCCCATGGGGGCATATTGGCCTTACAAAAATCAGCCGATCTGCCCCCAAGGGGGGGAGAAATGGGCTAAATACAGATCTTTTTTTATTCCTGGCACCTAGAGGTTTCTGCCACACCTGGGGCAGATCGGCCTAATAACAATGGGCCGATATGCCCTCAGGGGGGGCAGAAAAGGCCTAAAATAAATTTTCCCCCCTCCCCCGGTGAGCGACCCTTGCCTAAGGGGTCGCTCCCCACCTCTAAAAAACAAAACAAAAACAAAAAAACAGTTTTTTTTTATCCCTGGCGCCTAGAGGCTTCTGCCCCCGGGGGGACAGAAAAGGCCTAAAATAAATTTGCCCCTCCCCCCCCCCGGGTAGCGACCTTTGCCTAAGGGGTCGCTCCCCACCTCTAAAAAACATCTGTAAAACAACAACAACAAAAAAAATCCCCGGTGCCTAGTGGTTTCTGCCCCCCTTGGGGGCAGATCAGCCTAATTAAAAAAGGCTGATCTGCCACCCAGCGGGGCAGAAATGGCCTAAATATAATTTGTCCCCTAGGGGAGCGACCCTTGCCTAAGGGGTCGCTCCCAACACTTAAAAAAAAAAAGATCCCTGGTGCCTAGAGGTTTCTGCCCCAGGTGGGGCAGAAAAGGCCTTAAAAAAAATGCCCCCCCTGGGAGCGACCCTTGCCCAAGGGGTCGCTCCCCTCATGCCAGTTTCCTTTTGTAAAATAAATCCCTGGTGTCTAGTGGGCATTTTAGCAGTCGGATTACTTCGCAATCCGGCTGCTAAAACGCTCAGAGAGACTTCAAAGGGAAGGAAATTCCTTATCTTCCCTTTGAAGCCTCTCAGGCCTCCTCCACGTGATCCGAAGAGAAATGCTGTGCATTTCTCTTCCGATCGCGCTGGAAGCTGAGCTTCCAGCACGATTGGAGGAGGCCTCTGTGATAGTCAGCGGGCGATTGCGCGCTGATGTCACGGGGGTGGAAGGGGTCAAGGGGGCAGTCGGGGGTGGAAGGGGAAGGGCTTCCCCTTCCATCCCTGCATTGGGGGGGTGGGGTGGGAACCCCGCAGAGGGAGCGCTAGAGCTACCTCTGGGCTCTGTGCCCATGACGTAATGGTTACGTCCTGGGCACACGAGCACTGTGCCGCAGGACGTAACCATTACGTCCTAGGCACAAAATGGGTTAAAGAGGGGCTAAACTCTCTTGGTGTTTATAACAGTATAATGGAATAGGTAGCTCCATAATATCTGTAATCACTTGGCCAACCTTCTTAAGAGCCCAAAAGGGATGCATTAAGGGCATCCCAGATAAGTCAAGTATGCTTTATCTAATTTTAACTCTAAAGAGTGCCTAATTGGCGCATGCTATATGCATGTTGTCGAGTCACAGCATCTCTTAATGATACCTTTCTACCGTATTTGTTTAATTTCTGGAGGCGGTTGAGATGGTATAGGAGCAGTACTCTCATAGCTAAATGAAGAAGGTCTAGATCAACCTGTAGCCTTCATTAGCAGGAGGTTACTTCCCAGGGAATGTAGGTGGAGTGCATAGAACGTGAAGCTTGGGCTATGGTCTGGGTGGCTGTAGGGGTGCCACCTGGCCAATCCCCACCTGGAGTCCCAAGAACACCACAGAACCCTGCCCTTTTTGGCACTTGCTTGCCTTAATAGTGAGGCCTACCTTCTGCAGGGCCTCTAACACTCTCCAGAGGTGTTACAGATGCTCCTCCCACGTGGAACTAAACACAGCAATGTCATCCAGGTAGGCTGCACTGAACTCATCCAGCCCAGCCAATACCTGGTTGACCAACCTCTGAAAGGTGGCAGGGGCATTCTTCATCCCAAATGGCATCACTTTAAATTGAAAGTGTTCATCTCGGGTAGAAAATGTTGACCTCTCCTTGGCCCCCTCAGTTAAGGCAATCTGCCTGCACCGGGACGTTAAGTCAAACATGCTGAGGTAGGTGGTAGCTCCCAACTTGTCAATGAGCTCATCAGCTCGTGGATGGGGTGTGCGTCAGTCTTGCTGACAGCATTGAGACCCCGGTAGTCTACACAGAACCTGAGTTCTGAAGTGGCACCAGGTGCAGCAGCCTTTGGGACTAATATCACTGGGCTGGCCCTAGGACTGCTGGAATGCTCAATAACCCCTAGAGTTAACATTTTGGATACTTCATCCTTAATGCTAGCCCTGACCCTGTCACTCACCCTGTAAACTTTCTGTTTAATGGGTGGACTGTCCCCAGTGTCCACATCATGTGTGCACAAGTGTGTGACCCCTGGGATCAGGGAAAACAGTGAGGCGAACTGTCCCAACAACTGGCGACAGTCCCTCTGCTGATCTTCAGTCAGGGAGGAGGAGAGGATCACTCCACATCTTTCTCTCCTGCATACAGGAGGTCAGGAACAGGCTCACTGTTTTCCTCCACCCCATCATCTGTTGCAAGGAGCATGGACAGTTCAGTCCGCTCAAAGTGCGGCTGGAGGTGGTTAACATACAGGACCCTTAAAGGGTTCCTTGGAGACTGAAAGTCCACCAGGTAGGTGACTTCACTCCACCACCTCAAATGGCCCAGTCCACTTATCCTAGAGCTCCCTAGGCTCCACTGGCACCATCACCCACACTTTCTGACCAGGTTGAAACTTGACCAGAGTGGCATTCTGGTCATACCATCATTTCATATCCTGCTGGCTTGCTTTTAGGTTCTCCTGTGCGAGACACCTGAAGCGGGCAGTCTGGTTTCTCAAAGCCAGCATGTACCTGAATACATCCTGGGGGGGTTTACTAGGAGTTTCTCCAAAGACTCCTTGACCAGACTTAAAGGTCCCCTCACAGGGTGGCCATAGATTAGCTCAAAGGGACTAAACCCAAGTCCCTTGTAAGGCACCTCCCTGTAAGCGATCAGAAAGCATGGCAAGAGGACGTCCCACTTTCACCTCAAGGGCTCTGACAGGCCCTGGATCATGCCCTTCAAGGTGCGGTTGAATCTCTCAACCAGACCATCAGTCAGCTTGCTGTCAATCAGATGCTTGCGCAGCTCTGGAAAACATCAACTGTACAAGTGCTCCCAAGCAATCAGATTGTAAAGCCCCTCATACGTTGTTACCTTACTGCCCTTCACCCAACCATCCAGTGACCTGCACAAAGAATCAACACATTCCAACCATGTTTGGGATTCCTTCTTCTTATAGGACCTAAACTTATCTATCCTTATACTGCTCAGGGGTGAGACCATATCTTGTGAGTAGGGCATTGTTCATGATAGTGTAGGTGAGATTCTGAGCATCCTCTAAGGCTGTCAGTGTATCCCTCTCCTCTCCCTCAAAGTGCTTCCACAGACCCCCCCTCCATTGAGCTTCAGGGACTAGATTCATGTGGAGAGCAGGCTCATACCCCTTGAACTACAAGTATATGTCATCCTCCCTTTTGTAATCCTTCACAATATCTTTGGAAATGTGCACCCTCCTCTCAGGCTACACTGTGATGTGGCTGCCACCATCCCTACTAGACTAGATCCTCTGATCCAGCTCCATTAAGCTGAGCTCATGAGCCAACAATAACGTTTTCTCGTCTATGGCCATCATCATTTTTTCCAACTCCCTCTGGTCCTCCCTCTCTGCCTGTCTGTCCTGCAATCCTCCAGGAGTCAGACCCTTAGATGAGATACTGCTATCTGCCCTGGAGACCCTTCACCCGGACATAACAGGTCCACCCACAATACCATTGTGTATGGAATGCTCTTCCTCCTCATCATCCTCCTCATCCTCTGTGTGCCCTTCAGTGTTCTTGGCTGTGACCCAGGCCCTCAGCGCCTTTTGCAGCTCCTCCTTCTTGGATGAGCTCCTAATGGGACAGTCAAAAATTTTACAGAACTGTTTCAACTGAGCCACTGTATAGCTCTCTAATTTCTCTAGGTCAAAAGCATCTCCAATTGATGCATCTCCAGATTGGGACATGATGAAAAGTCAACAAAAGTGCAAAGTTCCAAAAAGGCAGAAAACAAGTTCCCAATGAAGTTCAGAGGTCACTCAAAGATTATCACAAAAATGGATGTAGGGAAAAATCGAAGAAAAAGAGGAAAAGCAAAAATCACAAAACATGTAGTTTGAGGTCACATAGTGGTCTGTACTCAAAACAGTAGTGTACACTTAATCACTGTATGTCAACTACAAATACAAGTACATTCCCAACCGCTGATCACCAATGTTAAAAATGGGGTCTTTGGTTGGCAGTCAGGTTACCCCCTGTCCAAGTAGAGACCCTCACTCTAGTCAGGGTAAAAGAGAATTGACTTCAGCTAACCCCAGATCACCCCCTTGGTAGCTTGGCATGAGCAGACAGGCTTAACTTCAGAACGGTAGGTGTAAAGTATTTGTACCAACACACACAGTAACTTAGTGAAATCACTTCAAAATGACACAACACAAGCTTAGAAAAATAGAAAATATTTATCAAAACAAAACAAGACCAAAACGACAAAAATCCACAATACAGAAGTCAAGTTATCAATTAAAAACCAAAAAGAGTCTTCATGTAATTTTAAACACAATGCTAACGCTGTTAGCATGGAAATGTACCTGGGTGCATCAAAAATAACCCTGCACAGGCAATGTGCATCAAAAAGGACTTGCGATGCGTCGATATCACTCCCGAGCGAGACCGTGCGTCGTTTCTCCTTCCATCGAGTCGGCATGCGTCGTTTCTTCTCTCTGCAGGAGAGCAATGCGTCGATTCGAACCGCACTCTCGGGTCTGGGTCTGGCTTGCGGCGTTTTTTACACACCCAGAGATGTTTGCATCGGAAATCCAGCTGCACGATGATCTGAAAGCCACGCAGTGTGGGTTGCGATCTCACAAGCCGTGTGCGCCGATCTTTTAGTTGCGCTGCAGACGAGCTTTGATTTTCAGCCGTGAAGCTGCAGGCATGTCGATTTTTCAGCCGCGGATCGGAGCTGTGTCGATCTTTTCCCTGCACGGCAGTTGGGGTGTGGATTTCTCACTCTTGGCCTGCCAGCTTCCCCTTTGAGGGTCCCAGGAACTGGATGGGCACCACTTGGCAGAGTAGGAGTCACAGCAGAGGCTCCAGGTGCTGGCAGAGAGAAGTCTTTGCTATCCCTGAGACTTCAAACAACAGGAGGTAAGCTCTAAATCAAGCACTTAGAGAGTTCTTCACCCTCACAAAACGGAAGGCACACAAAGTCCAGTCTTTTTCCTCTAGCGCAGGCAGAAGCAGCAACTGCAGGATAGCTCCACAAAGCACAGTCAAAGGCTGGGCAGCTCTTCTTCCTCAGCTTTTCAGCTCTTCCCCAGGCAGAGGTTCCTCTTGATTTCCAGAAGTGTTCTAAAGTCTGTGGTTTTGGGTGCTCTTCTTATACCCATTTTGCCCTTTGAAATAGGCTTACTGCAGTGCGTGAGGGCAGACACAGCCCCTTCAGGTGTGAGTGACCACTCCACCCCTCCCTCCTAGCACAGATGTCTTATCAGGAAATGCAGAGTACACCCCAGCTCCCTTTGTGTCATTGCCAAGAGAGGTGCAAACAGCCCAACTGTCAAACTGACCCAGTCAGGGAATCCACAAACAGGCAGAGTCACAGAAATTGTTTAAGCAACAAAATGCCCACTTTCTAAAAGTGGCATTTTCAAAGACACAATCTTAAAATTAACTTTACTAAAAGATGTATTTTTAAATTGTGAGCTTAGAGACCCCAAACTCCACATGTCCATCCGCTCCCAAAGGGAATCTACACTTTAATCATATTTAAAGGTAGCCCCCAGGTTAACCAATGAGAGGGACAAGCCTTGCAACAGTGAAAAATGAATTTAGCAGTATTTCACTGTCAGGACATATAAAACACTGTATTGACTTTCCCGCTGGGCCGGCGGGCGACCGCCAGAAGGCCGCCCGCAACCCCAGCGGGAAATCCCCTTCAACAATGAAGCCGGCTCCGAATGGAGCCGGCGGAGTTGAAGGGGTGCGATGGGTGCAGTGGCACCCGTCGCGATTTTCAGTGTCTGCTAGGCAGACACTGAAAATCATTATGGGGCCCTGTTAGGGGGCCCCTGCACTGCCCATGCCTGTAGCATGGGCAGTGCAGGGGCCCCCAGGGGCCCCACGACACCCGTTCCCGCCATCCTGTTCCTGGTGGTTTTTACCGCCAGGACCAGGATGGCGGGAAGGGGGTCGGAATCCCCATGGCGGCGCTATTTGCAGCGCCGCCGTGGGGGATTCTCTGGGGCAGGGGAAAACCGGCGGGAAACCGCCGGTTCCCCTTTTCTGACCGCGGCTTTACCGCCGTGGTCAGAATTGCCCCTGAAGCACCGCCAGCCTGTTGGCGGTGCTTCCTCCGGCCGCCAGGGTCGGAATGACCCCCTATATGTCCTACCTTAACCATACACTGCACCCTGCCCTGGGGGCTACCTAAGGCCTACCTTCGGGGTATCGTACATGTAGGAAAAGCGAAGGTTTAGGCTGGGCAAGTGGGTACACTTGCCAAGTCGAATTTACAGTTTAAAACTGCACACACAGACACTGCAGTGGCAGCTCTGAGCCATGTTTACAGAGCTACTAATGTGGGTGGCACAACCAGTGCTGCAGGCCCCCTAGTAGCATTTGATTTACAGGCCCTGGGCACCTCTAGTGCACTGTACTAGGGACTTACTAGTAAATCAAATATGCCAATCATGGATGAACCAATTACATACACATTTTGTATAGAAGCACTTGCACTGAAGCACTGGTGCCCAGAGTAACAAAAACAGCAAAAACAGAGTCCAGCACACATCAACAACCTGGGAAACAGAGGAAAAATGTTAAGGGAGACCACTCCAAGGATGAAACGTCTTACAGTCTCCATAGCAGGGGTGCTGGGTGACATCGCCAACATCATGGAAGACTACACAGCATACCAGCGGGCCCCATCCACTAGCCAGTCAACTGAACAGCCCTCCACATCTGCTGCAGCTAGTGGACAGGAGGCCCTGCCACAGGACCCACAGGCCAGCAACACCTCTCCCCCAGCAGAGGGTGAACTACCCTGCAAACGTTCCCTGCGACCCAGACAGACACCAGAGACACTTCCAAGACCACCGCCAGGAAATGAGACCCTCCTGAATGTTCCCCTTGTGGTCCACTCTCTCACCTGTTCCACTTTGAACTGCCATTGCTCCCCTTCCTATGGCCTCTTGGACACTCGACCTTTGCTACAAACAGACTGGACCAATATTCTGGACTTCTCACCCCATTCCATTGTACTATTCCTTCATAATTCTCACTTCAATAAACACCCTTGAACACAACTTGAGTAATACCGCTTCATCTGATAGAAATGTGCAATGTTTTTAACTGTATCATCTTGTGCAATTGTCCCGAAATTTGTTATTCCCTCCCAAAAATGGCCTGTAGAAATTTGTAGTCATCACATCAGTACACAGTTGTAACCACACCAGCATCTGCAAAATGGGAAGGCACAGGTGACAGTCAGTTGGGATGCAAAGGAAGTTACTGCCATCATGCTACAGCCGCACAAAATAATAATTTATTGGAGGAATGGTCAGTTCTACTGTCTTACCTGTGTGTCGTTAGAAGTACTGCCATATAACTGATGTCCTGTTGTCCACATCCTCATCCTCTTCCTCCTCATCCTCACTGTCCTCAGAGTCCACTGCTGCCACAGGAGCATTTTCACGCTCCTCTTCCTGCAGATAGGGCACATATAGTCTGATGGCCAGGTTGTGCAACATACAATACACAACAACTATCTGGCAGACCTGCTCAGGGGAGTAGAAGAGGGATCTACCTGTCGGAAGGAGGCATCTGAACCTGGCCTTCAGAAGACTGAAGGTCCTTTCAATAATTCTCCTGGTTCACCGATGAGCATTGTCATACATGTTCTCACCCCCTGTCCTCGAATTCCTTACAGGGGTCAAGAGCCAGAACAGGTTTGGGTAGCCAGAGGCACCTGCAAGAAGTGAAGGGCAAACATTAGCATTGCACAATGACATTGGGAATGACTCCTGAAGACATACACTGACATGCATTGGGTGGAAATTCAGACTCACCTATAAGCCACCCCATGTGCCTCTGTAGTTGTGCCATCACATGTGGGATGCTTCTATTCCTCAAGACGAAGGCGCCATGCACCGACCCAGGATACTTACCAGTGACATGGGAAATGTACTGGTCAGCCAGGCACACCATTTCGACACTGAGTGAGTGGAAACTCTTCTGATTCCTGAACACCTGTTCATTGGCCCACAGGGGGGACAAATGCTATATGTGTTCCATCAAAGGCCCCAATAACATTTGGAATATGTCCCATTGCACAGAAACCAGCCTTCACAGTGGCCAAGGGGAAAGCGATGTAGCTGCACATGTGTTTGAGCCAAGCAGACAAAACCCTTGCCAGCACTATTGAAAACATTGGCTGTGACATTCCTGCAGCTAAGCCCACTGTCACTTGGAAAGAGCCAGTTGCCAGCACATAGAGCACTGATAGGACCTGCACAAGAGGGGGGATCACAGTAGGATGATGGATAGCAGATATCAAATCAGGCTCCAATTATGCACACAGCTCAGTGATTGTGGCTGTGTCTAGTCTACAGGTGAGAATTATATGCCTGTACTCTAGTGTAGCCAAGTCCACAAGGGGTCTGTACACGGGGGCTTGCCTCCTTCTCCTATTCCTCCACAGTGGTAGGTACCTAAGGGGCACAAAAGTGAGAAGGGAGTGACAAATAGAACTACCACTTCAGTGTACATTGAGCATGTATGTAACTGGACTATGTAAATGGCAATGTATGTACAATTGACAGCAATGATGCAGTTTCAATTTAAGATTGTGTGCCAGCACCATAATATGGTGACCACCTGTCCTGTACGTAGGGACAGGTGGAAGTGATGTAACTCCGCCAGCGTTGGGCATCATGGTGGAAGGCGGTCTTGCACCGCAGTGCTATTCCTCATTGTCTAAAATGGGGCTGTATGGAGTAGTGTCCAATGAGGATCACCTGCGGCGGTGACGCTGTATACTGCCATGGAGGTTACTGCCATTTTCTTACTATAACCTCACTTGATTCCTGACTTTCCACAGGACAACACCTCCACTGCGTATGCTGCTGTGACCTGTGTCTGGAACCTGCCATGGCCCGTGTGACAGGGGAAAGGGCCCCTGCTTTCACTTCAGAGGAGTTAGAGTGCCAGGTGGATGGGGGCCTACTCCTCTATGGACAGCTGTATCGGCCTCCATACCAACAGGTGAGCACACCATGGTGATGTTGCATGTGACAAGGCAGCATGGAGATGTGTGTGTGTGCTGGCAGTGTGTCATTTGGGTGGAGGGTGTGGCTGCTGGTAAAGTACATGTAGGGCTCCGGGTGACGTGTGTGCCTGATGAAGGAAAATGGTTTTTGTGGGCCATATGTGTGACATGCTGGATTGTACGGTTAATGGTGTCCTCCTGTCTGTGTTTCCTCTGCAGGTCAGCAAACATCAGAAGAAGGGATTGTGCCATGCCATCGCCAAGGACGTGAGGACCCTGGGGGTCTATAGCAGGCAGAGCACCCACTGCAGGAAACAGTAGGAGGACCTGATACACTGAGCCCGGAAGACCGCTGAGGCCCATCTGGAGAATGGCCTCCCAATGAGGTAGGGGTGCCTGTCAGAACCTGACCCCCCTGATGGCCCGCATACTCGCGGTGGCCTACCCAGAGCTGGATAGGAGCTTGAGGGCAGCACAGCAGCCACAAGGGGATGAGTATAGTGTGTAACAACCATATTTGTTGCCTGGCATGGGATCCTGGTGGTGGGTTTAAGTCTGTGGGTGCCCCTAATGCCACCTCATACATTGCTGCGTGGTCCAGCTCGGGGTAAATGGGTGAATAGCAAAATCTGGATAGCCAGCAAGGTGGCATTCCATGTCAGACAAGGGGTCACAGGAGGGGTGCAGATTGTGGTGGTTGGCTCTCATCCTGCAGTGGTACCTAGCCAATTGAATGCCAGTTCAGTGCATACTACTCAATGTTGGTCCCTGTGTGTGATGGAGATGTGTAGGCCATTTGTGGTGTTGGTGCTGTAATTGACCCAGCACACCCTTTCTTACTCCCCCACTATTTTCTTCTGCCATCCTGTTCATGTGTGCATTAGCATCATTTGGCGGAGGAGCAGGGGCACCGGTGAGTGAGGGAGCTGCAGCCCACGGGACCCAGAAGGCAGAGTCCACCGACGCTGAGGGGACCAGTGGGAAGGTGGGCGAGGGGAGCACCAAGTCCGGGACAGGAGGTGACAACACTGACTCTGAAACCTCCTCTGATGGGAGCTCCCTGGTGGTGGCGGACACCTCTGGAACCACCCCAGCTACAGGTACAGCCACCATGCCGTACCAGCACCACCCTCCCAGTAGCCCCCACTGAGTTGCCTGTGCCCGCTCACCCAGGAGGGTGGGCATCTCCATTGCCCCAGTCACCTCAGGTCCTGCCCTAGTGAGCCCTGCTGCCCTCAGTGAGGAGGCTATTGACCTCCTGACATCCATCTCTGTTGGGCAGTCAACCATAGTGAATGCCATCCAGGGGCTGGCATCCCAGATGCAGCAATGCCTACCTGGAGGGCATTCACGGGTGCTTGGCAGCCCTACAGAGATTGTTTCTGATGTCAGCCACTGTCCCTGGTCCTACCATCCATCCTCCAACTACCACTTCCCAGTCCCAGTCTCCTCAACCCCAACCCATGCACACATACAGAGAAGCATGCACACAAAACATCGCACAAGAGTGGCACAGACAAACATAGGCAGCAAACTTCAAGCCACAATCACTCACACAAACAATAGACAGTTGCACACACAGCAACATCCACTGCCTCCACTGACTCCCCCTCCTCCTCCTCCCTTAGTCACATCTGCACTCACACCTGCATGCACTGCATCAACAGCCGGCTCCACCACCATCACCACCTTATGCAGCACACCCACCTCACTTGCAGACACCTGCACAACATCCATTCACACGTCCTGTTTGTCCTCTCCCACCCTTTCTACCCCCTCCTTAGAAACACAAACGCTCACACTCAGACACCCAACAGTCATCCACCTCACACACACACACTGTCCATGAACCTGCACCCAAGTCCATCAAACGTACACCCCCTACAACCACCTCTACCTCCACTCCCATCCCTCCTCTCACATCCCACCCCAAACTCCCTAAAAAGCTTTTCTGTGCCAATCTTGCAGGGTTCCAACGACCCAGCCCAGCACCTCAGCCAACCAGTCTGCCACTGCTCCCACCAAGAAATCTGCTCCTGGCAGTAAGGGGGCCCTGTGTGGGACGGCAGCCACTCCCAGTAAGACCTAACATCAAAAAACAGAGGTCTAGGGTGACGAAACATAAGGGACAAGGCAAGGACACAAGTCACATGACAAAGGCCAAGATGGCCATCTCAAGAAAGAACCCAAGGATCCCCCTCCACCACCTGAAAGCAAGGAGCCCCCTCCACCACCTGAAAGCAAGGAGCCCCCTCCACCACCTGAGGGCAAGGAGCCCCCTCGACCATCTAAAAGCAAGGAACCTCCTCCACGAACTGAGGGTAAGGAGCCCCCTCAACCACCTGAAAGCAAGGAGCCTCCTCAATCACCTGAGGGCAAGGAGCCCCCTCCACCACCTGAAAGCAAGGAGCCCCCTCCACCACCTGTGGGCATGTAGCCCACCCTCTAGATACTGTGGCCTAACACTCCCGTCCAGAGACTATTGGGCAAGGAGTCCCCTCCAGAACCTGTGGGCATGATACCCACGCTACAGACTGTGGCTTAACACTCCCCTCCAGTGACTATTGGGCAAGGTGCCCTCTCCAGAACCAGTGGGCATGATACCCACTCCAGAGACTGTGGCCTAGCACTCCCCTCCAGTGACTTTTGGGCAAGGAGCCCCGTCCAGAACCAGTGGGCATGATACCCGCTCTTGCTGAGGTGCCCCTCCAAGCCCCCTTCCCCATGAGGTGCATGCCTATTTCCAACATGATGCCACTGAACAGTGGAGTCCGGATGATGTCAGGAGTCAAGATGGGGTTTGGACTATGCCCTGTGACCATGTGGCCCTTTGGTACTTTGAACTGGCCATTGGCCCAATCTTTACATTGACATGTGCATTTTGATTTCATAATTTATTATGGTGGCTGTTGGAAGCAAATTACAGTGTTCGTACTTCAGATTTTTGTCCTTGTATTATTTGCCTGTGGGTCCTGTAACAGTCAATTTACTCTGCAGCTGGTTATGTGTGTATGGTGTGTGTGCATGATGTGTGTTGTGCATGTGTGTCATTCTCCTTTTTCTCCCTCCCTCCCTTGTGTGCTAGGCGGCTGTACTCACCATCGTCATCTTTGTCGGCGTTGATGCTCCAGGACGGCCATGTTATGGTAGAGCATCGGGAAGACTTGGAGTTCCGGTTCCATGGCGGCCGCAGAGTCCTCTGTGTCTTGATGGTGAGTCTTTCTTTTTTTGTGATATGTTTCTGCAAGGCTTTTGATGGCGTTGCTACCCCCCACCCCCCGGAAATCCTGATGGTTTGCTATGCCATAATATGGTGGGCGGCACCTTGAGTTCCTCCTGGCTGTAGGTGGCTACAACTGTGGTCTGTGGTGTTAACGCCCTCTGGCAGTTAGTGTGTGTACATTGGCTGTCTTTGGGAGGTCTCACCCCCATGGTCATAATTTGGCGGTAATTACCACCAGGTTGTTGGCAGTATTACCGCCATTTTAACAATGGTGGTCAGTGCACCATCAATGTCATAATGACCACCATAATGTATAATGATGGCTACAAAACCTGGACATGTTACAGACCCCATAGACAGTCTCCCTCTTCATTTAAAAAAGTTACAAATTCATTGAAAAAGTCATAAATACAATGGTATGTAGAATAATTCACCCATGCACACACCTATGCATACACTAATACAACCAGAGATATAGTGGTACATACAATGACACAGCCTTGCTTACACTAATACATACACTGACACATGTAGTCACACACTAATTCATACATTGAAACACCCAGGTACACAGTCATGCATATAATAACACACTCAACTACTAACACAAGCATACACTGACACTCCCATACACATACTGAACCATACACTAACAGAGCCAGCTACACAGTGACATATTCACTAACGCTGCTGTGCTCCTACTGATGCATACACTGACAAACCCAAAGACATACTGATCCATATCCTGACACATTCATGTACACACTGATGCATACATTGATACACCCAGACAAACACTAATGCATACACTGACACACCCTATTGCACACTGATACATATGCTGAAACACCCAGGAGCACACTTGTGCATTCACTGATACACCAATATGTACACTAATACATACAGTAACACCTAGACACACTGATGGTCACACGCACTCAACCAAGCACACAGTTATGGATATACCCAGACACCTAGACACACACACATTCAAACACTAACACACCCAGACACTCACTGATGCTCAGATCAACATACTCAGGTACACACTGATGCTTAGATTAACACAGTCAGGCACTCACTAATGCATGTACTGACACATCCTAGCACATACTGATGCATACACTTACACATCTAGGGACACACTTATACATACACTGATACACCTAAACATACACAAGCACACACTGATGCATACAGGGAGACACCCAAACTCTTACTGATATTTAAACTAACATCATCAGGTACACACTGATGTATACACTGGCACACCCGGACATACACTGATATATACGACACACCCACTTGCATACTATTGCATTCTCTGACACATCTAGAGAGGCACTAATACATACACTGAAAAAGTCAACAATACATTCTTTGGAAAAACTGTCACACCTAGGGACAATAATAAATACACTTGCGTGCTCATCTACATACTTATACAATTACTGACATACACTGATTGCTAAAATTACACACACAGTCATGCACTCATGCATATGGAAAGAAACTCAAGCTAATACTCATGCACTTAGTAACACACATAGACACACTCCATACTCTAACACACCCAGTTGCACACTCATGGACATACTAATATACCTAGGAACAAACTAATACATTGAGTGATACAGACAACCACACACTCTTGAATACACTGACACACCCATACAGACATTCATGCACACACTCACACACACAAGTACAAACTACTGCATATATATATACATCCAGGCACACACTAATATTTATATTACTACACATTCACAAACTAAAGAATTCATTGACACACCCAGAAAGACAGTAATTTGTATACTATCACACCTATGTCAACCTAATGCATACACTACCACACCAAGGTACATGCTGACACATACAATTGTATTCCCAAGCACACACTAATGCACACATATGACACACTTAGGAACACACTCATCCATAGCTTAACACTCCCACGTAGATATTGATACACATACTCAGACACCCATGGTCAAACTAATGCACACACTGACACATGTAGGGAGAGACTGATGCATTCACTGATATACACAGGCAGACATAGATGCAGACAAACACAGAGACAGTCATACACATGGTATAACATACATGTACACATATGTATTTATAGAAAAAAACATAGGCACAGGTCTTCTTTCGGAGAATGAACTGGTTTTAACAAGAACCTTTTCTTCTAAATTTTCTGAACTGTTTTTTTCATTTTTGTTTGCTTTTTTAAAAAAACTGTCTCTAAAACAAAAGAGCAAACACAAAAACTAAGACGCAATGTGCTTCATCTTGAAAAAACTCCAAAACCAAGTTCAAATTAAAAAACAAAACTAGCAATAGTGGTTGCCAATTGCATGACAAAATTCAGGAACAGATAAAACCTTTACAGCCAGTAAAACATGGCATTTAGAACATTATGTTATTGTTTTTCTCAGTTGTGGAGAAATGGATGGCAGTTTCTTTTTTTTTAATACTGTCCCTAAGCAATGGTTGAAGCTGATGCCCCTTCTCTCTCACATAGAATTCTATTGAAATACCTTTCGTAGGTTGTCTTAATTTCTTTCCACATTGTTCCATGTGAACACTTCTTGGCAGTGCCATGTGAAAGATGCTTCCCGAAGATAGTGCAGGTGACATATTTTGCTGTAACTTTTTTCTCACCGCTCTGATAGTAAAATACCTCCACATCTCACTTTCCCTCTTTGGAGGGGATGCAGCTTCTTCTTCCTCCATGCAGGAATCTTCTTGCTGTACCATTGCTGCGGAAGTTGAAGCCATTCTTCTTCAACAAAGTTTTGTTTGAAAAACACCCAAATCAGCAGCTCATCAACAGAGCACTGCACTCTCCTAAAAGTGTAGAGCAGAATGAACACTGTAGGGTGTGGCTTGAACTGTTATAGGGTGTGGTCCATAAATAACCAATAAAAGCACAGTATTCCTCTTTCATCATTGAGTGGATAAGCAAATACCTTTGTGAATCTGCAGATCCCGACACCAAAGTAAAATCATGCGATTAAATATAAAATGACTACAACAAATCATATCTACTTAGGTGTAGGTGGAGCCTGACTCCAAATTAAAAAACATGTCTCTATATAGTAAAGCTAACATCATAAACAATTTTGGGATCTGCGGTCCCGGAACCGTGGATCCACTTCGATCACATGATTGGACTAAAAACTATTGATTGCAGTCCTGTACCTTTTTTAGGCACCATGGATCCGGATAGATTGAGCCAGAAAAAAAGTTGTAAGAAAAGAATAAAAATAAAATAATATTAATAGTTAATGAAACTACAGGAGAATGTAAAACCAGACAGCAATGTTATAGTTAGTGAACACAATTTTAAAACCATACATATTCACTGAAAAAAACAAGGGTTACAGGAATGTTACGGTTATAAGGTAACATTAAAACAAGCATAGAAATTCACTAGAAAAAGACAAAGCTTAGAGGAACGTTTTTGTTGGGAAATAGAACAAAAAACACATAACAATTCACCGAAAATAACAAAGGTTACGGTGACGATATAGTTAGGAAATACATTTTAAAAGAATATAGAAATTTACTGAAAAAAGCCAAAGGTTATAGGGACATTATAGTTAGGCTCACATTTCACACATACATGTGCCCCCTCAATGTACTGCTTATGACCTCATATATTTCATCACCCATTACATGGTCAGTGACACAATTGATGACATCTCAAATTACATCATTGACAGTGTCAAAGCTCCTGCCAAGTCACAGCAAATGGCTATGTCTTGGGGGTGGGTACCCCAGGACAAAGAAGAAGTCAGCCTTTGGGGGTGGCAATCCCCGGGACATCAGTGGCTCCTCAAGTGGGGCCATGCAGCCATTCTTCAATAAACATAGCCTGAGCAGGTGGTGGTCCCCAGGGCTCATGGGTCCACAGTGGACCTACTATTTGTTTTGAAGTTTGTGCCCCGGGTAGGTGGTGGTCCCCTGGGCTGTCAGAAGGTCATGTGCCCCCCGTATTGATTTACAAATTCTGCCCTGGGGAGTTGGTAGTCCCCAAGGATATGGGGTGCTGCGCAGCCCCTGCCTTCGTGACCCAGGAGAATTACAGTTTTTCATTTCATTCCTGTGCTCTTTGCAGCCCCCACAGCACATTAAATGAATAGCCCTTCACATCAGTACTGAAGCGGTGAGACAGTGACTAATGATTTTAATATTTCTTTCTGGGAGTCTCTGCCTCATTTCTTTTTTTCCAAATTTAGGAGTCCCAGATTCACCCAGGACACCCACAGGTGTCTTTGTTTTGATTTGAGAGACAGCACACTGCCGAGCTGCCCCCACCTGCCAGTACACTCAGGGCCTGTGCTGGACCCAGAACATTCCTCCCTCCTACTTCTTGCCCTGTGTCAGCTCCATGCACACGGAGCGCATCAGAAGTGTGCAGTCCACTGCCAGGTGATTGGGAATGGGAAAGCACACCTTACAGTGGGGACTGGATGGTAGGGCCCACCACATCAAACTACTTTAGGGTCCCAGGGACAGGGTCACAGGAGCCCTATCATATCACAGCAGCCCCAGGAGCCATGGTGCCACTGGTTTCCTTTACACTTCAGGGGGGCACACATATGCCTCATTTCTTATTTAATCATTAATATGGGGCATCTGACCTGCCCCATACTGGGAGAGGGGCTAATAAAAAAAGGAATCTCATCCTTTTTTAAAACAATTTTCTTCATGGTACTGAAACCCTTTTCTTTATTTTTTATTTTGCACCCAGGGCTGAAAAGGTCTAGGGAGTCAGGGTATCCCTACTCTGCCCCACTATATGTTATTATTATTATTTTGTGAGGACATGGGAACTGAGTCGCCAGGTCCTAAAATGGTTGCCAAATATCTTTGTTGATGTGAGAAAGACAATCAGATTGTACCTTTTATATACTGACCCCACAGTACTATCACAACCTGAACTATCTATAATTTACAAAACTTAGTTTCTCGAATATTATGGAATGGATTTACACCAAATCACAAAAGAAAACAATTTCTGGGTACAGAACTAGCTTTCTGTCATATTTTGCACAGTTCCTTTCAACTATTTTGGATGTAGCTATGTCTAGTGTTCCTATGGAAAATTGCATGTGGAAATGCATTTTGATACCCCACCTTTTTCTCAACCATCACTTGAACGATCACCCCAAAACATTCAGAAAGGAGCTGAAGTAAATGGATCTTCTTTTCTGGAAAGTTTTGTGAAGATTTGTGAAATGGTATTCAATATATTTTTGTCATACTGCTTTGGCACAATGACTAGGTACGTGTGATAAATTCCACTCCATCGGCGGAGTTTTTGCCACTCTGCGTTATGCTTGTAACATGGAGTTTCAGCCAAATTTTGTCAACTGCCTTGTGGCAGAGTTCTTTCTTGTGCATGACTCACCAATGGTAAGTTGGCAACTGCGAACAAGATTTGGCATCCCCTAGCATGATGTTCAATTGCTAGGAGGGCACCCAGCAAGATTTCTCTAACACAGGCGGTCGTAACCATTTGCCTGAAAAAGCTGCTGTTCAAGAACAAAATCTACTTGAGTGGCAGCAAAATTAACTAAAAAATCAGCACCCTCTGGTGTGCCGCCTAACTTCGCTTTTTCAGTGTGGAACAAGTTCCCAGTGCTAAAAATCAGCGTGAGCAGAGCATCATGCTTAATTCCACCCATTTGCGGAACTCCACAGTTTGCGGAATTTCGTGGAGTTTACATATAATTCCGAACAATTAAATGCTGTGAAACTCTACAAGGTTTGCCAACTACTAATGATGACACATTTTGTCCTCCATATTCTGGTGTACAAACTTTTCAGAACTGTTTCTTTGTCGGAATAAAAAAGTGTGAGAAATGTGGCACCAATTACCGAGCCACTCTCATTCAGGGACTATGCATTTTATTCTTCTCTTACATATTTCTTGATTCACTATCACATTTTGTTATTGTTACCTTTAATTAAAGCTTTTGTTTTTCTTCTTTAAGACTATATACAGTTATAGAATTTGGCATAGATGTCTTCTGTTCTTTATTGATGCAATTATCTATCTCACTGCGTGTAATGTTTCAATTCCTTGTATTACAATTTACCCCGTAAATGCTGCTGACTACTTTTGTATTTTTTAAAAATTGGGTCTCTGGTTGGCAGAGGTATGCACCCTGTCCTAGCAGGAACCACAATTCTTCTCAGGGTAAGTCAGAAACACATCATAAATTAACCTGTGCTCCCCCTCTGTTAGCTTGGCACAGAGCAGATGTACTTAACTTCAGAGGCAATGTGAAAGTACGTGTGCAACACTTCAAAGAGCAAAGCAGTGAAAACATCACAAAAAACTACCACACCTTGCTACAAAAATACATCTTAATTTTATATGGAAAACTGGGCTAAAACAATAAAAATCCAATACATAGAAGTTGAGGTATGTGTTTTTAAAGATTAAAATGCAATATAGCATTTAAAAGCAGAAAGCACCAACCTGGGCTATCTGCTCAGACTAGACCAGGTAAAATCCAAAATTGAATGCCGACCACAATGGAGCATAGGTCGAATACAGGCTCAGACATGTCCCACTGAAGGTTTACCTTGTCAACAACATCAGCTTTTTATTTCAGTTAAAAATCATTGAAAGTATATATACAATTTGGTAAAAAACAATACATGCAATACATTTTATACATTATTGGATTCACATAGTAATACAGCATATTTAAAACAAAATAGCAAAGAATTCATGAAAGTTTAAAATTTCAACCCCAGCTTTCCCCATACTAATCCAACCACAAGTAAATATCTGCTCAAAGCAAAAACTACATGGGGAGTTGTATCATATTTTAGGACTCTTAAAGCTTCTATATGTTTTCTAAACGCCATGGGTCATATTTACCAGAAACTGGTGCATCAGTGCTGATGTGCCAGTTTTCCTGTGTCACCCCTGCCTCACCTAAGGACACCATGGGTGAGCAGTATTTACAATACAGCGCACGATGGTGCATGTTAGGCCAACAGTGTCAAATATTTGATGCTCTTGTAGTGATTTGCTGCACTTTTGCTGCACTAGCATCAAAAATGTTGATGCTAGTGCTGCAAAGTGGCCCACTAATTAACTTGTGTATGTCACTTTAACACCTGCTTTGAGCAGTCATTAAAAATGACAAAAATGGCGCAGATTTCACTGTGCCATTTTTGCGTGCCTCCTAAAGCCAGAAAGCCCCCCTTGCATACATTATGCCTGGCGCAGGCATAATGTGGCGCAAGGAGTCACAAAGTGGTGCAATGCACGCAATGCGCCACTTTGCAGCGAACATTGTCTCCTTGAGCCATAATAGCATAAAAATGTGGCACAAGGAGGAGCTTGGGCCTTGTAAATGAGGCCCCATGTTTCTGTAGATAGGGAAAATCCATTTCCTTCTAGGATTTGTGCAAAGTGTGCAAAAAAACAACTTGTGCAATGTTTTCACTACTGCCCAAAGTGCCTATGGTGCAGGTAGGGTCGTTACCAGGTTTGTTGTGCGACTTCCATTTTGTGGTGAAGTCTTTGATTTGAAGGGTTTCGTACCAAAATTTCACATCTAATGTTTTTGCTAAACAGGGCTGTATGGTGTCTAACTTCTCGAAGCAGGGATTCAGATTGACAGTGAGAAACTGTGCTGTCAGCCTCCCTTGACTGGAGTTTAAGTGAAAGGCATTCAAAACATACTCCCAATACATTGGTTTCAGTTGCTCCTTTGAGTGTGGTATTGAAGTTTGTGGCTCATTCTAATCCGAAGGTAAGCCAAGTTTAACAAACCAGGTCTGAACATGTCAGAGCCATCGATCATTACAAATCGATCAAGCTCCGGGAGCTCTTTTGTAGTAAACCAGTTCTTCGGTTGTCGACAGTCCTACCCAATGAAGCGAGGGTCTCAGGGCTGCAATATGTATTTTATTTGTTGATTAAATCTTGGTAAATGGGTATCAATGGTGTTAACGCAGGGAGGCCCAGCACCCCTCTCATCAACTTATTTTCACTTAGGGCAAGGTGTTTTGGGTCCCCTGTACTCCATAACTTGGCACCATTTGAGGCATCAGTTTGTGCCTTTATCTATAGATCTCAGGGGCTGGGTGATTGTTTTAGAGATCGATCTTTGGCGTTTATTAGCGATAGCCAGTGAGCTGTCTATGAGGATCCGTGGGTAATATGATGGGCCAATGATAACCTATCATCAAACGTTTATTCTCAGGTAATTAAAGTTGGATACATGCTCAAGTTTTGGTTCTTGGACTAGGAGACTTTTCTTGAAGGCTCTCTGGGGATTAATGGCTATATACTTAGTCTTACTGGAGTTAATTTCTAGCCCCTTTGCTATGTAGTATTCACTGAACCCATTAAGTAGTTTTTGGAGTCCCATTGGTGTCTGAGACACCAAGATAGTGTCATCTACAAAGAGTAGTGCTGGGACAAGGATGCACATTGCTTAGGAGAATCATGACTGTACTTCTTGAGGTGGTCTATTACATTGTTTACATCGAGTGAAAATAGGGTTTTTGCAGGCACACAACCCTTTCTCACTCCCCTGTTTATAAGGATGGAGTCTGTAAGCTCACCATGCAAACCCAAGTAAACTTTAGCAAAGTTGTTTTCATGCAACCTAATTATCTGGGTCAGGGGGTCATCAAGCACCCCTTGATTTTTCAGCGAGGCCCTCAAGGGACCTCTGGGAACGAGATCAAAGTTTTACCTTTCTGAAGTTCAGTCAAGAGTCCCGTTTAGGGGGAAAAAGTTTGCCAGGAGCAAGGAGAGTGTAGCTGGCTGTGGTCCACGGGCATGAAGAGTCAGCTGGGTGTTGTGTACGGACGATGCTTGCTGTGTGAAGAAGCAAACTTGCAGCAGCTTACCCTCATTTTTCGAGCGAGTGGCACGGTTCAGTGTGAGCGGATCCATTTGGGGTCACAAGGAGCCCGAAAGCTTGATTTTAAAAGCCACAAAATGACTTTCAAGGGCCCAGGCTAGGATGGGCACCTCTTGGGGGTCAGGAGCTAGTTGAAGGCAGATTCAGGAGCTGTAGCAGATGTGTTGGGCATCTTTACTGTACCTCAGACTTCAGAAGAACATGAGTTAAGCCATCAAGCCCTTGGAGTCACTCTGGTTCTTGGTTGAAGAGATTCAGGCCCAGTCTTTCTCACTACAAGGCAAGGAGCGCAGCAGGAAGTTGGTCTGCCAGCAGAGTAGAAGTCCAGCAGAGTCCAACACCGTGACACTCCTTTCAACAGCAAATAAATCCTACTTCCTTGCATAGTATTTACAGGTACAGATTTGTTTGGTGTACTGAAGTTGTGCCTTTCAGTTGGGGGAGACTTCAAAGAGAGGCCTTTGAAGTGCATATGGTCCCTGGCTTCAGACTCACTATACACTGAAGGGAGATATGCAGCCCTTTGTGTGAGGACAGGCACAGCCGTTTCAGGTGTGTCAACTCCTCCCATCCCATTTTTCCTAGGGTGGCCATCAGGAAGTTTCCTTTGAGAGTGGCTGTCTGGGGGGAATGCACAAAGCCCAGGTGTAACCCAACCCAGTTGTGTACTCAGACAGGCAAAAGGCACATAATTGTTGAGGTAAGAAAATGACAGCCTTCTAAAAGTGGCATTTTCAGAATTACAATTTAAAATTCGTCTTTTTGATTTTAAATTGTGACTCCAGAGACACCAAACTTGAGGGTCTCATCTCTTCCCAATTGGAAATTACACTTATAAAATGGAATATTGCAATCCCAATGTTAACCTGTGAGATAGTCCTTGCAGTAGTAACAAACAAGTTTAAGAGTTTTTCACTACCTGAACATGTAAATCTAAAAGGTACATGTCTAACTTTTTTAAAGCACTGCACCTTGACCTTGGGAGTTAATAAGGGCCTACTCTAGTGGTGACTTACATTTATTGAAAAGGACGTAGGACCTGGTAAGAGGTTTAGGGGCATATTTATACTCTGTTTGCGCCGAATGTGCGTCAAAAATTTGACGCACATTCAGCGCAAACCGTGCACCATATTTAAACTTTGACATCCGAGCCCGCGGACGTCAAAATTCCTATGTGTGCATCATTTTGTGGATGCGGGAAACTGCCTTGCGTTAATGACATGCAAGGTAGGCGTTCCTTCCCAAAAAATGACTTTAAGGCCTGTGTGCCTTATTTATATTCCTGTGTCATTTTGATGCACAGGAAGGGGCAGGCCTTAAAAAACAGCGCACAGCCTGATGTGCGCCGTTTTTTAACGCCTGGGTCAAGGCAGGCATTAAGGGACCTGTGGGCTCACTTCTGTGGTCTCTGACCATGGAAGGAGTCCAGAGGTGCCCTTCCCTGCCCCCAGGGACACCCCCTGCCACCCTTGCACACCCCTGGAAGACACCCATGGATGGGGGGTACCCATCCCAGGTAAATACAGGTAAGTTGAGGTAAGTATATATATTTTTTTTTTAAAGTGGCATAGGGGGGCCTAATTTTGGCCCCCCTACATGCCACTGTGCCCAATGACCATGCCCAGGGGACAGAAGTCCCCTGGGCATGGCCATTGGGCAAGGGGGCATGACTCCTGTCTTTGCTAAGACAGGAGTCATTTCAATGGGGGTTATGCGTCACGAAATGGTGCAAGTCCGGTTTGAGGCATGATTTTTGCCTCAAACCTGACGTCCACCATTTTTTGATGCACAACCCCCATTTTCCCCTGCGCCCGCGTTGCCTGGTTTGAGTCTTTTTTTTTTACTCAGAGTAGTCCACAGCGCCGGCTAACGTCACTCCTTAAATAAGGCTCCCGCATGGCACATAGGAATGGCGTTAGCCAGCGGTAACAGGTTTGCGTCAAAGAGTATAAATACGGGCCTTAATTTGGCAGGTTGACAAGGCAGTGTAAAACTGCACATAGAGGCACTGCAATAGCAGATCTGAGTCATGTTTAAAGGGCTACTGAAGTGGAGGGCCTAATCAGTGCTATAGGCTCTCCAGTAGCAATACTTTACAGGCCCTGGGCACAGGTATTGCACTTTATGGGGGACATATAAGTAAATAAATATGTCCATTGTGGATAAGCCAGTGTTTAAGCAGAAAGCACATGAACTTTATCACTGGTTAGCAGTGGTAAAGAGCCCAGAGTTCTAAAGCCCAGAAAAACTAGGTCAGCAAAAGAGGAGGTCGGGCCAAAATGCTAGGGAAACCCACACCAAGGATGCCTAGGTCTAACAGAATTTATGCTAAAATAAGTGTAATATACTACCACTGTCACCTCATAGTTTATTTTTGCTTTGTTCACATCTTCATTGCATAGGGCTTTAAACTCAGTTGAATGGAATTCTCCTTTATAAGACAACAAATAAATGTGATGGCTAGCAGGTAACCTGCTTTTCCACTCAGTATATAGTGAAATCAGTCCTGGAGTTAAGTATTTTCAGTTCAATTTAATTTAAATTAGGAAGAGAACCACTACTCAATTAGGACAATTACCCAGTTTAGCAGCTGTCCAGTTGAACTGATGCCAACACATAAAAGGAAAGATGATTATGAATCATCTCAGAATTTGAAATGTGCTGGCAACACAATAAAAAGATGTGTAAAGTGAGAAAACCGTTTGAATCTAAACATTAGGTATTTGCACTAGGGAACACTTGTCAAGCATATCTTGCAGCGTCTTCCTCAGCCCCTTCCTGCGTAGCCTGAAACTTTCACACTGAAAGGTTTTGCCTTATTATTTATCTTACTGTTCAAGCAATAAGTGTCAGAAACAATGTATGAGTTGGCAGTCATAGAAGACCATATTGTTAATTTGTCTCATAGGTTTTCAAGGAAAAAAATACTCATAATAATAATGATAAGCAATGGATTGTTGTACAACTCGCCCCCTTTGGTATTCTATAAAATAATAGATACATCACAGTTAAAAAATGTTCACAAGTGTTCCTGGTTGGAAGCTGATTTATCTGTATAAGCTATTGTTCTGAATGTTCTTTAAATGCACTGTACTTTACTCATTACACATTATTCATACTTTACAAACCATGTTCAAATGCTATTTGTTTAACCTCTCGGGTGCTCGGCACGTAATGGTTATGTCCTCGTTTGCACAGCTCGGGTGTCGAGGACGTAACCGTTACGTGCTTGTATGGGCTTTCGAGAAAAGTGATAGCGCTCCCCGAGAGCCTGGCAACCCCCTCCCATGGGTAGGAATGGAAGGGGAATCACTTCCCCTTCCACCTTCCACCCCTGACCCCCGGGAACCCCTGTGGCGTCTGATGACGTCAGCACACGATCACACGCTGACCTCATCAGAGGCTGCCCCATCCACGCTGAAAGTTCAGCTTCCATCATGGATCAGAGGAGAAATGCAAAAGCATTTCTCCTCTGATAACGTGGAGGGGGCGAGAGAGGCATCAAAGGAAAGGAAAGGCCTTTCCTTTCCTTTGATGTCTCTCTCTGCATTTCTTCTGCCCGATCGCTATGTGATGAGCTGCAGAAATGCCCACTAGACACCAGGGAGTTAAAAAAAAAAAGTATTTATACAATAAGGGGAGCGGCCCCTAGGACAATGGGCGCTTCCAAGGGGGGGAATTTATTTTTAGGCCTTTTCTGCCCCCCCGGGGGCAGATAGGCTATTTCTTATTAGGTCGATCTGTCCCCGGGGGTGGGGGGGGGGGGGGGCTGGACAGAAACGGCTAGATACCAGGGATTATTACTTTTTTTTGTTTTATGTTTTTTTGGATGTGGAGAGCGACCCATTAAGCTAAAGTTGCTCCCCTGAGGGCAAAAGTAACTTTAGGCCTTTTCTGCCCCCCTTGGGGGCACATTGGTCTATTTTCATTAGGCCAATCTTCCCCCAAGGGGGGCACAAACCACTAGACACCAGGGATTTCTTTTTTGTCAGTTTCACACTAGGGGAGTGACCCCTTAGTCAAGGGTCGCTCCCCTGGGGATGGGCAAATTTGTTTTAAGCCATTTCTGCCCTCTTTGGGTCCAGATCAGCCTATTGTAATTAGGCCAATCTGCCACCGGGGGCAGAAACTTCTAGGCACCAGGAATCTTTTTTATTAATTTTGTTTCATTTTTTTTAGACCTGGGGAGAGACCCCTTAGGCAAGGGTCGCTCCCCTGGGGGGAAAAATATTTTTAGGCCATTTCTGCCCCGCTATTTTTAATCACGCCAATCTGCCCCCAAAGGGGGCTGAAACCACAAGAAACCAGGGATACTTTTTTTGGTCAGTTTCACAGGAGGGAGCAAACCTAAGGCAAGGGTCGCTCCCCTGAGGGGGGTAAATTTGTTTTAGGCCATTGCTGCCCCCCTTGGGGGCAGAGCGGCCTATTGTAATTAGATAAATATCCCCCGGGGGGGGGGCAAAACCTCTAGGCACCAGGGATCATTTTATTTTATTTTAGACATGGGGAACGACCCCTTAGGCAAGGGTTGCTCTCCTGGGGGGAAAACAAATTTAGGCTATTTTTGCCTCCCGTGGGGGCAGATCGGCCTGTTTTTATTACGTCAATCTGTCCCAAAAACCATTAGACACCAGGGATTTTTATTTTTCTGTGGCAATTTCACACAAGGGGAGCAACCCCCTTAGTCAAGGGTCCTTCCCCTGGGGAGCAAATTTATTTTAAGCCATTTCTGTCCGCCTTGGGGGCATATCAGCCTATTTTTACAATGTTGATCGGTCCCCAAGGGGGCCATACCCCCACCCCAAATAAATGGGGTCAAATTTGTTCTGCACACTGGTGGGTAGATCAGACAATTACCACTGATCCACTCCCCGGGGAGGCCTGCTAGATGCCAGGGAATTAACAAAAAATAAAAAGTAATGAATGGGGTAACAGTCGTTCAGATCTTCCCCATACACTAAAACATCTTATCCCATGGCAAGCAAGAGGGCATTTGATTATTTGGGGTTTTGATTTTACATTTGGACCATGAGAGCTTGGCTAACTCTCAAAATCGTACCACTTGGAATGGTGAGGTCTGTACTTTTTGGACTTTAGGATGCTGCCATGTAGAAATATCCACAAGACCTAGACACATCTGAAAACGAAACATCTGGGTGAGTCCAGGGTGGTATGCTTCACATGCATCCTGCACCATTATCTTACCCGCAATGCCCTGCAAACCTCCAACTTTGCCGGAAATCACACATTTTTCCCACATTTTTGTGATGGAACCTTCTGAATCTGCAGGAACCCACAAAATTCCTACCAACCAGCACTGTCGCATCTATACCAAGATAAAATTTGCCCCACTTGTCAGCCTAAAAACTTTTTTTTTTTCAAACTGCCCTTTTGGACCCGCTTTGGTTCCCCCTCATTCTCGACATGTTTTTGGCTCCTCCATGTCACAGGCACTTGGCCTACCTACACAAGTGAGGGATCATTTTTACCGGTAGACTGAGGAAAATGTTGAGTGATAGGAAATTTGTGCTGGTGCAGTGAATCCACATAAAAAATGTGGGGAAAATGTCATTTTTGTAGCTAAATTTGAGGTTTGCTGAGGATTCTGGGTAAGAAAACAATTGGGGATCCACGCCAGTCACACCTCCCTTGATTCCATTGGGTGTCTAGGTTTCTCTAGATGGTTGCTGAGCCCATGACCAAAAATGCAGGTTCCCCCCACCGCAAAAAACTGTAGTTTTGAATTTGATAATTTTGATGTGTCCACATAGGGGGTCATTCTGACCCTGGTGGTCATGGACCGCCAGGGGCAACGACCGCGGAAGCACCGCCAACAGGCTGGCGGTGCTTCCGGGGGCATTCTGACCGCGGCGGTAAAGCCGCGGTCAGAAAAGGGAAGCCGGCGGTTTCCCGCCGGCTTCCCGCTGCCCCAGGGAATCCTCCACGGTGGCGCTGCAAGCAGCACCGCCATGGGGATTCCGACCCCCTTCCCGCCAGGCTGGTTCTGGCGGTTTTCACCGCCAGAACCTGGCTGGCGGGAACGGGTGTCGTGGGGCCCCTGGGGGCCCCTGCACTGCCCATGCCAGTGGCATGGGCAGTGCAGGGGCCCCCTAACAGGGCCCCACATAGATTTTCAGTGTCTGCGTGGCAGACACTGAAAATCGCGACGGGTGCAACTGCACCCGTCGCACCACTTCCACTCCGCCGGCTACATTCGGAGCCGGCATCCTCGTGGAAGGGGGTTTCCCGCTGGGCGGGCAGGCGGCCTTCTGGCGGTCGCCCGCCAGCCCAGCGGGAAACTCAGAATGACCACTGAGGTCTTTTGACCGCGGTACGGTCTTCTGGCGGTTCCCACCAGGCTGGCGGCATCCACCGCCGGAGGGGGTCAGAATGACCCCCATCGTGTTTTGGGGCATTAACGGTTGCAGGCACTAGGCCTACCTACAAAAGTGAGGTACCATTTTTATCAGGAGACTAGGGGGACCCCTGAGTGGAAGGATATTTGTGGCTCCTCTCAGATTCCAGAACTTTCTGTCACTGAAATGTGAGGAAAAGGTGTTTCTTTTGCCAAATTTTGAGGTTTGCAAATGATTCTGGGTAACAGAACCTGGTGAGAGCCCCACAATTCACCCCATCATGGATTCCCATAGGTGTCTAGTTTTCAAACATTCACAGGTTTGGAAGGTTCTCCTAGGAGCCGGCTGAGCTACAGGCTAAAATCCACAGCTAGGTACTTTGCAAAAAACAGCTCTGTTTTCTTTGGGAAAATGTGAAGTGTCCACGTTGTGTTCTGGGGCATTTCCTGTCGCGGGCGCTAGGCCTACCCACGCAAGAGAGGTACCATTTTTATCGGGAGACTTCGGGGAACGCTTGGTGGAAGGAAATTTGTGGCTCCTCTCAGATTCCAGAACTTTCTGTCACTGAAATGTGAGGAAAAGGTGTATCTTTGGCCAAAGTTTGAGGTTTGCAAAGGATTCTGGGTAACAGAACCTGGTCAGAGCCCCACAAGTCCCCCATCTTTGATTCCCCTAGGTGTCTAGTATTCAAAAATACACAGGCTTGGTAGGTTTCCCTCTGTGACGGCTGAGCTAAAGGGCAAAATCTACAGCTAGGCACTATGCAAAAAACATTTCAGATTCCATTGTAAAAATGTGATGTATCCATGTTACGTTTCCTGTCGCAAGCATTAGGCCTACCCATGCAAGTGAGGTACCATTTTTATCGGGAGACTTGGAGGAATACAGAATAGTAAAACAAGTGTTATTGCCCCATGTTGTTCTCTACATGTTTACCTTCCAAATGTAAGACAGTGTGTAAAAAAGACGTCTGTGTGAGAAATGCCCTGTAATTCACATGCTAGTATAGGCACCCCGGAATTCAGAGATGTGCAAATAACTACTGCTTCTCATCATCTTATTTTGTGCCCATTTTGGAAATACAAAGTTTTCTTGACACCTATTTTTCAATTTTTGTATTTCAGCAAAAGAATAGCTGTATACCCGGCATAGAATGAAAACCCATTGCAAGGTGCAGCTCGTTTATTGGCTCTGGGTACCTAGGGTTCTTGATGAACCTACAGGCCCTATATATCCCCGCAACCAGAAGAGTCCAGCAGACGTAACAGTATATGGTTTTAAAAAATCTGACATCGCAGGAAGAAGTTACTGAGTAAAACGTGGAGACAAATGGCTGTTTTTTTCACCTCAATTTCAATATTTTGTTTATTTCAGCTGTTATTTTCTGTAAGAAACACTTGTAGGAGCTACACAAATTACCCCTTGCTGAATTCAGAATTGTGTCTACTTTTCAGAAATGTTTAGCTTTCTGGGATCCAGCATTGGATTCACACCTATTTCTGTCACTAAGTAGAAGGAGGCTGAATGCACAGAAAATAGTAAAAATTGGGTATGTCCCAGTAAAATGCCAAAATTGTGTTGAAAAATTGTGTTTTCTGATTCAAGTCTGCCTGTTCATGAAAGCTGGGAGAATGGTAATTTTAGCACCATAAACCCTTTGTTAATGCCATTTTCAGGAAAAAAAACACAAGCCTTCTCCTGCAGCCCTTTTTTCCCATTGGTTTAAAAAAAAAAAAAATCATAGTATTTTGGCTAATTTCTTGGTCTCCTTCAGGGGAACCCAAAAAAGCTGGGTACCTCTAAAATCCCAAGGATTTTGGAAAAAAAGGACACACATTTGGCATGGGTAGCTTATGTGGACTAAAGGTTATGAGGGCCTAAGCATGAACTGCCCCAAATAGCCAAAAAAGGCTTGGCACCTGAGGGGGGAAAAGGCCTGGCAGCAAAGGAGTTAAAGTCGCGTCTACCAGACAGTGCAAACTGTCTGGTTGCAAAAGACATGTTGGGAACTTACAGTGCGCTTATAGGTCACCCATCGCTTACTATTGATTTGACTTTATTGTCACTCTTATTTGCTTGCTTCTTATTAAATGGCTTACCTTTGTCTTTTTGTGTTTGTGCTTCCCCAGGATCAATTCCTCTCTACTCTCCTTTTGATTTGATGACTTGTATTTTTAAATTGCTGAAACTCATGGACCTGCATTTTTCTTTTTCTTTGGGCACTCCCTTGTTTGCTGTTTCCCCTTCAACATCCTACCTCCTAAGTACCCTGTGTTGCATCCTTCCTCTTACACGGTCCTTTCTCAGACCCTCATGCTCAGCTTTTTCCCAAAGAAAGTAGTTAATAAAAGATGGCCATCAGAAATTTAATGACAGAAACAATGAGTGAAGCAATGTGGCAGTATTATGTGGTGTGACTTGGAGGTGTTACTCAGTAGTCGACCTCAGATTCACACCAGTCATCTTTAGCTCAGTTCTGTTAGTGTGGTAAAGAGCGGTCAGGCCACTTAAAGGATTTTATAACACCAACATGGACAATAAGTAATTGACACGACTCAAAAGATATCCAACACCAATTTTGAAAATAAATTGGATTTTATCTTAATTTAGACATCAAAATGAACTTTATATCTTACATAAAAACGGAGTTGTGAATTTTTAAAGCATTTAAAGATCGATGCACTTTTAGTTGTCAAATGGATACTACTGAAGTGAATGGGGGAAGCACATTGTGCAATCAGTCCCTTGGGGAGTTTCAATAGACAGTATCTTGCTACTTGCCTCGGGAGTCTGGGTGCAGAGGTGCTCTGGCTATCCTTGGTGCTGTCAGGATCCACTGGGGTTGACAACATTGCAGCACTTGGCAAAAACACACTTGGAGGTGGATCTACACTATACCCTCAGACAGTAGAGGCCTTTGGGGTCAAAGAAACTGGATTCCATAGCTGGAAATTCGCTACCACATCTGGAAGCTCTGGGTGCATTGGTAGATTTGCAGATGTCAATCAGGGGAGATTCTCACCAATTATGCTGTGCCACTTGGTCAAAGTCACCTTGTTCAGTATTTAAGATCTCAGCAATGGAGTTGTTGCCATCAATCACTATTGCTGAGAGTTGCTCTGGAGTTGGTGATCTCTGGGAAGGGGTTACAGGGCTGGTGTACAACAAGCCTTGGCATCAGCAAATGTAGCCCATGGATACTTCGTTGACTGGAGGTTGACAGGAGTGGTGTAGTGGCTAGAAACGTGGTGGGATTGTCACTACAGCTCCCAGGGTGCAGGTGTCTGACTTTCTTTGGGCTCTCTGAAGGGGGGCTCAACAGGTTGCACTGCATGTGGCACAGCACAATGATTCTTCTTTAGGTTTCAGGTGACTGGTTCCACCAGTCAGGGGATTCTGCTTCAGTTTCTGGCATCCACTGAATTCCTTCTTGCCAAGAGCAAGGAGCTTTTGCCATATGCACATGTTGAAACTACAATTCCAGTATATAAGCCCTCATCATGACATTGTTGGTAAATCCCACTTACCGCTGGGGTGATCGCCACCTACATACCGCCACAGAAGCGAACATTAATTTGCCAAATTATGACACACACATCAATCGACAGAATACAGCCACATACAAAAATCCACCACCCCAAAAGTCAGTGCTTAAGTGGTGGTACGAACATCCATACCGTTATGCCAACAAAACAACGCCCACCACATTATGACCCACGAATCACCACGACGGACATTCAATGGCGGTAAACCATTGGTGGTACACACTGGCACGCTCAAAATGGACACCCAAATACTAAACTGCACAATATTGGCTAATAACAAAAACACACACCTGACACTGATACACACACCACACCCACCCACCTAGAGCACTATAAAACACACACCCACATTACCCACAACCTTCTATGATTACAAATTATTGCCACCAGATTTAAACCAAGACCACTGCAACAACTAGACACATATCCAACATACACCCATACATCCCTCACACACCCAACCACAGTACCCAACACCCACACACTTACAGACACCACACAACACCCATGTCCCCACAAATGGTCAGGGTAGAGCCAGAGCTGTTTGGAGCACAGGGACAGAAAATATCCATTGCCAGGAAGATTGAGCTATGTCAGAGAATCGTGGAAAGGTGAACGTCGTGGGACAGCATCCAAGAACAAGGAACAACATCAGGAAGAGGTGGAAAGACTTACGAGGTAAGCTACGTTCTGTGGCAGCAAGGCACCAGCTCACCACACAGATGACTGGGGTGGACCCCTACTTCCTCCCCCACAGCTCAAAGCATGGGAGGAGCAAGTCTTGGCATTACTGCATCCTTAGGGACTTACTGAAGTTGCCGGAGAACTGGACACTGGAGAGTCAACATTTATTACTTATCACCCCCCATACCTGCATGCCATCTCACCCCCTAGCCCTCACTACCATCACTCCACTCCATCCCAAACACTGCACCTACACATATGACTAACCCCAAGGCCAAGCACTGCATGCTATGCCAATGCATGGACAGCCCTCCCAACCCTGTATGAACACCCATCACAAAAGCATGCACAGCATAGGGGAACTATCAATCCCACAATACATCACCATACACAAACAAAGGTGGCAGGGCAATATTAACGATAGAGGGGAAGCTAGGGATGTACAATATGTCACAGACATGAAGCATAATACATCACTTACATCCCCACAGGTGTCCCAGTCAATCTCAGCGGAAAGGAGGTGCCATGAAAACCCAGTCCCCCAACATGCCCCCAGTGATGACAGTAACTCTGGACTTCTGGATCTGGATGAACTGTCGTAGTTTGGACTCTTGCTCTGAGCAAGACTGCTGGTTTAAGGATAACAGTACTTTTGTTTGTAGGCGACTGAGTCTTTCCTACAACAAGTCGCAACTGTTGTCCCAACCTTACCGGCTCACTAGCAGTACCTCACCAGAAACACAATAGTAAAAGGTGATTTATGGCAGTCGCTTACGCATGGACTCAAAGTAAGATATCTCAGGGTATGTCGTGGTTAAACGGAGATTACCCTTTTCTCACAGATATATTATGTCTCATACAAACACAGGCAATGACACAGATGCAGTAAAGTTATAATAGCTTTTTATTTAACATAACTGCAATTTGCTATAAGTTGCATGGACTGCAATGATTAGGATAATGAATATAGCAAGTAACAGTATTGTGAAGAAGAGAGTCATTGTTATGAAGACCCCCACCATTTTGCAATACATGAAAAAGATATATAAGATGGAAAATGCCCTATTTACCCTCATGTGAATAGGCCTAACCTCCTACTTAAAGGAGAGCTGGGTTCGCTAAACCTAATCTGCCAAAGTCGTGTCCATGAGAGGAGCCCCCAACCCTCGTTACCTTGGAATGAGGTCTCTATCTCAGACTCCGTAGGGACACGAAGACTGGGTGAGCGTCAAGACGACTGCAGCATCGGTATCAGCGATGGTGGCGATGCCCTCTGGTCGGAATCCCTCTGATTATCTGTCTAAAGTGTGATGTATTTATACAGATCTACAAGGTCCCCTGACGTAGGTGTATTCCAAAACAATAGATAACAGGCATGCTTGGGACGCCAATTAATATCAACAATCCCTCAAAAGTATAGAGAGGGAAAATCCCTAAGTGTGAACACCTACTGTTTGTTTGTCTTTGGTGCTTGATCTTGACGCCTTGGCACAGTGACACTGATAATGTAACTCATAACAAGTGGCCTAACTATAAACAAGGCAGCCATCTTAGAAGAAATAAATAATTAAATGGGCTAAGACAGAGCAAGCTAGGTAGGTTAAAAGTCATTAGGTAATGGGGGCACGAGTCTACAAGCCAGCGGCTAAGCTAACTCCTGCTATCCCATTAAAACGAACTAGGATTCACTACAGAACTACCTGGCCCATCAGGGACCACTGGTCAGTCGGTCACCCCAGCCCACTCCCAGTCAACCACAGAGCACCCCCCATCAGTTTACAACACCACAGCCCCCACCCAGTGCCCCCACACCTCTGTCCCCAGGACACATCAATAAGTAATGTGCCCACATGTACAGGGACCCCAGTCCACACCTCGCCCTCAAGACTATCAGGGACCTGGGCCCAGTGGAAGTGGGCCCACCATTCAGGGGACACAGGATCAGGGCAACAGGGACACTGGGAGCACTGCTGTGTTCCAGGGGGAAGACAGGCAAAGGGAACTGACTCTCCAGGAGGCACTCACCAAGATCCTGGGTGCCTACCAACAATTCCAGGATACGATGGGCCAGGTCCTTAACAACATGCAGGAGAACAAGCGGCTGCAGGAGGAACACCATCAGGAGATCAGGGAGGACTAGCAGGCTCTCAACACCACTATGATCTCCATAGCAGGGGTGCTGGCAGACATGGCCAGCATCATGAGCTAATCGACAGCACACCAACAGGTCCCTACCACTAGCCAATCTATTGACCAGCCCTCCACTTCTGCTGCAGCTAGTGGGCAGGAGGCCCCACCACAGGACCCACAGGACCCACAGGACGCACAGGCCAGCAGCACACCTCCCCCTGCAGAAGATGAACCACCCCGCAACTGTTCCCTGCGACCCAGACAGAAGACAGAGATGCTTGCCAAGACCAAGACCACCGCCAGGAAATGAGAGTCTCCTGATTGTCCCCCTTGTGCCCCACCCTGTCACCTTGTCCACTTTCAACTGCCTTTTCTCCCCTTCCTATGGCCCCTTGGACACTGGGCCTGTGCTACAAACAGACTGGAACAGTACACAGGACTTTCCTCTACCATCAAACCATTCCATTGCACTTTTCAGTCAATTATTTGCACTACAATAAAGACCCTTGAACACAAACTGGGTGACACCGTTTTCTGTGTTGGAAATGTGCATTTATGGGAACAGTCACATCTAGTGCAAATGATCTGAATACTGTGATAGCATACAAAGAATGAGCTGTAGCTGTCTGCAGTAAACACATCAGGACACTGTTGTCTTATCACCAACATCTGTAAAAGGACAAGCCATAGGTGACAATAAGTTGAGATACAAAGGATGTGAATGCCTTCATGCTACAGCCACATAGAAAACATCAATAGTCAGAGTAATGGTCAGTTCCACTGTCTCACCTGTGTGTCATCAGAAGTATTGTCGTATAACTGATGTTCTGTTGTCCTCATCCTCATCCTCTGCCTCGTCATCCTCACTGTCCTCAGTGTCCACTGCTGCCACAGGGTCATCTCCAATCTCCTCCTCCTGCAGAAAAGGCGCATGTCGTCTGGCAACTCCCCTCCCCGTACTCCCAGACTTGAGGCAAATAGCCTCTATTCTACATGGCCTCCCTCAGATACATCAATCAGGTAGGCCCAGTGTGCACTCTAATGCATATGCTCACAACCTAGCATAGTCAGCTAGACACATATACATTAGGAATCCTTGACCCTGACGAATGCCCTGTTTTTGGCTTTAGGAGAGAGCAGAAACATGTTGGTCATACATTTTTTGTAAGACACCTTGAACCATTATATTCAAGTCTGTCACATACTGTTTTTAACCTTACCAACAAACACCTTCAGTAAAGTATTATATCTTATAGGTGATTTGTGAGGTAATTTTAGTATCTATTTTCCCTTCAACTGGATCCCTGTTTTATCCAGAAAGATAAAATCTCAGCACTCCCTCAGAGTTCATTTAACAACGAGGTTGAGTCTGCCCAGGAGGTATCATCTTACCTGGGTGGAGCTAGTTGGTCAAATGATGAAGCATGACACTATAATGTGTGTGAGACCACCTTGTATGTAATGGGAACTATCCCACTCGCCCCTCAACACTCAAATGTCACTACCACTTTCCATGTCCATGAAGGAAACCGCCTAACTGGCTACCTACTCACTCCTGGACCAGGTAAGAGAGACCTGTCCTCAATACTCCCCACACTCGTTGTGCTACAGGCATACACTACCATACAGTGGGTGGGGGCTCTGGATCACCTATTAGCCATACCCTTTGCCTCTGTAGTTGGGCCATCAGATTTGGGATGCTGCTTTTCCTCAGATCGAAGTCATTATGCACTGACCCAGGATACTTGGCAGTGACATGGGAGATGTACTGGTCCGCCAGGGACACCATTTGCACATTGAGTGAGTGGAACCTCTTCTGATTCCTGAACACCTGTACATTCTGGTGGGGGGGACAAACACAATGTGTGTACCGTCAATTACCACAATAATATTGGGTATATGTCCCATTGTTTAGAATCCCGCTTTCACAGTGGCCAAATCTTCCACCTGGTGGAAAGAAATGTAGCTGCACATGTGTTTCACCAAGGCAGACAATACCCTTGTCTGCATGATTGAGAACATTGGCTATGACATTCCAGCTGTCAAGCCCACTGTCACTTGGAAATGGAACACTGATAGAACCTGCACAAGAGGGGGGATCCCAGTGGGATGACTGGTAGCTGATATCAGGTCAGTCTACAATTGGCACACAGCTCTGTGATTGTGGCCCTGTCCAGACTGTAGGTGAGTACAATGTGCCTGTCCTCCAATGTAGCTAAATCCACAAGGGGTCTGTACACAGGGGTTTGTCTCCTCCTCCTGTTCATCTGCAGTGGTAGGTATCTAAGGGACACGAGTGAGTAGGCTATCACAATTTGAACAATGGAACCACCACCTCAGTGTGCATACAGCATTAATGTGATGGGACATTGGGAATGGCAATGTATGTGCAATTTTCGGCAATGACGCAGTTATGGAAGATCTGTATGTAGTCCACCACCATGAAATGGCAACCACCTGTCCTTTATCTAGGGGCCGACGTTGGGCGTCGTGGCGGAAGGCTGTCTTGCACCGCCGTGCAATTCCTTCTTGGCTAATATGGGGCTCTATGAAGTACAGTGGCCAATGGGGATCAGCGTCGGTGGTGACGGTGTACACTGCCGCAGACGTTACCGCCATTTTCTGTCTATAACCTCACTTGATTCCTGATTTTCCACAGGACAACTGCGTGTGCTGCTGTGACCTGTGTCTGGGACATAACATGGCCCATGTGACCGGGGAAAGGGTCCCTGCCTTGATTTCGATGGAGTTGGAGTGCTTGGTGAATGAGGTCCTGCCCCGGTATGGACAGCTGTATGGGCCTCCAGACCAACAGGTGAGTACATCTTGGGCACGATGCATGTAGGAGGGTTGCATGGAGATGTGTGTGCAGGCATTGTGTCATATGTGGGGTGGTATGTCTGGTGGTAGTGTACATAGTGTGCGCCAGGCGATGTGTGTGCCAATGGATTTGTAAACGGAATTTGTGGACCATATGCGTGACAAGCTGGATTGTATGTGTAATGCTGTCCTCCTGTCTGTATTACCCCTGCAGGTCGGCACCCATCAAAAGAAGGGATTGTGGCGTGCCATTACCAAGGACGTGTGGACCCTGAGGGTCTACAGCAGGAGGAGCATGCACTGCAGGAAACGGTGGGAGGACCTGAGATGCTAGGCACGGAAGACCATGGAGGCCCAGCTGGGGATGGCCTCCCAACGAGGAAGGGGTGCCCATCGGAACCTGACCCCCCCTTGATGGCCTGTATATTGGAGTGGCCTACCCAGAGCTGGATGGGCACTTGAGGGCATCACAGCAGCCACAAGGGGGTGAGTACAGTGGGCATTACTACAATAATTGGTAGGTGGCATGGGATCTGGGTGGTGAGTGTGAGTTAGTGGGTGCCCCTTAATGCCAGGACAGACATTGCAGCGTGATCCAGCTCAAGGGTAATTGGTGTATGGAAAATTCAGATAACCTTGCATGTTTGCATTCCATGTCAGTCAGGGCTTTGTGGGTCTCAGGAGGTGTGCAGTTGGCGGTGTTTGGCCCTCATCTTGCTGTGGCATCTAGTCAATTCAATGCCAGTGTAATGCATAGTGCTCAATCCTGATCCCTGTGTGTGATGGTGCTGTGTACGCCAACTGTAGTGCTGGTGCTGTAATTGACCCAGTTCTCCCTTTCTCTCCCTCCTCCCCTTTCTCCTTCTGTCATCCTGTCCATGTGTGCATTAGCATCATCTGGTGGAGGAGCAGGGGCACTGGTGACAGAGGGAGCTGCACCCCACAGGACCCAGGAGGTAGAGTCCACTGAAACTGAGGGAACCAGTGGGACGGAGGGTGAGGGGAGCACCACAATGAAGACAGGAGGTGACAACACAGACTCTGATTCCTCCTCTGATGGAAGCTCCCTGGTGGTGGTGGATACCTCTGTGACCACCACAGCTGCAGGAATAGCGCCACCATCAGTACCAGCACTGCCCTCCCAGTAGCCCCTCAGCGAGTTGCCCATGCCTGCTCACCCAGGAGGGTGGGCATGTCCTTCGACCCAGGCACCTCAAGCCCTGCCCCAGTGAGCCCTGTTGCCCTGAGTGAGGAAGCTACTGACCTCCTGAGATCCATCTCTGTAGGGCAGTCAACCATTGTGAATGCAATCCAGGGGCTGGCACCCCAGATGCAGCAATGCAATGCATTCCTGGAGGGCATCCACGGTGGATTGGTGGCTCAACAGAGATCGATTCAGGCTCTGGCCTCCTCTCTGATGGCAGCCATTGTCCCTGCTCCTACTGTCCCCCCTCCAACTACCACTTCCCAGTCCCAGTCTCCTCAATCCCAACCCATCCCATGCACACATACAGACGAGCATGCATACAAGACATCACACAAGAGTGGCACAGCCATACGCAGGCAACACACTTCAGTCCACAAACACTCACACAAACAACAGACAGTTGCAGACATATCCAAATCCACTGCCTCCACTGCCTCCTCCTCCTTCTCCACCTCCCTCACAGTCATGTCCACACTCACACCTGAAGGCACTGCTTCAACAGCACCACCTGCATCACCACACCAAGAAGCACCCACACCTCACTAGCAGACACCTCCACAAAATCCCTCCATGTGTTCCCTGTGTTCTCTCCCACCCTGTCTGCCCACCTCCTAAAGGACACAAACGTAGGCACTCAAACACCCAACAGCCATCCACCTCACATCAGCACACTGCCCATGCACCTGCACCCAAGTCCAGCAGACGTGCTCCTCCAAAAACCACTCCCTTAACCTCCACTCCTATCCCTCCCCACTCATCCCGCCCCACTGTCCCTAAGAAGCTTTTCCTTGCCCAACTTGACCTCTTCCCTCTCCCTGCCCCCGTCCTGCCCGTAAGAGCAGGGTCCCAATGACCCAGCCCAGCACCTAAGCCAAACAGTCCACTGGGACAGTGGAGGCACCTCCTAGTCATGGAGGCAAGACAGTGAAGGATCCTACTCCACCAGCCAGGAAAGAGAAGGATACCACTCCACCAGCCAGGAAAGGGAAGGATCCCATTCTACCAGCCAGGAAAGAGAAGGATCCCACTCCACCAGCCAAGAAAGGGAAGAATCCCACTCCACCAGCCAGGAAAGGGAAGGATTCCGCTCCACCAGCCAGGAAAGGGAAGGATCCTGTTGGACTTTTTAGTTTATGCAGGGTCATCCCCAATCTTTTTGCCTCCTGCCTCCTATTTTTTCTGATCTGTTGCTGTTGGCTTTTCAACTCTGAGCACTTTATCACTGCTAACCAGTGGTAAAGTGCATATGCTCTCTGTGTAAATTGTATTGTTGATTGGTTTATCCATGATTGGCATATTTGATTCATTAGTAAGTCTCTAGTAACGTGCACTAGAGGTGCCAGGGCCTGTAAATCAAATGCTACTAGTGGGCTTGCAACACTGGTTGTGCCACCCACATACGTAGTTCTGTAATCATGTCTCAGACCTGCCATTGCAGTGTCTATGTGTGCACTTTTAACTGTAAATTCGACTTGGCAAGTGTACCCACTTGCCAGGCCTAAACCTTCCCTTTTCTTACATCTAAGGCACCCCTAAGGTAGGCCCTAGGTAGCCCCAAGGGCAGGGTGCAGTGTATGGTTAAGATGGGACATATAGTAATGTGTTTTTATGTCCTGACAGTGAAATATTGCTAAATTAGTTTTTCACTGTCGCAAGGCCTGTCCCTCTCAGAGGTTAACATGGGGGCCACCTTTAAATCTGATTAAAGTGTAGATTCCCTTTGGGAGCAGACGGACATGTGGAGGTTGGGGTCTCTGAGCTCACAATTTAAAAATACATCTTTTAGTAAAGTTGATTTTGAGATTGTGTGTTTGAAAAAGCCACTTTTAGAAAGTGAGCATTTTCTTGCTTATACCGTTTCCGTGACTCTGCCTGTTTGTGGATTCCCTGTCTGGGTCAGTTTGACAGTTGGGCTGGTTGCACCTCACACTAGACAGTGACACAAAGGGAGTTGGGGTGTAGTCTGCATTGCTTGATGAGCCATCTGTGCTAGGAGGGAGGGGAGGAGTGGTCACTTACACCTGAAAGGGCAGTGCCTGTCCTCACACAATGCCGACTCTGACTCCCTGGTGAGTGTCTGGGGCCTGGCCTGGGCAAGGCAGGATTTCACATTCAAAAGAGACTTTACTTTAAAGTAGGCATACTTCAAAGGAGAAATTGGGTATAAGAAGGGCACCCAAAACCACAGACTTTAGAACACTTCTGGAAACAAGATGAACCACTGACTGGAGAAGAGCTGAAGAGCTGAGGAAGAATAGCTGCCCTGGCTGTGACTGTGCTTTGTGGAGCTATCCTGCAGTTGCTGCTTGTGCCAGAGTAAGAGGGCAAAGACTGTGCCTTCCATCTTGTGAAGAAATCTCCAAGGGATTGATTTAGAGCTTGCCTCCTGTTGTTTTAAGTCTCAGGGACAGCAAAGACTTCTCTCTGCCAGCACCGGGAGTCTCTGGAGAGACTCCTACTCTGAGAAGTGGTGCCCTATCCAGTCCCTGGGCCCTTGAAAGGAAAGCTGGTGAAAATCCAAGGAAATCGGACGGCTTCGAACTGACGCCGCTGCTGAATCTGGTGACGCTGCCTGCAACCGACTCCGTGATCTTCGCTGGGACGCGACGTCCTTCGCAGGCCCGACGCCGCTGCAGCCCCGCTGAAGTCCGCGACTCCATGGAAGTTGCCGCACCACGTCGTGACCGACGCCGCTCGAAGTGTGCAGATTCAAAATTTTGCACAGACTTCGCACATCGACTTGTTTTCACTCTTCACCAAAGGTACTGTACTTGGGAGTCTACGCGATTCTGTGTTCAGCTCCGCTGGTGTCTGCTTGTTGGGACCAACTCCGTCACGACGCCGTGTTAACACCTCATTGAAGCATTTTGTGTTTCTAAGTGCTATTTTTTAATTTAATATTTAACAATTCATAACTTGACTTGTGTATGTCGGATTTTTGTTGTTTTGGTCTTGTTTTGTTTAGATAAATATTTCCTATTTTTCTAAACTGGTGTTGTGTCATTTTGTAGTGTTTTCATTAAGTTCCTGTGAGCGTTGGTACAAATACTTTACACCTAGCACTCTGACGTTAAGCCTACTGCTCTGCCATGCTACCAAGGGGGTAAGCAGGGGTTAGCTGAGGGTGATTCTCTTTTACCCTGACTAGAGTTAGGGGGTAACCTGACTGTCAGCCAAAGACTCCATTTCTAACAGATCCCACTCCACCAGCCAGGAGGGGTAAGGTTCCCACTCAACCATCAATGACAGAAGAGATTCCCACTCAACCACCAATGACAGAAGAGGATCCCACTCAACCACCAATGACAGAAAAGGGTCCCACTCAACCACTAATGACAGTTAAGAAGCCCTCACCTCCAGCTGGGACACACCAGCCCTCACCTCCAGCAAAGGCTGCCCAGGAGACACCTCCCCCAGCAGAGACAATGCAGCCCTCACCTCCAGCAGAGGCTGCCCAGGATACACCTCCCCAGCAGAGACAATGCAGCACTCACCTCCAGCAGAGGGCATTTAGGCCACCATCCAGGGACTGTTGTACAAGGAGCCCCCTCCAGAAGCAGTGGGTGTGTTCCCCATCTCAGAGACTGTGACCTTGAACTCCCCAACATTGGGAAATAGGGATAGAGCCCCCTCCAGAAGCAGTAGGCAATCCCTACCTCATAGACTGTGACCCTGCATGCCCCAGCATTGGGAAATGGGCATGGATCTCCCTCCAGAAGCAGTGGACAAGTTTCCCTCCTCAGAGACTGTGACCTTGCACTCCCCAGCATTGGGAAATGGGCAAGAAGCAGTGGGCAAGTACCTGACTTCAGCTGAGGTGCCCCCAACCCCCTTTCTTCTGAGGTGCCTGTCCACTTCTGACATGTTGCCCCTGCACAGGTTTGTGCGGTGTTAGTCAGGATCAAGTTGGGGCTTGGACTGTGCCCTATGGCCATGTGGGCCTTATGTACTTTGGACTGGGCATTGGCCCTTTCTGAACAATTGTTCATGTATCTTTGTTCTAAAATTGGTTCATTTGGTGTCTGTTGCCTTGCTGTTACAATTTCAGTGCTGCTAACCTGCAACCCTTGTATTATTATGCCATGTGTCCTGTGCCATTGGTTTACATCTGCAGCTGGTTGTGTGTATGGTGTATGTGTGTATGGTGTGTGTTGTGCATGTGTGTCACTCTCCTTTTCCTCCCTCCATTGTGTGCTATGAGGCTGTACTCACCATCGTCGTCAGCGTTGGTGTTCCAGGTGGAGCATGGCGTAGAAGAGCATCGGGAAGACTTGTAGTTCTGGTTCCATGGCAGTGTTGATATACTCTGTGTCTCTGTTGGTGAGTCTTGGTCTTCTGTGATGGGTTTCCGCCAGGCTTTTGATGGCATTGGTACCGCCACTGAAATTGGGGTGGTGTGCAGTGTCATAATAAGGTGGCCAGTACCTAGTCTTCCACCTGGCTGTTGATGGCTACTGCCATGGTGCGTGGTGTTAACGCCCTGGCGGATGGTGTGGTACTTTGGCTGTCTATGGGAGTTATCACTGCCATGGTCTTAATTTGGCGGTAATTACCGCCAGCCTGTTGGCGATATTACTGACACTTTAATAGTCACTACCAATATCATAATGGGGGCCATAGTCTCCTCAGGTCACTTAAGTGTCCCCTCTTTGTGCTACAGCAGAGTCCAAAGTCCTATTGTTGGTGACAGCATCTTCTATGTGCCTCTTCTCGGATTCAAAGTGAGAACTGAGGTTATGGTGTAAAGGGAACCCCTTACATCCTAGTTTAGGGGGGGATACTGACCAATGGACTACTGACTGTGTGACTAGTGAGCTCTTGAGGTGATGACTTCCTGAGGGAGTATGCCACCTTTCTACCCAGAACCCTCTAATTTCAGGGTTTGCCAACATGGCAGAACCTTTCTTCAACTGTTCAGACCTCCTATCCCAACCTAAAGGTGTGGCTAGCCCTTTGGAGGTGTACACTTCCTGACTAACTCACTTTCCTACCTTTCAGCCTGGACAGGGTTGGAAGGGCTTTGACCTTGAGAGGGGGACAAAAGATGACATATCAAGGGTGGTGAAAGCCTTTGAGGCTCACTGCCTATATGACTATAAGCACTAGCCAACCCGGGAGGGGGAAGGTGTGACCTCCTCCCTGCCCATATCCTTTGTCTCTATCCTGGGGAAGTGTTAGCACAACCAGCAGGAGGGAAGACTCTTGTCTTGGTACAAATGGCTCAAGGGAATGCTCATGTATATATGTCCTCACTCATAACTTAGTGCACCCTGCCTCCTGTGCTATAGAAAGCCTACCTTAGGGGTGACTGGCCTGTACTATGGGCAGTGAAGGAACTGCACTTAGTGTGGACTGAGTGAAACTTGAGCAGATAGACTGCTCATACAGGCTGATATGGCAGCTCTGCAGGCTTTGCAAGCAGGGTGGCACAATCAGTGCTGCCGCCCTGGTGACCCCTTTACCATCTCTGCCCTGGATAACCCTGGTAACATTTACTAGAGCAGTCTATACACAGTCTTGTCACCTCAGTCGCCACACTACATAAACTATAACTTGCACCTTCTCTATGTACTGGTTATAGCCTTGCATATTACATGACTCCCAGCATGTGAAATCATAGCATTCATAACCACACTTATGACATCTGAAATGACCTAATTACTGAGAATACAGTGCATAGAGTAGAGTTGTCTGTGGTATAGTGTGGTAGAGAAGAGTGGCATGGAATCTTGCTGAGTGGCATAGAGTAGCTTAGAGTGGAGTGGTATAGACTGGAGCAGTGGAGTAGGGTCGAGCAAAAGTGTGTCAGAATAGAGTGGCATAGCATAGACTAGAATGACAGAGTGGAGAGGCGTAGAGTGGAATACCGTAGAGAGCTGTAGAGTGTCATGTCATAGAGTGCTGAAAAGTGTCATAGAGTGGAGTAGAGTGCTATAGAGCAGAGAGGTATGTAGTGTCATAACGTTAAGTGCCATAGTGTGGCGTTGAGTAGAGTAGTAGAGTATAGTGGAGTAGTGTGTCACAGAGTGTAGCGTAGTAAAGTGGTTTGTAGTGGAATAGAGTGGAGTAGAATGTTGTATTGTCAACTGAAGGGACATAGATTGTAGTAGAGCGTTGTACAGAGGCATATATTGTATAAGAGTGTTGTAGAGTGGAGTTGTATAGAGTAGAGTAATGTGTTGTAGAGAGGCATGGAGCTGAGTGGCGTAGAGTGGGGTAAAGTGTTGTACAGTGGAGTTGAGTAAAGTGGCATAGAGTAGAGTGCAATACAATGGCATAGAGTGAAGTGCCATGTCATTCAGCAGAGCTTCATGAAGTGGAGTAGAGTGGAGTGTCATAGCATAGAGTGTAGTAAAGTGTCATAGAATTGAGTGCTGTGTCGTACAATGGAGTACTGTGGCATGTCATAGAGTGTCAGAAATTATAGTAGAGTGGAATAGAGGGTTACAGTGCTGTAGAGTGGAGTGACGGAATGCACTAGAGTGTGGTACAGTGGAGTGGCATTGAGTGGTGTTGAATGGAGTGGTGTAGAGTGGAGTAGTGTGGCATAGAGTATAATGGAGTAAATTGAGGTGGAGTGGCATTGAAGAAGTGTCATAGATTGCTGTTGAGCGGAGTAGAGTATATTGCAAGTGGTATAGACTTTACCATAACATTGTACAGTGAAATAGATTGAAATACAGTGGTATACAGTGGAGTGGCATAGAGTGTAGTAGAAGTTGTTAGACTGGAGAGGTGTAGAGTATCATGGACTGGAGTACACTGCTGTAGAGAAGAGTAGACAGCAGTGCCAAAGACTTGAATAGTGTAAAGTGCAGTGTCATGCAGTGTTGTGTCGTAAAGTGTTGTATCATATAGTATTGTGGCGTAGAGTGTCATGGTGTACAATGTCATGTCATAGAGTGTTGTGACATTTAGTTGAGTGTGTAAAGTGTTGTGGCACAGTGTGTTGTGGCATACAGTGTATTGGTGTAGAGTGGAGTGGTGTAGAATGAAGTGACATAAACAGGGATAGCATAGGTTGAAGTGGCATAGAGTGGAGTGGTGTAGAGTGTCCTGGTGTACAGTGGAATAGCAAACAATGGACTAATGTATAGTGAAGTGGTGTAGAGTGGAGATATATACAGTGAAATAGTGGACAGTAGAGTGGTGTGGACTGGATTTGCATACAGTGGAATAATGTAGAGTGGAGTGGTCATAGAGTGCAGTGGCATACAGTGGAATACCATAGAGTGCAATGGCGTACAGTGGAATACTGTAGAGTGGCTTGTGCTGGAGTGTCACACATTGGAGTGGCATACAGTTGAATAAGATGTATTGGAGTGGCATGGACTGGAGGATGGTAGAGAGAAGTGGCATGTCTTAAAGTAGAGTAGAGTGTCATGAAGTGGAGTGATGTGTTGTAGAATAGAGTGGAGTGGCTCACAGTGGAGTGGCGTAGACTGGAGTCTGGTACAGAAGAGTGGCATGTCATAAAGTAGAGTGGAGAGGCATTAAGTGGAGTGGCATGTTGTAGAGAAGAGTGGAGTACAGTAGAGTGGCAAAGAGTGGAGTGGTGTAGAGCCTAGTAGTGTGCTGTAGAGTAGAGTGGAGTGCCATAGAGTGGAACTTCATAGAGTAGAGTGACACACTGTGGATTAGTGTATAGTGAATTGGCATAAAGAGAAGTGCCATAGAGTGGAGCAGTGTACGCTGGAATAGTGTACAGTGGAGTGGCATACAGTTGAATGACGTAGAGTGGGGTGGCATACAATACTGTAGCATAGAGTAAAACAGCATGGAGCTGAGCGGTTTACAGTGAAATAGATTAAAGTGAATTAGAGAGGAGTGGAGTGGCAGACAGGGGAATAACGGAGTGGAGTGGCGCTGTACAGTGAAATGTTGTTTTGTACAGTTTTGTACAGTGGAATGGAATAGTGTGGCACGCTTTAGAGTCTAGTGTAATGGAATTTCATGTATACATGGCTGAATGGAGTACATGCATGTTTTTAGGAATGTAGAATATGGTGTGCAGACTAACACAAGGCAGCGACTTGCACTGCCTTCTGTTTCTCCACCTTTACCAAGCAACACAGGGTGACGTAGGGAGGCCTTACTTTAATTAGTAAATTTGTGTGATGCAAGGGTAATGCAATGATAAATCTTTTCCTTTGTGATATATTGTGCCACGGTATACTGCTGTAACTTTGGGTACACCGCCGTACATGCCGGTTACAAGCAAGTATATAATTGACTAATGGCTGTCGTTATAATATTAAAAGACGGGCATATTTCTTTTATTACACTTTAGCTGTGTTACCGGTTAGGGCCCTAAATGTAAATAAGTAGTAAGTTATATTGTTGGTCCCTACCTAGTACCACTTTATTAAAGTATTAATAGGTAGGGGAAATGTATTTATTTTTTCTAGATATTTTTTTAAAAGTTTACGGAGTATGCGCTTGTTCTTAGGAAGTACCTATTTCAACATTTTTTAAGCTGTGCAGCATCTTTTCTGTATTTCTGTGGTACCCTGCACAGTTTTTTTAATAACAAATAAAATAATTAAACATGTAAAAAAATTAAAATACACTGTAGTGCACTATATTTGTGAAATATTGTGTATTAGTGTTTTTACAGTTTTTATCTTATTTTGGGCCAGATGTATGAAGAAATGGCCTTGCGAATCGCAAATAGCGATTTTTAAGAAATCGCTATTTCCGAGTCGCAATAGGCCATGTACCATAATTGCGATTCAGAATTAGCGATTTCTTTAAAATCGCTATTTGTGGTTTGCGAGGCCCAATTACCGAATCGCAATTGACATTTTCTTAAATTGTGATTCGGTAATTGAAAATCGCAAATTGTGAGAAATTTCGAGAAAGCACACCTGGAGGAGCCTGATGACGTCACAAGCAGGAAGTGAGTCATCCCAGGCAGCTTTAGGTGCCACACCCAAACCAGCATCCAGAGAGAGTAGCCCAGCCACACTGAGCAACACTCTGAAGGAGGCAGCACACCTGAACAACGATGGACACCTCAGCCCAAGGAAAGGAGAAGGGAGAAAGAAAGCGGAAGCTCAAATTTAGCGAGCAAGAGCTGGAGGTGCTGACAGAGGAGGTGGTCAGGAGCCATGACCACCTTATTGGTAAAAGCTCACTCCAGGTGCCGGAGAGTGAGAAAAGGAGACTCTGGGCAGATATACAAACTAAGTTCTGCGTTATTGGAGTGGCACAGCGCTCAGTCGACAAAATTTAGAAGACGTGGTATGACCTGCGGTCCCGTGCAAAGGAGAGGGTGGCAATAAGACTGCAGGAGGCCCGGAGCACAGGAGGCGGTCCACCCACAGAGGCACCATCCACCCCGTTGGAGGACCTAATGGAGTCCACACTCCTCCCTGAAGCAGTGAGTGGGGTCACAGAGATAGACACCTCCGGCACACCAAGTACCAGCAAAGGTAAGTGCAATATTGAATTGTAACCCCATATGTGTATGCTCAAAAGCCCCTTAGGAATAAGCAAGTAATATAAAACATTGTGAGAAGTAGTCCATTCCACATCTTAGAAGCAGCACAACAATGCATTATGGGAGTGTCAGTCCACAACCCAGAGCTGAAAGTAGCACATACAATGTAATTAAGTAGAGCGACACCCAGAGGAACACAACACCCACGACACAGTGAATAGAAGTACCTGTACCTTTATTACCATTGTGTGCCCTTACTTGCAACAAACATTACTGACATGCTGCATATTATCGTTGCAGGTGGGCCAGGCCTAGCAGCCACAGCATGTGCCAGCGTAGGGGAGACTGACACCCATCCAGCCTCAGACTCAAACACAAGTGGGTCTAACACCACTGCGCCACTCCGACGCAGGCCCAGGGCACTGCCACTGCCAGAGCTCAGTCAGGACTCGGACGAGCAGCAGGAAGGGCCACATACACCATCCCCAACTGGCAGGCACACCCAGATGCAGGAGGCCAGTTTTCAGCAGACCACAGCACCCCGCAGGATGGCGACAAATGCCGGTGCACAGGCGAATGAGGCAGGTGAGGGTCCCTCCTTCTTTGGTGGGCTGGAAGCAGCTATGTTGCAGCAGCACCGCCTACAGAACAAAAAGATCACTGGTTTACAGAAACAAATGCAGCAACATAATGCCAACATTGGGGGCCTGTATCGCCAGGTGGAGTGCCTGAATGCGAATATAGAACAGCTGCATGAGGGACAGGTGCAGGCATCGCAGGACACAAAGGGAGCTCACTTCTGCGGTGCGGGAACTATGCCAGGAGCTGCGCCATGACAGGGTGAGCCACCGCAGACAGGAGCGACGATTCATTAACATGTTCAGGGGATTTTGTTGCTCTGTCAACAGGCTAGCTACTTCAACCTCACTGATTGCACGTCGTGCAGTGGCTGCACAGGCAGAGGCAGCACACAGCAGCAGGGATGTGGCTAACAATATCATGGGACAGAGTACAGCCACACTTAGTGAGCTTGGACTGGGGGACACTGAGGACACTTCCAGCCTCAGCAGCCTAGCTGTACCCGCAATAGACACCAGACGGTGCAGTGCCAGGCACAGCACTGCCACTGAGGCGGACAATCGAGGTGCCAGTGAGGAACTGGGCACCCGAATGGTGTGCGTGGCCTCAAGAAGTAACTGTAGCGGCCAGAGGGGTGATGAGTATACTATGAAGTAATAGTGCATTACTCTGAACTTCTATTGTTTCTATTTTTTTAAACACTCTTGTTGCTATTTATTGGACTAACATTACCTGACATTAAGGTAATAAATTTACTTCACTACAGGTACATTTGTCAGTGCATTTGTCTTATTCATGCTTACATCTGAAATGGTTGTGTGTGATGTCAGCACGCCTTTGCCTTCCCTCTGCTGCACTGGTCCTGTCTGCTGGCTGTAGGGGTGGTATGGGATCATCATCGTCATCAGATTCAGTATCACATATTTCTACAGGTATGCCCCTGGTGGTAGCTATAGTGTAGCCACTATTCTACATGTGGTCTCTGGGCTGTACTGTAGTGCCCCTCCACTTTTGTGGAGGCACCAGAAGCGACTCTTCAGCAGTCAAAAGGTGCACTTCACCACGTTGCGGGTCGCCCTGCGTGCTGCATTGTATCTCCATTCAGCAGGTGTTGCAGGATTGAGGTAGGGTGTCATCATGTAGGTGCGCACTGCGTAGGCACTGTCTCCTGGAAGGGACAGAGGGTATGATGAGTAACTGAGCCATCTGACATCAGCACGCCATCAATGTGCCATTGTATAGAGGGACAATACCTAGTAGACATCTTTCTCCAAACTCCCCAGCTAGCAGTCTTGTGTGAATGCCGCTATGGCGAAAGATGTATGAATCATGTGTGTTCCCTGGGTACCTGGCCACGAGATCAGTAATGATGTAGGAGGCATTGCAAATCACCTGTATATTCATGGAATGTTGGTATTTACGGTTGCGGTACACATACTCTGTGGCTGATGGTGGACAGATTGCAACATGTGTCCCATCTATGCCATATGGGACATGGGGAAACTGTGCTATCTGGTAAAAATCTATTTTTGTCTGCTGTATATCCTGTGGGGTGTGGGGAATCTGATGTACTGGTGTATCCTGCTCAGCATGGTGTTGATAAATGCATTGAAAAATCTAGAGAGGGCACTTTGTGATACCCCTCCAGTTGCTGCTATGACCCCTTGATAGCTCCCTGAGGCGAGTAGGTGAAGGGAGCATAATACCTGCACATGGGTGGGTATGCTGTGAGCCTTTTGTGTTCTGCGCTGCAGTATGGGTTGTAACTCAGCTATCAGATCAAGTATCATGGCTGAGTTCAACCTATACCTCTCAAATATTTCCTCCTCTGTCTGGTTAAAAAAGTGTAATTGCGCTCCTGTCTCCTCCTCCCTCTCCTCAAACCTGCCAAGATCCTCATCCTCCTCGCCATGATGTAGAGTGCAGCTATTGTGGAAATGGGTCTGAGGCATTCTGGGCCTCTTTATATAGGTTGCACCTGGTTACCACCTGGTTTCACTTAGTGGTATTTTGCATGTCCAAAATGGCATTCTGCGAAAAATCGCAATTTGCGATTTTTTGATGCATCTATTTGCGACTTGGATTTTGCGAATCGCATTTTGCGCCTCGCAATTTCCTACTGGAAATACCGAATCGCTAAATGCAACTCGCAAAACCAGGTCGCCGCGCAAAAAATCGCAATTTTTGTGATTTCTTATTTTTGGTCTGCAAATGCCTTTCATGCATCGCAGACTACGTTTTTGTATTCGCAAACGGCCGATTTTTGCGATTCGCACCGTTTGCGAATGCAAAAAAGTTTCATACATGTGGCCCTTTATTTTTTAAACATTTTTTTTTAAGTACCGCTGTAATTACTAGGTAGTCCCACAGTACTCAATGATTCAGTAGCCAATCACATAATGACTTTTCATCGCCATGTACAGAGGTAGTTTTTCAAATTTGTGCAAAATTTTGTGAAAATACAGCGGACACAGATATTTCTAAGTTTAATTGCTCCATTAACGTTAATCCTAACTGTGATACCAAAAATGATCATATGCACACCATTATTTGCAATCCTGCCAAATTTCATGCAAATCCGAGAGGGCATTTGGCTGCTACATTTGAGTTCATCTTCTATGGAAACTGCATTGGGTTTAAAACATGTTTTAGGACCCCTCCCCCTTTTTTCTTTTCACCCCCTTGATGAACCTCCGAGAAACCTTGCTTATGCGCCAATGTAGAAAAAGCAATAGGTCTGGAAAGTTGACTACTGAAAACGAGCATTCTGGGTGGCACTCAGCCTTGAAAATGCTCAAATGGAAGCTTCCAGTGGAAATTCCTATATGTAGACATCTGCGCAAGTGTCAGACATGGAAGATTGTGTATAGCAGACGCTACACGTATGTATCTCCAGTGATATACTACTTGACCCCTTGCGTTTGCCTCCAGTCTCTTGATGCAAAGCCAGATCATGTTAGTTTGTTGATCAGTCTTTGCGCCAGAACCTATGCTTTGTGAACTATTCTGTCCCAGACTTGTCCATGTGGAATACATTACCTGGGTGTTGACGTAACGGGGTATGAAAATGTGTGAGGTAGAACTTCTGGTGCAAAATAGCTTGCTGTGCTTGGTTGTTGCTGCTCTTTGCACTGCTTTGCACTGCGCAAGTCCCTGCACAAACCTTTAGTAAAGATGGTTCCAAGATGTTGCTTATTAACATATTTTGATATTTCCCACAGTTGATATGAATCAGATTTTGTAAATCTGTTTAACCAGATCATTGTTCTACAACGTAATGACATGTGCAGAGTTGGCTGTCTAGAGGGGTGAAGGTTTTTCATTACTACTTTGGCTAATGATGACTTAAGCATCTAGCCAAGACTGATGCCTACTTCAGTTGCTGTGCTCCCCATGTTTTCCCCGCATTTCTAGCAGTTCTTGATTAAGAACCTGTGAAAGTGTTTCAGCGCCTCCTCAGGGTAGTTTATCTTGTCCAATAGACAAACGCATTCTTATTTTAAGATATCCCTTATTTTGGATGGTAGTCTGAACTTGAAATCGGCCTCCAGATATTCTTTTTTTAAAGATTTATTTTTGAAAGAATGACCACTTTTGCCTTGTCTGAACTTTCCCAGTTTACACCAATCGGAATATAATACAAAGCACTTTTTTGTTTGTTTCAACAATAAGGTTTCTTATTTTGACGAAAATCCGTTTTGCAACAGTAAATTATTATTAAATAGAAAAGGTACATGCTTTAGAAATTCTTAATTTGACAACTAAATCACGTTGAAACTATCTTGAACAAAGCTGAGGAACTGCTGATACTGATGAAAAAGTGCAGACAATCGCCCATAGCCCAGTTTAAACACAATTCATTACAGCAGACAGGATGCTAGACTACCAAAGTCCTATATTTGAAAAAAAGACAATAATTTAAAACTGCACATTTTTAGATATTTTTGTTAAGTGTTTAGATTCGTTTTTTACATATCTAGTGCAAGATAAACATATCTTGTTGTCATTCTTCAGCTGGCTACTAAAGTGCGCTTTTTAGGTATAGCGTAGGTGTGCAGAGCCCAGTGCTTAATTTGTGCTTGTTGCTTCCGGTGCTGAGCACCAGCACTTATTTTTGAGGGCCGGTGCTTAGTCTTCTGCCTCAAGCATTTGCAGCGAGCAAAAGACACCTTTGGGATAGATGGAGGAAGAGAACATCGAAATAGGGCCCGCGAATAGCTGGACGCAGTCCAGTCTATTCGCAGGAGCTCTTGGGCCAGATGTAGATGGCCTGGGAGCGGATAGGCGGCTTGCTGAGAGGGGATGGGACATGAGGGAGGGCATAAAAGGGGTGGGTTGGGGGGATCAGCCTCTTTGTGCGCCAGCGGAGTCACGCTGCGCAGGAGTTAGTCGTAAGGCGGGGAAGAAGTTCAGGGTAGGCGAGGATTCCGGGAGCCGTGTGGTTTCGCAAGCCCCAATAGGTGTGCAGTGAGTTTTTTACATTTCCATTACCGTTTTGCGCACTTTCAAATCCATAGAACCTTGTGTGAAACAGGCACGCAATACACGTGTGCCTGGACGATCCCGTTGTCTCCCGTGCTCAATGGCCAGGGGACATGATTTGGATGCGGTGAAGGCCGCGTTGAGGGTGCTCGGGGAGGCGGGCCGCGGAGATCTCCTGCAGCCCGGCGTCCTCAAAGAGGCCTGGATGGGGATGACGCCTGCGCCGCGCACAGCGGCGCGGTGCGTGCCAGTGGCTACTGCCGCATGCTTCTCCCCAAAAAATAAGTTAAAAGGGAAAGGGACAAAAGGGCGGGGGCGTGGCTCGGCCGCCCCCCTCCTCTGTTAAAGCAACAGGGAGGGAAGGGGGAGCCCCAAGCGAGTATAGGCCAGGAGGTGGGGGCCACAGCAGGGGAAAGCCAACAGGAAGCCTTGGCTGGCCCTTCTGGGGAGGCAGAGACATACACAGGTGCCCCAGGGCAAGCAGGCCAGGCAACAGGGAGGCCATTCGGGGCTGAACAGCCCTTAAGCCTTAACCAGACAGGGGGTCATGGAGAAGGGACCACATTTGACACGTTAGTAGAGGAGGGGAAGGCCCAGATGGAGGACAAGGCTTCAGCGGTCAGGTGAGGCATAGGAGGTGTGGCGAGTAGCCCAGGCAACGCGAGTGAGGAAGAGGGTGCTGCTAATTTGGGCCTCCCACGACGCACAGGGGTGGCTGGCCACCAACCATTTGCGGATTGGGCAGCCGTAGACATAGAGGCGCGAATCCTAGAGCAAAGACAGCTGGTGGAGAAGACAGAACGCAGGTGGGAACAGTTGTGCATGGCTAGGAGAGAGGCGGAAGGTAGGTCCAAGAAGGCGAAGAGGAAGGCAGGGAAGGCGGGCGGTTGCCCAGAGGAGTTCTTGGGGAAAGAGAAAGGCACCTGGGTATGGATACCCCAGGAAGAGCAGGGCATAGGACAGGAGGCTGGTGCGGCCGGAGGGTGTGGCAGCGTGACAGCAGCATCTGGCTCACGCGGCCAGTCGCGGCGCAAAGAGTCCATGCCTACATCAGAGGTGGGCAGAAGGGTGGCAAAGCCAACGAGGCACAATACGGCCCATGGACGTTGGTCGGAAGCACTGGAGGGGTCCCTGGCGGCCTTCTCTACACCGTGGGAATGCCAGAAGGGCGCGACTGGTTTGCGCCGGGGGATTCCAGAGCGGGTTTTGAGTGCAGCATGGAGGAAGCAAGTGGCGCAAATGAAGGTATGGGAATGGATGGAGAAGTGGAGCTTGAACTCGATTATGAGGATGAGCTGGATGATTGGGAGGAAGGCGAGATTCAGGAGAAAGAGGTGAGCGGGGTACAAGGAAAGGGGCAAGGGCGCAGGAGCGGCGCAACCCCCTCTGCTGTTTCTGTTTTACAGGCGCATTCGTCGGAGCAAAGACAAGTGGTGCCCCGCAAGGAAGGTGGCAGGCTCAAAGTACAGTCGGAGGCTGGAATGACGGCTCGTGGGCTCCAAGGTAAAAGAGAATGGTGGGCACCATGGGAGGCCAAGAAAGGGACAGGGGGCGCAACCCAGTATAAGTCGGTAGGGGTGGGGGAGGACTCAGTGCATTTCCAATTGGAAACTGGAAGTAGTGCGGCAAGTGGGGCAGACAAAGGGAAGGATGCAGGAGTGACAGACAAAGAAGGGGGCGAGGAAAAAGAGGAAGAGGGCAACAAGGAAGAAGAAGGAAAAGGGGGGCGGGGCACAAGAAGAGGTTACCCTAAATGGGTCTCGCAATGCCTTTGGGGTCCCATGAGGCGGAAAAGACAAGGCAAGAATTTGGAAGCACGAGTATGTTGATGTTTTCAAGCTCCTGCATGGGGATATTCAAGCTAAAGAGGGCTCTAAAGAGGAGGAATGGGAGATGGCGCAGAGGCCAAGGGTTCCGATAACCATGGATAACTGGACTTCGGCTTTCCTCATTTATGCCAGTATATATTGTGAAAAATACCTTGATCGGGCTATTGCATTGTTTAAATACATGGACATAATCAGGAAGGCTCAGTTAAATTTCGTGGGTTTTGCCTGGCTCAACTACGATGAGGAGTTCCGAGCCAGAGTTAGTATCAACCCAGAGAAGCCATGGGGGGACGTAGATTCTGAGTTGTGGATGCAGTGAATGGCCTCGTCACATTCGGCTGTATCTACGCATACAGCTAGTGGCCTTCCGGTGGTGTATAAGCCTTTTCAGCAGCGTCCCGCTCAGGGAGGGGTGGGGGGGTCTAAGAGAGTGCAGGGAGCGACATCAGGATCCTGCTGGAATTTTAACAAGGGATTCTGCTCTAGGCACCCTTGTAGGTTTAAGCACGAGTGTTCCAAATGTGGGGGAAAACATCCGGTCATGCAATGTTTCGCACTCACTAGCCCGGCAGAGCAGTGGAGAGCGGCAAGGGGCAGGGGGAGTCAAGGCGCTACTGCACCAAAGGGCGCCTACTCCAAATAGACTTGAGGCATTACTGCATTGGTTGCACGTGTATCCAGACACGGACACAGCGCTAAGATTGGAGTGGGGTTTTAGAGAAGGTTCTCAGGTGGGGTATCCGGGTCCACGGCGGAAGAGATGGGCTTAAAACCTGCAGTCTGCAAAATCTATGCCTGAGGTAGTGTCAACAAAATTGCAGAAGGAGGTAGCGGAGGGTAGAATTGCCGGCCCCTTGTACGGGTGGCCTTTGGAGGATTTGATGATCTCACCCTTGGGAGTAGTGCCAAAGAAGAGCAAGTGGGACTTTAGGCTGATACACCATCTGTCCTGGCCGGAAGGGGCATTGGTGAACGATTTTATCGCACCAGAGGACACGAAGGTGGTATACGCTACTGTGGATGATGCCATACGGATAATCCGGGGATGTGGAAGGCACGCAGAAATGGCAAAATGTGACATCAATGCAGCTTTTCGGCTGCTACCGATACATCCAGCAGATTTCTCTTTGCTAGGAATGCAGTTGGGAGGTGCGATCTATGTGGATAGAGTCCTTCCTATGGGGTGCGCGATCTCATGTGCCCTTTCTGAAGCTTTCAGTACTTTCTTGCAGTGGGTTTTTGTACAGCGCAGTGGGCACCGGACGGTGTCACACTATTTGGACGATTTTTTGTTTGTCAGGTCAGCGCAGTCAGGTTCATGTGGCAGGGCACTTAGGTTTTTCGAATAGATGGCACAGGAGTTCGATGCACCTCTGGCGCCGGAGAAGACTGAGGGACCCAGTACCGTTTTGACATTTTTGGGGATTGAATTGGACACAAGGGTTTTCGTTGCTCGTTTGCCAGAGGAAAACGTGGGGTAGATGCTGGTTTTCCTAAGAGAGGTCAGGGTGAGGTGTAAAATCGAGCTTCGAGTGGCACAACAGCTTCAGGGCCACCTAAATTTCGCATGTAGGGTGGTTCGAGGTGGCAGGACTTTTGTAGGCGCATTGGCTTAGCCATGTCGGGGGTATCGCTCCCACACCACAGGATGAGGTTGACGGTAGGTTTGAGGGAGGACATCAGGATATGGGAAACCTTTTTGACACAATTCAACAAGGTCTCTATGGCTTTTTGAGATGAGGACACAGTATGGCAGGTACAGATTTTTTCAGATGCGGCTGGGGCAGCAGGCTTTGGTCTTTTCTGGGATGGGCGCTGGTATGCGGAAAAGTGGCCTGGGCAATGACTCAGCCAAGGTAGGAGCATTGCATTCCTGGAATTTTTTCCCCTCTTGGTTGCGCTGGCAGTATGGGGTAACGAACTGGCAAACAGGACGGTGATTTTTCATGTGGACAATCGGACTGTGGTGGAGTTGATCAACAATCAGAAAGCTAGGGATGTAAGAATATTGAAATTGCTCAGAATGTTTATGTTGCGTTGTTTGAACATAATATTCAAGACGGCACACATTCCTGGGGTAAACAACTCAATCGCAGATTCCTTATCTCGTTTGCAGTGGCAGCGTTTTTGACAATTGGCACCCGGCGCGGACGAATTCAAGACAAAAGTTCCAGAGGACATTTGGGAATGGGGGGTGTGATGGTCATGGAACTGGGCAAACTGGCAGGGGTGTCCTTCTACGGGAAGTTGGTTTTTGGTTGGGATCCGGCAAAGAACGATATTCTGGGAAAAATGCTGAAGGGTTGGGGGAGGGTTCGTTCTAGTTCAGTCTTTGTTCGGGAAGCCATCACGTTCGATTTGTTGTTAGAGATACTGCATGTTTTGCCGGTGTGTTGTTTTAATGCTGATGAGGTGGCGTTATTCCGGCTCTGTATGATATGGATGTTTTTTTGGTGCTTTCCGAGTGTCTGCATTGTTGGGGGTAGGCACTGCATGCGGGGTAAAGAGATGTGAGGTGCAGCGCATAGGGGACAGGTTGGGGATTTGGGTGAGGCGTTCCAAAACGGACCAGTTGGGCAAGGGTAAGTGGGTGTGGTTGGAAGCAGGAGGAGTGCTGGATGCCTGTCTGGTGCGAGAATGGGACAATTTTGCTGCAGGCAGTAAGAGCCAAGAGGTCTTGATTTTTCAGCATAGGAATGGTACCAAGGTTACAGCTTTCCAGTTTTTGTGCGTTTTGAGGATGGCTTTGAGGCGTTTGGGTAGGCAGGCGGGTAATTGTGGTACACATTCATTTCGAATAGGGGCAGCAACGGAAGCAGCCAAGTTGGGGTGGGACTGGGATAAGATCAGGCGCATTGGCCAATGGCGCTCTAAGTGTTGTGAACAGTATGTCCGAGTTTAGTTGCATTGGGATAACACAGTGAGGTCTTCGGGGGCAAGGGCTGTGAGCTGGGGGGACGGGGAGCAGGTGGCAACAAGTCTAATTTTGTTTCTCGTTTCAGGTTGCATACGGGGCCCGGAACATATGAAGTCAACCACGTGGATGCTGGGACACTCCTTCCTGCACTGGGCGGCCAAGTATGCGGAGAAACAGATCTACGGATGATCTTTGGGACTACTGAGTAGCCGGCATGAGGTGCAGTGGTGGGGGATGAGCGGCATGAGGTGGGGCAATCTGCTTCCTTTTCTCACTTCACTTTTGCCGACTTGGGGATTTCCGGATGTGCTTTTCATACACCTCGGGGAAAATGATTTAGTACGCCTTTCAGGGCTCACCCTACTGCAACACATGCAACGTGACCTGGTCCTGATGAGGCGCAACATGCATGAGACTTCCTTAGTGTGGATGGAATTTGTGCCACGAAGAATATGGCGCAGGGCACTGAAACATGGGGCAATTGAGAAAGCAAGGAGAAAGCTAAACAGGGCCATGCAATTTTTTTGTGGAGCCCATGACATTAAGGTTTTGAGGCACGAAGGTTTGAAAGAAGAGGAGCAGGTGCTTTTCAGGGGTGACGGTGTGCATCTCTCCGAAATGGGGAATGCACATTATTTGATGGACAAATTTGTGGGGAGAAAGTTTTTGGCGGGCCATGAATAGGACGCATGTAGTTGCAGTGGGTTCGCTGGTGGGGCAGCAAAACGCCAAGTGGGTTGTTGCTGTGTGACAGTGGATGGGGGAGGGTGGAGAGTCAGATGCGGGCTTGTCCACCCTTCCAGAGGGGGAGAAAGGAGCAGAGGAAGGATGACAGACGGTGGGAGGTCAGAGTCAGGCAAAGGGGAAAAGGAAAGAGGGAGATGCGTGGAAATAGAAGTGGAGTTGGTGAGATGCGAAGGATAAGTGGAGGTTTGAAATGCGAGTGGATGTAATGGGGTTACAAGGTTAAAATAAAGTTTTGTATTAAGTTATGTTTTTATTTTTGACATGTATATTTTGAGCAAGCCTGTCCTAATAAATGGCCTTTTACACCAAAAGACAGGTGTCGGAGTCTATGTCCCGAAAGCATCACAATGAGAGAAAGCTGCAAGTGTGAGCTGAAGGGGCAGGGAGTGGTTTTAAATGGATTAAAGAGGCCCGAGATGACTTCGGGATTAAGCTGTCTCAGTATTCTTTTTATTAAGATTTTAGTACATTAACAATTTAAAGAAGCAAGCAGAGCTACGTACTCCAAGAATTACAATCATGAATTGTTTGTGACAAATGCAATGGAAGTTATTATGAAAGTAATCCAATCTAAAGACTATGGTGAAAGGGGATGAAAGGGGATGCAAGACATAATTATGGCAAATAGGATGTTACACAGACATTACAGCCCACCATTGGCTCTAGGTTTTCATATGTTTCCATAGTGAACCTCAGCTTTGTAGACCAATTCCTCTGATTTTGCACAACAATTCCTGCCTCTGGCCCATTCACTCAGTTCACAGGCTTCATCTATTTGACAATGACAGGATACATCTCTCTTGATGATCAGGAGGCCAGTTGCAACAAAGGCATGGATGTGGCCCGGACCACTTGAGTGCCCCTGAGGTCAGTTTAGCCTTGGTAGGATTAAACTCCGGCCCTTTCCTGAGTTGTGCCATCTGGTGAGTTAGAGTATGTCTTACTTGAAAATAGCAAAACAACTGGTATTTATGAAAATAAAAGTGTTCTGTGAGCTCTTCATAAGATTTCATGTGATCAATAAACCATGTGAACCGGGGAAGACAGATGGCATGCCAAAGTGGGGTGGCTATGGTGGGAATGCTGTGCCATTTTATAGACTGTCATGCCAACAGAGTAATTACAGTTTCAAAACTTGCCAAACTGCATGTGGTACAGCCTTGCTGTATAAAAGATTGAGCAGACCAAATGTATTTATACTCACGTTCAAACCTGATCTTTCTTATTCCTGAACAGTCACTCATTAATTGGGAAAACTGGGATGCCCAGTGATAAAGCTTAACATCTGCCTGGCCAAGCCCTGCATCGTAGGTGGACTAGTACCATTTAGCAAAGGGCACTGTTATACTGGCATCCTTGGTGTGGTTTCCCCTATCTTTTTTCCTCTGCCTCCTGTATTTTTGATTGAGTGCTGTATTTAGTTTTGGCTGATTTTGGTACTCTGGGATCTTAACCACTTCTGACCAGTGCTAAAGTGCAAGTGCTTCTTGATTAGATTTTGATTATGATTGGTTATCCATGATTGGCATCTTAAAGTTGGAAATTCAGAGTGAGCTAGACACCTCAGGTCCAAACCACTGCCTTCAAGTCACTGACAAAGGGATGCTGAGAATTCACCTTAAACTTAATTCATCCAAAACAGACATCCTAACATGCAATAAGAACTATATTGTTAAGTTTCTTGAAGTCCACATTTCTCTCAGAAAGCTAATGGCTGTTATGTCACTCATTCTCTTTTCTCTTGATGATGCAAATCACTCTACTCCAAGGCATTGCCTTTTCTGCTCCAAAGACTGATAGGAATCCATCTACATGATGACATGTCACCCATCCACCAAGTGCTCAGTGACTTCTAATTGCTAGATGCTCTGCATTTAAGACTTACCTGCATTACCTGTAGGGCCTTCTATAGACACAGAGCTACCAGGGGAATCCAGAACACCTCATCCAACTCCCCAGGAATTCCTTAGATTCCCTGCTTTCAGCAGGCAAAGTCCATGGTTCAACATTTCAGGTCTGCAGAACCTATTTTTCTGATACGAGTCTGTAACTTTGATAACAGGTCCCATTAGAATGAACAGGAATACTAGTAATGAGGGCGTTAGTGTCCTTTCTAGGCTTTTGCTTCAGTATATGCCAAGGCACAGCAAAACAAGCATGATAAAACAGAACTGTGGTCCTCATTCATGACACTGAAAGTTTAGTCAACAAGGCCATACGACAAACACACTCACATGACGTAGGATGCTACCCCTCTTAAAATGCATGTTGGTGCCTCATCAGTGGGCAGAAGCACTATATATATGCAACTGCAACATAATACTAAAAACAACCAGTGGCACACATTCAGCAGGGTAGCCCTGGAAATTCCCATGCACCCCAAAAATATGTGATATACTCAATAATGACAAAGCTTCTTTTGATAGCATCCCCATTTTTCAAGACCTCCTGAGCATTGATTCTGTTTTGTTTGAAAACTGCCTTACTACGGACGTGACCCAGCATGGAGTTACTCATAGTGTGTCAGCTCTACATGGGCTTTTAGCACCAGGCCCTACTTGGCTTGATTTCAACCCCCTTCTTCCACTGGTTTTATATGGAAGTAGAGGGTGATGGTGGTGACCTGCCTTGCAGTGATGAATGACCCCAGAGTTCCCAGAGTTGGCAATTCTGGGCTAAGGGACCTTCGGACTAGGTAGAGGCTGACTGAGCAATATTGTGACCAGTAATTGAAGGTCACCAGATACCTGCACTGAAGAGGAGTAGGGCCTCCAGCTTGATTCTGTGACCCAACAGAGCAGAACCTCCATGGGTGTTCCCCACTGGATGTAAGATGATACACCACTGTGGAGGTCCGTTGTAGAGAGAAGCAGCCTAGACAGTGTGCCATGGGCCATAGTGCAAGGAAAGAAATTGACCTCTGGCTGCTGTTTTTACAGTGAAAGACAGCAATAACTAGGGTTGAGTTGGCCCCTTAGGACTCTGGGCCCTGTACCACTGCACCTGTAGCACCAATAGAAGCTACTCCTGGTAAGGGGGCACCACGTCCAAATATGGTGGCAGTTCATGGTGTGCAGTACAGAGGGTTCTTGGTAGGAGTGGCACAGCTCAACAATGGCATGCTGCACAGGTCCCATAAGAGAGGGATTGGGTTGCTTCTCTCTGTAGAACAGTGGTCTCCAAACATTTTAATGCCGCGCCCCCCAGTTGAAAATCATTGCCCCCCCTTTCGAATTGTTCACAAATATTTTATAAAGATGTCAATGTTTACATATGTCTAGATATGTTTAAACATTGCAGTTAAGTACTGTTACCTTTTTAAAAATGAATTCAGGCACAGAAGATCTGCTGAATGGGATTGGCAGACCCTTAACACTGCCACAGCTGGAAAGTTAGTAATGAGAAAGAAGAGAGTTAAGTCTTCAATAGAGACCATACATAGAGAGAGCACCTGCAGCTGAAAGGGACAGAGAGCATAGGTTCTATTGGTGATGGGTCTGCAACAGCTGGGTGAGCTAAGAGGTTACTGGGGTGCAGTGAGGCAGGGCATTGGGTGATTGCTCATGTTTAAATGGTCATGTAATAGTCCTGTAAGGTTTTCTGGCTTTTTGGTTTCATGCATTAATCCTATTTTATTCTTGGGTTTTGCGTAGTAGGGACAAGTTGAGAAAGCTAATTATGCTACTGTTTCAAAACTTACCTGGAGAGGCAAATGTGCAATTAGGAATAGTTTTACGTTCATGTGAAGGGAGTATTTTCCACACGTATACATTTTCAGATGGAAGAGAGGAGTAATGCAATTTAGATAGGAGAAAGCCAAAATCAGTGGGGGCTGGTGTATTTATATTTGAGTGTGATGTTTAATGTGTGAGGGTTCAGTGCCCAGCGAAAAATGTAATGATAATTTCTTCATAAAAAGACGTATGGCATGTATGTCCAAAATTGAAATATACGTTTTGATATGTGAGGTTTTTTTTGTATCCCCAGTGTGCTATATGTAAAATGTACTTTGTTACAGATATTCAGTTTTGCCTTTGATGGACATTAGTTTCTCACATATGAAACAGTACACCAGGCAGGCTGTGAAAAATGTAAAACCAATAGTGAATTGAGAAATAGTGACAAGTCCACCCTGAAAATGTGTTGCCGCCCAAACTGGACTCTGGATACACAACCTTTTGTAGGGATATGTTGATGCCTTAGAGAGGAAAGTGTTATACAGCTCATTTGTCGCTTTCTGCAAAAAAAGAAGACTGGGCATCCAATGGGAAAATGTAATTTTCTCACAGCAGTTGCCAGATTGCAGTCTAGTGACCAGCTCCAGCTGCAGCCCAGCTAGGTTGCTTCAGGCCTAGCCCAGTGCAGATTATAACCGCATGCCCAACTGAAACACCAAGGCCCGTATTTATACTCCGTTTGCGCCGAATTAGCGACGTTTTTTTCGACACAAATTCGGCGCAAAACTAACGCCATATTTATACTTTGGCGTTAGACGCGTCTAGCGCCAAAGTATTGGCAAATAGCGTCATTTTTTTGCGTGAACGCCTTCCTTGCGTTAATGAGATGCAAGGAAGGCGTTCCCGTCTAAAAAAATGACGGCGACGCAAATGCGTCGTATTTATACTCCCGGGCAAAAATCACGCCCGGGAGTTGGCGGGTCAAAAAACCCCGCATTTGCGCCACTATTTAACGCCTGGGTCAGGGTAGGCGTTAAGGGGCCTGTGGGCTCAAAATGAGCCCACAGGTGCCCTCCCCTGCCCCCAGGGACCCCCCCTGCCACCCCTGCCCACCCCAGGGGGACACCCAAGGATGGAGGGACCCACCCCAGGGACATTCAGGTAAGTTCAGGTAAGTATAATTTTTCATATTTTTTTATTTTTTTTGGTGGCATAGGGGGGCCTTATTTGTGCCCCCCTACATGCCACTATGCCCAATGACCATGCCCAGGGGACATAAGTCCCCTGGGCATGGCCATTGGGCAAGGGGGCATGACTCCTGTCTTTACTAAGACAGGAGTCATTTAAATGGCGTCTGGGCGTCGAAAAAAATGGCGCAAATCGGGTTGAGGCGATTTTTCTGCCTCAACCTGACTTGCCCCATTTTAAGACGCCCTAACGCCATTTTCCCCCTACGCCGGCGCTGCCTGGTCTACGTGGTTTTTTTCCACGCACACCAGGCAGCGCTGGTCTGCTAGCGCCGGCTAACGCCATTCCATAAATACGGCGCCCGCATGGCACTTCAGAATGGCGTTAGACGGCGCTAAATTTTTTGACGCTAAACTGCGTTAGCGCAGTTTAGCGTCAAAAAGTATAAATATGGGCCCAAGTCTGCGCCTGAGACTGCAGACCGGAGGCAGCCTAAGACAACATGGTGTGTGCCCAGCTCAGATTTAATGCCTATGTCCAGCTTCAACTACCGATCTGTGCCCAAATGAGACTGCAGTGCTGTGCCCACCTAGTAGCAGCAGGCCTGCAGTTTAAGACACATGGTTGCTGTCTGATTTGGACACAGGACTGCAGTCTAAGTTGGGACAGGACTGCAGAGAGATCTGAACATAGGGGTGCAGTCTCAGGTAGGCAGAGTCCTGCATTTGGCGACAGGCACCTGTAGTCAGAGCTTGGCACATGCCTTAAGACTGAGCTTGGCAAAAGGCTGCAGTCTCATGTGGGCACTGTTGCACTTTCAGCCAGACATACTGTAAGACACAGACTGCAGTACTGTGCTAAGTTCGTATCTGGGCACCCAGAAATCAAAAGTTAAACCAATTTATAATATAGGTAATGAATTAATGGATCTGTGATTTCTGATGACTATACACAGCTGCAGGTGCACACTACAAAGAAAAAGCCAACACTGAACTGGCTACTAGTACTTTCATGGGATAAATTAAGAATTTAGGGCCAGATGTATCAAAGGATTTTGCTTTCGCAAACGGTGCGAATCTGTAAATTCCAGTTTGCGAATGCAAAATCACCTTTCACGATGCATAAAAGGCAATGCGGTGCAAGTTTAGGGAATAACAATTTTTAGCAAATCCCTAAAAAAGCGACTTTGACTAGGGAATCGCAAATTGCGTTTCCCTAAATAGGAAATCACAAATAGGGAATACGTATTTGCGATTTCCAAAGCACATGTATCATGCATTTCCTAAATGCGAACTGGGCATTTAGGAAATGCAATTACCACAAATTCAAATTTGGTGGTAACCATGTGCATTTTTAAAATAGGGCATATTTGCGCTTTACATGTGCAGAATTTCTCGGGGGTGCATTATAGGGGGCCTTAGGCTCCCTGCACGCTATTATTTGCATTACCTAATTTGCGAATTCCTAACAGGAACTTGCAAATTGGGAAATGCAAAAACATTCGCACCTGTGGGCCTTTGGCCCATAGGGATGAATGGAGTCCCATTCCCTATTAGCGATTCCCTAGTAGCGATTGCGAATTTCAAGAAATCGCTATTAGGAATGCACTATTTTCTTACATCCCATTTTGTGTTTCTCAAATAGCAATTTTTTTAAAATTCACTATTTAAGAAATGCAAACCTTAATGGTGAAAATCAGCAAAATGTTCTCATTCCAAGTGACAAGGGGTTAATTTCACCAAATGTAGCCTCCTAATGGAATTCTAAGCTGAGAGTCATGTTGATTATGAGAGATCAAGTCACTCAATTGCAGAGTTCAAATTGCGTTTTTTAATTTTTTGCATTCTAATGCTTTTAGTCATAGGTTTACGATCGGAAAAACCAAACTACAAACTACATATTATAAGGAATAAAGGGCCATATGTATGAAAACATGAGCTAGCGAATCGCAAATAGCGATTTTGAAGAAATTGCTATTTCCGAGTCGCAATTGGCCATGTAACAAAATTGCATTCTCGCAATTTGCGATTCGGTAAAAAATCGCAAAATGAGAGAAAGTTCGAGAATGCACACCTGGAGGAGCCTGATGACATCACCAGCAGAAAATGAGTCATCCCAGGCAGTTTCAGGTGCCACACCCAAACCAGCATCTTGAGCGAGAGCAGCCCAGCCACACAGAGCATCACTCAGCAGGAGCAGAGACACCTGAGCCAGGATGGAGACCCCAGGACCATCACAGGAGAAGGCAGAAAGGAAGCGAAAGCTTAAATTTAGTGAACAGGAGCTTGAGGTCCTGACAGAAGAGGTGGTGAGGAGCCATGACCGCCTGTTCAGGAAATCTTCACTCCAGGTTCCTGAGAGCGAAAAAATAAGATTATGGCTGGACATTCAAGCAAAAATCTGCGCCATTGGAGTGGCACAGCGCTCCATAGAGGAAATACAAAAAAAGGTGGTATGACCTGCGCTCCCGTGCAAAGGAGAGGGTGGCAAGGAGACTTGCGGAGGCCAGGGGCACAGGTGGTGGATCACCAACCGAAGCACCATCCACACCATTGGAGGACCTGGTGGAATCCACATGTCTCCCTGAAGCTGTGACTGGGGTCACAGACATCGACACCTCTGGTACACCGAGTACCAGCCAAGGTAAGTGCAATGTTGTTTGTGAACCCGATATGTGTATGCACAAAAGCCCCTTAGGAATTAGCATGTAATGTGATGCAGTGTGTGAAGTAGTCCAGTCCACATCTTAGAAGCAGCACAACAATGCATTATGGGAGTGGCATTCCACAAACTAGAACAGACAGTAGCATAACAATGTAATGAAGTATAGTGACACCCAAGGTAACACAACACACACAACACCGTGTAGAGCAATACCTGTACCTTTATTGCCATTTTCTGACAGATAATGTAACATACAGAACTGACATGCTGCATATTGTTGTTGCAGGTGGGCCAGGCCCAGCAGCCACACACAGTCCATGTGTAGGGGAGACGGACACCCATCAGCCCTCGGACACCAACACCAGTGGGTCCCTCCACATATCCACTGTCCGCCGCAGGCCCAGGGCACTACCACTGCCAGAGTTCAGCGGCGACTCGGATGTGCAGCAGGAAGGGCCAAGCACACCATCTGCACCAGACAGGCGCAGCCAGATTCTGGAGGGCAGGGGTCAGCCAGCACCACGCAGGATGGCAACAGAGTCCCAGCAGCAACATCATGAGGCAGGTGAGGGTCCGTCCTTATTCGGGGGCCTTGAGGCTGCTATGTTGCAGCAGCAGCGCCTGCAAAACAAGCGCATACTTAGTTTGGACCGGAACCTGCAAGTGCACAACCGACACATGATGGGCCTGCATCGGCAACTGGACGCACTAAATAGCAACATTTCACAGCTGCGTGAGGGACAGGTGCAGGCTTCTGAGGACACCAGGGACCTGACTAGTGCTGTCTGTGACCTCTGCCAGGAGCTGCGCCATGAAAGGATTAGCCGGCGCAGACAGGAACACAGATTCCGGACAATGTTTGGCAGCTACTGCAGGTCCTCCAACAGGATGGCGAACTCAACAGCACTAATCGCCCATCGCGCAGTGGTGGCACAAGTGGAGGCTGCACATACTAGCAGGGACGTTGTCCAGGGACTTGTGCACATTACCAATGTGATTGAACATGTAATGGGACAGAGATCTGCCACTCCCAGTGAGGTAGCCTTGCGGGACAGTGAGGACAGTTCAAACCTCAGTAGTGTTGCCGTACCAGCAGCAGACACCAGACGGCGCAGTGCCAGGCGCAGCACTGCCACTGAAGGTGACAATCAAGGTGCCAGTGACTTAACTGGGCACCCGAGTGGTGTGCGTGGGAGGAGAAAGTGACTCTTGCCGCCATTACACTGCTGTTGCCACTATGAGGGAATAGTGCGTGACTCTGTTCATTTGTTAATTTGCATTTCTAACATCACCTGTTTCTTTCATTTATCATTCATTCATTACCTAACGTAAGGTAATAAATTTATATCACTACAGGTACAGTTGTCAGTGGATTTTTGTCATTCATACTCACGTCTGAAATGGTTGTGTGTGATGTCGGCACGCCTTTGCCTTCCCTCTGCTGCACTGGTCCTGTCTGCTGGCTGTAGAGGTGGTATGGGATCGTCATCCTCATCTGATTCAGTGTCACTGATTTCTATAGGTATGCCCCTGGTTGTAGATATATTGTGCAAGATTGTACAAGTAGCCACTATTCTACATGTGGTCTCTGGACTGTACTGTAGTGCCCCTCCACTTTTGTGGAGGCAACGGAAGCGGCTCTTCAGCAGTCCAAATGTGCGCTCCACCACGTTGCGGGTTGCCCTGTGTGCTGCATTGTATCTCCGTTCTGCTGGTGTTGTGGGATTGAGGTAGGGCATCATCATGTAGGTGCACACTGCGTAGGCACTGTCTCCTGGAAGGGACAGAAGGTGTGATGAGTAACTGAGCCATCTGACATGGGTTCGCCATCTATGCACCAGTGTACAGAGTGACATTACCTATTAGATATCCTTCACCAAACTCCCCAGCTAGCAGTCTTGTGTGAATGCCACTGTGGCGAAAGATGTACGAATCATGTGTGCTCCCTGGATACCTGGCCACGAGATCAGTTATGATATAGGAGGCATTGCATATCACCTGAATATTCATGGAATGTTGGTATTTACGGTTTCGGTACACATACTCTGTGGCTGATGGTGGACAGATTGCCACATGTGTGCCATCTATGGCACCTAGGACGTGGGGGAACTGTGCTATCTGGTAAAACTCTATTTTTGTCTGCTGTATTTCCTGTGGGGTGTGTGGGAATCTGATGTACTGTTGGAGTTTGCTTAGCATGGCGTTGATAAATGCATTGAAAAATCTGGAGAGGGTACTCTGTGAAACCCCTCCAGCTGCTGCTATGACCCCTTGATAGCTCCCTGAGGCAAGTATTGTGTAGGGAGCATAATACCTGCACATGGGTGGGTATGCTGTGAGTCCTTAGGCCCGTATTTATACTTTTTGACACTAAACTGCGCTAACGCAGTTTAGCGTCAAAAAATTTTGCGCCGGCTAACGCCATTCTGAAGCGCCATGCGGGCGCCGTATTTATTGAATGGCATTAGCCGGCGCAAGCAGACCGGCGCTGCCTGGTGTGCGTGGAAAAAAACCACGTACACCAGGCAGCGCCGGCGTAGGGAAAAATGGCGTTAGGGCGTCTTAAAAATGGTGCAAGTCAGGTTGACACTAAAAAATCGCCTCCACCCGATTTGCGCCATTTTTAACGACGCCCAGACGCCATTTACATGACTCCTGTCTTAGTAAAGACAGGAGTCATGCCCCCTTGCCCAATGGCCATGCCCAGGGGACTTCTGTCCCCTGGGCATGGTCATTGGGCATTGTGGCATGTAGGGGGGCACAAATCAGGCCCCCCTATGCCACAAAAAAAATATAAAAATAAAAAAATGTATACTTACCTGAACTTACCTGAATGTCCCTGGGGTGGGTCCCTCCATCCTTGGGTGTCCTCCTGGGGTGGGCAAGGGTGGCAGGGGGGGTCCCTCGGGGCATGGGAGGGCAGCTGTGGGCTCATTTTGAGCCCACAGGTCCCTTAACGCCTGCCCTGACCCAGGCGTTAAAAAGCGGCGCAAATGCGGGTTTTTTTGACCCGCCCACTCCCGGGCGTGATTTTTGCCCGGGAGTATAAATACGACGCATTTGCGGCGCAGTCATTTTTTTGGACGGGAACGCCTACCTTGCATCTCATTAACGCAAGGAAGGCGTTCACGCAAAAAAATGACGCTCTTTACTCCTACTTTGGCGCTAGACAAGTCTAACGCCAAAGTATAAATATGGCGTTAATTTTGCGCCGAATTTGCGTCGAAAAAAACGACGCAAATTTGGCGCAAACGGAGTATAAATATGCCCCTTAGTGTTCTGCGCTGCAGTATGTGGTGTAGCTCAACTATCAGATCAAGTATCATGGCTGAGTTCAACCTATACCTCTCAAATATTTCCTCCTCTGTCAGGTCAAAAAGTGTAATGTGCACTCTGAAAATGCACTCCTGTGTCCTCCTCCCTCTCCTCAAACCTGCCAAGATCCTCATCCTCCTCGCCATGACGTAGAGTGCAGCCATTGTGGAAAAGAGTCTGAGGCATTCTGGGCCTCTTTATATAGGTTGCACCTGGTTACCACCTGGTTTCACTTAGTGGTATTTTGCAAGTGCAAAATGCCATTCTGCGAAAAATCGCAAATTGCGATTTTTTGATGCATCTATTTGCGACTTGGAATTTGCGAATCGCATTTTGCGCCTCGGAATTTCCTACTGGAAATACCGAATCGCAAAATGCGACTCGCAAAACCAGGTCGCGATGCAAAAAATCGCAAATTTTGCGATTTCTTATTTTTGGTACCACGTTTTTGCACTCGCAAACGGCCGATTTTTGTGATTCGCACCGTTTGCGAGTGCAAAAACTTTTCATACATCTGGCCCAAAGTCCGGAATGTTTGAGATTCCAGGTTGTAAGGCCTAATGTTCCTAGTTAAAAAGCAGAGGCCTACCAGAAACAATTGTCCAGAAACTCTGTCTGAAGTATGTCATAGAAATATTTATAGTCAGACATTTTGCAGCTAAAATTCAAATCATGGAAAAATCACAGGCGCATCAAAAGCCATGTGCGTTTTTCAGAAACATCCTCCCGCTGATGCAGGAGTAGAGATTGTATTATTAATTTTAAAAAATAGACAAATATTTCAAATGAGACATTTTGCATTTGTCTAATTCTGTGTTTGGGATTATTTCTCTAATAATTTGATTAATGCTGATTTTTAAAATGGATTTTCAGGTAAGTATGTTAGTGTGCTTAAGTTCTCCTTCGCAGAGGCTTATGAATAGTAGCTCCCTCTCCCCAATGCTTCAAACATGCAAACCTTTAAGTAGGTGCCCCATCCTCTGTGGTGCCCGTCACCCCTCCTGCAGATATCTTCGGCCAGGGACTCTTAAGTTATGCATGAGGCTCAGGAACAGGTGTGAATGGGCAAAACCCAGGCAGCCATGCATGTCTGAGAAAGGGCCTAGACCTTGACACGCCCTGCTCCAGCCGAGTCGCATCTTTCCCCTTGCCCAAGTGTCTGTAGGTGAACTGCAGTTACATTTCAGTAAACTACAGTCACTGCGACAAAAGCACAGAGCACAGGGAATGTTTTGCAATGAAAAATGAACATTTTCAGAGATTTATCTATTTACGTACCTTTGATTTATGTAAAAAGTGCTCTTTAACCGGAAGCAAATGTCCTACAAAAGGAATTATATCGCATTTCGAAGTGAAGAATTTTTTTCAGAAGCAGTAACGATATCAGTAACTCTGCTTTAAATGTGTGTTCCTACACTAATGCTGAGTGCATGCCAATGTTTGTGTTTTTTTGGAGCTTGATCTCTCCAACTAAATGTTCGTATTTTTCATAAAAGATCCCTTTACAAGAGCACACAATGTGTAGCATTTCTTTTAGTAAAAATACATCCAGTGAACTGGTCTTTCCAATTCTAATGATGTTCTCTCACAAAGTCAATCACCTGTAATCAGGGTCATGGCAATTATGTGATTTTAGGGCTGCAGCGTTTTCTGCATATATTTATGGATTTGCAGCCTTTGGCACATAATCCATTATCTGCTGAATAATTTGCAGATTTTAACAACAAACATTTGTTCCTAGCTGAAACGGATAAAAAGCTGCTAAAAACTCAGCGACCCATGTTGCCACAGAGTGCAATGCCCTTCGCAATGGTCAATTTTCTGTTTATTGTTGTATTTGTGCTAAACTTGTTCTCATAAGATGAAATCTTTGTCAGTAATAACGTGTAAAAATGAGGAAATAATGAAGTTATATTATCCCAAAATGTGGTGCATTAATGTCTCAAAATTTGCCTTGTCTTGCTAAATAATGTAGACAACATTGCTGCATAATTTGGTCCTCCCCTGCAACATAATTCCTGTGGCCCTGCCTATAACGTGCTGAAAAGGATCTGTGCTCTGCTATCTATGGACAACTTACAAGTTACAACATAGACTACTTTATTCTACTCGATTTTAGGTCACAGTGCACCTGGATGCTTGTTGCACATGTAACTGGAGCCATTGTCTATAAATATAGATATTGGAACCTGGGGGAAAATATTTTTGAAAGCTTTTCATTAGGATTTCAAATCAGTTGTTGGAATTCAAAAGGGCATGATAAGAACACAAATGAGATGTATCAAACAGGGCACATCTAATAAATTGTGTTATATTTCTGAAATCTAAAGAATTATCTGCCTTTAAATATGCTAAAACTGGCATATGGCATATAAATAATCGGATTGTATTTCAAATAGTTCATGATACAATGTAAAATGATGCCACAGCCATCAGACTAACCTTCTCAGATGACCACAGTTTATGTTACTCTATGGTACAGTATGGGCAACCCTTGAATTCAGATGAGAGATTACTGTAGATTTAATCATAGTCATGCCAGCATGTGCCAGGGCTGTGCGCTTTTGCTTGCATTCACAACGGGGAAGTGGTCCCTTGGAACCCCTTCCAGTTTGTGAATGGGTTACCAGCTACCTGAAGTAGGTGGTAAAATGTAAATGTTTTTCGACTGCTTTTCGGTCACAAAACATTCCTACATACTACTGCGATTTGGTATTAGGAAGGGACGCCCCTATCTCGATGGGGGCTTGAACATTTTTTCCAATCACACACTATCAATGTGGGGACTTGAATATCATTATAATCACACACTATCACTGTGGGGACTTGAACATCACTGTAATCACACACTGTTTCTGTGGGGACTTGAACTTGGCTATAGTCACACACAATCACTGTGGTGGCTTGAACATCACTGTAATCACACACTACCTCTGTGGGGACGTACACATGACTATAATCACACACTATCATTGTGGGAAATTGAGCATCATTGTAATCTCATACTTCCTCTGTGGGGACTTGGACGTGACTATAAACACACTCTCTCTATGGGTACCTGGGCATCCCTATATTCACACCCCATTTCTGTGTTTAATTGGGCATCTCTATAATAACACGCTACCTCTTTAGGGACCTGGGCTTCCCTATAATCACACACTATTTCTGGTGGACCTTGGCATGTCAATAAACACATACTATTTTTGTGAGAAATTGGGCATCCGTGTGATCACACACCATCTCTGTTGTGACCTAGGTATCCCTTTAATCACACACTATCTCTGTGGGGTGGGGGGCTAGATATGCCCATGATCACCCACTATCTCTGTGGCGACCTCAGCATTATCCTGGTGGGGACTTGAACATAACTATCATCAAACACTGTCTGTACAAGGACTTTAACATTTTTATCATAAAATACTATGATCACAGGGACTTGAACTTGACAGTCATCACACACTTTCTCTACTTGTCTGTAATCACTAACTCTGCAGAGATGTGGGCATCCCTGTTATCACATACTTTTCCTTTTTGGCTCTGGAATTTGCTATAATCATACACATTATCTGCAGGACTTGAGCATGACTATAATCACACACTATCTCTGCATGGACCTGGGCATCACCATAATCACACACTATCTTTGTGGGCACCTGGACACCAACATAATCACACAGTCTTTGTGGGGTCCTAGGCATCAGTATAATCATACACTATCTCTGCAGGGACTTGAACATATCTAACATCACACACCATCTTTGTGGGGACCTGGACCTCACCATAATCATACACTATCTTTGTGGGCACCTGGGCACCAAGATAATCAAACCCTATCTCTGCGGGGACTTGAACATGACTATCTTCACAAACTATCTCTCCCAGTTCTTGAACATTGGTATAATCATGTGCCATCTCTAAGGGACCTATCATTGCATGGTCATTTGGCACAGACAACACATAGTGGGAAATTGATGAAAATTAAACCAGGAAAGCTAGCCCTGCCTTTCTAACCTAAACCCATTATATATTCTATGGTCAGTCAATTATTTTATCTACATGTACTTTCCTTATCTCATAACAATTGTGAGCACTTAGCAATAGACTAGGGCCCATATTTATGAGCCCCTAGCACCACTTTGCGCCACATTAATGTCATTTTTTTTACAATAATGTGGCCCAACGAGGCAAAATCCTCGTGACATATTTACTAAGTGGTGCAATGCATCCAGGCATAATGTATGAAAAGGGGGCATTTCCCCATTAGGGGGCCAGAAAAAATAGTCAAGGGAATCTAACAAATTTCCTTGTGCCATTTTTTACGGCACTTTTAACTCCTGCTCAGTGCAGGCATTAAAAGGGGGCTGCCATTATTTATAATGGCCCCCTATGTACTCTGCAGGAGTAGCACCAATATTTTGGTGCTACTCCTGCAGAGCACATCAATAGCGCCAATAAAAATGACGCTATTGCCCCCTAACCTGCGCCATATCTTAGATACGGCACACACATGGTGGCAGTAGGGGGCGCTAGGAAAGTGGCGCTGCACTAGGTGCAGCACCACTTTACTTAAATATGCCCCTAGGTGTCTGTGAGTCCCTTTAGGTGGAATTGCAAGCCTATATTTTTCTATTTATAAAGGTAGTATCATCAAAGTCCATTTTCTTTGTGCTACTTGGGAAAAAACATATATGAATAAACTATCATTTAATCTAGGTGCAGCACTGAAAATAAACATTTAAACATTTTATTGTGAATGTATTAAATCACAAATTACAGTTTTGGAGTAAATCGTCACAAGGCTAGTAGCACGTGTTCAGGTCCCCATAAGGATGGTTCTGTGCACGCCATTAAATAAAGCTTTATTTGAGAATTTGAAGCAGGATCCTGTATCCTGATTTTTTTTCTTAGTGTTTGTATGTTATTTGCATATTTTTAAAACATTGGGAAAGGTTAGTCCCCACGAGGCAAGTATCCACACATAATCCCCATAAGGGTGGTAACACGTGTGTCTGTGCGTGTGTGTGTGTGTGTATATTATATATCATATGGTCTAGTAGAAGGCAAAACACTGAAATGCATTGACCCTAATTACCCCTTCCCTTTGCACTGTTTGCACTTTTGAAAGGCACAACAATGGAATATAAAAAGAAATATATAACATTGCAAACTAAAGACGGTGTCCTCCGCGGTGCTGTGAATTTGACCCTGAAGGTGGGACGGATATGAAGGATATATTCAAAGCATGGCAACGAGCAGTTAGGCTTAACTTAGGAGACAGGTGTGTCAAACATTTAAAAATCACAAAACAGTAAATTAGTAAATCACAAAACACAAAAAAAATCCAACACCATCTTATAAAAACAGAGTATATTTTTATCTTTAAAATTACACAAAAGTGACCACAATCCAATATAGGGAACCGAAGATATGAATTTCTAAAGATTAAAAAGTAATTCTAGTGCTTAGAAGCAAATAGCGCTCAAAGGTCGCACTGGACAGGGACAAAGTCCAGAGTTCACGCCTCCCACCCACTTGGCAAAAGCGCAGGTTATTGTTACCTTAGGGTGCGAGTTATAGTTACTTGAAATAACTCTAACCATAACTGTTTAATTTCTATGGTTTTGTACGAGTAAATGCAGATCCTAACTATAAAGTCTCTGTAAACTTAGTTTTGTTCAGTAAATGTCTATTTTTTTTCGACGTAAAGTAATTTTAATTACTATACGTTAATCCAGCCACTTACGTGTATGCCTTTGGACGTGTGTGGGAGGGGGCTGGCCATAGGGCTTGGCCCATGGCCAGGTTCTGCAGCAAAGTCCTTATAACCGCCCAACTCCATTCTGCGCAGGGCCTTCTTTCTGTCAGTGAATCTGTGAGTTTATGTGTGAATGTCTGAGTGGGGCTGAAAGTGAGTGTGTAAGTTTTTCAGTGGGTCTGAGTGGGTGCATGAGTGTCTGAGTGGATGTTTGAGTGGGCACATGAATCTCTGGCCGCATGTATGAGTGAGTGGATTAGTGAATGAATGAGACTGTGAAGGTTTTTTACATTTTTTTCACCATGAACTATATTCTTGAATTATTTGTGAATATTCTAGAATATTCTTGAATAATTTGTGAATATCATGCATGGTGAAAAAGTCATTTTAAACCTATAATTTGACCCTCAAAGACCCATATAGCTCACTCCTGGGGTCAGGCTACCTGCACCCCGACCCATTATGCTACTTTTCATTTTATTTTTCAGTCCTGGGACACTAAGGGGAAGATTTATACTTTTTAGCGCAGGTTTACAGCAAAAAGTATAGCACCGGCTAGCGCCATTCCTAGACGCCGGCCGGGCACCATATTTAAGGAATGACGCTAGCCGGTGCTAAGGCCCTGTTCCTTTGAAAGGACGCTAACAGGACCTGGGAGGCGTAGGGAGAACCGGGACTTGTGGGCCAAACTATGGCTCTACACTGTTTAGAGGCAAATAAATTGCCTCTAAACATCGTAGCGCCATTTTCTGGCACACAAGCCCCATGGACATGGCTCCTGTCTTAGTAAAGACAGGAGCCATGCCCACCACCCCAATGGCCATGCCCAGGGGATGACTCTCCCCTGGGAATGGCCATTGGGGCCAGTGCTGTGCAGGGAGCCCCAAGTCAGGGCCCGAGCGGTGTTGGACAGAAAAAAAATACCTACCCAGACTTACCATCGAATGGGACCACCATCTGTGGGTGATCACCTGGTGGTGCCACTATTTGAGCCACTCCTAATCCAGTGCATGATTTTTGCATGGGAGGATACATTAGGTGCTAGGGCCTTTGAGTCATTTTTGGCCTGGGAACGCCTACCTTGCATCTCATTGACGCAAGGTAGTTTTCCGCAGGCAAAAAATGATGTTAACTCCAATATTTCCCATTAGGCCAGAAGTAACCATGGCCTGCTCTCATCAAAAGTAACTATAACATTCTTACCAAACATCTTGCTAGTCTGTCTCTTTGAAGTCATTGTATGGAGACACCATTGCAATAACAATATCTCTCTCTGTCTTGCATCCCGTTATGGGATAAAAAAGAGAGAGAGAGAGAGAGAGAGAGTGTGTGACTGGACTGCAGGGAGAGCCCCAAGGCCTCCACAGTCTTAGCTAGCTTCCCGTGTCCTGTGGGAGCCAGCATTGCTCTCAAAAGCAAGAAGCTACTTTAAATATCAGCTCCCTGCTTGCAGGAGCAATGTTTCCATCCGTTTCCCTGCACACATAATTGTGTGCAGCAAAACAGATCAAAACTTCACGTTCTGCAAGTGAGAGCTGCTTAACAGCTCTCACTTGCAGAAAGTGAAGTGTTTACTTTGACTTGGCAGGAGCTCCTGCCAAGTGAGAGCAAACAGCTATGTGCCGGAGGACATAGCAGGAGCTGGCCCTGCGGGGGTCGCAGTCTCCAGGGCCATCATTGGCTCCTCAAGGGGGGGCCGTGTGGCCCAATCCACTGGTCTATTGGAGGTGGTGGTCCCTGGGGCTCAGGGGTCCGCAGAAGACCACCCTCATATTTTTACTGTAGCCCCGGGGAGGTGTTGGTCCCTTGTCCATGGAGGTGGCAGTCTCTGGAGCTGTGTGGGAATTACGTACCCCTACATGGAATTAAAACTTTGGCCCAGGGAAATGACAGTCCCCAGGATTGCGGGGACACACACATACAATTAAAACTTTTCCCTAGAAAGCTGGTGGCCCCCAGAGCTACAGAAGGGTTGCAAGGCCTCCCACATGCATAGGCCCTCATTACAACCCTGGCGGTTGGTGTTAAAGTGGCGGTAATCCCACCAACAGGCCGGCGGTAAAAAAATGGGATCATGACAATGGCGGAAACCACCAACACAGACAGCCACTTTAACACTCCGACCGCCACAGCGGTAGCAACAAACACTGCGGTGGTCACAGCCAACAGACAGGCTGAAGACAATGGTGGTCATTGCAACCTCGGCGGTCTTTTTGAAAGACCGCCGAGGGACCGCTGTGCTGAAGACCGCCAGTGCAGGCGGTTTTCCGCTCGGCGAATTATGACTGCTGGCAGCCCTCCGTCCTTTTCCAGACGGAGAGCCGTCAGCAGCCATACTGGCAGTCGGTGGGGAAGTGGAGGTTGCTCCACCTCCACAGCCCCGTCAACAGAACACCGCCCACCAAATCACGTTCCGTGATTCAGCGTGGCAGTGTTCTGTTGACGGTGTGCTGGCGGTGGAGCAGCCCCCATGGATCCCGTCCTCCCCGGAGGATCAACGGATAAGGTATGTTGATCGTCCGTTAGGGGAGGGGGTGGGGGGTTGTGTGTTGTGTGCATGAATGGAGGTGTGCATGTGAGGATGTAGAGAGGGTGTGTGAGTGCATGTATGCATGCGGGGGGTGTTATGTTTGGAAATGTGTGCGTGTCTGTCTGTATGTCTGAATGGATGTGTGCCTATATGTCTGTATGTGGGTGTGTGTGTATGACAGTGTGTGTGGTTGTTGGCATGTTTGGTGATATGTGTGCGGGTATGTGTGTTGGTGATGTATGCATGCGTGTACGGTGTGTGTCTGGGTTGCGATGTTAGGGGTAGTGGTGGGGAGGAGGGTCCTACCACCTTTGGGGGGTGGCAGGAGGGTGGGGAGTGTGGGGGGTGGGGAGAGGAAGCAGGGGTGGTGGTGGTGGTGGGGGTGGGGGTTGGCGGAGACCCCTCTCAGTGCCAGGGAAGGAATTCCCTGGCACTAATAGTGTTTACCATCATGGATTTCATGGTGGTTCCCAACCCCATGAAATCCATGGCGGTCAGCTGGGTCGTGATACCGCCGGCTGTCTTGTGACGGCCGCCGGGATGGAGACCCAAGTCTCCAGCCCAGCGGTCGTCTCCGCCCTGGCGGTCGAATCGGAGAAGTGGCGGATGACCATGGAGGAAACCGCCATGGTCATAATTCCAATTTTGTTTACTGCCAGCTTGTTGGCGGGAAGACCGCCACTTCTCCGCCAACCCCCAGGGTCGTAATGAGGGCCAATGTACCGTCCACACTATTGCAAGGCACCAATCCGCCAGCTTTTCCGGGGCGGTACCAACGCCATTAAAAGCACGGCGGAAACTGAACAAGGAAGGGGAACCACTCACCTCTCGACATTCCACGAAGAACCAGGACTCCATGCAGCCCGAATTGCAGATCGTACCCATGTTGGTGTACCTACTAATACACCACGAAGTTGAAAGAAGGTGGCGGCGACGACGGTGAGTACTGTATCTAGCACACAGGGGAGGGGAGGAGGAAAAAGAGAGTGACACACACATGCGGCAATGAACACCCCCACCCTCACCCACAACAGCATACACACACACATATCTAACAACATCACAGATACACCCCATCACCCCCTTGAAGAACGCAAGGACAAAATGAAATGAGTTTAACTAGTGTTATATTCGAACAATCAGATAGATCAAGAGAAAAGCAAATAGTCAGTATATACAAATATTTACATCAAGAACACAAGTCCGTACACTGTCCCTTGTAAATGTCCGTGGACCAGTGGTCCCAAAAAGCATGGGCGAAGCCCACACATGACACCTGCCTCAAAATGGAGAGAACACTGCAGGGGTATCAGGTCGGAAAAAAACAGGCACCTCAGGGGGAAGGGGAGGATGGGCACCTCAGCCGGATGATGGTTCGATGCCACTGCTCCTCAAGGGGGCTCCATGCCCACTTCTTGGTCCTGGGGAGTGCAAAGCCACAGTCTCTCAAGTAGGTGGTTTGCCCACTGCTTGCTCCTGGGGAGTGCAAAGCCACAGTCTCTCAAGTCACTCAAGTGGGTGGGTTGCCCACTGCATGGTCCTGGGGAGTGCAAAGCCACAGTCTCTCAAGTGGGTGGTTTGCCCACTGCTTGGTCCTGGGGAGTGCAAAGCCACAGTCTCTCAAGTGGGTGGTTTGCCCACATGCTCAGGAGGGGGCTTTGTGCTGCCAAGGATTGGGTGAGTGGATGCATTTCTCCACTGGTTCTGGAGGGGGCTTAGTGCCCAGTGTGCTTCATCCTGCCAAGGACTGGGTGAGTGGATGCATTTCTCCACTGGTTCTGGAGGGGGCTTAGTGCCCAGTGTGCTTCATCCTGCCAAGGATTGGGTGAGTGGATGCATTTCTCCACTGGTTCTGGAGGGGGATTGGTGCCCAGTGATGCTGCACCTGGGGTGTGGCAGTTCACATCCTCTCACCTGGGTGTCTTAGCCACGCGATGTACCTGGAACAGGTAGCATGATACTCCATGGAGGCAGAGCCACACTCCATCCTGCGGTGACTTAGGCCGGATGATGGTACGATGCCACTGCTCCTCGAGGGGGCTCCATGCCCACTTCTTGGTCCTGGGAGTGCAAAGCCACAGTCTCTCAAGTGGGTGGTTTGCCCACTGCTTGCTCCTGGGGAGTGCAAAGCCACAGTCTCTCAAGTCACTCAAGTGGGTGAGTTGCCCACTGCATGGTCCTGGGGAGTGCAAAGCCACAGTCTCTCAAGTGGGTGGTTTGCCCACTGCCTGGTCCTGGGGAGTGCAAAGCCACAGTCTCTCAAGTCTCTCAAGTGGGTGGTTTGCCCACACGCTCTGAAGGGGCCATTGTGCCCAGTATGCTTCATCCTGTCAAGGATTGGGTGAGTGGATGCATTTCTCCACTGGTTCTGGAGGGGTCTTTGTGCCCAGTGTGCTTCATCCTGCCAAGGATTGGGTGAGTGGATGCATTTCTCCACTGGTTCTGGAGGGGGCTTTGAGCCCAGTGTGCTTCATCCTGCCAAGGAAAGGGTGAGTGGATGCATTTCTCCACTGGTGTTGGAGGGGGCTTGGTACCCAGTGTGCTTTATCCTGCCAAGGATTGGGTGAGTGGATGCATTTCTCCACTGGTTCTGGAGGGGGCTTTGTGCCCAGTGTGCTTCATCCTGCCAAGGACTGGGTGAGTGGATGCATTTCTCCACTGGTTCTGGAGGGGGATTGGTGCCCAGTGATGCTGCACCTGGGGTGTGGCAGTTCACATCCTCTCACCTGGGTGTCTTAGCCACGCGATGTACCTGGAACAGGTAGCATGATACTCCATGGAGGCAGAGCCACACTCCATCCTGCGGCGACTTAGGCTGGCAATTGCTGGTTCGTGTCAATGCTGGAGGTGGTGCCTCAAGTGGCGGTTCCAGGGTCCAGGACGTCACCTGCAAACTCGGACAGCTGTCCACTGGGGATGGTGCTGACGTAAGAGTGGTATCGGCTGTGCACTTGGTGGTGCTGATGGTGGTGCAGGTGGCGGTGGCTGCGGCGGAGATGCTGCCAGTGCTGGCCGTGGTGCAAGTGTCTGTTGTGGTGGAGGGAGACACCATACCATCTCCGGCAGCCTCGGATGGCTGATCCTTGGGGAGGATCCTGCAGCCTGATGTTGTGGCAGCGGCGGTACAGGTGGTGTTGCAGGTGGCGATCGGAGCGGCGTTGGTGACTGTGGCGCAGGTCGCTTCCATCCCTGAGGATATGGTGGTCACCAGCCCCTCACCAGAAGGCATCGTGCCCTGAGGTGACTTGCCCTTTGGCTTGTGGCCCTTCCCCACCTTGGCAGGCACTGTCCTCTGTGTGTTTGGGCGAGGCCTTACTGGGTGGGTGGTGTGACTTTCCCCTGCTGGAAGCCAGCCCCTTTTTGACCTTTGCAGGTGGCGGAATAGGGTGGTCCTTCATATCTGTTAGTGGCACACTGGCAGCTCTGACGGGTGCCCCCTTCGATCGTACCGGACTTGCAGGGACCATAGCGGATGCAGATTTGGTGGCTGAGGTGCTGGGCTGGGATCTAGACATCCTGGCCCAAGGGAAGGATGGAGTGGGGAGGTGTAGGGAAGAGGTTAATGTTAGCTTGAAAAAGATTTTTAGACACACTAGGTGTGGGAGTAGAGTAAGAGGTAGTGGTTGTAGGAGGTGTACGTCTGCTGAGTTTGGGTGAAGGTGCATGGGCTGGATGCTGTTGTGAGGTGGATGGCTATTGAGTAGGTGTGTGCCTGCATTTGTGTACTTTGGGAGGAGGGCTCACAGACACACTGGGAGAGGACACAGGGGACATGTGAATGGTAGTCGGGGTGGTGATTGCATGTGAGCGGTGTGTTGCTGATGATGTAGTGCATGCAGGTGTGAGTGGTGATGAGACTGGGAGGGAGGTGGAGGACGTGGAGGAGTGGGACACAGTGGGGGAAGTGGATGTTGGTATGTGTGCATGGGTATGGTGCTTATGTGAGTACCTGTGGGATGTGTGGTGCTTATGTTTTCCTGAGCCACTTTTGTGTGTTGATGTGTGTGCATGCTGGTCTGATGGTGTGCTTGGGATAGGCTGAGGTAGAGGGGATTGGGACTAGGTAGTGGAAGCTGGAGGGGGTGGCTGGACACAGGGACAATGCCTTCCATCAGTGCTGAGACCAGAGCCTGAAATGCTCTCTGTTGGGCCGCTATGCCAGAATGAATGCCCTCCATGTATGCATTTGTTTGTTGCAAATGCCTCTAGACACCCTGGATGGCATTCAGAATGGTTGACTGCCCAACAGTGAGGGATCTCAGGAGGTCAATAGCCTCCTCACTGAGGGCATCAGGGCTGACTGGGGCAGGGCCTGAAGTGCCTGGGGCGAAGGAGATGCCCCCCCTCTTGAGTGTGCGGGCACGGGAAACTCGCTGAGGGGCTGCTGGGAGGGCGGTGTTGGTAGGGGGAATGGCAGCTGTACCTGTTGTTGGGGTGGGCACAGAGGTGTCTGCCACCATGAGGGAGCTGCCATCAGAGGAGGAGTTGCTGTCGCTGGTATCCCCTCCTGTCCCCGTCGTGGAGCTCCCCTCGCCCTCCGTCCCACTGGTGCCTTCACCCTCCGTGGATTCACCCTCCTGGGCCATATGGGATGCAGCTCCCTCCGTTGCCGGTGCCTCTGCTCCTCTGCCAGATGATGCTAATGCACACAAGGACAGGGTGACAAAACAAAAAGGGGGGGAAAGACAGAGAACACACGTGGTCAATGGTAGCAACACCACTACTGTTGGTGGACACAACACACAGGGAGCAGCCCTATGCACTAGGCCATGCACTACCAGTTAGTAGGAAAGTCATCAGCCCACGGGGTACACTGCCTAACGCCATTAGCTTCACACCTGAAACCCACAGGAGCCTGCCCAGTAGTAGATGCCCACTAACACTATTGGGGTTGGAGTGCTTCAGAGCCTGCCCAACAAGGGACCCACACTGCCATGTTCACCCTGGCCTAGGGGCACCCACAGCCCACATCCCCCACCCAGATACTTCCTAAACCACGCAGAGTCAGCTTTATGACACTGTACTCACCACCTTGTGGCTGCTGTGATGCCCTCAAGCACCCATCCAACTCTGGATAGGCCACCGCCAGGATGCAGAACATCAGGGGGGTCATGGTGCGAAGGGCACCCCTTCCACATTGGGAGGCCAGCCCCAGCTGGGCCTCCGCCATCTTCTTGCTCCAGCGGCGCATGTCCTCCCATCTGTTGCAGCAGTGGGTGCTCCGTCTATAATAGACCTCCAGGGTTCACACTTCCTTGGCGATGGCATGCCAAATACCCTTCTGGTGGGCCCTGACCTAGAGGAAAGGTACAGGATGAAAGGAAATTACTCACCCGTCTGGACCGTCAGACTCTTTGCCCACCAGTTCCCAACCATGCCCTGATGCACATACATTGACCATCCTCACATGCCGCCCTCAGCCCCTCCAACATGTACCTTCCATCCACACCACTCCAAACAGACATTGCCCACGCATCATGCTCACAGTGTACTCACCTGTTTGTCTGGAGGACTGGGGGAGGACTCCATCCACCAGTTTGTCCAACTCCTCCGTGGTGAAGGAAGGGGCCCTTTCCCCAGACACTCGAGCCATTGTCACTTCCAGACTGAGGTCACAGCAGCACTTGCAGTGAAGGTCCTCTCCTGTTGAAGGTCAGGTATCAAGAGAGTGAAGAGATAGAAAATGGCGGTCACGTCCACGGCGGTGCGTACCGTCACCGCCGGCGTACATCGCCATTGGCTCCTGGAACCCATAGAGCACAATGATAACCAATGCTGACTCATGCGGCGGTCTTCGTCCCCCTACCGCGACGCAGCACAACGCCAGCGCAGTTACCTCATTTCCCCTTGTCCCACCTCAAAAGTCAGGCAGCCGCCATTTCAGGGAGGCACATGCCATGGCACATAACTGCATCACAGCACATTTTGGCACATATAAGGACTAACTACGTCACACACGGATTTGCTAACATTACTGCAGACACACTTGTACAACCTACGTGGAAAATAACCCTCTGCTCACCGTTCTGCTCCATAGGCCACAACCACTGGGCCCGATGATGAGATGGCGGCATCCTCCGGTGTACAGACCCCTGGTGGACCTGTCGACAATGGAAGAGAGACACATCATAATCACCTACAGACTTGATCATGCCACAATCCAAGACCTGTGTGCCCAATTGGAGCCAGACCTGAAGTCATCTATCCGGCATCCCACTGGAATCCCCCCTATAGTGCAGGTCCTGTCAGTGCTCCATTTGCTGGCAAGTGGCTCCTTTCAAACAACAGTGGCCATGGCATCAGGGATGTCTCAGCCAATGTTTTCTAACGTGTTGACCAGAGTGTTGTCTGCCCTGCTGAAACACATACACAGCTACATCGTGTTTCCCCAGGTGGAGGATTTGCCCACAGTGAAGGCTGACTTTTATGCCCTGGGACATATCCCCAACATCATTGGTGCCATTGATGGTACACATGTGGCATTTGTCCCCCCCGCAGACATGAGCAAGTGTACAGAAATAGAAAAAGCTACCATTCAATTAATGTGCAGATGGTGTGTTTGGCGGACCAGTACATCTCTCATGTGAATGCCAAGTATCCTGGCTCTGTGCATGATGCCTACTTTTTGAGGAATAGCAGTATCTCTTATGTGATGAGCCAACTCCAGAGACACCGGGCGTGGCTAATAGGTGAGGCCAAGGTCCCCACACAGTATGAGTAGGTGTCTGGGTATGGGGTTGTCCCTAAGAGTTAGTGTGTGTCTAACAGGTATCCCTCATCATTTGCAGGTGACTCTGGTTACCCCAATCTCTCATGGCTACTGACCCCAGTGAGAAATGGCAGGACAAAGGCAGAGAACGGACCGCTACAATGAGGCACATGGGCGAACTAGGCGTATTATCGAGAGGACGTTCAGCCCCCTGAAGGCCAGATTCTGGTGCCTCCATCTAACAGGTGGCTCCCTATACTACTCACCGAAGAAGGTGTGCCAGATAATTGGGGCATGCTGCATGTTGCACAACCTGGCATTGTGATGTCAGGTGCCGTTTCTGCAGGAAGATGAGCCTGGTGATGGTCTTGCGGCAGCGGTGGAGCCTGTGGACAGTGAGGAAGAGGAGGCAGAGGAAGAAGATATTGACAACCGAACGAACATCATCATGCAGTACTTCCAGTGACATACAGGTAAGAGACTGTAACTCCTCCTCACATTTCAGAATACTGTAGGACATTATATAAGTAAGGCTCTTAACCTCTGTCTATGGACACTGACTGTTCACTTTCGATTTCCATTTTTCAGATCTGGGTACCCAATTCTGCCTTCTGCTATATATACTGCTACCCAACAACTATCATACATTGGTATGAGTAAATTAACATTTACATTGCTATTTCTTGCTAATGTAGTCATTATGCATTTGCGAAAGATCAGACTGACTCCAGATTGGTTTGTGCTTAAAGGCTGTTTATTTATGGGCTAATGAGTATTGGGGTATGTGCAAGGGGATGGGGTGATGGTGGAGGAAGGTCCATAATAAAGTCCAGTCTCTTGGTATCACAGGTGCGTTGTCCAATGGGGCATAGGAAGGGGAGTAATGGCAGTTCAATTTGGACAGGATGACATAGTGGGACAGAAGGGTGACAATCAGGAGAGTCTTATTTTCTGGCGGGGTTCTTGGCAATGTTCTCTGTCTTCTGCCTGGATCACAGGGACTGTTTGCAAGGTGGTTCTCCTTCTACAGGGGGTGGGGTGCTGATGGCCTGTTGATCCTGTGGCGTGGCCTCCTGCCCACTAGCGCCGGCAGAGGTGGACGGCTGTTCCTCGATTTGGCTAGTGTCAGGGGCCCTTTGTTCTGCCACTGCCTCCCTCATGGTCTTGCCTATATCAGCCAGCACCCCTGCTACGATGACCAGGATGGTGTATATGTTGGTGAGGTCCTCCCTGATCCCCATGTATTGTCCATCCTGCAGCCGCTGGGTCTCCTGCAACTTGGCCTGTACCGTGCCTATGGTCTCCTGGGAATGGTGGTATGCTCCTATGATGTTGGTCAGTGCCTCGTGGAGGGACAGTTCCCTGGGCCTGTCCTCCCCCTGTTGCACAGCAGTCCTCCCAGCTTCCCTGTTGTCCTTTGCCTCTGTCCCCTGAACCGTGTGCCCACTGACACTGACCCCAGGTCCCTGATCGTCCTGTGTTTGTGGGGTTGCCTTGGGTCCCTGTAGTGGTGACACACTGCTGGTTGATGTGTCCTGGGGACAGTGGCATGGGCCCGCTGGGTGGGTGCTGTGCTGGTGTTTCATGAGGGGGGAGGTTCTGTGGTGGTTTGGGACTATGGCAGGGGAACTGACTGTCCAGAGGTCCCAGATGGGCCAGGCTGGTCATCTTGATTCAGGCGTGCAGAGCTGCTGTCATCACTGTGGGCCTCTTCTGTGGGGGGACTGGATATGGCTGGCACCTCCTGTCCGTTGACGTTGGGTAGGGGTCCTGTTGAGATGTAGATTCATTGTTATTGTATCTGTGTGTGCCATCTTGTGCAATGGGTGTGTTTCCCTGTTTAATGTGCGAGCACTATCGCCTTGGGTCTTGTGTGAGTGGTGATTTTGTGGCCTGGGTGAGTCTCTCTGTTGGGCATGCTGGGGTGATGGGTGTCCATGCAGGTCTGTGATGAGGGCCCATGCATTGTAGTTGAATCCAGGGCTTGGTATTGGGATGGGTGGGTTGTGCTAGTGGGATATATGTGAGGTGATGGAATGATGGGAGTGAGGGTGAGGGTGGGAGTATGTGATGGCATGCAGGTAGGGTGGGGGGGATATAGTAGTAAAGATTTGACTTACCAGAGTCCAGTTCTCCTACTATTCCAGCAAGGCCCTCAGGATGCATGATTGCCAAGACTTGCTCCTTCCATGTTGTTAGTTGTGGGGTAAGAAGTGGGGGTCCACCGCCAGTCCTCTGTCTGGCTACCTGGTGTCTTACTACCATGGAACTACCTTCCCCCATAGGTCGTTCCACCTCTTCCTGATGTCATTCCTTGTTCTTGGATGCTGTCCCACTGCATTGACCCTGTCCACAATTCTCTGCCATAGCTCCATCTTCCTGGCAATGGAGGTCTGCTGCACCTGTGATCCGAATAGCTGTGGCTGTACCCAGATGATTTCCTCCACCATGACCCTGAGCTCCTCCTCAGAAAACCTGGGGTGTCTTTGAGGTGCCATGATGTGGTGTGAGTGATGTGTGAGGTGCGTGGATGGTGTATGTTTGATGGTGTTCTGTGACTCGGGATGATGGTGTGGTCTTTGCTTTTCTCTCTCTCTGCTTCTTCAAAATTGTTGCACATAAGGGGTTGTGGGTAATGTGGGTGTGTGTTTCATAGTCGTATGGGTGTGTGTGTGTGGTGTGTGTATGTGTGTCAGGTGTGTGTATTTTGAATTGTCCAATGTGGTTGTATTTTGTAAGTGTATGTGTATTTTGAGCGCGGCGGTGTGTACCGCCAATGGTTTACCGTGGTTGAAAGACCGCTGCATTGATTTGTGGGTCGTGATATTGTCGGCATATTCCTGTTGGCGTGATGGTGTGGGTTTTGTTATCGCCAGTTTATCACTGACCTTTGGTGTGGCGGACTTGTGTGTGTGTCTGTATAGTGGTGAATTTCTCAGTGTGGGTCATAATACCCATAGCTGATTTCCACCGCGGTTACGGTATGTTGCCGGCAGTCGGCAAGGCGGTAAGCAGGATTTACCGCCAGGGTTGTAAGGAGGGCCATAGTGTACTTAGCACTGCGTGAAATGGAGTATATTTGACAGCTCTCACTTGCAGAAAGTGAAATGTTTGCTGTGACCTGGTGGGAGCTGTCAAAGCTCCCACCAAGTCAGAGCAGACAGCTTTTTCCAGGGGTGGGCACCCGGGACATAGCAGTAGCCAACCCCTAGGGCCAGCTATGGCTCCTCAAGGGGGGCCCCCTCCAACTTAAAATAGCCATGGGGAGTTAGTGGCCCCCGGAGCTTGGCGTCTGCAACAGACCCCTTTATTCTTATATTGTAGCTCTGGGGACATGGAGATCCCTGGGGCTGCAGGGGGGCCATGCAGCCCCCAACATTCTTAAACTATTTAGAACAAGGGAGGTGGCAGTCCCAGGTGCAGTCCCTAGGGTTACAGTGGGCTACGTGCTCCCGTAAACACAATTGTATGTTTCTCCAGAGAGGTGGCGGTCCCCGGGGCTGCCTGGGAAGAAATAAGGCCCCTATTCATTTATGATTAAAACCCAGGGAGGTGACAGTCCCCAGGGCTACAGGGGTCCCCAGAGCACTGGGGGAGCCCTGGCCATAAGTCCTCATCCACATTAAATTGGTATTTTGCCATGGGGAGGTGGTGGTTCCTGGGGTACGGAGGAGTTGCACAGCCCTCAGCATCTTACATTGTGATCGCCCTGGAGAGGTCGCAGTCTCAAGGGCTTATAGAATCCCTAGGAGGGGCCTCGTACACTTCCCTCCTTTCCAAAGTCCCCAATGCCTCCAGGACCTGGCTCAACTGGGGGCTCATTTAAAAAAGTGCAGGAGACCACCTGTGTTATTTTTTTAAAATATTGGGAAAATCTGCTGATTTGGATTTATGGATGTTCGCGACACTTTAAAAAAAATGTTTGTTGGCCTTCTAGGGGTCCCTGAGAGACCCCTAGACCAAGACTAGCGGCTCAGGGTGTCTCTACCATGCCCCCTTTTCTTTTTTTTTCTTTCTTTGTGGGACTCAGCTGAAGTTTCAAGATGGCTGCCGACAATTCATTGTGGAAGTGCTGGCAGTCAATCAGATATCAGCATGGGCCAGTTGGGTCCGCTGAATATCCACATGCCCAGATATCTATATTTTTTGGCTTTAAATATCTCTAAAACCACTCAATGGATGTACCACAAATCACAAAAAATGTGCTTTCTGGACCAAGAACTAGCCTTCTGCCTAGCTTTCTGACACAAGTATACATTTTGAAAACTTTGCAAAGTTTCACCAAACAGCGCCAAAGTTATTGGCAAAACAAAGAAGCTCTGTCTATGGAAAAAAAGGTCCTAACTATAACTACCTAGTGGGGGTTGCCAGTAGGTAGTTATAATTAGGATCATGTTTCCATTTAGGAAGCGGTTTTTATGAATTGCTTATATCTTTGGCACTGTTTAATGAATCTTCACAAAATTTTCCCCCAAAAAAGTGTTCTGGTGATTCTTGTGCACAGAAAGTTTTGGGGTGATCTATCAAGTGAAGGGTGAGAAAAAAGGGGGTCAGAAAAAATGTGTTTCTCATGTTAATCCCCTTAGGAGGTTTGAACACAACTATAGCTTGAACCACCGGAAGGAATTACACACAATTTGTCAGAATGTTAGCTTTTTGGACCCCAGATTACCTTTTTTGTTATTTAGTTTAAATCCATTCAGAATTTTAGGAGGAATTAAAGGAAATCCTAATGTGTCTATCTAGGGCCGTGGATCCTCTATGACAAGTTTGTTAATCTGCAGAACAGATCTGCAGAGCTCTGATTGGCTGCCAAACATGGTAAACATCTTGGGAATCGACTTCAGCAGAGTACCTGAGAAAAGTGAAAAAAAGGGGCCAGGGGAGGGCCCTTAGCTCTGGAGCCAGGACAAAAAAAAGCACTTTATTAAAAAATAAATGAGGGAATTCCTGATGACTTCACAAATTTGTGGCAAAAAGTAAAAAAAAGAACAAGCACAGTCTCCTGCGCTTGTTTTATTAAATCCCCCCAGGTCGGCCTGAAGGTGGCGGATGGGACCCCCTCCTGGGCTTATTTATGCCCCAGGGACCCCCACCTCACCAGGGCTTTGATTTATTAATATTCAGGAGCTGTACAACTGCCCCCTACATCCTGGGGACCTCCACCTCCCTGGGGCAGAATATTACATTTATGTGGGGGAACCGTGCAGGCCACAGCAGCCCTGGGGACTGCCACCTCCCCAAGGCTGAAAGAAAAAGAAGAAGGGGGCCTGTTGTGGACCCCTGGCCTGGGGACCACCACCTTGCTGGGGAAATTAATTTCAAGGGTGTATGCACCCCTACCCCTGCAGCCCCAGGCACTGCCACCTCCATGGGGTTATTCATTTAAATTAAGAGGGAACCACACAGCCCCCCCCACTTCCCTGTGGACCTACACCTCCTTGGGCCCAATTGAAATAATGAAGGTGGTCCTTTGCGGAACCCCGGCCCTGGGACCACCAACCCTGGGGCAAATTGAAATGCTGGAGGGGGCCACATGAGTCCCCTCGTAGAGCCATACATGTTCTTGGGGGCCGCCACCCCCAAGGAACTGGTCTTGCTATGCCTTGGGGTGCCCAACCCTGGGACATAGCTGTTTGCTCTGACTTAACAGGGGCTTTGACAGCTCCCACCAATTCAGAGCAAACATTCAGAATCCAGCAAGTGAGAGCTGTCAAAGATCTCTCGCTTTTTGGGAGCAGAGTTTTCCTCTGTGCACAAAGAGAAACAGAGGAAACAGTTTCTATCACAGACAGGATACTGCATGTTTAGCAGCTCCCTGTCTGTCACAGCAATGCTGGCTATTGCAGGAGGCCGGGAGCCAGCTGGGACAGCGGCCTTAGGTAAGTATAACTTGCACACTCACCAAGCAGTGCTAATTGCCCCAGATATTACAGCACTATTGACAACTTTTATAGCATTAATAAAATTATCAATGAAATATTAGAAGTCAAATTATTGAAGAAAAAACTGTGCATGGCGAGGGCGTGAGTTATCATTACCTTAGGCCGTGAGATATAGTTGCTTGAACTACCTCAAACTATAACTACTGAATTTCTCTGGTTTGTACGAGTGAATTCAGAACCAAACTCTAATGTCATGGTAACCGTTGGTTTTTGAAGTAAATATTTTTATATATATATATATATATATATATATATATATATATATATATATATATATATATATATATATATATATATAAAATAACGACAAAAGTACTGCCATCACAGGTACTAAAAAACTCACACTCAAAGTTTTGTCATATGCAAAAGAAGAATTTAATGTCAACCCGTTTCGATCTTCAAGAGATCTTTCTCACAGCCAATGTAATCATTGAGTGAACCACCACCCTTAAAAACAAAAAAAAACACAATAGCAGAAAGACTACAACCAATTTACAATCTGAAGGAGGAAAGACTACTTAAATATAGAAATCACAGATCTCTTAAATAAATAAACCACTAAATAGTAGCCTATTATAAAAAAGTTATATATATATATATATATATATATATATATATATATATATAAATGATATACATATAATGAAAATACTATAATGTGGCTATCCCTTTGCAACCCAAACTGCTAACATTCTTTTTATATCCCCTAAAAGAGAGAAAAAAAGATTAGATTCTAATTACACCATAGGAATGTCTATATACCCATTAAGAATCCCTTAAAAATCACTTAAACTGCACTGACCAAGTGGCCATTTTGTTGTTGTTAACCCAACTCCATAACATGGATAAAATAATTTTAAAATTAAGAAAATAACATTTTATGTAACGTGTTAGAAATGGGGTCTCTGGTTAGCAGTCAGTTTGCACCCTGTCCAAGCAGGGACACTCACTCTAGTCAGGGCAACGGAGATACACACTTAGGATAACCCCTGCTCATCCCTTCGGTAGCTTGGCACAAGCAGTCAGGCTTATCTCAGAGGCAATGTGTAAAGCATTTGTACCAAAACACACAGTAATACATTGAAGACACCACACCAGTTCAGAAAAATAGCCAATATTTATCTGAATCATACAAGGCCAAAAGATTAAAAATCTAACATTCACAAGTCAAGTTATGAATTTTTAAAGTAAAAAGAGTCTTACTCCATAGGAAACAATGACTGTGTTGATGTTACACAAAGTACTTGGTTTGCTTCAAAAATAAAGTTGCACAGGTGAGCGTGCATAAGAAAAGTCAGCAATGCATCGATTCCTTACTCACAATTGATGCGGTCCATAGTTTTTCTCTCCTGCAAAAGAGCGATGGGTCGATTTCCAGAAAGGCACATTGGGTCCAGGGAGGTTCATGTCGATTTTGACGCCCAGTGATGTTGCATGCAAAATCTGGCCGCATGAGGATGAGAATTCACGCTGCATGGGTTGATTTTAACAGCTGCAAGCGGGTGCTGCATCGATTTCATCAGAGAAGCAGGTGGCACATCGTTTTTACAGCCACGTTGTAGGAGGTGCGTCAAAATTTGTCCTGCATGGCACCTGAGCATTGATTACTACCTTGGTTCCACCAGCTTCACCTTTCAAGGGCCCAGGGACTGGATACGGTAACACTAAGCAGGGTAGGGGTCTCAGCAGAGAGTCGAGGAGCTGGCACAGGGAGTCTTTGATGGCCCTGAGACTTCAAAACAGGAGGCAAACTCAGTCCAAACTCATGGACACACTTCACAACCAGGAATATACCACAAAGTCCAGTCTTTGCCCTCTCTCAGGCAGAAGCAGCAACTGCAGGCCAACTCAGCAAAGCAAAGTCACAGGTAAAAGGGGCAGTACTCCTCCTCCATCTCTTCAGCTCTTCTCCTTGGCAGAAGTTCCAGGAATAATCTAAACATTTGGGGGTTTGGGTCCACTACGTATGCCCCTTCTGCCTTTGAAGTAGGCAAACTTCAAAGGAAAGTCTCTGTTGTTCACAAGATCCTGCCTTTCCCAGGACTGGCTCCATACTCACACCAGGGGGTTGGAGGCTGCATTGTGTGAGGGCAGGCAGGCACAGCCCATTCAGGTATAAGTGTCAGCACCCTCCTCCACTCTATACCAGATGATAAATCAGGATATGCAGGCTTCACTCCTGCTTCATTTGTGTAACTGTCTATTGGAGATTCACAAACAACCCAACTGTCATTCTGACCCAGACAGGTAATACACAAGCAGGAAGAGTCACAAAATGATTTAAGGAAGAAAATGCCCACTTTCTAAAAGTGGCATTTTCAAACAGACAATTTGAAAAACAACTTTACCAAAAGATGTATTTTTAAATTGTGAGTTCATAGGCCCCAAACTCCATATCTCTATCTGCTACCAAAGGAAAACTACACTTAAAAGATGCTTAAAGGCAATCCCCAAGTTAACCTATGAGAGAGATAAGCCTTGCAAGAATGAAAAATGGATTTGGCAGTATTTCACTATCAGGACATGTAAAACACATCAGTACAGATCCTACCTTTAGCATACACTGCACCCTGCCCATGGGCTTACCAAGGGCCTACCTTAGGGTTACTTTACATGTACAAAAAGGGAAGGATGGGGCCTGGTAAGTGGATACACTTGCCAGGTCGAATTGGCAGTTTAAATCTGCGCACACAGCCACTGCAGTGGCTGGTCTGTGCTATGTTTAAAGGGCTACACATGTGGGTGGCACAATCAGAGCTGCAGGCCCACTAGCAGCATTTTATTTACAGGCCCTGGGCACCTTTAGTGCACTTTACTAGAGTCTTACTAGTTAATCAAATATGCCAATTAGGGATATCCAAATCACCAATACAATTTAGACAGAGAGCATATGCACTTCAGCACTGGTTAGCAGTGGTAAAGTGCCCAGGGTCCTAAAGCCAACAAAAACTGGTCAGAAAAAATAGGAGGAAGTAGGCAAAAGGTTTGGGGATATTCCTGCAAAAAGGGCTATGTCCAACATAATGTATTACCAAATACGGAATTAATCAATCATTAAACCTTAATATTCACATAAAAACATTTTGTTTAAATAAACTTCTCACCTTCCCACCCCATTCCCCTGCAACCGTAACAACCGCTATTAAAAAAAGGTATCCAGATATTTAAAAAGTGAATATACGTTAAGAACATTAAGAATAAACCATAATAAACATAGATTGGGACATAACTATTAAACAATAACCACTTACCTAATTGTTGAAAAATAAAACATTATATTAACATTAAAATTCATTAACAATAAAACAAAATGCATTTTTATTTCATTTTTTTCTTTCCCTATCCCCTTATAATCCCGACGATCCCCTAAAATACAAATTACTATCTTTATACATGTAGGTGTATTTTGCTATACTACCTCCTACATGTTTCTATTTATGAACGTATTCATTGAACTGTTTTCATTCCTGGGCACACAGTGGCATATCTTTACTCCTGACTTGGGGAATACAGATGATGTCTCATGAGACTATGTTTACCAAGAAGAGATTGAGAGATTAAGAAAGGCTAGAATAAAAAACAGCCAATCCAAAATGTATGACAAGAATGAGGTGGTAAAAATCTAAAGCAGTTAATATGGAATATGAAATTAATAGAAAAAAATTTAAGTGGAATTTTAAATGCTGTTTTGGGGCCTGTTTTGAGACACAGCTTCATCTAGTGAGTATTTATGTGTGCTGGAGCAAGGTTTAAAAATTGGGTCTATTCTTGGCATAGTGGACACACTTTCTTGTGACCTGTGTTTTTTGCAATTTTCAACACCACAGGTCAGCAAGCTTAATGTCATTTTTTTATTGATTTATTTATGTATATATGTATGTATGTGTATGTAAGTATTGATTTATTTATTTAAGAACAATGTGTAATTTTTAGGCTATGGCTATTTTTACACTGTTTTATGAATTTCTCTGGGTATGCACTTGCCATCTGGCACATTTTGTGCCCATCCGCAGCTATTTTTATGCTGTTTATAAAAAGTTACTTTCATATTGCTCACACTGATTTCATCTTCTTGCTTTAATCCCCCTGCCCTAAAGTGATGCATTGTTAGACCTGTTACTCTTAGCATAGTCTTCCCCCAAACATTTTGCCTTCCTCCTCCATTTTTTCTGATCTCATTTTTTGCTGGCCTTCTGACTCTGTACACTTTGCCACAGCTAAGCAGTACTCAAGTGCATGTTGTCACTCCTAAAATCATGGTAGCACTTGCTTATCTCCAATTGTCAATTTAATTTACTTGTAAGACCGTGGTAAATTGGAGCAACATGTACCCATGGCCTGTAAATTAAATGCTGCTATTAGACCTGCAGTACTTATTGTGTCACCCACTTAAGCAGCCCTTTAAACATGTCTCAGGTCTGACATTGTAGCCTGTGTTTGCATTTGTAAGCTGCCATTTTGACCTGGCAAAATAAACCCTATGCCAAGCCCACATATTCCTTTTTTAATAAATACAAGTAACCTCCATTGTAGGCCCAAAACACCCACAGGGCAGAGTTCAATGTATTTAAAACATAGGATATACAGGGGGTCATTACAGGTTTGGCAAAGAAACATCCTATCTCTAAAACTCATAATGAGGAAACCTCCATGGTGCTGGCTCTCTCTCTACCTTCCCCATTACAACTTTCCCACTCTGCTGACGGGTGGGAACTGAGGTTCCCACCCATCAGCCTAGTGGGAAAGGTGCAGCAGCATTGTCCCTGGCTTACAATTGAGCCAGCGGCAATGCTGGCGCATGCACGATGTACAAGCACCCTTGAAATGCGCACAGTCTGCACAGCAGACTGTGCACATTTGAAGGGCACTAGGTATGAGTACCCCTGCACTGCCCATGCCATGGGCATGTCATGGACATGGGCAATGCAGGGATCCCCCTGTGGACCCCTGCAATTTTCTTTCTCCAGCCTATTCATGGTGGAGAAAAAAGTTGTAATCAGCAGGGCAGCACTGATCACAACTAAGACCATTGTCATCCCATCGGGATCAGAGATCCTTACGGAGATGGCGGTCCCGTGGTGGTTGAAGGGGCCAGAGTTGTAATGTGTCGGTCAGACTGCCTCAGCCACGGTGGTCCGACCGCCACTATGAGACTGTCAGTCTTGAGACAGCCAGACTTGTAATCAGGCCATAATTTTACATGTCCTGGTAGTGAAAAACTCTTAAATTTGTTTAGCACTGCTGCAAGTGCTGCATTATCCATAGAATAACATTGAAATGACCATATTACATATACTAAACCGTAACTTTCCAATTGAAACAGGTAAACAATCCATTTTGGTATTGTTGGGATTAGAATGAAAAGTCTTATTTTATGTTGAAATTAGATTTTTGCTTAACATTTGGAATATTCCACTTTTAGAAGTTGACATTTTTCAGCTGTAGCCATTTAGTACCTGCAGCCTGCTTCTGGGTGACATGACTGGGTAGATTTTGCAGTTAGGCTTTGTGTATTCCTCCTAGGCAGCCACACATAATAAAGAGCTTAGGTCTCCCTGGATGGGCGATAACTGGCAGAATGGGAGAGCGGAGCGCGATACAGCCCCACTTAAACCTGGATAGACTGTGTCCAGCCCCACACAAGTGATTGCATACCTCCTGTGGTTAGTCTGGAGCCAGGGCAGAGGCTAGAAGCTTCTCCCACTTCAAAGAGGCATCAGGTGAAAAATGTAACCTCAGACACCAACTCTTCAGTACTTCTGGACCTGTGGAAGAAGGATTGCTGTGCTGCTAAAAAGAATGTCACTTTGTTGCACACTGCTATCATGAAGGACTAATGCCTTCCATGCTGACCTCCTGCCCTCTTGCCTGGGTGAAAAGCCCTGCATCTGCGACCTGTACCCAGGACAGGGCTAGTCTTTTGTATCCAGCACCTGGACTCTGCAACTGTGAGTCCTACCCTGCTAAGTAGTGTTATTCCAGTCCTTGATCATTGGAAGTAGTCATGAAGGTGCTCTGGCAGCCAATCTGTGGTTCCAGCAGAATTGATGCATCTCCTCTGCTGCTCAGCACAATCCCAGTCAGAACCTAGAAATCACCTCTGATGTGGCAGGATTCCACAGCATCTCTTTGCAGCACCTCAGAAATGCCTTGGCTGTGTGATGCACCCTTGACAATGAACTTCACATTGAAGCATTTGTTGATGGAATCCTTGATGATAATGTAGGCCTCCGCATTGCAGCCTTGCAGCTCGTCGGTAACAACACAATGCCTGGGAGGAGCGTCACATCCCCTTGTCAACAAGATCCACAATGATGAGGCAGGACCTCACATCACCTCTGAAGCAACACATCATCTCGGTTACGCAAGACATCCTCAATGTGGGACCTCAAAAAGCCTGCAAATAAAGATAGCATTAAGAAGTTGGAGCTCCAGAAAATGCTGATGGCCAAAGGTTAACACCAGTTTTCAACAGCCACAAAGGATGGAAATGAGGAGTATGATGTGGAGGAGCAGGATCAGGATCTGGACATCAGGATCTGGACAACAGCTCTTAACCACAGCCTTCTGTGGAGGAGGACATCCCATCTCCTGAGTAGCAATTTCTTGCCTGACCAAGAAGCAGTGTCTCCTTGCATAGCTTGCTTCCAGATGAGCTGACAGAATGAAAGTTAGAGAGGCAGTGTTTCTGTTGCAGATGGGCCAACTCAAGATGGAGGAAAGGAAATTGGTTCTGGAGTAGAAAATCTTGGCACGTGAAAGGAACTACATAGAGCTGGGCCTTAAAGCTAAACAAGCAGAGTTCAGCAGAAATGGTGACAGCATACACCTGAGGCCCTCTTTATGAGTTTGTCAGTTCAAGGCCCGCCGTGGTGGAGGTTGCGGTTGCACCCCCATGGGCCCGGCAGAGTAGACTGCCATATCATGACTATGGCAGTGTTCCGATCGAAACACAGCCAAGTCACACCAGTACCGCCAGTGTGGATGGGCAGCTGCGGTTGGCGGTAGGCATCTCCAGGCCGATGGGGAGAATGTTTCCACCATCCATATTACGAGGTCGTACACCGCCAGGTTATCCGCTGCGGTTGCCCCGCCACAAAAAGCCTAACAGAAATGAACAACATAAAAGGGGACACCTACCTTTAGGAGCACAGGCATTTCAGCAGATGCCATGGAAACCAAACTGGAAGTCTTCCCTATGCTCCTGCTGGCCATACAACTCCAGAACCAGCAATGACTATGGAGACACCATCCATAAGTATACCTGCCTAGCACACACTGGAGGGAAGGCCAGTAGAAAACACACACACACCTGGCACATCTAGCGGCTGCCATGCACACTTGCAACAAACAGGAGAGCCGAGGTAGGGGTTTGGGTTCTGAAGTGGTGTCCTTAGATTCGGATTTGGAGCGGGGGGTCCTTTTGGTTTGGGTTGGAGGGTTTAGGTTTTGACTTTGATTTTGGGGGAGGGGGCTTGGGTTTGGCTTTGGGAGGGGTAACCTTGGACTTTGTGGGGGTAGAAGTCTTAGGAGGGGGAGGGGAATGACTTGTACCAGGGTGACCATGAGAGGACTAGGAGGTGGAAGGCAGGGGTTTTGGGAGGGTAACAGGGTGTTTGGGGGAACAGGGACTGGGTCAGTGGGAGGGAACAGGGAAAATTCTTGAAGGAAACTTTTTTTAGGGGCACAAGGTTGGTCATGGGATAAATGTTTGGGAATGGAGGGAGTGGTAGAGGCTGTGAGGTATGTACGGTGAGGTGCCTTGGGTGCAGGTATGAGCATGGATGCCATGTGTGTGCTGTGTGACTGTTGAGTGGGTGAGTGTGGGCGTTTTGTTGTAGTGGGAGGAGGGGGGAGGAGATGCAGGGAGATGGCACGGTGGATGTATGAATGTATGTTGTGGTGGTGTCTGCAGGTAGGGTGGATGTGCTGTATGTAGGGGTGCTGACAGTCATGCTGAGTGCGAATGTGGCGTATGGGGTGCATATATGGGGATCTACTATTGTGGTGACGGTGGGAATGAGGGCACTTGTGGCAGGATATGTGAGTGATGATGTGTTGTTTACAGGTATGAGTGGTGTAGTGTCTGAGGGGGGATGTGGTGGGGACGTCTGTGTGGGTATTGGATGCCGTTTCGTCTGCAAGTGTCTGTTGTGTGTGTGCATGGTGCTGGTGTCTTGTGTGGTGCTTGTGTTTGTCCTTGCAAATCATGTCTGCTGATGTGGATGCATGTTTGTATGACGATGCGCCTTGGATGGGTGAGGGTTGTGGGATTGGGAACAGGTAGTTGGAGGGGGCTAGAAAGAAGAAGGGACACTGGCTGCAATCAATAAGGAGGCCAGAGTCTGCAGGGATGGAGATGCCCACCCTCCTTGGTGAGCGGGCACGGGCAACTGGGGGGGCTACAGGGAGGATGGTGCTGGGATGGTCCCAGATGGGTCCGCCATGGTCAGGGAGTATCCATCAGATGAGGTATCCGAAGATGATGTTGTTGATCCTGTCTCCTCCGTGGCACTCCCCTCACCCTCCGTCCCACTGGTCCCCTCAACTCCACTGGTATCAGCCTCCTGAGACCTGTGGGCTACAGCTTCCACACTTGTGACTGACCCCTCTCCTTTGCCTGATGATGCTGATGTACACAAAGACAGAGGAGGAGAGGGAGGGAAGATGGCAGAGAAAGACAGGGTACAATGGGTCAATACTAACCCTACATCCATGCAGAGAAAAACATAATTATCTGCTGCCATGCCATAGCAGGCTATGCCGTCACTTATACATGCTACAACAGTAGGACACCATGGGGAACACTACAGCAATGCTGAGGTATTCTGCTGATAGTGGGTACCACCGAAATGTGGGCCAATAGGGGGGTCAGGGTCTGACGTGCACCCCTCTCTCTTTGAGAGGACGTCCCCAGCTGGGCCTCTGCGGCCTTACATGCCCAGTGTCTCAGGTCCTCCCACTGCTTCCTGCAGTGGGTGTTCCACCAGCTATAGGCTCCCAGGGGTCTGCACTTGCTTGGCGATGGCACGCCAAATAGCCTTTTTCTGATGGGTGCTGACCTGCATGGGTGACACAGACAGAAGGACAAATTCATGAACAGTGGCATTGCAGGTTCAGCAGTAGACATCATACATCAGACATATTATATGATCACACTCACGTGTCATCACGCCACTAACGCTCAGACTCCTCACCCATCTCCCTGCATCCACTCCATCTGCCTCGTTCCAACACCTTTCATCCTCACACACATTACTGTCAAACAGGACAGTGACATAAGACTCACCTGCTGCTCTGGTGACCCATACAACTGTCCATACAGGGGTAGGACCCCATCCACAAGCTTGTCCAGCTGCTCCTTGGTGAAGGCTCGGCCCTATCTCCTGTAGAACGTGGGATATTGGCTTCCAGAGTCAGAACACAGCAGCACAAGCAGTGGAGGTCTTGCTTGCACAAGTGTCAGGAGTCAAATGAGCTTTGCCACAGAAAATGGCGGTCACGCCTGCCGCATACATGACCATCACCACCAGCAGTGATCACCTTTGGTCCCAGTCTCCCATAGGCAACAGTGTTATCCAATGAGGAGTTGCACGGTAGTTGAGACTGCCAACCGCAATGACGTCTAATGCTGGCAGAATGACGTCACTTCCATCGGTCTGGTGCATGCAGGACAGGTGGCTGCCATGTTACATGCAATAAGTGTTTGTAGATGAATTTTAGGTGCATCATGGATGAAATATAGTGATTATTGCATAGATTGACAATGTCCACACATTGCATACAGCAACTTTTGACTTCTCCTCTCTCCTATTTCCAGATACGGTGCAATAGTGAGACATGCCCGTGTGTACCAGCCCCTAGACGATCCTGCTACACTTGAAGAGAGACATATCATACAGACGTGTTGTCTGAATCGTCAGACCATCATGGAACTGTGTACCCAGTTGAACCCTGATCTGTTGCCTGCCATATGGCATCACTATGCCATCCTTCCCTTAGTACAGGTGTTGTCAGTTCTCCACTTCCTTGTCTCAGGGTAATTTCAGATGAAGTGGGCTTGGCAGCAGGGATGTCAAAGCTGATGTTCAGCAATGTGTTGAAAGATGTACTGTGTGCTTTGCTCAGACATCTGCCCTGCTACATCAGGTTCCCCCAATGTGCAGATTTGGCCACTGTTTAAGCTGCCTTCTGTGATCTGGCACATGTCCCTCATGTGGTAGGGGCCTTAGATGGCACCCACACTGCCTTGGTTCCACCCAAGATAAATGAACGAGTGTACAGGAACCGGACATTTTTTTATTCAATAAATGTCCAGGTGGTGTGTCTCGCTGTCAATATGTCTCCCAGGTTACCGCCAAGCTCCCTGGTTCTATGCATGACTCATACGTTCTGTGGAACAGCAACATCCCACGCATGATGGCACAACTACAGAGGGACTGGGCTTTGCTCATCATATGTATCCAATAGTATGTGTGCCCTGTAATCTCACCTCTCTTCACAATCTGCCCTGTGTCACCACCGGTTTTGAGATGTGTCCAACCTTTGTGCACCAAGGTGCCTCAGGCTACCCTAACCTTCCCTGGCTGCTGACACCTGTGAGATATTCGACTACAGATGTTGAAAAATGTTTTAATGAGGCACATGGCAGGACAAGGCATGTCATCGAGAGGACCTTTGGGCTACAGTAGGCCAGATTCTGGTGTATACATGTCTCCAGAGGTGCCCTACTCCACAAACCAATTAAAGTCTGCCAGATCGTTGTTGGCCACTGCATGCTACCCAATCTGGCCCTGAGGCATCACATCCCATTGCTGGATGTAGGGAAGGTGGTAGCTGGACCAGTGGCTGATGAAGGGTACATAGTGAGTGAGGAGGAGGAGGATGATGAGGATGCAGCTGACGTTAGAGCAGAGTTAATTCAACAATACTTCCCATGAGAAACAGGTATGTGTCAAGTGTGTTGTATGTGACTTTTACTCCTGTCTGCCTTGTGACATATCTCCTCCTGGTGTCCTGGTGAAATCATCAGCATAGTTGTCCAAGCTGTTGATAGTCCATGTCCAGAATCCAAGGGTCCATGAGAAAATGGAGACACGACAGTCGAAGTCAACAGGGCATGTCAGACAAGGGAGAATATTCAGGAGAGGGTCACCTGCTGGCAGTGGTCTTGGTCTTGGCATCAGGTCCTGCAGGATGTCAGGATGGATGTTCTTGCTTGCATGGGGGTTCATCAGCTACAGCGGGAGGAGTGCTGGTGGTCTGCGGGTCCTCTGGCAGGGCCTCCATTCCACTAGATGCCGCAGAAGTGGAGGGTTCTGTGGGAACGTGTGTAGAGGAAGGGGCTGGCTGGTGGGTGGAAGACACACGGAGGATGGTGGTCAGTTCCTTCAGTACCCCTGCAGTGGAGGCCAAGGTAGCAATGAAGGTCTGCCACAGCTGCATGGCCTCATGGTGGTATTCCCTCTGCAGCTTCTGGTTCTCTTGGACAGTTGTGAGGATCTTGTCCATAGTGTCCTGGGACTGGTGGTATGCTTCCAGGACTTGGGGGATAGTTTCCTGGCCAGTCCTTTGTTGTGGGTGCCTCATCCTTTGGACCACAGGTGCCCTCCCACTGCGCGTGGCCCCCTGTGCCTGTGCCCCTGGCACAGTGTGGCCACTTCCAGTTGCACCAGGACCTTCATCGTCTTGGGTGTGTGGCCTTGACTCGGGTCCCTGTACTGTGGGGCACACTGCTGGTTGACCTGTCCTTGGGACACCGGTTTGGGGATGAAGGGTTGGCTGTGCTGCAGTAGCCACATGGGTGGGGGACTCCGATGTATCTAGGGTGGGGCTGGTGGACTGACCAGATGTCACAGATGGCCCAGGCACGTCGTCAATATCCAGACATCCACTGGGACCTTAATTCTTGGGAGGGCTGTGTGTATCTGGAATCAGCTGCTGGGTGAGAGTGGCTGCAGGACCTGTGGATGGAAAAGGAGGGAGTTACATTGTGGAGATGTTCTTGTTTGTATCATCGTGTGATGTATGGAGTAGCTCGACTTGCTTCCCAGTGATGGCAATGACAGCTGCAGCACTGCAGACATTGCTTGCGGGTGACATATTGTGGCATTGTTTCAATTTTCCATTGAGGGTTGGGGATTGCAGGTAAAATTGCTGTCATTGCCATGTGTTAAAATGCAGTCAAAGCATCCATTTGGTGCAGCATGTACTATGGTTTTCGGTGCAGGTGTTCCACAGTGAAGTGGGATTGTGAGCTTTTGATGTGTAGGGAGTGATGCATTGTGGGAGTTGTGGTGCTTGGCATTGTGATTGGTATCTGTGCATTAGGGAGAGACTGTGTGGGGATAGTGGCAGTGGGGTGGTGTGGCATGCAGAGGTGGGGCGTGGGGCGATGGGGGATGCAAATGTGTGAGATGGGGTAGATTATGGAGTGATGAGTGGTAGTGGCACGTGCTGGACAGGAGTGGTTGGTGCCTATGGAGTGTTGTTGACCTACCAGAGTCAAGTCCTCCGATGATTCCAGTCAGGTCCTCAGGATGCCTCCCACTATGTGAACACAGGTAGAGGAGGTGGGAGCCCAGTCTTGTTGATGGCAATCTGGTGATGTAATGGCATGGAATGCACATTCCCCCACAGGTCATTCCACCTCTTCCTGACGTCCTCCTTTGTGCGTGGATGGTTGCCCATTGAGTTGACCCTGTCAACAATCCTCCACCATAACTCCATTTTCCTGGCTATCGAGGTTTGCTGGACCTGAGCTCCAAACAGTTGTAGCTCTACTGTGCCAATTGCATCTACCATGACCCTCAACTCATTATCTGTGAAACATGGGTGTCTTTCATGGGACATGGTTGTATTGTGGATGGGGGGGTGAGTTGTATATGTAGGGTGCAGTGTGGTGTGCCTGGTGGGGGTGTTTGGTTGTGTGGGCTGGTAGTATCTGGTGTATGCATGCAGTGGCGATGTGTGTATTGTGTTGCTGGTGCAGTTGTGTGTGTGTGGTGTGTGATACATGGGAAGTGTGTTGGTGCCTATGGTATCGACGTGCAGTGGCCTCCGTTGGTGTGCTCCTTGTTGTCTGTATTGGTAGTTGTGGTTGCAAAGGATAGTGGGGGTGTGTGAGGGGGTGTTATATTGTACAGTGAGCAGGTGTGTGTGTCAGGTGTGGGATATTCAGACTGTCCAATGTGGTGTTGGGTTCTGATGGAGGTGATTTTTTAGACTACGGCAATTTGCACCGCCCATGGTTTTCCACTGTGCAATGACCGCCGTGCTGATTTGTGGGTTAGAATATGGAGGGTGGGGTTTGTCGTTGTGGCGGTGCTGGTGGTGGGAACATCTCTCTCCTGCCCTCGGTCGGCCTGGCGGCTTGGGATTTGTGGCTGTATTCGGGCAGTCTTCAGTTTGTGACTCATAATATGGCAGTTACTGTACCGCCATCACTGGCGGTCTTTTTGTGGCTGCCAGAGCAGCAGTCTTGCCAAAAGCCTGACAAATTATGAGGGCCTCAGTGTCTGAAGCAGACAAGAAGGTCAGCATACCCAAATACTTAATGCCAAATTACATGGTGGGAGATTACATAAATAATGGGGTTTCTGCTTATGAGGTGACCCTGAGGGTGTACCAGATCTCAGAGAAGCACAGGGATAGCCTGTGGAAACATATGCCTCCTGTGCGGAGGGGCACCTTTCTCACACTATAAATAGATGACCAAACCCAGTATGTCCCCATGAAAGCCATACTCATCACTACATTTGGGTCGATCCCTGAAAAGTAAAGCCAAAGTTTCAGGAACACCCACAAGCTTTCAAATCAGTTTTGGGTGTTTTTCTTGGACTACTTTAGAGAGGCCTTGAATAGCTGGGTGAGGGGCAGCAGGGCTAATGATTGCAATAGGCTGTACAACTTGATTCTCAGGGAGCACATGCTTATTTGTTTTACCGTGGTGTGCCAGCATCTAGTTGACAGCAAGCTGCCCCCAGGAAACATGTTGAGGAGGCAAACTTCTGATCAAATACCAGAGTGCTCAAAAAGGCATTTTGGGGGACTCCCAAAAGGGTGGCCGGAGGTCACACCAGAAGAAAGAGGGGTGAGGGGGGCGTACAAATAGGAAGTTCTCAAAAGGCCCCAAAATGTTTCCAAGAAAACATCATTTACTAATCCCAATCTGAGCCAAAGAAGAAAGGGTTGTTTGCAAACAAACAGGGAGGATTATTCCCCCTAGTGTACTCAGTGATACAGTTATGGGCACTCCAATGGAGACACCAAATGTACAAAGAGGGTACATTCTGTACCCCGGGGGCAGAATATCACTAGACACCAGAGATTTTAAATATTATGTGTTGGGAAAGGGTCTATCCCCACTGTGGGGGACATATTTCGACCATTTTCTGCACCACCTGGGGGGGAATTGGCCCTATTTTTCGCCCAACCTGCCACCTGGGGGGAAGTGGCCCCATGGGCAAGGGTCACTTCCCATTATATGGGGCATTATTATGGGTAATTTTCTGCCTCCCTCGGGTGAGATCAGCCATACTGTTGGGCTGATTTGCCCCCAAGGGAGGCAGAAAACCACTAGACACCAGGGATTTTTTTTTATTTGTATGGTTGGGGGCTCCACAGTATGAACATGAAAACCCCGCCAACCACCCAAAAAAAGGAAACATTCTTTCTACCCTCCTGTGGGAGAATGGAGGCAATTACCCCCATCTGCCCCCACAGGGCCAGAAAGTCCTCTAGACCTCAGGAATTGCTTTTCTTTCATTCTTTAATTTGTATTAGTGGGGACTGCCCACACCTATCCCCCAAAATAGGGAAAACTTCTTTCTGCCCCCTCCGGGGGAGCAGATGTGGCAATTAGCCCCAACTGCCCTCTTGGGGGACAGAATGCCAACTAGACACTAGGGATTACTTTTTTATTTGTATTGGTGGGGATGTCCCACATGGGCATAGCCATCCCCCACCCCTAAAAGAGGTATATGGTCCTTCTTCCCCTCCGGGGGGCAAAAAACCCACTCAATACCCAGGGTAAACTTTTTTTTATTTGTATCAGTGAGGGTCGCCCAGCATGGGCATGAAAATGCCTCTATCACCCCTAAAATAGGGAAACAGTCTTTCTACCCCCGGGGGCAGATGGCAGCAATTACCCCTATCAGTCCCCTGGGAAGGGGGGGGCTGAAAGCCCACTAGACCCCACGGATTACTCTTTATACATTTGTATCAGTGGTGCCTGCTCAGCATGGGAATGGCAATGCCCCACCACCCAAAAAAAAGAATTAGTTTTTTTGCCCCCAGAGGGGGGCAGGTGAGGGGCAATTATCTCATCTGTACCCTGGAGGGAAAGCCAACTAGATACCAAGGATTACATTTGTTTTTTAATTTGTATTAGTGAGTGCTGCCAACCATTGGCATGTCCATGCCCCCATTCCCCCAAAGTAGGGAAATAAACTTTCGGCCCCTTGGGGGGGTCAGATGGGGCAATTATCCCCATCTGCCCCCTTGGGAGGGCAGAAAGCCTACTAGACACCAGGGATTACTTTTTTTTCTTTGTATCAGTTAGGGCTGCTCAGCATGAGTATGGCCATGCCCCCACCCCCACCTCCAAAAATGGAAACAGTTTTTCTGCTCCCCGGGAGGCAGATGGGGGCAACTACCTCATCTTCCCCATGGGGGCAGAAAGCCCACTGGGCACCAGGGATTCCTTTTTATTTATTTGTATTGGGGGTCTGCCCAGGATGGGCATGGTCATGTCTCACCCAGTCATAATAGGGAAAGTCTTTCTGCCCTCCCAACCCCAGGAGGGTTAGATGGGGCAATTAACTCAGTCAACCCCCGGGGGGGGGCAGAAAGCCCACTAGACACCAGCGATTACTTTTTTGTGTCGGTGGGGGAAGGGGGCTGCCCAGCATAGGAATGGCCATGCCCCCCCCCCTGAAAAAAGGGAAACAGTCTTTCTTTCCTCAGGCGGAAGATCAGGACAAATATCCCCATATGCTCCCTCTGGAAAGGCAGGAAGCCCACTAGACACCAAGGATTACTTTTTTTGTAGGTATGGAGGCTGCCCAGCATGGGTATAGCCATACCTCCACCTCCTCAAAGGTGGGGAAACAGCCTTTCTGCTCCCCAGTGACTAAAGCATCTCATTCTAATAAAAGCAAGAGGATATTTGATACTTTTGGGTGCTGTTTTTACAAATGGGGCAGGAGAGTTTGGTTAACTTTCAGTATTATCCCACTTGGCAAGGTGAACAGCTGCACTTTTGGGGCTTGGGTAGTCTGACACCTGGAAAAACCTACCAATCCCAGACAGCTCTAAAAACTAGAGACCTGGGGGAGTTCAGGGTGGTGTGCTTTGCATCCATCCTACAGCATTTTCTTACCTGCCTGCAAATCTCAAATGTTGACTAAAAACACACATTGTTTTCCACATTTCCACATTTTGGTGATGGAAACTTCTGGAAACGTCAGGAATCTACACAAATCCTACCATCCAGCACTGATCCACTTAGTGCCAGCAACAGGAATGTATCCAAGTGATGGTTTAGGAGTCCCCAAAGCAAGGGCCCCCATTGTCCTTGGTTTGGTTAGTTCCTGTCACTGGCAAAAGACCCAGCCCCACAACTGAGGTACCATTTTTATCAGAAGACTTAGGAGAATGCTGGATGAAAGGGCATTTGTGGCTTTGTACAGATTCCAGAACTTTCCATCACAGAAATGTAGAGAAAATGTTTTTTAGTCAAAGTTTGAACTAGCAAGGACTTCTGGGTAGCACAACTGGTGAGAGCCATGACCATCACCCCACCCTGAACTTCCTTACGTATCTAGTTTTTAAAAATGTACAGGTTTGCTATATTTCTTTTGGTGCCAGATGAGCTTGGGCCCAAAAAACACAGCTGTCCAGTTTGCAAAAAATGGGTCAGTTTTGCGAGGCAAAATCTGATATCTACATATTGTGTCTCAGGTCATTTCTTGTCGCTGGCACTAGGCCTATCTACACAAGTAAGGTACCATTTTTGTCAAGAGACCTAGCAGAATGCTGGGTGGAAGAAAGTTTGTGGCTCTGTGGAGATTCTAGAACCTTTCATCACAGAAATGTGAGGAAAATATGTAAGGGATTCTGGGTAACACAGCCTGATATGAACCACACAAGTCACCCCATCCTGGATTCCCCTTTGTGTCTAGTTTTAAAATATGTACATTTATTTAGGTTTCCCAAAGTTCCAACTGAGCCCAAAAACCACAGCTAACTGCTTTGCAAAAAATGGGTCAGTTTTGCATGGAAGAATTTGATGTATCCATGTTGCGTTTTGGGCAGTTTCCTGTTGCGGGCAGTAGGCTTACCCACTCAAGTGAGGTACCATATTTATTGGGATACTTAGGAGAATGCTGGGAGGAAGGAAATGTGTGGCTCTGTGTAGATTCCATAATTTCCATCACAGAAATATGAGGAACATGTGTTTTTGGTCAAAGTTTGAGGTTTGCAAGCTATTCTGGGTAAAACAACCTGGTGAAAGCCACACAACTCACCTCATACTGCATTTCCCCAGGAGTGTAGTTTTAAAAATGTTTACAGGTTTGCTAGGTTTTCCTAGATGCCAGTGGAGCTAGGGCCTAAAAACTACAGCTACCCATTTTTCAAAAAAATGTGTTTGTTTTGCATTGGCGCTTTGAGCAATTTCCTGTTACAAGCACTAGGCTTACCCACATAAATAAGGCACCATTTTTATTGGGAGACTTAGGGGGGCAGAGAGTAGTAGAACAAGTGTTATTACCAATTGCATTTCTCTGCATTTGCACCTTCCAAATGTAAGGCACTGTGTAAGAAAGAAGTAATTTTGAGAAACACCTTCTAATTAGCATGCTAGTTAGGATACCCATACATACAGAGATGTGCAAATAACCCCTGGTTCTAAACTCCATATCTTATGCCCATGACTGAAATACCTAGGTTTCCTTGATAGCTATTTTTCACTAGTTATATTTTACATATGAATCGCTTTATACCCAGTACACAGTGAAAAATCATTGCAAGGTACAGCTCAGTCATTGGCTCTGGCACCTTGATGTCTTGGAACATCCACACACTCTATATACTGGCACAACCAGAAGAGTCTAACAGATGTAATGGTATATAGCTTTTGTGAATCAGCCATTGCGATAAGAAGTTACAAATAAAAATGTTGTCACAAATGCCCATTTTGTCATACTAATTTTCAAAAGTGTTTTATTTCAGCACCTGGTTTCTTTAGGAAAACCTTAAAAGATCTACACAAATGACCCCTTACTGAATTCAGAATTTTGTCTAGTTGGCAGTAATATATGGCTGTTAGGGATCCATCATGGGTTTTACACCTGTTTCCACCACAAAGGCGAAGGAGCATGAAAGCACAAAAATAGGAAAAATAGACTATCTCCCAGTAAAATACCAAAACTGTGCTAGAAAATGTGTTTTTTCTGAATTAAGTGTGCCTGTTCCTGAGTATGTTAGCACTGCAAACCTTTTGTTAATGTATTTTGTAGGTAAAAAAACAGACACTTTCTTCTGCAGCACCTTTTTTGCATTTTTCCCCCAAAAAACTACATTTAGATATATTTTGACTAATGTCTTGGTCCCATCAAGGGAAATCATCAAATCCTGGGTGTCTATAGAACCCATATGATGTTTGAAAAAAGGGATGCAAATTTGGCATTGATAGCTTATGTGGACAAACTGGGAAAAGGCCTAGCAATGAAGGGGCTAAAACTAGCTGAGAGCCCTGCTATGCCAGTAGTTTGTCTGTTGGGCAATGGCCTCAAGCAAACTATCTGGAAAGAGACAGAGGTCAAGTCACACTCAGAGATGTTGAGATTGTCAGAATTTGTCCAGGTGACCAGAAGGACCATGGCTGGCTGGAAGGGAATCAAGGGACTTGGAGCCTAGAAAAATGGTGCAGGCAGCTGCCAAGAAAAGTAAGAACAAGATATGTGGAAAACTGGCCCCTTAAGATCCAGTGTACCATGGGGCAACTAAGGAGGGTGGTACGGAGCCTACAGAGGAGGACATTGCAGCCCTTGGTGACCTGCCTGAGCATGCTGGATGGCAAGTTGAAGATTAGCCCAAAAGGGAGGATTTCTACAAAGCACAGAAAGAGTGCCCCAGTCTAGCCAACTTGAGGCAGCGAGCTGAGGCCCAGACAGCCAGTGATATATCTGGAGATCACATTATCTATTGAGACAATGACCGTCTTTACAGTGAGCATAAGGTTTCTGGACCTGTGGTGGTCCCTCAGTGTTACAAGGCCTTCCTACTGGGCAGGATCACAATATCCCCCTAACAGGACAAGACCTTCGCCAGACCTGTCACTCACTGTTATTGGACCCAGATGAAAACACCCTTAGATGCCTTCTGTGGAACCTGTCCCACCTGCCAAGCTAGTGGGAAATCAAGGAAAAAGCTCAAAGCTACCCTGACCCCATTACCTATTCATGGCACTCTCTTTGAGAGGGTTGGCATCAACATTGCTGGTCCCTTTGACCCCAAGACAGCTTCAGGAAACAGGTTCATCCTGGTCTTGGTGTGCCACATGTTGGGCACACTTAAAAGATGTGCATCTGTTCGTTACAAATGGAGCAATTGCATGTAGAATGATCTTTTTATATGTTTTCCATATATGTGAAGGGGAACGGGTATATATTTCTTGTATCACTTCACACTATATTTAAGATTTTTTTTTTCAGTTTAATATTTGTATATTTAAATCCACTGAACTCTATTAAAGCAAACACCCAATTTTTCCATAGTAATAAACATTGTTTCATGCTGGAAAACAAAAACATAACTTGCTGTATAAAAGTATAGTCCTTTATTTGGATTTGTTGTGATGGCAAATAAACTTACATTGGGTGACAAATAAGTAAACCTTTATATTTGCAGAATTGTTTTTGTGTCAGTGTCATTCTTAGGACAAGCCTACCAGACAGCACAATTTTGTGTTTTGAAATATATATATATATATATAAAAATATATATATATATATTTATATATATATATACACATATAAATGGCAGGTTGGCCACAGGGCCTATCTCTCTCAGTGGATCTGTGAGAGTCTGAATGGGTCTGAAAGTGGGTGTATAAGTCTATGAGTGGGTCTGAATGGGTGCATGAGTATCTAAGTGGGTTTGAGAGTGGGAGCATCAGTCTCTGAGTGCATGTATGAGTGAATATATTAGTGTATGAAAGAGTCTATGTTCTTTCTTTCAAATTTATTTCACAGTCGCAAATAATTCTCGCATAATGTGTGGAAAATTGTGAAAAATCACAAATGTTCATGAATATTGTGCGTGGTGACGCAAAATTATTTAAAACCCTTAATATGGCCCTGAGAGACACCTATATCACACCCCTGGGGTCAGGGGACCTTCACTCCGACCCCTCATGCCACTTTCAATTAGGATGGTCACCCCTGGGGACCGTGCCATGTGAAATAAAATGGTGGCCGCAACTTTTCTGTCATGTTGTGCTCAGCCAGTTACAGTGCTTCTTTTCCACGTGTATTTGCAAAAATTCACAAATTTTCAGGATTTACTCAAGGATTTGCATCCCCAGATATACAAATTTTGTTTTCCCTTTAATTTCTCAAAAATGACTGAATGGATTCACATCAGATAAGCAAGGGTGTGAGTTACAGTTAACTTAGGGTGCAAGTTATAGTTACTTGAAAGAACTCTAACAATAACTGCTGAATTTCGATGCTTTTGTACGGGTAAATTCAGGACCTAACTATAACGTCTTTGTAACCTTTGTTTTTTTCAGTGCTATATAGTATGAGTGTGTAACTGGATATGTCAGTGGATGTATGAGTGTATGTATGCCTGGGCTTGTCAGTGTATGAATTAATGTGTGCCTGGGTATGTTAGTGTGTGGATCAGTGCATGCCTGAGTGTGTTATTGGATACATTAGTGTTTGGCTGGGTGTGTCAGTGTCTACATCTGTGTGTGCTTAGGTGTGTCAGTGTCTGCATAGGTGTTTGGCTGGGTGTGTTGGTGTCTGCATTGGTATGTGCTTGGGTCTGTCACAGTAAAAAGAACAGATGATGGATGGAATGCTGAATAATGCAAACATTCACCCACAGTCACAAAAATCAGGGTTTAATCCATTGTTTTTTTTTACCACCACGCCACCCCAGTTTAGACACAGCCATATGCAAATCAGTCTTGGCCCTGTTCCCCATAGGAATAGTCCAGCCCGAACTGCCAAGCCAGGTCCTGGATCAGAAACAATCTTCCTTGGACCGGTTTCAGGGTAACACCCTTCATCAACCCTGCTAGCTTGAAGCCAGTGAGCACGGGACCCATGTCTGGGCATAACCTTACCACTTAGGGACAGATGATATAAAAAGAAAAAAAATATATAAGTAAATATAACATTTTGTAAAATTACACAATAAACATTTAGATTCTGCAATGAAAAGTTCATGTAATTTACAAAACAGTGCACATTTCATATGCTGTCATTTTGTACTGTTCTCAGGCTCTATATTTATGGACCACAAGTCATGTACTGTATAAAGAATTATCCTTGAACAGTGGGGAAAAAACAACCATACAGATTGTAGAAAACCCCCCAGAACTAGACGGTATGTCACAGTAAATAAGCAACACTGCATTGCACTCACTACAATTCAATTATTTAACTAATAGTAAATGAATGTTCTTGCGATTTTGCACATAAAACCTGTTTATACTTAAAAGGTTTTTACACTTTAAATAACATTTTTTAATGATTATACCTGTGTTTTGCAGGTAAAATGGTTTTATACTTAAATAACAACATTTGAAAGTTTTTACACTGCAATCTGTTTGTGGTGCCCTGCCCATATGATTTCGTGGGTAGGCTTCATGGTGGGGGATACATGGGTTTGAGAGTCGGACATGGGGCCACTTTTGGTGCAGGGGCTCTCTACGGGTTCGAAGGAAGGGGCAGAAGAAGGCCCATATTTATACTTTTTGACGCAAAACTGCGATAACGCAGTTTTGCGTAAAAAAAATTTGCGCCGTCTAACGGCATTTTGAAGCGCCATGCGGGCGTCAAATTTATACTTTGACGTATGGCGGCGCAACCAACAGGTGGGAGTCATTATTTCGTGACGCACACAGCGTCCATCTGTCGTAAAGGAAACCAACGTAAATGCAACGCACATCAATGTGGGTCGATTTACGACAGCGCAATTGTGAAAACGCTGTTTTTTTTCACGCTATTGCGTTTCATTTTTGCGCGAAAACTGCCTTTTCAGCAGAGGAGAGCCAAAATGGATCCCAGATGCCCCAACAGACCCCAGGAGGATGAGAGCAGACCAGGAACCAGCCAGGAGGATCCATACAGGAACCAGGACATTTAAAAAAAAAAAAGAAAGTGTCGCTTCAGTGAAGAGGAGCAGGAAATCCTGGTGAAAGAGGTGACGGAACACCAGCACCAACTTTTCATCTCCTCAAATTTGCCACTCAGTAGGAGAGAGGCCATCTGGAAACAAATAGTGGACAAGATTAACAGTGTGGCTGAAGAACGCCGCACAGTCACTGAGTGTAAGAAACGCTGGCATGACTGCAAACGTAGGACAAAAGAGAAAATGGCCAGGAACAGGAAGGCAGCAATGCAGACTGGAGGGGGGAGTCCAGCACAACAGGAGGCCCTGGACCACATGGAGGAGATGGTCGCAGCCGTCATCCCGGAGGAGATCGTCACAGGGATTCAAGGACTGGACAGCGCAGACTACCACGACACAACGCACATGCAGGTAAGTCGCATGGGGAATTCAAATGCAATGATGGGGACTGTAAGCAGGGGGGGGGATACCTACTACACAATGCATGTAACTTAGCACATATATGAAGTGGCATGGGTAAAGGGGCACGGCAGGGGGGCATGCCCAGTACTGTCCGAAGCTGGGGCACGACAAAATACAGCAACAACAACAGTCCCATGGGGACATCCTGTAATTACAACAAGAGAGACAAGGGAAAGCAGTGACAGGTGGGAAGGCCACTACCTCAAATCCACATCCAGGCACTTGTAGTGCAAAATCTAATCTACATCAACTAGGTCCCTATCTGTAATGCAGTAGCAAAAACAACAACTGCAATGTAACTGCCACAACAGTTGACAATAACACCTCTCATCTCTGTGCAGCTATAGTACCAAATGGCAGGAACCCCCCCCTGGAACATACATACCTAAATTAGGGGGGAGGATGACATCCGCAACTACTCCTAGAAATAAGACAAAGGTACCAGTACACTCAAATGCCGAATGTCCATACCTGACACATACATAAGCCTAAGTAACCAGCAATAGGAGCCACACAGCACCAACGACACACACATGCTGCATACGTCAGGGTCCCTCACGTGCCTGGCTAACAAGGCTACATCACTAATGTCATACTGCTCAGACAACAACATTGAGGAGGGGACACAGGCAACTGGTCACTGAAACACACCTGCACAGTCTGACAAACAAATAGGACATTCATACGATAAACAGGCAAATCCAGTAAGACACACATGACCCAACATCATCTTCAAACATCAGCAATGTTTACATCCATACCACATCCTAACATTGACATGCATAGGTAATGCCACGTAACATGTACAGTTCATGCAATGTGAATAAAAAGTGTATGGGGCAGGGCCTGAGAGGCAAGTGTGCTGGGAGGGCAGTCACAACACCCACAGTCAGTCAAAGTGTATTGTGGCAAGTGAAACGTATACATTGCCCCTTAGCTTCAGGCTTTAGGCCTTTGTGCATCTTACCCTGAATGTACTTATACTCATTTGCTCACATCTAAGAGCCTCAGAGCACTTTGCACTAAATGATTCTCATTGCCCTTCCTATCAGTTAACGTAGCAAATAGCCAGTCTTAAGGTGTGGTCAATAAGTCAAATCACAGTGTTTTGCCTACTTCTGCACTGGAGTTTGCCAGAACATATTCACTCTGTGCCCCAGTCAAGGATACAGGGGGTCATTCTGACCTTGGCGGACGGCGGAGGCCGTCCGCCAAGGTACCGCTGTCAGAACACCGCACCGCGGTCAAAAGACCGCGGCGGTGATTCTGAGATTTGCCCTGGGCTGGCGGGCGGCCGCCAAAAGACCGCCCGCCAGCCCAGGGCAAATCAACCTTCCCACTAGGATGCCGGCTCAGAATTGAGCCGGCGGAGTGGGAAGGTGCGACGGGTGCAGTTGCACCCGTCGCGTATTTCAGTGTCTGCTAGGCAGACACTGAAATACTTTGTGGGGCCCTCTTACGGGGGCCCTTGCCGTGCCCATGCCATTGGCATGGGCACGGCAGGGGCCCCCAGGGGCCCCGCGGCACCCCCTACCGCCATCCTGTTCCTGGCGGGAGAACCGCCATGAACAGGATGGCGGTAGGGGGTGTCAGAATCCCCATGGCGGCGGAGCGCGCTCCGCCGCCATGGAGGATTCTGACGGGCAGCGGAAAGTCGGCGGTACACCGCCGGCTTTCCGCTTCTGGCCGCGGCTGTACCGCCGCGGTCAGAATGCCCGGCGGAGCACCGCCGGCCTGTTGGCGGTGCTACCGCCAGCCTCCGCCATGGCGGTAATTACCGCCGGGGTCAGAATGACCCCCAGAGTCTGGTATGTTGCTGATAGATGTGGTAGGGGTTAAGGTTTGGCATTCCTGCGTAGGGAAACTTTGTCATCACCATGACATATGACTTTTAAAATCACTTCCTTGTTCCAAGACATGCAAGAGGGAGTTTCCAAACAGAAAATCACAACTAGATGCTGCCTGCCTTGCTGCTGATGCACAACCAGATCACAGCCCATTCATCTGATATGAGGGATGATTTCTCCCCTGTGATTCAGACAGGCAAGCTCCAAACTTAACATGCTGTGCTATACATAGAACAAGCAGAGGGAGAGTAGAAACTGTTAGGCACCATGATAGCTGTGTACTAATGTATTACTCTCCTGCGGACTATTTCAATTCTAACAGTGTGTATTGTTTGGGTTATTGGGGCTCACACCTAAATTTCTACAAGTCAGTTGTACAATGAAACTTCATATTAAACAAATACTGTCTTTGTCCTTTGTGTATGGGAACATACTGGAAAAGACATAATTGTGTAGGATCTGAGTGACCACGACTTCCCTGAGAATTTCCAAAGATGTCATGCGCTCGGATGTCTAAACATTCCTTTGATGTGGGAGACCAGAGGCACTGCTAGTTAGTCTTAGCAAAATGAAATATCTGGGTGACAGAGTTATTTACAAGTGGGTCAGACTTACTCCCCCACACCATTAGCAATCCTGCTGCTTAGAAAGCCAAGAATCACATGTAGGATAATGAGAGCACACCCAACAAAATGTCCCTCCATAACAATAGTTAAACACCGAGGGAGGAGTAGGACAAAAAAAAGCCTATTCCTAAATTATTACAAAGCAACACCTAGAGGCTACCTGGCAGACATGTCTGATAGCTCCATATCATACATGTGACACACAGGTGGGCCATAGGCCTACAACAATGCCCTATGACGGACAGCAGATACCAAGACGAACACAGAGTACAAAGTTAAGGCATCCCAAGGCTTGTATCTTAGTGCAAAATTGTCACAACACAGACACACTAATTGTACCCTGTTTCATTGCAGAGTAACACGGATCTCCTGCTGATCTGCCTGTCCATGAGTTCCCTGATGACATGGATGACGAGACCATCAACCTCCCACCAGAGACCATTCAAATGGTCCTTGAAAGCCTCCAAACCCCACCTTCAGTCACAAGGAGGAGCACAGAAGAAGCAGCCACCACAGGAGAACCACCCACCACCCCAATTGTAAGACATGCCAGCTCCAACACAGCTGAGGACTCTGACGACACTGGCACCAGCTTTGAAAGAACAGTCGTTGGGGTCCAGCGGGAGCTGGCCAAGGAGGTGCGGGTGGGGATGCAAACTATGGCAGCCAGCCTTGAGGGGGTGCGTTCGTGCATGTTGTCAACTGCAGATCAGGCAGCTGCAATGCAAGCACGAACATCGCTCTTGGAGGAACTTTTAAAAACTCAGAAGGAAATCTGCACAGCTGTCATCCAGTTGACACAACAACTCCAACTGCAATCCAGTCAACGTGTGCACGAATGCAACTTAGAACCCCTCAGGGCCGACCTGGCTGCCTACCATCGTGATGTGGCTGCCATTCTGAAAAACCAGCAGGCCCTCCTTGCTGCAGTACTGCCCTTCATTACTCGACAGGGAGCAGCCCCCGGGATGTCTGCCTCCATGTCTTCTAACACTGAGGTGTGTGTTGCCCCTTCACAACCAACAACCACAAGGACACACCAGGCAACACACACATCAGAAGAAGAAGACATGGAACAGATTACATTCACACGCAAGAGTACCCGGAAGCCCTAGTCCCTGCACCATGGCCTACTCTGACCAAGGTCCTACGTTTTGACAAATGCCAGTCTCACTACAACTACACTCAATGACTGTTCGGCAATCCACTGTATGACTTGTCCCAATTGCCAGTGAATGTCTCTCTCCTACTATTTGGCAATTCCTGTTCCTCTGCACTGTCTGTGACATCACCCCAGCATGTCAGGAGCATCATCCACACCCCGTCTGTAGGATCACCATGTAAGAATGCACCAGAACGGACTCAGCTAACATTGTGAATGGACATTTTGCACTACACCACCTATAAATAAATATCACTTGCACACCTATTGTGTCTCTGTGTTATTTCACACTTCAAATGTGCAGTACATAACTCCAAAGTGGCTGTGTGGCAACCATGTAGATTCTCTATACTACTGTCCTGATTTCATGTATACTGAAACATCTGTGCATCGGCCAGGATTGCATCATAGCCTTACTATACTGAGGAAATTAACTGATGAAGGGACTAAGCACACACAATCATGCTGTGTTGGACAGAATGATGCACCATCTATAGCTATTCTAGACAACTAATGGTGGCTGAGAAATGTAGGCACCATGCAATACTAAAATTAGAATTAATGCTGTAAAATGTAAGGAATCATAAACAAATTACACTGCATCAATCACCCTTACGGCGTATACTTCCATGAAGGAAATTCATGCTGAATCAGTACACACATGATGTAGGTCAGCAATGACAGCAACAAGACAAGAGTGTGAACAAATCCTCATCTACAAAGATCTCCCTGAACTTCACACTGCTGTCCGACCTATCTAGTTACCTACAATAACAAGTCTGGAAGCACTCTTTGTGAAGTAGGATACATGCCAACCCAAAACCTTGATGATCAATGCACACTACCAATGGTGGGTCTCCCACATGGTGGATACTTACCAAGTTAGCACACGGGTAGCTGGCATGTTAAACCTCAATAGCCTGGGGATAGCGAGCATAGGACACAAATGTCATACTAAAACATTCTGCTACACTGATGTCAAGGCCAGGATAATGTAGCACCTAACGCATCATGTAAAGGGTTAACTAAATTTTTATTTCAAAGAAGTAATAAAAGAGGCAACTAAGGGAAAGGTAAACCTACACTAATCTAACCTGACTACTACGAACCCACAACTGTCCCTAACTAACCTAAGCTAAACTTACTCTAAACATGTAACGAAACGATCTAAACATCAACCCCCCACCCACCATTATGAGACAAGACACATGCAGGACAACACTTACTAACCTACACACATACTATACTATCCTATACAAACATATATTTTTGGGGGATTTTTTAATGTATTTTTTTTTTTTTTTTTATTTAAACAGGAATCCCAACATTGCCCCCCACCCACCCACCCACACAAAAATAGAAGATAGAAAGAATAAGGACCCCCCACCCTCTTACCTAACACTAACTAAGCTAATTACCTACACTTATCCTATAACTAACCCCCCAAACCCAACTAACAGTATAAAATAGGAAAGAGGTGAGAGGGGAGGGGTAAAAGTTCAGGAGGGCAAACGTACTACAGCTTTGCCCTCTCTAGTGTGCGCCTGATGGAGCGCACCTTCTTTTGGACCTCATTCATGTCCTCCGTCATGTTGTCCACCTTTCTAATCAACTTGTCCAATTTCCGGGACAATGCCTGGAAGGCCGCTGGGTCGATAGGAGGGTCAGTGCTGGTTTGCGTGCCTGTGGAGGTGGATGTTGTGGCAGGAGTTGTGTGGCCACGGGACAGTCCTGCTCCCACCACACGGCTGGGTCAAGGTCTGGAGGAAGATGCTTGGTCCGTTGCTGGGTCCACTTGGGCAGACCTGGTGGATGTGGTGTCGGTGGTTGTTGGTGGCACCGTTGGGGGAGCCTGTGGTGTGGCCCACCACGCCCCGGAGCCCGATCTGAATGGTACTTGCGGGCCATCCTCCGATACCCACACTGCACCTGCAGGATGTGCCTGTATCTCATCGCACGGCGCTCAAAATGGTTGCGATCAGCGGCACTCAGGTTTGCAGCTGTGAAGAGAAAAGGCAAATATTTAGCTTTGGATTTCCAGTGGGTGGAATACCACAATGGGTCATTTGTCCATTACTAGAAATGTATTGGTTGCAGCAATTGTTACAACATAGTTCACGGAAAGGCTCAGAGGAAGTACATGTGAAGCATGCATACATAAGGGCATATCACACCTAGCATATCCATGTCCCTTAATGATGTATGACATCACCCTAAACTACTCATCCAAATCATACCTAAGGCATTTGACATTATGGCACCACCTCTTCCGCATACTGACTTCACTACATATGTCATTCTATGTGATAACAATCACACTCCTCACTCAATGGCATTTGGAATTAGTTGTGTGCTAAGATTGAACCCCTGGCCCAGAATCATATGTCCACACTAGGGGCCAGATGTAGGAATTAGGAAAATGCAACTAGCAATTTGCAATGCAGAACGGTGTCTCTGACACCGTCTGCGAGTCGCTATGGGGTCCCTAAGACCCACCTCATGAACATCAATGATGTGCGTTCCAAGTTGCGCCACCTTAGCGACTATGGGCACTCACGGGGATGGAAGCCTGCTGGGAACAGCAGACCTCCATGGACGTGACTGCTTTTAAATAAAGCAGGTTATTTTTCCCCAAGTGTAGGCCGTTTACCTGAAAGGAAATGAGCTGCAATTAGTTAAAAATCACAACAAATTCAATCTTGGATCATTTCACGGTAATTAGTGGCCCCTTAGACCACTGGCTGTTTTGTGCAGGATTATTTTGGTCCACTCACAAAGGTGAAGGGTTACAATGGGGACCCCTTCCAGTTAGCAAGTGGGTTACCATCCACTTCAAGTGGATGACAACAGCGACTCACTTTGCAACCACGTACTCGCTTGCAAATGGGATTGCCTACCACTGTGAGTTGCAAGTAGGTCTGGTAAACCCCTTAATATTTAGCAATTTGAGAAGCATTTTGCTAATATGTTCATGACCACCAATAACAATTTGGAATCGGAAACAGACGTTTGCAACTCACAAACAGAAATTTATGCCATTTGCAACGTGTAGACATTTTGCTACATGTGGCCCTAGGTACTCCCTCAAGTCACAAAAGGAGTCAAGTACGTGCAACATACTGGTTGCTACAGTCCTAGGTACCCTGTTTCACAGTAACATCCCAGTCTTTGTGGGTGGTGTGGGAAGAACAACCAACAATCCCATGTTCAATGCACACCCAGGAGTGTTTTGAAAGTTCCCCAAGTATGTGCCTTCACACACAACACCTATGAAGGGCTAGCAACACGTTGTAGTCAGCCAAACATTGTCACATCCCAGGTCCACACATGTCAAAATGATATGACTTAGGCCAACATGACATACTATCAGTGAGGCATTTTTTACAACACACACAGAGGAGGTAGAACACCCATTCTGATGATTCCACAGAACACCTAGGCCATTGCACTCAAGTCACACACACTTCTAGTTCACCTTGTGGAAGTACATGCCCCCGGAAGATCCGACCTACAGTGTACACAGTCCATCCTCAACTAGGAAGAAGCACTTGTCATCAAAGCCATGTGCCTAAGCTATCTGGGAGACTGTCAGTCTGATATGCAGACTCAGTTCATGGCAAGTCCCTGACAAAGTCTAACATTGACCAGTGTATTCCAAATGAGTCATACCATTCCCCATTGCCGCACAACTGGAATGACCTACAGCCCCTCAAACTGAGAGATGGCTAGGTATTGCTTTACAGAAACAGAAGTCCTATTTGATATCACACTACAACAACAATGCCAATGCACAGCGAGCGCATTAAATCATGAATTCTCTTGAACACACAGTAATCCATCATGCTTCTTTACCAAACAATGAAAATGGCACTCAGGCGACACTCACTGTAGGTATCGGGTTCGTCAAAATGTGCCACCTCTCCCACGGTGTACGGGGCTGGTCCACCTGTAAAGCATGAAAGGAAGAATATACTCAGACTGGGTGAACTGACAATTCATTTAAGATACAATGACACTGTGTGAATATGACATGGTAATGATAGACTTTCAGACATGCTCATACTGCATGGATGGCTTTGTATTCAACATTATCATTGGATGAGTCTCCTGCTACAGTGACACACCCTACTACACACATGCAGTGGCCAGGACAGTCATGTGTTGGCCAAGTTAATCCTCCATTAGTATGCCCCACCAATAATGTTATCCATACATCTCAGCATGTGCATTCCAGAGAGACATTCCAAAACTGGTTCCATGAGGACTGCATGACCCCTCACAATCAAACAGGCTAGGTGGACATGTTCAACACACAGCAACCACACACACATGTGACATATGTGTGGACAACATAACTAACTTCATGTGACGTGAAGCCAACACACATGTATAGCATCATCATGGGTAGCTAATTTTCTGTCTAGCTATGGCGTCTACATATTTAGGTATGTTTTTTCAACATGACTTACTCACTGGCCATTATGACCACTAGAGTACAAATAGAGCCGTTCACGTGTTGCTTTTCTGACACAAATGCAACACTACATTACATACAGCTACAGGCATCTGGTATGTGTTGCAAAAATGAGCCATCGGACTGGTAGCATTGGTCTTCATACACATTCTGCAACAAATACACATTAGGGCACATATGTATACCTTTGTAGCGCATCATTTGCATCATTTAGTTACACAGAAAGGGGGCTACTTAGCAAAATACAGTTAGAAGTTGCAATTTTCTGCTGTTCTTGCATGAAAATGTTTTTAAAAAATGGGGATATATGTGTATAACCATGGGCCTAGGTTTACCTAGCATTACACACAGTCTGCTACTTATTTAGCAGATTGGGTAACAATCATCACATGTTCCCACACAGATTTCTAATTTTCCCATGTAATTGATTAGTACTCACCAACATGGCCACCAATCCGGAGTCCCAGGTGGTCCAGCAGGTCCTGTTCCCTGGTGATCAGATCTGCCCAGCGGTGCTTGAGTTGATGGACATTTCGCATGCTCCCGTAGACCCGGACCAGGTGATGGCGCACCTTCTCCCACCGGATTTTCCTAGCCTCCGTGTGATACCCCTGTATCACACGGCCCCCAGCCTCCAGCATCAGTGGGAGGAAATGGCTAACTAGCCATATGAATCCCCCCAATTCATCTTCACCCATCCTGGACAGGCGAGGCCTACCTGACATATTTAGAGCTTGAAAAATGGACAAATGAAATATGAAAGTAAAAGTGGGAAATGGGGAAAGGTAGAGGTGTGAAAGAAAAAGAGAAAGTAGAAAAATAGCCCAACTAACCCCCCAAACTATGCTACCCACAACAGACTCCCACAGACAATACAAACTATCACAGGAATAGACAAAACAAGACTACAAAGACAGAGACAATGTTATACAACAAGAATAGATAGACAAAAAGACAAAATACAAGGGACACAGGACACAAAAGCAGTAAAACACAGGACAACACCTTTCACACAACCACAAAGTCTAGATAAATCTGAGACTGCAAAGTGAAAGTGAAAGTTAACTCCCAGTACAGATTTGGTAAACAGGATATCCTATTACATCACTTCCTGCATAAAATGGCCGCCGTTTTTATTTTCCCGTTATGCGTCATATTTTCACGCATACACAATTGTGCGTCATTTTTTTGGGACGCATTACATTGCACATGATGCGGACTCAAAAAATATGATATGATTATGAATATTTTTTATTGTACATGAGATGACCAACATATTGTCCATGTAGCGTCAATTTTACCACGCATACATCATGGGCGTCATTTCTTTTTCCATGTACAGTAGTGCACATGATGCGGAGTCAAAAAATATGATATGAATATAATTATTTTTTAATGTACATGAGATGACCAACATATTGTCCATGTAGCGTCAATTTTACCACGCATACATCATGGGCGCCATATTTTTTCCACGTACAGTAGTGCACATGATGCGGAGTCAAAAAATATGATATGAATATGAATATTCTTCAATGTACATGAGATGACCAACATATTGTCCATGTAGCGTCAATTTTACCACGCATACATCATGGGCGTCATTTTTTTTCCAAAAACAGTAGTGCACATGATGCGGAGTCAAAAAATGTGATATGAATATTAATATTCTTTAATGTACATGAGATGACCAACATATTGTCCATGTAGCGTCAATTTTACCACGCATACATCATGGGCGTCATTTTTTTTCCACTTACAGTGGTGCACATGATGCAGAGTCCAAAAAATTGATGATGTAAATTATACTTTGAAGGCGAAATATTAAGACACTTTTGGATACATTCGTATTTGACTCTGCATTGTGTGCACTCATGTACGTTAACAAATTATGACGCCCATGCTGTATGCGTAGAATATGGAGAAACTTTTTCCTTATGTCTTCATGTTTTTACCTTTGGAAAGGTGATTTGTCATGGTCAAACGGTGCGATGTGATACACATTTGTGTTTGGATATGACACATGTCCGTTGTTTTATGTATAGAAGGCATTCACACTGTAATGTTTTGGAGACGTTAACTAATGTATTGACCATATTTGTTAACATATTTGGGTTAATTGCTGATGGCTATTTTGAAATGATGGATGGGATACCATGATGTATTCCTTCTCCAAAATGTGTCCACAATTAGGATGGTGATGCTTTTATCTGTAGTCCTAACAGGGAGTGGAAGAGTCACTTACAGTTTTTATGGGGCTAACCATGTGCCATTATGATTTTGTGTTTCAGATTTGTGTTGGACTTATGACATGTAGGCCACACATCTGCCTTATGCATGTGTTTAGTTCACAAGTACATGATTCTTGTATGTTTTGGGGGCGGTAGAGGTGGACTTAGGCCCCCAGCACCCTAGGATTTGACCATCCAGAATAGCTACTGTATCCATGGAGTATATTTATTATATCATGGCAAACCTGCAGCAGCAGGCTAATGTAAGGCCATATGGTATGAATGACTGTTGACCATTCATTCATCTCATTAGCCCATTTGACGTTTGCAGTAATGATGAATTGGAGCAAACTTGCATACCATTTTCAAATGACTATGTTTGCAAGACTCTCAGTGTTCCAGATGTGATAATGAGAATAATTTTGTTGTTGTCTGTGTCCCTTTCTGCATAAACTGGTTTAGTGGCATGTTACAATCTTCCTGCTAGGTTCAAACTGGGACACAACTGTGATGGTCTACTTTCAATTATTAGGTTGATTGTATGACATATGTGTACATGTGTGTGGGAATGTGGATCCACTATCACCTGTCTGGGTGTATGTTGTCACTGTGACTTCAAGGTCTCCTCCTGAGTTAGTGGCAGCTGATGTTGTACCAATTGGGTATTGCTCATATCACACACTTGAGAGAAGCCATTGATGACATGGTCACGTACACATGGATGGTCCCACCCTGTCTCTGAACACGTGTGATGTGACTTTCAAATGATCTCCAATTTTGGGCTGGATGAGAGACTGTTTCAGTTGTTTGGATCCGGCATGTGTAATTGCCACATTTGTACTCCTGTTTTGCTCTGTGTATGGTAATGTATCATGTCACATCCTACCCTCTGTGCATACATTTGTGATGTTTTTTTTTGGTGTGATGAATGTTATAGCATTCTTGCTCAATGAGACGACATTCATCTCCAGCAATTTCAAAATAAAGGTGGTCAGAAATGAATAGGCCAAAGCATGATGTGGTGTCTCTTATCTGTGTTTATTTACAAGTGTGGGATACAAGTGATTATAATACATTATGAAAAAAAAATATTGACAATCTGTTGGCGCCTACGCACTCCTGCTGCCGTGTTAGGTTGTTCCCCCTCCTGTTGCAGGCCAGCATCCTCCTCTTCGTCATCCTCAGGCATGTCTGGGTCCGTTCAAGGAGGGGAATGTTCCTTTTTACACAAATATTGTGTAATATGGCACAAGTGAGTATGATCTTACAGACCATCTCTGGGGAATAGAGTAGAGCACCGCCAGTGATGTCAAGGCAGCGGAACCTTGACTTTAGGATCCCAAAGGTCCGCTCCACAATGCTGCGTGTCCTCTTGTGGGCGTCATTGTATGCCCGCTCAGCAGCAGTATTTGGGTTCCAATATGGTGTCATTATCCAAGGCTGGATGCCATACCCCTGATCAGCTGAAAGAGAAACACAGAATGGTATCAATTAGATGTAGGAGGCACTGTTGTACGTATCTTTGATGGCAGTAGTTGTATTGTGTTGTCTGTGACTATTTTGTGTACTAATGTGACAACCTATGGTTGTTGGTGAAAACTTTGGCATTGTTTTTTTCCCTTGGCTGAGCAAGTGTTTGTTGGCTAACTATTTGTCAGCAGGATGTATTGGTTTCTCCAGTACAGTGTGCCCTCCCTTGCATTGTGACTTGTGATACAGGTGTCCGTGTGTCCTCACTGGGGGTGTGATGATAGTTCCATGCAGAGTTGAAACATGAAAGTGTATTGGAAACGTTCATATGAACATACCCAGGCCATCCCATCCCTTTAAACTTATGCATTGTATTAGTGTACAGGTTATTGTGAGCCTTCAAATTTGCAAGGTGACATTTAGGCAACCACAGTCATTAATGTCTTCACACTAAGCTGTAGAGTAAATTCCAATGTGTGAGAGGTTCAATGGTGACTTGTGAAACATGGCTAGTGATGTGAGTACCTCAGTGTGTTCCTGTCTAGGTGTTGCTATTGTGGTGTATGTGTTGTTTATCCTAGAGGGTTTCTGGGCAGTGTGTATATGAGTTTGATTTTTGTCCTTACCAACAAGTAGTCCATTGCCATACCGTCCATCCTGGAAGTGTTGGTTGATGGTGGTGTGACGGAAGATGAATGCGTCATGTACACTCCCAGGATATTTAGCCACAATGTTGGTGATCAGTCCTTGGTGATCGACTATGGCCTGCACGTTGATTGAATGTGTGTGCTTCCTGTTGCGGTAGAGGTGTTCACTCGCAGCAGGTGGCACAAGGCGTACGTGTGTGCAGTCGATTGCACCAAGGACGTGCGGAAAGCCACTGATGGCGTAGAACCCCTGTTTAGTTTCCTGCTGCTTCTGCACTGTGTTAGGGAAGCAGATGTGGCGGGGTGTCAGGCGAATGATGGCATCCAGTACTTTGGGTAAAAAGGCGGAGAATGAGGGTTGTGATATTCCACCAACCAGGGCAGCAGTTGTCTGAAAGGAGCCACTTGCCAGCAGGTGAAGTACGGCAAGCAGCTTTGTTTCGGTTGGGATAGTGCGTGGAGTCACTAAAGTGGGGGCCAATTGCTGTTCAATAGTTGTCAGCAGCTGCTGAATGGCCTGCCAGTTCAACCGGTACCTCTGGATGATGTCCCGTTCCCTGCGGCCATGCAGGGTTGTTCTTGGGCAGAATATCCTCTCCTGCCTTCTGCGCTGTCTTTGGGGTCCCTGCTGTTGTTGTTGTAGCTGCTGTTGTTGCTGCAGGGCTCTGCGTCTACGTGCACGCTGAAGAAAAAGCACCTCCATGTCTCCCTGTTGCTGCTCTGCTGCTCTGCTGCTCTGTTGTTTGTTCTGTGTGTTCTGATTAAGTACAGGTGTGTTTGCCCCATTTTAACCCCTGCCCTGACCCAGGCGTTAAAATTTCACGATATTCGTGCTTTGCGCCATTTTTTTGCGCCGCCTGCCGCGCAGGAGTGATTTTTGCCCTGAAGCATAAATACGACGCAATGCTGTGTGCGTCTGTTTTTGGACGGGAACGCCTACCCTGCATGTCATTAACGCAGGGCGGGGTGCCGCTTCCAAAAACTGGCGCACATAGCGCCATTTTCCTTGTGCGCCGGATCGGGCGTCAGGGTTTAAATATGGGGCAACGTTTGCGCTGAAAGTGCGTCAAAATTTTTGCCGCACATTCGGTGCAAACGGAGTATAAATATGCCCCGAAGTCTTCCCTCATGTACAATTATAGCTGCTGTGTGGACTTGCAGTGGCGCATCTAAGGCAAGCCTGTCTCCGCCCATATGCATCCCAACCGCGGCCAGTACCAACCACTATGCCAGGGATTAGGTTGAGGTCCTGGCAAGGGTAAGTTTATTCCGATTTGGAGTTAAGGGCATTTTGAAGGGGGCTCAGAGGACTGTGGTTGCTTCCAGCTACAAGATGATGGTGCTTACTGCTGTTGGAAACGTTATTACAGTCTTCACCCCTTGCACTGTGATGCAGTGAGTGAAGTCGGACCCGGTAGGAACTAAAGGGACTGCATTGCGGCCCTGATTAATGTTAGATCCTTTCACAAACAGGTTCGGGACATTTACAATGTACTAAATGATGATAGTTTAGATGCCTTTTTATGAGAGAGACATGGCTGAATGAAAACTCTTGCCCAGACTTGCAGTTCGCTATTCCAGAAAATTATGCAGGGGTCTATCTAGACAGAGTGGGAAAAAGAGAAAAAGAGGGGGTGGAGTTGCCATCGTTTATCAAAAAAGAGTATAAATGTAAAACATTCAAGTTAGATGAATTGCAAAATGTAGAGACCTTGGGCTTTGCTATTGCATTGCACCGACAACACTCCTTTTAACCCCTTCGCTGCCAGGCCTTTTCCCCCTCCTGTGCCGAGCCTTTTTTTGGCTATTTGGGGCAGTTCATGCTTAGGTCCTCATAACATTTTGTCCACATAAGCTATCCATGCCAAATTTGCGTCCTTTTTTTCCAACATCCTTGGGATTCTAATGGTACCCAGAGTTTGTGGTTTCCCCTGGAGGAGACCAAGAAATTTGCCAAAATACAGTGAAAATTTCTTTTTTTTCAAAAAATTTGGAAAAAGTGGCGGCAGAAGGCTTTTGGTTTTTTCCCTGAAAATGGCATCAACAAAGGGTTTGCTGTGCTAAAATCACCAGCTTCCCAGCTTTCAGGAACAGGCAGACTTGAATCAGAAAACCCAATTTTTCAACACAAATTTGGCATTTTACTGGGACAAATCCCATTTTTACAATTTTTTGTGCGTTCAGCCTCCTTCCAGTCAGTGACAGAAATGGGCATGAAACCAATGCTGGATCCCAGAAACCTAAACATTTCTGAAAAGCAGACAAAATTCTGAATTCAGCAAGGGGTAATTTGTGTAGCTCATACAAGGGTTTCCTACAGAAAATAACAACTGAAAAAGAAAAATATTGAAATTGAGGTGAAAAAAAATCACTTTTTCTCTATGGTTTACTCTGTAACTTTTTCCTGCAATGTCAGATTTTCGAAAGTAATATACTGTTATGTCTGCTGGACTCCTCTGGTTGCGGGGATATATAGGGCTTGTAGGTTCATGAAGAACCCTAGGTTCCAAGAGCCAATAAATGAGCTGCACCCTGCAGTGCGTTTTCACTCTATACCAGGTATACAGCAATTTATTTGCTGAAATATAAAGAGTGAAAAATAGCTATCAAGAAAACCTTTGTATTTCCAAAAAGGGCACAAGATAAGGTGTTGAGAAGCAGTGGTTATTTGCACATCTCTGAATTCCGGGGTGACCATACTAGCATGTGAATTACAGGGCATTTCTCAAATAGATGTCTTTTTTACACACTCTCTTATATTTGGAAGGAAAAAATGTAGAGAAAGACAAGGGGCAATAACACTTGTTTTGCTAATCTATGTTCCCCCAAGTCTCCGATAAAAATTATACCTCACTTGTGTGGGTAGGCCTAGCGCCCGCAACAGGAAACGCCCCAAAATGCAACGTGACACATCAAATTTTTTGAAAGAAAACAGAGGTGTTTTTTGCAAAGTGCCTACCTGTAGATTTTGGCCTCTAGCTCAGCCGGCACCTAGGGAAACCTACCAAACCTGTGCATTTTTGAAAACTAGAGACCTAGGGGAATCCAAGATGGGGTGACTTGTGGGGCTCTGACCAGGTTCTGTTACCCAGAATCCTTTGCAAACCTCAAAATTTGGATAAAAAAACAAATTTTCCTCACATTTTGGTGACAGAAAGTTCTGAAAGCAGAGAGGAGCCACAAATTTCCTTCCAACCAGCGTTCCCCCAAGTCTCCCGATAATAATGATACCTCACTTGTGTGGGTAGGCCTAGCGCCCGCGACAGGATATGCCCCAAAACGCAATGTGGACACATCACATTTTTTGAAAGAAAACAGAGGTGTTTTTTGCAAAGTGCCTACCTGTAGATTTTGGCCTCTAGCTCAGCCGGCACCTAGGGAAACCTACCAAACCTGTGCATTTTTGAAAACTAGAGACCTAGGGGAATCCAAGATGGGGTGACTTGTGGGGCTCTGACCAGGTTCTGTTACCCAGAATCCTTTGCAAACCTCAAAATTTGGCTAAAAAAACACATTTTCCTCACATTTTGGTGACAGAAAGTTCTGAAATCAGAGAGGAGCCACAAATTTCCTTCCAACCAGCGTTCCCCCAAGTCTCCCGATAAAAATGATACCTCACTTGTGTGGGTAGGCCTAGCGCCCGCTACAGGAAATGCCCCCAAATGCAACGTGGACACATTACATTTTTTTAAAGAAAACAGAGGTGTTTTTTGCAAAGTGCCTACCTGTAGATTTTGGCCTCTAGCTCAGCCGGCACCTAGGGAAACCTACCAAACCTGTGCATTTCTGAAAACTAGAGACCTAGGGGAATCCAAGATGGGGTGACTTGTGGGGCTCTGACCAGGTTCTGTTACCCAGAATCCTTTGCAAACCTCAAAATTTGTCTAAAAAAACACATTTTCGTCACATTTTGGTGACAGAAAGTTATGGAATCAGAGAGGAGCCACAAATTTCCTTCCACCCAGCATTCCGCCAAGTCTCCTGATAAAAATGATACCTCACTTGTGTGGGTAGGCCTAGCGCCCGCGACAGGAAATGCCCCAAAACGCAACGTGGACACATCACATTTTTTGAAAGAAAACAGAGGTGTTTTTTTGCAAAGTACCTACCTGTAGATTTTGGCCTCTAGCTCAGCCGGCACCTAGGGAAACCTACCAAACCTGTGCATTTTTGAAAACTAGACACCTAGGGGAATCCAAGATGGTGTGACTTGTGGGGCTCCGACCAGGTTCTGTTACCCAGAATCCTTTGCAAACCTCAATCATTGGATAAAAAAACACATTTTCCTCAAATTTTGGTGACAGAAAGTTATGTAATCAGAGAGGAGCCACAAATTTCCTTCCACCCAGCGTTCCCCCAAGTCTCCCGATAACAATGATACCTCACTTGTGTGGGTAGGCCTAGCGCCCGCAACAGGAAATGCCCCAAAACGCAACGTGGACACATCACATTTTTTTAAAGAAAACAGAGGTGTTTTTTGCAAAGTGCCTACCTGTGGATTTTGGCCTCTAGCTCAGCCGGCACCTGTGGAAACCTAGCAAACCAGCACATTTTTGAAAACTAGAAACCCAGGGGAATCCAAGATGGGGTGCCATGTGGGGCTCTGACCAGGTTCTGTTACCCAGAATCCTTTGCAAACCTCAAAATGTGGCTAAAAAAACACGTTTTCCTCACATTTCGGTGACAGTAAGTTCTGGAATCTGAGAGGAGCCACAAATTTCCTTCCACCCAGCGTTCCCCCAAGTCTCCCGATAAAAATAATACCTCACTTGTGTGGGTAGCCCTAGCGCCCGCGACAGGAAATGTCCCAAAACACAACGTGTACACATCACATTTTTTCATAGAAAACAGTGCCTACCTGTGCATTTTGGCCTCTAGCTCAGCCGGCCCCAGGGGGGGCAGAAATGGCCTAAAATAAATTTGTCCCCCCCCGGGAGCGACCCTTGCCTACGGGGTCGCTCCCCCTGTGTGACATTGGCGCCAAAAAAAAAAATCCCCGGTGCCTAGTGGTTTCTGCCCCTTGGGGGCAGATTGACCTACAATCGCCCAATCTGCTCCCAAAGGGGGCAGAAATGGTCTAAATACAATTTGCCCCACAGGGGAGTGACCCTTGCCTAATGGGTCGCTCCCCATCTCTGAAAAAACAAACAAACAAAAAAAAAACACACAAAAAAAAATTGCCCTGGCGCCTAGAGGTTTCTGCCTCCCCGGGGGCAGATCGGCCTAATAACAATAGGCCTATCTGCCCCTAGGGGGGGCAGAAATGGCCTAAAATAAATTTGCCCCCCAACCCCCCCCGTGAGCGACCCTTGCCTACGGGGCCGCTCCACCTGCGTGACATTGGCGCCCCCCAAAAAATCCCCATTGCCTTGTGGTTTCTGCCCCTTGGGGGCAGATTGACCTCAAATTGGCCAATCTGCCCCCAAGGGGGGCAGAAATGGTCTAAATACAATTTGCCCCCCAGGGGAACGACCCTTGCCTAATGAGTCGCTCCCCATCTCTGAAAAAACAAACAAACAGAAAAAGAACACCCCCAAAAAATTTGCCCTGGCGCCTAGAGGTGTCTGCCCCCCCTGGGGGCAGATTGGCCTAATAACAATAGGCCGATCTGCCCCCAGGGGGGGCAGAAATGGCCTAAAATAAATTTGCCCCCCCATCCCCCAAACCCCACCGGGAGCGACCCTTGCCTACGGGGTCGCTCCCCCTGCGTGACATTGGCGCCCAAAAAAATAATCCCCGGTGCCTAGTGGTTTCTGCCCCTTGGGGGCAGATTGACCTAATATCAGCCAATCTGCCCCCAAGGGGGGCAGAAATGGTCTAAATACAATTTGCCCCCCAGGGGAGCGACCCTTGCCTAATGGGTCGCTCCCCATCTCTGAAAAAACAAACAAACAAAAAAAAAACACACCAAATATTTTGCCCTGGCGCCTAGAGGTTTCTGCCCCCCCTGGGGGCAGATCGGCCTAATAACAATAGGCCTATCTGCCCCCAGGGGTGGCAGAAATGGCCTAAAATAAATTTGCCCCCCCCAACCCCCGCCCGGGAGCTACCCTTGCCTACGGGGTCGCTCCCCCTGCGTGACATTGGTGCCAAAAAATCAATCCCCGGTGCCTAGTGGTTTCTGCCCCTTGGGGGCAGATTGACCTAAAATCGGAAATGGTCTAAATACAATTTGCCCCCCAGGGGAGCGACCCTTGCCTAATGGGTCGCTCCCCATCTCTGAAAAATCAAACAAACAAAAAAAAAACACAAAAAGAAAATTTGCCCTGGCGCCTGAGGTTTCTGCCCCCCCTGGGGGCAGATCGGCCTAATAACAAATAACAATAGGCCGATCTGCCCCCGGGGGGGGCAGAAATGGCCTAAAATAAATTTGCCCCCCCACCCCTCCAACCCCCTCCGGGAGCGACCCTTGCCTACGGGGTCGCTCCCCCTGAGAGACATTGTCACCAAAAAAAAGATCCCTGGTGCCTAGTGGTTCCTGCCCTCCTTGGGGGCAGATTGACCTATAATCGGCTGATCTGCCCCCAAAGCTGGCAGAAATGGCCTAAATACAATTTGCCCCTCCAGGGGAGCGACCCTTGCCTAAGGGGACGCTCCCCATCTGTAAAACAACAACAACAAAAAAACTCCCCGGTGCCTAGTGGTTTCTGCCCCCCTTGGGGGCAGATTGGCCTCATAAAAATAGGCCAATCTGCCCCAAAGTGGGGCAGAAATGGCCTAAATATAATTTGCTCCCTATGGGAGTGACCCTTGCCTAAGGGGGGCAGAAAAGGCCTTAAAAAAAAATGCCCCCCTGGGAGCGACCCTTGCCCAAGGGGTCGCTCCCTTATGTCACTTTAAAAAAAAAAAAACACATCCCTCGTGTCTAGTGGGGTTTCAAAAGCCGGATTGCAAGCAATCCGGCTTTTGAAACCCTGGCAGAGACTTCAAAGGGAAGGAAATACATTTCCTTCCCTTTGAAGCCTCTCCGGGCCTTCCCCACGTGATTGAAAGAGAAATGCTGAGCATTTCTCTTTAAATTGCGCTGGAAGCTCTCGGGGAGACCCTGTGACAAATCAGCGCGCAATCGCGCGCTGACATCACAGGGTGGGTGGGGGGGGGGTCGGGGTGTAAGGGGAAGGGCTTCCCCTTCCATCCCTGACTTAGGAGGGTGGGGGGTAGCACACAGAGGGAACGAGAACGCTCCCTCTGGGCTGTGTGCCGAGGACGTAGTGGTTACATCCTCGGCACAGCAGCACTGTGCCGAAGGACGTAACCACTACGTCCTCGGCACAGAAGGGGTTGAAGGGGCACTGGCTTTTTGACCACCAGGTCACCCAGGAGGCTTTGGGGGTCATTCTGACCCCGGCGGGCGGCGATTGCCGCCCGCCTGGCGGGAACCGCCATTTGGCCGCACCGCGGTCAAAAGACCGCTGGTGCAATTCCGACCTTCCCGCTGGGCCGGCGGGCGCTAACAATGTTAGTGCCCGCCGGCCCAGCGGGAAGGGGGCCTGCAACACTGAAGCCGGCTCCAAATGGACCCGTTCCCACCAGCCTCTTTCTGGCGGTGTAAACCGCCAGAAACAGGCTGGCGGGAAGGAGGTCAGAATCCTGCAGCGCTGCCCTGGAGGATTCTCCCAGCCGGGGGAAATCCGGCGGGAAACCGCCGGACCCGGCTGGGCGACCGCGGCTGTATCGCCGCGGTTGGAATGACGAATGAAGCACCGCCAGCCTGTTGGCGGTGCTTCCGTCATTCGCGACCCTGGCGGTCTATGACCGCCAGGGTCGGAATGAGGGCCTTTGTATCCTCCCTCGTCCAAGCCTTAGACCTGAAATTCATTGCTTCTGCTGATTTTAAATCACTGAAAGACTTTAAAATCCACTTGGAGGAGGTGGAGGAGCCATGGACTTCTTGTTTGGTGGAATTTTAGCCTCTCTGAACTTAAGTAAAATTAGGACCTGCCTGACACAGAAATGGTAACACTACTCATGGCATCTTTTTTAACCTTCTGATAAAGGGGAAACTCTCCCCCACTCGTGCCATGGTTGGACCTTTACTGGCTCCCATTCTCCTGGAAGCTGAAAAGAAGGAAGGAATAGAGACCACCTCTTCCTTTGAATGAAACTCGGAGTTAAGGTAAAGTCTCATTCGATGACCATAGGAAGGTCTTGTTAGACTCCAAACTGGTGATTCCAGACTCTGTTGTGGAGGGAGATGTAGTTATTAGTTCTTGGCTGAGGATAGTAGCCGGTGTAGTAGCTTAGAATATCACACAACACTTAAACTAGTTGTTCAACAAGGTGGTTTACTAAGGAGCTGGCGCTGGAAAAATGTGTATGTAAAAATGTTAAAAAGCTTGGTGGTGCCAATATTAGGAAGATTACAAGGGCTGTTATAAACTAGCCTTGAAAAATTATCAGCGGAATCTTAAAAGTGCTTGCTGCATTTTTTACTCTCTGTGCATCAAGGAAGCAGATGCCAATGAGAAGGAGATTTTTAAAATTGTGCCGAGTTTTACGGACCCCAAACCTAATTCCCCATTGGAGCCTACCCTGTCACTTGAGATAATGGCAAATTTTAGACCAGTTTCTTTGCTCCCTTTCTTAGAAAAAACAGTGCACCAACAAATGATGACAATCCTGTCTGAGAATAACCTGCTTCGTCCTTCCCAATCAAGGTTTAGACCCCGCCACAGTACAGAAACTGCTCTTTTAGAAGCATCAGAATACATCAAGTTCAGTTTGGACTCTGGCATTGGTGTTGTCCTAGTGCTTCTAGAACTGTCCACCGCATTTGATAGGTAGATTATAGTATCATGCGTCACAGACTGGAACATCTGAAAGTTACTGGTTCAGTCTTTAATTGGCTTGGTTTCTTTCTTGAGAACCGTGGGCAGGCAATCTGGATGATGCCTTTTGCCTCGAGAACTAAAAGGTTGACATGGGGAGTGCCTCAGGGCTCCTCCCTAGGTCCTACACCATTTAACATACATATGACTCCTTTGGAATATTTGGTGGAGTCCTTTGGTATCAAAGTAATCTCAAGCATGGATAATACACAGCTTTTAATCACATATGATTCTGCAAGGGCAAAGGGTGCTTTTGCATGATGTAAGGTTGCCCTGCTTAAATGGCTAAAGAATAATAAACTGTAGTGCAGTCTGGACAAAACAGAAAGTCTCCTGTTTGGGTACAGTCACCTCTAAGGTTCGAAGGGAGCCTGGCCTAGTAACAGTGCACCACAGCCCCCCACAAAGCGATTGCGAGGAATCTGGGAGTATAGTTTTATTCTCAACTTTCATTCTGCTCCCAGATGTCTGCCATGGTGAAAGCATGCTTTTGAATTTGTTGTATGTTGTGGACATTTCTGAACCTTCTCCCATGTGAGGCACAAGTTACAGTGGTTAGAGCCCTGATCCTGTCCAGGCTGGATTATGCCAAAACATTGTACTTGGGCCTCCCTGGTTTTTGTGATTCAGCACTTGCAAGTTATGCAAAACATGGCGGTGTGCCTATTATTTAAAATTCCTAAGTCCTCTTCAGTTTCCCAGCTGTACAAAAATCTTCATTGGCTGCCAGTTCGCCAATGTATAGAGTTTAAAATCTGATGTTGATGCATAAAGCCTTTGATGATAGTGGCTCTCAGTATTTAAATGAGAGGATTAAGAGCTATTGACCTGGACGGGCCTTGTGCTCTAGCAACACAAGTTTAATCGTGATTCTCCATTTTAAAAAGACAGCACAGAGATAGTGCCTCTTTTACTGTAAAGAAGGCCAACCTATGGAATACTCTTCCTGGGCACTTGAGAACCATCACAGAATGAATCAGAGTTAGAAAAAGCTGAAAAATGTCTAATTTCAACACTAACTGATGGTAGGGCATTTGTGCCTCTCTGCTTCTTACTATCTCCTACATACATGAGTGGCGGGGCACTCTGCTGAGTAGCTGAGTGCTATGCAAATCATTTTCATTCATTCATACGTCCCATTTTATCGAGCACGTTAAGTTGACATAAGATCTGATTGACAATTTCTGCAGGTATTGTTCTCTGTAGCTTCGTTAAACGATCTCTCACAATTGAGTTTTGCAATCTGCAAATAAATCACTCTGAATCTATTTCAGTGGATGCTGTCAAACAACAATCTTCACACGCATGTTTACATGAGTAACTAGGTCCAAATAAGTCATCAATAGGTTTTTCTCTTCTTTTAAAATACCAAATATTACCATTAAAAATTCCTGTACATCTTCTTGAGTGTTTCGGGTAAACTGTACAAATCCATTGCTTATGTGAAGCACAATGTGTTTTACTGCTATCACTTAAGATGTTGTAACAAACCAAACAGCTCAGAGCACTGTGACTTCTGTTTTCTCCACTCAGTTTCATGAACATTGCATTACATAAGGTAATATAAATAGTGCATTTATATCCAAATTGACATAGTAGTTGACACTAGAGTTAAAACAGGAGCACTCGTGAAATGTAGGCTTTAGGCGGGCAGAGAATTATCTTTCTTGAATGAAAGTATATATTAGCTCCTCTGCTGTCTTCTTTGTAGGAAACAGTTTTAACATGTTTCTAATATATTGGAGAATATTTGCATATTCAATATCAGATGCTTGTTGCATATTCTTAAGTAATTCTTTTTATTGGAAGTTTAACCAAATGTTTATGTTTCCAATACTTCCCAAATAATTCTGAGTTTCATCATGGGGAAGTGGCTTGAACACAAGCTGTCCTTTGACTGGTGTAAGTTGCAGTAGACCACGAAACACAATCAAATGATTTCCTCCAAATAGCACATCAAAGTCTGCCCTTAGAATCAGTTGTATTCTCAAGTATACAAAGGCAAGCATTAAGTTTGAGACCGTGCTCACCTCTTCAGAGATTAAAAGTTTTAATTTCATTAGTACTCTTAGAATTTCATGACAAGCTTCAGTGGATAAATTTTGGTACTCACATTTGTTGTCATGTTCCACAGGCAGCATGAGAACTTGATGTAAAGTAATTTGTTTAATGTTGTGTGCAGCTAATCCAGTGGCTGCTGTTACTGTAAACGAAAAATTATACTCTGTAGTCTTCTGTAGGAAAGCAGTGAGAACTTCTATTAAAAAGCTTTTACCAGTGCCAGCTTGACCACTGACATACAATATGTTAGACTTTTGATCCTTGGCGTGGTCTCCCTTAACTTTTTGCCTCTGTTCCCCAGGTTGTTGATGTGTGCTGGACTCTTAATTTACTGTTTTTGTTACTCTGGGCACTTTATCACTGCTAACCAGTCTAATGTACAAGTGCTCCTTTATAAAATTTGTATGTAACTGGCTTATCCATGATTGGCATATTTGATTTATTAGTAAGTCCCTAGTACAGTGCACTAGAGGTGCCCAGGGCCTGTAAATCAAATGCTAGTAGTGGGCCTGCAGCACTGGTTGGGCCACCCACATAAGTAGCTCTGTAATCATGTCTCAGACCTGCCATTGCAGTGTCTGTGTGTGCAGTTTTAACTGTAAATTCGACTTGGCAAGTGTACCCACTTGACAGGCATAAACCTTCCCTTTTCTTACATGTCTGACACCCCTAAGGTAGGCCCTAGGTAGCCCCAAGGGCAAGGTGCAGTGTATGGTTAAGGTAGGACATATAGTAATGTGTTTTATATGTCCTGACAGTGAAATATTGCTAAATTCGTTTTTCACTGTTGCAAGGCCTTTCCCCCTCATAGGTTAACATGGGGGCTACCTTTAAATCTGATTAAAGTGTAGATTCCGTTTTGGAGTGGATAGATATCTGGAGTTTGGGGTCTCTGAGACCACAATTTAAAAATACATCTTTTAGTAAAGTTGATTTTAAGATTGTGTGTTTGAAAATGCCACTTTTAGAAAGTGGGCATTTTATTGCTTATACCATTTCTGTGACTCTGCCTGTTGGTGGATTCCCTGTCTGGGTCAGTTTGACAGTTGGGCTGGTTGCACCTCACACTACACAGTGACACAAAGGGAGCTGGGGTGTAGCCTGCATATCCTGATGAGCCATCTGTGCTAGGAGGGAGGAGTGGTCACTCACACCTGTGCCTGCCCTCACACAATGCAGTCTCCAACCCCCTGGTGAGTATCTGGGGCCTAGCCTGGGCAAGGCAATATTTCACATTCAAAAGAGACTTTACTTTGAAGTAGGCCTACTTCAAAGAAGAAATTGGGTATAAGAAGGGCACCCAAAACCACAGACTTTAGAACACTTCTGGAAACAAGAGGAACCTCTGCCTGGAGAAGAGCTGAAGAGCTGAGGAAGAAGAGCTGACCTGCCTGTGACTGTGCTTTGTGGAGCTATCCTGCAATTGGTGCTTCTGCCAGAGTAAGAGGGCAAAGACTGGACTTTGTGTGCCTTCCATCTTGAGAAGAAATCTGCAAGGGCTTGATTTAGAGCTTGCCTCCTGTTGTTTGAAGTCTCAGGGACAGCAAAGACTTCTCTCTGCCAGCACCTGGAGTCTCTGGAGAGACTCCTACTCTGCCCTGTGGTGCCTATCCAGTTCCTGGGACCCTGAAAGGAGAATTTGGCAGCCTAAGGACAAGGAAATCCATGCAGAGAGCGCCGTGCGGGGAAAAGATCGGCGCGACTCCGATCTGCGGCTGAAGAAATGACGTGCTGCCGGCTCCGCAGCTGAGAAACAACGCTCGCAGGAAATGCGCCCGAGGAATCGACGCATGGAGCAGAAGAAACAACGCACAGCATCGCTGACGGATACCACAACCCGCGTTATGGGGTTTTCGGATCATCGGGCGGTTGGATTTCCGACTCAAGTACTGCTGTGCGTGGAAAAACAACACAAGGCCTGTCCGGACCCGAGAGTGCTGACCAGATCTACGCACCGCTCTCCTGCAGAGAGAAGAAATGACGTGCCCCAACCCGGTGAAAGGAGAAACGACGCACAGTCCCACTCGTAAATGGAATCAACGCCTCGCAAACCCTTTTTGAAGCACACTCGCCTGTGCAGGGTTATTGTTGTTGCTCACCAGGTACATTTTCACGCTAGCAGCGCTAGTGTGTGTTTAAAACTACTTAAAGACTTTTTTTGCATTTTTATTGATAACTTGACTTATGTATTGTGGATTTTTGTCATTTTGGTCTTGTTTTGTTTAGATAAATATTTCCTATTTTTCAAAACTGGTGTTGTGTCATTTTGTAGTGTTTTCATTAGGTTACTGTGAGCAAAGAAGGCTAGCCCTTGAGGAGAGGAAGTTATCGATGGCTCATGAGCTTAGCTTGAGAGAGATGGATCATAGAAGCCAGCCCAGTAAAGATGGTGGCAGCAACCCTACAGTGCAGCCTGAGAGGAGGGTGCACATTGACCTTGTGAAAGATTACAAGAGGGAGGATGACATATACTTGTGGTTCAAGGGGTATGAGTCTGCTCTCCACATGAATCTGGTCCCTGAAACTCATAGGGGAGCGGGTCTGTGGAAGCACTCTGAGGTAGAGGGGAGGGATACACTGACAGGCTTAGCGATGCTCAGAATCTCACCTACTCTAGCATGAAGGATGCCTTGCTTGCAAGGTATGGTCTTACCCCTGAGCAGTACAAGGATAAGTTTAGGTCCTACAAGAAGAAGGAATCCCAAACATGGTTGGAATGTGTGGATTCTTATTGCAGGTCACTGGATGGTTGGGTGAAGGGCAGTAAGGTAACTACGTATGAGGGACTTTACAATCTGATTGCTTGGGAGCACTTGTACAGTTTATGTTTTCCAGAGCTGTGCCGGCACCTGATTGATAGCAAGCTGACTGACCCCAGGAAGCTTGCTCAGGAAGCGGACTGCTGGGAGAGCACCAAGGTCCAGAAGAGGTATGGGGGAGACCAGGCCAAGGGTGGGCAGGGTCCCTCTCAGAAGAAAGGGTGGATAAGAGTAAACAGGGGGAGTTCTCTAAAGGGCTCCAAACTGATTCCCAGGGTGAGGATTCCCAACCCCCCAGTGAAAGGAAGCCATGGTTCTCCAAAGGGAAGCCAGTGGCAGGTGGTCCCCCACGTAAGTGCTATGCATGTGACCAGGTGGCTCATGTGAGGGGGTATCCCAAATGCCCAAAAAGTACACCAGCACCCACTGGTGCAATGTCCCAGGGTTTGGTCAGTGTAGCGCTTGGGAAGGAGTTGGTTTCAGGTGGGTGAGATGACCCTTGTCTCACTAGGGGACAGTGAGATGTTCCAGAGAACCCTAGTGCCTGAAAACACTAAGAAGTACAGACAGTGGTGACCATTAATGGACAGAAGGTGGAGGCTCTGAGAGACACAGGAGCCAGTGTGACTACAGTGAGGAGTCAGCTGGTTTCTGAAGAGTAGATAGATTCCCGGGTACTTCACCAAGTATTTGAAGTAGACAACTCAGAGCACCTGTGCAGAGTGGCACAGGTTCCCTTTGAATGGGGGGGGGTCTCAGGTTCCTTGAAGGTAGCTGTGAGTCCGACCATGCCTGTTGATTGTTTGCTAGGCAATGACCTGGAGGATTCCCCTTGGAAGGAGGTGGAACACAGGTCTCACTTGGAGATGTTGGGTCTGCCTGGGTGAAGATGCATATCCACCCGAGCAATGGCAGCCCATCAGGGTAATCAAGAGTTCCTGGAGCCTGAAACAGTGGCCCAGGGGACCGCCAAGAAGAGGAAGAGCAGGGGGCGCGGGAAACCAGCCCCAGAAGTTCCCATGGTCCGGGAGGAGGCTGAGCCTGAGGGTGACACCCAGGAGCCTACAGGGGAACAGGTGGCTGAACTGGGGAAGGTCCCTGAGCTGTCGCAGTGGCTGCAGGAAGGGGGGGCCCACCAGGGAAGCATTCTGTACAGAACAGAAGTCATGCCCTACTTTGGAGGGTTTGCGGCAGCAGGCTGCAGACCAGGAGGCTGACAAGGAGCCAGGATCACATCTGATTTATTGGGAGGATGACCTGTATAGCGAGCCTAAGGTTCCTGAGCCTGGATCAGCCCGTGTGCTGGTGGTACCCTAGTGCTTCAGGGCCTTCCTACTGGGGATGGCTCATGATGTGTCTTTAGCTGGACATGTGGGGCAGGACAAGACCTTTGAGAGGCTTGTCACCCACTTTTACAGGCCCTTAATGCGCAGGCACTCAGATGCACATTGCAGGTCTTGTCAGACTTGTCAGGCAAGTGGCAAGAGTGGGAGGAAATGTAAAGCTCCCCTCCAGCCTTTACCTGTTGTTAGTATTCCCTTTGGGAGGGTAGGCATTGACATTTTGGGGCCTCTGGATCCCAAGACAGCCATGGGCAACAGGTTTATCCTGGTCTTGGTGGACCATGCCACCCGGTACCCAGAAGCCATTCCTGTGAGATCAATCACTTCCCCTGTGGTAGGTCGTGCTTTAATGGGGGGTTTTACCCACATGGGGTTCCCCAAGGAAGTGGTATCTGATAGGAGTACCAACTTCATATCCACGTATATGAAATCTCTGTGGAAGGAGTGTAGGGTAACCTACAAGTTCACCACCCCTTACCACCCCCAAAGGAATGGTCTGGTTGAGAGATTCAACCGCATCTTGAAAGGCACGATCATGGGCCTATCAGAGCCCTTAAGGCAGAAGTGGGACATCCTCTTGCCGTGCCTTCTGTTCGCCTTCAGGGAGGTGCCTCAAAAGGGACTTGGGTTTAGTCCCTTTGAGCTGATTTATGGCCACCCTGTGAGGGGACCTTTGAGTCTGGTTAAGGAAGCTTTGGAGAAAGCTCCTAGTAAACCCCCCACCCAGGATGTATTCGGTTACATTCTGGCTTTGAGAAACCAGACTGCCCGCTTCAGGAGTCTCGCTCAGGTGAACCTGGAAGCAAGCCAGGAGGACATGAAACGCTGGTATGACCAGAATGCCACTCTGATCGAGTTTCAACCTGGACAAAAATAGTGGGTGATGGCACTAGTGGAACCTAGGGCACTCCAGGATAAGTGGACTGGGCCATATGAGGTGGTGGAGCGCTAGAGTGAAGTCACCTACCTGGTGGACTTGCGGTCTCCTGTCTTGCTTGTTGCACTGCAGTCTCTACCTTATTCATGGCAATGACAGCTTCATTTTCAATAATTGGTTGCCTAAGGGGATCTTGACTTAGAGGTCCTGAAAGACGGCTGCTTTGTGAACTCTCATTAGCAATGTCAGCAGCAATAGTTTCTTCATGTTCAATCTCATCGTTTAACATTTTCAAATAGTTGGAAAATACTGAATGCTGTCTTTTGCAGCATTGAAGGAATCTTTCTACCATTCAAACTCACTGGGTAATTCTGATTCAGAAAATGTCTTGAACAGTTATAGTAGTGCCAAATAGAAGAACTCTCTTATATCAGGAGACTAGCAACTACGTTTTCTGTGGTTGACCCTGCTGCCTTCCGTGTGTCGTAGAAGACAACGGTTGTAACCAACTACTACAAATTTCTCTTCATCTGCACTTTCTGTTACATTGTTTCTATATCTTTAGCGTTGAACTACTTCATAAAGAAACCTTCTTGGGTTGTAAGTATCCAACATATTTCTTGTGACAATATCTGTACTTTCTGGGATAAACTTTGTGAGATACTGAATTTCTGGAAAACACTTCAACATTCTACTCTATTTTGAGTGCTTTCAAAGCCTAGATTTCCCCAAACAATCCCTCTTGGCTTTTAGTATAAACTAGCTGAGCTTAGTCAGTCACAGCACTCATGGGAACCACTTTCTCTGTGTAAAAGCATCTTCAAATTGAAGCTGTACAATTTTTGTTTCCCAAATGCTTCAGTAGAAATCTCCTTTCACATCTCCTGCATCTCCATCTTCTCTGAGTTTGTAATATATGAAGTCATATAATGAGCAACAGCTATGGAGCTGTCTGCCACAAACTGAATATCCAGATTGGCATTCCACATTTGAGAATCACTGGATTTTAGTCATTACTGTATTTGGAGGCCATTGTTCTTCTCAGGTTGTATATGTTTTCAATGGTTTTCGAGTAAGCACATGTCTCACTGCAAATAAAAAAGTTGTTCACTCTTCCTTTGGAAATTATGGGCCTTGGAAAATCACACAGCAGTTTGTGTAAACGTTCCTTTAGCCCTGTATGTTTGCTGACAGTACATCCCACATTTATATGTTTGAAAGTACATATCTTGCTGTTTCAGACCTTTTTCATCATGTGGGATGGCAGAGTCATCACTTTCATTTCCAAGATTTGGTACATCTTATATCCATAACAGCATGTGAATGTGAGGAGTATCTCGTGCTGGGTACTCTTTAAGCAAAAACAAATCAGTAACTTCTCCAAGAGGAGGATTTGTTTTGTTGCAGATGAAGAATAGCATGGCTTGAAAACAAACTGTGCTCAAATTATCTATAAACAGTAGCAGGATCCAAAGAGCAAAGTTCTTCTGGTGTCTTTTGGTGTCTTCAAATTGATGTCCTTAATATTTGACTTTGCTTCTCTCAAAGAGTCAAGTAAGTCATCCCATGCATACTCTGCACAACTGAGTATCATGAACCAAGTGGGCCCTCTTAAATTTCAAAACATAAATTTCAGTTTACCCTGACAACTATACCAATACTCGTTGGCATGCCATCAAATTTATCAAATTGTATTTCAACTTTTTTATCCTTTCCATTAATTTTGTGAACCAATTCTTTTGTAGAGAGATTTTGCATAGTAAGTCCTGTCTTCAGTATGGCTTACAGACAAATTACTTTCAAATAACAGGTAGAATATATATGGAATATATTAGGAATATATTAACAAAATCTAGGGTCCTCTGAATATAATCTGGTTGACTTGTACTCAGCTGCTGGTATTTGTATGGGTCAATCATCATACCCTCCCACCTACTCCAGTTGGAAACAGATGCGGAAAACAGCAAGCATCTAAACTTTTTTTCCAACAGGCTCATTTGAGCTCTTTTTGCTTGTTTCATTTGAAACAGATCAATAGTGTTGTCAATAACTTCTTTCGAATTAAGTAGATGGATATGATAGTGTTCAAATATTTCTTCTGATTTAGTACTATCCACTTTTTCAATCTGCCAACTTGATGGTAACATTTTATCCTCCATACAACTTCAATGTCCAAAACATCTACATCTTTGTAATATATATAATTTTGTTTCAGATAACATGTAGCTTTATTTTTACTTTATTAACACCCACTAGCTCTTGACAGATTTTTTTGTTTTTGGTAGGCACAATATTTACTAGAATGATATCCTCTCTCTCTATACCCACAGTTTCAATATCCCATGTCAAATGTAAAGGTAAGTAGTAGTAATAAATCATTGTAGAAAATGTTGCATACAGGAGCATGGCTAGGCCTTCCTTGTACCTCTTCAGCTATCTCTTGCTCTACACGTCTAGGAAACATCTCCTCTTTTGCACTAGGAATACCATCTTTTACCTCATAGCATCAACCAGTTGTTTCAACTGCTTGCACTAATGTGTTCTCTTAGAAGCAGCTTTCTTCATGTAAAAAAGCTCAATACTAGATGCATGCTTGCATTCTCCTCTGAAAATTTTACAAAAAATGTTTCTATTTACAAGTCTTTTTTTGGCTTCTTCTCTCCATAGAAAACACAGTTTTATACAGTGTTCTCTTTCTGTTCAGTATCAATATAAATAGTTTAAATTTCAGGGCAAATGCTTTATCAACTACAATCTCAATATTGTTTTCTTGCTAGAGTGCTTCCCTTCTCCTTTTATACTGCCTCATAGTTCATACCAAATTCTGTATTACCCTAATACAAAACATTCTGACTCGTAATTCCGTAAATTTTATTCTGTCTTCTTGTTAACGTATCTGTTTTCTTATAAGATATATTGGTTGGATGTCACTCATTATGAGTTTGGCAGTTGGACCGCCAGACTGCCAGACCACCATTGTGGAGGTTCCAAAAAGACTGCCATGTTGGCGGTCTTACAGAGTGACATATTACGAGTCAAACAGGTAGGACTGCCAACCGCCAACCAAAAAAAGCCAGACTGGCAGTGGCATGGAGGCCCAGAAATAGACGGTCTGACCTCCAGCTGCGACAGCACAGCAACCAACAACTGACCGTATTACAAGTCTAAAATCACAATGGTGGGAACCCATGGAGGTTAGCTAATGGTGGTCCGCACCATGGTCACTAAAGTAATACACAACGGCACATTTAATGGATTTGAAAACAACACAGCTGACATACCTTGCCACATTTGATACACCTGGAAAGGATACTATAAAATACCTCCCTTCACACACCACAATCCTTTGCATTTACATTGCAAAACAACAAAGCCCAAGCACCATTTTCTTGTATAGTACATAGCTTAGGCACCCCTTTTTCCACCATCACATTAAACACCCTGAACACACCTTTGCCCATTCACACCCTATTTCACTTCCCCTCTTTAGTAAGTCACTCCCACCCAATGCTTTGTTCCACCAGGTCACATTCCAAAAAATCTCCATTTCTCTGAAGACGATTTAAGAGTTAAGAGTCATGGTCGATTAAATCATAAGAGTAGAGCCACAGTTGCTTGAAACACAAGTCCAGTAAATGTCTCTCAGTAGGACAATGGAAATGTGGGAGAGGATTGTCGACAGACTGAATGCTGTAGGCACCACCCTTCGCACATGGGGGGACATCAGAAAGAGGTGGAACGACTTCAGAGGCAAGATCCATTCCTTGGCCTCCAGGCACCAGCTGCAGGTCAAGAAGACTGGTGGTGGCCCTGCCACTGCCCCATTATACCTCTTTCCCTAGGAAGAGAAGGTCTTGGCCATCCTGCAACCTGAGATCTGGATAGGAATATTGAGGGAAGTGGAGTTTGGTAAGTCACAACACTAAAAAGGTCACCGAAATGCTGTGTCATGCATGCCCACAGCACACCTTTTCCATAATTTACTTTTACCCCACTCACCAGCCCAGTGTTCTACCCTCCAAATGCTCCTGTATATGAACTCCCAATTGAAGTGTACCCACTTGGGAGTTACCTCTATGTATAATGTTTGTAGTGCAGGTGGTGATAGGACTGCAAATTCCTGGAGGCACTGCCACTGTATCTCCAACCATCAGCCCAGTGTTCACTGCTACAAATATCCTTGTCTATCAAGTCTCGAATGACGTCTACTCACCTGGGGGTTCAAATGTGTATAGTGTGTGTACTAGAGGGACTGACAAGACTGTGACTCCCAGCAGGCACTGTTTCTGTAACTCCAAATACCAGCACAGTGTTCTCTTCTCCAAAGACCCTTTTGGTAATCTCTCAAATGAAGTCTACCCACCTGGGGGAACAACATTTGAATGGTGTGTATACTACAGGGACTGACAGGACTGCACAGGCCAAGAAGGTTCTGTGTCTGCGAATACAACCACCAGCCCAGTGTTCACTGCAACAAATACCCTTGTCTGACAAGTCTCAAATGAAGTCTACTCACCTGGAGGTTCACATATGCAGAGTGTGTATACTAGAGGGACTGACAAGACTGCAAAACACAACAGACACTGTTTCTGTTAACTCCGAACACCAGCACAGTGTTCTCTTCTCCAAAGACCCTTTTGATAATCTCTCATATGAAGTGTACTCACCTGGGAGAACAACATTTGTATAGTGTGTTTACTACAAGGACTGACAGGACTACAAAGGCCAGGAAGGCCCTGTGTCTGGGAATCCAACCACCAGCCCAGTGTTCACTTCTACAAATAGCCTTGTCTGGAAAGTCTCAAATGAAGTCTACTCCCCTGGGGGGTTCACATATGTATAGTGTGTGTACTACATGGACTAACAAGACTGCAACTCTCAGCAGGCACTGTTTCTGTAATTCCAAACACCAGCACAGTCAATCCTTGTACAAATACCCCTGTCTCTTAAATCACAAATGAAGTGTACTCACCTTGGAGGATGAAATTGGTCACGTGTGTCAAGTACCTAGACTTCCCTGGCTACAACTCACAGGAGGCACTGTTATTCAGACTGCAAGCACCAGAACAGTGTACATACGATTAAGGAGCACCGTTTCCCAGCTCTCACTGTGGTTACTCAGATGTGTGGATTTAGGTTGCCCAAACTCATCTAGTAAAGAAGAACAAAATGAATTCTAAACACCATGGGTGATGTAAATTGTCACTTGTGTAGTAGAGGCAGTGACATGACTCTGACTCCCAGGAGGTACTGTTTTTCCAAATAGGAATAAACCACACTAGTGGTCACTTGATCAAATACGCTTCCCTGAAAAGTCACATTTGAGAGTCACTCCCCTCCTAGTGAGCTGCATACAGATCATGCCCAACTCTGAGATGTGTCTGGCTACCTAGCTCCATCCTGACCTACTAACCCAAAATTAAATCATTGAGGACAGACAGGACAGCCTACCGAGTGTGCTAAACAATGATCCAAAAGGCTGAAAGAGGCATAACCAGATTGGTATTGGCAGCAAACACACTAGCACTGTTCTAACCACGTGATACTACAAATTCCTCTTTCTGCCTGTATCACATTCAACTAGGCCTCAAAATGGCCAACAATTTAACTTGCATGGTCACTGTGTGGCCTGCACTGGTAGCAAGTTGACACTCCTAGGCCACTCCACAAAGGGACAATGTATTGCACGTCTCAGCAGCTGTGACAGGCAAGGAGAGCTGGCATGCTCCACAAATGCTATGTCAAAACAACCATTACCATGTGCACCTGTCACAATATGTTTCCATGCTGGATAACTGTTTATTAGATCTTATTGAAATGCCACTGTAAATGATTGGAGGTAGATGTCACAATGCAACCAGAAACCTGTTATCTTTCACATCAACAGGGCATGCTGCCACTGTCATACAGAGGACTGCCACAACCACCTAGGATGAAGTCCTCAAGTGATAACAACACTTTTGGACAACTGGACATGGAAGACGGTTCTGGCCCGTCTGGGCAACCTGGTCAGACGCCACCAGTGAGTCTCACTGTGGTGACTTCAACACCTCCCAGCCCAGTTGCCTCAACATCATGGGAAACCAGGCACCCCCCAACCTGTGCCCATAGAACACTGACAACTATCTTGTGCCCCCAGTCCAGGATCCCAAGTAGCAGCATAACATCTCTGACAATGATGATCCATTAGTCAGTGGGAGAGGACACACTGTGGCAAAGGGACAGGTCCATGGGGGTAGGGTGCGTAGGAGAGATGCTATGGGCCAATGGGGTGAGGCCATTGGGGATGCTCCTGGGCTGGACACCATCAGCCCTGTCTTGGGGGTGTATCAGGAGTCTCAAGGCATGATGGGCCAGGTACTAACTGAACTCTGTAAAATGAAGCAGTTGCAGATGGAATTCTTACAGAAAGGGTGTACACAGTTGGAGGGTCACAATATCACATGGCCTCCCTAACAGGTGTGCTGAGTGACATCAACGCCACCCTGAGCAGAGAATAACAGCAAGACTCCACCCCTCCCCTTGGCATGTCTATACCCGTACCTCAACATCGGTGCAAGCCACTGGAAAGGAGGCCATGCCAGTGAAAGAACCAGACACCCCTGCCTCTGTAGCAGCAGATCACCCCGCCCATGCAAGCACGGACATCAAAGAAAGTGTCTGGGAGGTACGGATGGCAAGACACCTACCACTGCCAGCAAGAGACATCTTCCCAAATTACCTCTTTTGTGTGCCACTTGTTCACACGGTTGACTGTTCTTCAGCCACCTTCCATTTCCAATGGGAAGAGTACGCTGGACTTTGGACTTACAATGCTGTGGCATCTACTACAATGATTTCATCTACCATGACTGAAACCTTCACTATTATGTTCCGTCACATACCTTATCTTTCTTCTCTGCATAGATTTTCAATAAATACATCCTATCACAAAGTCTGTGACTACTTGCTTCTGTTTCAAATTTAGCTATATAAAGATGTAAGACCATGTGAAGCAAATTATGAATACACAAGATACCAGTGCAAGGAGAGATGTGTTAGAGGTACAGTGTCCTGCTATGGATTACAACAAACACACACAACCACTTTGGTGCAAGTGTCTGGTCACACCAAACAGTTTATTCTACTGTACAGCACATAAGCTGTTGAAATGTCTGAACCATCATAGAGAAGAATAGCTAGCTCAAACTGTGTCAAGGTACACATACCAAGGTACAGCCCCTCAGAGCACAGAAGGAAGGGCCTTGTCGTACATTGGCCTGTAGAATAGGCAAACAGAAAAGTGTATGGTGAAACTAGCTAGAGCTTTATCACATACCACACCAAAGCAATACAACATCACACACCCCAAGGTACAGATAGAGGGTAGTACCTGATCGCAAGCACATCATGATCCAATTACCATGTATCTGGTGGTATGACACAAACATATATCAGTGTTCTGCCACAGACACTGTGGCTGCAATGATGAAACACATCTACATGCAGGTCATACCAAAAGAGTGTTTAGCCTATGTGAAGGGTGAATGTCTTGCATGCACACAATATCAGCAGATTCCATGGCAAAATGTTCACACAAATGATGTAATCAGTCACCACATGTAGGAAGGTAGCCTCTTTCTAGCCTTGTTACCCCCACTTTTGGCCTGTTTGTGAGTATATTTCATGGTGTTTTTACTGTCTCAATGGGATCCTGCTAGCCAGGGCCCAGTGCTCATAGTGAAAACCCTATGTTGTCAGTGTGTTTGATATGTGTCACTGGGATCCTGCTAGCCAGGACCCCAGTGCTCATATGTTTGTGGCCTATATGTGTTCCCTGTGTGGTGCCTAACTGTATCACTGAGGCTCTGCTAACCAGAACCTCAGTGTTTCTGCTCTCTCTGCTTTTAAAATTGTCACTGCAAGCTAGTGACTAATTTTACCTATTCTGATTGGCACACTGGAACACCCTTATAATTCCCTAGTATATGGTACCTAGGTACCCAGGGTATTGGGGTTCCAGGAGATCCCTATGGGCTGCAGCATTTCTTTTGCCACCCATAGGGACCTCAGACAATTCTTACACAGGACTGCCACTGCAGCCTGAGTGAAATAAAGTCCATGTTATTTCACAGCCATTTTACACTGCACTTAAGTAACTTATAAGTCACCTATATGTCTAACCCTCACTTAGTGAAGGTTAGGTGCAAAGTTATTTAGTGTGAGCGCACCCTGGCATTAGCCAAGGTGCCCTCACATTGTTCAGGGCAATTTCCCCGGACTTTGTGAGTGAGGGGACACCATTACACGTGTGAACTACATATAGGTCAATACCTATATATAGCGTCACCATGGTAACTCCGAACATGGCCATGTAACATGTCTAGGATCATGGAATTGTCCCCCCAATACCATTCTGGTATTGGGGGGACAATTCCATGCATCCCCAGGGCTCCAGCATAGAGCCCGGGTACTGCCAAACTAACTCTCCGGGGTTTTCTCTGCAGCTACAGCTGCTGCCAACCTTCAGACAGGTTTCTGCTCCCCTGGGGCGTGAGCAGCCCAGTCCCAGGAAGGCAGAACAAAGGATTTCCTCTGAGAGAGGGTGTTACACCGTCTCCCTTTGGAAATAGGTGTTAAGGGCCTGAGAGGAGTAGCCTCTCCTGAGCTCTGGAAATGCTTTGAAGGGCACAGATGGTGCCCTCCTTGTATAAGGCAGTCTACACTGGTTCAGGGATCCCCTCAGCCCTGCTCTGGCGTGAAACTGGACAAAGGAAAGGGGAGTGACCACTCCCCTGACCAGCACCTCCCAGGGGAGGTGCCCAGAGCTCCTCCAGTGTGTCCGGACCTCTGCCATCTTGGATGCAGAGGTGTGAGGGCACAATGGACACCTCTGAGTGGCCAGTGCCAGCAGGTGACGTCAGAGACCCCTCCTGATAGGTGCTTACCTTTCTCTGTAGCCAAACCTTCTCTGAGGGCTATTTAGGGTCCCTCCTGTGGGTTTCTCACCAGATAACGAATGCAAGAGCTCACCAGAGTTCCTCTGCACTTCCCTCTTCGACTTCTGCCAAGGATCAACTGCTGACTGTTCCAGGACACCTGCAAAACCACAACAAAGTAGCAAGAAGACTACCAGCAACATTGTAGCGCCTCATCCTGCTGGCTTTCTCGACTGTTTCCTGGTGGTGCATGCTCTGAGGGCTGTCTGCCTTCACCCTGCACTGGAAGCCAAGAAGAAATCTCCCATGGGTCGACGGAATCTTCCCCCTGCCAACGCAGGCACCAAACTTCTGCATCACCGGTCCTCTGGGTCCCCTCTCATCCTGATGAGCGTGGCCCCTGGAACACAAGAGCTGGCTCCAACTTTCCTTCTCTCCAACTTTCTAAAAAGTTTCTGAAAAGTTTCTGAAAACTTTTTAAAGTTTTCAAAAGTGTGAAAAAGTTTTTCTCTGTTCTTTCAAAAGTTCTAAAAACTTTTTTCTCTCTAATTTCCTAAACCTTTTCTGTCATGTCTGCAGTAGAGCTTACTCCCACAGTTTTCCAGGCAACATATGGGAATCTAAACTTTAAAAGTTTGAGTGGTCTCTGCATTGAAAGAGGTTTAGCAATTGGTAAGAATCCTACAAAAGATCTTCACCTTAGCCTTCTCCTAGAAAGTGACCAGAACCAGTCTGGCCCATCCCAGGATCAGGAGGTAAAGGAGGGGGGGTACCCAGTCAGACTCAGAGGAGTGCCCTGAGGTTGCTGGGGAGGGTTCTTCCAAGGACCTGTCAACTAACAGGCCATCTAGTGACACTGGTAGTGGGAGGGGGTCACACATTAGTAGGGCACCTTTCACTCCTAAAGGCCAGGTTACTAGAGTCCAGTCAGTTAGGGACAGGTCCAACTCTGCCAATTTCCACATAACTTCTGTGTCTCACAATTCCCAAAGCCTCCCACCCTGAGGATAACTTAATGGAAAGGGAATTCAGAAAGCTGAGGTTGGAAGGCTGAAGCTTAAACAGCAGCAGCTGGCCTTAGACAGGGACTCTCTGGATGTAGAAAGGGAAAGGCAGAGGTTGGGGTTAGTTCCCCATGGTGGCAGCAGCAGTGTTTTTGATAGCAATCCTGTTAGAGAGCAAGATTCCAGAAACCTGCATAAGATAGTCCCCCCTTACAAGGTGGGGGATGACATTAACAAGTGGTTTGCTGCACTTGTGAGGGCCTGTATGGTGCAGTTGGTCCCTCAAAGGTAGTGGGCTGCTATCTTGTGGCTAACTTTCACTGGTAAGAGTAGGGATAGGCCCCTTACTGTCAGAGAAAGTGATGCTAATAACTACAAAGTTTTGAAGGATGCACTCTTGGATGTATTTGGCTTAACCACTGAACAATACAGGATTAAGTTCAGAGACACCAGAAAAGTGTCCTCTCAAGACTGGACAGACTTTGTACACTGTTCAGTGGAGGCCTTGGAGGGTTGGTTACATGGTAGTAGGGTGACTGACTATGAAAGCCTGTATAATCTAATCCTGAGAGAACATATTTTCAACAATTGTGTGTCTGATTTGTTGCACCAGTACTTGGTAGACTCAGATCTGACCTCTCCCCAAGAATTGGGAAAGAAGGCAGACAAATGGGTCAGAACAAGAGTGAACAGAAAAGTTTATACAGGAGGTGACAAGGATGGCAAGAAGAAGATGGTGTGAAATCTCAGGATAAACATGTGGATAAGGGTAAAACTAAAGATCCTTCTTCAAATCCTAAACACTCTTCAGGGGTGGGGATAAATCAACGTCTTCCTCTCCTTCACAACCCACACACATTAAAAAGCCTTGGTGCTATGTGTGTAAAAATAAAGGCCATAGGCTAGGGGATAAGTCCTGCCCAGGTAAACCCCCTGAGCCTACCACCACTAATAAATCAAACTCTAGTGCCCCTAGCAGTAGTAGTAATAGTGGTGGGACTGCTGGCAACAGTCAAAACAAGCATTTGCAAGGCAATGAGTCTCGCATTTGCTCGAGTTAGAGCTATTAGCATTGTAAACTCCTAACTGTACTTTTCTTGCCACGTAAACTGAAAATGAAAAGTAATACAGTTTCACATAAGCGAGGAAATTCAAAGCTCCACAGCATCAGCGTGAAGCAGCACACAAAAGGAAAAAGAAGTTTGCTTGCAGTCAAACGAATCGGCAAAAGTGCAATTAGCCATGCAACAGTGGCGATGTCCAAGGCATAAGTAAACCTCCCCAAGGAGGGACAAGTGTAAAGCATTTACCAATGAAAAGAAAGGATCTTTGAAGGGAAAGCCCATGAATGAGTGATAGTGATGGGCTGCGGTGGGCGTGGTTGAAAGCCCAGATACATACCAACACGTCGAAAAGAAGTGCTTGTGCGCTGCAATGCTCGACCTAAAAAACAGATGTCTGCTTAAATAGGATTCCCAAGGGTGTCTTCGTTCTAGCTATTCATGCCACCAATGTTTGTGTTTTTCTAGTATGGTCTTCTGTAAACAAACCCTGGAGATCCAGTAGTATTTAGAAGCAGTCTGCCTATTACAGCCCTGGCACTGTTGAAAGAGATATTCTCTCCTATTCAGTCACCAGCAATTGCGTTTAAACGCAAAATGTACACCTTGCAACTTGGAAGGAAGGAGAACCATGGTAGCCTCACAGAACCACATTTCATGCACAAGAATGACCAACACAACCATGGTATAAAGATTTTGTGCAGTACAAACATTAAAGTGTGCTCATTATTGTATAAGGTGACGCTTTCAAATGAAAACTGCTAGTGAAAAAAATGAAACTTTTCTTTAAAAAACATAATCCTTTTTCCAAAACCCTTGCAACCCAAAACATCTGTTGCAATTACACAATTTTGAAAGACTGTCAAATGGCTCATGAATTGAATTGTACACACATATTCCATTCAACAACCGAAGATCACTGACTAGTGAAAGTAACTACTAATTTGATGTATGAAGATTTGAGCAGCACATGTTAATAATATCTACCCTCTGTTTGGAGGTTTGATGAGTAACTTGGTAGAAAGTAATGTGTCTTTCGTATTCTGCGTGCGGTTTCACAATCGTACGTTGTGAAATCCACTGTTTCCTTTGGAAAAGAAAACTATGGGGGTCATTACAACCCTGGCGGACGGTGTTAAAGCGGCGGTAAGACCGCCAACAGGACGGCGGTAAAAAAATTTGAATTATGACCGTGGCGGAAACCGCCAACAAAGACACCCACTTTAACACTCCGACCGCCACAGCGGTACAGACAAACAGCGTGGCGTTCACCGCCAACAGACAGGCGGAAGACAATGTACCGCCCACAGTATTACAACCTACCAATCCGCCACCTTTTCCGGGGCGGATTCACCACGGATAAAAAAACGGCAGAAACAGCCATTTCAAAGGGAAAACGCCCACCTCTACACACTCCACGAGAAACGACGACACCATGGAGCCGGAACTCCATGTTCTTCCTGCACTAGTCTTCCTGCTCCTATACGAGGATCATCAACGCCGGCGGCGAAGACAACGGGGAGTACTGCACCTACGACATAGGGGAGGGGGAGGCTAAATACAGGGACACACACACGCAACACCCCCAACCCCACCCCACCCTCACCCACTACAACACACACATCAATGCATATCCAAACATTACAGTAACAACCCCCAACCACCCCGGAAGAATGCAAAGACCAAAGGAAATGAGTGGAACTATTGTAATATATCAAAATACAGTAACCAAATAAATACATATATATTTACACATTAAACAAATTATACACCACGATTAGTAGTGCAGGTAATGCACCATTCATTGTCCGTGGATCATTGGGCCCAAAATGCATGGGCGAGGCCCACACTAGATACCTGATCAAAACGGAGAGAACACTGCAGGGGCATCAGATAGAAATACAACAGGCACCTCAGGGGCAAGGGAAGGGGGGGCACTTCAGCCGGATGAGTGCACCACGCCAGATCCACGAGGGGGCTCCATGCCCATTGATGTATCCTGGGGAGTGCAAAGCCACATTCTCTCAAGTCTCTACAGTGGGTGGGTTGCCCACTGTACCATCCTGGGGAGTGCAAAGCCACAGTCTCTCAAGTCTCTACAGTGGGTGGTTTGCCCACTGTACCATCCTAGGGAGTGCAAAGCCACAGTCTCTCAAGTCTCTACAGTGGGTGGTTTGCCCACTGTACCATCCTGGGGAGTGCAAAGCCACAGTCTCTAAACTCACTACAGTGGGTTGGTTGCCCACTGTACCATCCTGGGGAGTGCAAAGCCACAGTCTCTCAAGTCTCTACAGTGGGTGGTTTGCCCACTGTTCAATCCTGGGGAGTGCAAAGCCACAGTCTCTCAAGTCTCTACAGTAGGTGTTTTGCCCACTGTACCATCCTGGGGAGTGCAAAGCCACAGTCTCTCATGTCTCTACAGTGGGTGGCTTGCCCACTGTACCATCCTGGGGAGTGCAAAGCCACAGTCTCTCAAGTGGATGCATGTCTCCACTGGTTCTGGAGGGGGACTAGTGCCCAGAGTGCTTCATCCTGTTAAGGACAGACGGAGTGGATGCATGTCTCCACTGGTTCTGGAGGGGGACTGGTGCCCAGAGTGCATCACTCACCCCGTGACGGTCCCAGTTGCGTCACTGCCCCTGCCGCTCATGGGCTAGCGTGCTTGAGTTGGCGGTCTTTGCCCTTTTCAGCGGTGCTTGAGTTGGCAGTTTCTGACCTGTTCAGCAGTGCTTGCCATGGCGGTCTTTGCCCTGTTCAGCGGTGCTTGAGTTGGCAGTTTCTGACCTGTTCAGCGGTGCTTGCCCTGTTCAGCGGTGCTTGCCATGGCGGTCTTTGCCCTGTTCAGCGGTGCTTGCCATGGCGGTCTTTGCCCTGTTCAGCGGTGCTTGAGTTGGCAGTTTTTGACCTGTTCAGCGGTGCTTGCCATGGCGGTCTTTGCTCTGTTCAGCGGTGCTTGCCATGGCGGTCTTTGCCCTGTTCAGCGGTGCTTGAGTTGGCAGTTTCTGACCTGTTCAGCGGTGCTTGCCCTGTTCAGTGGTGCTTGCCCTGTTCAGTGGTGCTTGCCATGGCGGTCTTTGCTCTGTTCAGCGGTGCTTGAGTTGGCAATTTCTGACCTGTTCAGCGGTGCTTGCCACGGCGGTCTTTGCCCTCTTCAGCGGTGCTTGAGTTGGCAGTTTCTGACCTGTTCAGCGGTGCTTGCCATGGCGGTCTTTGCCCTGTTCAGCGGTGCTTGCCAAGGCGGTCCTTCATTGCCCAGCTGGGCTGGGGCTGGCGGTCCTTCATTGGGCAGCTGGGCTGTGGCTGGCGGGCCCTCCTGGGCAGCTGGGTTGTGGCTGGCGGGGCCCTCCTGGGCAGCTGGGCTGTGGCTGGCGGTGGCCTCCTGGCCAGTGACGATTGGGCTTGCCTCCTGGTCAGTGACTCTGGCGGTGGCCTCGATTGGGCTGGCCTCCTGGGCAATGACTCTGGCGGTGGCCTCCTGTCCAGTTACGATCGGGCTGGCCTCCTGGGCAGTGACTCTGGCCTCCTGGCCAGTGACGATCGGGCTGGCCTCCTGGGCAGTGACTCTGGCGATGGCCTCCTGGCCAGTGTCGATTGGGCTGGCGGTGGCCTCCTGGGCAGCGGAGATGATGGCGGTCTTCTCCGCCGTGCTGCTCCTCCCAGACTTTAAAGAATTCTTCTGCCCCTTCCCCACCTTGGGAGGAGTCACAGCTGAGTCGACACTCCCCCCGGGACCCTTGTGAGTGGCTTTTCTGCCTGGAGTCTTCCCCCTCTCCCGCCGGGCACTGTCCAACTTCTGGTGCTTCACTGGGGGGGGGACTGACTGTGCTGTGGCTCCGTGCCACACTGGCTGGCCTGGTGCCCAGTGCACTCCACATACCTGTAACAGGCACCACTGGTCCCGGAGATTTTTTGGCTGAGGTGCTAGTATGGGACCTATGAGTTGGGGGGGGGAAGAGGTCAAGCTTGGTCAGGAAAAGTTTCTTAGGAACACTGGGACGGGTAGCTGGAGGGGGTTTGGTAGTAGAGGAAGAGGTAGTGGTTGTAGGAGGTGTACGTTTGGTGACTTTGGGTGAAGGTGCATGCGCTGGAGGCTGTCGTGAGGTGGATGGCTGTTGGGTGGGTGTGTGCCTGCGTTTGTGTTTCTTCGGAGGGGGCGTCACAGACACACTGGTAAAGGACACAGGGGACGTGTAAATGGGAGTGGGGGTGGTGACTGCACGTGAGCGGGGTGTGGTGGTGGGTGTGCTGGTGCGGGACATAGTGGTTGTAGTGGTAGTGCATGCAGGTGAGCGTGTAGACGAGACTGGGAGGGAGGAGGGAGGCGACGAGGAGGGGGACACAGTGGAGGCAGTGGATGTTGCTGTGTCTGTATGTGTGTGATGCTTGCTTGAGTGCCTGTGGGATGTGTGGTGCTTATGTTTGCCTGAGCTTCCCTTGTGTGGTGAGGTGTGTGCAGGCTGGTCTGATGGTGTGCTTGGGATAGGCTGGGGTGGATCTGGATGGAGGAAGTTGGAGGGGGAAGGGTAGAGACAGGGACAATGGCTGCCATCAGTGCTGAGGCCAGAGTTTGCAGGGTTTGATGAAGGGCAACCTGACCAGAATGAATGCCCTCCAGGAATGCATTTGTGTGTTGCAATTCCCTCTCTAAACCCTGGATGGCATTCAAAATGGTCGACTGCCCAACAGTGAGTGACCTGAGGAGGTCAATGGCCTCCTCACTGAGGCCAGCAGAGGTGACAGGGGCAGGGGCTGAGGTGCCTGGGGCGAAGGTGATGCCCACCCTCCTGGGTGAGAGGGCATGGGGCGAAGGCTGAGGGGCTGCTGGGAGGGCGGTGCTGGTAGGGGGGTGGCGGCTGTACCTGTAGAAGTGGGGGGCACAGATTTTGCCACCACCATAAGGGAGCTCCCATCGGAGGACGAGTCCGTGTCGCTGGTTGCAGATCCTGTGACCGCCGTGAAGCTCCCCTCGCCCTCCGTCCCACTGGTGTATTCCGAGTCCGTGGTGTGGCCCTCCATGGCCATGTGGGATGCAGCTCCCTCGTGCTCCGGTGCCACTGTACCTCCGCCTGATGATGCTGATGCACACAAGAACAGGGAGACCACAAAAAGGGGGTGGACGACAGAAGAAAGACAGTTTGAGTGTATGGCTTACCGCTACCGTTGGCGGACAATACAGACACAGCAGCCCCCTGCATTACTCCGCGCTGTTGGGCTCTACAGATGCAATTCCTGGGATATGTCCTACATGGCTATGGTCGACATCTGCACATATAGATGACACAGGGGCATGTATACCTGTACTTGGCACTCCACAGAGGTGGGGTGGGGTGCCACATGGCTTGCATTACGGAGGGGCCTAGCCTACGGAACTCGCCCTGGCCTAGGGAAACCCACAGCCCTCCTCCCCACCCAGACACCTTCACTGCACGCAAAGTCCGCTGAATGATGTTGTACTCACCCCCTTGTGTCTGCTGTGATGCCCTCAAGCGCCCATCCAACTCAGGGGAGGCCACCGCCAGGATCCGGAACATCAGGGGGGTCATGGTTCGACGGGCACCCCTCCCACGTTGGGAGGCCATCCCCAGCTGAGCCTCCGCCGTCTTCTTGCTCCAGCGGCGAATGTCCTCCCATCTTTTCCGGCAGTGGGTGCTCCGTCTGTGGTGGACCCCCAGGTTCCCGACATCCTTGGCGATGGCACGCCAAATATCCTTCTTCTGGTGGGCGCTGACCTACATGAAATGTACAGGGGAAGAAGAGAAGTCATTACCAACTGCACCGTCGAAGTGAGTGGCCCACATCCCTACCCTTGCCATGTGGCACATGCATTCACAGTCCTTCATGCACACAGAACTGTGCCCCCTTCCTTCTTACAACTAGCCCTCTCCACACAGGCATAGCCCATACAACGTGCTCCCTGTGTACTTACCTGTTGGTCTGGAGGACCGTAGAGTAGCGTGTACTGGGGGAGGACCCCGTCCAAAAGCTTCTCCAACTCCTCTGCAGTGAAGGCAGGGGCCCTTTCCCCAGACGTACGAGCCATTGTCTCTTCCAGACCGAGGTCACAGCAGCACTTGCAGTGTAGGTCCTCTCCTGTTGAAAATCAGGTATCGAGTGATTGAACAGCTAGAAAATGGCGGTCACGTCCTCGGCGGTCACGTCCACTACAGTGCCTACCATTACCGCCGGCGTACATCGTCATTGGCTCCTGGGACCCATAGGGTCCAATGTTAACCAATGCAGCATTGCGCCACGGTCTTCGACCGCCTACCACGACGGTGTAGAATACCAGCACAGTTACCTCACATCCCATTGTCCCACTTTAGAGGTCAGGCAGCTGCCATTTCAGGGGCCCACATGGCCTGATTCACAATTGCGTCACACAGACCTAGGCCTTGTCGCACAACACAAATACAGGCCAGATTCTGTGTATGAATGGTGTTCTGTGTAGACTGTGGGTACATACCTCTGAGTTGTTTGACTCTGTGGTCGCTGTTGTCCTTCCTAGGCACCGTCCGCTGGGACATGTGAGGAGATGGCGGAATCCTCCGGTGTACCGACCGCTGGTGGACCTGTTTACAATGGAGGAGCGACATTTGATCATCACCTACAGGTTTGACCGTGCCACAATCCAGGAACTGTGTGCCCAGTTGGAGCCAGACCTGATGTCAGCAATCCGCCATCCCACAGGGATCCCCCCTCAAGTGCAGGTGCTATCAGTTCTCCATTTCCTTGCAAGTGGGTCCTTTCAAACAACAGTGGCCATGACATCAGGGATGTCCCAGCCTATGTTTTCCAATGTGTTGTCCAGAGTGTTGTCTGCCCTGCTGAAACACATGTGGAGCTACATCGTTTTCCCTCAGGTGGAGGATTTGCTTACAGTTAAAGGTGACTTCTATGCCCTTGGACACATCCCCAACATCATAGATGCCATTGATGGGACCCATGTTGCTCTGGTCCCCCCCACAGGAGTGAACAGGTGTACAGGAACCGGAAGAGTTATCATTCCATGAATGTACAGATGGTATGTTTGGCAGACCAGTACATCTCCCAGGTAAATGCTATGTTCCCTGGCTCTGTGCATGACGCCTACATCCTGCAGAATAGCAGCATCCCTTATGTGATGGGTCAACTCCAGAGGCACCGGGTGTGGCTATTAGGGGACTCTGGTTACCCCAACCTGTCATGGCTACTGACCCCAGTGAGGAATCCCAGGACCCGGGCAGAGGAACGCTACAATGAGGCCCATGGGCGGACTAGGAGGGTGATCGAACGCACCTTCGGCCTCCTGAAGGCCAGGTTCAGGTGCCTCCATATGACAGGTGGTTCCCTATTCTACTCACCAAGGAAGGTGTGCCAGATCATCGTGGTCTGCTGTATGCTTCACAACTTGGCTTTGCGACGACAGGTGCTTTTTCTGCAGGAGGATGGTCCAGATGACGGTGTTGTGGCAGCTGTGGAGCCTGTGGACAGTGATGATGAGGAAGCAGAGGAAGAAGACATTGACAACAGGGACTCAGTTATCCAGCACTATTTCCAGTGACACACAGGTGAGAACACATTCCTGCCTACTACAAGTACTTTCACACTTCTACCTCTATCCTGTCTGTCGATTTCAACCAGTATATGGTAACTGAGTTGTACATTTCCATTACGGTTTCACAGGTGTGGTTTCCAACGTGTGTCATCTGCTTAGATTCCTCATGGACTTAAGATGTGTGTTACATAGGTATGTTGACATTACATTTGAGAACGCATTTAGTCACTGTCATTGCTAATACACATTTTCGAAATCACAGACTGACTCCAGATTGTTTTGTGCTTCAAGGGTGTTTATTGCAGTGCTCAATATTGGAGGGGGGTTGTAAAATGGTGAGGGGTGATGGTGGAGGAATGTCCATGGCAGAGTCCAGTCTATTAGTCTCACAGGTGCATTGCCCATATGGGCATAGGAAGTGGAGCTGGGGCAGTTCCAATATGGACAGGGTTACAAAGTGGGACAGTAGGATGACAATCAGGGTGGTCTCATTTCTTGGCGGGGGTCTTGGCATCGTGCTCTGTCCTGTTCCTGGATCTCAGGGACCGTTTGCGAGGTGGTTCTCCCTCTGCAGGGGGTGGGGTGCTGGTGTGGTGGTCCTGTGGCGGTGCCTCCTGTCCACTAGTGCCGGTGGAGGTGGTGGGCAGTTCTTCGTCCATGCTAGTGTCAGGGGACCCTTGGAGTGCCACAGTGTCCCTCCTGGTGTTAAGTATCTCCTTCGGGCAACCCTACGATAGTGCCCAGGGCGGTGCTGATGGTTCTGAGTTCCTCCCTGAACCCCAAATACTGTTCCTCCTGCAGCTGCTGGGTCTCCTGAAACTTGGCCAGGACCGTTGCCATCGTCTCCTGGGAGTGGTGGTATGCTCCCATAATGGAGGAGAGGGCCTCGTGGAGAGTGGGTTCCCTAGGCCTGTCCGCCCCCTGTCGCACAGCAGCCCTCCCAGTTCCCCTGTGTTCCTGGGCCTCCGTCCCCTGGACCGTGTGCCCACTACCACTGCCCCAAGGTCCCTGTTGTTGTTGGGGTGGTGGGTTATCCTGGGTTCCCTGTAGTGGTGGTCACACTGCTGATTGACGTGTCCTGGGGACGGAGGTATGGGCCCGCTGGGTGGGTGCTGTGCTGGTGTTACCAGAGGGTGGAAGGTCTGTGGTGGCCTGTGACTGGGTGTGGGGAGCCGACTGTCCCGAGGCCCACGATGGTCCGGGCTGGTCATCTGGATCCAGTTGGACAGAGCTGCTGTCATCACTGTGGGTCTCTTCTGTGCATGGGGTGGAGATGTCTGCACCCTCCTGTCTGGTGACGTTGGGTAGTGGTCCTGCAGGGGTGTAAAAGCATGATTATTGCATCTGTGTGTGTCATGGTGGGCAATGGGTGGGTGACCGTGTACCCCAGTGCTAGCACTCCTGTGTGGGGGCTTGTGTGATGATGGTTGAGGGGGGTGTTATGGGTATGTGCAGTGGGCATGCTTTAGTGATGGGTGTCCATGCTTTGTTGTGTCATGCAGGGCTTGGGGTTGGGATGGGTGGTTTGTGTTATTAGTACATTGGTGAGGAGTTGGAGTGATAGGGGAGGGGGCGAGGGTGGGGGGTCTGTGATAGCATGCAGGTAGGGTGGGGGATATGATAGTTAAGATTTGACTTACCAGAGTCCATTCCTCCACCGACTCCTGCGAGGCCCTCCGGATGCAGAATAATCAAGACCTGCTCCTCCCATGTTGTTAGTTGTGGGGGAAGAGGTGGGGGTCCGCCGCCAGTCCGCTGTACCGCGATGTTGTGTCTGGAGACCACAGAACGCAACTTCCCCCGTAGGTCGTTCCACCTCTTCCTGATGTTGTCCCGATTTCTTGGGTGCTGTCCCACTGCGTTGACCCTGTCGACTATTCTTCGCCATAGCTCCATCTTCCTAGCTATGGAGGTGTGCTGCACCTGGGATCCAAATAGCTGTGGCTCTACTCGGATGATTTCCTCCACCATGACCCTGAGCTCCTCCTCCGAGAACCTGGGGTGTCTTTGCCGTGCCATGGGGTGGTGTAGGTGATGTGTGGGGTGGTGTATGTGGTGATAAGTGTGGTGATATGTAGTGGTGTGTGGTGTTTTGTGGGTGGAAGTAGTGTGGGTGATGGAGTTGAGTGCCTGTGGCTGCTAGTTTGTGGATGGTTGTGTCTCTCTCTGGCCTTCTTTCAGATTTTATGGTCGTAGGGGTTTGTGGGTGATGTGGGTGTGTGTTTTATATAGTATTGAGTGTGTGGGAGTGGTGTGTGTATGTGTATCAGGTGTGTGTATTTCGAATTGTCCAATGTGGTGGTGTTTTGGAGATGTGTGTGTATTTTGAGCGCGGCGGTGTGCACCGCCAATGGAATACCGCGGTTGAAAGACCGCCGCATGGATTTGTGGGTCGTGATAGCATGGGCATATTTCTGTTGTTGTGACGGTGGAGGTTTTGTTTTCCCCAGTTTATCACTGACCTTTGGTGTGGCGGACTTGTGTGGGTGTCTGAATTTTGACGGATTTCGGGATGTGGGTCATAATAGCTGTGGCGGAATTCCGTGGCCGAGGCGGTGTGTTGGCGGTCTTCTGCACGGCGGTAAGCGGCTTTTACCGCCAATGTTGTAATGACCCCCTATATCTTTGACGGAGGTGGTCAAATACTTTCACGTTTTTACCGAGCACGCTTTCATAATCAACATTCCAACGTGTTGGGAAAGAAAACAAAGCACGAATTCCAAATGCGGAGACAAAACTAAATAAATACATGACACCTACAAAATAATGTTCACCTAAGCATAGCGCATAACGATTTTGAACAAATGTAAACAATGCTGAAACCAAATTAAACGCCGATCGAAAACAGGAACAGACCTTCTGAAAACATGTGCACTGGTATTACGGCCAGCAACTGGAACTGGCAAAAGTGAAATTAACTATGCAACAGGGTCGCTGGCATGGAAAGCGCTAGACTTCTGCCAAGCGAGATCGCGCTATGATAAAAGATAAGAAGTAGTCCACAAATCAGACGGAAAAGAGCAAGCCTCGCATGTTTTCAGTACTTGGTCGCTGAGCTCGAGGAGGACTAACCACCAGAAAAGGCATGACGTATGCATGCCTTCCACTAATGAAAGCGAGCAGATTTTAACAAACAAGCCCACGAACCAATGAAAGACACTGACGTGACATGGCGTGGCTCCGAGCCCTTTTCTAACTACTAAAGTGTCTCACAAGCAACGCATGCGCAAGCGCATGCGATGTAGGCTCGACCCTAAAAAGGGTGTAGATGGGTTCACTTTTGGGTCCATCATAGAAACTGGGGTAGTCAGTCTTAAGACAGTTTCTGTGACATCTAGTGGCATTGGCCTTGCCACACTGGCTGCTCGTCCCCTTACAATGGATAAGTACAGGCAGACAGTTTCAATAAATGGTGTTGAGGCTCAGGCCTACAGGGACACAGGTGCCAGTATCACTTTGGTGACTGAAAACCTAGGGCCTTATTTATACTTTTTGGTGCAAAACTGCACTAAGGCAGTTTTGCCCCAAAAAGTTTTGCACCGGCTTGCACCATTTTTTAGCACCAGCTGGGCACCATATTTGTGGAATGGTGCAAGCCGGTGCAAAGGGTAGGCTAGCTTAAAAAAAAATGACGTTAGGCAGTTTTGAGTCAAAATAAATGATTCTGACCAGATTAACATCATTTTTTGACGCTAAGGGGCATATTTATACTCTGTTTGCACTGAATTAGCATCATTTTTTTAAAACTCTAATTCAGTGCAAAACTAACTCCATATTTATACTTTGGTGCTAGACCCGTCTAGCACCAAATTTATGGAGTTAAAGTCATTTTTTTGGAAGTGGAAACCTACCTTGCCTTAATGAGATGCAAGGTAGGCGTTCCCGTGCAAAAAAATGACTCTATGGCCTTAACACAATATTTATACTTTCATGTAAAAATGGTGCAAGGGAGGGAGGAGGGGTCAAAAAATGGGGCAAAGCTTACTTTGCCCCATTTTTTAAGACCTGGGTCAGGGCAGGTGTTAGGGGACCTGTAACCCTATTTCCATGGTGGAACACCATGGAATAATCCCAGAGGTGCCCTCCCTAGGCCCTAGGGGCACCCCCACCCACACTAGAGGGACTGCGAGGATGGGGGACCCCATCCCAGGTACGTACAGGTAAGTGCATTTTATTTTTGAAAGTGCCATAGGGGGCCCTGAAATGGACCCCCATACATGGCACCGGATGCAATGGCCATGCCCAGCGGACCCCTGTCCTTTGTGCTGGCCACTGGGGTGGTGGGCATGACTCCTGCCTTTTCTAAGGCAGGAGTCATGTGGCATGGTAGGTTTAGCACCATAAATTTACGCTTATCTGGTTAGAGTCATTTTTTTTACTCTAACCTGCCTAAAGCCATTTTTTGGTGCTAAACCCTCTTCTTCTATACTGCCAGCCCCACCCGACTAAAGTCATTTTTTAAAACTCTAGCCTACCCTTTGCACCGGCTTGCACCATTCCATAAATATGGTGCCCGGCTGGTGCACAGAAATGGTGCAAGCCGGTGCTAAACTTTTTGGTGCAAAACTGAGTTAGTGCAGTTTTGCAGCAAAAAGTATAAATAGGGGCCAATATTTTGTAAGTTTGCGCCACTTTTGTGTCATAAAATGACGTTAATGCGGTGCAAAAAAAGTTTAAATCAAGGCCTTGGTGCAAGATGGGTCTAGCACCAAAGTATAAATATGGAGTTAGTTTTGCACCGAATTAGAGTAAAAAAAAATGACACTAATTTGGTGCAAACAGAGTATAAATATGCCGCAGAGTATAAATATGCCCCTAAATATGGCGTTAAGGCCATAGAGTCATTTTTTGCACGGGAACGCCTACCTTGCATCTCATTAAGGCAAAGTAGGTCTCCACTTTCAAAAAATGACTTTAACTCCATAAATTTGGTGCTAGAGGGGTCTAGCACCAAAGTATAAATATGGAGTTAGTTTTGCACCGAATTAGAGTAAAAAAAAATGACACTTATTCGGTGCAAACAGAGTATAAATATGTCCCCTAGTGTCTCCTGCACAACACATCTGTGACAGGCCGTTGTTGTCAGGCCCGTCCGGGGAGGCGGCACGGGCTGACACTGCTGCCTCCAACCCGGAAAGAGAAAGCGTGGCGTCCAATCCCCTTCCACTTCCGGGGCCAACAGGGCAGCGGCAAACGGTTCGCGCGCCCGGTAGACTAGAAGAACAGAGAACCCCGGTTGGTAGAGAAAGGAGGCCGGAAGGAGCAGGAGTGACGGCAGAAGAAGACGGACGACTGTTCCAGCGACCAGAGACCATCCAGGATTCAAGCGACCTCGGGAAACGGACGGAAAGTGACCAGAAGGGATCCACAGCTCCAACAGCGGCGCGGGAGGTGCACTGCGAAGTTTCTAGCCACGCTTCAAGAGAAGCGTGGCCAAACCAGGTGCGTCAGTCATACAGTTAAGGGACAAGCAAGGGTTGCTGGGAGGGAAAAAGGGGAGGTCAAAAAGGGTGAAGCAAGAGGTGAAGTAGGGGAATAAATGAGGACTACACAGCCCTAGAAAGGGTAAACAAGAAAATAGAAAAGAAGCCAAAAGAGAAGAGGAAGAGCATACAAGAGACAGAAACCCTTCAAAGGAGGTCAGGGAGAGAGAAATAAAAAACAAAGGGGGTTGAGAAAGACAGAAAAGAAGTTTATCCAAAGAGGCTCAAGGGAAACAAACAAACCAGTACAACAGGAAGATTTGAAGAGAGAGATAGAAGGTTAACCCAGGAACAGGCAATGAGAAACGGATGACAGACACAGGAGACAGAGGGGAAAAGAAAACAAAAGAAGCCCACCAGACAACAGAGATAGGAAATAGGGAAAGGAGTAAGACAGAGAACAGGGAAGAACAAGATAAATAGGAAAGTAACTTACCAATGCTTTATCTTGTGTTTCCTCACATGCGCCTCCTAGGAGCCCTGGAAGAAGGAAGAAAAGGAAAGGAGAACTGAAGTCTAGCTGAGACAATAAAAAGATTGAACAATACAGCATATGTACCTTGTACGCCAATAAACAACAAAAATAAATAATAAAACTCACCTGAACTCACACCTCTCTGCCTTCGCGTCCTCACTGACGTATTCTGTAACAACATCATTGGACAAAAGTATAAGATTATTGATATAACTCCACTAAGTTCCTTCCCTTAGCTATAATTCAGTTTAGTTGGGGTGGAGTTACTGGCCCTAAGCAGGTGGTAGCATCACCGAGCTTACCTGTAGACTGTCTCTTAGGTAATGACCTAGAGGCCTCAGGTTGGGCTGAGGTAGAGTTTAATACCCATGCAGCCATGCTGGGTATCCCTGAGGAATTGCTTCCTCTCATTTCAGCTGAAATGAAAAAGCAAAGGAGAGAAAAAGGCCTGAAAACTCAGAATCCTTCTCCAACAACAGGTGAAAAGTGCATCAAAGTATCACTTACCCACCCTGCCCTTCAGGATACCATTCCTGTGGTGGGAGAAACCTCTCCTGGGGTGGCACCTGTACCAAGGGAACCATCAGCTGTCACAGCTGTACTCCCTGAGGTGGAAGTACCTCTCTGCGGGATAACTAATATTGGTGAGAAAAAGTGCACCATTTTAGTTAACATGGAGCATCACTCCAACCCTCCCAGAGAAACTTTAGTGCAGCAACCCTGCACTGCCTCATAACACTTAGGACAGCAGCCTTGCCCTAGTGTGGAGCTCATAGGACAGCATCCCTTCCCTGCTCCAACTCAAGAGAAACAGCAACCCTGTTCTCTCTTACAGCCATATGGACAACGTTTTTGCCCAACTATGGCTTTACTGAGACAGCATCCCTGTCTGGCATTCTCATCATTTGATATAGGTCCATTGGACAAGTCCCACTGCTCTAAACTTAAACATACTAATAGGAACTCTAAGAATATAACTTCACATTGCTGGCTAGCTAAAAAACTTCAAACAGGGTGGTTCACATCCTGACAGGGAAGTAACCATATAGTGGATGATAAAATGAGTAATCAATCTATTACAGAGCTACTCTCCACTTATGGCCAAGGTTAGCCTTATTGTCCTTCGTTTGGGGGTGGTTGTGTAGGAAGGTAGCCTCTTTCTAGCCTTTTTACCCCACTTTTGGCCTGTTTGTGAGTATATGTCAGGGTGTTTTTACTGTCTCACTGGGATCCTGCTAGCCAGCGGTGGGTGCTCATAGTGAAAACCATATGTTGTCAGTGTGTTTGATATGTGTCACTGGGATCCTGCTAGCCAGGACCCCAGTGCTCATACGTTGGTGGCCTATGTGTGTTCCCTGTGTGGTGCCTAACTGTATCACTAAGGCTCTGCTAACCAGAACCTCAGTGTTTATGCTCTGTCTGCTTTTAAAAATGTTGCTGCAGGCTAGTGACTAACTTTACTAATTCTGATTGGCACACTGGAAAACCCTTATAATTCCCTAGTATATAGTACCTAGGTACCCAGGATATTGGGGTTCCAGGAGATTCCTATGGGCTGCAGCATTTCTTTTGCCACCCATAGGGACCTCAGACAATTCTTACACAGGACTCCCACTGCAGCCTGAGAGAAATAACATCCACGTTATTTCACAGCCATTTTACACTGCACTTAAGTAACTTATAAGTCACCTATGTGTCTAACCCTCACTTAGTGAAGGTTAGGTGCAAAGTAACTTAGTGTGAACGCATCCTGGCACTAGCCAAGGTGCCCCCACATTGTTCAGGGCAATTTCCCTGGACTTTGTGAGTGCGGGGACACCATTACACGTGTGAACTACATGTAGGTCAATACCTATATGTAGCTCACCATGGTAACTCCGAACATGGCCATGTAACATGTCTAGGATCATGGAATTGTCACCTCAATACCATTCTGGTATTGGGGGGACAATTCCATGCATCCCCGGGGCTCCAGCATAGAGCCAGGGTACTGCCAAACTAACTCTCCGGGGTTTTCTCTGCAGCTACCGCTGCTGCAAACCCTAAGACAGGTTTCCGCCCTCCCTAGGGCCTGGGCAGCCCAATCCCAGAAAGGCAGAACAAAGGATTTCCTCTGAGAGAGGGTGTTACACCATCTCCCATTGGAAATAGGTGTTAAGGGCCTGAGAAGAGTAGCCTCTCCTGGCCTCTGGAAATGCTTTGAAGGGCACAGATGGTGCCCTCCTTGCATAAGCCAGACTACACCAGTTCAGGGATCCCCCAGCCCTGCTCTGGTGTGAAACTGGACAAAGGAAAGGGGAGTGACCACTCCCCTGACAAGCACCTCCCAAGGGTAGGTGCCCAGAGCTCCTCCAGTGTGTCCCAGACCTCTGCCATCTTGAATGCAGAGGTGTGAGGGCACAATGGACACCTCTGAGAGGCCAGTGCCAGCAGGTGACATCAGAGACCCCTCCTGATAGGTGCTTACCTTTCTCTGTAGCCAAGCCTCCTCTGAGGGCTATTTAGGGTCTCTCTGTGGGTTTCTCACCAGATAACAAATGCAAGAGCTCACCAGAGTTCCTCTGCACTTCCCTCTTTGACTTCAGCCAAGGATCGACCGCTGACTGCTCCAGGAAGCCTGCAAAACCACAACAAAGTAGCAAGAAGACTACCAGCAACATTATAGCGCCTCATCCTGCTGGCTTTCCTGGTGGTGCATGCTCTGAGGGCTGTATGCCTTCACCCTGCACTGGAAGCCAAGAAGAAATCTCCTGTGGGTCGACAGAATCTTCCCCCTGCCAATGCAGGCACCAAACTTCTGCATCACCGGTCCTCTGGGTCCCCTCTCATCCTGACGAGCGTGTTCCCCGACAGTCTAGTGGCCCTTCTGTCCAAATTTGGTGGAGGTAAGTCCTTGCCTCCCCACAGCAGACAGTAATCCTGTGTACTGCGTGAACTGCAGCTGCTAGGGCTTATGTGCACTTTTGCAAGACTTCCTTTGTGCATAGCCTAGCCCAGGTCCCCAGCACTCCGTCCTGCTTTGCCCAACTCGCTGAGTTGGACTCCGATTTCATGGGACCCCCCTTTTGTTGTGCTGAGTCGACCATCGTGCTCAGAAATTCTGAACACCTGTTCAGGTGCTTCTGTGGGTGCTGCCTGCTTCTCCTTGGGCTCTCCGTGTTGCCGAGCGCCCCCTCTGTTTCCTCTTCCAAGGGGCGACCTCCTGGTCCTTTCTGGGCCCTGGCAGCACCCAAATCACTTCAACCGCAACTCTTGCAGCTAGCAAGGCTTGTTTGCAGTCTTTATGTGTGAAAACAACTCTGCATCCTCCAACACGCCGTGGGACATCTTCTGACCAAAGAAAAAGTTCCTGGCACCTTCTGTTGTTGCAGAGTCTTTGACTTCTTCCACCCAGAGGCAGCCCTTTTGCACCTTCATCTGGGGCTTAGTGGGCTTCTGCCCCCCCTGGACACTTGCGTGACTCTTGGACTTGGTCTCCTTCCTTTACAGGTCCTCAGGTCCAGGAATCCATCTTCAGTGCTTTTCAGTCAGTTGTTGTCTTTGCAGAATCCCCTATCTCGACTTTACTGTCTTTCTAGGGTAGTAGGGTAACTTTACTCCTACTTTTCAGGGTCTTGAGGTGGAGTATCTTGGACACCCTTAGTGTTTTCTTACACTCCCAGCGACCCTCTACACACTACACTAGGCCTGGGGTCCATTTGTGGTTCACATTCCACTTTTGAAGTATATGGTTTGTGTTGCCCCTAGGCCTATTGACTCCTATTGCATTCTATTGTGTTCTACAGTGTTTTCACTACTTTTCTAACTGTTTACTTACCTGATTTTGGTTTGTGTGTATATTTTGTGTATTTTACTTACCTCCTAAGGGAGTATATCCTCTGAGATACTTTTGGCATATTGTCAGTAAAATAAAGTAGCTTTATTTTTAGTAACTCTGTGTATTGTGTTTCTTATGATATAGTGCTATGTGATATACGTGGTATAGTAGGAGCTTTGCATGTCTCCTAGTTCAGCCTAAGCTGCTCTGCTAGAGCTACCTCTATCAGCCTAAGCTGCTGGAACACTTCTAATCTACTAATAAGGGATACCTGGACCAGGCACAAGGTGTAAGTACCACGAGGTACCCACTATAAGCCAGGCCAGCCTCCTATACCACAGCACACTAAATAGGTACAATATGCACTTCAGACATTCCACCCAAACACTGTCTAAGCTGCCTGGCACAGTTCACATACACCCCAAATCTTTGACCTACGTTATCTGGCACAATCCACATCTACTTCCTATGTTGGAACAGCATCAGAAACCTGCCATTGTCACAACTCTGAAATGCCCATATGAGGAGGTCATGGTGAAGGTACCAGGACAAAGACAAAACAAGGAGCATAGGCTTGAAAACATTCCTATTACCCAAATGATATGGCAAGTGTCTAGAAAGGAAATTACATTGCAATGAGACTGAAACAAATGATGTAACTAAATCAAGGTGGGGATATGTCATAGGCTAATGCTTCATGCGCCAGTTGTCTGAACATTGTAGAGTATTAGCTCCCCACTTCTTTCAAAAACACTATACTAAACACATTCTAACAACTACAGTTCTTCAGTCACAGTTATTACACCACATGACATACTTACACTCAAGAAAAATAGCCATTGATGAGATCTTCCTGCAAGTCACCTCCTTCCTGTACACCATTGTCATACTCACTTGACATTTCATGAGTCTCACCCGGTGGCACTGCAGGCTGCTCCTCCTCAGGGTGAGGTTGTATAGCATGCAGTGTGCTACCGTGATCTTGCACACTTTTCTGGGTGAGTAGAGGAGGGCTTCACCAGTTTGGTCCAGATAGCAAAATCTGGCCTTCAGGAGCCCAAAAGCCTGCTCCACTATGTGCCGTGCTCCTCCATTGGCCCCATTGAAGTGGACTTCCCCTGGCGTAGTTGAATTCCTTTTTGGCATCAGCAACCATGGATATTTTGAATATGCAGTCTCCTGTTTAGAAATGGGACATATTTGCAACAATTAGTTCCTCTTAACAGAACTGTGGCACCAGACATTGCACACACAGAAACAGGAAGGATGTGACCAGCTAGTCAGGCCCTTCCTAGGTGCAATTCTGTTATCAGCTGACAGATTGTGCTATTCCGTATAATGAACGAATCATGGGCTGAACCCAGATAACAGGCACAGACCTGTTAAATGCATAGGCCTGCCAAACATACAACTTGGACATTTATAATATGGAGGTTCTTTCAGTTGCAGTATACTTGTTCACTGGCCTGTGGTGGGACCACGCCAACACGTGGGACATCAATAGCCATGCAATAGGGGTGCAAAATCATAAAAGTCAACCCTCACATGGGCTAAATCCTCACTTTTGGGAAACTGGATGTAGCTGTCAATGTGTTTCAACATTGCTGAGAGGACATCCTTCAACACCAGACTGAACATAGGTTGGGACATTGCAGCAGCTAGGGTCAGTGTATGTTGGAAGGACCCTATGGCTAGGAAGTGCAATACTGACATGACTTGTGCAATAGGCGGTACTTTGATTGGATAGCTTATAGCTGGCATCAGATCTGGCTGCAACTGACAACATAAATCCACTATTGTTTGCCGATACAGATGATATAGAAGTATGACATGGTATTCTTCCATGCTCCCTAGGTCTGCCAGTGGACGGTAGGCAGATAGTTGACACATCTACCTTCTCCCTGGGTACCTATATATGATAAGAAATTAGTTCTGACATTAGTTATTGGGTCCCCAGCTACATGCATGATGATTGTCAATGACAACAAGTGACAAGACATTTTAGAAAGGATGGGCATGGCAAACAGTACACATCACTGCTCATATTAACACAAGGGTCACATGTGACCCCCATGGTTTGCCTCACATGTGTACACAACATGAATCTGGACCTAACTTCAAGATGTGCATCACAAATGCACCTCAAAATGTGACTGGATATCCTGAGCGCAAAAATGACCTTTGATGGGGGTGGACTGTGCACCACTGTAAAATTCCATCTGTGCCCTGCAACAATGTACAATGCTGTTTGAGTAGTACGACCAATATGACAAGACAGGATTTTGTGAAGCCCAATACCACATTTCAGGCCCCTGAAATGGTGGCTGCCTGACCTATTGACTGGACATTAGGAATCCCCCATGACTGCCACTGAAAGTCGTCATGGAGGTAGGCAATTGCAAATGCAGAGGAAACAGCCATAGTCTAACCTTGTTGCCAAAGGTGGTAGTGGGCCAATGGTTGTGTCTGCCTGCGGTGACGATCTCATCCGTGGTGGGTGTGACCGCCATGTTCGGAAGATTCCCTCACTTGACTCCTTACACTGCTGCTAGCAAGACCTCCACTACCGAGTTGCTGTGTATCACCTCTGGGAGTAATCATGCCTCATCCTGCAGGTAATAGGGCCCCAGCCTTCTCCCCAGAAGAACTAGAGAAGATGGTGACTGAGGTCCGACCACTGTATGGACGGTTCTATGGTGCACCAGAGGAGCAGGTAAGTGCCTCATGTGCACAATTTTGTATGTACTTCATCCTTTCCCCCCTCACAGGCTAGATTGTACCCATGTATGCCAGATTGACTACTCCTGTGCCTGTAGGTGCAGTCTGTGTGGCATCAATGAGATGTACAATGTGCAGGTGTTGTCGGTCAGTGTCATATGCTGAGTTCATCCGCATTCTGGTGTGTGTGTTTTTTGTGTTCCTATGTCCACCTTGTGCTAGATGCTCATAACTAGGTGTGGTGTGTAGGACGCTGGCCTGGTTTGTAGAGGGTATCTTGGGTACTTACACCTTACACCAGGTCAGGCTATCCCTTATTAGTGAAATGTAGTAGTGTTCTAGCAGCTTAGGCTGATAGATGTAGCTATAGCAGAGCAGCTTCGGCTTGACTAGGAGACATGCAATGCTCCTGCAATACTACTTACAGTTACACAGTACTTATACACAACTAAAGACAATACTTAGTGTTACCAAAAATAAAGGTAGTGTATTTGGGTGACAAAAGGCCAAAAATAACTTAGAAGCAATACACCTTCTGGAGGTAAGTATTATTCACAATATATACACTAGACACCAAAATAAGGTAAGTAATTAGACATAGGATAGTGCAAACAATAGGAAATGCTATAGAATGCAATGGGAGAAAATAGGTCTAGGGGTGACACAAATCATATACTAAGAAACTGGAATGCAAATCACCAATTCCCCCCTAGACAAGTGTAGTGTGTAGCGAATCACTGGGAGAGTAAGAATACAGCAAAGGTAAGTAAAATACCCCACCACAGAGCCCAGCAAAGAAGGAGTGAAGTACTGCAAGTTTCCTTAGGACACACTAAAAGTCGTGATTAGAGTTATTGCAAGAACCAAGCAAGACTGAAAACAACAAATGGTGGATTCCTGGACCTGAAGGCCTGCAAAGGAAAGAGACCAAGTCCAGACATCGGAAGAAGTTCCAGGAAGGACAGGAGCCACTGCCAACCCAGAAGGGGGTGCAAAGGAAGAGTCCCCGGTTAGACGAAGACTACAGAAATGCACCCAAGGAAGATGTCAGCGGGTTCCTGCATGATGCAATGGATGTCCCATGAAGAGATGTTGGATGCAGGCGAGTTTTGGCATTGGATTCGTCCAACAAGCCTTGGTTCCGGCAAAGTCGTGCTTTGCATCAAAATGGCACTGCCTGGAACCAGGAGAGACTTGGGGGCCTCAACTCTGCGTGAGGAGGAAGAGGGGGCTCTCAGCACTTCAGAGAGCCCTCCGTCGACCAGACAGCATCCACAGGAGTCCCAGGACATGGGGAAAAAGGAGGTGCAAAATGTGGTTGGTGCAGCACTACAAAGGATGGTCCCACGTCACCGGAGGTCAACTCAGCGAGTTGAGCATCACAGGATAGAGTGCTGGGTCCTGGGCCAGGCTGTGCACAAAGGAATTTTGCAAATAATGCACAGAGGCCTCAGGAGGTGAAGAAGATGTGGTGCATAAGGGTACTGTCGTACTCAGGGAAGGCAAGCTCTTGCCTCATCCGAATAGGGAAAGCAGGACCTCAGAAAAGTCTGTGTCAAAGGGGTCCACCACCTGCGTTCCAAGGAGCACGTTCATCACCAGAGAGAACCGGTCGTCGACTTAAAAGGTGCCTGCGTGAGCAGAGAAGTGACTCAGTCACTCCACAGGAGATTTCTTCGGTCCTTCTGGTGCAGGGTGAAGACAGGGAGTCCCCAGAGTGTGCACACCATGGAAGCTGTTACAGTTGCTGGCTGGAGCTGAAGTTGCAGAGGAAACATAGCCCTTCTGGAAACTTTGTTGTGTTACTGCGGTTCCTGGAGCAGTCTGCAGTCTATCTGAGGTCAGAGGATGAAGTAGTAGTTGCAGAGGATTCCTGCTGGAAACTTGCAAGTAGAATCTGAAGAGAAACCCACAGGAGAGGCCCTAAATAGCCCTGAGGGGGGATTGGCTACCTTATCAGGTATGGTCCTATCAGCAGGGGTCTTTGACGTCACCTGCTGGCACTGGCCACTCAGAGGCCTCACACCTTGGAGAACAAGATGGCCGAAGTCTGGGACACACTGGAGGAGCTCTGGCACCACCCCTGGGGTGGTGATGGACAGGGGAGTGGTCACTCCCCTTTCCTTTGTCCAGTTTTGCACCAGAGCAGGGACTGGGGATCCCTGAACTGGTATAGACTGGTTTATGCAAGGAGGTCACCATCTATGCCCTTCAAAGCATTTCCAGAGGTTGGGGGAGGCTACTCCTCCCCAGCCTGTTACACCTATTTCCAAAGGGAATGCTTTGTTCTGCCTTTCTGGGACTAAGCTGCTCAGACCCCAGGAAGGTAGTACCCTGTCTGTGAGGAGGCAGCAGCTGTAGCTGGATTGCAAGTCTTAGAGAGCTGGTTTGCCAGTGTTGGGGGTCTATGGTGGAGCCGCCAGGATGCATGGAATTGGCTCCCCAATACCAGATTTAGAATGGGGTGACAATTCCATGATCTTAGACACCTTACAAGGCCATATTCAGAGTTACCATTGTGAAGCTACATATAGGTATTGACCTATCTGTAGTGCACGCGTGTAATGGCATCCCCACACTCACAAAGTCCAGGGAATTGCTCCTGAACTATGTGGGGGCACCTTTGCTAGTGCAGGGGTGCCCTCACGCTTAGTAACTTTGCACCTAACATTTAGTAAATATAGGTTAGCCATATAGGTGACTTATAACTTACTTAAGTGCAGTGAAAATGGCTGTGAAATAGTGTGTGCACTATTTCACTCAGGCTGCAATTACAGTCCTGTGAAAGGGTTTGTTTGAGCTCCTTATGGATGGCAAAAGAAATGCTGCAGCCCATAAGGATCTCCTGGAACCCCAATGCCCTGGGTACCTAGGTACCATATACTAGCGATGTATAAGGGGGGGTCCAGTGTACCAATTGGAATTGGTCAATTAAGTCACTAAACTACAGTGACTAATATGGAAGCAGAGAGAGCATAAGCACTGAGGTTCTGGTTAGCAGAGCCTCTGTGACACAGTTAAACACTACTGACAACACACACATTAGGCCACAAACTATGAGCACTGAGGTCCCTGGCTAGCTGGATTCCAGTGAGACAGGCAAAACACACTGACATATAGGGTTTTCACTTTGAGCACTGAGGTCCTGGCTAGCAGTGACACAGTAAAAACACACTGACACACACTCATAAACAGGCCAAAAGTGGGGTTAACCATGCTAGAAAGAGGCTACTTTCTCACATGGTCACATTACAGCCATCCACTGACTTCTCTTTCCTCATGATTGTTGTATATGTGAGACAACATGCATGTGCATGACAGCATGAGCTGGGTATGTTTGTTGTATGAGTCAGCTGAGAGTAATGTGAGCAATGTGTATGGTGCCACAGAGATTTCAAAACACATATGTCCCTGTGCTAAACTGTTGTTTGAAAGGCATATCATGACTCACTGTGCCTTTCAGGTTGTGTCAAGCCTGCAAACCCAGATATGCCCCAGTAAAAAATTCTGAGTTGATCGTTTGACTTTGCAGGGACCTGTGCTCGTTTACAGAGACCAATGCTTGTTTGCAGAGACCAAGCTTGTTGGAATTAATGCTTGTTATAGATGAATGCTTGTTTGAGAACACGCTTTGCACAAGCCTCCAGCATCCCTATGACTCAGACTTAGTGTGGCTGAATGCAGCAGGTATTAAATCCACACCCGGCCTGAGTGAATTGTTTACTGTAAAGGTCACCGGCTGCAGAGAAGGAATCTCTGCTCCTCTGCTCTTGATCTTAACATTTTGTTCTGTCCAGAATCTTGGAGGCCGCCTCAGGAAGAAGAAAATGAACCCTTAAAAAGGCAGTAACGCACTGCACGCAATTTAAAAACATTTATTGCTAAAACTTGATACTTGCTGACTTGAAAATTTGTAAGTGAATGTTCCAAGATGTGATGCGCCAAAAAAGGCACATCTTTGCGTTTTAAAGTCATTGGGATATTCGTCGCTTGTTATGCTATAACGTTTATTGTAGTTGTTTGCATTATACCACAGAAAGTAGTTTCTTTTGAACAATTATTATGATAATGATATACTGTGAATATGTTTATGATCGCTGAGTCTAATGTGGCATTGCTATTATTGTTAGCAATGAGATGTACTGTGAATACAGTTATTATCTCTGAGTTCAAAGTGGCATTTGCATTATTTCAAATTGTTGCTGGTGATGTGGAACATTCTGTGTTTGTCACTTAAAAGAAGTTAAAGCTTATCTTTGCCATGCTCTAAATTACGCTGTGATGTAACAGTGATAAGCCGGTTGTTTATGAAGTATTGATTAACCCTATCTTTTCATAGTAATACAACGTGATCCGTAATCCTTGGTATTAACCTATGTTTTGAGTGTGATTTAAAGACTGAATTGCATTCCCCACAATATAAGCACAGTATGATTAACCCATGAATATCTGGAGAATCTAATTCCCTGAGAGTTATTGTTGCCTATGTAAATGTCTATGAGTTGAGAGAGTCAGTATCTTGGGAAATCTCATCAAGGTGAAACATGCAAGATATTCACTGAACGTCAAGGAACATCTAGTTGGGTAGGCTTAATTGAGGTGACAAGGGACAAATCTGAGATCACAGTGGGAATAGTAGTAATCAATACAGAGGGTTCAAGGCTCTTATTTAATTACAGGTAAACAACATTGTTTTCAAAAATTCCTAGAGAGACGGAGAGCCAACAAAAGTGTGAAAGGGGACCTCAACAGGTACATCTAGCTTGCACACCATAGTTTAACAGTAGAGTATAGATGGGTTATAAAATAAGAGTTTTTTGACTGATGTGTAATTTTTCATTGGAAAGACCAGCTGTTCAAGAACCATCACTAGGTGTCCGGACCCAACCCTGTGACTCGAGTGTCCCTCTCCTTCCCTCATCCATCTCCTTTCCCCCGGGATGTTGTGGTGTTGATCATGTGTATTTAAGTGGGAGAACAAATGGGGTTAGTGCCACACACATCATATGCCAAATTACTTTTGGCTATATGATGTACTGTCATGCCTGGACATGATGGGAATATAGTGTCATGCAGGTTCTGTCTGCTCAGCCTACAGAGACTAGGGCCTGTCAAATATATCTCCCGGTATGGGTCCTAGTCTAGGCTGGGGTAGAGTGACTGTGGCTATGCAATTGTGCCCACTCCCTGTAACCCAGCAGATCCTGTCATGTAGGCACTATAAGGGCTGGTGTAAAATAATGCCCAGAATGCCTCATTCCTTTGATTAGATTAGGAATGGGTACAAAGGAAAGTCATTAAGCTATTACACATGCGCATTTTGTCCTGTTGTCACATTGACACAGGTCACGTATTTCCTGTACAAGCTTATTGCATAAATGACAGTTCCAAAGTGCAGACAATGTGTTGATTCCCGGTAGGCCATGATAAGTGATTTAGTAATCTGTTCATATAGCAGAAACTGTACAAAGCATGCTTTTGTTTGTTGGATGTCATCTCTGTAGGATGGACACATACATCCAAAGGAGTGTTCTTTGGTACAGCTACATACCACAGAACCCCACACCCTAAAGTGGAATGAGTCTGCATTTGTTAGGCCACATGGACACGGAAGACACTTTCTGTACCCACCATTCCAGTCCCTCATTGTTACCCATGCGTGATGTTTGAGTTTGTACTCTAGCACTAGCCTGTAGGGACAGTATGCAGAGAGTCATCCTCAGAGTGTGAATGTATTGTTCCATTCATGCCTAAGGAGTTCACACTACACAAGCAACAGATGTGTGATGTGTCTCATTGTGGCTCACATCCCAGCCAGGTAGCTGGAGCATGGGCTAAATGATGTTAGCAAGCTTGCTTAGTCATTATAGAGCCTGATCATGGTGGTGGGTTGATCTGCAGATTGGGAAATGTATGCCTGCAGTCACTGCCATGTACTCCTTGGCTTGAATGTGTCACACTTGGAGAGAATTGACAAATAGGAAAGTTCTAGCTTGCTGTTTCTGACATGTATGTGACTCAACCATGTGTGATGAGAGTTCTGATCATAATCTCTTGATTTGTCTTTTGCATCCATGCAGGTCAACGCCTATCAAAAGAAGAGGAGGTGGAGAGCCATCACCAAGAATATGCGGACTGTGGGGATCCAGACCCAGCGGAGCGCCCACTGCAGAAAAAGGTAGGAGGACCTGAGATGCTGGGCCTGGAAGATCATGGAGGCCCATCTGGGACTGTCCTGCTAACGTGGGCGGGGTGCCCATTGGACTTTGACCCCCTAATGGCCCGCATCCTGGAGTTGGCCAATCCGGAGCTTGATGGACATTTAAAGGTAGCACAGAAGCCTCAAGGGGGTGAGTACAGGACATATTCCTGCCTGTACCATTGCCAAGTGATTGAGTTAGGTTCTGACAGCTCCCCCAGATAATTAAGGATGAGCTATGTGTCACACAGTAGATGAGAGATTATTTGTGTTGACATGTCATGTGTTGCATTCTGATGTGTCTTGCCTATTGGACCAGGCACCTAGGACACAACTGGGTGGAATCTACAAACCACTTGCTCTGCAGGGACCACATATGGCTGTGTACAGTGATCAATCATGTACTGTTTAATGTTGTAGAGGGTATAATTTCCATGCAACAGACCTTTACTCCCTAAAGTTACAGGCCAAAGGGAAGTAGGTGATGGGTCACTGTCCTCTACCATGTGTCTGGGCAATTGTGCATGTTGGCGTCACCACCCAGAAGCTAGTTTTCCTCAGCAAATTATGTGTGCTGGTGCCTCACTGCAGTCTGTAATGTAAAGGTGTCCAACATGCACGTGACAGGGCTTACATTGTTATTTGGATGCAGTTATAGGTCACTTCTTTCCCTTAATAAATGGAGATTGTCTATTGACATGATTTATGTGCCGTCACTGTTGCCAACATTCCTTGTGTCTATATGTCAGCTTGTGTTCCTTTATCTTTAAAATCATTTGTAAGCTGCAGTTTCATGAATGGTCTACCTTTGTTTATGGGATGATGTCTGTATTCCCTCACATATATGTGCACGGCAAACTGTTTATAGAAAAGGTCATTTACAATGGGGGTACATTTCATGTTGTACCACAGACAGGAGTGTGTCACCATGGTTTATTGGCTGACCCATACTGTCACCCGTCATAGCATGTCATTTGGCATGTACAACTGTAGTAGCCAAGAGGGACATGACAGGGAGACCTAGAGTTTAGAGTCACAATGTGAATATCTATGCCTTTGAGGTGGCATCAGGTGGAAAAGTACCCTGCACAAGTGTAAGGGTTAAGGTTTGTAACCTGACTGTTGCTATGTATCATGGAGTGACTTGCAGTTGTGTTGAAATCACATGTTTGGATATAGGCTTTCATCCAGAGACAGACATCTGGGTGTGCATGAGCGAAATGGGGACAGTGATGTAGCTTCCCATTGGGCAACATGTTGAAGGCCTTCTACAAGTCTTTGCAAGTTTCTGTGTCTCTCCAACATGCAATGCACTAAGGCTTCTACTGAGGCACGCAGAGTATCTCATTGTAAGGGGTGCCAGACATTAGTGGCTATAACCTGGTGCTTGTTTATTGGATTATATTAAAGACATCTCCCACTGATATCTTGCACATGATGTCTACAGTGTTCATTTCCATGCCACATGTGTGGCCCAGCTGAGCAACAGTAATACTACCTTCTTGACTCTATTCGGACAAATATTACTTGGTGAAGTGTACATTGTTGATATGTGTCAAGTATGGCATGGATACTTCCTTGTTACCTTCTTCATGATATTGTACTGTTGTCATCAACATGGCATGATTTTGTATCATCAGTACTCATTGTTGAGTCATCATATATGTGACAACGTGATGTGTGTATGACCTTGTGTGGGATCTGTGGAAATACATTTTGTATTTGCCTATTATTGTATGTCAACAGGACACTGTTGTCTGCTTCATAGGGCAAAGCATTGAGGGTGATGGTGTATCCTGATGGATGAACGGTCATTGTGATTGCACAACTTCAACAGTGCAATTGCAGTTGTCTGAGATCCTAATTTTCCTATGGACAACTGTTGACAGTTGAGATGGCATGCATGCATATGGTATGCACATATATGGGCCACTTAGGTGGAATGTGTTGCTGGGGCCAACCTGACATCATTGTAATGTGTGCTAATCACAGCTGTTGTCCAAGTGTGATCATAGACATGTGATGACTCTGTTTCTCTTTGTATTTGCAGCATTAGCACCAGCAAGCGAAGGAGATAGAGAAGAACCAAGTGGGGAAGCATCTGGCCATGGGACCTTGGGTCAAGACACCACAGACACAGGGATTCAGTGGCCTGGAGGGTAAGGGGAGTGACCTGGGGGAGACCACAACATCCTTATCTTCATTGGATTCCTCATCCAGTGGACACTCCCTAGTGGTGGTGGATCCATCCAGGCATCCCACAGTACAGTCCTTGTCTGCCACTCCCTGTTCTATCACCACCCTCCCTGTTGCTCCACAACCAGTTGGCCAAGCCCTCTCACCCAAGAGGGTGGGCGTCTCCTTTGCTGCAGGCACCTCTGCCCCAACCCTGTTACTCCAGCTGCTCTCAGTGAGGAGACTATTGACCTCCTGAAAATGATCTATGTGGGTCAGTCAGCCATTCTGAATATCATCCAGGGATTGGCAAACCAACTGCAACAAACCAAAGCATTCCTGGAAGGCTACTCATGGTGCAATGGCTGGACAACAGAGATCTTTTCAGGCTCTGGCCTCCACATTGATGTCAGCCAGTCATCCCACACCTTCCATCGCTTCTCCACTTCCCTCTTCCCAATGCAAATCCAGCCTCCCCTACCTACCCAAAACACTCAGACAGATCTGCATCCATCCACATCAACACACAAGAGGAGCACACACAAACACAAGCAGCACAAAACACACCAGAACGCAAGCAAACAACATCCAACCACAGACACAACAACAGTCACTGCTTCCTGAGACACCATCAAAACACCCAGCATCACGCACACAACATCAGGCATAACCACAGGCACAACACCAACAGTCACTAACACACCCACCACACACATCAGATCTACAGACACCACCCTAGCAGACCCCCAGACATCCACCACAGGCACCATACCCGCAGACACCACAACAACAGACGCACAGGCATCCACCACATCCTACCAACCTGTAGTCCCACCACATCAGCCACACACACATCCACCACTCCATCCCCCAGCAACTCCACTTCCCAGTCCCCAAGATCCACACACACTTTCACTTACCCACCCATCATTCACACTCCACACACAAGCATACCTCCCAGAAGCACGCACCCAGGACATCCACACCAACCCAGCATTACAACCACTCCCTTGACCTCCAAATCCCGATTCCCTTCTAATGACCATCCCATGTCCCTACAAAGGTTTTTTGTTTGACCTGGACCAGTGCCCTGTTCCATCCACCCATCTCACAGCCCCTCCCTTCTACCTCCTAGGCATCCCCTGCCCCCCTGCAAGCATCCATTCCTATCACCCCAAGAAGAAGCCCACCCCTCTCAAAAAGAACACTACCCCTCCCAAGCCCAAGCCCCTCTCCCAAATCCAACTTCCCCTGGATATCCCTGAGGTGCCTGCCTGCCCCATTGATGCCCCTTCCTGTGGAGGTTCCATGACAGTTGGGAGTCAAGTTTGAGCACAACACTGTGCTATTATTGGACTGCTTTTGGACTGGCCAGTGGCCTTTGGACTTCAAATATTTTTTGTTTATTAAAAAAAAGTGTTGTTTTGTTGGGGTATACATTTGTCCTGCATTTCCTTTTCTTCCTTCATGTTGTTCCTGAGCGACTTGTTGTAGGAAGGTAGCCTCTTTCTAGCCTTGTCACCCCCACTTTTGGCCTGTTTGTGAGTATATGTCAGGGTGTTTTTACTGTCTCACTGGGATCCTGCTAGCCAGGGCCCAGTGCTCATAGTGAAGACCTGATGTTGTCAGTGTATTTGATATGTGTCACAGGGATCCTGCTAGCCAGGACCCCAGTGCTCATAAGTTTGTGGCCTATATGTGTTCCCTGTGCGGTGCCTAACTGTATCACTGAGGCTCTGCTAACCAGAACCTCAGTGTTTATGCTCTCTCTGCTTTTAAAATTGTCACTGCAGGCTAGTGACTAATTTTACTAATTCTCATTGGCACACTGGAACACCCTTATAATTCCCTTGTATATGGTACCTAGGTACCCAGGGTATTGGGGTTCTAGGAGATCCCTATGGGCTGCAGCATTTCTTTTGCCACCCATAGGGAGGTCAGACAATTCTTACACAGGACTGCCACTGCAGCCCGAGTGAAATAACGTCCACGTTATTTCACAGCCATTTTACACTGCACTTAAGTAACTTATATCACTTGGTGAAGGTTAGGTGCAAAGTTACTTAGTTTGTGGGCACCCTGGCACTAGCCAAGGTGCCCCCACATTGTTCTGGCAAGTTCCCCGGACTTTGTGAGTACGGGGACACCATTACACGCGTGCACTACATATAGGTCACTACCTATATGTAGCGTCACAATGGTAACTCCGAACATGGCCATTTAACATGTCTAGGATCATGGAATTGTCACCCCAATACCACTCTGGTATTTGGGGGACAATTCCATGCATCCCCAGGTCTCCAGCATAGAGCCCGGGTACTGCCAAATTAACTTTCCGGGGTCTCCATTGCAGCTACTGCTGCTGCCAACCCGTCAGACAGGTTTCTGCCCCCCTGGGGCCTGGGCAGCCTGGTCCCAGGAAGGCAGAACAATGGATGTCCTCTGAGAGAGGGTGTTACACCCTCTCCCTATGGAAATAGGTGTGAAGGGCCTGGGAGGAATAGTCTCTCCTGACCTCTGGCAATGCTTTGAAGGGCATAGATGGTGCCCTCCTTGCATATGCCAGTCTACACTGGTTAAGGGATCCCCCCCAGCCCTGCTCTGGCGCGAAACTGTACACAGGAAAGGGGAGTGACCACTCCCCTGACCAGCACCTCCCAGGGGAGGCGTCCAGAGCTCCTCCAGTGTGTCCCAGACCTCTGCCATCTTGGATGCACAGGTTCGAGGGCACAATGGACAGCTCTGAGTGGCCAGTGCCAGCAGGTGACGTCTGAGACCCCTCCTGATAGGTGCTTACCTTTCTCAGTAGCCAATCCCCCTCTGTGGGCTATTTAGGGTCTCTCCTGTGGGTATCTCACCAGATAACGAATGCAAGAGCTCACCAGAGTTCCTCTGCATTTCCCTCTTCGACTTCTGCCAAGGATCGACCGCTGACTGCTCCAGGACACCTGCATAACCACAACAAAGTAGCAAGAAGATTATCAGCAACATTGTAGGGCCTCATCCTGCCGGCTTTCTCGACTGTTTCCTGGTGGTGCATGCTCTGAGGGCTGTCTGCCTTCACCCTGCACTGGAAGCCAAGAAGAAATCTCCAGTGGGTCGACTGAATCTTCCCACTGCTAACGCAGGCACGAAACTTCTGCATCACCGGTCCTCTGGATCCCCTCTCATCCTGACGAGAGTGGGGCCTGGAACAGAGGAGCTGGGTCCAAGTGTCTTCGACAGTCCAGTGGCCCTTCTGTCCAAATTTGGTGGAGGTTAGTCCTTGCGTCCCCACGCCAGACAGTAATCCTGTGTACTGTGTGAACTGCAGCTGCTTGGGCTTCTGTGCACTTTTGCAAGACTTCCTTTGTGCACAGCCTAGCCCAGGTCCCCAGCACTCCTTCCTGCATTGCCCAACTCGCTGAGTTGAACTCCGACGTCGTGGGACCCTCCTTTATGACTCTGAGTCGACCGCTGTCCTCAAATATTCTAAGTGCCTGTTCAGGTGCTTCTGCGGGTGCTACCTGCTTCTGCATGGGCTCTCTGAGTTGCTGAGCACCCCCTCTGTCTCCTCTTCCAAGGGGCGATCTCCTGGTCCTTCCTGGGCCCTAGCAGCACCCAAAATCATCAACTGCAACTGTTGCCGCTAGAAAGGCTTCTTTGCCGTCTTTCTGCATGGAAACAACTCTGCATCCTCCAGCACGCTGTGGGACATCTTCTGACCAAAGGAGAAGTTCCTGGCACCTTCCGTTGTTGCAGACTCTTTTGCTTTTTCCACCTGGAGGCAGCCCTTTTGCACCTTCATCTGGGGTTTAGTGGGCTCCTGCCCCTCCTGGACACTTGAGTGACTCTTGGACTTAGTCCCCTTCCTTTACAGGTCCTCAGGTCCTGGAATCCGTCTTCAGTGTTTTGCAGTTAGTTGTTGTCCTTGCAGAATGCCCTATCTCAACTTTACTGTCTTTCTGGGGTAGTAGGGTAACTTTACTCCTACTTTTCAGGGTCTTGGGGTGGGGTATCTTGGACACTCTTAGTGTTTTCTTACACTCCCAGCGACCCTCTACACACTACACTAGATCTGGGGTCCATTCATGGTTCGCATTCCACTTTGGAGTATATGGTTTGTGTTGCTCCTAGGCCTGTTTCTTCCTTTTGCATTCTATTGTGTTCTACATTGTTTGCACTTATTTTCTGTTACTTACCTTATTTTGGTTTGTGTGCATATAATTTGTGTATATTGCTTACCTCCTTAGGGAGTATATCCTCTGAGATACTTTTGGCATATTGTCACTAAAATAAAGTACCTTTATTTTTAGTAACTCTGAGTATTGTGTTTTCTTATGATATAGTGCTACATGATATAAGTGGTACAGTAGGAGCTTTGCATGTCTCCTAGTTCAGCCTAAGCTGCTCTGCTATAGCTACCTCTATCAGCCTAAACTGCTAGAACACCTCTACTCTACTAATAAGGGATAACTGGACCTAGCACAAGGTGTAAGTACCACAAGGTACCCACTATAAGCCAGGCCAGCCTCCTACACTTGTGTGGTGTGGCTACAGGTGTGTATGTTTGAGCATGCTTTCTTCTCCATTTGCTGTATCTGACTTTGTGGACAGTGCTGGTGTCCCCCAAGAGAAGGGTATATGTTGAGTGTATGGATATGGCATTGTGCACAGTTTTTATGGTATTCATCTTGTGTTGTCCATTGAGCATGTATAGTATTAGGCTTGTCCCCTGGTATGGCTTATGTGTTTATCTAATATGTGTCAGCTTGAGTTTTGTTTGTGCAGACATGGAGTGTGTTCAGTTGTGTGAGCTTTATTTGCATTTGAGTGAGCATGTGTCTATTTATCTGTATGTAGCTTGCAGCTAGTTCCTGCAGAGATATGCTCCCATCGAGTTGGAGTTGTATGTGCTTTGTTGACTTGCAATTCCACACTTTGCAGATGGGCATGACATTGGGGTCTAGTACTGTTTGGCCCAGAGACACATTCAGAGCCATTGCCTGTGCACATGTTTTAGGGGCCTGTGCAAAGTGATATGTGCCCCAGTGCAGACTCCTTCCATGAAAGCTCCTGATGTCCCCATTCCTACTGTGTAGGCATTTTTGGCAGAGTTTTCTTTGTCTATTTGTCTCTGACTATTGTATATGCCATTGCCTTTCCATTGTGCTGTGATGTGTGTGATGTGTGTGTCCACTGTAGGGCTGTTTACTGGAAGTGTTGTTTTTGTTCCATGCCACATCGATACATATGTGACGACAGTCCCTGGCCTGTGTGGAATGTGAGTTTGTGAATTATATTGGTAGATATGATGTTTTTGTGTTCTTTTTGATGTATGAGACATTGTTATGTAGCTTTAACTGTCCCTGTGCCTGAGATGTGTGGATATGTGTTTTTGTGTAGTGTTGCTGTACAGTGTGAGTGACAAGTCCAAAGGAGGCATATTGTGACTGTGAATGTGTCCATATTCATGACAATATGATTTGAACTGTGTACACGATGAGACATGTACTTGGTGCCTGTAGCGTGACCCCCCTATGATGTGGACGACGACATTACAATCCGCTGTTGATGTTAATGAGACAGGTAGGTGTGTGTACTTATGGTCGATTGTGCCCACAGCAGTGTTCACACCCCCACCCTCACCAGACGGACACCAGATAATGAAAGACACCATCCCAGGTAAGTAGGGTAAGTATAGGTAAGTATGCTTAAGTGCCATTTGGGGCCCTGACATGGGCCCCCCTGCATGGTACTGGGTGCAACGGCCATGCTCTGGGGACACTAATCCCCTGTGCTGGCCATTGGGGTGGTGGGCATGACTCCTGTCTTTTACAAGCCAGGAGTCATGTGTTATGGATGGTTGTGCGTCAAGAAATGACACTAGGCTGGTTAGCAGCATTTTTTTGGCCTCTAACCAGTCTAGCATCATTGTTTGATGTTCAACCTCCAGCTCCTCTACCGCTACCCCCACCCGGCTAGTGTCTATTATTTTGACACTAGCCCAAGCTTAGCGGCGGCTTACGCCATTCCTTGAATATGGCGCCCGGCTGGTGCTGTAGAATGGAGCAAGCCCATGTTAAATATTTTGATGCAAAACTGCTTTAGCGAATTTTTGCATCAAAAAGTATAAATATGCCCCTAAGTACTTGCCTCGGTCTGTCAGTACCTGTATCAGTATGTGCCTGGGTGTGTCAGCATCAAAGTGCGACTATGTATCAGTGGCTCAGAGACTGTTTTAATTTTTGGCTGAGTGTGTTAGTGTCTCCATCAATGTGTGCATGGGTGTGTCAGTGCCTGCATTAGTGTTTGGTTGGCTGTGTCAGTGTCAGCATCAGTGTGTGCATGGGTATGTCAGTGCCTGAATTAGTGTTTGGTTGGCTGTGTCAGTTTCTGCATCAGTTTGTGCCTGGGTGTGTCACTAACTGTATTAGTGCTTGGCTGAGTGTGTCAGTAGCTATACCAGTGTGTACCTAGGTGTCGCAGTGCCTGCATCAGTGTGTGCCTGGATGGGTTAGTGCCTGAATTAGAGTATGCTTGTGCGTATGTGGCTGTCTAAGGGATTGGCTGAGTGTATCCGTGCCTGCATCGGTGTTTGCACTGTGTGAGTGTCAGCATAACTATTTGACTGTGTGTGTCAGTAATACATCAGTCTGTGAATGGGTATATCAGTGACTGCATTAGTGTTTAGCTAGGTGTGTTGCAGTGTGTGCGTGGCTGTGTAAATAGCTGTATTAAAGTTTGGCTGGTTGAGTCAGTATCTGTATCAGTGTGTGCTTGGGCATGTCAGTGCCTGCAATGGAGTGTATCTGTGAGACAGTGGCTGTATTAGTGTTTGGCTGAGTATGTCAGTGTCTGCATCAGTGTGTGCCTGGGTATGTCAGTGGGTGCATTAGTATGTGGCTGGGAGAGTCAGAGTATGCATCAGTGTGTGCATGGGAATGTCAGTATCCACATCTAAATGTGCCTGGGTGTGTCAGTGCCTGCATCAGTGTATTTGTGGGTGTGTCAGTAGCTGCATTAGTGTCAAAGTGTATATTAGTGGATATATAAGTGATTAAGTGGGTGTCTGAATACTTTTCTTAGTGTCTTTCTCAGTGTGTCAGTTGCTGTGTAGCTATACCACTTTTGGTTTCATTAGTGCTTTTCTGAGACTGTAACTGAGTGTAGAAGTGCAGCAGGTATGCAATGTGTAACATGCACTGCAAGTTTGTCACTTTAGTTTTATAGATGCATTTATGACTTACTATATGGCTATGTGATAAAGTGTATCAGTACTTTAGTACATAAGTTAGTGACTATATAAGTGCTTCTGTGCCCTTTATCATAGAAGTCGGAAGTGGCTATGTCAGTGCAGGACTGTCTGTCTTAATACCTCTATGGGTCCCTAAATAGGTGTTAGACCTGGCATCCTTGGCGTGGTCTTCTCTAACTTTTTGCCTCTACTTCCCAGGTTGTTGCTGTGTGCTGGACTCTGATTTTGCTGTGTTGGTTACTCTGAGCACTTTACCACTGTTGACCAGTGCTAAAGTGCAAGTGCTCCCTTTGGGTGCATTAGCTTTTCCATGATTGGCATGTTTGATTTATTAGTAAGACCCTACTAAAGTGCACTAGAGGTGCCCTGGGCCTGTAAATCAAATTTTACTAGTGGGCCTGCAGCACTGGTTGTGCCACCCACATTAGTAGCCCTGTAAACATGGCTCAGACCTGCCCCTGCAGTGTCTGTGTATGCAGTTTCAAACTGCCACATCAACCTGGCAAGTGTACCCACTTGCCAAGCCAAACCTTCCCTTTTTGTACATGTAAGGTACCCCTAAGGTAGGCCCTGGGTAGCCCCATGGACAGGGTGCAGTGTATGTTAAAGGTGGGAAATGTACTGAGGTGTTTTACATGTCCTAACAGTGAAATACTGCCAAATTTGATTTTTCACTGTTGCAGCGCCTATCTCTCTCATAGGTTAACATGGGGGCTCCCTTCAAATGAGTTTCCTTTTGAGAGCAGATAGAAACATGGAGTTTGGGGTCTCTGAACTCACAATTTAAAAATATATCTTTTAGTGAAGCTTTTTTTTAGATTGTGAGTTTGAAAATGCCAGGTTTAGAAAGTGGGCATTTTCTTGCTTAAACCATTCTGTGACTCTGCCTGTTTGTTTTAGGATTCCGTGTCTGGGTCAGACTGACACTTGGGCTGCTTGTGCATCTCCACTAGACAGTGACACAAAGGGTACTGGGGAGTAATCTGCATTTCCTGATGAGCCATCTGGGCTGGGCTGGAGGGAGAAGTGGTCACTTACAGCTGAAAGGGCTGTGCCTGCCCTCACAGAAAGTAGTCTCCAACCCTCTGGTGTGTGTCTGTAACCTGCCCTGCGCAAGGCAGGATTCTGTAAATAACAGAGACTTTTCTTTGAAGTTGGGCAACTTCAAAGGCAGAGAGGTGTAGAAGTATTGGACTCAAAACCCCAGACTTCAGATTACTTGAAGGATTCAAGAGGACCCTCTGCCAGGAGAAGAGCTGAGGAGAATTGTTGCCGCTGCCTGTGACTGTGCTTTTTGGGGCTATCATGCAGTTGCTGCTTCTGCCTGTCGAAGGGGACAAAGACTGGACTTTGCTGTGCATTCCTGCTTGAGAGGTATCTCCAAGGGCTTGGACTGAGCTGCCTCCTGTTTTTGAAGCAAAGACTTCACCAACCAGTCTCTGATTCTGCACACTGTGGACTCTAGCTTGCCAGAGGGTGCCATTCCAGTCCCTGTGCCCCTGGAATTCAATTTCTGGTGCAAATCCTGTGAAACAATACCGGACGACTCTGTGCGACTTCGCTATGGGCACAGCTGCATGAAGCCTGCAACGCCACCTACACCTGGATCCGTGGACCTCACCAAGGTGCGACGACCCCACAATCAATGCAGGCCCAATGTCACTGCAGCTGCTGACGTCCACACGAACTCATGAATTGGAGCGTCGTACCCCCAACGTTCATGACAAAGAAATCCGTGGCAACACCTGTGACCCTTTGACGTGATCGCAACCCCGTGAGGTCACCCCACAGCACTGTGACTTCGCAGGACTTTGACTTTGCAGGAGGTGCCAATGGACCGGCCCCTCGCAACCGATGCTGCCTAACCTCCACCGCTCTGCAACAAGGACCCAATGCCTCTTCGTGACACCTCTGCTCCTTCGCCTGCAGCACTGGAACCAACACCCCATTGGATCCAGCGACACCTCACTCCCCAACTCTGTGCACCAGCCTGTTTTCCACATGTTTTTCTAAGGTACTGTACATGGGGGTCTGTGTGACTCCATAAACAGGGGCAGTGGTGTGGCCTTGTGGAAAACGACTGTCATGCCACGGCCTTAACATCAGATTGCAGCATTTGTGCCTCTAGGCACTATTTCTGTGTTTTTAATTTGCTAAAGTCATAACTTATTTGTGCATTTTGGATTTTTATCATATTTGGCCTTGTTGTATTTGGAAAAATATTACCTATTTTTCTAAACCGGAGTGGTGAAAACTTTGTAGTGTTATCACTAGATTACAGTGTGTGTTGGCACCCATACTTTACACCAGTGGTTCCCAACCTGTGGTCCGGGGACCCCTGGGGGTCCGCGAAGCCTTCTCAGGGGGTCCGCGAGAGCCTAGAAAATTAAAAAATATTAACAAATATTGACAAATTAGGTCCCCAGCTTCCAGTAATGACTCAGGTGGGGGTCCCCGGATTCCCATGATGATTCCGTGGGGGTCAATGGGTTCCATTAATGTTAAAGTGGGGGTCCACAGAAACCAAAAGGTTGGGAACCACTGCTTTACACAATGCCTCTGGGTTAAGCCTTTCTGATTGTGCCAAGCTACCAAGGGGGTTAGCGGGGGCTAAAGGGGTGTGTTTCTCCTTTACCCTGACTACAGTGAGGGTCTTTGATTGGCTTGGGGGCAACCTGACTGCCACCAAAGATCACATTTCTAACAATAGGTATCTAAATGCCTCTATGGATCGCCTACTGGCTGTGTTACTGAGTGTTGTGGTATCTAATTGTATGCAAAAGTGTCTCTATTTGTTTTGGGTGCATAACTAATGCCTAGTTATGCGATTAAATGTGTAAATGCCCATGTCATTGTTTGACTGCAAGTTTAAGGGCCACTATGGTTTTCAAAATATTAGTAGCTAAATTAGTTAGTAGTTTTATAACTGGATGTAAGGTCCTCTACATGCATCTGTAAGAGAATTCTTTCAGGATTAGAAAATGGCTATATCTATTTGAGTGAATCACACAAAAACTATGTGGTGCGTGTAGGAAAGTACACTCTTTTTGGCATGTTACCCCCAACTTCTGCCTAATGTCAGTGTGTTTTGACTGTGTCAATGGGATCCTGCTATTCCGGACCCCAGTGCTTATGGTTTTTGGCCAGCTTGTCTGTATGTTTCACCTTTTTTGAAAGCATGCTTGACTGTGTCACTGGAGTCCTGCTAACCATGACCCCAGTGCTCATGCTCTCTCTGTTTCTAAATTGATCACTACATACTGGTAACCCAGTATTTCACTTCAACTTGGTATACTGGTCACGCCTTACAAGTCACCAGTATATGATACCTAGGTACCCAGGGCACTGGGGTTCAGGGGGATCCCTATGGGCTGCAGCATTAATTGTTCCACCTATAGGGAGCCCATGCAAAGGCTTCTACAGGACTGCTATTGGAGCCTATGTGAAATGGTGCATGCACTATTTCACACACAGCCATTTACACTGCACCAGGTCACTTATAAGTCACCTATATGTCAGGCCTTCCAGCCCTGAAGGCTGGGTGCAAAGTATCTTTGTGTGAGGGCACCCCTGTACTAGCAGATGTGCCCCCACATCATCCAAGACCATTTTCCCATACTTCGTGAGTACGGGGACGCCATTTTATGCTGCACTGGACAAAGGTCAGTATCTATGTCCAGCTTCACAATGGTAACCCCGAATATGGCCATGTAAGGTGTCTAACAACTGAGAAATGTACCCCAATACTGATTCCAGTATTGATTGGATAATCCCATGCACTCTGGGGGCTCCACAGTTGACACCTAGTACTGCCAAACCAGCCTTCTGAGGTTTTCTAGGCAGCCCCAGCTGTTGCCACCTCACAAACAGGTTTCTGCCCTCCTGTTGCTTGTGCTGCTCAAGCCAAGGAAAGCAGAACAAAGGATTTCCTTTGGGAGAGGGGTGTTACACCCTCTCCCTTTAGAAATAGGTGTCACATGCATGGGAGGGATAGCCTCCCAGAGCCTCTGGAAATGCTTGGAAGGGAACAGATGGTGCCCTCCTTGCATAATCTACACCGGTTCAGGTTCAGTCCCTGCTCTGCCGTGAAACTGGACAAAGGAAAGGGGAGTGACCACTCCCCTGTTCATCAAAGCCCCAGGGGTGGTGCCCAGAGCTCCTCCAGAGTGTCCCTGGGGTTTGCCATCTTGAAACAGGTGACATCAAAGACCTCCCCTGATAGGTGCTTACCTGATTAGGTGACCAATCCCCCTTTCAAGGCTATTTAGGGTCTCTCCTCTGGGTGTTTCTTCTGATTCTAATTGCAAAACTCCAGAAGGAATCCTCTGCAACCTTTACTTCATCTTCTACTGATGGAACCAGAAATAAATCATCCACAAACTCTACAAACTGCAACAAAGAAGCAAAGACGACTTCTGCAACATTGTACCTTCAGCTCCTGCCAGCAACTGCAACAGTTTCCAGGTCTTGCATCCGCTGAGGACACCTTGTCTTTAGCCTGCACCAGAAGAACCAAAGGAATCTCCAGTGGAGTGACAGAGTCACTTCCCTGCTTCAGCAGGCAACTCTCTGCAGTGGCCACCGGTGGCGTGGGTCACATCTCCAGATGACTAGTTTGGAACCAGCAACACAGATGGTGGACTGAAGTGACCCTGACAGTCCCAACGTTCAGCTGTCCAACTTTGGTGGAGGTAAGAGCTTGCCTCCCCATGCAAGACAGTACCCTCAGGTCCAGCATGACTTGCAGTTGCCAAGGCTTATGTGCACCCTTCCAAGAAGTTCTTCATGCACAGCACAGCTTAGGCCCCCAGCACTCCATTCTGTGACGCACAGCTTCCTGAGTGGTTCTCCAGCAGCGTGGGATCCCTTTGTGTTGTGCCTCCAATTGCTCCTTTTTTGTCCCCTTGCTGTGGGACTCCTGTGTGTGATGCCTGGTCTACTGAGGGCTCTCTGAGTTGCTGAGATACCTCTCTGTTTCCCCCTTCTGGGCAGAGGCCACCAGGTCTCTCCTGGCCCCAGGCAGCGCCATTTTCCACTAACCGTGAGCTTTGTGTGTGCCAAGGCTCGTTGGCAGAATCCAACAATGTAAACCAGACTGCAATCATCCATCCAGCGTGGGACACCATCTGAACCAACCAAATCCATATCTGTCTTCTTGGGTGCATGACTGACTTTGTCTTCTCACCAGTGGTTTTGCTTTTGCACCTTCATCCGGGTTAGCAGGGGCTCCTGTTCTCCCTGGACTATTCAGTTCTTCTTGGACTTGGTCCCCTTCTTCCACTGGTCTTCAGGTCCAGGAATCCATTGTTGGTGTCTTGCAGTCTCTTCTGGTTCTTGCATAATCTTCTATCACAACTTCTTGTGTTTTCAGGAAACTTACTGTGATTTCCTCTTGTTTTCCTGGGCTCTGGGGTTGGGCTTATTACTTACCTTTGGTGTTTTCTTACATCCCCAGCGCCCCTCTACATACAACACTTGCCAAGGTGTCAAAAAGACTTTCGCACTCCACTATTTTAGTACATGGTTTGTGTTCCCCTAGACCCATTGCAACCCATTGTGATTTTCACTATTTGCACTGTTTTCTGACTGTGTACTAACCTGTTTTTGGATACTAGTGTATATATTTTGTATATTACTTACCTCCTAAAGGAGTATAGTCTCTATGGTATTTTTGGCATTTGTGTCACCAAAATAAGGTACCTTTATTTTTGTAACACTGAGTATTTTTTTTCATGTTTGTGAGAACTGAGTGACTACAGTGGTATTGCAAGAGCTTTGCATGTCTCCTAGTTCAGCCTTGGCTGCTTTGCTACAGCTACCACTAGACAGCCTAGCTGGAGACACTGACTAAATTTCACTAATAAGGGATAACTGGACCTGGTATAAGGTGTAAGTACCTTTGGTACCCACTACAGACCAGGCCAGCCTCCTACAGGGCGTCAAAGAGTATTTTACTACAGTGTATCAGGTCCTCTCTGGCCATATTGGTATGGTGATCACACTCACTTCTGTACAACTGCCACTTGGTGTCTAAGTACCTGATTGAGTTTATCACTGGGTACAAAATATTTACTGATGTCTTCTGTAATGAATCATCTACATCTACTTCCAAAACGTATTGGCCCTCATTACGACTCTGGCAGACGGCAGTATTTTGGAGAAAAATACTCCCAACAGGCTGGCGGTACCTTTCCCCAAAATACGACATTGGCGGTATGGCTCAAGCCAAACCGCCAATGTACCACTCCGTCCACCAGGGCGGTAACAGCCGCCGGGCTGGAGACTTTAGTCTCCAGCCCGGCGGCGGTCACTTTCTCACCCATGGGATTATGACCCCCCTACCACCATGGTTTTCGTGGCTTCCTTACCACCATTAAAACCATGGTGGTAGGCACTATCAGTGACAGGGAATCCCTTCTCTTTCACTGATAGGGGTCTTCCCCGCCCCCCTACCCTTCCCCAGTGTTCTCCCCCACCCTCCTCCTCCCACTCCAGACCCCCCACGACATACACGCACATTCACAGACCATCATACACATGCATACATACACTGATACCCACATTCACCCACGCATGCATACATTCATTCACACACACATCCACACACACTGACATACATACAAGCACAAACGCATTCACATAACACGCAATACATGCACTCACACATCCACACATGCACACACATACCACACGCAAAGCACACCCACATTCACGCACACACAGACATACAGACACGCACACACAACACCCCCTACCACCCTCACCCCCACCACCCCACCAGCAGAACACTGCCAGGCCGTATCATGGGTCATGATACGGTCTGCCGCGGTCTACTGGCATTGCGCTGCTGCTGGCATCAGCGCCTCCTTACCACCGTCCACCACCATGACCGTAGCCGGAATTCCGCTGTCCTTCTGGCAGAATTCCGGCTACCGTCATAATTTGGAAGTCGGCTGGTACCCACGGCGATGGTCTTTTGGCGGCCGTCGCTGCGGCGGTTTTTACCGCCACTGTCATAATGAGGGCCATTATCTTTTAGGAGCTTGTAAAATAACTTTTATTTCTCTTTATAAGTGTCGCTGCTGCCAGGGGTAGGGCGGAATGTTAGAGCAGCGGTGCCGGGCCATCTTTTGCATCACGTGCTCCCATTCACAATCCAACGAGCTCTATATAGCACAAGGAGGCATAACGTAGCGTGGGACGCGCTGACCGAGACCGGAGGTGACTACATAGCCCAAACTGCTCTGAGACCCCAGGAGGCAGCCATCTTTTGCATCACCTACTCTCACTCACAATCCAACGAGCGCTATAAAGCGTGAGGGGGCTTACCGCAGTGCAGGACACACTGACCGAGACCGGAGGGGACTACATATACATATACCAGACTGCTTTTAGGCCACAGGAGGCGGTCATCTTTTGCATCTCCTGCTCCCACTCACAGTCCAATGAGTGCTATAAAGCGCGAGGGGGCATACTGCAGCACGGGATGCGCTGACCAAGACCGGAAGGGACTACATATCTCAGTCTGCTTTGAGGCCCCAGGAGGCGGCCATCTTTCGTGTCACCTGCTCCCTCTCACAATCCAACGAGTGCTATATAATGCAAGGAGGCATACCGCAGCGTGGGAATTGCTGACCGAGACTGGATGGGACTACATATCCCAGACTACTTTGAGGCCCCAGGAGGCAGCCATCTTTTGCATCACCTGCTTCCACTCACAATCCAACGAGTGATATTAAGCGTGAGGGGGCATACCACAGCGCCGGATGCGCTGACTGAGACTGGAGGGGACTAAATAGCCCAGACTGCTTTTAGGCCACCTACTCCCACTCACAATCCAATGAGTGCTATAAAGCACGGGGGCATACCTTGAGGGGGACAAAGCCCATGCCAAGGGCGGGCCCATCTGCGCCAATCAGAGCCTGGAAGAGGCTGGGCTGGGCCATTACTCTTTAATTTTTGGATTAACCCCCCCCCCCAGCTTGTCTTGGTCTGTGCAAATAGATAGGAGTTTAGAGTAGTAGGGGCTTAGAGCAACCCCTGGTGAGAGGTAAGGTCGTAGCATTTAACGTTTGTGTTGGCAAGCTTCCTATTATGCAAAAAAGATAGATTTGCAAAAGGAGAAAATTATTGATAGGAAGGGGAAAGCTGACCAGCAAGTGCTACATCCAAACCCGGATACTAGTATAAATAGATGTAATGATGACGCTGTACAGGCTCCACGACATTTTCCAACACTAACTGAAAGCATTGGAAGGGAGGGTCTTTCTCAGGGCTGTGGTATAGTATGTTCTAATAGATATGCAGTCTTGGCGGCAGTCGAGGCAAATAATGCTCGGGAGGAAAAGTCCATGGATACACATGCCCAAATTAGCCCTGTAACACAGCCAGTCACGTAGAGACTACTACCATTAGACCAAGATTCGGACAATTGTCCAAAATGTAAAGCAAGGAACTTAGTAGATCTATATGATCTGGTGGGTAGATAAATGCAGGAAGTTAGGGAGTTAAAGTCCGAGGTAGGAACCCTGTTGGCTTTCATGGAGAAAGGAGAGGGAAAGGCTATACATAGAAAAAAAGCATGAAAAAGGGGTTCCAATTGAACCCTCGCATCTATTGGGTAGATGTCCAACTCCTCAGTGGCCTACCAAACAGTCTAACCTAAATTTAAGTAAAGACAGCACTACTTATGCAATCCGAGGGTGCATAAATAAGGACAATGATTGTAATACCGGGTAACGTAACCCCCCAGTATCTAAGGCAGGAGTACTCCATGGAGAATCTTGTAATCCTGCTTGGAAGAGCCGCCCCAAACTTTGCCCATTAGAAGCGAAGGCAGCATGCACATTTAGTTCATACACTCTATCATATAACATTAGGGCAATTACACCAACATGCAGGCAATATGTTGAGAAAGATTTAAGGTCCCCTAGGGAAAATGTAATTTACTCAACAAATGTCCCAAAATTGGATGAGGACTCCTTTAAAAATAAACTTATCTATTGGATCAGGCATAAACGCCACTGCTTATCCATAATTCGTTCAGACAATATGAGGGTAGAAAGGATGCCGGGAGATAGTGGGAGGTATGATGCTATTGTTTTGAGAGTTAGCATCCCCCTTAAAACTGCTATGAGATTTAGCTTGGATAATCCACTCCCCTCAAACCATACGGTTAAGAGGAACCAACAAGGAGATGAGGGATCGATAATAACAAATAAGGGAGATACTGACCTTGAGGCAGTAGATTGAATGATTCCACTAGATCTTTCAGGCCAGAGACAGACTGTAGATATAATAGTAGATGGAACCCTAGATGAGAATAACCAACAAGCTAAGAGGGGATGGAGTGCAGAGGAGCAACTGCCTGGAAGTAATGACCTGGTAATATCTCAGGGACAATGGTAAGTACTAGGCCCCTTTTGGCTAGGGGCTCTGTCTCCATGGTCTTGTGGAATGTAGCGAGCCTAAAGAGTAAGCTCATAGACCCTGATTGGCACAATTATATTGACCAATTTCACCTTTGTCTCTTCCAGGAGACTTGGTTAACAAAACCACCATATAAATTAGGCTACACAACTTATTATACTAGTGCCACCACAGCAGCAAGAGGAAGGCCGTTTGGGGGATTGCTTATATGGGTGAAAATCTACCTTAATGTTGAAATAAACAAATATGACACAGGCTCTGCCGACATTCTGTGGGTGTCACTAAGCAACAAAAATACGATTTTATTCCATTTATACAATGTATATATAAGGCCCAGGAGTCCAAATCAGAAGTCACATGAAATAGAAATTTTAGATGACCTCCTAAAGAAAGTCCCAATAGGAGAAACAATATTGATAGGGGGTGATTTTAATTGCAATTACGAGCCTATAATTGGCCTTGAGCATCTGGTGGAGGATGAAGATATGGCAAGAGCTATCTCCCTCTTATCTACTGAAGAGTCAGTTCCTGGTAGGTCACGGCCTTATAACTCATGAACCTTATCTTAAAGCATGGGCTGAGGGCCTGCAATGGCAGAGTGGGACAAAGCTGTGATAATTTGAAAACTTTTCAAAGAGGTAGGGTAGGTTTAAAATTGGATTATATTATGCAGAGTACAATTCCATGGGAGAGAATGGCAACTTTTAAAATAGATAACAGAAGAGAAAGTGACCACTTTCCGCTAGTTATAGAACTGAGGGAGTGCTTTCTAGATCTAGCCTCCATGAGTAAGGATAGGGTGGAGTATCAACCTATTGTTAGCAATGACCATAGGACAGTAAAATGGCCAGTAATACTGGGCAACCTGGGTGTCATGGCAAGCATATACAATACATTTACAGAATTATTGGATCCTCATGTGCATAAATGTCCCATTGACATTCCGATCTTAGATATCCCTCAATCACTGAGCACAGCCTTGAGGCCCTACCTCACCAAACAGATTCAATGAAAGCCTGAACAAGGCAGGAAACATCCTAGGTCCGCTAATTTCTGGTATACTACAGAATACAGAGAGGAAAAAATACTGCTGCTGGAAGCCATAAAGCGAAAAAATCCAACAGCAGTGCAGCAGGCAAGGGCCAATTACAGGAAAATTCTCTTTAGTGCAGAGAAAAACTGGGAAGATCAAAAGTGGTCCAATCTTCTTGCGGCAGCCAAATGCTAAGACACAGTATCCTTCTGGAAGATAGTTACACATGGTAGTAAAGAAGGGATATCTAATACTAAGCATCATACAGATCCTAGTACATGGGTTAATCATTTCTTGAATCTCTATCTAGATACATCAGAATATACACCCATCTTTCCCTGCCTAGGGATCAACTTATTCGGGACAAAACATCAGATATACATTTTAGCCTGGAAGAAACAATGGTAGCTATAAATGCAATTAAAATAGGCAAAGCCCTGGGATTGTATAAGATCCCTAGGGATCTGCTTAAGCATAGTGTAGATGTTTGGGCACCATACGCTAACCTAATTAGTAATGCCATAGCAAGGGGAGAACCAGTCCCTGAGATGTGGAAAGGAGTGGAAATCATCCCAGTTTTTAAAAAAGCATCCAGGCAGGATCATCGAAATTATAGGCCAATCAGTTTAATTGATGTCATGCAAAAACCCTATGCCAGATAGCTATTGAATAGAATAGCTGACTGGATGGAGGGGAATAACATTCTAACATCATATCAAGCAGGTTTTAAGCCAAGGACTAGCACAATTGACCAGGTCTTTAGGCTACTATGCATGATGTGGAAATACTCCAAATTGATGAGGGGTCATCTCTACATCGCATTCATGGACTTGCATGCAGCCTTTGACCTGGTTCAAATATCGTATGGCTTTCACTAGAGAAACAGGGTATGCCGGGGAACCTTTTACACCAGATAATTAGGCAACATGAGAATACCTATGCAAAGGTTTGGTGGGGTCCAAATGGAGAGTTAACAGATCCAATTCCTATGTGCTTGCCCCAGCCCTCTTCTCCCTTTATATCAACGATCTGGTTAACTATCTTAAACAGAGTGACCATGATTTTCCAAGATTAAATAAAGATCCTGTCTGTGCCCTCCTTTTTGCAGATAATACCATCTTATTATCCCAAGCTCCTATGGGGCTACAGACTCTTCTGGGAAAATTCAGCAAATACTGAACACTGAAGTTAATACAAACAAAATAAAATATTTGATAGTTAAACCTCACAGATCGCTCAAAAAAAACATTCTGTTTAATGGGCAAGAAATGAAATGTGTTAAAAAGTTTAATTATCTAGGGATATTGTTGGATGCAAAGCTATCCTGGACGTCACATGTAAATAAAGTAAAAACACTCTTAGTTCACAACTCTATGGTGACAAGCAACAAATATAAAAATTCAAGAACAGAAATAGTCTCCTCAGTGTTTGAGGTGTATAGACATAAAGTGCACGCTGCTGCATTATATTGTGCCGAGCTATGGGGAACAGCTAATCTGACACAATTAGCATCTCAAGAAAATAGCTTTGTGAGAGGAATATTAGAACTGCCGGAATCTACACCATTGGTCCCTTTGTTTCATGGCCTAAATATTAAGCAAATAGGCCACTTAGCAGCTTTAAGGTCAATGCTTTATTGGTGTAGGCTATGGTCAACTCAAGATCTGATCCATAACAGGAAGGCACTAATGGAGCTAATGGATCTGGATAAGACAGTGTCCTTCCCCTGGCTTCGCCACATAAGGTCCTGGTTCCTCAAGCTTGGGCTCAAATCCTTTTGGGATGAACCCCATACCCTTACGATACATTCAAAGAGCTGCCTAAACCAAGTCTATTGGGACTATCTCTTGAATAATCTCTTCCAAAACATGGATCTAGGAAGGTTGACTTCTAAATTTCTTGATATTAAGCCAAAACGTAGGTTTGAGGAATGGCTACATATAATTCAACCCAGGTGGGCAAAATTACTATACATGAAATTCCAATATGGAACCCTTCAAACCAAGGCATTTACTAATAAATGGGGCCCCCAAAACGAGGATAGTCATGATTTTATTTGTGGGTTATGCAATATGAACACCATTGAACTGTTGAACATATTTTATTTTTTTGTAAAGCCTATGAGAAGCCCAGGAGGAAATGGATTCGACCAATCTGTAAAAATCTAGGAACTACAAGGAAGCCTTAAGACTATTAAGGCCTAGCGCCATTCCCCTTATAGTCTTTGGAATAAGCCGCTTCTTGATGGCAGTATCATATATTAGAGATAGGGAGGACCTGAGGTTGTAAAGTAATGTACTGTTAATGCATCCTGCTCCTTTATGTAACCACATCATCTAAAGAGTGATAGGCGCAAAAAGGATACAAGCAGGAAATCTTGCATGTTAGGCCCGACTTAAGATCCTATTAAACTGATTGATAGTATAGGGATTAAATGACTTCCGATGGTTATATTTATACATTGATTTTCTAAGTTTTAATTGATATTTATGTTATTGTTTTATTATTTATTATCTATTTATAAGATCATTTATATGATGTGCTTTTTATTGTAATGTCCTTTTATGGCTTATAGCCTAATAAAGGTAAATGAACGATTGTCCAGTTGGCCAAGTGGTGCTTTACAATTGTATTTTCCTCCTTTGCTGGTCACTGTACTTTTCCTTATTATCATTATGTACCCTCCCTTTTATATTCCCATTTACTCCTGTGTACATCCTAGATATTTTTAACTGCCTTATATTCACACGTCTTTTCAAACACATTTTTTTTTAAGTAAACCCTAATTTACATACCTTTTAAGTGTATTTGTTACTCTGTATTTTTTGTCAGTATCAGTTACAATCTCTTCTCACTGAAAATGTGAGATCTCAGGCACAAGAATGGTACACCACTCTCATACAAAGGAACCATTAATGGCAACCTTTCCAACTTTGCTGTCAGGTTTACTCATGCAGAACACAAATAACAACCTTCCTTTTATATTTCACTTTTATTATGCAACTTCTGAATGAGTAGACTTTTTTTTTAACCCTTTCTGAGACTCCACTAAAGAATCCCTATTTGGGACAGGTTTTGGGTGGATTCACGGAGCCACCACGGCATTTAGAATGGCACCCTTTGTAAATTTGCAGCTGATCCACAGGAGAGCACAAAACTCCTTTTCAGAATGCTGATAAACAATCTCATTTTTTGCTCCATTTGACATAAATAACTACATTTGAACCCAAACAGTTCTTTTCCAGCATTTCCTTTAATACCACTTTCTTGTCATAGCACCAATCTAGTTATGTTTTTCTCTTTCACTCATGCTTTTGTAGCTATGTTTTCATAGTGTCAGAGTTTGAAATAGTCCCTGCTAGCACTGGGTCAAAAGTTCAGAACAGTTTCTGACAGGAGCATACTAGCTTCAAAATTGTAGCAGGTGTGGTTGAGCGTTTGGAATTATGAGCATGTCCCAAACACATTACTTTTTTGTTATTTTCCCGAAGCCAATCACATATGCATTTACTTTTATCTCAATATCACTATCTAGTTTTACCCACCAGTATAAATCATCCAATCAAAATAGAATTAAAAAAAATTGTAAGTGCTAGCCTCCTTTTTTAACCGCCTATCATTTTGAATCTTTGTCACTCAGCTGTAGCCTTCTCCTGTCTGCTGTGCCAGTTTCCCGTCAAAATGCTCAGAGTGCGGATTGTGGGTCATTGTTTTGTGTGTTGGGCCAGAGAGAGTGCTGGAAAGAGTGTCATTGAAAGAGACCTGGCTTTACCTAATGTGCACATTACTTGGGTTGGCCAGAGACAGTTAAAATGGCACCAATTGCAGACCTAATGATTGTGTACTGTGGGTGGAAAGATCTAAGCACAATTACTGCTGCAGGACTGGAAATTCTAATGAAGGATACCTTTCTCTAACATTTGCCAAAGTCTGATGTGGAAGTGGTCAAATGAATTCTGTCCACAGAGACACATATCCAGGAAACATGTGAATAAAACAGTTTCTGCATTACTCAGAGACCAGATCATGGGCTCTATAAACAACAACTGTTAGAAATGGGGTCTCTAGTTGGCAGAGCTACACACCCTTGTCCAAGTAGGGACCACAATCCAAGTCAGGGTAAGTCACACACCATCCAATTTATCCTGTGCCCACCATCTGGTAGCCTGGCACTGAGCAGTCAGGCTTAACTTAGAAAACAATGTGTAAAGTAGTTGTGCAATAAATCATACAGTAACACAGTGAAAACACCACAAAAATACACCACACAGTTTTAGAAAAATAGATAATAATTTATATGAATAAAATAAGTTAAAAATAACATAGATCCTATAAGCACACATTGAAATATCCCCATTAAAAGGTTGAAAAGAGTGTACATTTTTTAAAATAACCAGTTCTCTCAGTGTTACACACAGTACCTGGTAGGTGTTAAAAAATAATGATGCACAGAGACCACAGAGTAGGAGATGCATGGAAAAATAAGGTGTGCATCGGATTTTCCACCCTGCAAGGGCTTGTGTCGTTTTTTGGTGCACAGTCTTGGTTCCTCACTGTGATGTGGGGATATATTGACAACAAGGGACATTGGGGGGGAAAATCCTTGACGTGCTGGAAGAAGGCACGGGTGCTACATCAATCCGGTAGGTGATGCGTTGAATTTTCCATTGCAAGGCAGGCGCTGTGTCGAATTTCCACTCGGGAAGTGAGGCTGCATCATTCTGGTCAGCTGTGTGGCAATTTCTCAGCATCAATGCAGGCTTTGCATCGATTTAGGCAGGCAGTGCAGCAATTTTCAACACACAAGGGGTTTCCTGAAGAGATTAAGGGGGTCATTCGGACCCTGGCGGTCTTGGACCGCCAGGGCAAGAATGACGGAAGCACCGCCAACAGGCTGGCGGTGCTTCATTCCCTATTCCGACCGCGGCGGTAAAGCCACGGTCGCACCGCCGGGGCCGGCGGTGTCCCGCCGATTTTCCCCCGGCGGTGATAATCCGCCAGGGCAGCGCTGCAAGCAGCGCTGCCCTGGGGATTATGACCCCCTTACCGCCAGCCTGTTTCTGGTGGTTTACACCGCCAGAAAGAGGCTGGCGGTAAGGGGTGTCCTGGGGCCCCCTAACAGGGCCCCGGCCTGCTTTTCACTGTCTGCATGGCAGACAGTGAAAAGCGCGACGGGTGCAACTGCACCCGTCGCACGGATGCAACACCGCCGGCTCCATTAGGAGCCGGCTCCTGTGTTGCGGCCTCATTCCCGCTGGGCCGGCGGGCGCTAACATGGTTAGCGCCCGCCGGCCCAGCGGGAATGTTGGAATGGGGGCCGCGTTATTGCGCCCGCACGGCGGCCGCTTGGCGGTTCCCGCCTGGCGGGCGGCAGTAGCCGCCCGCCAAGGTTAGAATCACCCCCTAAGTCTTTTTGGCCCTGAGACTTCAGAAAACAGGAGGCAAGCTCAATCCAAACCCTTGAAAAGCACTTTTTTGAGGGAAGGCAGAGACCTTCCAGCAAAGTCAGTAGCCAGCAGGGCAGCAGTTCTTCTCAGCAAAGCAGTCCAGATGAGTCCTTTGGGTAGCAAGGCAGTTCTTCTTGACAGGATGCAGGTGTAGGTCCAGAAGTGTCTGAGTTGGTGAGGTCAGAGACCCAGTTTATATACCCAAAATGCCTTTGAAGTGGGGGAGACTCAAAAAGTGGGTTTGCGGTGCCCAAGTTTCCCTTTCAGTACAGTCCTGTCTGCCAGGGTCCCAGTTGGGGGTTTGGCAATCCACTGTGCAAGGGCAGGCCACTAGCCTTTGAAATGTAGGTGTCAGGCCCTCTACCCTTCCAGCCCAGGAAGACCCATTCAATATGCAGATGAGTGCAGGTGTGGCTGAGTGTCCTGCGTTTGTTGTTGTCTGGGGAGCTATCAACCAGCCCAGCCCAGACATTGATTTGAGACAGGCTGTAAGGCACAGATGGTTTTTAAGTGCAGAGAAATGCTCACTTTCTGAAAGTGCCATTTCTAAAATAGTAATATATTACCATTCTGACCATACTAAATATGTCCTACTTAACCATTTCAGATCAGAAACTACCACTCAAAAAGTATATGAGGGCAGGCCTAATGCTAGCCTATGAAAAAAGCAGGTCTCACAGTAGTGGAAAACTAGTTTAGGAGTTTTTCACTACCAGAACATATAAAACACATATGTACATGTCTTGCTTTTTTACCTACATAGCACCCTGCCCTATGAGTTACCTAGGGCCTACCTTAGGGGTGACTTATATGTAGAAAAAGGGGGGGGGGGGTTAAGGCTTGGCAAGTAATTTCAAATGCCAAGTCGAGGTGGCAGTGAAACTGCATACACAGGCCTTGCAATGGCAGGCCTGAGACATGGTTAAGGGGCTACTTATGTGAGTGGCACAATCAGTGCTGCAGGCCCACTGGTAGCTTTTAATTTACAGGCCCTGGGCACACGTAGTGCATTTTACTAGGGACTTATGAGTAAATCCAATATGCCAATTGAAAGTGAACCAATGTTACGATGTTTAAGGGAGAGAGCATTTTCACTTCAGCACTGGTTAGCAGTGGTAAAGTGTGCAGAGTCTTAAAACCAGCAAAAACAGTATCAGAAAAGTAGAGGGAGGCAGGCAAAAAGTTGGGGAATGACCACCCTAAGGCTGTCAGGTCTAACAACAACAATTTATGCTTTGATGTGGATGGTATTTACAGAAATGATGGACTTAATTTGACAGAGAAAGACAAAAGGGTGTTCCTCCAGAATGTTTAAGAGTACATCCTGTTTTATGTGTAGTTGTCATCTACACTGATCATAAACATAAAGCCTCTTTTCAGAGCCAGTTCTTTTAGCAAAGCCGGATTAATTTCTTCACTTCATGTAGATCTGCTGATCCATTGTGGATTCACATACCAAAAGCACTCATCCAATACACACCAGTAACATTGAAAGATGTGTCAGAGAATGTGTGGTTGGATGTATCAGTGTATCTGTGGCTCAGTCAGGGTATGTGAGTGGCTGTATGAGTGACTGTGAATGGCTGTCTGAGTGTCTTTAGGGGTGTGTAGGTGGTGTGTTAGTGTCCAAGTGGGTCTGTGAGTAGATGTAGGAGTATTTATGTGGGTATCTGAATTGGTCAGTAACTGTCTGAGTAGTTCTATGACTCAGTGCATAAGTGTTTCTGTTGGTCCATGAGTAGGTGTCTGACTGTCTGTATAGGTCTGTGTGGAGGTGTTTAGGGGTCTGAGTGGGTCTCTGAATGAGCATGGAAGTGTCTGTTTGGGTCTATGAGTAGACATATATGAGTCTCAGTGAGTCTGTTACTTGGAGTGTGAGTATCTGTGTGGGTCTCTGAGTCGGTGTATGGGTGCCTGTGTGGGTCTGAGAATGGATGTGTGAGTGCCTGTATGGGTCTGCGAGTGGGTGCGTAACTGTCTGAGTGGGTCTGTGAGTGAGTGTGTATGTTTTGGAGTGGGCTTATGAGTGGGTGTGCGACTGTCTAAGTGGGTCTGTGAGTGGGTGTGTGAGCATTTGAGTGGGTCTGTGAGATGGTGTCTGAGTATCTGAGTGGGTCAGTGAGTGGGTATGTGAGTGTCTGAGTGGGTCTGTGGGTGGGTCTGTGAGTGTGTGTGTGTCTGTCTGAATGGGCATATCAGTGGGTTTGTGAGTGTCTGTCTGGGCCTGTGAGTGGGTGAGTCAGTACCTGAGTGGGGCTTTGAGTGGGCGTGTGAGTGTCTGAGTGGGTCTGTGAGTGGTTGTGTGAGTGTCTGAGTAGGTTTTTGAGTTGGTGTGTGAGTGTCCGTGTAGGTCTGTGAGTGGGTGTGTTAGTGTCTGAGTGGGTCTGTCAGTGTGTGTGTGTGAGTGGCTGCCTGGTTCTGTCAGTGGGTGTGAAAGTGTCTGAATGGGTCTGTGAGGTGCAGAGGCACAGTTCTTATGCCCAAATGTGCCTATGAAGTAGGGATGACTTCAAAGAAGGGTCACTGAAGTACACTGAGGTCCTTTCTTTCTCAGCCCTGGCTCCAGACTATCAGTAGGGGGAAATCGGCCCTTTGTGTGGGGACATGCACTACCTATCTGGGTGTAAATGTCAGCTCCCCTCCACCCTTCCTGCCCAGGAAGAGTCATCAGAATACGGATGAGTGCTCAGACACAGCTAACCTTCCCGTGCTTGTGGCTGCCTAGAGGGAAAGCACAAAGTGAAGCTGTCACACACCCAAGAAGTGTATTTGAGACAGGCTGCAGACACACAGAGCTCTAGAAGCATAGAAATATCCACTTTCTAAAAGTGGCATTTCTAAAATTGTAATGTAAATCTAACTTTACTAGTAAGGGGGATTTGTCATAACCATTCCAGTGATATGAAACATGATGCAGCGACTCCTTACTGTTCAGGAATTACAGCTTAAAAGTATATGAAAGAACTTGCAATGCTGTCCTATGACAGGAGTAGGCCTGTGAATGGATCACCTCCGGAGCACTCTCCTTACCCAGTAGCTTTCACAATACCTTCCTTTCCCCATCCAATGCGTCCCGTGATTGAGAAAACCTGAAATGGGAGAAGGACAAGGCATTAGAGAGACGAGAAGACAGGGAAGAGTGACACCACAAACAGTGACAAGAGAGATGTGGCTATCGCAGTGATTGGAGGGGGGCTATAAGTGGCTTGTAAACAAGGGAGGAGGTAGAAGCCATTGGGGATTCCTGAGGAGTGCAGAAAAACAGAGATGTTTTTGTTTTGTTATTTTCTTTTCCTTCACCTTCTTTCCTCACTTATTTTATGGTTGATGGTGATAAGAGAAAAGGGGACTGGACCATTTCTTTTCTGATACCTACCAGTCCTGGAGCACTATAATTAGCATAACCCCACAATCAAAGGACCTAAGAATTAGGCACCACAGAAGCACGCAGCTGCTCTGATGATGTTGACACTATAACTTTGAGAACCCAATACTTACTGCTTTTCAAGTGCTCCTTTGTGTGAGGATGCTGGTGATGACATGCAACAGGTGGTCCCACAACAATAGGAAAGGGAGAGACTGTTACCATGCTGGTCAAGAGAACAACATAAGGGAATATACACAAGCATGCTGGGACCCTTCTGTGTTGGACAGAACCCCGTCCTATGCTTTATGTTTCTCTATTTATTTTCTTGTTTCATAAAGAATCACAATAAAAAAATTAATCAAGCCTCTGGAAACCATGTTTCCAGCCAACCCTCCCACAAATGGAGTCAGAAGTGGGACTGTAGTAAATGGAGGCTATGATGACCAAGATGGTGGACGAACACCAACGGCTGGAGAAAATCATGGAACATGTCCTCGCAGCTGCCATAGACCCAGTTTCAGGATACAGCTATCGGGAGGTTGGCAGATGTCTTAGGATGGCAATGTGGTCATACTGTTCACCCCTCAGCGGTATTTGGAAAAATGTGTAGAGGGGGAAGAGGCTGATTTCTTTAAAAAATGCTTAGCACAGGTTGCTGCATCACCTGTTGACCAGTGTGGTCAGTATTTGGGGCCCCTACTCACAGGGGATCTACAGACTGCAAATCAGGTTGCTAACTAACCCTTATGTCAACATGAAGAACAGCATCCTCGAGAGGCTAGAAGTAGATAGTGAAACATATCAGATTAGATTGAGACTAGGTAAGGAAGGCACTCATTAAACACCCAGGGCTTTCTACTACAGAGTGAGGGAAATGCAAGATAGATGGCCCAACCCGGACACTGCAACCAAGAAGCAGATAATGGAAAAGATGTACATGGAACAATTCCTTACCTCCCTACATCCCCATCTAGAAATGGGTAAAGCAGCATGGTAACATCAGTTGGAGAATGCGGTTGAGATTGCGAGCACCTACAGTCGAGCCCAGGAACCTTCCAAAGGATGAGAGGAAAGTGGGTGGAAGGGTAAGAGTTCTAGTCCCATGAGGTCAACAAGCCCAAATGGCTCAAGGAAGCTGGAGGTAGCTTTCATAATACCTGGGTCTAGTCAGAAACCTCCACAGCCCGGAGATAAATGTTTTAACTGTAGGGAATTAGGACATATTGCCAGACTGTGCTCACAAAAGGAAGAGCTTATGGATATTAAAATAGTTGAGTATTCCTATTACACCACAACAGGGGCTAAGTTCACCTATCATTGCCTCATGAAGGTCAACAGGGAGCCAGTCCTAGCACCCCTGGACACTGATTGCCACCAAAGTATAACTAGACCTCAGATAATGCCAGTTGACCCCCAAAAACAACTGGGGTAGTGAACATACTATGTGTCCATGGGCACAAGAAGTCTCCCATTACTCAGATTGCTCTACAACATGGAAACAATCAGATAGTACCCATCCAAGTAGCAATAATACCTTAGCTTTTGTAACCTCTTATTGTGGGTACCTATTATCCAAACCTGGAAAATCTGGTTCAGGAATTCCAGAAGGAGGTGAAATCTTGGTGGGAAACTGCTTATTTCCTCAAGCGGGAGATGAAGAATGGCCCATTCCAAAACCCCCCAAAAGTAGGAAACAAAGGAAAGCAGCAAAGCGTACCATAATAAGGGCAATGCCAATATCTTAGAAAGGCTATGTCTGGGAATCTGACAGGAGTATTAGAACACCTCAAAGGGAGGAACCCCAATTCCAAGAGGCTAGAGGATGGCTAAGGATTAAGAGAACCTTCGCACAATAGATCCCTACTCCTTCAAACAAGAATGGTTGCTGTGTAGAAAGCATTTACTCATCCCCACTACCTTTGGAGACAATGGGGGTCATTACGACCTCGGCGGTCTTTTCAAAAGACCGACGAGGCCGCGGGAGACAGAATACCGCCATTGCCGGCGGTATTTCTGTCTCCCTATTATGACATTTCCGCTGGGCCAGCGGACGGTAACAGCGTTACCGTCTGCTGGCCCAGCGGAAATGTCACATCAACATTGCAGCCGGCTCGTAATAGAGCCGGCGGCAATGCTGATGTGCAGCAGGTGCAGTAGCACCCATCACGCATTTCACTGCCCGAAATTCAGGCAGTGAAATGCGCGACGGGGCTATGCCTGGGGGCCCCTGCACTGCCCATGCCAAGTGCATGGGCAGTGCAGGGGCCCCCAGGGGCACCCCAAGTCCCCTTACCGCCGGCCTTTCCATGGCGGTGTGTACCGCCATGGACAGGCCGGCGGTCGGGGACTCATAATCCCCAGGGCAGCGGTGCTTGCACCGCTGCCCTGGGGATTATGACCGCCAGGCAGAATCCTGGCGTTTAAGTGGAGGGGCCGGCGGAATGGCCGTGGCTTTTCTGCCACGGTCATAATAGCTGGCGGAACACCGCCAGCCTGTTGGCAGTGTTACCGCCAACATACCGCCGGCCGCCAGGGTCGTAATGACCCCCAAAGTCCTCTATTTGGCTAATAGTCGTCTATTAGTTGGTCACTCTGGTCCAGAGAGGACAGAGAAAGCAATTTAAGAATGCTTCTATTGGCCTGGCATCTACAGCCATGTAAAGTAGTACTGTAAGAAGTGTCCGTATGCCAAAAGCTTAGACATAAAACCTGTAAGGGAAAAAAAGAGAAGGCATTATAAATGAGGAGGCAGGCAGGAGCAACACCACAAACACTGATGATGGACATGGCCTTTCAAGGGAATGAGGGCAGCACCAAGCACTTGAAACAGAAGGCAGACTGGTTGATGAGGGCAACCCAGCCTTCCGGACTACAACTAGGAAAGCTGCATGCTGCTGAGGGGAGAACACAGAACGGAGAGAAGGAGGAAGAGACTAGCCTGGACCACTGCCCAGATGAGAGTGCAGAGGAAACTGGAGCCGACGAGGAGGTTGTGGAAACGTGGTGCGAAGACTTGTGGATGCCGTCAGTTGGAACCAGGCAGCCTGCCACCACTGAGGAGAGTTGTTTCTAGCACAGTGAGGGGTGCTACAACTGGCTTGTAACCAAGGAAGGGGGTGGAAGCCAAGGGAAATCTTGAAGAGTGTAAAAAAACAGAGATGTTTGTGTTTTGTTATTTTTTTCCTTTATCCTTATTCCTCACTGATTGATGGTTGATGGTCACAAGAGAAAAGGGGGAGGGGACCTTTCTCTTTTGACACATACCACTCCTGGAGAACTATAATTAGAATACCTCCACTATCAAAGAAACAGCTAAATAGGCACTACAGAAAGGCATGAGTGTTGTTGTGACGGAGACACTATTCTAGGGTGACCAGATTTTGAGGAGCAAAAACTGGGACAGGTCAGACATAAAAGAAGGACTAACAACTTTACACTCAGTTTTATATCTGGCCTGTCCCGTTTTTTTTGCGTAGCTTTGTGAATGTGTGCCTATACATGTGTGTGTTTATTATACATATGTATATACTGTATATATATATATATAGAAACACACACATTTACAAGACTATACATATAAAATTAGCTATGGCTTGACCTCCCACCCCGCACCCTCAACCCACCCCCACCCACCTCTCTCTGCCCCCCACTCCGTCTCTCTGCTGGCAGCAGAGAGGGGACTGTGTTGCCTGACAGTAATAGATAAATTACTTAATTATTGTATACTTTGTAGGCGTCTGTTAAAGGAAAGCATACCTTTAACTTATGCTTCCCTAGATAATCTGACCTTTGTCTCAAAAACCGGGACATTTGTTTAAAATTAAGAGAAGCGTCGGGACACCGGGACAGTCCTCTAAAAATAAGGACTGTCATGGGGAAATCCGGGACATCTGGTCACCCTACATTATACCTTTGAGAACCCAATACGTACTGTATTTTGAGTACTCCTCTGTTTAAAGGTGCTAAAGGCAACCTACAAGAGAAGGAAAGAGAGAGACTGTTACCACGCCCGTCAAGTCAAAAAAAGGGAATATACACCAGAATGCTAGGTCCCTTCTGTGTAGACAAAACCTTGTCCTATACTTATGTTTCCATATTTATTTCTTTGTTTAAAAAAGACGTTAAATTAAAAAATTAACCAAGCCTCTAAGACCATGTTTATACCCATCCCTCCCACAAGGCCTCACAGTACTGAAGAACAACTTTGGGTGTTTTTCACTACCTGGACATGTAAAACTTAAATGTACGTGTCCTAACTATTAGTTACATAGCACCCTGCTCTATGGACTAACTAGGGCTTACTTTAGAGGTGACAAATGTATTAAAAGGGGAATTTAAGGCTTGGTAATGGGATTTAAATGCCAAGTCAAAGTGGCAGTGAAACTGCACACGCAGGCTTAAGAGTGGTAGACGTAAGACGTGTTTAAAGGGCTACTTAAGTGGGTGACACAATTAGTGCTGCAGGTCCACTAGTAGCATTTAATTTACAGGCCCTGGGTATATGGTATACCACTTTACAAGAGACTTACAAGTAAATTAATTATGCCAGTTGTGGATACACAAATGTTACCATGTTTCAGGGAGAAGCACATACACTTACTACTCGTCAGCAGTGGAGAAGTGCTCAGAGACCTCAGGCCAACAAAAGTTAAAAAAGAATATGAGGCAAGGAGGCAAAAAGCTTGGGGGAAGACCATCCTAAGGCTGGCAGGTATAACATCTGTATACTCACAAGACTAGTTTGACATTCACACCTTTATTGCAACTGTGATAACTGTTTTGTACCTAAACTCACCTTCCACCATCCCCACTGAGTTAAGTTTGCACTGATCATCCAGATTTGCCTGGAGAGCCAAAGAGGTGGAATGGGTGACTGGGAGCCCTAGGGAAAGCACCTAACAGGTGGCAGTACTGCTTTTCCATAAAAGAATGCCAAAGTGTAACGTGTAAAACCTATCTGTCCATCATTATTTAAAGTATCTCGCATAATACATTATAATTTTGCTTCTTGAGTGAGGTAGAGCTAATCATAAACAGTGCACAACAGGGATTGCAGTGATGCCCGGTAAAGCCCTGCCGGTGCTTTCACCTGGCAGGACTTCATAATGTGCACAAAGAGCATATGTACCAAAAGGCAGAAAGGTGAAACATATAGAAGCCAGAGGGGCATATTTAAGAGCCCCTACCACCACTGGAGAGTCACTTTTCGTTGGGCTCCGGTCGGGCAATGCCCTGCACTGTATTTACAAGGTGGCTTTAAGCCACTTTTTGTGGCTTAATGCCACCCTGTAAATACGGCCCCTTCACACGCAGCACTTTACGTGGAAGGGGCATGCAATGGGTGTTGCTGTGGGCGTGACACAGCAACACCTATTACATTTTAATGCTGCCTCAGATTTACAAGTTTTCATAAACCTGAGGCAGCGCTAAAATCTGACACAACCCCAGGGGTGGCGCTAGTGTGGTGCAAGGAGGAGAAATGCTTTTATTTATCCTCGTTGTTTCCTCTTTCTATGTGTGCTGCATCGTGCAGCACACATAGAAAGACCAAATTGAAATTCTAGATTGTTTTTGTGCAGGAAGGTCTTCCTTCCTGCACAAAAACAATCTCCACCCTCAATGTAGCCATCCTTACACTTTGGTGCAAGGGATGCTGCATTGGCACACAACAGCTAATTTATCGCCAGTGCAGGGGAAACACGGGTGCGCTGAATTCTAGTAAATACAGTGCATTCCTGTGTTTTGAAAATGAGGGAAAGCGACGCTGCCAAATTTGGCGCAGTGTCACGCTCCATCATTTTCTCTTAAATCTGGCCTAGAGTTTTTAAACAGGTGTCGTTCAGAGAGCCAGTCTTCTAACTCCGAGGGTGCGCTTACTATTTATTTTATTTCTAATAGTTTATGTTTTTTTCAGTTGTGAGTGTAATCAGACTGCCCTCATGTTATCATTTGCTATAGTGCACTGTAGACCACGGTAGCAAACTCCTAGTATATAGGCGTTCCCCTTCATTTCATAATGCATCTTTGCAGGCACTGTTTAACTATGCACCCCGTTTATTTTAATTTGTCTCATTTCTCAGTTTTCAGTTTGACCTCTGGCAGGATCCCAACTATATTTGTCCCTGAAAAAAAATCGCAAAACATTTGAGGACTTTCCCTTTATTTGATGCTGTTTCTCCTTTGACTAAAACAAGTAGGTGTCTCATACTGGACATCTTTAAGCCTCTATAAATGATATATGGTTGTGAATGGTTAAATTTAACCTTCTGGCAGTTTTTAATTAAAATTGTTTTTTAACACTGCCTTGAAGACTGAGATGTTGTAAACACTTTGGATCCCATGTCAATACCCTTCGGCCATCCTGTTGACAGTGCAATTGTGAGCTGTGATAACGCTGAACTATGCCTCCTAGGAATTAGTGCTGGAATAGAGGTTTCAAATAAATGTACAGCTCAGGCTCGAAATGTGAGGGGTGATATTTGAGTTAACAGCCATTGAAGGATTATCGAAAATTATAATAGGGTACATTAAGAGGTGGAAGCTGGGGTTATAGGCAGAAAGTGTTTATTCAGAGTGGTCAAACAGTCCTTTATGACGATAAGCTGCTGAGCACTTATGCTGGCAGATGAAACCATATTAGAAACAGTGGCCTCAGTACAATTTCATTTCACTAATCTCCTTTGCTCACTCCTTCTTTGTTATTTAGCAACGTCACATTTCACAGTCATATAAAGGGTCTTTGGATGTAATGCCAAACGTTTTATCTTGTATTTTAATTAAAACACTTCGTATTTATGCGTTGGAGGCATTTCAGAACATTGTGGACTTCAATTTGTGAGCATAAATGAGCTTTAAATTGCTATTTGAATTGCATTTCACGAGAACAGATTGATGACATACGAGAAAAGGATAAACACATTATAAAGATTGTTTGTCTAGTTGCCATGGTCATTATAATATACATTTCCACTAAATTCAATTATGACTCATGTTTTAGTTTGCAAAAAAAGAAAAAAAAACAATGTTGTGACCATCCTGAGCTAATCCTAGAAATTCGATTGGTTGGTCTGCACCATTGCTAACATCTAAATATAGCTCACAGTGCACCGAAAGGGTGGATTCATTAGTCATATGGCACTGAAGATTCGGTTGACTCCATCAAAGCTGGATAATGCTAAATTACTTACGGTATCCTCTGTCTGTTGGCTAGAGAGACAACAGGGACGGGGCTAAGTGATGTGTAGCCGGTGAGCATTATGTACAGCTGCTTGTCATACGAAATCTCTTCTGTGTGCACATGAACCCTGCACAGTTTCTGCCTGTGATGTAAGGGGAATGAGTGTCTGAGAACGTGCGAAAACCCTGCTCCCACTGCACTAGTCGCTAATTAGGGGAAGTTTTTGTTGCTTCTGACTCTGATGTACCTCATCTGCGTGAATGAAACTATTTTCTTTTTAATCCCCCTACCTCCACTATGTTGAATGTCTTTGAAACTTGTATGTGGACTTCAGAATTCACATCTTTTTTTCTCACAAGTCTCGGTTTAGTCTCTCGTTAGCCTGCATCCTGTTTCAACCCTGCTTTTAAATAGGCGAAGCAAGCTGAAAGATGGAACGTATTGACAAGGTAGAGTACCGACCTAATAGGAGTGGCTTCATGAGTCCTATAGAAGGTAGCCAGGGCTAAGGCATATTCAGAGCCATTGTGGTTGATATAATCTATTGATTAATACCTTTTTAGGATTGGGAGAAGCTACTGCAAGTCACATATTCTCCGTCTGCTGGAAGGTGGGATAATGCAGATCTAATCTGAGAAGTCAGTGAAACATTGAGCACATTCCCTCTCTCATCTCGTCATTCTAATCCTTCTTCTCTAACTCTACCAAGGACCTCATTATGAGTTCCGCTTTAAATCTATAGGGAGGTAATTTGGAAGAAATAAACAACTTCAGCCAGTATCCCGCCATGAGTTAATGGGGGTTGTGAGTTATTTCCACTGGAATGGTAAATACCATGCAGATGCAAATGGTAAAGGTTGTGGTGGATTGTTTTGGCCCTTGAGGTGAAAGGAGGTTGGGACGTGGTGGGAGTGCATAGTTTATTTTACTTCTGCCCGAGAAAGCCTTTTCTGTTCCTCCTATGCTGAAGTATGAAGCCAAGTGGGAGCCTAAATCGTTAGCTGGATGGATTGGGATGTGTCCCCAAATGATTGCCAGAGACTGAGATTAATTCAAGCATTCCATCCATCACCTTGTTCTTTTTGCCTTTGTTGCTCTAAGTATGCCTGGTATGTCCAGACGTGGGTCCCAAACTCATCATGCAACTGGAACTAAGCTATACCTGGCTCAAGGGCCCTAACTAGGGCGAAACCGGTCCTAGGTTGTTTGTGTTCCAGTTCAGGACGACCTGGCCTGGAAGTTTGGGCTGGACTGCTCCCATACGGAGCAGAGTCACAACTGATTTGCATGTGGCTGGGTCCAAACTGAGGAGACATGGTCGGCAAAAAAACGATGGAGTGACATGTGGCCCAAGCAATCACAAGTGACTGAGATTAATTCAAGCATTTCATCCATAACCTTGTTCTTTTACTTTTAGAAAGTTGGTGTTACATTGTTTACCACTGGTTGCCTCCTCAACTTGCGCATGCCAATGTTATTATTTAGTCGGTTTTCTATATTCTATGAAATGTGTGCCTACATGGTATGCAGAGTTTAAACAGAGGACTGTTGGCTACCTGCCTGTAAGGTGGTCATGCAGTGCTGCCTAACAAAGACCTTTTCTACAACAGGAAGCATTTTCATTCCAACGAATGGCAATTAGTAGCAGAGGAACCATGTCATGAAAAGACAGCATAGGATCGAATTTATCCCTGATTACTGATGTATTTTAAATTGGATTTACTATTATCCATTTGAGGTGCTACTTATATGTGGGAGCAGCTCACCAGATCATCTACGTGCAGGAATAGTTTTGGACATCGAGAACTGGACATTGTGGAATGTAAATAATTTCAACAAGTATAATGGGTCAAGATTTGGATTCAAGTTTAAATGGATCGCAATGTCAGCCTTACCTCGCGCTGAATAGCAGAGACTTGTGCTGGTATCTCGAGGTCATTTCATGTGGATCCCCACTGCTGCATCTAGCTGTTGCCGTGGACAATTAGGAGTTCGGTATAAGTGTCGGTTTCTGGGCGAGATGGAGCACGGATTCCATGTGCAAAAACTAACCTGGAGTAGGTAATTGGAGCGAGCCTGCGACGCGGACTGTGCACAAATCTGGAGAATACATCATTGTGCTATACAAGTTTCAGAGCGCGTTTTTGGAGAACATGTCTGTAGAGATCTTCAGGATTACTTTAGAACGCTGGAGGTGTTAGTTCACATATGGTCACATGCCACTAAATGTCATCATGCTAATGTGGTGGCCACTTTGAATAAAGAAGATTTTTCCTAAAGACCTACTAGTGCATTTTATTTACTTCTCAAATGTCAATTCATGTCAACACTGTAAAGAGAATTGGCAATTAACTTTACTCCTCAAGAAGTATTTGAAGTTAAGACTCTCTGTTTCTACTTCCAAGTCGGTTGTGGTCAGTACAATTGTAGCTTCTGATAATTTATATTATAAAGTGTACATTGGAAATTTCTTATTTTATGTTTTGGGACACTGAAGTATAAATTTGATACTATATGCAGTTTGATACTATATGAAGTTTGATCCCCAGCAACATTTTTACAAAGCAAAGGGGAGCCTCCTATACCTTGGATGAGGCTGAAGGAAGAGTTTATTATGTTTATGAAAGCTGTTGATGGTGAAAGGATGGGAGCGAAGTGGAAGAAAAATATGTTGTTACTTTGTCCTGGATCCGAGTGTTAACTAGTTTTTTAGAACGTTAGCTCAGGTAATGAAGGTGACATGGATACATATCAAGAAGTGCTTTTAAGGATTGAACTCAGGTTTAAGCCCACTACCAACATAGCTTGATATAGATTTAAGTTATATATGAAATCACAAATGGATGGATGATCATTTGATGAATTTCTCAAAGCTTTGAGGGCCTTATCCACGACTTGTAACTTTGGTCCATCGACAGATGAAATGATTAGGGATCAAATTATTGTTCATGTGAAAAAAAGAAAACTCAAGAGTAACTATGGATTGTGAGTGATCCTAAGCTACAAATGCCATATCTACTGTAAAGGCATTAGAACAGTCAGAAAAATGGATGTCTACTGTCAGGGGCACTAACATACAGGTGGGAAATGTAGAGGAAGTGTCTATAATGAAACATTATGATGAGTACCAGGAGGATGGTAATAGCACAAGTGCTTCACGTTCTAACAATTCTCGTAATTTTTAAAAATATGAAAGAAATTAGAAGAGTAATGTATGTTACAGGTGTGACAGCAGCACACATATAGGCATGTGTATATGGTGTCCAACAATGAACAAAGAATGCAAGAAATGTGGATGCATTGGACATGCAGGGATCTTAAAAAAATAATCTTGGGCAGATGAGGGTTAAAGGTTCATATGCTCCAGACGTAGTAGAGAACAAGCTTGATTGTGAGTACGGAAAGGTCATGGATAATGGAAGGGTATAGTGTTATCTATTCAAGAGGGTGGTGACGCTGAAACAGATTTAGAGATTAACAGTTCACCAAAGTGTGTGGTTTACATTTCTGGAACGGAGTTGAAGCTGATGCCAGATTCTGGTTCTCCTTGGACAATAATAACTCGACAGTATTTTTTACAAAATGTTGAAGGTGCTATAAGCATGAGTACATTACAACCATCTGAAATAATAGCAGAGAATTTTGATGCTTCTCCTATTGCTATGGATGCGCTTGTGTGTGGAACTTGAGTTCTAAGGAAGATGTGCCCAAGTCAAACCATATGTGGCAGTAAAGGGAGTGAACATGTTGGGATGGAGAGATCAATGAAAGTTTGGGATTATTTTAAATCTCCGAGGTAGTGAACCTGTGTCGATGTTGGCTGAAGAACAAGTACTATATATTAATGGGGCTAAGGAAGAAAAATGAGTTAGAGAGTGTTTTCCCAATGTGTTTAGTGATAACTTGGGAAAATGGAAAGATTTTGTACATAAGATTAAGATTTAAAGCAAAACTGCCTGTGAAACAGAAGTTGAGAGGAGTACCTATAACTATTAGAGAACAGTTGAGAGGAATGTTGAATGATTAAGTGAAAGAAGGAATAATAGAAAAGATAGAGTCAATTGAATGAAATTCTCCCATTGTTTTGGCTTGTACAGCTGGCCAGACGTTAAGAATTTGTGTGAATTTAAGAGCTTTGTATGCCAGTATATTAGTGGATTGTCACCCGCTACCTAATATTAACGAGGTAGTGTCAATGCTGGAGTGTGCCAAAGTTTTTTCCACTCTTGATCTTAGGTCAGCGTACCACCAAATTTAACTTGGGAAACGTCCTCTACGCCGACTCTTTAATAACGAAGTCCTGGTTAACAAAAGCGGACAACGGTTTCTTTAACCATGACTTCGTTATTTTGTGCCTTAACTATGCATGTCCTGAACAACGAACATGCGTGGTTAAGGCACGAAAAGGGAGTCGGCTGAGGAGGACGACGCGGATGACGAGGCGACGACTCAAGTAAGTGGGGGGGTGGGGGGTTTTAGGTTTTGGGGAGGGGTGGAGGGTCGGGGGTTTTAGGTTTTGGGGTGGGGTTGGGGGGCAGGCGTTTTAGGTTTTGGGGCGGGGGTGGGGGTCGGGGGGGTTTTAGGTTTTGTGGTGGGGGTTGGGGGGTTTTAGGTTTTGGGGCAGGGTTGGGGGGGCGGGGCATTTTAGGTTTTGGGGCGGGGTGGGGGTTTTTAGGTTTTTGGGTGGGGTTGGAGGGGTGGGGCATTTTAGGGGCAGGGGGGTGGGGGGGTTTTAGGTTTTGGGGCGGGGTTGGGGGGGCGGGGCATTTTAGGTTTTGGGATGGGGGTCAGGGGGTTTTAGGTTTTGGGGTGGGGTTGGGGCATTTTAGGTTTTGGGGCGGGGGTGGGGGGTCGGGGTGTTTTAGGGTTTTGGGGTGGGGCGTTTTAGGTTTTGGGGTGGGGTCGGGAGGTTTTAGGATTTTGGGGTGGGGTTGGGGGCGGGGCGTTTTAGGTTTTGGGGCGGGGTGGGGGGTCAGGGGTTTTAGGTTTTGGGGCAGGGTTGGGGGTGGGTGTTTTAGGTTTTGGGGTGGGGTGGGGGGTTTTAGGTTTTGGGGCGGGGTTGGGGGTTGGGGGTTTTAGGTTTTGGGGCAGGGTGGGGGGTCGGGGTCAGGGGTTTTAGGTTTTGGGGCGGGGTTGGGAGGCGGGCGTTTTAGGTTTTGGGGCGGGTTGGGGGGTTTTAGGTTTTGGGGTAGGGTTGGGGGGTCGGGGTGACACATGCAGGATCAATGGGTGCCTATTACCAATGCCTTTACCAGGAATGCCTTTACAATAAAATATTGTTGTTAAGGCATTGGTGGTAAAGGCATTAGTGGTAACAACGAGGTCGGTGTTCCGACCTCGTTGTTCAGGCACTCGTTGTTTCGGCAGGTGGCATTCCGACATACAACCATTTAAGTTTCTCAAGACTCAAAACAATTAACAGCGTTCATCACACCACAAGGCTTGTACCAATTTATTAGGATATCTTTTGGACTAGCATCTGCTGGCTCAGATAGTCATGTTAAACATTTTCAGGGATGTAAATAGGTTTGTAAAGTTCTTCCAAGTTGATATATTACGTTTTTTCTAGGAACGAGAAAGAGAACATACAGCATATTTCTGAGGTGTTCAGCAGATCGAAGAAACATGGCCAAACCTTGAAGACATCTAAATGTAAAATGTTTTAAAAATCTGTAGAATATCTAGGGGACACTTTGGCCATCATGAACACGGCGGGAATAGACCGCTCCGCCGGCAATGGCGGTAACTACAGCCAACAGTCAGGCGGTCTGGCCCGCCAAATTATGAACCACCTGAAAAACAGGCAGCCTGAAAACCACTCACCGCCAGCAGATGAGTGCCGACAATGATGGCAGAGACCACCCACAGGCTGACGAAAAGGCCCTACCCGCCCACCAAATAATGAAGCACTAGACGGCCGTCAGTTTCGGGGCGGGAACCACGCAAAGCCATGTGGAAACGAACCAAATATAAGGAAACACTCACCGGAGGCTCACACAGCACGCAGAAGCAGACATGGATAGAGAGTTGCAAATCATGCCACTCCTGCTCCTTATGACCGAGACCGCCGACGAAGACGACAACGGTAAGTACCGCAACCTACTAAACAAGGGAAGAAAGGGCATAGTTACATACCCACCCACTCCACCCACCCCGCAAAGCACCCACAAACCTTCACAACTGCACAAGCCACAGAGCAAGAGGTACTTACCCGACACAAGGCCAAGACAACCTGCCCAAAGTATACACATGTGCACAACACCCCCCCACAAAGAAACGATGAATCACAGTTCCAGAGTGTGCCAAAACCAACACTGGCCACACAAACATTTTATTAAGCTCCAGGAGCAACAGAAGTCCAACCGAAGACAAATGGCCAGTCCATATTTCAAAGTCCAATGGGCCCAAATGGCCCCAACTTGACTCCGACATGTGTAAATGGTACTCCACCTTAAATGGGCAACAATGGGGCATCCAGATACCTCAGGGAACAGGGGCAGGGGATGGAGGGGACTTACAACTGGGAGGGGGGCCTTGAGTTTACGTTTGGGAGGTGGAGGATGTAGGAAAGTACCATCTTGCCTGGCATGTTGAACCCCATTTTTACATGTATGCAAGTTTGTTTTTGCCTGTCTCACTGGGATCCTGCTAGCCAGGACCCCAGTGCTCATAGTTTGTGACCTGAATGTGTGTACCTGTGTAGTGACTAACTGTGTCACTGAGGCTCTGCTAACCAGAACCTCAGTGCTTATGCTCTCTCTGACTTAAAAATTGTCACTATAGGCTAGTGACCATTTTTACCATTTCTAATTGGCACACTGGAACACCCTTATAATTCCCTAGTGTATGGTACCTAGGTACCCAGGCTATTGGGGCTCCAGGAGATCCCCATGGGCTGCAGAATTTCTTTTGTCACCCATAGGGAGCTCAGACAAATCTTATACAGGACTGCCACTACAGCCTGAGTGAAATAGCAGTCATTTTCACTACACCTAAGTAACTTATAAGTCACCTATATGTCTAACCTTCACTTGCTGAAGGTTAGGTGCAAAGTTACTAAGTGTGAGGACACCCTTGCACTAGCAAAGGTGCCCCCACATAGTTCAGGGCCATTTCCCTGAACTTTGTGAGTGTGGAGACACCATTACAAACGTGCGATACATATAGGTCAATACCTATATGTAGCTTCACAATGGTAACTCTAAATATGGCCATGTAACATGGCTAAGATCATGGAATTGTCCCCCCATGCCAAATCTGGTATTGGGGTGCCAATCCGATGCATCCCCGGGGCTCCACTATGGACCCTGTGTACTGCCACGCCAGCTCTCTAGGGTTTTTTCTGCAACTACTGCTGATGCCATCCCACAGACAGGGTTCTGCCCTCCTGGGGTCTGGGCAGCCCAGTCCCAGGAAGGCAGAACAAAGAATTTCCTCTGAGAGAGGGTGTTACACCTTCTCCCTTTGGAAATAGGTGTTAAAGACTGGGGAGGGGTAGCCTCCCCCAGCCTCTGGAAATGCTTTGAAGGGCACAGATGGTGCCTTCCTTGCATACGCCAGTCTCCACCGGTTCAGGAAAACCCCAGTCCCTGCTCTGGCACGAAACTGGACATAGGAAAGGGGATTAACCACTCCCCTGTCCATCACCACCCCAGGGGTGGTGCCCAGAGCTCCTCCAGTGTGTCCCAGACCTCTGCCATCTTGGATCCAGAGGTGTGAGGGCACTCTGGAGGCCTCTGAGTGGCCAGTGCCAGCAGGTGATGTCAGAGACCCTCCTGATAGGTGCGTACAAGACTAGGTGGCCAAACCTCCACTAAAGGCTATTTAGGGTCTCTCCTGTGAGCTTTTCCTCTGATAACGACTTGCAAGTATTCACCAGAGTTCCTCTGCACCTCTCTCTTCGACTTCTGCCAAGGATCGACCGCTGACTGCTCCAGGATGACTGCAAAACTGCAACAAAGTAGCAAGAAGACTACCAGCAACATCGTAGCGCCTAAGCCTGCCTTCATCCTGCACTGGAAGCCATGAAGAAATCTCCTGTGGGTCGACGGAATCTTCCCCCTGCTTCATCAGGCACCAAACTTCAGCATCACCAGTACTCTGGGACCCCTCTCATCCTGACGAGCGTGGCCCCTGGAACACAAGTGGTGTACCCAAGTGACCCAGACTGTCCAGTGGTCCAACTTTCCAAATTTGGAGGAGGTAAGTCCTTGCCTCCCCTCTCCAGACAGTAATCCTGTGCACCGCGTGAACTGCAGCTGCTAGGGCTTCTGCACAGCCACATCCAGGTCCCCAGCACTCAGTCCTGCATTGCTCAACTCCCTGAGTTGACCTACGGCTTCGTGGGACCCTCTTTTGCAGTGTTGAGATGACTGCCATGTTCAGACTTCTTGAACCCTTGTTCAAGGACTTCTGTGGAGGATACCTTCCTGCACGTGGGCTCTCAATGTTGCTGAGGACCCCCTCTGTATCCTCTCCCAAGTGGCGACATCCTGGTCCTTCCTGGGCCGGGGCAGCACCCTTTTTCATCAACCGTGACTCTTGAAGCTAGCAAGGCTTGTTTGCAGTATTTTGCCAAAGAAAGAACTCTGCATCCTCCAGCACTCCGTGGGACATCTCCTGCATGAAGGAGAAGTTTCTAGCACCTTTCGTTGTTGCAAAATCTTCAGCATCTTCCATCCAGAAGAAGCCATTTTGCACCTTTATCTGGAGTTTAGTGGGCTCCTGCCCCCCCGGACACTTTCACGACTCTTGTACTTGTGTCCCCTTCCTTTGCTTGCAGGTCCTCAGGTCCAGGAATCCGTCTTCAGTGCTTTGCAGTCTGTTGTTGTCCTTGCAAAATCCTCTAGCCGAGTTTAGTGTGTTTCTGGGGAAATAGTAGTACTTTACTCCTACTTTCCAGGGTCTTGGGGTGGGATATCTTGGACACCGTTAGTGTTTTCTTACACTCCCAGTGACCCTCTACACACTACACTAGCCTAGGGGTCCATTTGTGGTTCGCATTCCACTTTCTTAGTATATGGTTTGTGTTGCCCCTAGGCCTATTGCATCCTATTGTTTTCTACAGTGTTTGCACTATTTTCTGACTGTTTTACTTACCTGATTTTGGTTTGTGTGTATATTTTGTGTATTTTACTTACCTCCTAAGGGAGTATATCCTCTGAGATATTTTTGGCACATTGTCACTAAAATAAAGCACCTTTATTTTGAGTAACCCTGAGTATTGGGTTTCTTATGATATAGTACCTATATCATATAAGTGGTATGGTAGGAGCTTTGCATGTCTCCTAGTTCAGCCTAAGCTGCTCTGCTATAGCTACCTCTATCACCCTAAGCTGCTAGAACACTACTAATCTACTAATAAGGGATAACTGGACCTGGCACAAGCCGTAAATACCATCCGGTACCCACTATAAGCCAAGCCAGCCTCCTACAGAGGGGGCTTGGGTCTGGTCTTTGAAGCTGGTGGAGCGGCCTTTGATTGGGGTGCGGCAGTTGTACCTGGGCCAGCACGGGGTCTCTTGGTCACAGGGGAGGTAGCACGGGAATTGGAGAATTGGAAGGGCGGACAGGGGCGGGCTGTGACGTGGGAGGAGTGGACAGGGCAAGGAGGTGGGCATGTTTAGGGACGAGATGGGGTGGGCCAGTGGGTTCGAATAGGTAAACACAGGATAGGAAAAGTTTTTGGGGGGAAATCAGAGTGGATCTTGAGGAAGGCGTGGGAGTGGAGGTAGAGAGAGTGGTCGTGACAGGGGTAGGTGTGCGTGATGTGGGTGCAGGAGACTGTACAGTATGCTGAGGTGTGGTCGATGTGTGTTATGTGGGTGTTTTGGAACGTTTGAGTGTCTTGGGAGGAGGTAGGGTGGACACAGTGGGAGAAGACAGACTGCCAGTGTAAATATATGTTGTCTGTGTGTGTGCAAGTTTGGTGAGTGTGCTGCATGCATCAACCAAAGTTGTTGTGGTTGGTGCAGGTGTGGTGTCAGGGGTGCATGAATGGATGTCTGATTTTGTGGTGAGTGCCAGACTGGGGTTAGCAACAGTGAATGAGGGTAGAGTGCCTGTGAGTGTGCATGTAGAGGTGACAGACAGGGAGGCGGAAGAAGTGGACACACTGGGGGAAGTGGATGTTGGTGTGTGTGCCTTTGTATGTTGGCTGTGTGTATGCCTGTGGTGGGAAGTGTGTTGCTTGTGTTTTCCAGTGTGCTTCTTGTGTGTTGACATGTGTGCATGGAATGTCAGAATGTGTGATTGGGACGGGTGAAGGGAGTGGTGTGCTGGAAGGGGTAGAGGTGGTTAGAGGGGAGACAGAATGACCAGAAACACTGCCATGAAAAGATCTCTGTATGCCAGGCACAGAACCGTGAATGCCATCCAGGTAGGCATTGGTTTGCTGCACCTCTGATGCTAGCCCCTGGACTGCATTGAGGATGGCTGTCTGCTCCACAGAGATGGTCCTCAGGAGGTCAATAGCCTCCTCCGTGAGGGCAGCAGGGCTGACTGTGGCAGGGCATGAGGTGCCTGGGGTAAAGGAGAGGCCCACCCTTCTCGGTGAGCGGGCACAGGCAACTCGGTGGGGAGCAAGTGATAAGGCAGTGATGGTATGGGGGTGGTGAGATGGGACACAGAATGGGTGGTCCCACTAGGGTCCGCCACCACCAGGGAGCTCCCATCGGAGGAGGTATCAGAGTCACTACTTCCAGTGGCATACCAGAGTCCCCTCTTCTGATGGGCGCTAACCTATATGGGACACACAGAAAAAGTAACACAGAGGTCAGACAATGCCCATTAGATACAGCTGGCTATACGTCCCCTATGTGATGGACACTCACAACAGTATAACAGGACCTCACACACGCAGCATGTCATGAATCCCACGATTGTAGAGTGTCAAACGTGAACACATGTTTACAGCCATCTACCACCATTACACACATCCATGCTTCCCAATCCACCTACTCACCTGTACCTCTGGTCGACCATAGAGCTTAGCGTACAGGGGTACGACCCCATCCACGAGCTTGTCCAGTTCCTCGGTGGTGAAGGCCAGGGCACTTTCCCCTGCCACTCGTGCCATTTCCAGGACCAGAGTCAGGACACAGGACCACACTCAGTGGAGTACCTGCATGCACGTAATCCAGGAGTCAAGTGAAGTTGTGGTGACGAGATGGCGTACGCTCCACGGCGGTGTGCACCGTCGCCGCCGGCGGTGATCATGATACGCTAATATTCCCCATTGAAAACCATGTTAACCAATGAATGGTCGCACGATGTTGAACACCGCCTTACGCTATTACGCCAACCACTAGCGGTATGAGGTCACTTCCACTACAACATTTCTGGATTACAGGGGGCAGATATTTTTGCCATTACTACGCAGTTATTCATTTCTCATTTGCCCCATACAGACCCTATTGTCCCCAACCCCCATAGGCATGAACAAATATACATTTACTCACCACAACAGTTGTGATGTATTATTGAGGATTTGTCACTCCATTTTAACATCCTACTATGCATATGTGGCATCAACTTGTTTGACAGCATTTAACTTGTTGGGCAGATGTATGTGTGTTCCTCACATTTGTTCTCAACTCCTCCTAGCCCCATCGGTGTACAGACCACTTGTTGGTTTGCCTTATCGACAATGGGGGAGTTGGGTCAATAGACATTGTCACTATGGCAAGGTTTACATGTGACATTTTGGACAACTTGTTTGATATTTCTGTTGGCACAACCCCATGTTATGTGTGGGGTGCCATTCCTGCAAGTAAGAAATTAATAAATGATTTAATTGACAATTGCATGCACACTTCCATTTGATTCAACATAATGACAGGAGACATTTACATTGGTGAACAGGTGTTTTATTTGGTGTCAGGGATGCCATGGTGCTCTTTACAGTGATGGGAGTGGGATACTGGTAGATGTCCATATTGGCTACATGGTCTCAGCAATTGTTGGCAGTGGTAATATGTCCATCTGCTATTTACAGTTTTTGGGGTTGTTATTGCATGGTGGTTCAGTGGTACACTTGGAGGACAGTTCTTGTCAGAGTCACTTCTTAGAGGGGACCTTGGTCTTGGCAGGTGTTCAAGTGCGATATCTGGGCCTGAGGGACCGTTTGGGTGCCTGGTGTTGGCCTGTACGGGTGGAGGTGCAGGTCTCCTGTGTGTCCTCAAGCCCAGTTGCTGGCTGGGCTGTATTTTGGCCTGTAGTAGGGGCCTCCTGGTCTGTGGGGGTCTCAGGCTGGGTTGGGACAAGGTGCAGCAGCGCACCTGCTATGTTGGCCATGGTGGTATTGTGCAGATTACACTGCTCCATGGTCTCTTGGTATTGGGCTCTCTGCAGCCTTTGACTCTGCTCCAGGGTGGCCACAATCTGGGTTCCCAGGACCTCAGAGATCACTTCCTGTGCTGCAGCATCCATCCTGTGGCCTCCCACCTGGGCCACTGATGTCCTCCCACTGGGCCTAGCCCCCTGTGCCTGTGTCCCCTGCACAGGTCTGGTGGTACCTCTTGCACTGGGACCATCATCTTCCTGCCTGCTGGTAGGTGGTGTCTGTGTCCTCTGTCCTTGTGTTCCACTGGCTTGTGGCCTGGATACACAGGTGTGGGACCGGTTGCCCCGGGGTGATGTTGGTAGGTGTGTGATAGGGGTGTCAGTGGTGTCCTGGGTGGGGCTGCTGGAGGGTGAGAGTCCAGGACTGTGTGAGGGGCAAGGATATTCCTCACTGTCCAGGGTTCCCTCTCCAGTATCCTAGTTGGTACCTCTGTCTCCATGTGGGGCACTTCCACTCCTTGTCCTGTTCTTCAGGGTGGCATGAGTGGTGGTGCCTGTTGGGGGGAATGGACATGTCTGTTACAATTGCATAATCGGATGGGCTGCACAGAGATGGGCAGTTTTGTGCAGGTTTTCCACTTTTGGCCCATGCCAGGTGCCTTTGTGAGGTTGCCATTGCATTTTGCTTAGGATGTGGAGGTGCATTGTGGGTGCTGTAGTGCCTTTGTGATTACTTGCAGGAGTAGGTGGCTGTGCACAGGGGGAGGTATGTGGCCCGGTTGGTGGAATCGTGGGCTTGCAGGGTGACTGGATGTTGTGAATGTGGCCTGGGTGGGGTAGTGGTCCTGGTGGATGTTGGAGGGGTGGGGTGGGACATGCATTACAGGTGTGATGGATATGCGATAATTGTAGACAACTTACCCAAGCCCATTCCTCCAGTGAGTCCAGTGAGGCCTTCAGGGAGCAGGATGGCCAGTACCTTTTCCTCCTAGTCAGTGTAGTCGGGTGGTGTGGGTGGAGGTCCTCCCCAGTCTTCTGGACTGCAATGTTGTGCCGGGATGCCATGGACCTCACCTGCGCAGGTCGTTCCATCTCTTGCGGATGTCGTCCCTCGTACGTGGATGGAGTCCCACTGCATTGACCTTGTTGACAATGGTCTGCCAGAACTCCATCTTCTTGGCAATGGGTGTGTGCTGGACCTGTGACCCGAATAACTGTGACTCGACCTTCAGTATGTCATCCACCAGGGTCCTTAGCTCCCTTTCTGTGAAGTGTGGGTGCTTGTGGGGTACTATGGTGTGTGTTGTGAGTGGTGTGTTGTGTGGATCTAGGTGAAGGTGCTGTTGTGTGGTTGGGTGTGTGATTCGTCTGTTGTGGCGTTCAGTGTCTGCTTGTGGAGTTCTCAATCTCAGTTGTCCTATTGGTGATGCAAAGAATTGTGTGGTGTGTCAGTGAGTCTTTTATAGTGTTGTGGATGTGTGTCAGGTGTGTGTGTTTCAAACTTGCCAATGTGTGCAATTCTTACTCTGGGTTCCATTGTTGGGCGTGGCGGTACGGTTGTTCGGCTTCCACTGACCACCGCAGTGATTTGTGCATCATTATTTGGAGGGCAGGGAGTTTGTGTGCTCGGCGGTGGTGGGGTAGGATGTCCTGCATTTTCGCCGACATGGTCCTGGCGGGGACTGGTGGCTGGGAAATGTTTGGCGGATTCTGATTTTTGCATCTTTAAATGGCAGGTTTCTGTTCACCGCCAATGGCGGGTTTCTGTTCTTCGTCGGCACGGGGGTAACGGTGTTTACCACCATGTTCCCAATGACACCCTTTGTCTGGTGATGGAGGCAAAAGAAATCAAGGCCCATATTTATACTTTTTGACGTACAACTGCGCCAATTCAGTTGTGCGTCAAAAATTTTACCGCCGGCTAACGCCATTCCAACGCACCATGCAGGCGCCTTATTTATGGAATGACGTTAGCCGGCGCTGCGGACTGGTGTGCGTAAAAAAAAATGACTCACACCAGGCAGCGCCGGCGTATGGGAAAATGGGGGTTGTGCGTCAAAAAATGGGGCAAGTCAGGTCTCAGGCAAAATTCAGGCCTCAAACCGGATTTGCGCCATTTTTTTTTACGCCCAACCTCCATTGACATGACTCCTGTCTTAGCAAAGACAGGAGTCATGACCCCTTGCCCAATGGCCATGCCCAGGGGACTTATTTCCCCTGGGCATGGTCATTGGGCATAGTGGCATGTAGGGGGGCCCAAATCTGGCCCCCCTATGACACTTAAAAAAAACGAAAAAAAATACTTACCCCAACTTACCTCAACTTCCCTGGGATGGGTCCCTCCATCCTTGGTTGTCCTCCTGGGGTGGGCAAGGGTGGCAAGGGGTGTCCCTGGGGGCAGGGGAGGGCACCTCTGGGCGCCTTCCGAGACCACAGGTCCCTTAACGCCTGCCCTGACCCAGGCGTTAAAAAACGGCGCTCATCAGGCTGTGTGCCGTTTTTTAAAGCCCACCCCCTCCTGTGCGTCAAAATGACATCAGAGTATAAATATGGGGCACAGGCCTTAAAGTCATTTTTTGGAAGGGAACGCCTACCTTGCATATAATTAGCGCAAGGCTGGTTCCCCCTTCCAAAAAATGACGCACATGGTGGACTTTTGACGCCCGCGGTGTCGGACGTGAAAGTATAAATATAGGGCAGGGTTTGCGCCGATTGTGCATCAAAATTTTTGGCGCACATTCGGCGCAAACAGAGTATAAATATGCCCCCAAATGTACAAGCTATTACTGAGGCACCAGCATGTGTTAACAAAGAGCAACTGCTGTCTTTAAATGGCATGTGTGAGTACTTTAGCAAATTTATTCAGGCTTGTGCTACCAAGATGGAACTGTTGAGGGAGCTGTTGAGTCAAAAGGTTGATTCTGTCTGGTCAAAAAGGCAGCAGTTAGCATTTGAGAACATAAAGTTTCAACTAGTAGAAGCTGCAATGCTGAACGCATTTTCCATGGGAAAGGAGTGTTTAATTACTGTAGATGCCAGTTTATATGACGTGGTTGATGAATTGTTCCAGAAAGGTGGTAAAGATGAATGTAACATAGCATTTGTATCACACACATTGAATGACACTGAAAGAAGGTATACAGTGATTGAGAGGGAGTTGGTGGTGTGTATATTGGTGACTGAACACTTTAGGAACAATGTGTAGGGTAGCAAATGTGTTCTAAGGATGGACCGCGAGCAATTAATCAACATGTTGTCTCCCAGTGGGGGAAGGAAATCTGCAGAGCGTATTGCTAGACTCACTTCAAGACTGCAGGAATATACGTTTAAAAGTGAATTTGTGTCAGAATAGAGAAGTGTGACAGTGATTTTTAACTAGGTTGTTGTGCCAGAAGTCTGATGAAAGAATTACTGTTAGTGAATGTGATATGGTGGCCACCATAAGGACATTGTATCGAAGGAGTTTGATAGCGTTTCAGAAGAGTTATGGAAGGAAATTGAGAGGATAGACACGGAATGGCAAGTCACCAAGAAGGATGTGTAGGAGGACTTGCCCAAATGGAAAGAGATTGTGCCGGAATATTCACCCATGTTGAAGGTAGCAGATGAGTTAGAAATGGAGGGTGATTTGTTTTTTAAGAATGGAAAATGTGTTCCTCCAAGTAATGTGCAGGAGATGATTCTCAAGTTGGCTCATAAAGAGCATCCAGGGATGTCAGCTGTAAAAACATCTTGTGTGTAATTTTTTTGGGTGGCCTGGAATGGATGGGATGGTGGACAGGACAGTGAGGGAGTGTGAAGTATGCACCAGCAGTTTGAAGATGTTGAAAGTTAGTACTGCGCCACTTAATTCAGTTGTTGGCAAAAGATTGCATTTGAGATATCTGGTCCATTTAATTTCCTCAAAATAGATGCACAGATTGCTTTGGTACAGAGTGATTGCCATTCTAAATGGCTGGAGGTAATATTGGTATCACAAACGTCAACCAATACTGTGATTGAATTTTTCAAAGAAGTGTTTGCCAGGAAAGGGTGCCCATCTGTTTTAGTGACTGATAATGGTGTACCATTAAGATCCTATCTCATTTCCTAAACATTGTAATACTAAGCATGTCATGACAGCACAACATGATCAATATGAGACCTGTCAAGCTGAGAGATTCAAACATGTTCTGAAAGGATAAATTCCTTTAGCACACAAAAATGGGAAGGATTGGAGGAATTCATAGAGGGAAACGTTGTGGTTGTACTGTATAACTCCACACACCACTACTGAGGTCAGCCCTTCCAAGCAGTTCAAAGGTAGAGATTCAGTTTTAAGTTTGTGCCTATTGTGGTTGAAAATGAAGTGTGGAAGAGTAAAAGCAAGTGTGATTTGGAGGAAGTTGCAGAAAGAGTGAAAAGGAAACAAAAAAAGCCATAAAATGGTATGTTGCCAAATGGAATGTGAAAGCACATGAGATCAAAGTTGGAGATTGGGTTAGAATATTTAAACCTGGATTGGGGGGAAAACATGTTTCTAAATTTGTTAAGACCATGAAAGTAGTAAAAGTGTTCACTAATTGTGTGGTGGCTCAAGACGGTAAGGTGTGGCCATTGCTTGTAAGTGATGAGGATGATGCAGACAATGACAACAGAGATTGGTTTGTAAAAATTGATAAGGAAGTTCACCAGAGAGTTCCAACAGTAGTGGACAATGAGAGTTCCATGTTACAATAATCTAAGAAGTCAAGTGACGGAGGTGAAATCTTGGAAGGTACTATGGTTTCAAGAGGCAAATGTGTGAGCAGGTTCAGGCAACTGCCTATTACATTCAAAGAATTTCTTAAATAATGTATTCTATTCAATGATTGGCATGATCTTACTTTGGATATTTGGTGCCTGCTGCCTGTTTCTGATCACATGTTTGGAGAGGGTGAAAGGTGGGCTTTGTGTCTTCCTTCTAGACAGGCACACACCATGGGATTGCAGATGTTACATGATGGCCCATCATAGCAGGATGGGAGGGAGGAGCAGGGCACAGCCTTCCATACACCTAAATAGATTGTGTCCTCTCTACACACAAACAGCTGCATACCCACCTAAAGTGAGTAATGAGCCAGGGCAGGAAGGGTAGAGCCTCTGTGCACCTCAAAGGCCTGTCTTTGAAGTCTCCCTCACTTCAAAGGCACCAATGAATATTAGAACCTCAGACACCATCACTTCAATACACTTATAGAACTTTGGATACTCTGCCAGGTAGAAAGACTGCTGTGCTACTGAAAGGCTGTCACTTTGCTGGAGTGCACTCTGCAGGACTCTTCCTTTGCTATGTTGCCCTCTGCCTGGTGGAGAAAGACTGGACCTGCATCACTTGAACTCAGAACTCAGAGTGACTCCCAGGGCTAGTTGGCTGGCCTACTGATCTGAAGTCTCAGAGACATAAAGGACTTACAACCTCCCTCTTTCTGGACCTGGACACTGCCCTCTGCAACTAGGATTTAAGTAACTTTGTTCAGCAGGCCTAACTGGGTCCTTGTATCAGCCCTCCCTCCATTGTGGTCAGCCTGAGCTCGTGACTTTGCACTGGTCTGATGTGACCAGATATCCCCAATATTGCTTTGTCCTTCTTGGTACCTAAAACTTTGAAATTCAAGAACTCTGCTTCTATTGTTGAGATTTTTATCATTTTTGTCTTGTTTTATTTATCTATTTTTCTAGCCAGGAGTGGATTCTCTTTTTGTGATGTTTTCACTGTTACTGTTTGAGGAGTTACACAAATACTACACACTGCTTCTAAGTTAAGCCTGACTATTCTGTGCCTAGCTACCAGAGGGTGAGAAAAGGTTAAATTAGGGTTACGCTGACTAGCAGTGTGGTTTTCGCTTGACCAGGGCTTATACACCAGTCAACCAGCAACTCAATTTCTAATACTGATGAAAAGGAAGATGTTTTTAGAACTTTGACCTGATTTCGCAAAATGGAATCTAAGATGTTTGCCCCTGGAGTGGTCATGTGCTTTAATCAAAGATGGGAAAATAAATAATTAACTTAGCTGGATAACTTGTCACATTTTTTCAAATGACAGCAGTTGGAAGCCATCAGTATCTCACCCCTCACATGCAGCCATCAGAAAATGGCTTTCTCCAAAAAGGCAAAACATGAAAACATCAGATAGAACAGATTCAGAAACAAAAGTTCTGAGTAATAACAGGACTTGCCTCTACATTTGGACTGCTCAGAAAAGGTGATAAAGAAATAACAGGTATGAAGGTGCAGGCAAACTATAATATGAAAAAACTTTGCATTATGTCATAGAAAATCATCTAACTGTCTGCTGGATCTGGCTCTCTCTGTAGCCTCACCCCAAATCATTTTGCCTTTACCCTCCATTATGTTGCTGAGTTTGTTTTTGTTGGCTTTTGAATTCTGTGCACGTTGCCCCTGCTAACCAGTGCTAAGGTGCCTGTGCTCTTTCCCCTCAAAATAGTTTCATTGCCTTATACCCAATTGAAATACTTAATTTACTTGTAAGTTCCTTTTATAGTGGAATACCTTATACCCAGAGCCTGTAAATCGAATGGTACCAGTGGTCGTGCAGCACTTATTGTGTCACCCACTTAAGTAGCACCTCAAAACATGTCCCAGGCCTGCAATTGCAGTCTGATTGCAGTTTGAAACTGCATGTTGACTTGGAAAACCCTATAGCCAAGCCTTAAACTCTCTTTTTATTAGATATACATCACACCTAAGGTAGGTCCTAGGTAACCCATAAGGCAAGGTGCTTTGCAATTATAAGGTTGGACATGTACTTTCAAGTTTTAACTATCATATAGTGAAAAACTCCTAAATTTGTTTTTCACTACTGTGAGGCCTATCCCTACTTAAAGGATAATATTGGGGATTCCTTAATACATACAATTAGTTATAATTTCAGATTGGAAGCTGGCAGCTATATCATGTTTGTTGTCTTTGTAATTATAGTTATAAAAATACCACTTGTAGAAAGTAGGCATTTTCCTGCCTTTGCCCTTTTGTGCCTATAGCCTGGCCTAAGTGACATGGATGGGAGTAACTGACAGTTAGACTTTGTGAATTCCTCCCAGACAGTCACATAGTAGAGAGATTAGGTGCGCCAGAATGGGCCAATGTGCTGGCAGGATGAGGGGACCAGAGCTGGGCACAGCCCCACTTACAACTGAATAACCTATGCTCTGCCTTCACACAAAGGGCCTAACAATCCTGCATTGTTACTTCAGTAAGTTTGGAGCCAGGGCAGGGGAGGCAGGAAACTCCATGCAGTTCAAAGCTACTGTCTAGAAGATTCCCTCACCTTCCAGAACCCAGGCACCAGGGTATAAGGTAGGACCTCAGACACCAAGCCTTCAGTACAAATCTGGACCTGTTGCAGAAGGCAGGACTGATATGCTGCTGGAAGTACTCCTACTCTGCAGGACTGCTGCTCTACAAAAATGCTGACCGGTCTGGATTGCTACCCTGTTTGCCGTAATGCTCTCCTATCTTTGTCCTGGGGACAAGGACTGAATATTCAACTGGCCAAGGAACTCCAGACTGACTCACAAGGGATGGTTTGCTGGCCGTCTGTTTAGAACCACAGGGACACAACAGGCTTCTTCCATCTTGAACCCACACTTGAACCCAGTCAGACTGAATCCTGACCTACTAAGTGCTGCCCTTCCAGTGCTGGACCCTTGAAAGCAGTGCTAAAGTTACCAGATAGCCAAAAATCAACAGTGGAGACTTAGAACATTGTTGGCTAAAACTTCTCTGAGAACAAGAAGGAGACTGAAATCAACCTGCTTGCCTATCCACCGAGGTACAACACTGGTCGGATTCACTTCACAGCCTCTACCACTATGTTCTACTCTGCAGCAGCATATCTTTTTCAGCAGTTCTTCACCAAATAGGGTTGCTGACCTCTTTGAACTGGCTTCAGCTTCAGCACTCTGCCTCGTTCCACTGGGGATTTCTGAGTTCTATTTCAGAGACTAAGGGCCTGATTTAGATCTCAGCGGTAGTAATCCCTCTGCTGGCATTGTGAACAAAAACTTACCTGCCGCCATGATGGTCCATTTGCCGTATTTGAATGTTAGCGGGTTCATAGACTACCAACGGTCCGCCGCCACTACCAAGAATTACCGCCTGCATCAACGGCGCCATAGGCAAAAGAGGGGTGGTGGTGAGCTCGCAACCCTTTTTCCACCAAGCCAATCATGATGTGCAGTCCCACCGACACAACTGTGATAGCTAAATTTCCCCACCTGATTGAGCAGATTGAGAGCGATACACTTTTTTGCACTTTTCCTCTTTCCTGCCAACATGAACCCAATAATGGTGATGATACTCCTGCTGCTGCTACTGAACCAAGATGAAAACCGATGCAGTTGTTGCCTGAACCGGTGGTAAGACACTGTGGCCCTCATTCTGACCCTGGCGGATTGAATCCGCCAGGGCCGAGGGCAGCGAATGCACCGCCAACAGGCTGGCGGTGCATTCATGGGCATTCTGACCGCGGCGGTAACGCCGCGGTCAGAAACGGGAAACCAGCGGTCTTCCGCCGGTTTCCCGCTGCCCATGGGAATCCTCCATGGCGGCGCAGCAAGCTGCGCCGCCATGGGGATTCCGACCCCCTTCCCGCCAGCCTGGTTCTGGCGGTTTACACCGCCAGAACCGGGCTGGCGGGAACGGGTGTCGTGGGGCCCCTGGGGGCCCCTGCAGTGCCCATGCCAATGGCATGGGCACTGCAGGGGCCCCGTAACAGGGCCCCACATTGCTTTTCAGTGTCTGCTTAGCAGACACTGAAAAGCGCGACGGGTGCCACAGCACCCGTCGCACACCTTCCACTCCGCCGGCTCCATTCGGAGCCGGCATCCTCGTGGAAGGCGCTTTCCCGCTGGGCCGGCGGGCGATCTTTTGCAGATCGCCCGCCGGTCCAGCGGGAAAGTTGAAATGCCCCCCGCGGTCTTCTGACCGCGGGGCGGTGTTTGGGCGGTTTCCGCCCGGCGGGCGGCGTCCGCCGCCCGTCCGGGTCGGAATGAGGCCCTGTATTACCTGTCATCCACGGACTTGGCGCAGTACAACAGCACAGGACTTGACTTCCTTTACCCAAGGGCCCCAGACAACAGTATAATGACATGCAATGTGCATGGCTGCAGTGTCCCTCTAATAAGAAAAATACAAACACACCTTGAGATGTCTGTAAAACCCACCAATCTGGCACTAACTGCCTTCATGGCACTGGATACCTATATCATAAGGCACAGCAATCCCAAATAGAATTGTGATCATACAGGTGTGTGAAAGAAATCTCCCCAAACAATAGACCTAAATATAAATAGTATCCCCTATAGGAATTACTCTACACCATGACACTGTAGCAATTGCAATACAAAGAGCTACAAGGGAGTGTACACATAATTTACAACCAATTTTACTTATAAACTGCAAACATTTCAGAGATCGTGGAAGCTCCCAAGTCCCCTTAGTGTCTGCAATTGATGTCAAACAGTAGATGGTATGGAACCCCAAAGTGTCATCTGCTCTGGGTATTGCTTATGTGTACATTATTGATACAGCATTGACACAGCATGTCAAAATAAGTGAACATGCATTCTCCAATCACAATAAAGACACATAAGTTTGGTGTAAGTGTCCAGTTGCATGATGAATGCTTGCACCGACATTATCATGTCCATCACTAATATACAGCACTTCTGTATGCATTTAGAAAAAAACAAAGCCTCATGTGTTTGTCACTCTCACAAATGAGAGGAAATGCATGGCTGACACATTAGCAGAAATAATATCATAAAATAAAACAAACAGTAACAATCATAAAGAAGGGCAGGGTAAAGGTTAAAAAAAAAAAATAATTTTAGGTATAAATGAGATACGTCTTTCAAAATAGCCAAATAAAGTATGAATGTTCCACAAATAACTATGTACATATGTACAAAATATAAACAGTCCATGTGGACCACAATGGCTGTCAGGCCACATTTGCCTCCTACATACACTGCCAGAAACAAACCTCCTCTCAAAGGGGCATGTATGGGACAGAGAGAGCAGGCACCTAAGTGATGTCCTGGGGGTACCTGGGTTTTCTCAGGGGTGATTTGAATTTAGGAGCATTGGATTTGGGAGGGTGTGTTTGGGGGAGTGGTTTCGGATTTCGAAGGGGTGAGGTGGGATGTGGAAGGGGTGGTTTGTAATGTGGAATTAGAAAGGGGTACGAAGATGTGGTGTGTCATGGTGGTTGGGCTGATTGGGGGTGTGCCTGGGGTGTGTGGGTGTTTGTGTCATGGTGGGTAAACTGAGTGCAGGTGTGCTGGTGGTGTCTTTGGGTATTGATGTAGTGGTGGGTGCGCAGCCTAGGGGTGTGCTGGTAGTGTGTGGGGATGTGGGTGTAGTGGTGTGTGTTGTGTCTGTGTGCATGCTGGGGGTGGTGATGGTGTTGTGTTTTGTGCCTTCTATGTGTCAGTGTTTGTGTTTATTTCTTCATCAGTTCCAGGATATGCTGCTTGTAGCTGTTGTAGTGGGTGCGTGCATATGATAGTGTGTACTTGTGTATTTTGGATAGGGCTGGGTTTAGGGATTTGGGGTGGGGAAGGGGTGGGAGTGTGGACACAAAGTTAGGGTGGTTGGGAGGCTGCGCCCAATGAGGAGGCCACAGCCTTGAATGACTTCTGTAGTCCAGACAGGGCACCGTGAATGCCATTCAGGTAAGCCAGCATCTGGGTGTTCTGGCCTACCACCTCCTAGATGGCATTTAGAAGTGCAGTCTGGCATACAATTATTGTCCATGAAAGGTGTACAGCCTCCTGATTGACTGCAGCCTGGGACAGTAGGGCAGGGGAACAGTTGCTTGCAGCAAAGGTGATGCTGCCCCTTTTAGGGGGTGTCTGCAGCCAAATGTGGAGCAAGAAGAAGGGTGGAGATTGGAATTGGCTGAACACGAACACAAAAATGTCACATTCACTCAGGGTCCACTTCCATTAGGGACTGCACTTCATTGGAGGCCTCTAAGGAAGATGGTGAATCACTTATGGGTTCCTGGCCAGTCCCCTCACTCTCTATCGCTTGGTGTCAGAAGTGTACACACGCAATTCCTATTTGCCAGCTTCATCCTCGCCGATGTGGCTACTGTTACCCTTGCCTTGCACAGTTGATGTAGAAAACACAGATACAACAGTTTTAGGGCATCTTTGAGAATACAATTAGCCATCAATGTACACTACACAACTTTTGTGCTAAGTTCAGAAATCCTCCATCCCAGCTCCAATAGCATTTATGTCTTTGTCACTTATACACTTCTAGTTCAAACATATTAAAGGGATCCAACAGCATGAGCAAATACTTAGGTCTGGAGACACCTGTGAACCACTGCAGTACAGAGCTAAAATTTGATTCACTTTTCCCAAGGGCAAAGTGTTTGAATGGAAGATGACTGCTCAAGAGGAGATACCACAAAACCTATGTGATGTAACCTTCCATATGCTAATCTCCCTTTCAGTATCACTTTGCTTTTCATCATAAATTTCTCCAGTGAGCGGAACTAAGAACACCAGTATTGTCTGTGGGACTCACAACTCTCTCACCAATGTAGACACATTCTTGTCTATTGCCATCAAACCCGTTTGGCAGTCAAACTGACATGGGTAATTATAGACTGGCTTATAAGCACATTTGTGAAGGACTATAGACTCCGATCAACCTGCTACTGTTCACATGAACTTTCTGGAAGTTTGCTGGACAAACTGCTTTTAAACATGTGTCAGATAAGGAATGATACCTCTATAAACATAATTCCAATACTTTTGGTGCAGATGCACATCCTCATATTGTTATAGCACCAAATTACCAATACCAAATCTGATATATCAGCTGTATTATAATTGCGCAGTTTGCCACAGTTACCAATAATGGGGCCTACATTCACTACTGACATTTGTGACATACCATCCCGCCTGACCCAATCGTGACATGGGGCATGTTTTGTAAAAACTGTCCCTCATGTAATTGAGAAAATACTGGCAACCCCTTTGTTTGCATGCAGCTATGTGTTTGCACACATCAGTACTTGCCTCGTGAGGAGAAATCTAGTGGCAACCTTCAGCACAAAGCATTACACCATACACAGCATCAGACACATTCTGATAAACTTACATCACCAGAAATCCTCATGGGCTTCGGATGTGTGCCAACCTAAAAAATGATTACATTTAACACAGCTGGAAAGTAGAGAAGTTAAAGCACAATAATATCTACAGACATTGGCTTAATCCCTTGTTGCTGCTGTTGGGCCTTGAACTGCCCATCAATCTTAGGGTAAGCCACCGCAAGGATGTAGGCCATTTGGGGGGCCAGGGTACGGCACACCAGCCTGGATCGCTGGAAGGACTGCCTGAATAGGCCCTGAGTAGACTTCTGCATCGAGCAAAGCAGGTTCTCCCACCTCTTCCCACAGTGCAGGCTGCACCGCTTGTGGCTGCCCAGGTTCCGCACCTTCTTTGCAATGGCCTTTCAAATTTCCTGATTCCCATGGGTGTTGACCTGTATGGTTGACAGCAAAGAACAAGAAAAGAAATTTGAGTGTTTCAGTTGGCAGTACTGTTGTGACATTACATGTTGGATGTTCATGCATGCATTCACCAAACAGTAACTACGTGTTTTGTCCCCAAAATTATTAATGGTAGCTTTTAAATACTGATTTGCAGTGATCTCATGAGCACAATCAAAATTTGCTTACTCCTCATGTCACCTAATCAGGTCTATAACATAATCTTGGCCACAGCTGTGCCACCTATCCTGTTGTGAGAGCCACCCCTGATTACTCACAATTATTGTGAGCTACTAAAGGCCAAACCACCTGCACAATCCTTGCACATAATCCTACGCACAGCCACATTGGCTTTCTGCCTAAACTCCGAAGAGTCAGAACCCATGATCTGCATCACATACAGTAACTATGGGCAAGATAGAAGGGCTGCTATGTGTCAGTGAGGGCAGGGATTTATGGGATGTATAAACTCATGTGTGTTGGAATGGGACATACTGGGATGATGATTGTTAGCCTGTGCCATTTGAACTTGCTGACATAAAATAACTTCATCTATTTGTGGCTCCATGACTGGTCCAAACCATACATAGCAGGCTCATACACATTATGGGCTGGAATCCCACTTGACAGTACAACATCAGACAACTCCAGACCCTGGAGATCGTTCCCTCAACAAAGCTATAATTTCAACATTGGCTGTATATTGTCCGTCATACTACTGGTACACTGTCTACTGGCCACTGGTAGTCGGTGGCCTGCAGAGTATGTGAAGAAATAGGATTTGTGCGTTACGTTGACACATATTACAGCTTCTACTTTCAGTTGACTTAACAATGCCATGCACAGACATTTCAGACAGTGGCAAAAAAACTATTTGGGCCAGGTACATCATTTGGTTAACCCCAATTATAACACTTCCCCCCATTAACCAAGAAGGACAAATCAGCCTGGTGATTAAAAAGGAAGTAGTTAGTCAGTCAGGCATTCCGCAATCAGACATGTAACTGTTCCTCTGGGATCCCATAGTGCTGCCTATACAGGGACAGGACCTTCCTGGATAGGAGCTCCAGCTCCTCTGTGCTGACGGCAGGGGCCCTGTCACCTGCTTTGCCTGGCATCCTGGCTCCGAGAGGTCAGAAACAGCAGCAACATAGGAGGTCTGGTTGGCAGCAGTGTTAGGATGCAAGTGATTTTTTTTTGCAATATGCCAGGTACAAGTTCACGGCAGACATGATCCGTGATGGAGATGGACACAGACATTGACTTCTGTTCACAGCCGTCACACACATTGGCCTATAGCAGGACTGTTGTGAAGGATGCCACCTACTACGTCATCAACTTCTGCCGATGGCCGTCAGGTAGCCAATGTCCTGACAGCTTGGACAGGCAATCGCCATTTTAGGGTGTGAAGCTGGGTATTTTTCAATTGTTAGTGTGTCACCAACACTCAAAATGGAGGCCAGGGTATCTCTAAATTTCAGATACAAATGACACTGTTCTTGGCAAGATATGACACAAACAAATTTGAACTGTGTCTGTGTTTGACAACAATAGCGCCGTCTGGGAAGTAATATCTCAGTTGACGGTATTTTTATAAAAAAAAGATGTAAAAAAACATGCAAAAATAATATTTGTACATAATGAAAAATAGGAAAAAATGGAAATAATTTTTTAGCACAAAAAATTGATGTTAATATGTGTACATGTATTACCCAATGGCATTACTACTGTCACCAAGAATTCAGATGTGTGTTGACATTATGGGCCACATGTACGTACCATTTTGCGACGTACAAAATGCACTTTGCCATGTACGAAACCATTTTTTTACTGAATAGCAAAAAGGGATTGCGAGTCGCAATTAGGAAGGGGTGTTCCTTTCCTAATTGTGACTCGTAGTCCCATGTATGATTGTTTTGTGACCGTGGATGCTGTCGCAAAACAATGGCAGTTAGTACCAGTGTCACACTGGTGCTAACCCATTCGCAAACAGGTAAAGTTTGATACATGTAGCCCTAAATGTATGGTATGACCATCTCAGCTGATATTTTCTTTTCCTTACATACAGGCGTCTAAACCCAACCATGGGTAGGATGCAACAGCCTCAGGTTTTCCAGGCCTTTTCAGACCTTGCCACCATGGAGGAAAGGGACCTCATCAATTGGAAGAACTTCCATTCCAACAATGTGCAAGCTGTCTGCTTACCAGATTTATACATCTCAAGTTTGTCTGGCAGCTTCCCTGGGTCAACACATGATTAATTCTGTAGCAAAGTGGCAATATTATGTGGTATGACTGGTAAGTCTTACCATCATGTAATACTAGCATGTTACCCAGAAGTGGAACTTGGGTCCACACCAGTAACCCTTAGCTCAATCCTGGTAGAGTGGCAAAGAGGAGTCAGGCTACTTAGAAGAACATGGGTATTTCACAACCCCCACATGGACGAAAAGTATATGACAAGACTTGAAAGAAATCCAGTAGTAATTTAGAAAAATAAAGTAAATTCTTATATTAATTTAGACACCAAAATTAACTTTGCATCTTACATACAACTGGACTTGTGAATTTGTAAAACGTTGAGAAATAGAGTAGTTTTAATGATCAAATGACTACCATTGAAGTCAATGGGAAAATTACAGTGTGCAATCAGTAACTTGTGGGGTGAGCTCAGGGGAACCCATTTGGAGTTGAGGTCTAGCAGTCCCTAGGCCAAGCCTCAACAGTCAGTTTCTAGTTACCTTGCCCAGGGAGTCCGAGTGCGGAGGTGCTCTGGCTATTCTTGGTGCAGATGGGATCTACAGGTGCTGTAAAAACTGCAGCACTTGACAAAAGCACATTTCGAGGTGGACTCACACTCTGTATTTGGAAAGTAGAGGGCTTTGGGGTCCCAGGACCTGTATCCATAGCTGGAACTTTGGCACCAAGTCTGGTGGCCCTGGATGCAGAGGTAGCCTTACAGCTGTCAATCACAGGATTGGTGGTGCCAAAGATGCTGTGCTCCTTATCTTGAAGTCACCTCCTTCAGGATGCAGGATCTCAGGAGTTGGGTAATTTCTGATGTCGGTCACTATGCTGGGAACTGCTATGGAGTCAGTGATGTTCTAGAAGTGTTGGTTACCAGGGTGGTGACAGACAAGCTTTGGCAGCAACTAAAGTAATCCTTCATTACTTTGTTGGCTAAAGGTCATCCAGAAGGGGGTAGCATCTTGAAACTTGGTTAGAGCCTCACTATCACTCCAGGGGTGCAGGTCAGTGACTTTCTTAGGGCTCACTCAAGAAGGGCCTGATGTGTTGCACTTCTAGTGATGCAGCATGATGATTTTTCTGCCGGTTGCAGGTGACTGGTTCCAGTAGACAGGGGAGTGTTTCTTTAGTTTCTGGCATCCACTGGATCCCTCTTGCTCAGAGCAATGAGTTTTCACCACAGGCATACGTCCATCACACAGTTCCAGTAAATGGTCTCCTCAGGGTACTAAAGTGCCCATTTCCCCACCATTTCCTTTGTGCCTCTTCTCGGATTCAAAGTCAAACCTGAGGTTCTGGTGGCAGGAGAACCCCTGGGCTTTAATGGTCTGAGGGATGGTGGACCGATGGGCCACTGGTCCCTTCGGCTAGTCTGCCTCTGAAGAGACGACCTCCTCTATGAGTACATCATTTTTCTACACCAAACCCACAATTTTGTAAGGTTTGCCAACATAACAGAAACTTTCCTCGGCTGCACAGACTTCCTAGCCCACCCTAAGGGTGTAGCTAGCCTTTTGGAGGTGTACACCATCTGAATACATCATTTTCCCATCTGTCAGCCTGGGCAGGGTGGAAAGGCCTTTGTTCTCGAGTGGGGGACAACAGATTTCACATTAAGAGGGGTGAAAGCCTTTGATGCTCACCCACTGCCTTATATACTGTAAACACTAGCCAACCAGGAAGGGAGGAGGTGTGACCTCAGTCCTGCCCATGTCCTTTGACTCCATCCTGGTGGAAGTGTTAGCATGACCAGCAGGAGGGCAGACTCTTGCCTTGGTGGCAAATGGCTCAGTAGAGCCCACCATGGCAAATTGGCTCAGGAGAGCCCACCAAGGCAAGAGAAGCTGGTATCTTGGTGGGTATCCTCAAGAGACTTCACCAGTGTACATGCTAGCTAAACCTGGGCATTAGAATCATGCTCAGGGTTAAAAAGCACGGTGTTTGATACCAAATACAGGGGGATTTGGCAGTCTATCATGGAGCTGAACTTCTGGGCACTGCCCTGGGGCCAGACCATGTTATCCTATGGACCGCTGATCACTTGTGATAACATTAAAGTTTTAAATGCTATCACAGGGTAATATATGCTCATGTATATATGTCCACACTCATACCACAGTGCACCCTACCTTCTGGGCTATAGGAGACCTGCCTTAGGTGTGACTGACCTGTACTATGAGCAGTGAAGGGACTCTGCCTGCACTTGATATGGGCAGAATCAAACTCAAGCAGACAAGCTGCTCGTGCAGGCTGACATGGCAGCTCTGCATGCTTTGCTTTTACTTGGGTCATACAGTGTGGCACAATCAGTGCTGCATCCCTGGTCAACCCTTTACCCATCCCTGTCCCCTGGTACCACTGGTACCATTTACTAGGGCACTATAGGGGTAGTGAAGTCCTTGCCAGTTGGGTTTGCACAATCTCAGTACAATTTAAGGGAAAAGCATTGGTGCTGAGGGCTGGTTAGCAGGCCTCAAAACACTTGCAGGTCAAAAGCAATAGTATCCAGCAGCAAAAAGTGGGGGGCAACCATCCAAAAAGGGACCTTACAACACATTTGATCTACGGAACAGTACCATACCAATGCAGCTGTCACAACCTAGACCGGAGAAGGCCAGGCTTGTTGGCAAATGCAATATGACTTTATGGTCTTTTGCCTGAATCCTAGTTTAGGAAGGGGCAATGGATTGATATGTAAGCAATCTGTTGATGTGTTGCTTCCATGTTGCAGACTCAGAGTATCCTAACCGAACGTGAGTATTGACAGTGCTGGAGAATCCAACAATGCCAGGGGAAGTCTGCTTCAATGGCGCCCATGGAAGAACACTGAGACCAGTGGAGAGGGCTTTCAGGCTCCTGAAGGCCAGGTTTAGGTGCCTGGACAAGTCCAGTAGATCCTCCCTCGACTTATCCAACAAGGTGTGCCGAGTCACGGTTGCCTGCTGCACCCTCCATAACATCGTCCTGCTGAGAAACATCCTTGTAGTTGCAGGGACCTTGATGAGCAGCTCAGTTAGGATTTAAAAAATGCTCAATGAAGATTACAGTGGTGGAGAATGAGGAGCTGACTTACATCAAGATGTGATTGACCACTTCTTCATCTGAGTGTAAGTTTACCTCTTTGAATGTTAACCTCCAGTGTCAGAACAACGTGGGACATAGGGAACCTATCAGTCCACAATGATAATTTGATAGGAATGGTCCATGCAGGAAAGTCCAAAGCATGGATGTTAGTGGATCAGAGTTTCCCTACATTGAGCACTATGGTAATTGACAGAGAAGAACTTTACTTGTGCTAAGTATGTGTATCCTCATAACTTTTCATTTGAGTCTGATTGAATATTTGAAACCATTAACTATCCCTTGTCATTCTGTTTCTGAGTCCTTCACCATGTCATTTTCATGTGACATTTAAAAGTTGCAGTGATATATTGCTGTTGGAAAGTACAAAGTGAACATGTGTTGATCCTGGGACTAACACCTACTTGGAATGGACAAATCTTGTACAGAGACAACCTGTACTCTTATGGTATGGAAATTCAGAAGATTGTATCACACCTGTTTTCTGTGTGATGGTGCCATCAAGGCAATATGTCTACACAAAAGAAACAGGAGCCAACACTGTAGTTAACTCGGAACAAATTATTATTTACAATGAGAAAACAAAACCAATTACCTCTCCCTAGCATTAATACATAACATTTTATTCAGAACAATTTTAATTGAAAAAACATTTGTCGCACACAGAAGAACAAACACAGAAGTGAACAATTACCTCATATGAAAAAAAATTGGCACTACATCAAAAACATTTGATAATAATGCAAATTCAAGAACACACAATGACACAAAAAAATAAAAATAAAATTCAGGTTCTGCACCAATTTGAAAAAGAGGGAACACAGAGCCTAACTCATTCGCAATATTTGAAGGCTCCTCCTTAAAGAGCAGAATAGAGCAGAGGCGCTAGTTGTAAGTCTTTGTGGAAGCTCAAACAGGAATGATGTGCATTACAAGACAATACTTTGAATTCTCCCTGAAGGCCTAATCTTCTTTAATAGTGCTCACTGCTGTTCCCTATTGTCGACATATTTCAAACCCACTGGATTCAAGGGTTCTCTTCAGGACACAGAACACCAAAAAATAACAGAGACAGAGAGGAAAACAAAACAAGAAACAAACCTGTCTCCTGACTTGAAATTTCTAGTGTCTGAATGGTCTGCTGCAGTGGAATGGCAAGGGATCATGGTCTGAAATGGATTGTGTTTTATAGTAGGTTTTGCAGGTGTTAAAAAATGTCCAATATACAACAGGTGTGGCCTACTTGCATCCAACCAATAGCCACAGCCAAGGTACTATACTCCATAGGTCCTGTGACAGACTCCCACAGTCATGGGCCCACCACTGAAACATCACCAGCAAAACTGTTTGATCTAAACAGGCTTAGCGGGATTCCACTCTAAAGACGGCGATGGAGGAACTACTTGCTACACTGGAGTGCGATGCATCGGCTGTGCGATGCAGCTGGTGAGATGGAGTACCATCTGTCATGGCGGCCTTTGGCTTTGCCGCAATACATCTAAATACAGTGTACAGAAAACCACCAACTACGTTTTTTTCAGGACTGCAGCCGATGCAATTTGGCAGTAATTCTCCCATAATCTAAATCAGTCCCTAACTCTAAATGTAGAAATCTTCATTGTGACTTCAATCTAAGGCTACTCAGCAATACAGCTGCCTCATTGGACCCCTCCTGCAGCCTTGCCCCACTGAACTTTACCTTCTCAGTACATTTTTCTCAAGACTTTTTCCAAGTCGTAAGGTACGTGCTGACTGGCCCCAATCCACTTTTTGTATCCATGTTATTTTACTTTGACCCAGTCTCACATGACTAGATGTTCCTGGTTGGTGCTTTGATCTTTTAGACACTAGCTGTATCTAACCACTTTATAAAATCATAAATCCAGTTCTATTATTTAGATTTTTGTTGGTTGTTCTGGTGTTAAATAATCAATTACATTCTATTCTATTTTTCTAAATTCGTTTGGGATTTTTCTTGTGTTGTTTTTTCACTTTACAATTGTTTCTGTGCTGCATAAATACTTTACATATTGGTTCTAAGTTAAGCATGACTGCCTTAGTGTCAAGCTATCCTGGGTAAAGCATAGGTTAATTAATTTAGTGAATTTTTGTGGTTCATCCTGCCAACGATTGTGGCTGTTGCTTAATAAGAGCTCATGCCTTAGTCAACCAACAACCTGATTTCTAACACTATGGGTTTTATTTTATTTTTAATCACTGTATTGACACATTATTATATGTGGAATGCATTGTTGCACGAGTACTGTCATGAAGCTCATATCAGTCATGGTGTATCAATTGAGGAGTCATGTTATGCATGGTGCAGCACTCATTATTATATGTAGTCAAAAATCAGGAACAGGCATAGATGAGTGGCCCATAATTTGTACAACCTATTTGACCATTCTCTTCCAGTATACTATACAAGTATTACAAATTATTGTGTCCACGATCCAATACTATCACATACAGCTCTACCTGTTCCAGTATTAAGACTGGAGACATAAGGAGACATATTTAATTGAAGCATGATGCTATTATCCATCATTCGAGGGGGGGACCATCCGTTTTCTTTGCAGATGCTTTCAGAGCTGCCTCCCATAATACAAATTCCTAATTTTACTTGTTTTCACTGATTTTGATTGTAGGGATGCTGGCTCAGATGCTGCCCTACTAAGCATAGCTGTCCTCCACAATACCAAAGGAGGAGCATTTGATGCCTTCCATCCGATGTCTCTCCTACCTTTCACCAAAATAATAGCTAGGTCTGTGAATTGTGTCTTGTGCTTCCCTGTCTACGTAGTCGGGTACAGCCCTAGATGGCATGTCTCCAGAATGATTGCCAGTAACATGCATTTGGCCTTGTTAATTTGTGTACTATTCCTGACCAGTAGTCCCTTAAGGTAGGACAGTCCCAAACCATGTTGTGGTGATCTGTTTTGGGGAATATTTTATTTATCCTGATAAACTCGATGTCAGAAGTTAAATTGTATTAATTTACACGTACTATTTCTGAAAACTCAGACCACATGTCCCGTAATCCTGTCTGAATTTTTGTCTTCAATGTCTTTTCCAATTGAGTCTCTTCCCAGTTTTACCTAAGGCCCATGAGGAGTTTACTTATTGTTTCAGAGGTTTGATTTTATTAGCTTGTGTCCTGCACCTATCTCAGTATGATCTGTATGTATTTTGCCAAGTTGTGGTTCTGTTACCATACCCCCATGTAGTTCCAACAACATGCACCAATACCCAAATACTAGGACCTGTTCTGTCAGAATCACATATTCCTCCTTCACTTCCATAAAGGTGTGAAATGCACCATCTATGTATCTCATCTACTTTGCACAGGACAGTTCTTTCCATAGAGGTATGTTAACATTTTGATGGAGTTCCGGTGAACTTCTCATATACCTCGTAGGGAGCCCTGGAGTATACATCTTGCAGATCCCACTAAATTGTGTACAACTCTTTCAGCAGCATTTTGCTTTGGTCAACAATTCGATGTCCTTCCATTTTGGGTTCACATGCTGAACACAGTTCCCGACTGTGTGTTGGGGCTATAACAGCAGATGATATGTGATTGTGAGTGCTGGGTCACGTACTGTATTTGTGCCACTGTGTAATGGCACTTGTCATTTTGTGGCCCCCACCTACCCTTTGCCAAAGTTTCTCAATTCATCTATCGCAATTTTGGGTTTACCACCTTTCTAGCTCAACACTGCAGCAATGAATTCAATTCCCTGAACAGAAACTGAGACATTGTCTAGAGTAAGGCATTAGAGAAATATAAAAGGTGTGGCAATATAAATATTTTGGATGATGTTATCCTACTCATTATTAACATTAGCAGCAATATTCAAGAGCACATCAAATTCCTTATAAGCTTCAGAAAGCATTTTCCCATCATATCCCATAGGAACAATCGTGATTTCAATTTTAATTTAAACCTGATAACAGAAGAAATGAGTCTAATTCTCTTGTGACCATGTTCATTCTGTACAGAAGTATGTAATCTTCATAAAGTGATATCATTTGATGAGTTTCCACTATGTCCCTGCCCTCTATCATCCTATATTGTCTAAAGTGACATGCTATTGGCTACATGGACAGAGCGAATACTATGAGTGCCAACGAGCAGCCTTATCTGGTGCATCATTGGACCTCCCAACTTCCTGAGTAAACATGTCCTAGTTTTACCTTAGCAATAGTGTCAGAGTAAAACAGGGTTATTCAACTCACAATCATCATACCAAACCATATTATCCACAACAGTGTATACAGGTAGGGCCAACCCAGCAAATGAAATGCTTTTTTCATATAAATCACAGCCATTGATGCTAATTGAGATTCAGCTGGAAGTGCTGCAATCACTTGAAAGAGATGCCTGAGGTTTGAGGAGGTGTTGTTTCAGGGCATAAACCCATTTTGGTCTGGGTTGATTAGTGTTGGAAGATTTGGGATCAGTCTGTATGCTCAAGCTTTGCTGAGGATTCATGTTCTGAGTTAACCTGCAAAGGGTAAAAGGTATATAAAATGTCTTCACTAATTCATTTTTGACAGCTGAAAGATTGGGGGTAGAAACACTATTGTTGCTTCTTTTATGCTAAGGGCTATTTTTCCTATAGCTCTTCTGTCATTAAAAAGTTAAAAAAATGTACAGCCCAAACAAGGTCGAAAAGGTTATAAAACTCCATGTTAGAAATGTATGTACCCTTTGGGTATATGACCAGGACGAGGGAATATGAGGTTTCCCCTCTGTAAGACCTTAATTCTCACTGACATTCTTTTCACTAACAGGTGTGTCCCTCCTGTGATTCATTGGTGTCCATGTTCCTCTTTATGTTCCTCATTTAGTTTTAGCAATTCAAGCCACATTCCCAATGGCACACTAGAATTTAATTTGTTTCACTCACCTCATCTAGGGGCCAGTCACTGGTGAGCTGATAGGCCCAAAAAAACTTAATATAAAAAAACAAGCTTAGCACAAAATATAATAACATAATAATCCCAAACCATGACAAAGTAAATGTCAAATCTCCCCCTACCGGACACAGTTGACCATCTTGCCAGTTTCAGAGTAAGTTGCTTCCAAAGGAAATGCTGAGTAGGAGTCAACAAGAATTGAAATGTAACATACTCAATTGGTTAATGATCTAAATTTCTATGGCACATCTAGACCTCACAACAAATGTGATGTGGGTAACTTATGTGGGTGTCTTTCCTCCCCATTCCCTTACAGTATATTATAAAGGATGAAACACATCTTAACTTGAAATCTGTGTCATTTTTAATAGGCTTGCCATAACGATCTTATCCTGGTAAACAGGGTCAGACTTCAAAGGTAAATATTTTCGAGTACCAAAATAAAAGTGGTCCCCATTAGTGAAATAGAAAGCTAAAAAAGTGTCCCATATTTGTAAATAGGTGCAGGTTTGAACTAGTAAAGACCCACTGTAAAAGTATTTTACAAGTGTGGAAGACAGCATGGGTCATGGAAATTGTAAGAAATTGGCGCCCGAAGCCGTAGGCATCATGGCTGTAGCTTGAGTCCACTATCTTTATTTCCATTATGCCTCAAAGATATCTCAGCTCTCCAGTACTTATTTCCGTTTGTATTTTGCCCATCCCTACCCCCCCCAGTGCTCAACCTGATGTGTATTTAATGTTGATTGTTAGACCTGACAAAATTAGGGTGGTCAGCCCCCAAAGTTTTGCCTGCCCACTTCTACTTTTCTGACATTGTTTTTTCTGGTGTTGGGACTCTTGGCACACTTTACCACTGCTAACCAGTGCTAAAGTCCATATGCTCTCTCCCTTAAACATGGTAACATTGGTTCATCACCAATTGGCATTTTTGATTTGCCTGTAAGTCCCTAGTAAAGTGCGCTACACATGCCCAGGGCCTGTACATTAAAGGCTACTAGTGGGCCTGCAGCACTGATTGTGCCACCCACGTAAATAGCCCCTTAGCCATGTCTTAGGCTTTCCATTGCAAGGCCTGTGTGTGCAGTTTCACTGTCACTTCCACTTGGCATTTAAAAGTACTTGCCCAGCCTTGAACTCACCCTTTTCTACATATAAGTCACCCCTAAGGTAGGCCCTAGGTAACCCATAGGGTAGGGCGTTATGTAGGTAAGAGGCAGGAGAGGTACATATGGTTTTTTATGTTCTGGTAGTGAATATTTGTTTTCCACTACTGTGAGGCCTGCTACTTTCATAGACTAGCATTAAGACTGCCCTCATATACTTTTTGAGTGGTAGATTCTGATCGGAAAGGGGTAACCAGGTCATATTTCGTATGGCTAGAATAGTAATAGAAAATTCTGGCTATTGGTGAGGTTGGATTTTATATTACTTTTTTAGTAATGTCACTTTTAGAAACTGAGCATTTCTCTGCATTTAAAAATGTATGGGCCTTACAGCCTGTCTCAAATCAACATCTGTTCTGTGCTGGTTGACAGCTCCCTTGTGCATTTCACCCAGACAGCCACAAACACAGGACCTCAGGCACATCTGCATTCATCTGCATATTGAACGGGTCTTCCTGGACTGAAAGGGTGGAGGGCTTGACACTTACATTTCAAAGGCCAGTGTCCGGCCTTCACAAAATAGACTGATAAAACCCTCACTGGGACCCTGGCAGACAGGACTGTACTGAAAGGGGAACTTGTGCACTTCAAAACCACTCTTTGAAGTCGCCCCCACTTTAAAGGCATTTTTGGGTATATAAACTGGGTCTCTAACCCCAACAATCCAGACAATTCTGGACCTACACCTGCAACCTCTCAGAGGACCTGCATGGCTGCCCAAAGGACTCATCTGGACTGCTTTGCTAAGAAGGACTGCTGCCAAGCTGCTCTGCTGGCCTCTAACTTTGCTGGAAGGACTCTGCCTTCCCCAAAAGTGCTCTCCAATGGCTTGGATTTAGCTTACCTCCTACGTTTGATGTTTAAGGGTACACAAAGACTTAAGCCCTTGTTACAACCCTGGCTGTAATTGATAAGTGGCAGTAATACCGCCAACACACTGGCGGTAAGAAAAATTTAATTTTGACCATGGCGGAAAGCGCCAACACTTAGAGCCACTTTAACACTCTGACCGCCATGGCGGTAGCAACAAGTACTGCAGCGGTAACCACCAACAGCCAGGCGGAAGACAATGTACCGCCCACTGTATGATGACAAACCAATCCACCACCTTTTCGGGGACGGTACCAACAACATCAAAAGCACGGTGGAAACAGTACACAGAAGGGAAACAACTCTCAAGGAAGAACCACGATGCCATGGAGCATGAACTGCACATATTTCCAATGCTGGTCTACCTTCTCCTACACCAGGAACATGAATGGCAGCGAAGACGACCACGGTGAGTAACGCACCTAGCACACAAGGGAGGGGGAGGAAAAAGAGAGTGACACACACACAAGCAACACGCAACACCTCCACCCCCAACAACATATACACAAACAGATGCAACATCACATATACACCCTGTAACCCTCAGGAATAACGCAAGGACAAAAGGAATTGATTAAAGTGAGTGTAATATTAAACATTTAGATAAATACGTCATTAAAGCACTAAACAGTAGGTACAATATAGAGAAATGGAGGGACAATGCCCAGTCTAAAATGTCCGTGGCCCACAGGGCCATAACCCATAGGCCAATGCCACACTTGACTCCTGCCTCAATATGGAGAGAACACTGCAGGGACACAGGTAGAAAACACACAGGTGCCCCAGGGGGACGGGAAATAGGGGGGGTACCTCAGCCGGAAGATGGTACAACGCCACTGCTCCTGGAGGGGGCTACAAGCCCTCTGCAATGTCCTGGGGAGTGCAAAGCCACAGTCTCTCAAGTGGGTGGGTTGCCCACTACTTGGTCCTGGAAGTACAAGCCCACAGTCTCTCTAGTGGATGGCTTTTCCACTGGTTCTAGAGGGTGCTTTGTGCCCAGTGTGCTTCATCCTGGCAAGGAGGGGGTGAGTGGATGCCTTCTTCCACTGGTTCTGGAGGGGACCTTTTGCCAGTGTGCTTCACCCTGTGATGCTGATCCTGGATGGTGCAAGGTCACACTCTCTCACCTGATTGTCACACCTACAGGTGTTGCAGGGGCCTGTACGCACTACAGCCCATGTAGTCACGACTACACACTGCTCACCGGCGGTGACGGCTGCTCAGTGGATGGCAATTGCGGGGCTGGCGGCGGTGCTGTCAGTGGTGGGGGGAGGCTCGAGCCCTTCCCCTGCAGCCTTGGGCAGCTGCCCACTAGGGCTGCTGCTGCTGCCAGTGGTGCTGCTGGCGGTGCAGGTGGTGGGGCTGGCAGTGGTGCAAGTGGCAGTGCTGTCAGTGGTGGTGGGAGGCTCCAGCCCTTCCTCTGCAGCCTCAGACGGCTGCCCACTAGGGCTGCATCTGCTGGCAGTGGTGCTGCTGGCGGTGCAGGTGGCGGTGCTGGCGGCGGTGCAGGTGGCGATGCTAGCAGTGGGGGGGTGAGGCTCCACCCCTTCCCCTGCAGCCTCGGCCATCTGAAGTGCCATGGCTGGTGTTATTTTCCCATATGCTGCTCCAGCCCCAAGCACCAGATCCATCCTGCCTGTGACCTCTGTTCCTTTTAGATTGTCCTTGACAGTTATTGTTCCTTTCCTGCCCTTGGCAGATGGTGGTGCCTCCTTGCTTCTGCCAGCTGGTGTTCCCTTCCTGCCCTTGCTGGCTGGTGTTCCCTCCTTCCCCTTGCTGGCTGGTGGTGCCTCTTTCCCCTTGCTAGCTGGTGGTGCCTCCTTCCCCTTGCTGGCTGGTGGTGCCTCCTTCCCCTTGCTGGCTGGTGTCCCCTTCCTGCCCTTGCTAGCTGGCGGCCCCTTCTTGCCCTTGGCAGGTGGTGCAGGCACACTGGCTGTGCTGACAGGTGTCTCTTTGGAGCCTCTCACACCTGCAGTAGCTGCAGAAACTACAGTGGCCGTGGACTGGGTGGCTGAGGTGCTGGGCTGGGTTCTGCTCAGCCTCGCCTGAAGTGAAGGACAGGGTGGAGGGGCAGGGAATAGGTCAAGGGTGGAGAGGAAAAGCCTTTTAGGGACACTGGGGCTGGAAGAGGGTGAAGGTTTGGGAGTGGAGGAAGAAGGAGTGGTTGTAGGAGGTGTCTGTCTGCTGTGTTTGTGTGCAGGTGCATGGGATAGATGCTGTTGTGAGGTCGATGGCTGTTGGGTGTCTGAGTGCTTACGTTTGTGTACTTTGGGAGGAGGGGGCACAGACACAGTGGGAGAGGACACAGGGGACGTGTGCATGGATGGGGGGATGGTGACTGCCAGTGAGGGGTGTGCTGGTGATGGAGGTAGTGGATGAGGATGTAGTGCATGCAGGTGTGAGTGGAGACGCAACCGGGAGGGAGGTGAATGACGAGGAGGAGGGGGACACAATGGAGGCAGTGGATGTTGGTGTGACTGCATCTGGATGGTGCTTGTGTGAGTGCCTGTGGGATGATGTGTGGTGCTTGTGTTTGCCTGAGCCACTTCTGTGTGTTGATTTGGGTGCATGCAGGTCTGAAGGTGTGCTTGGGATAGGCTGGGGATGAGGGGAACAGGACTGGGTGGAGGAAGCTGGAGGGGGGTGGCTAGAGATAGGGACAATGGCTGCCATCAGTGAGTTGGCCAGAGCCAGGAATGATCTCTGTTGGGCCGCCACACCAGAGTGAATGCCCTCCAGGAATGCATTTCTTTGTTGCAAATGCACTCCTAGACCCTGGATGGCATTCAGTATGGTTGACTGCCCAACAGAGAGGGATCTCAGGAGGTCAATAGCCTCCTCACTGAGGGCAGCAGGGCTGACTGGGGCAGGGCCTGATGTGCTTGGGACGAAGGAGAAGCCCACCCTCCTGGGTGAGCGGGCACAGGAAACTCGATGAGGGGCTGCTGGGAGGGAATTGCTGGTACGGGGTGGTGGCTGTACCTGTAGTTGGGGTGGGCACAGAGGTGTCTGCCACCGCCAGGGAGCTTCCATCAGAGGAGGTGTCGCTGTCAGAACTGTCCCCTCCTGTGTCCGTCGTTGTGCTCCTCTCGCCCTCTGTCCCACTGGGACCCTCACCGTCGGTGGATTCGGCCTCCAGGCCCATGTGGGATGCAGCGCTCTCCGTCGCCAGTGCCTCTGCCCCTCCACCCGATGATGCTAATGCACACAAGGAAAGGGTGACAAAAACAAAAAGGGGGGGAGAGACAGACGATACACTTGGTCAATGCCTGAAACAACACTAAGGTTTCCGTACACAACTCACAGGGAACAGCCCTATGCACTAGGCCATGCACTACCAGTTACAATGCTAGTCACCAGGCCATGGGGGACAATGCCTAACGCCATTAGCTGCACACCTGAAACCCACAGGACCCTGCCCAGTAGTAGATGCCCACTAGCATTATTGGGCTTGGTGTGCATCTGAGCTTGCCCATCATGGAACCTACCCTGCCATATCTGCCCTGGCCTAGGGGCACCCACAGACCCATATCCCCCACCCAGGTAACACCTTAATACGCGCAACTTCATGACTCTGAATCTGTACTCACCCCCTTGTGGCTGCTGTGATGCCTTTAAGCACCCATCCAACTCCAGATAGACCACCGCTAGGATGCGGAACATTTGGGGGGTCAGGGTACGACGGGCACCCCTTCCTCATTTTGAAGCCAGCCCCAGCTGGGCCTCTGCCGTCTTCCTTGCTCAGCGGCGCAGGTCCTCCCACCGTTTGCGACAGTGGGTGCTCCAACTGTCAAAGACCCCCAGGGTCCGCACCTCCTTGGCGATGTCATGCCAAATACCCTTTTTCTGATGGGCGCAGACCTACAGAAAAAGATACAAAAGAAAGGTATTATTCATACCATCCGGACTGTTATACTCATGGCCCACCATATCCCTCCTATCCCCTTACGCACAGACATTACCCACCAAACATGCAGCACTCTGCCCAGGACCCCTCATCCCCCCCACACGAGGCTTACACACACAGCACTCCAAACATTCATGCCCCACGCCTCGTGCTCACAGTGTACTCACCTGTTTGTCTGGAGGACCATAAATTAAAGAGTACTGGGGTAGGACCCCATCCACTAGTTTCTCCAACTCCTCAGAAGTGAAGGCTGTGGCCCTTTCCCCAGACACTCGAGCCATGGTCGCTTCCAGACAGAGGTCACAACAGCACTTGTAGTGTAGGTCCTCTCCTGTTGAAGGTCAGGTAGCAAGTGAGTGAACAGATAGAAAATTGTGGTCACGTCGGCGGCGCTACGTACCGTCACCACCGGCGTACATCACTATTGGCTCCTGGAACGCTTAGGCCCCAATGATAACCAATAATGTGTTGCACGGCGGTCATCGACCACCTCCCGCAACGGCGCACGTCAGCGGAATTACCTCATTTCACTTGTCCTTCCTTACTGGTCAGGCTGCTGCCATTTTAGGGGGCACAGGCCATGGCACCTAACTGTGTCACAGCAGACATAGGACCTACATATTCACCATACGTTTCTGTAAAAAAATGCAAGTCATATTAATCTGAGTACATGTTTGAATATGACCATCTGCTCACCGTTTTTCACCCTAGAGTTCAACCGCTGAGGATGAATAGGAGATGGAGACATACCCCTGTGTACAGACCTCTGGTGGACCTGGTGAGAAATGGAGGACAGGCACATTATCCTAACCTACAGACTTGATTGGGCCACAATCCAAGGGCTGTGTGCCCAATTGGAGCCAGACCTGATTTCAGCTGTCCACCAGCCCACAGATATCCCCCCTCTAGTGGAGGTCCTGTCAGTGCTCCATTTCTTGGCAAGTGGTTCCTTCCAAGCGACAGTGGCCATGGCATCAGGGATGTCACAGCCTATGTTCTCAAACATGCTGACCAGAGTGTTGTCTGCCCTGATGAAACACATGAGCAGCTACATTGTATTCCCTCAGGTGGAGGATTTGGCCACAGTGAAGGCTGACTTCTGTGAATGGGACACATTCCCAACATCATTGGTGCTATTGATGTTACACATATTGCCTCTGTCCACCCCCCCCAGGGAAATGAACAGGTGTTCAGAAATCGAAAGATTTTTTACTCTCTGAATGTGCAGCTAATGTGTCTGGTGAACCAGTACATCTCTCATGTCAATGCAAGGTATCCTGGCTCTGTGCATGATGCCTTTATCTTGAGGAATAGCAGCATCCAATATGTGATGTCTCAGTTCCAGAGTCACAGGGTGTGGCTAATAGGTGAGCCAAGGTCCCCACCCAGTGTCTAGTGGTATATGGGTGTGAGGTTGGCCCTAAGGGTGAGTATCTGGCTAACAGGTATCCCTTGATATTTAGAGGTGACTCTGGTTACCCCAACCTCTCATGGCTACTGACCCCAGTGAGTAATGCCAGGACAAGGGCAGAGGAACGTTACAATGAGCCACATGGGTGAACAAGGAAGATCATTGAGCGCACCTTTGGCCTCCTGAAGGCCAGATCCCGGTGCCTCCATCTTACAGGTGGATCCCTGTGCTACTCACCCAAGAAGGTCTGCCAGATCATCGTTGCATGTTGCAGCTGAAGTTGCTGCCAGTGAACCCACTATAAGAAGTGCCAGTGAGGCCACTGAGCACCCAAGTGGAGTGTGTGGACATAGGAAACTAATCTAAAGGCCTACAGGGGACTACCGTAACATGTAGCTGTACAGTTATGCTATGATGCTAATAGTGTCACACTGTTATTTGCACATGTTAGCCTATGCTTCATGGCTATGTCCTATTGATACATATGTTACCTGATGTCAAGGTAAAGTTGCTAACTACAGAAAGACATAAAATTGCAGTGGTGTTATCCTCTGATGGGGTGGTAAGGGTTCACCATCTTCATCTGAGTCAGGCTCCATTGGTTCAACAGGTATGCCCCTTCTCGTTGCTATGTTGTGCAACATTGCACATGCGGCCACAATTTTACATGTCGTCTCTGGGCTGTACTGTAGTGCCCCTCCACTCTTATGGATGAACCTGAAGCGGCTCTTCAGGAGACCGAAAGTCTGCTCCACCACACTGCGGGTTGCCCTGTGTGCCGCATTGAACCACTTCTCTGCAGGCATTGCAGGGTTCAGGTAGTGTCAACATCAGGACAGTGCGCGCTCTATGGGCCATGTAATTCAATAAACCAACACTTATGAATTGTAATAATTCATGCATTATGTGTTAATGCAGTATGTTAAACTTTTGCATTGCAGAGATTCATGTTGAAACATCATTAATGCTGTTTGCAATGTATTGCTCATTTTCAAGGCTTTGCTGCAGTATTACAGGGTGTGGTTAGGGTGTGGTCCCTATTCTAAGCCTTTCTAGAATCCCTTCCTGTAGCCTGGCTGGGTGTGGCACGTGGGCGGGGCCTGGGTCTATTTAAGGGGCCCAGCCCAGCTTCACGTGCTCACTATTCAGAGGTCCCGGTGCAGAGCGGCAGTATTTTACTGAGCTCCTGTTCCGAAGGCCTACCCAGGATTTTCAGGCCCTGTCTTCATTTCCTTGGTGATCTTCAAGAAGGGAGTTAAGGCGGAGGTCGGGTAAGGACCCCGACTCCGTTTTCAGAAATACTCTAGTTTTGGGCCTTTTGGTTACATTGCGTGTGCGATGGGTTTCTTGGCATTTAACTCTTGCAGTTCGGATCGGCAGTGTGCACGATCATATCTTGCCATTTAAACCTTGATAATTGAATTGGCAACAGAGTGCTCGATTCATTCTTGGCATTTAACTCTTGCAGTTCGGATCGGCAGTGTGCGCGATCGTATCTTGGCATTTAAACCTTGATGGTTAAATCGGCAACAGTGTATACGATTCATTCTTGGCATTTAACTCTCACAGTTCGGATCGGCAGTGTGCGTGACCGTATCCTGGAATATAATCCTTGATGGTTGAATCGGCAGCAGTGTGCGCAATTCATTCTTGGCATTTAACGCTTGTAGTTCAGATCTGCAGTACGCGCAATCATGTTTTGACATTTGAACTTTGATGATCAAATCGGCAGCAGTGGGCGCGATTCATTTTTGGCAATTAAAACTTGCAACTCAGATCGGCAGAGTGCTCTATCGTATTTTGACATTTCGATCCTGATGGTTGAATCAATGGCAGAGTGCGTGATTCATTCTTGGCATTCAACCCTTGCGTTTCAGATCGGCGGAAAGCGCGATCATTTCTAGACATTCAAATCTTGATACACAGTTCTGATATTTAAAGTGTATAATAATTCTTAAGCAATTGAATCTTGAAAATCTAGACAAAGGGGGTGATTCTAACCCTGGCGGTCGGTGTTAAAGCGGCGGCCAACCCGCCAACAGGCTGGCGGTCGAAAAAATGGAATTCTGACCCTGGCGGGAACCGCCAACACAGCCCGCCAACTTAACACTCCGACCGCCGCGGCGGTACAGACAAACAGCGCGGCGGTCACCGCCAACAGGCAGGCGGCAGACAATGTACCGCCCACACTATCATAACTCACCAATCCGCCACCTTTTCCGGGGCGGGAGCACCGCCGATAAAAACACGGCGGAAACAGACTACGAACGGGAAAACGCTCACCAAAACACACTCCACGAGTACGGAGGACAGCATGGAACCCGAATTAAACATCCTACCTGCTCTCGTCTACCTTCTCATCTACCACGAGTACGAAGTCCGGCGCAGACGACAACGGTGAGTACTGCACCTACGACACACGGGAGGTGGAGGACGAAAGGTTACGGGCACACACATATGCGACCCCCCCCCCCCCCCAATCATGTACTCACCAATGCAGAGCACCAAGTCACAGTGACACCACCCAAACACCCCTGAAAAATGCTAGGACATAATCATATTTGGAATAAATATTTATGTACCAAAAAGCTCCAGAAAATTAGCGTACAACCATGAAAGATATCCACAACAAAACAAATGACATACACATCAGTGTATAACTGAAGTACCAAGTCCTGCACATCCTACGAATTCAGCATGTCCGTGGGCCAAAGTCTTGAGAAACAAGGGCAAAGCCCACACAGGAGACCTGAGTCCTTTGGAGAGAACACCGCAGGGGCATCAGATGTAAAAACTACAGGCACCTCAGGGGGAAGGGAAGGGGGGGGCACCACAGCCACATGAGTCCACGACGCCAGATCCACGAGGAGCCACCATGCCCACTGTTCAATCCTGGGGAGTGCAAAGCCACAGTCTCTCAATGTCTCTACAGTGGGTGGGCTGCCCACTGGGCCATCCTGGGGAGTGCAAAGCCACAGTCTCTCAATGTCTCTACAGTGGGTGGGCTGCCCACTGGGCCATCCTGGGGAGTGCAAAGCCACAGTCTCTCAATGTCTCTACAGTGGGTGGGCTGCCCACTGGGCCATCCTGGGGAGTGCAAAGCCACAGTCTCTCAAGTCTCTGCAGTGGGTGGATTGCCCACTGGACCATCCTGGGGAGTGCAAAGCCACAGTCAATCAGGTGGATGACAGTCTCCACTGGTCAAGGAGGAGGCATGGTGGGCACAGTGAACCATCAACGGTGCTTGAGACGGCGGTGCCCTGTTCAGCGGTGCTTGAGACGGCGGGGCCCAGCGGAGCGGTGCTTGAGACGGCGGGGCCCAGCGGAGCGGTGCTTGAGAGGAAGGGCCCAGCGGAGCGGTGCTTGAGACGGCGGGGCCCAGCGGAGCAGTGCTTGAGAGGAAGGGCCCAGCGGAGCGGTGCTTGAGACGGCGGGGCCCAGCGGAGCGGTGCTTGAGAGGAAGGGCCCAGCGGAGCGGTGCTTGAAATGAAGGGCCCAGCGGAGCGGTGCGTGAGAGGAAGGGCCCAGCGGAGCGGTGCTTGAGAGGAAGGGCCCAGCGGAGCGGTGCTTGAGAAGAAGGGCCCAGCGGAGCGGTGCTTGAGACGGCGGGGCCCAGCGGAGCGGTGCTTGAGAGGAAGGGCCCAGCGGAGCGGTGCTTGAAATGAAGGGCCCAGCGGAGCGGTGCGTGAGAGGAAGGGCCCAGCGGAGCGGTGCTTGAGACGGCGGGGCCCAGCGGAGCGGTGCTTGAGAGGAAGGGCCCAGCGGAGCGGTGCTTGAAATGAAGGGCCCAGCGGAGCGGTGCGTGAGAGGAAGGGCCCAGCGGAGCGGTGCTTGAGAGGAAGGGCCCAGCGGAGCGGTGCTTGAGAAGAAGGGCCCAGCGGAGCGGTGCTTGACAGGAAGGGCCCAGCGGAGCGGTGCTTGAGACGGCGGGGCCCAGCGGAGCGGTGCTTGACAGGAAGGGCCCAGCGGAGCGGTGCTTGAGACGGCGGGGCCCAGCGGAGCGGTGCTTGAGAGGAAGGGCCCAGCGGAGCGGTGCTTGAGACGGCGGGGCCCAGCGGAGCGGTGCTTGAGAGGAAGGGCCCAGCGGAGCGGTGCTTGAAATGAAGGGCCCAGCGGAGCGGTGCGTGAGAGGAAGGGCCCAGCGGAGCGGTGCTTGAGAGGAAGGGCCCAGCGGAGCGGTGCTTGAGAAGAAGGGCCCAGCAGAGCGGTGCTTGACAGGAAGGGCCCAGCGGAGCGGTGCTTGACAGGAAGGGCCCAGCGGAGCGGTGCTTGAGACGGCGGGGCCCAGCGGAGCGGTGCTTGACAGGAAGGGCCCAGCGGAGCGGTGCTTGAGACGGCGGGGCCCAGCGGAGCGGTGCTTGAGAGGAAGGGCCCAGCGGAGCGGTGCTTGAAATGAAGGGCCCAGCGGAGCGGTGCGTGAGAGGAAGGGCCCAGCGGAGCGGTGCTTGAGAGGAAGGGCCCAGCGGAGCGGTGCTTGAGACGGCGGGGCCCTGTTCAGCGGTGCCTATCTCCACGGCGGGGCCCTGTTCAGCGGTGCTCTTCTGCACCGCGGGCCCTGTTCAGCGGTGCCTATCTCCACGGCGGGGCCCTGTTCAGCGGTGCTCTTCTGCACCGCGGGCCCTGTTCAGCGGTGCCTATCTCCACGGCGGGGCCCTGTTCAGCGGTGCTCTTCTGCACCGCGGGCCCTGTTCAGCGGTGCTCATCCAGCAGGTCAAGGGAGCCAGACCTGGCCTGGACTCCCTGTTCAGTCGCCCTCGGACCGTGACGTTTCTGGACCCTTCGGGGACGGACTCCTGGCCTCCTTAGTGTCCTCCTTCCCAGCTGGGATGTGGCATGTGGGGTCCACCTTCTCCGTGCTCCTGCTGCCCTTCCGCTCCTTTGATGGGGCTCTCGGGCCCTTGCCTCCCCCAGATGGTGTGGGTGGTGAAGTGGCCGCACATTGCTCCTTGGGGGCAGCCCTGTCGGTCCTCGCACGGCGGTCCTTGGTTTTGCGGGTCCTCTTGCCGGGGGGGGGGCTGGACGTGTCCTTGCTGCTGATCGATGTGTCACTGCTGGCAAAGGGTGGGCTCCAGAACCCAGGCACAACAGTGACACCCGAAGCTGGGCTGGTGGTGGCTGCGGTGCACTTGGGACTCTTTGAAGATGGATGGGGGTGGTCATCGGGGGGAAAGAGGTTAAGGTTAGCCAGGAAAAGTTTTTTAGGGCCAAGGTAAAGGGTAGGAGAAGTGGAGATGGAAGTGGAGGTAGAGGAGGTGGTTGTAGGAGAGTCAGGTGTGCTGTCATTGGGTGAAGGTGCTGGTGCTGTAGGCTGTCGTGAGGTGGATGGCTGTTGGGTGGGTGGCTGCCTGCGTTTGTGTGTCTTGGAAGAGGGGGTGACAGACACAGTGGGAGAGGACACAGGGGACGTGTACATGGCAGTGGGGGTGGTGACTGCACGAGTGTGGACTGTACTGGAGGGTGAGGTGGTGATGGAAGCACTGGCTGATGTTGGGGTGCATGCAGGTGTGAGTGTAGACGTCACAGGGAGGGAGGAGGGAGACGAGGAGGAGGGGGACACAGGGGTGGCAGTGGCTGTTGGCATGTCTGCATCTGGGTGTTGCTCGGGTGAGTGTTTGCGGGATCTGTGGTGCTTGTGTTTGGATGAGCTGCTCTTGGGTGTTGAGGTGTGTGCAGGCTGGTCTGATGGTGTGGATGGGATAGGCTGAGGAACAGGAGACAGAGACAGGCTGGAGGCAGTCAGAAGAGGGAGGCTGGAAACAGGGACAATGGCTGCCGTCAGTGCTGAGGCCAGAGCAGTGAACGCTCGTTGATGGGCAGCCTGACCCGAATGAATGCCCTCCAGGTACGCATTGCTCTGTTGCACCTCCCTTTGCACACCCTGGATGGCATTCAAAAGGGTCGTCTGCCCAACAATGAGCGTCCTTACCAGGTCAATGAGCTCCGCACTGAGGGCAGCAGGGGCAACAGGGCAGGGGCTGAGGTGCCTGGGGCGAAGGAGACGCGCGCCTTCCTGGGCGAACCGCCACGGAGCGAAGACTGAGGGGCTGCTGGGAGGGCGGGGCTGGTGCGCTGGTTGGCGGCTGTACCTGTAGAGGCGGGGGGCACGGATGTTGCCGCCACCCCTAGGGAGCTCCCATCCGAGGACGTGTCGCTTTCGCTGCTCTCACCAGCGGTCCCCGTCGTGGTGCTCCCCTCGCCCTCCGGATCACTGGTGCCCTCGGTGTCTGTTCCTGGGCCCACCGGGGCCTTGTGTCCTGCAGCTCCCTCGTGCTCCGATGCCATATCTCCTCCGCCTGATGATGCTAATGCACACATGCACAAGAAGATGAAGAGAAAGGGTGGGGGGAGAAAAAAGAAGACCAGGTTGAGTGCATGCAATGTCAACACCGTTGGCGGAGAGGACAGACACAGGAGCCTAATGCACTAAGCCGCGCATTCGGGGTACACTACTCAGTACTACTGACTAGGACAACAGGCCAAGAGACGTCAAACGCGCACATGGGTGATGCTGGACCTTCAATGGCTGTACTTGTCACCCTACAGAGGTGGGGGCCGGGGGCACAGGGCCATGCCTAAGGGAGAGGACTACACTACAGAAAGCGCCCTGGCCTAATGTCACCCACAGCCCTCCTCCCCCACCCAGACGCCTCCACTGCGCAGAAAGATAGGAGAATGTGCTGATACTCACCCCCTTGTGTCTGCTGTGATGTCTTAAAGCGCCCATCCAATTCAGGGTAGGCCACCGCCAGGATCCGGGACATCAGGGGGGTCATGGTGCGACTGGCACCCCTCCTAGGTTGGGAGGCCATCCCCAGCAGTGTTTCTGCGGTCTTCCTTGTTCCGCGGCGGATGTCCTCCCACCTCTTGCGGCAGTGGGTGCCCCGTTTGTTGTGGACCCCCAAGGTCCGGACTTCCTTGGTGATGGCACGCCAAATCTCGATCTTCTGATGGGCGCTGACCTATTAGACATGTACAGGGTGGAAAGGAGGAAATCATCAATGGCCTGCATGTTAGATGTAATTGGCCCCCCCCCACCCACTTTGCCATATGGCACATGCTCTCATCTGTCGGGCGTTGCACTCCTCATTCGCCCCCCACCCCACCAACTTACATCCACCCCAATCCACACAGGCATAGCCCATTCCATTAGCACCCGGGGTACTCACTTGTTGGTCTGGAGGACCGTAGAGTAGCGCATACTGGGGGAGGACCCCATCCACGAGCTTGTCCAATTCTTCAGACGTGAAGGCAGGGGCCCTTTCCCCAGTCGCAGCAGCCATTGTATCTTCCAGACCGAGGTCACAGCAGCACTTGCAGTATAGGTCCTCTCCTGTGGATGATCAGGTCTCGAGTGATTAAGCAGATAGAAAATGGCGGTCACGTCCGCGGCGGTGCGTACCGCGGCGGTGCGTACCGCGACCGCCGGCGCACTTCGTTATTGGCTCCTGAAACCCATAGGCATCAATGTTAACCAATGCGGCTTTGCGCCGCGGTCTTCGACCGCCTACCGCCACGGTGTGGCCCACCAGCGCAGTGACCTCACATCCCATTGTCCCACTTCACAGGTCAGGCAGCCGCCATTTCAAGGGCCCACATGGCTTAATTTTGACTGCGACACACAGGCCTAGGCCTTGCATTGCCACACATACACGCCTTTCAACCCATTGCCATTCTTTAACTGTGCAAGCTGTCTGTACGTACCTGTGGTTTGGCTGACTCTGTGCTCCATGTTGTCCTTCCTAGGCACCGTCCGCTGGCACTTGGGATGAGAAGGAGGAATCCTCGCGTGTACCGACCGCTGGTGGACCTGTCGACAATGGAAGAACGCCATATAATCCTTCGATACCGACTTGACCGTGCCACTATCCATGAACTGTGTGCCCAGCTGGAGCCAGCCCTGATGTCCCCCATCCGCCAACCCACAGGGATTCCCCCTCTGGTGCAGGTTTTGTCAGTCCTCCATTTTTTGGCCAGTGGGTCATTCCAGACCACAGTGGCCATGTCATCTGGAATGTCTCAGCCTATGTTTTCTAAGATTTTGAGCAGAGTGTTGTCTGCCCTGATGAAACTCATGCGGAGCTACATCATTTTCCCCGAGGAGGGTGACTTGCCCACAGTGAAGGGTGATTTCTATGCCCTTGGACATATCCCCAACATCATTGGTGCCATTGATGGGACCCATGTGGCTTTGGTACCCCCAAAAGACGATGAGCAGGTGTACCGAAACAGAAAGAATTATCATTCGATGAATGTCCAGGTGGTCTGTTTGGCTGACCAGTACATCTCCCATGTAAATGCCAAGTTCCCAGGGTCAGTGCATGACGCGTATGTGATGCGAAATAGCAGCATCCCCTATGTGATGGAGCAGCTACAGAGACAACGTGTGTGGCTAATAGGTGACTCTGGTTACCCCAACCTGCCGTGGCTACTGACCCCAGTAAGGAATCCCCGGACAAGGGCAGAGGAACGCTACAATGAGGCCCATGGGCGTACAAGGAGGGTGATTGAGCGAACCTTTGGCCTCCTGAAGGCCAGGTTTAGGTGCCTGCATATGACTGGTGGATCCCTAATGTACTCACCAAAGAAGGTGTGCCATATCATCGTGGCGTGCTGTATGCTTCACAACCTGGCTTTGCGACGCCAGGTGCCTTTCCTGCAGGAGGATGGTCCAGATGGTGGTGTTGTAGAAGCCGTGGAGCCTGTGGAGAGTGAAGAGGAGGAAGACTCTGAGGACGACACAGAAAATAGGGACAGAGTGATACAACAGTATTTCCAGTAACACCCAGGTAAGAATCACCCACGCCATTTCACAATTGCTTCTAGCCTCCTGCATCTATACTTTCTGTAGTTCCCCACAGATGTTTATTATTAATTTATGCCTTTCCCTTCCCTTCTCAGTGCTGTCTGACTCAGTACCTGACTTCTGCTTGGTTCGCCCATGAAATACAGCGTATTGACATTGGTATGTTGTCATGACTAATTGACAGAACAGAAATTGAACAGTAATATGTTATCCCTTTGTTAATAATACAGCATGACTCAAAACAGGTTTGTGTGCAAAATGTGATTTATTTACAGTGCTAGATACCGGTACATGTGATTCTAAGGGTGATGGGTGGGGGTGGAGGAATATCCATGGCAGAGTCCAGTTCTCAGTCTCACAGGTGCATTGTTCTTTTGCCTGTGGAAGGATGGAGCATAGGCAGTTCATGGTTGGACAGGGTGGCAATGTGGGACAGTGGGAAGACTTGAGGGGGTATGTCCTGCTGGCGGGGGTCTTGACATCCTACTCTGTCTTTTTCTTTGGTCTCAGGCTCCTCTTACGGGGTGGTTGTTCTTCAGCAGGAGGTGGGGTTCTGGGGGGCTGTCGAGGTGTTGGGACCTCCTGTCCACTAGCGCCGGCGGAGGTGGTAGGCTGTTCCTGGTCCGGCCTAGTGACAGGGGCCCTGTGTGGTGCACCATGGTCCCGCAACGCGTCCTCTATCCTGTGGAGGGCCAGGACGATGGTCCCCATTGCGGTCCCGATGATTCTCAGCTCCTCCTTGAACCCCATGTAGCGTTCTTCCTGCTGTGCCTGGATCTCAGTGAACCTGGCCAGTACCGTCGCCATCGTTTCTTGGGAGTGGTGGTATGCCCCCATGATGGTGGTGAGGGCCTCTTGGAGAGTGGGTTCCCTGGGCCTCTCCTCCCCCCCCTGTCGCACAGCAGCCCTCCGAGCTGCCCGGTTTCCCCCGGCCTCTGTCCCCTGGCCGGTGTGCCCGCTCCCACTGCCCCCAGGTCCCTGTTGTTGTTGGGGTGTCGGGTTAGCCTGGGTGCCCTGTAGTGGCGGACACACCGCTGATTGAGCTGTCCTAGAGACAGAGGCATGGGCCCGCTGGGTGGGAGCTGTGCTGGTGTCGGCAGAGGGGGTCGGGTCTGGTGTGGCCTGTGTCTGGGTGAGGGGAACCGACTGCCCAGAGGTCCCCGATGGTCCGGGCTGGTCATCAGGTTCACTGTCGACATAGCTGCTATCCTCAGTGTGGGCCTGTTCCGGTGGTGGGATGGACACTTCTGGACCCTCCTGGCTGGTGTGTTGTCGTTCGGGTCCTGCATGGGGTAAGAGAGTTTGTTTATTGTTTCTGTGTGTGCAATAGCATGCGTGTTGTGGGTGCCCTTGTCCCCCAGTGCAGGCATTCCCTGGAGGGAGGTGTTGTGAGGGTATTTAGTGGGGGGGAGGGGTTAGTGCAGTGGTCATGCTTAGGTGATGGGTGCCCATGGTTTGTGTTGGCATGCAGGAGTTGGTGTTGGGATGGGTGGGTTGTGCTGGTGAGACATTGTCAGGAAGGATGTGTGCTGGGGGGTTGGGGGTGAGGGTGGGGGTGTGGGTTGGCATGCTGGTGGGGTGTGGGGGATATAGTAGTTGAGATGGGACTTACCAGAGTCCATTCCTCCGGCTACTCCTGCGAGGCCCTGAGGATGCAGGATGGTCAAGACCTCTTGCTCCCACGATGTAAATTCGGGAGGGGTGGGTGGGGGTCCGCCGCCAGTCTTCTGGACCGCGATGTTGTGCCTGGAGACCATCGATCGGACCTTCCCCCGTAGGTCGTTCCATCTTTTGCGGATGTCCTCCCTATTCCTGGGATGCTGTCCCACCGCGTTGACCCTGTCCACGATCCGCTGCCATAGCTCCGCCTTCCTGGCTATACTGGTGTGCTGCACCTGCGAGCCGAAGAGCTGGGGTTCCACTCTTAGGATTTCCTCCACCATGACCCGGAGTTCTTGGTCCGAAAATCGTGGATGCCTTTGGGGTGCCATGGGGTGGTGTGGGTGAGGTGTGGGGTGGTGTATGTGATGAGGAGTGTGTTGGGGAGTGGTGCTTTGTGCTACTATGTGGTGTGTGTGATGGTGTAGTGTGCCTCAGTGTGTCTTGCTTTGGATTGTCTGCTGTGTCTCTCTCTCCTTCTCTCAGTAATTGGGGTCGCAGGGGTTTGTGGGTGATGTGGGTGTGTGTTTTATAGTTGGTTGATTGTGTGGGAGTGGTGTGTGTATGTGTATCAGGTGTGTGTTTATCAAATTGTCCAATGTGGCTGTGTTTTGGTGAGGTGTGTGTATTCTGACCGCGGCGGTGTGTAGCGCCAATGGAATACCGCGTTTGAATGACCGCCGTGTGGATTCGTGGGTCGTAATGGCATGGGCGTATTTCTGTTGGTGTGACGGTGGAGGTTTGGTCATCTCCAGTTTATCGCTGCCCGCCGATGTGGCGGGCTGCAGTGGAGGACGGATTTTTGGAGGTTTGGCCGTTGTGGGTCAGAATGACCGTGGCGGTTGACCGCGGCCGCGGCGGTGTTATGGCGGTCTTCTGACCGGCGGTAAGGGCATTTTACCGCCGAGGTCAGAATCACCCCCAAAGTGTGTCCTTGCAGTATTATTCATGAGCTTATCACAGTTTATTCCTAAAAAACAATGTGTTCATTGATTACTGTTATAGTGTGCCTTTGCAGTATCATTCATGAGCCTAACGCAGTTTATTCCCGAAAACTAATGTGTTTATTGATCACTGTTATTGAGTAGTTCTATTTAAAGAATAACTTGAGTCAGTTCAAGGTTCAGAGCCTCAGATTGTATTCTAAAGAAACGCTCATATGAAAGCTTGCATAATCCTTATTTATTTTCTAGGTACTCAAAGTTAATAAGGTTATGATATTTGAAGGCTCTTGATCATTCATGTTATCAGTACATAGCAGTCCTGAACAAAGCTTATGAAAGTTAATGTGTATAATCTGATTATTGTGTTCTTAACTTTGCCTTCCACAGGTCTCCTTCCCCGCTGTTTCCAACCTAAAACCCCTTCCCCCACTTGGCCATTCTTTAACTCTGTGCTATAATGGCTAGTAGAGTTTGGAGCTGCCAACAGGTGGACATATTGGGAACAAGCGCAAACCCAGAGGATCCGGACTCCCTGACAGGTAGGGCGTCAGTATGTAGGTGTGCACTGTGTAGGAACTGTCTCTTTGAATGAACAGAGGGTAAAATGAGAACTGTTGGAATCTGCAGTCGCTATTACTTCAATGCAACATAGTCATTTATTACTTTACCCATTAGGTATCCTTCGCCAAACTCCCCAGCCAGCAGTCTTGTGTGAATCCCACTGTGGCGAAAGATGTACGTGTCATGTGTGCTGCCTGGGTATCTGGCCACAAGATCGGTGATGATGTTAGAGGCATTGCTAATCACCTGTATGTTCATGGAGTGATGTTTTTTACGGTTGTGAGAAATATACTCGGTGGCCGATGGTGAACAGATAGCTACATGTGTTCCATCGATGGCACCTATGACATGTGGGAATGGCGCAATCTGAGAAAAATGTATTTTCGTTTGCTGTAATTCCTGTGGGGTGTTGGGGAATCTTATGTGCTCCTGTATTTTGCGCAGCATGGCACGTAAAAATGCTTTGAAGAATCGGGAGAGAGCACTCTGTGTTACCACTCCTGCTGCTTCTGTGAACCCCTTGATAGCTCCCTGAGGCTAATAGGTGCAGTGAGCATAATACCTGCACATGGGTGGGTATGCTATTGGTCCTGTGTGTGGTGCGCTGCAGTAGGGGTTGTAGATCTGCTATCAGGTTATGTATCATGGCTGAGCTTAACCTGTACTTCTCGTAGATTTCCTCCTCTGTCTGGTCTAAAAGGGTTATTCGCACTCTGGAAATGCGCTCCTGTCTCTTCCTCCCTCTCCTCAAACCTGCCAAGATCCTCATCCTCCTCTCCATCACGTAGAGTGCAGCCATTGTGGAAGAGCGGCTGAGGCATTTTGGGCCTCTTTATATAGGTTGCGCCTAGTTACCACCTGATTTCAATTTGTGGTAAATTGCATGTGCAAAAGGCCATTTTGCGAATTTTCACAATTGTGCCATGATTTTTGGGTTCGCTATCTGCGATTCACTAAACTGGTTACCGACTCACAAAACGGGACTGCGAGTCGCAATTAGGAAGGGGTGTTCCCCTTCCTAATTGCGAGTCGCAGCACAATGCTGCATTGCTTTGTGACCGCGAACGCGGTTGCAAAGCAATCACAGTTTGGTAACCCATTCACAAAAGGGAAGGGGTCCCATTTGTGAATGGCATGGACATTTTTTTTTCATTTTGTAATGCATCTTGTTTTCCTTTAAGGAAAACGGGCTGCATTACAAAAAATAAAAAAACTGCTTTATTTAAAAGCAGTCACAGACATTGTGGTCTACTGTCTCCAGCAGGCCACCATCCCTGTGAGTGCTGCGAGTCGCAAGGGGGTCACAAATTGCGACCCACCTCATTAATGTTAATGAGGTGGGCCTTTGCGACCCCCTTGCGAGTCGCAATTCAGGAATATACTACACCTGGCCCTTTGTGTGACCACCACTATGATTAACCAGTTATACAAGTATGTCACTACATCTTGCCCTTATCTGTTTTTGAGAGGTCTAAAACGCAAATGCTGCTTTTGCACACACAGGGACATGGAATTCCTATTGCCATATACATACTGTTTGGGGTAAGGGCAGCAAGTTATAATATCTATTTTATTTTTGGGACAAGTAGGCCTTGCACCCTGCAGCACAAACCCTTTGGTTGCTAGTTTATAGAGAAGGGAACTGTCTGCAGTTGAGGCAATGGTATTTGAACTTGTATTTATGGTACAATAATGATAATCCTTCAATATTAGGGTGAGCACTGTTAATAAACGTTTTAAGGTCGCACTGCACTACTGGCAGTGATTCCAGTAAATAAAAAAAGGTTTAAACATGTTTGAAATGTTTAACAATATGAGGCTAAGACTAATGCTCCCAGAATGCTCTCTGATTAGATGCAAATGTTTGAAGACCCTTGTAAGCAAGAGTTACGATTCTTTGCTTTCAAAATAGGTAGAAAATGTTAGCTAGTATTTTTTTGAAGCGTCACTTAGTTAAATGTGTTGATGCATGCTATCATTTCCCAAAAAATATTCCTAAATGGAAAAATAAGTGTAACCATTTTCAACTAGACTACAGGAAGCATGAAAATAAACAAGCACGGCAAAGCCAACCGATCAACATTTTTTTGTGAGTCTTTTGGATTTGTCAATGCGTTGCTTGTTTTGACATGACTTTTGTAACACTTTATTGTTGTCGGAGCTGCCAGGCCCTCACCATTGTAAAAAACACTGGCAAAAAGAAAAAAAGGTTTTTGGTGTCAAAAAAGCTCACATTGCCACCAGTGTTGTAACAAAGGCCCCACAGCCTCCATCGAAGAGACCTCCTCAGCACAGCACCTGCCCTGGGTAAGTCTTGAAGGGGGCCCCCCTTGTTCTTTGCAGGGGGGCTCCTTCTAGTTTCGTTAGGCCACTATTTGCCACAGTAGTTCCTAGCACTGTAGAAAACTACTTTGTGTATCAAAATGCTCCTTATGGAAGAGCGAATGTGATACCTCAAAGTAAAGCCAGATGATAGATAGAGAAATAGAAGTTGAATAAAAACAAAGGGGGTCGTTACAACCCTGGCGGACGGTGTTAAAGCGGCGGTAAGACCGCCAACAGGCTGGCGGTCTTTTTTTTTGTATTATGACCGTGACGGTTACCGCCATGGTCATCCGCCGCTTCTCCGTTCCGCCCGCTGGACTGGAGACCTGGGTCTCCAGCCCAGTGGCCGTCACAATACCGCCACCGGTATTGTGACCCGGCTTACCGCCGTGGATTTCCAGCGGTAGGAACCGCCATGAAATCCATGGCGGTAAGCACTATCAGTGCCAGGGAATTCCTTCCCTGGCACTGATAGGGGTCTCCCCCACCCCCCAACCCCACCCCGACTCCCTCCCCTACACCCCCCACCACCCCTGCCACCCCCCAAAGGTGGCAGGGCCCCTCTCCCCACCCCAACATTACCTTACACATACACACCCAACACGCACGCAGGCACCACCAACACACATACACGCACACACACCGACATACATGCCAACATCCAGACACACACTCAGACACGTACAGCCACATTCACACATTCAAGCACACATCCATACAGACATACATACAGACAGACACGCACACATTTCTGAAACACGCAACACCCCCGCAAGCATACACGCACTCACACACCCCCCTACATACACAGACGCACACCCCCATGCACCCACACAACACACAACACCCCCCCACCCCCCTCCCCTAACGGACGATCGACTTACCTGTTCCGTCGATCCGCCGGGAGGGGACGGGAGCCATGGGGGCAGCTCTGCCAACACCACACCGCCAACAGAACACCGCCGCGCAGAATCACAGGACGTGATTAGCTCGGCGGTGTTCTGTTGGCGTGGCGGTGGAGCAACCTCCACTTCCCCGCCGCCCGCAAGTATGGCTGTTGGCGGCTCTCCATCGGACAAACGACAGAGGGCAGCCAACGGTCATAATACGCCGAGCGGCAAACCGCCACTACTGGCGGTCTTCCGCACGGCGGTCCCTCGGCGGTCTTCTTAAAAGACCGACGAAGTTGTAATGACCACCAAAATGTCTTTGTTAAAACCAGACCTAATTAGGGACCCTATTCTTAAAGAAAGTCACAAAAGTGCACCCATGGTACATGCCTTTGAATTAGTGGCTTTTATGAATTCACAAAAACTTACAGAAGTCGACCAGGAAATAGGACTCATAGAAAATATTTGTGAACTGTATTTCAGCACCAGCAAATATCCATGTGTAGATTTGCTCATGTGAAAATCTATTGAGCATTTACAAGTTCACTTTCCCTCCAACCACTTTTTTCCCAACCTTGAAAGAACCTCTTCTTCTGCCATTGCCAGGAGTAAATTTCCAATCTTTCGAATTATGGGAAAAAATTTGAGAGAAGCTGGTGAAAATCCTTAAAACATGCAAGTTTGTAGGTTTGCAGACTTAAAGAAATTCCAGCTCTGGAACTATTAATTACTGCTTCCTTCAGACCCAGCATGTAGATTTGCAGAAAGGTGGCAAAATAGGAAAATTGCTGTAGTAGGGAATTAAATTGCAAGTATTCAAGCCCTAATATAGTAGAAGGCCTGGCATAATCAGAGAAGCTATTATCAGAACTCTTACATTAATAGATTGCTGTCATAATTTGTTGCCACACTACATGGCACCAAAGGGACAAGTAGAATTTCTTTACAGGACAAGTAGATTTAAGACGCAACCTGTCCCATGGACAAGTAGATGTTTTATAAATTCCACAACCGTGCACACATGAACTTCCACGCCATCTGCTTTACATTTAAGACACCACATTATATTGTTCTACCTCCAAGAGATCTCTAAAAGTCCCAGGTTTATTTCTGCCAAGACCTATTCTACTACTCCTATTCTCAAGGGGATTTAACATTGGTCCACCTTTAGTAGATCTACTTCAAAGATTACTGCACCCATTTTTTTCTCCTTGCCCTGCTCAGTAGCCTTGACTAGCTCACAATATTTTATACAAATGGTCATGTGAGTTAGGGGCTGAGTCATGATTAGAAGCAATTGAACACTCCTTCTTCTTTTCATCTTTTCCCATTTTTATTACCATGTGAAAATGTGAAGACCTTTTGCTTTCACCAGCTTGTCTACTGATCAAAGCACATTTTTTACCTTTCTAAACATAGAGTGGTGCAATATGCTGATTGGATACTTGATGCATTTTGTGTGGACAACTCCCTAAAGTGACACACTGTAATGAAGTACATAACAGTTGCAGGAAAAAGGATTGACAACATATTGAAATTACCCCAGGGACAATATGGTCGCTGCATAGTCCCTGGTTTGATCCACTTTTTGTGGATGCTAGGCCAAGCCACTCAAGTGCGGTACTGGTTTTATTGAAAGAAATGTTGGAATTAATCAGTGGTAGGCATTTTGACTGATTTAGTAGGATTCCCTCTCAGAACTGGGAGCAAAGTGTGTGCATTCACCAAAACCTTGAAGTAGGTAGGGCATTTTGGGTAAGGATACGTACCTATATGCACACATGCATGTCACACCACTCTAGACCTCCCTGAGTGTCTGGTCTTCAGAAAAGCATCATCACTTTTTTAGATTCTCTGGTGGCCCATACCTTTAAATCATATCTATGAGGTGATGCAAAGCCACCCAGTGTGGCTTTGCATGGCCTCATAGATTTGGAGTAAGGCAAGGCAGCACAAAGAACTGCATTGCCTTACTCTGCATCAAGGAGTCATTCAGTGGGAATAGCAATGGGTGTTACCACACAACACCAATGGATTTTGACACTGCCCCAGATATGCAGAATCACGTAAGCCTGGGGCAGTGCTAACATCTTATGGCTCGTAATAGCAGGCATAATGGGAAGAAATGTTTTCATTTCTCGTAATTTTTTCATCTATCCATGCGTGCTGCATTCTGCAGCACACATAGAAGGAGGAAAATGTCTCCATGGTTTGTTTTTGTGCAGGTAGGTGTCCCTTCCTGTTCAAGAACAATCCTGCCAACAAGGTTGACACCCTTGTACCATGGTGCAAGGGTGCCTGTATTGGCCCTCTGCACCAAATAGTGTGCCTGCGCTGGCTGAAAGGACAGGAATGCAACATATCTCATTAATATGGTGCATTCCAGCCATTTAGATTTGGCGTAGGGCAGCACCGTAAAAAGACTTGCGGCTCTGCCCTACACCAAATCTTGTAAATGAGGCCCTAAGTCTCCGAATAGACTACTTTAAAGATACTTGGATTTTCAGACTGCAGCACTCCAAGCATAGACTCTAGCTTAAATTCCATGTATCATGGTGGAATGTCTATGAAAAATAATGTTGTTTTAACATAGGGAACGCAACCACCCCCCAAATATTATCGAAATTGAAGTGTGGCATGTACTTCAAGATTCAAAAGAGGCATCCACTAGTTCCAAGAGCCCATCCACCAAAATTCTAAAGGGTATAATCCTTAAAGCACTTGAACACATCACAGGACAGCTGTCAACTATTCTCACTTTAAACTGCTTAATAGCACAAACTAAAAAAAAAAAAAACTGGGACAATCCCACTGAGCCTAGAATACAGCAAGACTTCCAAATACTTGAGCACTTAAACACCACACATACAAATTAACCCTTCCTCTTACATGACAATCTACATAACAATGCATTAACATATTTGCTCCAACAGATAATTAATCAAAACATTTTGAGACATTGCCAACAATCTGCACTAAGACTAGAATATGCAACAAAACAATCAGATTGCCTTTAAAATAAAAACAAAACAAATAGCACTAGCCTATGTCCCTGTATAAGAGATAGATAAACACTACAACTTACTTATAGAAAGCCCATTTTACCAACAAAATGAACACAACTAACAGGCTTATTAACAAGAGGCCTGCAACTCAGGATCGTCACTTTTTTAGATGCTCTGGTGGCCCAGACTTTCAAATTGTATCTAAGAGGTGTGACACAAAGCCACCTAGTGTGACTTTGCATGGCCTCATAGATTTGGAGTAAGGCAAGGCAGTGCAAAAACCTGGGTTGCCTTACTCTGCATCAAGGAGTCGTTTAGTGGGAATTGCAATGGGTGTTTCCACACAACACCCATGGATTTTGACACTGCCCCAGATTCACAGAATCTTGTAAACTTGGGGCAGTGCTAACATCTTATGGCTCGCTATAGCAGGCATAATGGGAAGAAATGTTTTCATTTCTCCTCTTTTTTTCATCTATCCACGTGTGCTGTATTCTGCAGCACACATAGAATGAGGAAAATATCTCCATGGATTGTTTTTGTGCAGGTAGGTGTCCCTTCCTGTTCAAGAACAATCCTGCCAACAAGGCTGACACCTTGCACCACGGTGCAAGGGTGCCTGTATTGGCCCTCTGCACCAAATTATGTGCCTGCGCTGGCTGAAAGGACAGGAATGCAACATATCTTATTAATATGGTGCATTCTGGCAATTTTGATTTGGCGTAGGGCAGCATAGAAAAAAAGACTTGCGGCGCTGCCCTACACCAAATCTTGTAAATGAGGCCCTAAGTCTCCAAATAGACTACTTTGAAGAAACTTGGATTTTCAGACTGCACCACTCCAAGCATAGACACTATCTTACATTCCATATATCATGGTGGAATGTCTATGACAAAACCATAGTTTAAGAAACTACAAACAACAATTCAGTAGAATGGTGGCACAGTCCCTTCCTAGCAACACCAGGGAGAACCCAACCTTCACTCTACACATTCATAGAAGCCTTACAAAAAGAACAAATCTACCATCAACTAGGAACAGAGCAATGCAAGGAAGGGTTAGAGTGTTGTTGTAGATCTCTGATCAGAGTGGTGTTAATGTCCCACAGCACCACTCTTAGGACAGCCATGTTTATAATATGAGCCTTTCACTGTTTTCTCACGCATTTCTCAATGGAATTCCCTCGGCAGCTGATTCATTTCAATTCAGTAAGTTTAGTGTTCAGCAACGACCTGGGCCATCACGCCTTTGGACTCCTGATAGACCCCCAAGATGTGCATGATGGTGTTCTGGCCTGGAGTGCCCCAATAGCTTAACGCTGCTGGCCCACAAAATTCCTCCCACGCACCCTAACCCCATGGCCCTGTGCCCTTGCCATAGGGTGCCCCTTCCCACTGGTTCCTGGGCTATCATTGTCAGAGGTGTTGTGCTGCAACTCAGGATCCTGGACTTGGGGACACAAGATGATTGAAACTGTCCTAGGGACACATGGTTACCTGTGATGTGGAGGCAACAGGGCTGGGAGGTGATGTAGTGGCCACATCGAGACTCACCAGTTTCTCCAGTTGGGCCAGAACCGTGATCCACGTCCGAATGTAAGGGGTATCTTAATCACTGAGGGCTTCATCTATGGGGGTAGTGGCAGTCTCTTCTGGGGCTCTGTGTGGCCAGTGGCAGCTCAACCTTTTGATGTGAAATGTACAATGTTATTGGTTGTATTGTGACATCTACCTCAAATCGTTTACAGTGAAATTTCACAAAGTCAGTGTACTCAGGTTAACAAAGTATTGGTTGTACTGACATGGCAAAATATTGTCCCTTGGGGGGATGGCCTGAGAATGTTATCTCGTCACCAGTGCAGGTTACAACAGTGGCTAGGCAAGCTAGGGTTTTGGCCCATTTTGAGGCCTAGTCAAATTTGATGTAGGCAGACCCAGTAGTTTGTTGTATAGGTGACAGGAGTTATCATGTGGTTACTGCAGTGCTAATGTGTCTGCAGCCAATGCCAATCTGGTGATGCAGCTTGAGGCCTTAGGAATACTTGTTGTACACACTAGGTACGCTGTGATTCCTGTCCTCAATATGTTCATCTTGGGTTAGCAGGTCAAGATGGAGCTTGGTAGCCAGACACACCTCAGAGTAGGGCATAATCTGTATCCTGGTCACTACCGGATGAGTACACCTCAAATGTGACTTAGCAGGCAAGAGTATTTGATCAAGTGACCACTGGTGTGGTGTTTTCAGTTGGGGAAACAGTGCCTCCTGGGAGTTACAGTCATGTCACTGTCTCTACTGCACACACTTGTCAATGTTCATCCTTCCAGGTGTCTAGACGTTATTTGGGAGTTATTTACTAGATGGATGTGGGCAAGTGAAACTAGTTTTGTTGTTGGAGTTAGGGAAATAGGGTAAATTGGGATTTTGTCACTTCCTCTACTTTCCACCATTTTTCATATGGTATCTTCCCAGGTAAGTGTACTCCCAGGCAATTGCACTTCAATTCGGATTTCACAGATATGGCTGTTTGGGCAAATGGACCATGAGCTTGTGTCTGGAGTGAGAGATACAGACCCTCCTTACCTTAGCAGTCATACCAGTCCTTCCACTACACACACTTTACAAATGCTATTCTCACATCTGAGTAAATTTGCATTGTGATTTGTCAAATTGGGCTCCTTGATCGACAGTTTGGAGTCAGAGAAACAGTGCCTCCTGTGAGTTGCAGTCATGTTATTCCCTTTGTTTCACACATTTGACAAATGGTATCGTCCCAGGTGAGTAAACCTCATTTGTAAGTTGATAAAAAGGGTGCTGGTGTTTGGAGTTATAAAAAAATGCCTCCTGAGATTTGAAGTCCTCTCGCTCTCACTACTACACACACTTTACAAATGTTATGGCCCCAGGTGAGTAAACTTCATTTGGGAGTTACCAAACCAGGGTATTTTGAGAAGAGGACACTGTGCTGGTGATTAAGGTAACAGTATCAGAGCCTCCTGGGATTTGCATGCATGTCAGTCCTTTTACTACACACACCATCCATATGTTGTCCCCCCAGGTGAGTACACTTCATTTGAGAGTTGACAAACAAGGGCATATGGGCAAGTGAACACTGTGCTGGTGCTCGGAGTTACAGAAACAGTGCCTATTGGGCTTTGTAGTCATGTCACTCTCTCTGCTACACACACTTGATAAATGTCATACTTCCAGGTGAGTAAACTTCATTTTTGAGTTGACAAACAGGGGTCTTTAGACAAGGGAACACTGTGTTGGTGTTTGGAGTTATGGAAACAGTGCCTACTGGAATTTACCATCCTGTCACTCTCTATACCGTACACTGTATACATATGTCATCCCCCCAGGTGATTAAACTACATGTGGGAGTAACCAAACTAGGGTATTTGGAGAGGAGGACACTATGTTGGTGGTTAGGGTAACAGTATCATCGCCTCCTCAAACTTGCATTCATGTCAGTCCCTTTACTACACACACCATTCATATGTTTCCCCCAGGTGATTACACTTCAGCAGTGCCTATTGGGCTTGGCAGTCATGGCGCTCTCTCTGCTACACACAACTGATAAATATTATACTTCCAGGTTAGTAACCTTCATCTGTGAGTTGACAGACAGGGGTCTTTGGGCAAGGGAACACTGTGCTGGTGTTTGGAGTTATGGAAACAGTGCCTCCTGGAATTTACCATCCTGTCACTCTCCCCCAGGTGATTAAACTACTTGTGGGAGTTACCAAACTAGGGTATTGGAGAGGAGGACACTATGCTGGTGGTTGGGGTAACAGTATAATCGTCTACTCAAACTTGCATTCATGTCAGTCCCTTTACTACACACACCATCCATATGTTGTACCCCTAGGTGAGTACACTTCATTTGTGAGTTGACAAACAATGGTACATGGGGAAGTGCTGGTGCTGGTGTTTGGAGTTACAGAAACAGTGCCTATTGGGCTTTGCAGTCATGTCACTTTCTGTAGTATACATACTTGACAAGTGGTATACTTCCAGGTGAGTAAACCTCATTTGAGAGTTCACTAACAGGTGTATTTGGGCAATTGAACACTGTGCTGGTGTTTGGTTTCGGAGAAACAGAGGTTATTTAGCTTTACAGTCATGTCACTTCCTCTACTTCCAAACAGTTAGCCAATGGTATCCTCCTAGGTGAGTAGAAAATACAATTGGGGAAGGTGAGTAGACTTCAATTGTGACTTCACAAACAGAAGTATTTGGTGACGAGGACACTCTGCTGGTGGTTGGAATAATTATAACACTGTCTACTGGGAGTTGTAGTCATGCCAGTCCCTGTACTACATACACTGTACAATTATCCTCCCAGGTCAATACACTTCAATTGAGAGTTGCCAAACAGGGGTCTTTGGACAAGTGAACACTGGGCTGGTGAGTAGAGTGACAGTAAAGGTGGCAAAAGGTGAGCAGTGAGCATGCATGACTGTATTTTTGTGACATTTTTATTGTTGTGACTTACCAGACTCCACTTCCACAGGTATTTCTGTCAAGGCTTCTGGATGCAGGATGGCCAAGACTTTTTCCTCCCAGGAAAATAGTATTAATGGGGCACTGGAAGGGCCACCACCAGTCTTCTTGGCCTGCAGCTGGTGCCCGGAGACCAGGGAACAGACTTTGCCCCTGAGATCATTCCAGCACTTCCTAATGTCCTCCTTTTTGTGCAGGGTGGTGCCTACAGCATTGACTCTGTCGACTACCCTGTCCCACATTTCCGTGTTCCTACTGAGAGGAGTGTGTGGGAATTGTGCGCCAAACAATTGTGGCTCTACTCTTATGAAATCATCCACCATGACTCTCAACTCATTCTCTGGAAAACGTGGGTTTTCAGAACATGACATGGTGGAAAATAAAATAAATGGGAAAGTGCCTTACTAAAGAGGGGAGGTGCAAAAGGGTGTGACTGGACAAAAGTTTGTGCTTGGTGTGAAAAGAGATGGTGAGAAAAAGTGGCACCTAGTATCTGTGCTGTGTGGTAAATAATTTGTTCTGGCTTGTGTGTGTTGCAGTGTAAATGCAAAATAATCTAGTGTGTGAAACGGTGTGTTTTACAGTATCCTTTGCAGATATTCCCAGTGTGGAAATGTGTCTCAGCTGTGTTGTTTTCAAATCCGTGGAAGCTGTGGTTCGGAATGCCATTTGCTGACTGCCCTGTGTGTCCACCACTGCGACGTTGGGCTTGTAATACGGTCAGTGGTTGGTTGTGGTGCTGTTGGCGCTGGAGGTTGGACCACCTATTTTCAGACCTCTGCGCCACTGCCAGTCTGTCTTTTTTGGTTGACAATCAGCGATCCTGCCTGTTTGACTTAAAATATGGCGGTTTGTAAGACTGCCAACATGGCAGTCTTTTTAGGACTGCCAACATGGCAGTCTGGCAATCCGACTGCCAAACTCGTAATGAGGCCCAAAGTATAGTTAAAAAAAGCCCCCAAAAATGCAAAAATGAAAATGTCCAAGGTTAATCTATCAGGGTAATCCATAAGGAACAATACAAACCCAAAATATTTTAAAAAATAAAAATAAAAAAAAGAAATGCTCCAGGAAACCAAGATCTGTCAAACTTGTCAGGTAATAACAGTAAAACATTCAGGAAAAGCTATAGGAGTGCTGGTAAAGAAGTATCCACAGTGGAAAAAGCTATGTCCTTCCTGGAAAAGGGTTTGTCGAGAAAGGTTTGCTACTCATGTTGCAAGGAAAATGCGGAAGAAAGAAATCCAAGATGGCTGACGAGAAGTTCAAATGTTAAGTTGTCATTCTAGTGTTGCACTCAGTTTCATTGCGATGATATGCGTCCACTGCTAGAAAGCTTCACACTTCAACTGTGACCTGACAGGAATCCAAACGTGTTGAGAGTGCGCTCATTGTGATGCAACATTTTCTGAGGCAACCTTGGCTTCGCATGCATTTCACTGACTATTCGAGCTACCTACAGCTAATATTTAATTGCTGAGAAACAGTGGCAGTGACAGAACGTTTTTGCAGCTTATCAGTGAGTTTTCGGATGGAAGTATTTCTTGCGAACATCCAAAGAATGTAAAATTATTATCAATCACAGTTTGAAAGGTTTACTGGAGAATATGAACACAACAAGTTAAACAAGTCTACAGATTATTCTTAACAGAAAAGATAAACATAAAACAGACAACAGGAAATACAATCTTCACGCATTATGCTATCATACTTGACTTTCATATATATATATATATTAATATATATATATATATATATATATATATATATATATATATATATATATATATATATATATATATATATATGGAGAGAGAGAAACTATTCAAAATTATTTAAGAACGTTCTGTCAGACGACCTCAAAATATATATATCAGCATGAAGGTTGAGAAGTAAGCTAATCTTCACTTAGAACAACTTCTAAGAAAACTATTTAATAAAAACTTCTGTTATTCATCATTCAGCAGTAATAGAGAAAGAGAGAGGCAAAATCCGCAGGGAGCTTAGGGTAAGAGAGTGAAAAATAATTGTTAGGTGAACCTTATCATTAGCAAATGTAAATGAATGATGTAATTACAATAGTGTGTCCCTAGTAATTGTAATTGTAATATTGCAGGTGCTGTTATCCAGTTAAGATAAGAAGTGAATGGCAGACTGAATATTAGAAGAAACACCATCTCAGAGGCAGTCTCTCTAAATCCCATTATCCTTTCCCCCTCCAGGGTGCTCGAAGCGGAGATACGATTTTGTTGCGAGTAGTCTGGATTGAGACTGAGAATTTATCTTCTGCTCCTGAGGAGATCAAATCAAGGTACTCTGACACTGACGGAGAAGACTGCCTTATTATGACCGTGGTGGTGTACCCAACAGAACGCAACCAATACTCAGCCAGTAATGCCAGTGCGGATGGATTGCCCCAGATGGCAGCAGGAATCTCATGTCCGGCGGGGACCATGTTACTGCCAAGCATATTATGAGGTTGCACACCACCAGGATTTCCAGGGAGGTCAGACTGCCACTAAAACCTGGCGGAAACGAAAAGTATAAAAGGAGACACTCACCTTCAAGAAAACACACACGTCCAGAGCTGCCATGAAACATTAACTTGAAGGCTTCCCACTGCTCCTGATGGCACTACGACTCCAAAACCTGCAACAAATCTGATCTTTTTGTGGTAGGTGGGACATGGGCAACTCCAGAGGTGGCAGGAGAGGACTGGAGGCTGGAAGGGCTGGGCTAGGGGAGGGAGACAGGGCTCTTAGGCAAAGCATTGGTGGGAAGGTGCTATGTAAAACTGGTACAGTAATCTTTTTTTAGGGAGACAAGGGTGGTCATGGGAAAAGTGCTTGAAAGTAGAGGGAGAGAAAGTGGTTGTAAGGTGTGTTCTTGTAGGTGTCTTGGGTGCAGGTGTGTGGGATGAAGGTATGTGTGTGCTAGGTGTCTGTTGGGAGGGTGAGTGCTGGCATACAGGTGTTTTGGGAGTAGGGCGGATGAGGTGCAGGGAGATGCCATTGTGGATGGGTGACTTTCTTTTGGGGTGGTGTCTGCAGGTAAGGTGAATGTGCTGCATGTAAGGGTGTTGGTAGTTGTGGTGAATGCGCATGTGGTAAATGGGGTGGATATATGCAGGCGTGGAAGTTTGGTGACTCTGGGTATGATGGGACTTGTGGCTGGATCATGGAGTGTTGATGTCGTGGAAGCATGTGTGAGTGGTGTAGTGTTTGTGAAGGAGGGGGTGGTGTGGCAGTAAGTGTAGGGAGTGGATGTTGTTGTGCGTGCAGGTGGATGTTGTCTGTGTGCATGCCAGTGGTAGGTCTTGTGGTGCCTATGTGAGTCACTGCTAACAATTTCTGTTGAGGTAGATGAATGGCGGTCTGACTGTGTACTCTGGATGGGTGTAGGGAGAGGGGTATGGGATTGGGCTGAGGTAGCTGGAGGAGGAACGGAAGACAAAGGGATACTGGCTGCTGTCAGCGAGGTGGCCAGAGCATGAAAGCATCTCTGCAGGCCAGACAGGCCACAGTGAATGCCTTCCAGGAAGTATTGCTCTGCTGTACCTGAGCTGCCAGTCCCTGGATGGCATTCACAAAGGTTGTCTGACCCACAGAGATGGACCTCAGGAGACCTCATCACTGAGGGCAGCAGGCCTGACTGGGGCAGGGGCAGACGTGCCTGCAGCAAATGAGACACCCACCCGCCTGGGTGAGCGGGCATGGGTGACTGGGTGGGGAGCAACAGGAAGGGTGGTGCTGGTAAGGTGGGCTGGTGGATAAGGATAGTGCTGGGCTGGTCCCAGATGGGTCTGCCATGGCCAGGGAGAATCCATTGAAGGAGGAATCCGAAGATGTTGTAGATGATCTGGTCTCCCCTGTGGCACTCCCCTTGCCCTCTGTCCCACTGTTCCCCTTGGCTCCACTGGTATCAGCCTCCTGGGTCCCATGGGCTGCTGCTTCCCCACTTGCCGGTGCCCCTTGTCCTTCGACTGATGATGCTGATGCACACAGAGACAAAGGAGGAGAGGGAGGGAGGGAGAGAGAGAGAGAAAGATAGGGTACAAAAGGGTCAGTACCTACCTACCATTTACACAGATCAACATGTACATTTTTTAAAATATATGATGGCAGGCCATGCCATGACAATGACACACATTTCTGCAAAAACAGATTGTAAAACAAGATACAATGCTAAAACAAATGATCTTGTGGGAACATTTGGAGTAAGTGAATGGGTTAAGGCTCAAACACTGCATAGCAGAATAGTTTTTGCCAAAGAGATGTCATGCATGACATGTAAACATTATGATTAGACTCCTGGACCTCCCAGGGGAAAGTCCACAGAATGATTGCTTCAATAAGAGATATTGCTGTGCTTTTTGTCCACATGAATTCACATGTAATTTAATTCCATGGTTGTTTCACTACACATTTCCTACATTCCTAAGTCAACATATGTCAGCATGCTAAGCTACAATGCACAAAGTCCTGTCACATTGAGGCCATACATGTAGTGGACCCTTGATGCCACCCACACAATCAGTCCATGCCAGGAACTGTACAAAATAGAGATTGTCTCAGTCATTGTGGGAGACATATACTGATGTGATAGCACTTACACTACAGGTACACTGAGGCAGATGGAAGAAGCTTGTCTGACACAATGCGTAGGGTGTTCACACTTACCCAACCATTGAATATGTCAATTGGATATACACTGACAGCATTGTATTTGTACACATAATCGATTCAGAACCTGCTAGGCTGACTAATACCCATTGTCGATGTACATCTACCACTGATCACATGCACATCTGCACACAAGTAAGCCACCCAATCCCAAACAAGGCTTGCCATGTGCGAGGTGAGAGCCTGTACTTACCCCCTTTTGGTGGCTATGCCCCCTCAAGTGCCCATCCACCTCAGGGTAGGCCACTGCCAAAATGCGGGCCATTAGGTGGGGTCAAGGTCCAATGGGCATCCCTCCCTCATTGGGAGGACATTCTCAGCTGGGCCTCAGTGGCTTCCAGGCCCAACATCTCAGGTCCTCTCACAGTTTTCTGCATTTGGTGGTCCGCCGGCTATGGACCCCCAGGGTCCGTACTTGCTTGGCGATGGCACGCCAGATTCCCTTTTTATGATGGGCACTAACCTGCATGGGTGACACAGACAGAAGGAAAAAGTAATGGAGGGTGGCACCCTATCAACAGCAGTGACTATATACATCATACACATCACATGCCCACGCTAACGTGTCTACACGCCACAATTGCATTTACTCCATGCCCCCTACATGCTTCCACACCCAGTGCGGCATGATAATGCATTACAGCCTCACACACACCCCTACCACACAGGACAATGGAATTGGCCTCACCTGCTCCTCTGGTGCCCCACATAGCTGTCTATGCAGGGGTAGGACCCCATCCACATGTTTCACCAACTCCTCCTGAGAGAAGGAAGGGGCCCTGTCACCTGCAGGATGTGGCATGATGGCTCCCAGAAATTGTACACAGCAGTTCACATAGCGGAGGTCTTGCTTGCAGGAGTGCCAGGAGTCAAGTGAGCTAGGTTGTAGAAAATTAGGTCATGGCCACCATGTACATGACCGTCACCACTGGCGGTGATCATCATTAGCCCCAGTCTTTCATTGGACACAATGTAATCCAATAAAGAGTTGCCTGCCGGTTGCGACTGCCTACCACCATGATGACATACGCTGATGGAATTAGGTCATTTCCATCTGTCCCATGCATGCAGGACAGGCGGCTGCCATTTTTAACACATTTCATGGCCTGTAGAGCAAAAATAAGTGTGTCATGGCAGCCTTTTGTTCATCATGCAGAGTTGCCCTATGTTTTGCCCTCATGACTGGCCCCATACATGTCCGATCAATGGCACAGTGGAGTTTGATGTGTGGCTATGAATTCCAGTACATGTGCAGCTACTTGAAGCCTCATTGGTGGGGTAACCATATGTGGCACTGAAATTGGTATATACAAGTTCCGTATTGGGAAAATATGCTGCTGTAACATGGAACATACACATGATTTGTGTGTGACGTGCTGTTGGTCCGGGGATGCAATGGAAAGCCAGGATGGCATACACAGTCCATCAACATGCCCATTTGGCATGTGTAGACTTCAGCGGCATTTCTACAGTGTTTGTTTTGTGAAACAAGTTTAGTGTTATCCAGCATGTGTATAGTGGACATCAATTGTACATTTTCCTCTCCATGTTCTAGTTACCGTGCAATGGTGAGAATGAGAAATGCAGAAATGCACTGGTGTAATGCCCCCATAGTCAACCTTGCTGCCCTGGAAGAATGGCACATCATACACATGTATCATCTGAATCATCAGACCATTTTGGAACTGTGTAATCAGTTGGAGCCAGCCCTATTGGCTGACATTCTGAATCTCTATGCCATCCCTCCCACAGAACAGGTTTTGTCAGTGCTATACTTCGTTGCCTCAGGACCCTTCCAAATTACAGTCGGCTTGGCAGCAGGAATGTGTTGAAGGATGTACTGTGTGCTTCACTGAAACACATGGATAGCTACATCAGGTTCCCCCAATTTGCGGATTTGCCTACTGTGAAGGATGGCTTCTATGATATGGGACAAATTCCTGATGTGATAGGTGCCATAGATGGCACCCACATTGCTCTGGTTCCTCCCAGGGCCAATGAACAGGTGTACAGAAACAGAAAAATCTTTATTCCATCAATGTCCAGGAGGAGTGTCTTGCGGAACATTATGGGGCTCATTCTGAGCCCGGCGGGCGGCGGGAGCCGCCCGCATGGAGGGAGCCGCCAAATGACCGCACCGCGGTGGCCATTCAGACATTTCCTCTGGGCCGGCGGGCGCTCTCCAAAAGAGAGGGTGGTGTCAGAATCCCCATGGCGGTGGAGCGCGCTCCGCCGCCATGGAGGATTCCCCCGAGCAGCGGGAAGTCGGCGGGAGACCGCCGACTTTCCGCTTCTGACCGCGGCTGAACCGCCGCGGTCAGAATGCTCGTGGGAGCACCGCCAGCCTGTTGGCGGTGCTCCCGTGGTCGGTGGCCCTGGCGGCCACCGGCCGCCAGGGTCAGAATGACCCCCTATATCTTCCAAGTTACGGACAAGTTTCCTGGATCTGTGCATGACTCCCACATTCTGAGGAACAGCAATGTCCCACACATGATGGCACAACTACAGAGAGAGAGGGCCTGGCTGAATGGTATGTGTGCTACCGTGATGTCACGCCATCCCCTTCTGCCCTGTGTCTCTACCAGCATAGTGACAGGTCCTACCTCTGTGCACACAAGTGACTCTGACTATTCTAACCACCCCTGGCTATTGACACCAGTGAGATATCTGACTATGGATGAGGAACACCATTTCAATGAGCCCCACAGCAAGATGAGGGGTGTAATAGAAATGATTTTTGGGATACTGTAGGCCAGATTCAGGTGCCTCCACTTATCTGGAGGTGCTCTGCTCTTCACTCTCAAAAGGTCTGCCAGATCATTTTTACCTGCTGCATGCTACACAACTTGGCCCTAAGACATCATATACCATTACTCGATGAAGAAGAGGTTGCAGTTAGACCAGTGGCTAATCATAGTGACATACTAATTGATGATGATGATGATGATGGTGCAGCTGACTCTATGACTGAGCTGATCAACCAGTACTTCCAGTGACATTCAGGTATAATGTATATTGTCATGTCTCTGAATTGCTTCTGCCTTCTGATATTGCCCCTCCTTGTCAGTTACATCAGTTGAGGTATCCAGTGTACCTATCCCTCAGTGTGGCCTGTGGTGGGAGACAGATTGTCCATCAGGAGCTGTATTACTCATCTCATGTCTGACATGTGTTGATAATGCAGGTTGGTAGGTAGACATCTCCTATGTACAGGCATGTGGTATGTTCTCAGTCCTCCAAAGTCTAAAGCAGATGTATTGACAACCACAGATTTGGTAGTGTGTATCTCTCCTTATCCTGACTGTTCACATCTCCATTCATGGACACTGGCCTTTCCTAACAGTTGAACGTGTCTTTTGTTGGCTCACATCATCTGTGAGCTAGTGTGAAATGGCAATGTGTTTCCAGACATTGTGTATGTGGCATGGTATACCGTTTTCCCATGCCACTTGTCAATTCACACTGGGGCAGACTACAATGTACTGCATATGTGTTGTGTGTGCCACCATGACTTCTATCCTGATGGTTGTCTCTGTCTTGGTCTATTTGCAGTTCGCTTTAGCGGAGCTACTCTGGTGTCTGTCTGAACTGGTGGCTCCCATTACAAATGGATTTTGGAACATGTCTGAGGCACAATGTATCCTGTTGGTAAATCCTCCCTCTCCTGTTAATGTAACAGACTTATGGTGAATGTGGATTGACACACATTGCTTCCTGGTGAACACACATTCGAACATGTTATGTTATAGACACAAATGCAGTAGCTATGTTTTCTGGTGTTCATTGTGCTTCTATTATCCAATAGGCGATGAGGGGAGGCATGGTTGATGTAATCATCAGAGTAGGAGGCCCAGCTGTAGGAAGTACGGTGCCAGTGTCCAAGGGCCAATGAAATCAAGGAGACATGAAATTGGCCAACAGGGTATCTCATTGGCATACAAGGGAGAATGTTCAGGTGAGGGTCTCTTCCTGATAGCGTGTTTGGTCTTCGGCATCAAATCATGCAGGATGTCTGGATGGGCAACCACGTTTGTGGAGATTCTTCAGCTACAGAGGGAGGCGCGCCAGTGGCCTGTGGCTCATCAAGCAGGGCCTCCGTTCCACCAGCGGAGGCTTTTGTTGAAGGCTCTGTTGGTATGTGGCTAGTGTAAGGGGTCTGCTGGTGGGTGGAGGTCAGACACAGGATATTGCTGAGTTTCTTTAGCACCCCTGCAATGGAGCCATGGTGCATTGTGAGCCTGCCACTGCTGCCCGGCCTCCTGTTGGATTTCCCTCTGCAGCATCTGGTTTTCCTACAAGATAGTAAGTATCTGGCCCATCTTGTTCTGGGATTGCTGGTATGCTCCCAGGACTTGGGAGATGGTTTTCTGGTCATTTGAGTGCCTTGGAGTCCCAATTCTCTGGCCCGCAGCATTCCTTCCACGCACCCTGTCCCCCTGTGCCTGTGCCCCTGGCACAGTGTGCCCACTCCCATTTACAACAGGTAATTCGTCCTCTTCATTGTGAGGGGTTAACTCTGGTCCCTTTACTGTGGGGTACACTGCTGATTGAACAGTCTTGGCACACAGGACTGGGGACGAGGGTTTGGCTGTGCTGTTGATGCCACAGAGTAGGGGGGATCTGATGTGGGGAGTGTGAGGCTGGTAGTGGTGGACTGACCAGAAGTCCCAGATGGGCCAGGTAAGTCGGCACTGTCCCGACATCCAGAAGCATAGTCCTCACTGGGGCCTTCATTCTGGGAGGGCTGGCTGACTCAGGCATCCTTTTCACGGTGGTAGTGGCAGGGATACCTGTGGATGGAGTGAGAGAGAGTTACATAGTGGAGGTGTGGTTGGTATTGACAGTGTGTGCTGCATACCGTGGCTTGACTTCTATCCCAGTAATGGCAATGACAGATGCAGCACTTTTGATATAGTTTGTGGGTCACGGATGCAGAAATGGCTACCATGTTCCGTTCCGATTTGAGGAATGAAGATGACATTGCTGCCATTGCCATGTAGTGGTCCTCAGTAGTAGCATGCAGTAGGTGTATTGGGTGCAATAGTTAGCCATGAAGGTGTTGCACTCTGATGTTGACATTTTAGGCTGTCATGTGGCTGGGCTAGTGCATTGTGGGAGTTGTAGTGATGGTTCTTGGTTGTGGTATCCATGCACTGGGCAGGGACTGTGTGGGTATGGTGGCTGGGTGGTGGAGTGGCATGCAGGAGAGGGCCATTTGGTGACTAGGTGGGATGTGGAGAGGGAGATTGGGTGACTTGGGGACTGATAGGTTGTAGAGATGCATGCTGGACAGGAGTACTTGGTGCGAGGAGAGTGTTAGTGACTTACATGGGTCCAGTCCTCCAGCTGTTCCAGTCAGGCCCTCAGGATGCAGGATGGCCAAGACCTTCTCCTCCCACAATGCAAACTCTGGGGTTGGGGGGGCACCGCAAGTCTTGTTTATGGCAATCTGATGTTGTGATACCATGGAACGCACCATAGGTCGTTCCACCTATGCCTGATGTACTCTCTTGTGTGTCGATGGGTACCCCTGTCGACGATCCTCTGCCATAACTCAATTTTCCTGGCTAAGGATGTTTGATGGATCTGTGGTCCTAACAGTGTGACTCTACCCTGATGAATTCATTGACCATGACCCTCAAGTCTTCGTCTGTGAAGCATGGGTGCTTTTGACAGGACATGGTGATTGTGTTGTGGGTGGGGGGGTGTTGTGTGCAAGGGTGCATTGTAAGGTGCTTGATGGGGTGGGGGATCACTGTTGTGTGTGCTGGTTGTTTTGTGGTGTTTCTGTGCTGTGTCAATGTATGTACAGTGTTGTTCGTGCAGTTGTGTGGTTTTTGCTAAGTGAGAAGTTAAAAAGTGCTTGTCGTGTACAAGTACAAAATCATATTTTGTTGGCTCCTCGCTGTCTGTGACACTGGCGGTCTTTTGGCACCCGCAAATGTGGCGCTCCTGTCAAAGGACCGCCAAAATCATAATGAGGGGCTATGTAACTGGCATGACTTGAAAGAAATCTAATACCAATTTATAAAAATAGAGCTTGTTTTTGTACACACATATAAACACCAAAACAAATAATATAGGTTCAGTGGGATCTGGAGATATCGATTTTAGAAGCAATAGAACATTACTGCAGATATGGCATTTAAACGTTGCATTGAAATCAATGGGAAAATGTCATATGTTGCAAAAATGCATTTAAAGAACTGGTTGCGTGGAACCCTTGGGGGGGGGTGTCAGGCTGGTGCAGTTCCTGGGACCAGATCACTACAGTCAGAGCAGTTTTACTTGTCCTGTGGAGTCCAGATGCAGATTTGTCCTGCTTGTCCATGATGCTGAACAGGGCTCGTGTTGGTGCTGAGTTTACCATTGGCACAGAGATTCTGACAAAGAGATGCAAAATCATAGATGAAGGATGCAGGGTGTATGCTGTGCCCTGCACCTGCAGTGGCAAGTGAAGGGGATGTTGACCGGGCTGGCAACAAACAAGCCTGGGCAGAGGTAAAGGTCCTGAAATCCTTTGGTAAGTTACCATGGTCCGAGTGAGTGGATTCCACAGGTATTCCTGTGGGTGGGACTGATAACTTTCAGCCAAGGACAAAGGTTGATCATGCAGTTTGCAATCTATTGCCTGGTCAACCGGGACTTAAGTCCCATGTTATCCAATGGACCTGTCTGCACTTATAATGTACCTTAATGGAAAGGACGCTGTAAAGACATTTAAGCTTGTGCTTACATGCCTGCACCTCACATATAATGCTCCCTGACTCCTGGGCAGTAGAGCACTTACTTAGGGATGTCTGATATGTATGTAAGGCAGTGCATGGGACTGTGCCGCTCATGGTGAGGGCACAGTAGAACTCGAGCAGTTTGCACTGCTCTGGCAGTCTCCAATGGCACGCCTGCCATCAGTGGAGTGTGAGTTCTCTGACACCAGGGAACTTACGCAGAAGGCAGACCTCTGGGTGAGAACCAGAGAGTCTGAAGAGGCATTTCCTGAAGGGAGTGGTCTAGGTTTTTCCCAACCAGGTGAGGTAAGGAAGGATTATAGTGTCCAAGGTAGATCCCAGTGTAGCGGTATGGGTGAGGGACCCCATGTCCAGTTTCAGAGGAGAGGGAATGGGGGTGAGCTGAGGCCCAGGGTGCCCGAGATCCAGTCCCAGGTCCTGGAGAGTTCCATGAGAGAACACCAGGAGGGGAGCCTAGCCTGTACCGTAGGGCCATCTGCTGATGGAGACCCCTCAGTGTCAGGAGAACTTAAGAGGGAGGCAGTAGCCAGCGTCCCACCAGTTCTGGTGTCTGGCAGTACCACTCCTAGTTTAGCCACTGGCATGGGCATTGCAGGGGCCCCCGTAAGAGGGCCCCTACAAGTATTTCACTGTCTGCTTGCCACTGCACCCGTCGCACAGCTTCCACTCCGCCGGCTCGATTCCGAGCCGGCTTCATCGTGGAAGCATCTTTCCCGCTGGGCTGGCGGGCGGCCTGAAGGCGGCCGCCCGCCAGCCCAGCGGGAAAGTCAGAATTACCGCGGCGGTCTTTTGACCGCGCAGCGGTATTCTGGCGGCCCCCGACAGGCCGGCGGCGACCGCCGCCGGTCAAAGTCGGAATGAGGGCCCTAGTAATGTGTTTCATATGTCCTGAAGGTGAAATATGGCTAAATTTGTTTTTCACTGTTGCAAGGCCTGTCCCTCTCATAGATTAACATGGGGCTACCTTTAAATATGATTAAAGTGTAGATTCCCTTTGGGAGTGGATAGTCATGTGGAGTTTGGGGACTCTGAGCTCACAATTTAAAAATACGTCTTTTAGTAAAGTTGATTTTAAGATTGTGTGTTTGAAAATGCCACTTTTAGAAAGTGAGCATTTTCTTGCTTATACCATTTCTGTGACTCTGTCTGTTTGTGGATTCCCTGTCTGGGTCAGTTTGACAGTTGGGCTGGTTGCACCTCACACTATACAGTGACACAAAGGGAGCTGGGGTGTAGTCTGCATTTCCTGATGAGCCATCTGTGCTAGGAGGGAAACACCGGAAGAACGAGTCGGGAACTATGAGGACGCGGTGAAGGAGGAGGTAAGTTGGGCTGGGTCTGGGGCTGTTTTGGGGGGTGAAAGGGCTGGGGTGATTAGGGTTTAGGGGGGCAGGGTTTAGGTTTTAGGGGCGGGGTGGAGACTCAGGGTATTTTTAGTTTTTGGGGTGGGGTGGGGGCTGGGGGTGATTAGAGTTTAGGGGGGTCAGGGTTTAGAATTAAGGGGTGGGGTAGGGGCTGGGGTGGAAGCATGCTGGGTCATGCATGCTGATCGGTAATGGCTTTACCAGGAATGCGTTTACAACGGTAAATTCGTTGTAAATGCATTTGTGGTAAAGGCATTAGTGTTTAGAACGAGGTCGTTGTTCCAACCTCATTGTTGAGCCACGGTGGTTTAGGCACCCGTGGTTCCGACATATGACTGTGCTAGGAGGGAGGGGAGGAGTGGTCACTCACACCTGAAAGGGCTGTGCCTGCCCTCACACAATACAGTCTCCAACCCCCTGGTGAGTGTCTGGGGCCTGGCCTGGGCAAGGCAGGATTTCACATTCAAGAGAGACATTGCTTTGAAGTAGGCCTACTTCAAAGGAGAAATTGGGTATGAGAAGGGCGCCCAAAACCACAGACTTTAGAACACTTCTGTAAACCAAGAGGAACCTCTGCCTGGAGAAGAGCTGAAGAGCTGAGGAAGAAGAGCTGCCATGCCTGTGACTGTGCTTTGTGGAGCTATCCTGCAGTTGCTGCTTCTGCCAGAGTAAGAGGGCAAAGACTGGACTTTGTGTGCCTTCCATCTTCTGAAGATCTCCAAGGGCTCGATTTAGAGCTTGCCTCCTGTTGTTTGAAGTCTCAAGGACAACAAAGATTTCTCTCTGCCAGCACCTGGAGACTCTGTAGAGACTCCTACTCTGCCAAGTGGTGCCCATCCAGTTCCTGGGACCCAGAAAGGAGAAGCTGGCAGCCTTAGAGGAAGAAAATCCATGCACAGAACGCTGTGTGGGGAAAAGATCGACAAAACTCCGATCTGAGGCTGAAAAATCGACATGCCGCCGGCTTCGTGGCTAAAAATTGATGCTCGCCTGCAACCCGACTGAAGAATCGATACACTGAGCTGGAGAAACGACACGCAGCAACGCTGACAGAGGCTGGTGAGATTGCAACCCGTGCTGCGTGGTTTTCAGGTCATCGTGTGGCTGGATTTCCAAAGCAAACACTGCTGGGTGTGTAAAAACAACGCAAGGCCTGCCTGGACCTGAGAGTGCTGACCAGATCGACGCATCACTCTCCTGCAGAGAGAAGAAACAACATGCCCTGACCTGACAAAAGGAGAGCAATGCAAGGTCTTGCTTGTGAGTGAAATCGACGCATCGCAAGCCCTTTTCGATGCACGCTCGCCTGTGCTGGGTTATTTTTGACACACCCAAGGTACATTTTCACACTAACAGTGTTAGTGTTTTTTTTAAATTACATGAAGACTTTTTTTACATTTTTATTGGTAACTTGACTTGGGTATTGTGGATTTTTGTCGTTTTGGTCTTGTTTTGCTTAGATAAATGTTCTCTATTTTTCTAAACCGGTGTTGTGTTATTTTGTAGTGTTTCCATTAAGTTACTGAATGGGTTGGTACAAATACTTTACACGTAGCACTCTGAGGTTAAGCCTATTGCTCGTGCCAAGCTACCAAGGGGGTAAGCAGGGGTTAGCTGAGGGTCATTCTCTTTTACCCTGACTAGAGTGAGGGTCCTTGCTTGGACAGGGGGTAACCTGACTGCCAACCAAAGACCCCATTTCTAATAGTATAATTTAAAAAACATATCAAACATAAAATGAAAAAGTATGAATCACAAATATATATATGGTTTAATAAAATGTTCCATATTTTTAAAGACATAGAAAAATACAAATATGTGAAACAATGGTAAAAAAAATATATCTAATATGTTTTGTGTTTCAGAAAAAAGTGATAAATACCAATATGCTAAATAATGGTATAAACATATATAGAATTTAATGTGTATGAAAAGATAGCAAAAATATTGTTAAACAACACAAAGCTATTTTATATCATTAAAAAATATACACTTAGAAAGGTTTTTAAAAATGGAAAGCATACAATAATAACACATTAAATAATTCAAAAGAATATTCGTATTTGACAAATACCGGAAATGCTTGTCATTTAAGATAACAGATGTAAAAATAGTACAACAAAAATGCAACAAAAAAAATACAACCAGCTTACAGAAAATATACATTTTAAAAATTATGAATAATAAACATTATATTTTCATATAGTAGTTTTAGAAATGTAATCTTACACTACATCTATAAATTAGTCTAAAAAATAACATACCCCTACCTTTTTTGATCAATAACAAATAAAATTATATTTAAACTTTGAATAATAAACACATAATCAATTGTATAATTCTTGTGACTTTTATCTTGGGACATCCTCGGCGCAAAATTATTACTGCAAAATGGCATTACGCCCAAAAGTTGTGAACATATGGATGTAATCGCCCTCCAGGAAACCTGTCTCAACATGATCACCCGCTAGTGGGTTTTCTGTCCTATCAAATTAAGGCAGTCAAGTACAAACAACTCGCAGATCCACTGGGTGTTAGCAGTTTACTTTTCATTGCACCTAAAGGTAGCCACAGGGAAACTAAAATAAGTGGACTCGGACTTCCAACTTATAAAACTAAGTAACTGGCCTCACGAGATAGACCCCCGCTGTTGTTGGTTAATTTATATATTCAGTCCTCCTTGAAAGAAGTCTGCAATAGAAAAGTTATGAGCAACTATCACTAACTATCAGCAACTCCATCACAAATGGGACATAATACTGACTGGCGATTTCAACTCAAATGTAATCAATGCACAAGATGATGATGACATTCTTAATATGGATAATTTATGTTGGCATGTCCTGACCCAGGCAAATCTCAAACGTTAAGCGGCGTGACTGACAGGGGGAGCATCTAGTCAACTCACTGGATTGTTTAAGAATGCGGGTCCTAAATAGTAGATTCTCGGGTGACTCCCCACCAGGTTATGCATACTATAATAATAAATCCAGGTCCATCATCGATTATTTAACCTAGTCACTTTACCTTTGATCCCTCTGGTACAGCAATTTGCAATACAATGAAGTACATGTACTGATCACTCATGTCATATATTGTCTTTGGGATCCTTTCCACCAGTTCATATTCAAAGCAGGTGGACATTATGGAATCAACAAATCCGAAGCAACTGCGGTGGTCATCGGAAATAATAGTAGAAATAGCAGTGTCTGCCAAATTGATTATGATGGAAAGTCTTAATACCAATGTCCATGTGTTAGAAGCCCATGAACTCTTAGGAAAGAATTTGTTAGATTTTTATTCCAAGCCAATATCATATCGGTCTCCTGCTAACTCTGGTCCAACCGTCTCATTTTTACCCCTTAAAATTATGTAGATTACTTAAAAGGGATCAGAAGAGGTTGGCAAGATGTTTGAAGGCTTGCCGAGACAATTTTCTCCTTTGGGAACTTTTGAATAACTCAGAGAAACAATACAAGAAACAAGTTTGGAAGGAAAAAAATGAAGCAAAAGCTCTCTTCTGGTCAACGATAAAATACGATAAAAAACAATCAATCGCTGTAGGAAAGTACTATCTTGCCTGGCATGTTACCCCCATTTTTACTTGTGTGTCAGTTTGTTTTTGCCTGTGTCACTGGGATCCTGCTAGCCAGGACCCCAGTGCTCATAGTTTGTGGCCTATATGTGTTCCCTGCGTGGAGCATTGTATCACTGAGGCTCTGCTAACCAGAGCCTCAGTGTTTATGCTCTCTTTGCTTTTAAAATTGTCTCTGCAGGCTTGTGACCATTTTCACCAATTCTGATTGGCATACTGGAACACCCTTATAATTCCCTAGTATATGGTACCTAGGTACCCAGGCTATTGGGGTTTCAGGAGATCTCTATGGGCTGCAGCATTTCTTTTGCCACCCATAGGGAGCTCAGACAATTCTTACACAGGACTGCCACTGCAGCCTGAGTGAAACAACATCCATGTTAATTCACAGCCATTTTACACTGCACTTAAGTAACTTATAGGTCACCTATATGTCTAACCCTCACTTAGTGAAGGTTATGTGCAAAGTTACAAAGTGTAAGGGCACCCTGGTACTAGCCAATGTGCCCCCACATTGTTCAGGGCAATTTCCCCAGACTTTGTGAGTGCGGAGACACCATTACACGCGTGCACTACATATAAGTCAATACCTATATGTAGCTTCACTATGGGAACTCCGAATATGTCCATGTAACATTTCTAAGATAATGGAATTGTCCTCCCATGCCAAATCTGGTATTGGGGTGCCAATCCCATGCATCCCCAGGGCTCCAGTATGGACCCCGGGTACTGCCAAACTAGCTCTCTGGTGTTTTCACTGCAGCTACTGCTGCTGCTAACCCTCAGAAAGGCTTCTTCCCTCCTGGGGTCTGGGCAGCCCAGGAAGGCAGAACAAAGGATTTCCTCTGAGAGAGGGTGTTACACCTTCTCCATTTGGAAATAGGTGTTAAGGGCTGGGGAGGAGTAGCCTCCCCCAGCCTCTGGAAATGCTTGGAAGGGCACAGATGGTGCCCTCCTTGCATAAGCCAGTCTACACCGGTTCAGGGAGCCCCTTCCCCAGCTCTGGCACAAAACTGGACAAAGGAAAGGGGAGTGACCACTGCCCTGTCCATCACATCCCCAGGGGTGGTGCCCAGAGCTCCTCCAGTGTGTCCTAGACCTCTGCCATCTTGAATGCAGAGGTGTGAGAGCACAATGGAGGCCTCTGAGTGGCCAGTGCCAGCAGATGACATTAGAGACCCCTCCTGATAGGTGCTTATGTGGTTAGGTGGCCAATCCTCCTCTGAGGGCTATTTAGGGTCTCTCCTGTGGGTTTCTCTTCAGATAATGAATGCAAGAGCTCACCAGAATTCCTCTACATCTCTCTCTTCACCAAGGATCGACTGCTGACTGGTCCAGGACGCCTGCAAAACTGCGACAAAGTAGCTAGAAGACTACCAGCAACATTGTAGCGCATAATCCTGCCGGCTTTCTCTACTGTTTCCTGATGATGCATGCTCTGAGGGCTGTCTGCCTTCACCCTGCACTGGAAGGGGTCAAGGGAATCTTCCCCCTGCTAACGCAGGCACCAAACTTCTGCATCACCGGTCCTCTGGGTCCCCTCTCTTCTTGACAAGCGTGTTCCCTGGAACACAGGAGCTGGATCCAAGTGACCCGACAGTCTAGTGGTCCTTCTGTCCGAATTTGGTGGAGGTAAATCCTTGCCTCCCCACGCCAGACAGTAATCCTGTGTACTGCGTGATCTGCAGCTGCTCGGGCATCTGTGCACTTTTGCAAGGAATACTTCATGCACAGAACAGCCCAGGTCCCCAGCACTCTGTCTTGCATTGCTCAACTCATTGAGTTGACCACCGACTTCGTGGGACCCTCTTTTGTTGTGTTGAGACAACTGCCATGCTCAGATTTCCTGAATGCCTGTTCAAGTTCTTCTGCGGGCGCTGCCTGATTTTTCATGGGCTTTCTGTGTTGCTGACCACCCCCTCTGTCTCCTTCTCCAAGGGGAGACCTCCTGGTCCTTCCTGGGCCCGGGCAGCACACATTTTCTTCAACCGCAACTCATGCAGCTAGCAAGGCTTGTTTGCGGTATTTCTGCGTAGAAATAACTCTGCATCCTCCAGCACGCCGTGGGACATCTTCTGTGCAAAGGAGAAGTTCCTGGCACCTTCCATTGTTGCCGAATCTTTGGCTTCTTCCACCCAAAGGCAGCCCTTTTGCACATTCATCCGGGGTTTAATGCACTTGCGTGACTCTTGGACTTGGTCCCCTTCCTTTACAGGTCCTCAGGTCCAGGAATCCGTCTTCAGTGCTTTGCAGTCTTTTGTTGCCTTTGCAGAATCCCCTGTCACGATTTTAGTGTGTTTCTGGGGTAGTAGGGTAACTTTACTCCTACTTCTCAGGGTCTCGGGTGGGGTATCTTGGACACCCTTAGTGTTTTCTTAAAGTCCCAGCGACCCTCTACACACCACTCTAGGCCTGGGGTCCATATGTGGTTTGCATTCTACTTTTGGAGTACATGGCTTGTGTTGCCCCTAGGCCTGTTGTATCCTATTGTAATCTACAGTGTTTGCACTACTTTCCTAACTATTTACTTATCTGATTTTGGTTTGTGTGTATATTTTGTGTATTTTAGTTACCTTCTAAGGGAGTATATCCTTTGAGATATTTTCGGCACATTGTCACTAAAATAAAGTACCTTTATTTTTAGTAACACTGAGTATTGTGATTCTTATGATATAGTGCTATATGATATAAGTGGTATAGTAGGAGCTTTGCATGTCTCCTAGTTCAGCCTAAGCTGCTCTGCTATAGCTACCTCTATCAGCCTAAGCTGCTAGAACACTACTAATCTACTAATAAGGGATAACTGGACCTGGCACAAGGTGTAAGTACCATCAGGTACCCACTACAAGCCAGGCCAGCCTTCTACAATCACTGAATGTTAGAGGAGATCCCATTAATAATTCAAACATCTTGGAGAATGACTGGATGAACCATCTTATTGAAGCTTTCTCAAAAAGCTTCCAAACCAGTAAAATCAATATTCCAGTAATATCACTCCCTGTAGCCCTGGCAAAAAGTACTCAAGGTCTAGTTGCAGGTGAGGATTGCTGGAGATGGTAGTCCAACTCCTGCTGTTATTCATAAAGTTCTTAGCAAGGCCCGCCCTGATGGGGCTCGTAGCCCAAATGACTTACCACAAGTCATTTGAAAAGAGGAGGCAGTCTTTTGGTATGAGGTGTAAAGTTCTTTATATCAGGAAATCAGGCTGTGTGGTGTTGTTTCTGAGAGCTGGCGTGGTTCCATAATTAATCCAATACACAAGAGTGGGGAGACTGCCAATCTGGCAAGTTTTAGTCTAATTGCCCTCCTTGATTCAGAGACAAAATATTATGCCTTGTTGCTTCTTGTAGATTTCACAGCTTGGTCCGAGAGAAATAATATTATCCTCCTGAATCAAAACGGCCTTTGAAATGTAGTGGAGACCACAACGAATTTATTAGTGACCGCCTTTCTCGCATAGCAAAATAGATGAAAACATAAGAAGCTATACCTTGCTTTCATCTATTTCAAGGCCGCCTTTGTCTGAGTTAACAGACAACTTCTTTGGAGCAATTTGAAGCTTTGGGGCCTGCCAGACCTACTGCTGAATGCAATAATTGTGTTATATTCAGATACGTGGATGCGAATCAAAATTGGAGATGATATGAGACTTTAGAGGAAAATGCCTACATTCTCTGAAATAAGGTTGTGTGCTGGCCCCACATTTACTTAATCTGTTTATGAAGGACATTTCCTCATCTTTGGATGTTGCATAGTTGCACCCTTCTTCTTCGGGAGCACTGCGCCTCACTCATCTATTATGTGCAGATGATCTTGCTTTGTTTAGTCATACAAAGGTGGGTTTGCAAAGATCTTTAACTATATTGGCTAACTTCGTTAACTTCAACCAACAAGAAACAAATGTGGCAAAATCTAAAATAATGCTAATTGGTCCCTGGCGGATGTCATCTATCAGAATGACCTTGAACAACATTTTGCTGGGATCAGTGTCACATTATTAATATCTGGGAATATACTTAGATGCCCGGAGTACTTTCTTTCAGCACAAACAGTATGTAGGGAAAAAAGTTGCACCTCTAAATTATGCTTTCTCCCTCTTGGCAAAATAGTTAGATGGTCCTTCGTTTCATCCACTGTTAACAGAGTTTTCCTCTAAGATGCTCCCTACAATTACCTATGCCAGAGTGGCGAAGTGCAGCTTGGAAGCAACATTTATAGATAAAATCCAAATCAATGTTTTCAGATGAGTATTTAATTTATCACGATCTGCTTCCCCCGAGCAACTCCTTTTGGAATTTGGACTAACTTTGGACTAACTCGACAAGATCTAGCTGCAAAAGCTGTCGCAATTAAGACATGGTATAAAATCAGTCGCTCACATGATATATTAAATAGTGCACTCTGGTTAGATTTTAAGCATGGTCAACAGTCAGCCTATAATAAATATTATTAGAACATTGGAATGCTGGTGGCTCCATTGAAAACAATGGAGTGCTGCGGGCTTTTACAGGCAAAGCCCGCATCGCCAACATTCCAATGTTCGCTTTGTTCACAGCAACAGCTGTGAACAAAGCCTCACGGAGCCCGAGGGGATATTAATCCCCTCGGGCTCCATGAACATTTTTTTTTTAATAGAACATTCTGCCCTGTGTGGCAGAATGTTCTAATAGCCTTAGAACCCGCCATAGCGGGCTCTACCCTATTAAAGTCCCTCTCCCTTGTTAAATGCCCTGGCTTTCGGCTCGGGCATTTAACGCGGGGAGCGGGCCTTTAATAGCCGGAAGAGCCCGCTACGGCGGGTTCTAAGGCTATAATGGTCCTCCGTTAATCAATTGCATTTGCAAGAACTTTGGGAAGCGGCCCCTTTGTACGACTTACTCGAAAGGGGACCCAATAGGGCCATCAAACTCTTGTTGTTCATTGAAGATAAAACTAAGTTTAGAGCCTGCTGCATGAATTGACGGGCATAAGGTATTATACTAAATTGGCTCCAGCTGCTTATCTTTCCATCCCAAACTTGCCACGAATGAAATGTTGTTTAATGACGCTGTGCCTGTGTAATTTACCAAGAATAGCTAATATACCAGCGTGGAGGAATTCAAGTTCGGTGCTATGTAGACAATGCAATCAGCACAAGGAAGATCTTATTTATGAAAACTGTGTCTGTTCCTATCTGCTTGGGCATCAGCAGAGGTTCTTTAAAAGAAGTTTTAATGACATAGGCATTCCGACTTGCAGAACAGCCATAATGGCATGGCTTAATAAACATGAAACTTTTAGCATTGTAAAACTATTATTTATGGCCTTATTAATCAATTTAAACCGTAGTGATATCCTTGTTACAGGCTGTTCAAGCATTCCTCGGTTAGAAGGAACTGTTAGGAAAATAATTGCATAATACAAATTTAGTTTGTTAAAAATTATTTTAACAAACTTGATGTTACAGATTCTGATTGCACTAGCACTTTCGTATTTCAGTCAAGTCGTGTTTACCAAATATTTTTGCTGCTGGCGGCTAACTGTTAGGTTGCTAGCTTTTGGCATAAGCATTACTGTAAATAATTTGTCTAGCATTAATCTTTGGAATTATTCAAAGTAACTTTGAGATTATTGTTAGTAATTGCATAAGATTTTTAGGTTACTTATTTAACTCGAATTTTAAGGGTCATTTTAAACAAAATTGACATTACTAATTGTGTTGTTCTATAAGTATCTCAGGTAGCAGTGTTAATTGCGCAAATCAATGATATGGCTTAAAATTTTAAACCGCTTTTATGACTGTGACATTAAGGCCCGTTTTTATACTTTTTGACGCTAAACTGCGCTAACATAGTTTAGCGTCAAAAAATTTAGCGCCGTCTAACGCCATTCCGAAGCGCCATGCGGGCGCCGTATTTATGGAATGGCGTTAGCCGGCGCAAGCAGACCGGCGCTGCCTGGTGTGCGTGGAAAAAAAACACGTAGACCAGGCAGCGCCGGCGTAGGGGGAAAATGGCGCTAGGGCGTCTTAAAATGGCGCAAGTCGGGTTGACGCTAAAAAATCGTCTTAACCCGATTAGCGCCATTTTTTCGACGCCCAGACGCCATTTAAATGACTCCTGTCTTAGTAAAGACAGGAGTCATGCCCCCTTGCCCAATGGCCATGCCCAGGGGACTAAAGTCCCCTGGGCATGGTCATTGGGCATAGTGGCATGTAGGGGGGCACAAATAAGGCCCCCCTATGCCACCCCAAAAAAATTGAAAAATAACAAAAATTATACTTACGTGAACTTACCTGAATGTCCCTGGGGTGGGTCCCTCCATCCTTGGGTGTCCTCCTGGGGTGGGCAGGGGTGGCAGGGGGGTCCCTGGGGGCAGGGGAGGGCACCTGTGGGCTCATTTTGAGCCCACAGGCCCCTTAACGCCTACCCTGACCCAGGCGTTAAAATGTGGCGCAAATGCGGGTTTTTTTGACCCGCCACCTCCTGGGCGTGATTTTTGCCCGGGAGTATAAATACGACGCATTTGCGTCGCCGTCATTTTTTTAGATGGGAACGCCTTCCTTGCATCTCATTAACGCAAGGAAGGCGTTCACGCTAAAAAATTACGCTCTTTGCCAATACTTTGGCGCTAGACGCGTCTAACGCCAAAGTATAAATATGGCGTTAGTTTTGCGCCGAATTTGCGTCGAAAAAAACGACGCAAATTCGGCGCAAACGGAGTATAAATACGGGCCTAATTCCGTTGGTACCATAACCGCTTTAGGGTTGACTTAAACTTTGTTTTAATTAATTTGGTGTTATTGTTACTGTCTGCACCAGCACTTCAGACCATCTTTGCTCAGAGGTTACTATTGCTGTTGGGCACACAAGTGCTCACAGCAAGTTGTATCTGTTAGGTAATGATGATTAGGTTTCAGTAATTGATTAGGAGGGAATTTCCAGCATCAAGATCATGGGTATTACTCAGGAATCTTGCATTATAAGACCTCTAAATGTACTCGTGCACCTGACATTATTGCTGTAGTTGACCAAGATACTTTCCTTGGATGTTATCAGTGGAAAGATTAAGCTGAGCTTGAAATGGATTGAAATTGACTGTCTTGGTGTGTTTAATAAGATAATCTAATTGCTCGTGCTTAAAAAGGCAATCAGTCGTGCGTAGCTTGTGCTAAAGATTTGGAGAGATGTACGTTTGTTATTCACCTCCTTTTAGACTTACGGATGTATATTCGGGGACTTATAATGCTTATCTTTTTTTTAATTTTGAAATCTCTTTTATTAGTTTCAAAATATATCAACTGTAGCAACTACGGAAACGGGTATGATATGCATTACAATAGAATAGCATTGTCCAAAGATATTTATACATGACGTATGACATTATTAAAAACAACAAGTGATGGACGGAATGCTGAACATTGTCAGACACTCACCCCCAGTCAAAGATCTGGGTTTAAGCCATCGTTGTTTTGCTCACCATGCCACCCCAGTTTGGACCCAGCCATATGCAAATCAGTCTTGACCCTGTTCCTCATGGGAACAGTCCAGCCCGAACTGCCAAGCCAGGTCCTCACTGGACCGGAAACAAGCATCCTGGGACCGGTTTCAGGGTTTCACCCCTCATCTGCCAGGCTAGCTTGAACCCAGTGGCATGGGAAGCACGGGACCCACGTCTGGGTATACCCTTCCCACTTAGGGCGACAAAGCAAAAACAACAAGTGATTTGCTTTGAGTTCTGTGAGTAGCGCGTCCCATGTGTCTTAGCCTGTGCTCAGCTGGCCCCTTTCGCAGAGGGATCGGAGTGTGTGTAATTCTGTGTGTGCCCATTTTAGTGTCAGGTGGCGCCAGCTAGAGGCCTCCAGCATGGATGCTTTCCACCCGTATTTATACTTTTTGACGCAAAACTGCGCTAACGCAGTTTTGCGTAAAAAAAAATAGCGCCGGCTAACGCCATTCTGAAGCGCCATGCGGGCGCCGTATTTATTGAATGGCGTTAGCCGGCGTTAGCCGACCGGCGCTGCCTGGTGTGCGTAAAAAAAAACGACGTACACCAGGCAGCGCCGGCGTAGGGGAAAATGGCGTTTGGGCGTCCAAAAATGGGGCAAGTCAGGCTGAGGCAAAAAAATCGCCTTAACCCGATTTGCGACATTTTTTTACGACGCCCAACCCCCATTAACATGACTCCTGTCTTAGCAAAGACAGGAGTCATGCCCCCTTGCCCAATGGCCATGCCCAGGGGACTTATGTCCCCTGGGCATGGTCATTCGGCATAGTGGCATGTAGGGGGGCACAATTCAGGCCCCCCTATGCCACATAAAAAAATATATATATACTTACCTGAACTTACCTTAATGTCCCTGGGGTGGGTCCCTCCATCCTTGGGTGTCCTCCTGGGGTGGGCAAGGGTGGCAGGGGGTGTCCCTGGGGGCAGGGGAGGGCACCTCTGGGCTCATTCTGAGCCCACAGGTCCCTTAACGCCTGCCCTGACCCAGGTGCCAAAATCCGGCGCTAATGCAGGTTTTTTAGACCCGCCCACTCCCGGGTGTAATTTTTGCCCGGGAGTATAAATACGACGCATATGCATCGGAGTCATTTTTTAAGACGGGAACGCCTACCTTGCATATCATTAACGCAAGGAAGGTGTTCACGAAAAAAATGACGCTAACTCCATGAACTTTGGCGCTAGACGCGTCTAACGCCAAAGTATAAATATGGAGTTAGTTTTGCGTCGAATTTGCGTCGAAAAAAACCGACGCAAATTCGGCGCAAACGGAGTATAAATATGCCCCTCGGTGTCTCATGGCTGGTGTGGCCATGCTGCTTACATTCCATGATAAGACATTATAGCGCTGTGTATTTGCAGTGTGGGTACCCATAATTTAAGAGGGTTTTGGCAGTATGTTACTTGGTATATTCACACCAATGAGACTACGGTGGTCATTATGACATTGGCAGTGACTGTTAAAGTGGCTGTAATACCGCCAACAGGCTGGCTCTAATTATTGCCAAATTATGACCATGGTGGTGATAACTCCCATAGACAGCCAATATACCACACCAACCGCCAGGGCGTTAACACAACTAACCACAGCGGTAACCATCAACAGCCAGGCTGAAGACAAGGTACCGCCCACCCTATTAAGACATAGCAAACCACCGCGATTTACGGGACGGTACCAACGCCTTCAAAAGCCTGGCAGAAACAGAACTCAGAAGACGAAAGACTCACCAACATGGACCCCGAGAAGATCAATGCCACCATGGAACCAGGTCTTCAAGTCTTCCTGAAGTTCTTCTATGCCATGCTCCACCTGGAACACCAACGCCGACGAAGACGGTGAGTACAGCCGCCTAGCACACAAGGGAGGGAGGGAGGAAAAGGAGAGTGACACACACACACACACATGCACAACACACACCTTTCACACACACACCATCCACACAACCAGCTGCAGAGGAAAACTGGAATCACAGGACACATGTCATAATAATGCAAGGACTACATTTATCCAGAACTGATAGTGTAATTTGATGCTAACATCCACCAAATTGTCCATATGACAAGAAGTACATGAGTCCCTGTTCCAAAAGGGCCAATGGCCAGTCCAAAGTACAAAAGGCCCACACGGCCACAGGGCACAGTCCAAGCCCCAACCTGTTCCCTAACGTAATCCGCGCTACACTGTGCAGGGGCACCTCAGCTGAAGGGGGCTCCATGGCAATTTCAATTTGCTGGGGAGTGCAAGGTCACAGTCCCTGAGTTGGGGAACTTAACCACTGCTTCTGGAGCCGGCTCCATGCCCATTTCAATTTGCTGGGGAGTGCAAGGTCACAGTCCCTGAGGTGGGGAACTTTCCCACTGGTTCTGAAGGGGGCTCCATGCCCATTTAAATTTGCTGGGAAGTGCAAGGTCACAGTCCCTGAGTTGGGGAACTTGCCCACTGGTTCTGGAGGGAGCTCCATGCCTATTTCAATTTGCGGGGGAGTACAAGGTCACAGTCCCTGAGGTGGGGAACTTTCCCACTAGTTGTGGAGGGGGGTCCTTGCCCATTTCACTTTGCTGGGGAGTGCAAGGTCACAGTGGGCTCCTTGCCCATTTCACTTTCCTGGGGAGTTCAAGGTCACAGTCTCTGAGGTAGGGAATGTGTCCACTGGTTCTGAAGGGGGCTCCTTGTGCAACAGTCCCTGAAGGGTGGCCTACATGCCCTCTGCTGGAGATGAGGGCTGCTGTGTCCGAGGTTCTGGAGGTGAGGGCTGCTGTGTCACAGCTGTAGGTGAAGGCTGCTGTGTCCAAACTGGAGATGAAGGCTGCTGTGTCCCAACTGGAGGTGAGGGCTCCTTGTCCACTGCTGTTGGAGGGGAGACCTGCCACCCTCGGCTGGAGGTGAGGGCTCCTTGCCCACTGCTATATGAGGGGAAACCCTGCCAGCCTCTGCTGGAGGTGAGGGCTCCTTGCCCAATGCTGTTGAATGGGGCCTCTTGCCTCTCATAGTTGGTGAAGTGGGAGCCTTCCCTTTCGTGGGTGGTTTAGTGGAATTCTTCTCTCTCTTGGGTGGTGGTGTGAGATGCTTCCCTCCCTTGGGTGGTGGAGTGGGATCCTTCCCTCTCTTGGGTGGTGGAGTAGGTTCCTTCCCTCTCTTGGGTGGTGGAGTGGGTTCCTTCCCCCTCTTGGGTGGTGGAGTGGGATCCTTCCCTCTCTTCGGTGGTGGAGTGGAATCCTTCCCCCTCTTGCCTCCACGACTAGGAGATGCCTCCACTGTCCCTTGGACTGTTTGGCTGAGGTGCTGGGCTGGGTCGTTGTGACCCTGCTCTCATGTGCAGGACGGGGTGGAGCGGGAGGGAAGTTGGGAAAGGAAAAGCTTCTTAGGGACGGTGTGGCAGGATGAGGGAGGAGGGATTGGAGTGAAGGTTGAGGTTGAGGGAGTGGTTGTTGGAGGTGTATATCTGCTGGACTTGGGTGCAGGAGCATGGGCAGTGTGCTGATGTGAGGTGTATAGCTGTTGGGTGTCTGAGTGTGTCTGTTTGTTTCTCTTAGGAAGGGGCACACAGGGTGGGAGAGGACACAGGGGATGCCTGGATGGATGTTGTGGAGGTGTCTGCAAGTGAGGTGTGTGTGCTGCTTGGAATGATGATGGTGGTGGTGGCTGTTGATGCAGTGCATGCAGGTGTGAGTGCGGATGTGACAGTGAGGGAGGAGGAGGAGGGGGAGACTGTGGAGGCAGTGGATGTTGTGTGTGCAACTGTATGTTGTTTGTGTGAGTGCTTGTGGCCTGAAGTGTGCTGCCTTGGTTTGTCTGTGCCACTCTTGTGTGATGATTTGTGTGCATATTTATCTGTATGTGTGCATGAGATGGGTTGGGGTTGAGGAGATTGGGACTGGGAAGTGGTAGTTGGAGGGGGACAGTAGGAACAGGGACAATGGCTGCCATGAGAGAGGAGGCCAGAGATTCTGGATCAATCTCTGTTGGGCCGCCAATACACTGTGAATGCCCTCCAGGAATGCATTGCATTACTGCATCTGTGATGCCAGCCCCTGGATGGCATTCACAATGGGTGAATGCTCTACAGAGATGGATCTCAGGAAGTCAATAGCCTTCTCACTGAGGACAGCAGGGCTCACTGGGACAGGGCCTGAGGTGCGGGGGCTAAGGAGATGCCCACCCTCCTGGGTGATCAGGCACAGGAAACTTGGTGAGGGGCTACTGGGAGGGTGGTGCTGGTACAGGGTGGCGGCTGTACCTGTAGCTGAGGTGGTCCCAGAGGTGTCCGCCACCACCAGGAAGCTTCCATCAGAGGAGGTATCTGAGTCAATGTTATCACCTCCTGTCTCAGCCGTGGTGCTCCCCTCTCCCTCCGTCCCACTGGTCCCCTCGGCGTCAGTGGACTCTGCCTCCTGAGTCCTGTGGGATGCAGCTCCCTCTGTCCCCAGTTCCCCTGCTCCTTCGCCAGATGATGCTAATGCACACATGGACAGGATGACAGAAGAAAAAAAGGGGGGAGAGAAAGGGAGCACTGGGTTAATTGCAGCACCAACACCACAGATGGCATACACATTACCATCACACACAGGGATTAGGATTGAGCACCATGCATCGACTGGACATTACATTGGCTAGGTACCACAGCAAGATGTGAGCCAGCCCACGCCCAACTGCACCCCTCCCGGGAGTCACTAAGCCCTGTATGACATGGAATGCCACCTAGCTAGGTTACCAGATTTAGCACTACAACCAATATCCTTGAGCTGGATCACGCTGCGATCTCTGAGCTGGCATTAAGGGGCACCCACAAACTGACACCCACCACCAGGTTCCCATGCCACCTACCAATCATAGTTGTAATGCACACTGTACTCACCCCCTTGTGGCTGCTGTCATGCCCTGAAGTGCCCATTCAGCTCTGGGTAGGCCACCGCCAGTATGTGGGCCATCAGGGTAGTCAGGTTCTGATGGGCACCTGCCCTTATTTTGAGGCCATCCCCAGCTGGGCCTCTGTGGTCTTCGGACCCAGCGTCTCCTGTCCTCCCACCTCTTCCTACAGTGGGTGCTCTGCCTGCTGTAGACCCCCTTCCCATATGAGAGGTTAAATTTGGATAATTTAGGTACCGTCCTTAGAGGTCATCCGCCGTTTGGGGGTTGATGTCTGGGCCTTTAATCTTCTGTTTTAGCGTTGATCGGGAGCTTCCTGTGTCTGAATCTGGATATAACTGTGGACAATCTTGCAGTGGTGTGAAAGTGTTTTCAGTGTGAAAAGCTGTATCACGCCACTGCTTGCAAATTAGTAGGTTTAGCTTGAGATCTTTTCCCGGGTCGCCGATGTATGGTAGGTGTCAACTATTCCCCTTGTTCCTCTCCCCCCGTTGAGGATTGGGGGGTGCCTTTGGCATGCATCCATGTCCAGGCATCCGCAGACATGGGGAAGATGTGGGTATCATCAACATTCACTCGAAGTTTGGCAGGTAACATCAGAGCGTATTTGATGTTATGTTCGCGGAGACATTGTTTGATTTTCACATAGGAATTTTTTTGACGTTGCACCTCCGCCATAAAATCGGGTAAGTCATGATTGGAGCCCCCTCGTAATATTCAGGGCCTCAGTTGTGGAAGCATTGCACTATCATGTTCCTGTCTCTATAGTTGAGAAAACATGCTATAAGCAGGCAGGGAGGCGCCCCTGGGACTGGCGGCCTTCTGGGATCCTATGGGCCCGCTCTATAGACAAGAATTTTGGTACTGTCCCTTTCAGTACTGTGTTCGTGAGCTAATATTGTAAGAAAAGTTCTGCACTCTGACCTTCCCCCTCCTCTGGAAATCCCATGAATCGCACATAATTATGGCAAGATTGCCCTTCAGCATCCTTTGCTCTCCGGTGTAGGGTTTTCACTTTCGAGTTTAGACGCTTCACATAGTCTTGCAGTTCCTGAACAGTGGGGGGTCAATGGAGTTTATGGTCGACTCCACCTCCGTTACCCTATCTGATAATTTGCGGTGGTTGGCTCTGAGTAAATTAACATCTTGGGAGACAGAGTCTATTCTATTCTCTAGGGACAGTTGGTGTCCAGTACAGCTTGTAGTATTTTCTCGAATTGTCCCGAGTGCGATTCTAGGGTGACCTCCAGATGTTGTAGAGTCAGTGGGGCCATGGTCGCTGATGACTGCGTGGAGAGTCCCTCCTGATCACACTGTGACAATGGTCTGGTGGCCTTAGTTTTCCCCATCATTCCTTCATTTCAACTCCCACTCAGGGTATGGGCACAGCAAGTCCCCACAGGTTAGCACTCAGAAGCAGTGGCGCTCCCTATATGATATCCTTTGCCTCTCAGATAATTGCATCAGGCAGTGCAACCTCTGTGATCCCCACCTACAGACTGATCCTTGTCCGCCAACTAATCGCCTTTGGGCATGGAAGAAAGGCTGTGGCGTTGCAAGGCATATACCTCTAATGTACGGTGCAGCACTTATAGGGTGTGACTCTCAGTTGATCACCACTTAGAAATGGGGGAGGCATCATGCACTGTCTCGGGTTAATGTGGTGTAAGAGGTGGCATCCCCTCTGACAGCTCAGCCTGTCCAAGTTTAGTAGCGCTGGGGTGGAACTGCTCCCTCGTGGTCATCGTAAGACTCCTCCAAACCCTCTTAGATGTGAGTGGGGGCCATTATTATCGATCTGATCTCCATGCGCTCCCAGCCTCACCAAATGGCCTTTTTACCCCCAGTGCCGGTCCATGCATTGGGTTTCCATGTGCAATCGCAGCACATGATGGCTGCCAAAATACCCCGCTGGGGTAGGATGGCCCCGGCCGGTAAAATATCTCCGATGAGGTTGCTGGCCTGATCCATTGCGCAGCCCCTCTGCAGGCGGTATCACAGCCCGATCAGTCGCTCGCCACCAGCCCAGGCCCAGGTCTAGAACTGGCCGTCAGTTAAAGCGGCCCCAGTGCCGCAGATGGACGTCCCACGGTTCCAGACCACTTCTGATTGTCTTCCACTGCTGTATGGATGTTTGTGGCTGTCAGATGGACGATGTCTGGTAGAATTTTTCTCGGGCCGGAGGGGGAGCTGTTCTTTAAGTGCCCGACTCGGAAGCCATTTTAGCCATGCCTCCCGTAATGCGTTTCTTATAAATCTTAGCTAAATGTATTTATGGAATGCAAATGCTGGTATTATTGTGATGGTTTTAATTAACTGAAACAATAAATTAAGTTGAAACTTATATTTAAATATTAACAAATATAACATAAAAATTTATAAATAAGCAACAATTAATATGTATTAATAAATACTGAATGTATTTATTATTTATTGTGTACAAAAGTAAAAAAATTATAAATTGTATACAAATATATAAAATATAAAAAGTCAATTTCAAATAAAATAATTGATCCCATACTATAATATATAATTTACTTTAAAAGAAAACCTGATATATATTTTTTTTAAATATAATACATGTAAACAAAATCTGAATAGTAAAAAATTATGATCTCAAAGAATAACAAATATTAAATGCAAAATGATATATTTAATTTAAAAATGTGCAAATTTTAACTGATACACCACATTTTATATAAAGGTTAACACAAACATAATTTTAAAGTCTTTTCACCCTTTTCCCCTATATAAACCCAACACAATGCCCCAATAACATATAAATAAAACGTATTCAAATACAAAACTCCTCTAATTCATTCTTAAAAATTGAATTTTAATATTTACAAATTACAATATATCAACTAGACTAAACATGCAAAACAAATTAAATTCTTCAAAAAAATAAGCATAAAAAAGATATTATACACAACTATAATTTAAAAAATATTTTTATGACAAAAGTAAAAACAACGCTTAAAACTGTATTCTTCCCTTTGATGTTTCGGTCCATGATATTCTTCACACAATATTTTTGTTTCACACTTTTTTTTATTTGATATTTTGTCCAAGATACAAGATGGATGGAATTTACAGCTGCGTCAAATGTAATGATAAAGTGCTACAGTCTAAAACTTCCATCGTGGTTGGAGGGAGATGGGATTGTATTGACCTTGATCAGCAATGGGAGTGAGTAAGATGTTTTTTAAAGGTTGTTACAATGAGCCTTTATATTATATTTTTCCATGACAGATTTGTTTAGGGTTGTACAGATGTCAAGTGAATGTTGTATGGTTGTTAAGTTGCAAGTGTGTTTGAAGAAACTTTAAGTACCATGGAATAAAAGTGGAAGACATGTTGCCTGGGGTTCTCTAAAGTAACTTAGGTCTTGGCTGACACTAAGTCATAAATTGATGTATTCACTGCTTTTCATTACGATTAGAGCTGAGTGTTTGCCAAGCGCTTCCAGATGCTAGCAGAACTACAACAGTTTTGTAAGGTCCAGGTAGAACCAGTTGTGATTCAAATGTTGGTTTAAGGAGTGCACAGAGAGGTAACCTTATCCACTGCCCTGGTGATAAAACTAAAACCTCATTTTGCATGGTGAATAAAGGTCAGGGAAAATGGAGTAAAGACGTGATGTATAAATTCAAATATAAGCATTTCAATTGAGATGTGCAATATGGAAGTTGCTGGCCCTCAATTTGGAATGGGGGAAAGGGTATGCCTAATGGAACATGCTCCAAACAATTACCTTGGATGTGACTAGGCAATCGTAAGCAATGAACACTGATGCTGTTTTTAAAATGAGGCCCAATTTGTGTTTAAAAGATGCATCCAACTATAAGATTTGTTCAGCAATTAAAATCAAGGTGGCCACAAGCTCAGTTATAGAGGCGAGTAATTGGTTCAATCAAAACAGATAAAAATGTATACCAAAAACTGGTCCATTATGTTGCATTTATCAAATGAATCCACCAATAATATTTTCACCAAAATGAATCCACCAATAATCTTTTCACCACCCTGTTTTGTGAAACATGTTTTTCTAATGACAGCCCTAATCACAGTCATTTTAAACATTTCCCCCTGCAGTTCATTGATTCATGCTGGACCACATTAATTTCAATTTCCAAGAGACGGTGTCCTCTGAAAGCTCCATTAGATCCCTTTGAAGGCTAGACCACAGTGTATGGTGCTGTAATTGGTTAGCATAACTGTCCACTAACAAATATCAAAGTACATGGCTAAGAAAAAATATTTGCAAAATGGGTTTAGAATATCCACGAGCAAAAGCTGCTTCTTTATAATGAAAGCATAGAGATTTATAGTAAAAGGACGAATGCAGATGATTTCTCTGGCATTATTTTCACGGCATGGCATTCTCACCCTCCTGACTTTAAAATTCCACCTTCTTTTCTTGAGTTTAGAAAGAAGCTTGAGGTACTGTCTTTTCAAATCTATCTCTCTTACATTTTCTCGCTCCCTTTTGTATGCTGTAGTTACTTGTTCATTGTACAAATTGATTTAAAAAACTGGAAGGAAAGTTTCCTTTGAAATTAGATCATGTTAATATCATTGCATCTATTGATGATTGAACAACTTCAAATTAATTCAATAAACAATTAGGAGTCTTGAGGCTTATATTGTTGTATTTTTTCAGAGAAAACTACAGTACACATTTCTTAGGAGGTAGGTCCCTGGTTATCAGGGAAGCTAGTCTGTCACCAACCTTTTTCATTCGCTTTAGCGACCTCATGTATTTTGAACTTTGTAGCTACGCCTGAGAGTCCATAATCTCATGGATCTTCCAGCACTGCAGATATGGCAAGTCATAAGGACACCTTTTGCATGATTGTGAAAACCATCAGTTGGTTTGCTCTTCCTGTGATCCTATAATCAAATGATCTAGAACAAAGTAAATTATTGTTTATTTTCAATTATTGGGAATGTTCACAACTATTATGTGCATGTACTAAGGACATTAGAGTAAATATGAAGCACTGATTGCTAACTCCTTCAACACAGCTATGATTAGAGTTATGCTTATCTCATAGTGAACTGTGTGGTTTTAAGGGTGATTGAAAGATTTAAGGAGTTTTACCACATTACTGAGTTTTCAAAACGACTTACAAAATTATCAGATCCAGAAAGCAAAATTTGACTGTATCGTCAAAAAAAGTATTAATAGGGAAATGTAGATTTAATTTTACTAATTCTGCATCTATGTGCATTGACAATATGAATATTCTGATTTCTTCAGATACATAATTAAGGGCCTCATCATGAGTCTGTTCCAGACTCTCTGTGGCGGTCAGAGATCCCGGCAGTCTGGCAGTGCGATTGCCATAATCCACCAGGGGAGCGCTGCATGCAGTGCTGCCATGGGGATTAGGACCTCTTTCTCTACTAGCGATTTCATGGCAGTAGCACTGCCATGAAAAGGCTACCAGAGAAAGTGTGCAGGGGGCCCCAGTCAGCCCCTGCACTTCCCATACCCTTGGCATGGGCAGTGCAGGGGTCCCCCTGGCCAGCACCCTCGCAATGTTGACGTTCTGCTTTGCAGGTAGTAAATATTCTGAGGGTGCTGCTGCACCCTGCATCCTACAGCATTGCCACCGGCTCGATTACAAGCCAGAGACAATGCTGTAGGGTGTTTCCTGCTAGGCCAGCAGGCAGAAACTCAGGTTTCCGCCCGTTGACCTAGCGGTAAACTCTTAATGGGCCCGGCTGGGAGGTAGCCACTATGGCAACAACTTCCCAATTCGGTGGTCGGCCTAAACCGTCCACCAAACTCATAATAAGGCCCTAAGTGTAGTTTAACTATTTTTAACTATACATCTATGGCCCATATTTATACCTTTTTAGCACCACATTTGCGCCAGTTTTTGACGCAAAAACGGTGCAAACTTACAAAATACAATTGTATTTTGCAAGTTTGTGCCGCTTGTGCACCAAAAAATGGTGCAACTGCAGTGCTAAAAAAGTATAAATATGGGCCTATGTGGCTTGAATACACCACCACACTCACAGGGATATTTGTTCTTTAAAAACATAACTACAAGAAGGAAACTATTATATAAAAAAGACATTACACTTGGTAGTAGTAACTTATAAACGTAAAATTAAAAATGAGGAAGCATATCTATAATACAAATATATACTGAACCTTATTTCAAAAACCTAAATTAATATAAAAAGTTACTGAATTAATCACATGAAATAATTATGCAACATCAATAGTTGTATTTATATATAAATATACACACGCATACCTATATATATATATATATGCATGCATATATATATATATATATGCTTATATATGTATACACACATAAACAATATTTAAACAATTTAAAAATAATAAAAGTACAAAAATAAACAAACATTAATTAAAACATATATTACACTTAATTAAAAAACACATGGATACGATAAAGTAAAAAACCACATGTAAATAAAATATTGCAATTCTTCATGAAAAAATATGAATATGAGAAAAAAAAAATTCAATTAAAAAACAAATAAACCTAGCAAAAGTGTTGGACTGCAAGGGAGTCATATTCAATATTCTAACATTATTGTACCTTGGAAGGGTTAGATTGACACTTTCATCTCTAGCTAGAAACTTGTTGGACTTCCTAGCAGTTACATTTATTATTCACACTCCAATGTAAGCAATAGTATGTACATTATTGGACATTGGAAGGGTGCAATTTATTATTTGCTCTCTAGTTAATAATAAGGAAAGGCTTGGAATTTTAAGACGTTAGATTTATTATTCCCAACCCATTTTAAACAACAGAAGGAAAAGTGTTGGTCTTTAGAAGGGTAAGACTTATTGTTCCTAATCTACTGTAAGAAAATCTGGGAATGTGTTTGACTTTGGAGGGTCTGGATTGACTATTCCCACTTCAAACTAAGCAACAGTAAAAAAAACATTGGGGTTTGGATTAGTTTGATTTACTCTACCCACTCCAGGGGAAACAAAATTATGGGAAGTGTTAGAAACAGAAAGAGTTAGATACATCATTCCTAATCTTTTTTTAATACCTAACAGCATACAACTATTAAAACGTGTTTAAAGTAAAAGAAATATGAATTATAGATAAAAAATACAATTTAAAGTATTTGAAACAATAAAATGCAACATGATACTATGAACCATAATTTAGTAAATATAAAACAAAATATGTTCATTCACTCCCATCCCTACTTCCTAAAACAAAACACCTTTAAAATAAAATATAAATAAAACAATATTAACCCGAAACCAGTAGTCAAATATAACACATACAATTAAAACAAATCATAAATGTTAAATTAATTCTAAACATTTTGCTATATAAATCAATTAACTTTCAATTGAAATACAAACAATAACTGACATAACGATTAGTGAGTTAAATAATCTACATACTTAATTAAATGTAGAATTTTTAATATTAAAATGATTTTAAATTCAATTTAAATACCTTTCCACCCCATTCACCTACAAATCCAAGAAACCACAACTAAACTATAAATCAAATTATTGAATTTACACATGACAAATCACAAAATATACCTAAAAAATTAAATTGATAATGAATCTGTTAACTAATTTACATATTTTTTTACTGCACATTAAAAACTAATTTAAAATAGTTGCGCTATGTGTATCTCTGCAAAGTGGCTAAAAAACTCCACTGCAATACGTGGAGTTCAGCCAGCGGGTGAAGTTCTGAGTTGCACCAATTCACCTTGAGTTTGACATCAAACACAACACAAAGTACATGCTTGCATTAACAATTGCGTGCAAACAGCACCACACGGTTTGCTTGGGGGCGGCCATCCTGTTTTTCACTCTGTGTGTGGTGCTGGACCTTCATCTCCAATCTCGCCCTAATCTTTGTAATTCTCCACCCCACACTCGATCTACCTTTATTTATTTTTTTATTGTATTTGTGTGTCTTTTTGTGTCTCATTATTTTTATATTGTTGGATTTTTTTTTTATTTCTTGTGACTTTTCATCATTTTGTTTATTTTTCCCTTCCTTTTCCGCCTGTTTCTTTTCTCCTACCCCAGTGCCCCACCCTTTGTGGCCATCAAGGGGTGCAGACTGAGCCGATCTTCAGTGAGGAGGAGGTGGCAACACTGTTTTTTTATATGCAGCGCCACCTCCCCTCCATGCTGGCAGCAGGCGGCAAGCCTGGAATCAGTTACTCCCTGTGAGAGCGTCGGCAGCACTGTTCTAGGTTACGCTGGTTGCTCAGGGCTGCCACCCAGGTCCAGCACATCACACAGCATCTGATGCACTGCTGGGCAGATATCATTGACCGCGAGCAGGGCCTGCTCGACCTGCTAGGCGTCAAGATCACAGGGCTTGGTGAGTATTATATTTTTATTGTTTCCACTCAGAGGTAAGTTAAGTTTAGTTCAGGTTAAGAATATTATTTATTATTTGATTTATTTAGAGCTAGGCAGGTGCTCGATGCTACATCATCATACTCGTAGGTAGACACCTGCTCTGGCTGATTATTTAAGAAGCCATTGGAACATAGACTCCTCTGTCCTCCTGCCTCCATACTGAATTAGTGATATCAGTGAGTTAGCGTTCTCAGTGAATTTATGTAGCTTATACAATCCCAAGCAATTTCACAGTGATGCAAGTAGAGTGAGTTGGCCCATCAAGGGGCTTGAGAAATGAGAATAGAATGAAAGATCATTCATTGCAAATGCAATGCATTAGTTTCAAATTTAGTTTTTGTTAAGGAAATTTGGATTAGGGATTTTAGGAGTATAGCCAATTCAACAATTGTTAAACATACTGGCATAGTACCATAGGCAATCTGGTATAAGTACAGTCTTATTGCACTTACCTGTTATAGAAACATTTTGTGAAGATTAATAGCAACACTGATGTATTTTTTATCTTCTTTCCACTCTTAGATCAGCACCCCAGGGCAAGAAGAGGGGCACAGCCCTGGCGGGTCTGGCAGGAGCTGGGGCAGCGCCGACCACCAGCACCGATGCTGATGGCTCTGCTCATTCCAGTTAGTCCTATTATTTAATATTATTATTATTTCCCTATCTTTTACCTCTTCACACTTTTATACTACTTTTAACTTTGCCTTGTTTATTTTTTCATAGTATCTCCCTTTTTCCAACATCCCTCTTTACGTTTTGTTGAAATCCTGTTATCCCTGAATTATCTTTTTATTCTGTCTTTTCTTGACTATTTTGGATTCCACCCTTTGGTTGCTCTTCAATGATCCAGAGTTATCGTAAATCACATGCTATAGCTCTGCCCCAATATTACGCAAAGCTTTGGTTGGGTTGACTATCTGGCTTTTCTAACATTCCAACAAAATGCCCAGCGTGATATTTTTGGCAGAAGCTACTGGAGTGCTAACTGAACTGTAACAACTGAAGTTAAAAAAACATGAGATTGGAACCTGGCATCTACACACTGCATACTGTTTTCATAGCCACACCAACCAGTGGAGCCAGCTCAAGTTCAACCGCTGCAAGAGCAGATGAAGCAGGGGGAGACACGGCGGCAGGGACGGGCACTGGTAAAGTCACATTGCTTGCTTATTAATAATTACTCTTGCTCATTAGCTACAAGGGCTTTGTCCTGATTGGATTCATAAACACCCTGCATTACAGCTATAGAAGAGGTTATTTATAGCCTCTTTTATCTGCAACTTAAGAAAAGCACACTTAGGGGGTCATTACGACCCTGGCGGTCGGTGGTAAAGCGGCAGTAAGACCGCAAACAGGCCGGCGGTAAAAAAATGGAATTATGACTGCCGCGGTCACCCGCCACTTCACCATTCCAATCGCCATGGCGGTGAAGACCGCTGGGCGGTCATCACTAGACCGCCGACGGTATCAGGACCCTGCATACCGCCATTGATCTCGGGTGGTTGGGAACCGCCATGAGATCCTTGGCGGTAGGCACTCTCAGTGCCAGGGAATTCCTTCCCTGGCACTGATAGGGGTCTCCCCCACTCCCCGCTACCTCCCACGAATCCTCCCCCCACACCCCCACCCCCTGCCACCCCAAAGGTGGCATAACCCCCCTCCCCACCCCAACCCCACCACTGGCAGTCTTCAGCACGGCGGTACCTCGGCGGTCTTGCAAAAAGACCGACGAGGTCTAATGCCCCCCTTAATGTACACTAAAAATGAAGGGTTGATGGAAACGTGAACTAAAGGTTAAAAGAAATGATGGGTGAAAAGAGTGAAAGGAAGGGATGCATGGGTAGATGAAAAAGGATGTGTGAGTGAGTATTGATACTGGGTAAATGGATGGATGTATAATACGATGATTGAATGGATAGATAAAGTATTGTGAATTTGGGTGAAAGACTGGATGAGAGAAAGTAAAGCTTAAATCATGGTGGCTATGGGTGTATATAGAGGAAGAATGAAAGTATAATTGAATAATTGCCTGGATGAATAAAGAAGGGAGCTCTTCTTCTGTAGAGAGATCAGTGACACCCCTCTATTCCTCTATAGCAAAAGCCCTACCTACTGCCTAATCCATCTGCTTACTCTGCAGTAGAGTCAGTCAAGTTCCTTTACTTTACTTACTGCCCAGTGATTCAATTTGTTGGAAGGAATTTGTGACAGTGGGTGAGACCAATGAGTAAAGTGGAACTAGTAAGTGCCTGATTTGATTTTTAACTTTGGCGTAGTGGATACTCTGTGAAGAACGTGCCAATCACGATCAATATATTCCATTCCTTTCCCTGTAGTGCAGTGCATCATTTTCCCCGTCTAAGTACGGCAGCCTGGATAAAATATTCTGCATTTTATTCATGACTTTTGTGACATAATTTATTTATTCATCTGCCTCTTTGGAGACAGGGTAGAAACTAAACTAAGTGAAAGGCATGTCAGGAAGAGCAGGGCCATTGGAATTAAAGAAAGATAATTATCAGCTACAGCTGCCCGAGCTGCAGACAGTAGCAATGTACTTGAAGCGCTGCCTCCAATTATTTGGCTTAACAACTTGTACTCCATAGCGCATCATGCCTTACTCATCATAATGAGAGGTAATTAATTTTTAATTTTTATTTTTATTTTTCTGATTTGTTACTAGAAATGCCTTTAAAAGAAAAAAAATGAAATCACAGTTTTTTAAATCTGGTCTTATACTACCTTCATTCTTTTCTATCAGACAGTGCGTCATGTGAGACATGTGTAGGACATGTGTAGGTAAACAAATAAAATATTGGCCCGTGGCTCTCCTAATTATAAATAATCACATCAAATTTCAATGTCCCTACAGGACCTGCAATGTATTGGTGCTGTGCCACCCACTATCTATCATTTGAAGAAGTATTTGTAAAGAGCATTGTTTACAATTTGTCTTTTTTATTCTTCTTTTTCTTGATATATCTAGTCCTACCCGATGACCAAGACCAACCAGCAGGAGCCCATCTGCAGCAGCAGAGTCAGGGGAACATTCAGGCAGGATATCAGTGCCTTCTGGCCCTGGAGGAGGAAGAGGCTGACACAGCTTCCTCAAACCCAGGACATAGCAGAGCATCATGCCATCTCCCTGCCTCCCTGCCAGTACATCACTGGCGCTGCCACCAGAAGTCAGGGTCCATGACTGCACCTGCTGCTGTATCCTCCCATTCCACCAGGGCATTGCTCCGACGGATCCTGCAGTCAATGGACCGGATGGAGAACCGGCTCTTCAGCATTGAGCAGAGCCTCTACCAGCTCTGTACCCATATTGAAGGTGCCCTTTTTTTTAAGCCCTTTTTTATATTTTTTGTTTTGGTGGGAAGGACTTGCTGTGGGTGGAGAGGGTCAGAAGGGATTTGACCTAGGCTTTGGACATTTAGTTCGACTTTTTGAGAACAGGGTTATTTGTTCAGGGAGAGGGGTGGGACTGATGTGGGTGGAAAGGGAGGGTTTTCTATTTGCAAAAAATAAAGTTTTTATTTTTATTTCATTTGCCTCTCAAATCTTTATTTTGGTGTTTTTTTACTTTTAGTTTCACTGCTGTCTTTTACTGTAGTCTATTGTTTTTAATCTACTAAAAAAATTGTCTATCATTTACTTAGACCCTTGCTCTACTGCCCTCTGCAACTATTATTGGCCACTAGGGGATGATTTCCCTGGCCTATTTTGCCTGCAAAAAAAAACAGTACACACAGACAACATCTTCTTCAGTAGGAGTTAAATACTAACTAAACATGTTCACCTCAATCCATAGTTCTTGCCTTACCTGAATAGATGAAGCAGAGGAGTCTTCTTAATGCAGGGTGTTTCCCAAAATGGAATCTTAAGTTGGTGGTGGGTAGGTTTGTAGTAATAGCAGGCTAGCATACTAACTGGAAGACAGAACTTCACAGAAGTTGCCACTCCTACCTATGCAAACTCAGACAATAGGGTTAATTAAAGGGTTATCCATCACTGTCAACTCGACTGAAAGAAAACAGAGTTAGTGGGTCGTCATCATATTATCATAATGTTAGGAAGACTACCACTATGACAGTATTTGACACACAACAAAGAAGACCTGATATGATAATAAATTTTAGCAATATCAACTTCTTATGAGCAACGGTGGGGCGCTATAGTATAAAGCTGAAATGAGAAAATAATATCATGGAGTCAGGAGAAGTGGGCTCAAGCTCAAGAGTCTTTTGACCAGGTTAAGCATTTATGGAACACACGTACAACGCATGAAGGAAGATGTTGATGGGGCCGGTGTAGAATATTGCATAGGTAATAGAAGGTAGAAGGTCATGAGGTGAGTTGGTGTTGCTTTCATCACATCCATCCCAACAAGTGTGTGATTTGTTTATGGCATAAAATTAGGCCACACCTCAATAAACCACACATCCCGGTGGAAGAGGATTAGGGGCTCAATGAGTCAATTTGAAAGGGGATTTGGGGAAAGGTGTGACAAAGACAAACACTACAGAAAAGAAACCACAACTATATTCATTTGGGTGCTGAGCAGCACACCATCATCAATCTGTTTTGGAAGGAAATGAATGGATAACAGTACAGTAAATTCATCAGAAACAGTCTTTCTGCCCCAAAGAGACGCCAGATAGTATATCCTAAGGGTTAAGTCTTCTAGTTTTGAAATATGGAGGATTGAATAAAACCCACCTAGTTCTACAAATTATGATTGCTAAAAGGAAAATGAACTGTATCACCAAATTTGGTGATGCATCTCCATTCTTCTTGAAATGTCTGCACTTGTCCGGTAGGTAAGCTGGAGTCTGAAGCTTTCCAAGTTTTGTTTGTAAAGGAGAGGACTAGGAGAAGCCTATGTATTGAAAAAACAGTAGGTATATTATAGAGTAAAGGAAAAGGACAAAAGAAAGCAAGGTAAGCTTCATCAGGAATTAGAAGTATACCAAGAAGACTCAGAGACAGGGCAAGAATATAAGATGAGTTTGAGCTAGCAATGCAGCAAACACATACTCATCAGTATTTCCAAATCAACACACCTCTCTCCAATTCACAGAGCTGATTGAGTACTAGGCCTCAACTTCTTCACCATCATTATGGGTTCTCTTTGAAGTTGAAAACTTTCTAATTTCTAGCTGTTGAGGTAGTCCTGCCCTTAGTCTTTCCATCTTCCTCCTCCAGATTCAGGGTAACTCCGTCCCAGTCCCAAACCGAGCAAGGTAGACCTGGGAAGTGCACTGCTATTGAAGAACATACAGAGAAACAGAATTGGAGTTTTTTTGTGTGTAGATTTGTGTTTGTTAACTTAAGTGGCTGCTTTGTTATGAGGAATCAGAAAAAAGGATGAGATCTTGCAAGTAAACTTCACTTGTTAAACTCCCTTCCTCACTGTCAGCCACCACATACATCAGTCATTACTCACAAATTCACAGTCACAATCAATCAATATATCATCACTCATTGGTGCAATAGTTAATAAGTTACCTCTTCCAATTGAAGCGTGGTGGTTGAACAAAATACTTCCTCCTTATGATATCCACATTTTAGAATTAGGCATTAACTGCCAGCTTTTTAATCAATGATCTTCTAGAGCAGCCCTGCAAGGTGATGTACAAATAGGATAGACAATGACATGTGAGGGAGCAGGCATCATCTCCAACGTCCTGAACAGTATGTGGGGGCTTCGTCACTGCACATGTGTCCAACTCCAATCAAGGCGTATATGTGATTATAAATCAATGGTGGGGCAGCATAAATCTGACACAAACATAATTTGTTCCAACTTATTTTTCTTCTTTTTTTTGCAAAGAAAGAAAGAGAAAAAGAAGCTGAATCAGAAATAATTAAAAGGTTCTATGGAGGCACTGGCATGCTCAGTCCAGGAAGTAGAGTTCATCTTCAAACTCTGGTGGTTCTCCCAGCAGTTGGTCAGCTAACATGCTTGATTCTTACCGTTCGTCCTCTTCCTCCTCCTGTGGTATTTTGGTAATGGTGTAATCAGGTGATTATAAAATGCTGATTCATTTAGATCTTGGTCAATCTCACCTTGGTTTGAGGTGAGAGACTGTTCCTCCTCACCGTAACAACTGCACCAACTGCACTGAACGCACGTTCAGCAGACAAGCTAGCTACAGGACAAGCCAGAACTTTATTGGCAGCCTTCTGAGCTCTGGCCATTGGCCCATCATCCCATACCAATACACAAATAGATTTTGATCCATATACACTTCTTTTGGGTCATCCAGATACTCCTGCAACATTCTCTAAAGAGTCATAGGTACTGCCACTTGCATGACCTCTTTTGCCTTTGCCTCTGCACTGGACTGAAGACTTGCTACATGAAACCAAACCAATGCAGAGGTTAGTTCCCATTCTTCTGATGCTGTTGATGTCAGTGTTCCTGTTGCTCGTGTTGGCTGCAGTGAGACCAGAGTGCCCTCTCTGGCTACAGGACAAGCCAGAAATGTTATTAGCAGCCTGGTGAGCTCTGGCCATTGGTGCATCTTCCCATACCAATATACCAATGGGTTTTGATCCACATACACCTCGTTCGGGTCATCCAGATACTTGTGGAACCTCCTCTGAATGGTCATTGGTGCTCCCACCCGCTTGACCGATTTTTCCTTCCCATCTGCACTGGACTTAAGACATGCCACTTGAAACCAAGCCAATGCAGGGATTGGGTCTGATTCTTCTGTTGCTGTTGCCACTGGCTCTCTTGTTGGTGAGGTTGATGGATGTGAGACGACTGCCCTCTTTGGAAGTGGAAGGTGGCACCCCAGAACTGCCTGCGGAGTGGAAGTCTGAGTTCCTTAAATTCTATAGGAAAGCCCTCCTTTTTGCCCTAGTCACCCCCACAATTTTTGGACAGATGGTTACTGACTCTGACTGGGCCCTGGGTACTGCAAACTAGTCCCAGGGCCAGTGCTCTGTGTAAAATGGATTATGCAAATTAGGCTAATCATAATTGGCTGCATCAACCTACCTACAAGTCCCTAGTACATGGTAGGGCATGTAGGTTTAGGGACCCCAGCATCGGTAGTTCACCCATAGGGGCACTGCTGCAGTGCCCAATGCCATTTCAAAGGCAGCCTGCCTTGCTGGCTGCTTTTAAAAGTTAACGTTAACCCCAAATTCAACTGTGGAAATAAAGTTACTTCCAAAGTCCTAATCTATCTTATTTTTACATATGTCACCTCATGGCGTACCCTAGATGTCCCTAGGGTTGGGTGCAGTGTATCTATAAGCAAGGACCTTAAAAAATGTTTTATAAGCCCTGGTGAGAGAAAAATAGCAAAATTAATTTTCCCTATTGTAATGAATGGGCTCCACAGGCTAACACTGAGAAACTTTATTTTAAAGTACTAAAGTCTTATTTTACATAGGAAGGAGCTAAATCTGGCCTGTTTAGTATCAAAGTAAATGGTATAATAAATCTAACAACTTGCCACAGTTGAATTTAATATAACTTGTACCTAGAAAGATTTTTAGACCTGTTTCTAAACGTTACCAACTTCAGCTCTTTAGTGCCCATCTTTGATTGGTCATCCTCTGGCAGCCTGAGTCAGTCTGCCTTGTTGAGGTGTGAAGTGGCCTGGGCTGACACAAAGGAAGCCTCTGGGAGGAGGAGATCTGCCTCAGTAGATGGTGGAGCAGGATGGGGAGAGAGCAGCTAAACTGGTCTTCAAAGGAGTGAAGGACATTTGTGACAGCAACTGTACCTCCCCCATTTCCTTCAAACACAGACAGTCAGCCAGGTGCCCCCTGATTAGATTAAGAGAGGGCTGGAAAGGGGTGTGCCAAGGGAAACGTAGCTACACCAGTGGATGGGCTGAGCCAGACATGACCTCTGATATTGATTTTTTGCCATCTTGGATTTCTGGAGAATGTTGCTCCCTGGAATTGATTTTTGACACACTTCCAAGGAAGTGGTCACTCAAGAGGGTGGTGGCCTGCATATGATTGGGCAGAGGCCCCATGCTTTCCACCCCAGGAGCAAGGACAAAACTGGCAGAGCTGCACCCCACCCCAGATCCCTGAAAAAAACAACACAAGAAGAAGAATGGACCCCTGGCCTGCACCTAAACCCTCCCCTCAGAAGGACTGCACCAGCTGCACACTCGGGCTTCACCACAAAAAGGACTTTGCCTGGCTTCAACTGCTTCAAGAAGGGACCCCCTGTTTGCTACAGGTAGAAAATAGCTGACCCTAGTTCCAAGCATTTAGGTCGGAAGAGAATGACCAGCTGCCCAGTGGTCAGTTTTAGATTTGAGCCTGGTGCATTCTGGGAGTCGGAGTCTGAACCCTCAAGGAGCAATTCAAAGCTTGTGGAACCTTGGGGTTAGTTGTGAACTCCTAAAGCACCTTGGATAAACTTGTGGAAGTAGATCCAGAAGTTTGGAGAAGTTTGGAGTATCTTTGGAAAAAAGCTCCATAAGTGGACCAATGTTCTGAGTCAAGCTGGCTTACATCAGCCGCTACCTGTCCAGACTTGCAGGTTCATCCCACTGAAAAGCTCCAGAGCCCCAGATTCCAGGATTTTTCAAGGGGCTTCTGGAAAGGGAAATCAGACAACATTGACTCAAAATTGGTTTGCTGCGGAGGGTCGTCCGATGCCAGAGAGAAAAAGCTCCAAAATAGTTTTTAAGTCCACACATAAAAAGTTGACTGAGACTTCAATGCTCAGTGGATTCGAGGAGGGCTCCACGAAGGTCAGCTTCAATTTCAACTTTGTCCCGGACAAAGATTTCCATCACAAAAAATAATCTAAGTCCAAACGTAGAATCCTTGACCAAGGTCTCCTGTGATGGCTACAGGGAGGTCGGATTCAACTTGTGGCTTTGTCCCAGTGCATAAAATGTTCAAGAAAAAGACTAAAGGCCCCATTACAATCTGCCTCATTATGACCACGGCGAAAGCGACGCGGTCACACCGCCGGGACCGGCGGTTTACCGCCATGGTTGTCCCGGTGGTTTCAATCCCCCAGGGGATTACGAGTCCCCTTCCCGCCAGCCTGTCCATGGCGGTAGAGACTGCTTTTCACTGTCTGCACAGCAGACAGTGAAAAGCGCGACGGGTGCAGCTGCACCTGGCACACCGCCACAACACCGCTGGCTCCATTAGGAGCTGGCTCCCACGTTACGGCCGACATCCCCGCTGGGCTGGCGGGTGCAAACTCTGTTTCCGCCCGCCGGCCCAGCAGGGATCTCATAATGCAGCCGGTGGGATTGCAGCCACATTGGTGGCCGCTTGGCGGTTAAACCTTGGTTAAGCCTCCGCCACCCGCCAAGGTTGTAATGAGGGCCTAATTCCAAAGGTAAAATTGTAGCTGAGGCTTCCTACTCACTGTAGTTGAGCAAAGCTCCAACGTGGTCAGCCTCAAATTTTGACTTTGTCCTAGTCAAGTGTGACCAGATGTCCAGATTGGCACTTTAAGTTTGTATGCACTAAAAAAACATTTAGGGCCTTGTTACGAATCGGGTGGCCTTTGACTGGTGGCAACTGCCAACAGGCTGGCGGGCAAGTCCTCCAAAGCACCGCCAGCACCGCCAGCATCGCCAGCACCGCCACAAAGTGCAGACTGCCGTGGTTAAATGGAGGCACAAACACTCTGGTGGAGACCATGTTTTTGTCGGACCTATTAGGAGGTTGCACACCGTCAATGTGACCGCTGCCTTCTAGCCACCATGGAACACTAGGCAGAAACAAATAGTATAAAAGGAGACACTAACCTCCTGGAAGCCATACACATCCGTAGCCACCATGGAACCACAACTAGACGTCATCCTGCAGCTCCTGCTTGCCAAAAAAAACCACATACATCGCCTACGAGGACAACAACAACCATAAGTATACACACTCACCTATTACATATGTGAAATGCTTAAATTTGTACAGTTACATTACATACTATAGCGAGGGGGGTGCAAAGTGATGCACACATGTACTCACATACTGCATCAAAGAAACCCACATATACACATCACGCACATTGCAGCGTGCACACACCACACATTAATACCACACATTTACACACGGCTACACATCACAGGCCCAGCCTCACAGATCCCGATTCAACATGTAAACTCTTAACTAAACTCAGCAACTGCACAAATACAAACACATGTCACACACTAACAACCAACACTGGCACAGAGTCTAACACACATACAACACAATGTCTAACCATGTGTGATAAAACATACACAACAACACCATCATACAACTTAGCAATCAGCAAACACATCACACACAGTATATTGAACCTATCATGCCATGCACAATACATGCAGACTCAAACAGTCAAAACACACAAAGTGACATAGCACAACAGCAAACACATATCACAACCAACACAGCAAAGTACCATGGCACCAACATTTCAGCTACATACACATACCTATCACAGAACACACATCCTACCCCTGGGGGGCAACAGCAATGCACTCAACTTCACATACTGCTCAAATGATACATGAAACAGCAAGCAGCACATACAACAAAACATTGGCACGCAACCAATGTCAGACATGAACTACTCAAAACTACTAAAAAAAATGCAGGATAAAGATGAACCAGAAACAACTGGTTGGTTATAATATATTAGTTTTGTTCACAAATATAAAAGTCTATTGGCCAGTCCATATTTACAAATGGGTTTTGCACTAAAGGCACAAAATGGTGCCCCAACTTGACTCCTGATAGCAATGTAACCTCCAAAGGTAGGGACATCAAGGGGGCAGACAGGCACCTCAGGGAGTATTTGGGAGCTGTGGGCTTGGGCTTGAGAGGGGTGAGTTTGGTTTTGGTTTGGGATACGGACCTCTTATTGGGGGGGGGAGGCATGGGTGCTGTCAGAGGGGATAAGAAAGGCCTTGGAGGTAGAAGGTTGGGGAGGGAAACATTTATTTTGGGAGTGTCTAGGAGGAAGAGTAGGGAAAAGGTCAAGGTTGGAAAGGAACACATTTTGATGCACTGGAATGGTCATCAGAAGGGTATTTGGGTATGGAGGGAGAGAGAGTGGTTGTATGATGTTTAGGAGTGGATGTTTTGGGTACGTGTTTGTGGGAGGTGCACTTGTATATGGTATGTGTCTATTGGGTGGGTGAGCGAGGGGGCTTATGTGTCTTGAGCTGAGGGGGGTGGAGGTGCTTGGGGATGCAATGGTGGATGTTCGTGGCTGTTTGTGGGGGTGGTGACTGCAGGTATGGTGGATGTGCTACATGTATGTATGTCATTGGTTGTAGTGTCTGCGTGTTTTGACTGGGGTGGATGTTTGAGGGTCTGCTGGGTTACTGTCTGTGATAGGATGGGTGTAGTGGTTGGATCAGTGCATTTTGGAGTGGTGTCTGCAGATGTGCCAGGTGTTGTGTCTGTGATGCTAGGGGTGGTGGAGGTGTCAGGGCAAGCTGTGACTGTTGCTGTGTCTGCTGGTGGATGTTGTTTGTGTACATGCTGGTGGTGTGTCTTGTGGTTCTTATGTTTGTCTGCGCTACCCTTGGATGTTGAGGTGGATGCAAGCCTGTTTTTGTGCTGTGGCTGGGTCGGGAAAGGGGGGATTTGGATTGGGAAGAGGAAGGTAGAGGTGGGCTGGTAGACAAGGGGTGACTGGCTGCCATTAGTGTGGAGGCCAGAGCCTGAAATGATCTCTGTAGTCCAGAGATTACACTGTGAATGCCCTCCAGGAATGCATAGCTCTGTTGGATCTGGCTTGCCTGTCCCTGAATGGCATTCTCAATGGCCACCTGACCCACAGAGATAGACCTCAAGAGGTCAATATCCTCCTCACTGAGGGTACCAGGGGGAACAGAGGCTGGGGCAGAAGTGCCTGTAGCAAATGAGACAATCACTCTCTTGGATGAGTGGACACGGCCAACTGGGTGGGAAGCTACAGGGAGGATGGTGATAGAACTGGGGGTGGCGGACAGAGGTGGTACAGGAGTGGTTCCCGATGCATCTGCCACCACTAGGGAGTGGCCACTGGAGAAAGATTCAGATAAGGTGTTGCAGATCCGGACTCCTCTATGACACTCCTTTCGCTCTCTGGGCCACTGGGTCCCTCGGTGTCTGTGGTGTCATGACTGAAGGTACCGTGGCCAGAAGCTTCCCCACTCAGCTGTGCCCCATCTCCTTTTTCTGCCAGTGCTGATGCTGTTATAAATCGGGTCTCTAATTGGCAGTCAGAAACCCTCTCCAAGTAGGGACCCTCACTCTAGTCAGGGTAAGGGAGATACACAGCTCAAAAAACTTCTGGTCATACCCTTGGTAGCTTGGCACAGAGGCAATGTTTAAAGTATTTGTACCAACCCACTCAGTAACACAGTGAAAACACAACAAAAGGACTCCACACGAGTTTAGAAAGATAGCCAGTATTAACTTAATCAAACAAGAGCAGAACAACACAAATCCAACCTACACAAGCAAACATATGAATTTTTAAAGTAACAAGAGTCTTAATTTATAGAAATCAATGGATGCGTTGTTTTAGCACAAAGTACCTGGTATGCATCAACAATAAAGCCTCACGGGCAAGTGTGCATCGGAAAAGCAAGCAATGCATCAATTACTTATTCGCAAGTTTGGCTGTGCGCTGTTTCTTTCTCCACTGGGTAAGCGATGCGTCAATTCTTAAAGGGATGAGTCGACTTCTGGACAAGCAGCCTCAGGTCCATGCGGTGATATTGAATTTTTTGGCGCCCAGGGTTGATGCGTAGAAAATTCCGATACTCTGTGTGAAGAGTCCACATTGAGAACAGGTGCCTCATCAATTCTGCAGCCGCGAGGCAGGTGGCGTGTCAAATTTTTTGCCACTGGAAATGTGCTGCATCGATTTTTCTGATGCACACACAATGCTGTGTGGATTTTCCCCATCAGGTTACCAGTTTACACTTCTAAGGGCCCTCAACAGAAGAGCCCAGGCACTGGCAAATTAAGTCTTTTTTTGTCCCTGAAACTTCAGAACAGGGGTCAAGCTCAGCCCAAGCCCTTGGAGAAACTTCACAAGCAGGATTTCAGAAAACAAAGTCCAGTCCTTTCCTTCTTCAGGCAGAAGCAGCAGCAGCAGGCCAGCACAGCAAAACAACTGGCATTGTGGCAGGTTCTCCTCAAGCATCAAGGTCTTCTCCCTGGCAAAGGTTCCTCTTGATCCAGAAGTAATCTGAAAGTCTGGGGATTTGGGTCGACTACTTATACACATTTCTGCCTTTGAAGGAGGCAAACTTCAAAGGAAAGTCTTTGTAGTGAACAAGACCCTGCTACTTCCTTCCCCTGCCCCAAAAAAACATACTAGGGAGTTGGGTACTGTTTTGTGTGAGGGCAGACACAGCCCCTTCAAGTCCAGGTGTCAGCTCCTCCCTCCCACTCTAGCTCAGGAAGACTCATCAGGATATGCAGGACACCCCTCAGCACCCATTGTGTCACTGTCTAGAGTTAATTCATAAACAGCCCAACTGTCAGTCTGACCCAGATGTGTATTCAGCAGCCAGGCAGAGGCACAGAATGGTTAACCAAGAAAATGCCCACTTTCTAAAAGTAGCATTTTCAAACAATCTAAAAAAAAAACGTAGCCAAAGATATTTTTTTTAATTGTGAGTTTAGAGACCCCAAACTCCATTATTTCTATCTACCCCCAATTGGAAACTACATTTAAAAGATATTTAAAGGCAAACCCAATGTTAACATATGGGAAAGATAGACCTTACATTAGTAAAAAACGAATTTGTCAGTAATGTATTATCAGCACATGTAAAACACAGTAAATGCCATACCTTTTCAACACACTGCAGTTTGCCAATGGGGCTGCCTTGGACCTACCCTAGGGGTGGCTTACATGTAGTGAAAGGGAAGGTTTGGGCCTGGCAAGTGAGTACACTTGCCAGGTCAAATTGGCAGTGCATAACTGCACACACAAACACAGCAGTTGCTGGTCTGAGACACATTTACAGGGCTACTCATGTGGGTGGCACAATCAGTGCTGCAAGCCCACACGTATCATTTGATTTATAGGCCATGAGTACCTCTGGTGCACTTTACTAGGGATTACCAGTAAATCAAATATGCCAATCATGGATAAAACAATCACTTTAGCACTGGTCAGCAGTGGTAGAATGCCCAGAGTCCTAAAGCCAACACAAACAGGTCAGAGAAGGTAGGAGGAAGGAGGCAAAAACTTTGGGGATGATCCTGCAAAAGGGCCCAGGCCAACAATCACAAACACATGAGAACACTTCCATTACAATCAGACAGAAATCCTATACCATAATCCCCACTGACCCCCCCTCACAGGAAGTTCCAGTAAAGTGTCAACATCATGTAATAGCACAAGTCTATGCCCCTCAATTTCTCAACTGTCACACACTAGCAAAGCAAGCTAACTGAAACCTACTGTATAATACCATGAATGACGTAGACAAATCACACTGACCATACCATGACTAGGTGACTATTCCACTTAACACAGGTGCCCTCATGACAAGAACATAGTCAAGCAGTAGACAAGTAATGGATTCCCAGTGTAAGGTAGCTTAACAATTACACAGACCCAGTCCTTACTATACAAATATATCACCCAGATGTCACGTACCAGACAATAACATATGATGCGAAGTAAAGGCAGGCAAGTCTGGTTCAAACAAACCATACCTACATCAAGTGACATAGATTCAACCAAATCACAATGAATAAGTACCATTGTATGACATATCAACATGTCACACCTGCCAAATGTTGGTCAAGGAGGTAGTCCACACGTCACTCACACATACACCAATTGTGATGTAGCAAGGAGTGACAATGGACCCAGGCCCAAGCAATGTAAGAAAAATGTCTCAGAAGACAATAAATAATGGTCATGTAAGGACCAAGTAAGCTCAAACTAATGTCACACACACAATTAGTAGTTTACTATATTGTGTATCTATCAAATAGACTACTGTGCTGTACAGCAAGGAGGGAAACAGGCCTTGCTAGCACCAACATTAGTAAACTCTTTGTTCACAGTATGAGATGCATCATCACTACCCACATATCTGACATGACAAGCCTGGCATCTGTCTGTGGTGGATTCCCAGAGGAAAAGCATGAGTGATGCCAACATAACTGGTACAACTACCATGATGCAAGCCAACAGTCAAGTCACACTTACCAAACTACACAAAGGTGTTTAGGAACTACCACAACTGTACCACGTGTGTTTCTTGTCAATCAGGTAGTTTCCAAACACCCTGGCCACATTTGTCATGTCTACATAGCTACAGCTATCACACATGATAATGTCCTACAGTGACGCACGAAATGTGTCTTCAAAATTTCACATGATGTTGACACAGTACTGTATGGGTCATTGCTGTGAGTAGACAACCGTATCATATCTACACAAGTATACCATGGACAAGCTATGTGTCAAGTGTCAGCTATCAGGATATGAGCATGGCAATCACATTCTTACATCTGACACCAAAATATGTGCTCCTGTGGAAATGTAGCAAATGCACACTGGTAACCAACATGCATATTGTCAACTCTGATGGAATATCATACATGTCATAGTACATTCCTCACTTAACAAGGGAAAGTTCCTTGCAGCAGGTGTGAAGATGTTAGCTATGTATGTCATGTGACATATCTGATGGACACCACTGCATCACATAATGCTGTGACACATCAGAAACCATTAGACACTGGACCTGACTTCAAATAATACATAAACATACTCCCTGATACATAGAAGAGGACAGAGAGCATGAACCAACCTATTTTTCTACCATGGCATTAGGGAGGAGTGATCTATTGGTGGGAACTAACGCCTACCAGGGTGGTAAAAACAGATAGCTAGAACCCAAAATGCACTGTCATATGTGTTCCATTCTGTGCCATAGGACTGACGGGCCTCCATAGTTGAGTACCATGTCTCAAAACAAAATGAATGTGCATACCTGTTGCCAATACATGACTCGTACATCAATGTGATCACAGATTACCGCATTATCAGAGCTAACATTCTGTCCCTCACATAACCACCTGTGAAAGGGGCAAAAATGTCTTTGGTATGTACTTACCCCCTTGTGCCTGCTGTGCTTCCCTCAAATGCCAATCCAACTCAGGGTAGGTTACTGCCGAAATGTGGCCAATAGGGGGGCCCATGGCCCAACAGGCACCCCGTCCTCATTGGGAGGGTACCCCCAGCTTGGCCTCTGCGGTGTTCTGAGCCTACCACCGCAGGTCATGCACCTCTTCCAACCATGGGAGCTTCACTGGCTGTGGACCCCCAGGGGCTTGGCAATGACATGTGAAATGCCCTTCTTCTGATGGGCATTGACCTGCATGGATGACATAGAAAATCATGTTCACAAGTACCATACAAAAACAGGAATATTTAATAACAAATCAGTCAAACAAGTCAAACACAGACACTGGGCAGAGGCTGAAGTTGAGGAACCTCAGTAGTAAGGAATACTATTTAACCATCAAAGGCTGCATACGGATACAGGGTGTGGCTACATGCTCACACTTGCAGTGCTGAAACCATACAATAGTAGTCCAGATGGCAATATTTCAAGAAAGTGGAAAATGAAAGCCAACTTTCACTGCAAGTCAAGCACACAAATCAACACAAACTACGATGTCCCAAGAGGTTAGATGCATCCGAATACTTCATGTATCTCATAGCCCATTGGCAAGGGCTGTCACTATGCAGAACTTAGGGCAATAGAGTGTCATCAATTGGCTTTAGTACAACACCTTCAACAATGCCAGACGTGGGCACAGATATGGGTGCAGAGACAGCAATGGCACAAGTATAGGGAGGAACCAGCAACCAACATGCATCAACACTTCCTGCTGTTGTTGTATTACATATGTCCACACATCAACCACATCTGATGATAGGATTTGCCTGTTGATGGCTGCTTTCCACCCCAGCTACCCCTGTGCAACAGTCACAAGGTGGGTCAGGGAATACTCATTGCATACTCTCCACAATGTCTCAAAACGCTACACCTGTCACTTCACGTAGGGACATGCACAGGAACTCAATCATTTAAGCACACTTATAGTACCCACAGGGCTTTAAGGACACATTCTCACATATTGCCCATGAGCATAGGCTAAACAAATCAAAGCTTAGTAGAGCTACAGAAACACAAGTGCTCAAGGTGTTCTTACCTGCTCCTTTGGTGCACCATAGAGCTGTTCATACAATGGTAGGACCTCCTCCACAATCTTCTCCAGCACTTCTGGTTAGAAGGCAGGGGTCCTATCACCTGTAGGCTGTGGCATGATTGCTCCCAGAGGCAGTACACAGTAGTTCAAGTTGTGGAGGTCTTGCAGAGGCAGTATACAGCAGCTCAAGTCGTGGAGGTCTTGCTTGCAGCAGTGTCAGGAGTAAAGGGAGAGATTCATCAGAGGATGGCGGTCACATCTGCCATGTACTTGACTCTCACCGCCGGTGGACCTCTACAAGCAGCAATCTGTTCCAGTGGCAATGTCTGACGTGGTAGCATCCACCTACCTCCATGACAACCTTCGCTGGTGGTTGCGGTTGTTTCCTATTGTCCAGTATGGTAGGTAAGGCAGTCACCATTTTAAAACCCTTACATGGTCGGAAAAGTACATTTCATGATGCATCACAAGTTGGGAAACATATGTACCCCATCATATCCAGTGCTGGCATTGACCAAACTTGTATGAATGTCCAGAATGAAGGGACATGTTGTTATATTGTCTAGCTAAAAAAATGGAATTTTTGGTGGCACAGTCAGCTCTTGTAAATAGGCAAGATAATTTTTGTGATTTCTTAATGAAATGCCTAGTTAGATGTCAGTATCACAGAGACTCGCTGAGGCATCCTTTTACATTTCCCTGTCATAATTGACGCAAGGGGATGACACATCACTGAAATGCAATTGTTACTATTGGTATGTGCTGTGTACAATGTTACAACTTTATCATATGGCTTGTCTCATTATTATATGAAACATATGTATTGACACTTACAATGGACACAATGAGTGATAGGCATACCTCCTTATTTTCTCTCACATAGTTACCCTGGAATAAGAATGCTCAGGCAACCTCCAGTGTACAATCTATCAGCAGACCTGCTAACCATGGAGGCTTGATATGTGCTTCAGACCTACTCCTTGGATAAGCAGACAATCATGGATCTCTGTCGTCAGTTGGAGCCAGATCTGATGCATGCCATTCGTCATCCTAATGGCATACCATCCATTGTACAAGTCATGTCAGTGCTGCAATTCCTGGCCACAGGCTCCTTTCAAAATACAGTGGCAATAACTGCAGGGATGTCCCAGCCTATATTCAGTCTGGACTTGAAGGCTGTAATGTCTGAATTGTTAAAACACCTGGACAGCTACATCCAATTTCCACAACATGAAGATTTGACCCATGGGAAGGCTGATTTGTATGGTTTGGCACATATTCCACATGTAGTGGGAGCCTTTGATGGTATCCATGTAGCCTTGGTTACCCCCACGGCACTGAACAGGTCTATCAGAGCAGGAATAACTTTAATTCCACAAATGTCTAAGTGGTCTCCTTGGCGGACCTTTACATTTCCCAAGTATATGCATGGTCCCCAGGTTTAGTCCTTGATTCCTTCCTCATGTAGAACTGCGCTATCCCACAGCTGATGACACAACTTTACCCAGAGAGGGCCTGGCTGCTTGGTATGTCACATATGTCATTTGTGTTAGTATGCTATGTCTGCTGCCAAATTTAATGATGCCCTAGACTAATGGTTACATACATGTAATTATTACTTACAGGGGACTCTGGCTACCCAAACAGACCCTAATTGTTGACACCAGTGAGGTATCCAACCACAACAGGGGAAGATCGATTCAACGAAGGACATGGCATGTCGTGGAGCAGACCTTTGGGCTCCTGAAGGCAAGTTTCCGTAGCACTGATAAGTCTGCTGGAGCCCTCCTCTACTCACCACCAAAGTGTGTCAAATCATTGTGGCCGGCTGCATGCTCCACAACCTCGCCCTGAAGCATCAGATCCCATACATCCCAGATGAGGGGAGTCAGCAGTTCCACCGGATGAGAATGCAGAAATGCCAAGTGAGGATGACAACGATGAGGATGAAGGTGGAGACATGCAGGCAGATCTCATCAATCGGTACTTCACCTGAGTGTAAGTATGTGATGGTCTGTAACGTGACTGACTCAGTGGGGTAGTGTGGGTGTCAGGAATGTTTGAGAAGGGTTTTTGTGTGACCATCAGATAGGCTATTTGTTGTTTAGCTATATGCAGCTCAGCTTTTCAGGCAAATTAGGACATGGAGTTGTGACTCTCGTCATAATCACGTGTGCCTGGGGCAGTCAAAATGCATTCTGGGAAACCATTGTATGTGGAACATGTATTTCTACGTCAGGTTTGCCTTTACCTTCCTAAACTCCTCGTTCACCACTATTTCCTTACAGATCTTTTTGCAATGCCATCCTTATGTGGACATTTTTGAATTGTGTCACTGGCAGGTGGGTTTAACTAATCTGACATGTGAAGTGGGCATGGATTGATCCAGGTTCTCTGTGACATAATTTTGGTGGTGTATGAGTCCCATGCACAGGCTGTCAGGACAGTGGGGTGGCAGTGTTGTGTTGCAAATAGGTGTAAAGACTTACTTTACTATGAGATCCATGATATTTGGTCAGCCTATGTGCAGTACGGTGCAATAAATGGGGATTGATGACTCTCCACTTGTGTCATTGTGTGTTGTATTGAGTCTAGGTATGCCAGTACTGTGACATATCCCTTTCCACATTTCCTGCATATGAGTCATTCATGTGCATGTAAAATATTTAAGTGCTGACTGTTCAATATAGAGGACAAATGACTCTCAAACATAGTTTGTGTTTTAGCTGTGTTTATTTACATGTGCACAGGACATTAGGATGATTGTGAGCAAAAAATAGGGTTAAAACAGTGAAGGTTTCAGTCATTGTGGATGTTCTCATTATCTGTAACAATATTTGAAGTTCCAAGTCCAGTGTCCTACTATCCCTGTAAATTGAATAGTGGTTGTAGAAGAGACATCAGGGTGCATCTGTGGCAAAATAGGGAGCCAATCATTTGAGGATCACTTCCTGGCAGTGGGTATAGTCTTGGCATCTGTACCTCCTGGTGGACTTCCATGCTTGCAGGTGAGTTCTTCAGCTACGGATGCAGGGGTGTCTGAGACAGGTCCTTCCCCTGGCAGAGCCTCCATTCCACTAGCTCCCACATATGTTGAAGGGGCTGGTGTTACTTGACCAATGGAAGGGAGCTGGGGTTGTGGACAAACCCTGCTCATGTTGGCATTGATGGCCTCCCACTTTTGCATGACTTCCTGGTGGTTGTCCCTCTGCAGTTGCTTGATATCCCAAATCATGGCAAGTACCTGGCCCATCAAGCCTTGGGATTGTTGGTAGGCTCCTAAGACTTGGAAGATGGTGTCCTGGACAGCAATATCCCACTGCCACTGGTGCCAGGTCCTTCATTGTCAGGGTTTTTGAGTTGTGACTCTGGTGCCTGTACTGTGGGGCACATGATGGTTGTAAATGTCCTTGGGACACAGGATTGGGGGCGAGTGGTTGTAGATGCAACATGGCTGGGAGGAGTTGATGTGGCCAGGGTGAGGCTGACAGTTATGGTCTGACAGGTAGCCCAGAAGGGCCAGAGCTGCCCTTATTGTCCACACATCTAGGAGTGCTTTCCTCACTTAGGGCTTCATCCAGAGAGGAAGTGGGAGTTTCAGGTGTGCTCTCCATGTTACCAGTGGCAAGTAGACATATTGAAGATGTAGAACAGAAAGACACAGATTGTCATGTAACATGTGGTACCAAATTTGAGGGGTAAATATGTTTTGGGATGTGTACAGGTTGGCTTTGCTTAATCCCTCATATGACAGTGACACCTGCTTTCAATACTGAAGACTGGATTTATGGGGTACATACAATTCCTATATAAGCACCTTGCTATAGGATATCAGAATATCTTGGCAATTGGATGTCTGTTCATTGACTCAAAAAATGGCAGCTGTGTAGCTTTATTTGTTTAACTGTACCTCCGAGTTAGAAGTACTTCATTATTGAGTCAACAGACAGTTGTACAATGCCATGTGAACACTGCGACCTGGCAACCAAATTAGAAGTAACCATCCTACATTACCATAAGTGTCTGGTTACACCAAGTACAGCACACTCCATATATGTGAGATTACCCAAGATGAGTACAGCTCAATAGTTAATAGGAGGTAGAAGGGACAGTTTAATAGAGGACACAGTTATATCTGTGTGTTAGTGGTATAGTACTGGCAGATGTCCATACCATTGCTGTCATTGTCACAGACTGTACAATTGGGGACCACTCAGGTAGGTTTACTCCATTGTTCAGTTTACATGCAAGGCTATTTTGAATAGGGTACACTGTTCTGGTTTTCTTAATGGTGGAAAAGGGCCTGGTGGGAGTTGTAGTGCTGCCAGTCAATGTACTACCCTCGCCATCCCACCTGGTAAGTTAAGTTCACATGTGAGATGCCAGACAAGGGTATTCGGACAGTTGGACACAGTGGTGGTGAGTGGTTTGGCTATTAAGGTGGCAAAAGGTGATCAGTGAGCATGCATGGCAATACATTTTGGTGCCATTTTTGTTGTTATGACTTATGGGACTTGATTTCCCCAGGTATTCCTGTCAAGCCCTCAGGATGTCTGAGGCCGTCTACCCCCATGAAGTGAATGTTGGGAGTGGAGGTGGGGGGCTACCGCCAGTCTTGATGTCCACCAGCTGGTGCCTGGCAGCCATGGAATGCACCTTCCCCGAAGGTTGTTCTACCTCTTCCTGATATCCTCTCTTGTGCGTGGATAGCTGTCTACAGAAGTTACCCTATTGACTATTCTTTGCCACATTTCCATTTTCCGGGCAATAGTAGTTTCATGGACTTGGGCTCCACAAAAGTGTTGCTCTACTCTAATAATTTCATCCACCATGACCCTTAACTTGTCATCAGTGAAACAGGGATGTTTCTGGGGTGACATGGTGGTGGTCGATGACACGGAAAAGTAAAAACCAAATGATGAGGTGTGGATGCTCTGTTGTGAGGGGGTGACGGTTGGTGTGTGATGTGTAGAGATGCTATTCTGTGTTGTAAGTGTGTTGTGCAGGTGTGGGATGAGTGCTATGTGAAGTGTGGAGTGGGGCCTAGTCTATGATAGTTTGTGTCTCTGCTTTTCAACTGTGATGTTCTTGTTGCAAAGGAGTTGTGGAATGTGAAGGGAATTGTTTTATAGTGCAGTTTGTAGATGTGTCGGGTGTATGGTTGTGTTTCAGCTGTGTGGAATTTGAACTATCTAATGTGGTGTTGTATTATACTGTGGTGACTGCCATTGGTTGTCTGCCATGGAAGAACCACCATTGTGATTTATGAGTCATAATAGGTTCGGTGGTTGTTTGACGGGCTTCCAGAGTCCTGGCAGTGTTGTTTTTTGGGCTGGCTTTTGGCAGTCCTGCCTGTGTAACCCATAATACGGAGGTCCGTATGACCGCCAACATGGTGGTCTTTTGGTAGCCATCACCATGGCGGTCTGGTGATCAGACCTCCAAACTCCTAATGAGCCCCCTAATCTTTAAAAATTCATATCTCTGGTTCCCTTTTTAGAATGTTTGTTGTTTTAGTGTCATTTTGAAGATAAAAATAGAATCTATTTTTATTAATTGTTTTGGGATTTTTATTGTGGTTTGTGTTTTACTTATTTACTGTTTTCTGATTGCTTTATGCTTTACACACCTGTCGCCTGAGTTAAGCCTAACTGCTAATTGCCAAGATACCAAGGGTTGAGCAGGGATTCATTTATTCAGACCCGGACATGACCTAGTGGGGATTTGTGGCCTATTGCTAAATGTTGGTACTTACCTGCCCTTACCAATAATCCACTTTTTAACATACTCTTCTTCCAGTTCTCCTGTTTGCTCAACAACCCACCTCTTGTATTGTGAAACATCCCCTTCAGAAAAAGGGATGATAGAGGAAATGCTTTTTTTGTGGTGTGGGTCAGGTAGGCTGACACAGATGTACTCTTTGGATGAGATGATGTCATTATGCAGTCTTGCATTACAAGTGAAGTGATATCTTAGGCTATTAACCAAGATTGACACCCAGTTTGGTGTCTGTGGGCCCACTTAACTGTAAGGCATGCTCTTTGGCAGTACTGCACGTGATGTGCGGTCTCTTTTCTCGTGCACCTAAGCAGAACAAAGCAAGAAAAGCATGTAGTTAGTGAAATGTGGCATTGTTAAAGGTTGAAAATAGTACATAGAAATGCAGTCTTAGTGCGGTTGGTTATTTATGTAATATACCACCTCAAAAAATACATTTCAAATCAGACAGCACAATATGCACATCTAGCTCTTTGCTTTATCTCCATCTGTTTTAATGGAAACACCTGGGGTAGTCAGAGAGAGGTGCATGGGTAAATGGAACAATCCTTTAAATAAACTATGGTGACAACATGGCTCAGGGGAAATGGTATAATCATTAACAAAATTAATTAAGCAGTTGATTTGTCTGCTATGGTCTGCAGCCAGGGTGTCTTGGAGGAAATGGAATTACACCCAAGAAACTGTATGCTGTTGTGCATCTGTGCATCTTTGGTGGATGGATAGATGGAGGAATGGAATGGATCGGATGGATGTGGTTAGATGAAACAAGCCAAAAGGCAGAATTCAATAATAAATATATATATATATATATATATATATATATATATATATATATATATATATATATATATATCACATTTTAAACAAAATATAAAAAAATTAAAATAAAGAAGGAATAAAAAAAAATAATGTTAACATTTTAAATTTTAAAAAAAAGAAAAATATACAAAATATACAAAAGTAAAAGTAAAATAGAAATATAAAAAAAAAATGAAATGAAAAATGGCGTCACAAATTAAAACTAAAACTAAAAATGTAAAAATGTAAATAGAAAAAACAAATGATCAATAATTATGATGTTTGTATGTAAGCCTATGTCAAAGACAAACTGGCTGCATGCACATAATTTCAGCCAGCAAGCCACATGGTCAAACAACAAGTTACAACAACAAGGAGTAAGGAGGAGGCATGGAGAACAAAGAACACATGCAAGTCTATGGCAAGAGACACTGGCTGGATGGACAAAATGGCCCCCAGCCAGCCACATGTTCAAACAATAATAACAAGGAGCAAGGAGGTATGGCAAACAAAGAACGCATGAAAGCCTACAGCAAAGGGAGGGACACTAGCTACATGCACAAAATGGCTGCCAACCACGTGATCAAACAACAAAAACAAGGAGCAAGGAGAAGGCATGGAGAACAAAGAACCCATGCAAGCCTACGGCAAGAGACACTGGCTGGATGGACAAAATGGCTGCCAGTCAGACACATAGTCAAACAACAACAACAACAAAGAGCAAAAAGATATGGCAAACAAAGAACACATTCAAGCCTATGGCAAAGGGAGGGACCCGGGCTGCACGCACAAAATGGATACCAGCCACATGATCAAATAAGAACAACGAGCAAGGGGGAGGCATGGAGAACAAAGAACACATGCAAGCCTGTGGCAGGAGACACTAGTTATATTGACAAAATTATTGTCAGCCATCCACCTGGTCACATATCAACAACATGGAGCAAGAATGCATTGCAAACAAAGAACACACGCAAGCCTATGTCAAAGGGAGGGACACTGGCTGCATGCACAAAATGGCTGACAGCCACATCATCAAACAATAAGAGCGAGGAGGAGGCATGGAGAATAAAGAACATGTACAAGCCTATGGCAAGACACACTGGCTGAATATACATAATGGCTGCCAGCCAGCCAGCCACATGGTCAAACAAGAACAACAAGGAGCAAGGAGGCATGGCAAACAAAGAACACATGCAAGCCTATGGCAAGGGGAGGGACACTGGCTTCATGCACAAAATGGCTGCCAGCCACATGATCAAACAACTACAAGGAGTAGGAGGCATGGCAAACACTTGCACACCTATGGCAAAGGGGGGACCCTGGTTGCATGCACAACATGGCTGCCAGCCACATGATCAAACAACATCAAAGAGTAAGGAGTGTTGTGTAGTCATTTTATGTATAGCTCCATGCACATTAGTTGAACATACTAGGCCGCTGTGCACTTTGCCCTAGATATATTTTATTCAGCTTCGCACTGTTATTTTACAATAACTAGTTTTTACGGTCTTGTTTAAATTTCTTCTATCACACTGTTTAGCTTAGTTCAGTACTGTGTTCTCAAATAATGCATTCTTGATCGCCCTGTGCTTCAGTCAAGGCTACAGTCTGGTACATTGCTGGTAAACGTGGTAGAAGCTTAGTCTCCAGCATTTGTATAAAAATACACATCCTTACGTAGGGACATTTTCTTAGAACATCTGCGTGTTAGTTATAAAATCACTTTCTAGTCCTAGTACACGTCAAGAGGGAGATTCCAGCCAGGGAACCACAACTGTATGCTGAATGCCCTGTTGCAGGTGCTGATGCAGATTGCAGGCCTTTGCTCAGGTATGAGGGTTGATGTCCTCCCGGGGAAACCTGAAAGGCAGGCTTAGAGCTTAAAATGCTGTGCTAAAAATATAACTTAGAGAGAGAATAAAATAGTGGCACCATGATAGCCTTATTCTTGTGTTTCACTCTCATCGTCACTATTCTAATATTACTGTGTTGTATAGTTCTAGTTATTGCAGCTCACGCTTTGCTATCCAAAATGCAGTTGTTTTATTAAACCAATCTTTAAGACTTATACTGCCTTTATTGTCATTCATATATGAGACTGCATTGTGTATGAGAGAACAGGTTTTGACCTGAGTGACCACGACTTCCCTGAGAAGTACTGATATGTCATGCGCTCGGCTGACCAATTGTCTCTGCCATTTGGGAGAGATGAGGCACTGCTAGTTAGCCAGAGCAAAACCCAGATTTGGAGTGACAAGCGTCATCCACCGTGGGTCAGACTCAGTCCCCCACATTGTGGATGATCTTGCTGCTCAAAATCTAGTAGTCTCATTAAGATAATGAGAGCCTACGCGACAGGAGGAGGCATGGAGAACAAAGAACACATGCAAACCTCTGGCAAGAGACACTGGGTGGATGGACAAAATGTCTGCCAGCCACATGGTCAAACAACAACAACAAAGAGCAAGGAGGCATGGAAAACTAAAAACACATGCAAGACTACGGCAAGGGACACTGGCTGGATGGACAAAATGGCTGCCAGCCAGCCAAATGGTTGAACAACTACAGCAAGGAGGTATGGCAAACATGTACAAGCCTATGGCAAAGGGAGCGACACTAGCTGCATGCAAAAAATGGCTGCCAGCCACATGATCAAGCAACAATAATGACAAGGAGAAAAGAAGAGGCATGAAAAACAAAGAACACATGCAAACCTATGGCAAGGGTCACTGGCATGATGGACAAAATGGCTGCCAGCCAGCCACATAGTCAAACAACAGCAACCAGGAGCAAGGAGGCATGGCAAACAAAGAACACATGCACGCCTATGGCAAAGTTAGGGACACTGGCTGCAAGCACAAAATGGCTGCCAGCCACATGACCAAAAAACAACAACAAGGAGCCAGCATGCATGGCAAACAAAGAGCACATGCACACCTATGGCAAGGGGACACTGGCTGCATGCATGAAATGTCTGCCCGCCACATTGTTAAACAACAAGAAGAAGCAAGGAGAACACATAAGAACACATGCAAGCCTATGGCAAAGGGAGGAAACTAGCTGTATGCACAAAATGGCTGCCAGCCACATGATGAAGTACCAACAATGACAAGGAGCAAAGAAGTGGCGTGGAAAATTAAGAACACATGCAAACCTATGGCAAGAGACACTGGCTGCATGGACAAAATGGCTGCCAGCTAGCCACATGGCCAAACAATCCCAACAAGGAGCAAGGAGTCATTGCAAATAAAGAACACATGCAAGCCTATGGCAAGGGACACTGGGTTGATGGAAAAAATACCTGCCAGCCAGCCACATAGTCAAACAACAACAACAAGGTGCAAGGAGGCATTGCAAACAAAAAACACATCAAATCAAATCAAATCATTAACATTTATAAAGCGCGCTATTCACCCGTGCAGGTCTCAAGGCGCTAGGGGAAAGGGTGGGGGTTACTGCTGCTCGAAAAGCCAGGTTTTTAGGACTCTCCGGAATGCGGAGTGGTCCTGGGTGGTCCTGAGGCTGGTGGGGATGGAGTTCCAGGTCTTGGCTGCCAGGAAGGAGAAAGACCTCCCACCTGCCGTGGAGCGGCGGATGCGAGGGACGGCAGCGAGGCCAGAGGAACGGAGGAGGCGGGTGGGGACGTAGAAGCTGAGGCGTCGGTTGAGGTATTCCGGTCCCTTGTTGTGGAGGGCTTTGTGTGCGTGGGTGAGAAGTCGAAAGGTGATCCTTTTGCTGACTGGGAGCCAATGCATGTGTCTCAGGTGTGCGGAGATGTGGCTGTTGCGAGGTACGTCAAGGATGAGGCGGGCCGAGGCGTTTTGAATGCGTTGCAGGCGATTTTGGAGTTTGGCGGTGGTCCCAGCGTAGAGGGTGATGCCGTAGTCCAGGCGGCTTGTGACAAGGGCGTGGGTCACGGTTTTTCTAGTGTCGGCGGGGATCCAGCGGAAGATCTTGTGGAGCATGCGGAGGGTGAGGAAGCAGGCGGAGGACACGGCGTTGACTTGCTTGGTCATGGTGAGAAGGGGGTCCAAGATGAAGCCGAGGTTGCGGGCGTGGTCTGTGGGGGTCGGTGCGGTGCCGAGGGCCGTGGGCCACCAGGAGTCGTCCCAGGCGGACGGGGTGTTGCAGAGGATGAGGACTTCCGTTTTGTCAGAGTTCAGCTTTAGGCGGCTGAGCCTCATCCAATCTGCGACGTCCTTCATACCCTCTTGTAGGTTGGTCTTGGCGCTGGCGGGGTCCTTGGTGAGGGAGAGTATAAGTTGGGTGTCGTCGGCGTAGGAGGTGATGATGATGTCGTGCTTGCGTACGATGTTGGCGAGGGGGCTCATGTAGACATTGAAGAGTGTCGGGCTGAGTGATGAGCCTTGAGGTACGCCGCAGATGATCTCGGTGGGGTCTGAGCGAAACGGTGGGAGGTAAACTCTTTGGGAACGGTTTGAGAGGAAGGAGGCGATCCAGTCCAGGGCCTGGCCTTGGATCCCGGTGGAGCGGAGGCGGGTGATTATGGTGCGGTGACAGACGGTGTCGAAGGCAGCCGAGAGGTCGAGGAGGATGAGGGCGACTGTTTCACCATTGTCCATCAGGGTTCGGATGTCGTCTGTGACTGAGATGAGGGCGGTTTCCGTGCTGTGGTTGGTTCGGAATCCGGTTTGTGAAGGGTCGAGCAGGTTGTTGTTTTCCAGGAAGGTTGTCAGCTGTTTGTTGACGGTCTTCTCTATTACCTTGGCTGGGAAAGGCAGGAGAGAGATGGGGCGGGTGTTTTTCAGGTCGCTCGGGTCAGCCGTGGGTTTCTTTAGGAGGGCGTTGACTTCGGCGTGTTTCCAGCATTTGGGGAAGGTAGCAGAAGAAAAGAAGAGTTGATGACGGCCTGGAGGTGCGGGCGATGATGTCGTCGGCTTTATTAAAGATGAAGTGAGGGCAGGGGTCCGAAGGGGCGCCGGGGTGGATAGAGTTCATGATGGATTTGGTTTCTTCAGTGTTGATGTGGGTCCAGTTGTTGAGGGTGAAGGCCGGGGGTGCGGGTTCGGTGATGTTTGGTTGGGTCTGATGTTCGAAGCTGTCGTGGAGGTCGCTGATCTTGCGATGGAAGAAGGTGGCGAGGGATTCGCACAAATCCTGTGAGGGCGTTGGCATTGGGGTTGGAGAACTCCTTGACGATGCTGAAAAGTTCTCTGCTGTTGTGGCTGTTTTTGTCCAGTCTGTCGGTGAAAAAGTTCCTTTTGGCAGCGCGGATCAGGTGGTGGTGTTCGCGGGTAGCGTTCTTGAGGGCGGTCATGTTGTCAGCGATGTGGTCCTTGCGCCAGGCCTTCTCGAGGGTGCGACAAGTTTTCTTTGATTCTTTGAGGGTGTCAGAGAACCAGAGAGGTTTTTGGGCGTTGGTCTGTCGATGCGTGCGTTTGAGGGGAGCAAGGTTGTCTGCGCAGTTGGAGATCCAGTTTGTGAGCTGAGGGCTGCGTCGTTGGGGTCGGTGGTGAGGGTGGGTTGGTTGGCGGCGAGTGCGGAGAAGAGTTGCTCTTCGGGGATCTTGTTCCACTGTCGACGAGGGATGAGTTGAGTGCGGAGGTGGCAGGTCTCGCGTCGGAATGTGAAGTGGATACAGCTGTGGTCGGTCCAGTGTAGAGCGGAGGTGTGGCTGAAGAAGATGTGTTTGCTGGCGGAGAAGATAGGGTTGAGCGTGTGTCCGGCGTTGTGGGTGGCGGTGTTCACCAGTTGCTTGAGGCCGAGGTTGGCGAGGTTGTCGAGCAGGGCGGTGGTGTTGGGGTCGTTGTTCTGTTCCAGATGGAAGTTGAGGTCGCCTAGGAGGATGTAGTCCGGCGAGGCGAGGGCGTGCGGGGAGATGAAGTCGGCGATGGCGTCGCTGAAAGGGGCGTGCGGTCCCGGGGGACGGTAGACGAGGGATCCTCTGAGGGTGGTCCTGGGGTCGGTGCGAATTTGAAAATGCAGATGTTCAGCGGCGAGAGGGGTGTCTTCGGTGGAGGTGGTGACGCTGATGGAGTCTTTGAAGACGATGGCGATACCTCCTCCTACTTGGTTGGTGCGGTCTTTTCTGGAGATCTTGTAGCCTTCGGGGATGGCAGTGGCGATGTCTGGAGCTGATGAGGCGTTCATCCAGGTTTCCGTGATGAAGGCGACGTCCGGAGCTGTGGAGTCCAGGAGGTCCCAGAGTTCAACGGCGTGCTTGTGGACAGAGCGAGCGTTGACCAGGATGCACTTGAGGTGGTTGATGGCGCGTGGGCTGGTGGTCGTGGTAGTTGCGTGGTGGAAGATGTGTTTGCAGGAGTTACAGGCGAAGGGTCCATGGGTGCGCTTGGGGTGGGCTTGGAAGCAGGTGTTGGAGCGCACAGCGGCCGCCATAAGAGGAAGGAAAGGGGGGAGGGGTCAGCTGGGGCGAATGGGAGCTGGAGGGCGGGGGCGTGCAGGAGGTCGCGGCGGGAAAGCATGAGGGAGGGGGGGACAGGTAGAGTGAGAAGAGCTGGCGGAGGGGGGTTTAAGGGTGGAGGGGGGTGAGTGTTAGAGTTTTAGGAGAATAGGGAGATAGATAGGAGTAGGGTTGAAAAGATAGGGGGGGGTGGTAGAGGTGGGTGAGGGTGAGAGGTAGAGTGAGAGGATAGGGAGAAAGGTAACAGAGGGGGTGTCGGGACGGGGGAGAGATAGGGAAATAGATAGATGGAGAGATAGGTGGAGAGACAGAAAAATAGGTAGATAGGAGGAGGGGGTGAGTGAGGGAGTTAGGTGGAGAGATAGGCAGAGGAGAGATAGAGGGGGGTGAGGCAGGAGCAGGAGGGCAGAGACAGTGGCGGGAAGAGACAGGAGACGGAGAGGACCGAAGAACAGAAGAAGACCGGAAGAAAACAGAAGAACCGAAGAGAAGAACACAGAAGACCGGAAGAAGACCGGAAGAACAGAAGAGAAGAACACAGAAGACCGGAAGAACACAGAAGAACAGAAGAGAAGAACACAGAAGACTGGAAGAACACAGAAGAACCGAAGAGAAAAACACAGAAGAACAGAAGAAGACCGGAAGAACAGAAGAGAAGAACACAAAAGACCGGAAGAACACAGAAGAACAGAAGAGAAGAACACAGAAGAACAGAAGAGAAGAACACAGAAGACCAGAAGAACACAGAAGAACCGAAGAGAAGAACACAGAAGAACAGAAGAAGACCGGAAGAACAGAAGAGAAGAACACAGAAGAACTGAAGAGAAGAACACAGAAGAACAGAAGAAGACCGGAAGAACAGAAGAGAAGAACACAGAAGACCGGAAGAACACAGAAGAACCGAAGAGAAGAACACAGAAGAACAGAAGAACACAGAAGAACAGAAGAACACAGAAGAACAGAAGAGAAGAACACAGAAGAACAGAAGAACAGAAGAACACAGAAGAACAGAAGAGAAGAACACAGAAGAACAGAAGAACACAGAGGAAGATGCAGAGGACGAAGAAGCAGAAGAGCAGACGAACAGAAGATCAACAAAGAAGATACAGAAGACGAAGAGCAGAAGGCAGAAGACCACAGAGCAAGATGAGGAAGAAGAGAGCGACAGGAGAGGCTGAGGAGCACACAGAAGAAGAGAGAAGATGGGGAGAAGAAGAGTACAGAAGAAGATTGCAGAGGAGGAGCGAGCAGGAAGAGACAGAGAGGAGGAAAAGAAGCAGGAGCAGGAGAGAGGGTGAGTAGCGTGGGGCAGGGCGAGGGGCTGGGAGGTGGGGGGTACTTACTGTGAGGTGGGTCTCAGGAAGTCAGGAACCTGGAGGAGCTGGAGGAGCTGCAGCGGCAGGGGGAGTGACCTACCCTTGGGTCAAGGGTCGCTACCACTGTCACGCAGCGGCCGCCATAAGAGGGAGGAGGGGGGGAGGGGTCAGCTGGGGGGCGAATGGGAGCTGGGGGGCGGGGGCGTGCAGGAGGTCGCGGCGGGAAAGCGCAACGGAGGGGGGGACAGGTAGAGTGAGAAGAGCTGGGGGAGGGGGGTTTAAGGGTGGAGGGGGGTGAGTGTTAGAGTTTTAGGAGAATAGGGAGATAGATAGGAGTAGGGTTGAAAAGATAGGGGAGGGGGGTAGTAGAGGTGGGTGAGGGTGAGAGGTAGAGTGAGAGGATAGGGAGATAGGTAACAGAGGGGGTGTCGGGACGGGGGGAGAGATAGGGAAATAGATAGATGGAGAGATAGGTGGAGAGATAGAAAAATAGGTAGATAGGAGGAGAGGGTGAGTGAGGGAGTTAGGTGGAGAGAAAGGTAGAGGAGTGAGGGAGGCAGGTAGCAAAAGGGTAGATGTGGGTGATAGTGAGAGATAGATGGAGAGATAGAGAAGGGTGAGGCAGGAGCAGGAGGGCAGAGACAGGGGCGGGAAGAGACAGGAGACGGAGAGGACCGAAGAACAGAAGAAGCCGGAAGAAAACAGAAGAACCGAAGAGAAGAACACAGAAGAACAGAAGAAGACCGGAAGAACAGAAGAGAAGAACACAGAAGACCGGAAGAACACAGAAGAACAGAAGACCGGAAGAACACAGAAGAACCGAAGAGAAGAACACAGAAGAACAGAAGAAGACCGGAAGAACAGAAGAGAAGAACACAGAAGACCGGAAGAACACAGAAGAACCGAAGAGAAGAACACAGAAGAACAGAAGAACACAGAAGAACAGAAGAACACAGAAGAACAGATGAGAAGAACACAGAAGAACAGAAGAACACAGAAGAACAGAAGAGAAGAACACAGAAGAACAGAAGAACACAGAGGAAGATGCAGAGGACGAAGAAGCAGAAGAGCAGACGAACAGAAGATCAACAAAGAAGATACAGAAGACGAAGAGCAGAAGGCAGAAGACCACAGAGCAAGATGAGGAAGAAGAGAGGCGACAGGAGAGGCTGAGGAGCAGACAGAAGAAGAGAGAAGACGGGGAGAAGAAGAGTACAGAAGAAGATTGCAGAGGAGGAGCGAGCAGGAAGAGACAGAGAGGAGGAAAAGAAGCAGGAGCAGGAGAGAGGGTGAGTAGCGCAGGGCAGGGCGAGGGGCTGGGAGGTGGGGGGTACTTACAGTGAGGTGGGTCTCAGGAACTCAGGAACCTGGAGGAGCTGGAGGAGCTGCAGCGGCAGGGGGAGCGACCTACCCTTGGGTCAAGGGTCGCTACCACTGTCACGCAGCGACCGCCATAAGAGGGAGGAGGGGTGGGAGGGGTCAGCTGGGGGTGAATGGGAGCTGGGGGGCGGGGGCGTGCAGGAGGTCACGGCAGGAAAGCGCGAGGGAGGGGGGACAGGAAGAGTGAGAAGAGCTGGGGGAGGGGGGTTTAAGGGTGGAGGGGGGTGAGTGTTAGAGTTTTAGGAGAATAGGGAGATAGATAGGAGTAGGGTTGAAAAGATAGGGGAGGGGGGTAGTAGAGGTGGGTGAGGGTGAGAGGTAGAGTGAGAGGATAGGGAGATAGGTAACAGAGGGGGTGTCGGGACGGGGGAGAGATAGGGAAATAGATAGATGGAGAGATAGGTAGATAGGAGGAGGGGGTGAGTGAGGGAGTTAGGTGGAGAGATAGGTAGAGGAGTGAGGGAGGCAGGTAGCGAAAGGGTAGATGTGGGTGATAGTGAGAGATAGGTGGAGAGATAGAGGGGGGTGAGGCAGGAGCAGGAGGGCAGAGACAGGGGCGGGAAGAGACAGGAGACGGAGAGGACCGAAGAACAGAAGATGACCGGAAGAACACAGAAGAACCGAAGAGAAGAACACAGAAAAACAGAAGAAGACCGGAAGAACAGAAGAGAAGAACACAGAAGACCGGAAGAACACAGAAGAACAGAAGAGAAGAACACAGAAGACCGGAAGAACACAGAAGAACCGAAGAGAAGAACACAGAAGAACAGAAGAAGACCGGAAGAACAGAAGAGAAGAACACAGAAGACCGGAAGAACACAGAAGAACCGAAGAGAAGAACACAGAAGAACAGAAGAGCACAGAAGAACAGAAGAGAAGAACACAGAAGAACAGAAGAACACAGAAGAACAGAAGAGAAGAACACAGAAGAACAGAAGAACACAGAGGAAGATGCAGGGGACGAAGAAGCAGAAGAGCAGACGAACAGAAGATCAACAAAGAAGATACAGAAGACGAAGAACAGAAGGCAGAAGACCACAGAGCAAGATGAGGAAGAAGAGAGGCGACAGGAGAGGCTGAGGAGCAGACAGAAGAAGAGAGAAGACGGGGAGAAGAAGAGTACAGAAGAAGATTGCAGAGGAGGAGCGAGGAGGAAGAGACAGAGAGGAGGAAAAGAAGCAGGAGCAAGAGAGAGGGTGAGTAGCGTGGGGCAGGGCGAGGGGCTGGGAGGTGGGGGGTACTTACTGTGAGGTGGGTCTCAGGAACTCAGGAACCTGGAGGAGCTGGAGGAGCTGCAGCGGCAGGGGGAGCGACCTACCCTTGGTAACACCTATGGTAAAGTTAAGGACACTGGCTGCATATACAAAATGGTTGCCTGCCTCATGGTCAAACAACAACAACAAGGAACAAGGGTGCACGGCAAACAAAGAACAGATGCAAGCCTAGGGCAAAGGGAGGGACACTGGCTGTATGCACAAAGTGTCTGCCAGCCAGCTGCATAATCAAACAACAACGATAATAAGCAAGGGGGCTTGGCAAACAAAGAACACATGCAAGCTTATGGCAAAGGGACACTGGCTGCATGCACAAAACGGCTCACAGCCACATGGTTAAACATACAAGGACAAGGAGCAAAGAAGAAGCGTGGAAATCAAAGAACACATGCAAGCTTATGGCAAAGGGACACTGGCTGCATGCACAAAATGGCTGCTAGCCATATGGTTAAAGAACAACAGGGAACAAGGAGAACAAAGAAGAACACATTCAAGCCTATGGCAAAGGGACACTGGCTGCATGCACAAAATGGGTGCCAGCCACATGGTTTAACAACATCCTCCTATGCCATCAAATAGTATTACCCCAATATTACCACCCAAAATATTATATGAAATGCAAAAATAGGCAACAATTTAAATGTAATCCCGTGGCACCCCTGCCACAAATGAAGTTTTAAAAACATATACCACTGAAACATTTATTTCATGTACTGATGTCTACTAATACTGAGCAGACTGGCTAAGTGACCCTTTGGAAATCTAGGCCACATACTAAAATGTTATTGCAAATGTTACAAACATGTTTAAAGGACACTGAACTGTGCAACACTTTTCTTTTACAAAAGGAGAAAAACCAATGAAATGCTAAATAAATAATAACTAGGCCCATACTGAAGTTCCAGCCCACTCAATATTATAAAAGTTTAAAATCAAATATCAAATTAATGTAAAAAGAAATACTGGTGAATGCCTAAGCAAGCAAACAAAATGCTCTTATGCAATAGTTTTTAAATTACTTGTGTGATTCAACAAAAACAAAGTCCTTATCCAAAGGTATGTCCGGGAGACAAAGAGGGTGACCCTTTCACCTTGAAATCCAAGTGAAAAGAGACCAGAGGATGGACAAAGCACTGGGAGGAGCCTGCTGGACTGGAACAGGTGGTTGGAGTCTCTGACACACTTCCTATTTGAAAAAAAGGCTTCTCAGTCTGAAAAACAAATTGCAGGGCCCATTGGAGAAGAAAATCTAGTAAAAATCTCTTTTTGACTAGATTTAATGACTTTGGAGTAGAACATCTACTTCAGAAGTGAGTTTGTGCTCATGAGTGACCCTTTTTTGGCTGCTGGAGCGGCTGTACGCAACACGAGAGAACGCAAAGCCTTGTGCACTATCGCTAGTGGTCCGGGAGTAACATTGCACTTGTGAGAGATTCCAAAATACAATCTAATGAGTGCAAAAAACTCAGCTCCGGAGTATGGAATTTGAGAACTCTGCACTACTCCGCATAGAACGAAGTCCATGAATTCCGCAAACTCTGCTGTCGGAGCGGAGTTCTATGCTCAGGCAGATAAAAAACAATAATTTACAATAACTTTTCACCCTATTTCTCTTCAATATAGGCAACCTGCTACTAAATGATAATTTAATAACTTAGCTACAGAAAAATGTAAAAACCCACACTAAATATAAAAAAATGCACCTAATAGATTAAGGGCCTCATTATGAGTTTGGCAGTAGGACCACCAGACCACCATATTGGTGGTCCCAAGAAGATGGCCATGTCAACAGATAGTACCACTGACTACCAACCAAAAAAGACAGCCGCATGGAGGCCCGGAAATAGGCATTCCGATCCCCGGCCCAGACAGCACAGCGACCAACCACTGATCATATTACAAGTCCAAAGTCACAGTGGTGGGCACCAATGGTGGTTAGCCAATGGGGGTCCGAACCATGGCAGTTCACAGTCACTGAAGTAATACACAATGGCACAGTGGATGGATTTGAAAACATCCCAGCTGACGCACATTGCCACAGTCAACACACCTGCAAAGGATACTAAAAAAAACACCCCTTCACACACCACAATCATTTGTATTTACACTGTGAGACAACGAAGCCTGAGCACCTTTTTGTTTGTAGAGTACATAGTTTAGGCACCCTTTTTTCCACCATCACATTTAACAACAAGCACACACTTTTGTCCATTCACACCATATTGCACTTGCCCTCTTTAGTAAGTCACTGTCACCCTTTTTTCATATGTTTCTCCATGTTACGTTCCTAAAATCCCCATTTCCATGAAGATGAGTAAAGACTCATTGTGGTTAAAATCATAAGAGTAGACCACAGTTGTTTGGAGCAAGTCCAGTATATTCCTCTCAGTATAAAAATGGAAATGTGGGAGAGGATCATTGACAGTGAATTCTGTAGGCACCACCCTGCACACAAGCGAGGACATCAAGGAAAGTTGAAACAACGTCGGTGGCAGTGTCCATTCCCGGTACTCCAGGAACCAGCTGCGAGCCAAGAAGACTGGTGGGGGCCCTCCCAGTGCTCCATTACAACTATTCCCCTAGGAGGTGTAGGTCTTGGCCATCCTGCATCCTGAGACCTTGACAGGAATGCCTAAGGAAGTGGAGCTTGGTAAAATACAACATTAAAATTGTCATAAAAATGCTATGCCATGCATGCCCATAGCTCACCTTTTCCTTAATTAACTTTCACCCCACTTACCAGTCCAGTATTTCCCCTGAAAATACTCCTGTATGGTAACTTCCATCTGAAGTGTACCCACCTGGGGTTTAACTTTATGTATTGAGTATGTAGTATAGGTGGTGATGGGACTGCAAATTCTAGTAGGCACTGTTACTGTAACTCCAAACACCAGTACTGTGTTCTCATATCCAAATACCCTTATGGTAATCTCTCAAACAAAGTGTACTCACCTGGGGATTCACATATGTATAGTGTGTGCACTTCCGGGACTGACAAGACTGCAACTCCAAGCAGGCACTGTTTTTTGCAACACCAATCACCAGCCCAGTGGTCACTGCTACAAATACCCTTGTCTGGCAAGTATAAAATGTAGTCTACTCACCTTGGGGAACAACATTTGTATACTGTGTGTACTACAAGGAGTGACAGGACTGCAACTGCCAGGAAAGCCCTGTTTCTGTGAATCCAACCACCAGCCCAGTGTTCACTGCTACAAGTAGTCTTGTCTGGCAAGTCTCAAATGAAGTCTACTCACCTGGGGGGTTCCCATATGTATAGTGTGTGAACTACAGGGACTGGCAAGACTGCAAGACCCATGAGGCACTGTTTCTGTAACTCCAACCACTAGCCCAGTGTTCACTGCTACAAATACCCTTGTCTGGAAAGGCTCAAATGAAGTCTACTTGCATGAGGGAACAACAGTTGTATAGTGTGTATACTACAGGGACTGACATGACTGCAAAGGCCCGGAAGGCCCTGTGTCTGTGAATCCAACCACCAGCCCAGTGTTCACCGCTACAAATGCCCTTGCCTGTCAAGTCTCAAATGAAAGATAAAAGAGGGGTGTTTTTTAAGGGGAATTAGCGCTCACAAATACCCAATCCTCAAAGTCTTTCTTGATCCTAATCTCCAAAAGGTGGTGCACTTTAAGGGGGGAAATAAACACATCTGCAAACCCCAAATTTGTACAAACAAAGACTGTCATAAACAAGAAATCTACATTTGAGGCACACACCTAAAAGCAATTTCAAGACATTATTCCCTCTTATTGTGGATAGTTCATATATAAAGTAATGGTCCAATCAAAAGATGGCACTCAAGCTTCAGATCCAAAATCCAATTGGCTTAATTCGATTTGGCCTGTCACAAATTGAAACTCCAGTCCTGCAGTGCAGTTCAGCCAGTTTTAATCGGTTTCAAAACAGCCTCAGATCAGCCAACAAGTGTTTCGTCCAGGGCTGGTAATCCATGAAAACCCAATAGTGTATATGTGTCCAATCTCTTCAGATTCTGAGTCCTTCAACTCTTCAAAAGTCTGAAGTCAGTTAGTATCGACACTCCCCATGGGAATTAACTCTCCATGTGCTGCGAGCACACTGCCATACTATCTTATCAAAAAAGTCTCAAACAAAGGCCCTGATTCTGACCTTGGCGGACGGCGGAGGCCGTCCGTCAAGGTACCGCCACCAAATGACCGCACCGCGGTCAGAAGACCGCGGCGGCCATTCAAACATTTCCTCTGGGCCGGCGGGCGCTCTCCAAAAGAGCGCCCGCCGGCCCAGAGGAAATGCCCCTGCAACGAGGACGCCGGCTCAGAATTGAGCCGGCGTAGTTGCAGGGGTGCGACGGGTGCAGTTGCTCCCGTCGCGTATTTCAGTGTCTGCAAAGCAGACACTGAAATACTTTGCGGGCCCTCTTACGGGGGCCCCAGCAGTGCCCATGCCATTGGCATGGGCACTGCAGGGGCCCCCAGGGGCCCCGCGGCACCCCCTACCGCCATCCTGTTCATGGCGGCTTTCCCGCCATGAACAGGATGGCGGTAGGGGGTGTCAGAATCCCCATGGCGGCGGAGCGCGCTCCGCCGCCATGGAAGATTCCCCCGAGCAGCGAAAAGTCGGCAGGGGACCGCCGACTTTCCGCTTCTGACCGCGGCTGAACCGCCGCGGTCAGAATGCTCGTGGGAGCACCGCCAGCCTGTTGGCGGTGCTCCCGTGGTCGGTGGCCCTGGCGGCCACCGGCCGCCAGGGTCAGAATGACCCCCATAGTCTGCTCACCTGAGGGAACAACATTTGTATAAGGTGTGTACTACATGGACTGACAGGACAGCAAAGGCCAGCAAAGCCGTGTGTCTACAAATCCATCCACTAGCCCAGTGTTCACTGCTACAAATACCCTTGTCTGAAAAAATCTCAAATGAAGTGTACACACCTGGGGGGGGGGGGGTGAGTGGGCTCATATGTTGAGGGTGTGCCCTATGGAGACTGGCAAGACTGCAACTCCCAGCAAGCACTGTTTCTGTAACTCCAACCACCAGCCCCGTGTTCACTGCTACAAATACCCTAGTCTGGCAGGTCTCAAATGAATTCTACTCACCTGGGGGAACAACATTTGTATAGTGTGTGTACTACAGGGACTGACCAGACTGCAATGCCCAGGATGGCCCTGTGTCTATGAATCCAACCACCAGCCCAGTGTTCACTGCTACAAATTCCCTTGTCAGGCAAGTCTCAAATCAAATCTACTCACCTGGGAGATTCACGTATGTATAGTGTGTGCACTACAGGGACTGACTAGACTGTAACTCCCAGCAGGCACTGTTTCTGTAATTTCAAACACCAGCACATTGCACCCTTGTCCAAATACCACTGTCTGTAAACTCACAAATGAAGTGTACTCACCTTGGGGGGATGACAGTGGTCAGGTGTGTCAAGTACCTAGACTGACCTGACTGCAACTCACAGGAGGCACTGTTACTCTGACTGCAAACACTAGAACAGTGTACATATGATCAAAGAGCACAGTTTCCCAACTCTCAATATAAAGTTACCCAGATGTGTAGATAGCGTTTGTATAGCTCACACTACAGACACAAGCTCAGGGTCCATATATATAAATAATCATGTCTGTGAAATCCCAATTGATGTGTACTCACCTCGGTGGATACCATTAGTGGAATCCTGGGAAGTAGTGGGACTGACAGGAAAGCTAAGCCCATTAGGCCTTGTCCCACATACTGTAAAAACCAAAATCAGTGTTCATTTGACCGAACCAATCTAGTTGAGAAGACCCAAATGAACTCTAAACACCTCGGACAATGTGAATTGTCATGTGTGTGTAGTGGAGAGTGACATGACTCTGACTCCCAGAAGGCACTGTTTCTCCAAATGTAAAAAAAACACACCAGTGGTCACTTGATCAAATACCCTTGCCTCATAAATCACATTTAAGATTCACTCCACTGGGAGTGAGCAACATATAGATCATGCTCAACTCAGATGTGTCTGGCTACCTAGCTCCATCCTGACCTACTAACCCAAGCTGAAACCATTGAACAGGCAGGCTGCTTACCCAGTGTGCTAAACAGTGATCCCAAAGGCTCCAAGAGGCATAAGCAAAATGTTATTGACAGCACAAACATTAACACTGCACTAACCACATGATGAATCCTGTCACATATACGACAAACTCCTCATCTGCCTCTCTCACATTCAACTAGGCCTCAAAATGGGCACATACCTAACTTGCCAGGCCACTCTATGGCCTGCAGTGGTGGCAAATTGACACTCCTCGGCCATCCCCCGAAAGGACAATGTACTGCACGTCTCTGCAGCTGTGACAGTCAAGGTGATCTGGCATGCCCCACAAATGTCAGAACAAAGCAACCATTACCATGTGTACCTGCTACAACATGTTTACATGTTGGATGACTATGTACAAGGTCTCTGTGAAATGTCACTGTAAATGATTGGCGGTAGATGCCACAATACAACCAGTAACATGGTATTTTTCACTTCAACAGGTTGTGCTACCACTGGCCATACCGAGGCCACTAAAGAGACTGCCACAACCCCCAAGGATGAAGCCCTTAGTGATGACAACACTCTTGGATGTGGATTACGGTTCTGGCCCATCTGGGCAACCTGGTCAGACCGCAACCATGAGTCTCACTATGGCCACATCAACACCTCCTAGCCCAATTGCTTCAACATCACGGGCAACCATGCACCCCCAATCTGTGCCCCTAGAACACTGACAACCATCTTGTGTCCCCCAGTCCAGGATCCTGAGTTGCAACATAACATCTCTGACAATGGTGGTCCAGGAACCAGTGGGAGAAGACACCCTGTGGCAAGGGTATGGGCCTGTGGGGATAGGGTGTATTGGAGGGATGTTGTGGACCAGCAGGGTGAGGCCAGCGGGGATGCTCCTAGCCAGAACACCATCATCCATGCCTTGGGGGTCTATCAGGAGTCCCAAGGCATGATGGGCCAGGTACTAACTGAACTTCCTGAAATGAAGCAGCTGCAGTGGGAATTCATACAAGAAGTGTATGCACAGTGGGAGGCCCTCCATAACCAACATAGCCTCCTTAATATGGGTGCTGAGGGACATCAACACCACCCTGAGCAGGGATCAACAGGAAGACTCCACCCCTTCCCTTGGCTTGTCTACAACATTGGTGTCAGTATCTGAAAGGGAGGCCCTGTCAGCGGAAGGACCCACCTCAGACACCCCTGCCTCTGTAGCAGCAGATCACCCCCCACAACAAGCGAGGACATCTAGTGAAGTGCCTGGGAGGTGTAGATGGCAAGACACCTACCACTGCTAGCAAGTGACTCCTTCCTAAATTACCTCCTTTGTGTATCACATGTTCCCTCTGTTGACTGTTCCTGAACCACCTTCCATTTCTGATGGGAGGAATACACTGTACTTTGGCCTTACAGTGCTGTGTCATCTACTACAATGATTTCATCCAAAATGACTGAACTCTTCACTATTTTGTTCCGTCATGTACCTATTTTTGTTCTACTCACAAATTTAGAATAAATACCACCTATCACAAAGTTTGCGCCTGCTTGCTTCTGTTCCGAATTTTGCTATGTTGAGATGTAAGACCAGGTGAAGCAAATGATGAAGACACAAACACATTGGCACAAGTCTCTGTTCACACTAAATATTATATTCAACTGTACAGCACATAGGCTGTCGAAATGTCTGGACTGTCATAGCCAAGAATGCATGACTCAAATTGTGTCAAGGTACACAGACCAAGGAAGGAAGGACCTTTTCAGACATTTTCCTGTAGAATAAGCAAACAGAAAAATGGATTGTGGCACCAGCTTTAGCCTTATCACATACCACACCAATACAACATCACATACCCAATGGTAGAAATAGAGTGCAGTACAAGAGTCCCCGATCACAGGCACTTCATGATCTAATGACCATGCATCTGTTGGTATGACACAACATTATCTCAGTGTTCTGGCACAGGCATTGTGGCCTGCAATAAAGACACACATCTACAGCTACATACAGGTCATAAATGAAGAGTGATTATCCTATGTGAAGGGTGAATGCCTTGCTTGCACATGATGACAAGAGATTTCATGGCCATATGATCACACGCATGATGCAATCAGCCCACCACAGCACACTTAACAAGTACAATCTACACTTCAGACCTTCTACCCAACCACTGTCCAAGCTCTCTGGCACAGGTCTCAAACACCCAATATCTCTGACCTTCACTACCTGGAACAATCCATGTCCACTTCAAATGTCAGAACAGCATCAACAACCTGCCAATGTCACAACTCTGAAATGTCCACTTGAGGATATCATCGTGAAAGTATCTGGACAAAGAGAAAAGAAGGAGTATGGGCTTTTAAAATTCCTATTACTGTACGTATGTGATTGACAGCATGAGTTGAGTATGGCAAGCTTGTGGAAAGGATCTTACAATGTAATGAGACTGTCACAAATGATGTAGCTACATCAAGATGGGTGTATGTGATAGACTAACCCTTCATGAGCCCTTCGGCTGAACATTGTAGAGTAATAACTAGCCTGGTCTTGCAAAAACACTCTACTACACACATTCGAATAACTACAGTGCTCTGTACACAGTCATTACATCACATGACATACTTACTCTCAAGAAAGTAGCTATTGATGAGATCTTCCCGCAAGTCAGCTCCCTCTTCTTCACCACTATCATTCTCACTCAGCCCTTCATAAGTCTCACCAGGTGGCACTGCAGGCTGCCCCTCTTTTGGGATGTACAGGAGAGTCCTCCTCAGGGCAAGGTTATGGAGCATGCAGTATGCCACAGTGACCTTACACACTTTTTCGGGTGAGTAGAGGAGGGCTCTACCAGTCCAGTCCAGACAGAAAAATCTGGGCTTCAGGAGCCCAAAAGTCTGCTCAACTACCTGTCTTGTTCTTACATGGGCCTCATTGAAGTGGACTTCCCCAGGCATAGTTGGATTCCTTATTGGCGTCAACAGACATGGAAAATTTGGATATGCAGAGTATCCAACTTAGGAATGGGACATATGTGCTAAAATGATTCCCTCTTATCAGAATTGTGGCAGCAAACATTGCACACATACAAGCAGGACAGATGTGACTTACCAACCAGCCAGGCCCTCTCTGGGTACAGTCGTGACATCAGCTGGAGGACTGTGTTGTTCCACATAATGAAGGATTCTTGGACTGAACCGGGATACTGTGAAATGTATAGGTCTGCCAAACTGGAAGTTGATGGAATGGGAGTTCTTTCAGTTGTGGTATACTTGTTCATTGGCAAACAGTGGAACCAAGTCAACTTGTGTGTTCTATCAATAGCCCCCACCAAACGCGGGAGTGGTGCAAAACCATAAAAGTCAACTTTCACAAGGGATAAATCCTCATGTCAGGGAAACTGGATGTAGCTGTCAATGTGTTTCAACATTGCTGAGAGGACATCCTTCAACACTAGACTGAACATACATTGGGACATGCCAGCAGCTAAGACCCCTGTATGTTGGGAGGACCCTGTGGCAAGGAAGTGCAATACTGGCATGATTTGTACAAGGGGAAGTATGCTGGTTGAATAACTAATAGCTGGTATCAGATCTGGCTCCAAATGGCGACAGAAGTCCACTATTGTTGCCCAATTCAGACGATATAGGAGTATGACGTGGCGTTCTTCCATGCTCTGTAGGTCTGGCAGTGGACAATAGATGGGTGGTTGATGCATCCTCCCTCTCCCTGGGTACCTATATATGACAAGAAATTAGTGCTGACATTGATCATTGTGTCCCCAGCTACATACATGATGCATGTCAATGATAAGTTGTGACAAGACATTATAGGATGGATGGACATGGCAACCAGTACACATCACAGCTGTACATGTGACCCCCATGGTTTGCCACACATCATGTATCTGGACCTAAGTTAAAGATGTGCATCACAAATGTACCGTGAAATGGGCTGGGTATCCCAACCGCAAAAGGGACCTTTGATGGGGTGGTCTTTGCCCCACTGTAAAATGCAATTTGTGCCCTGCAACTTTCTACAATGGTGTTTGAGCATTAGGACCTACACGACAAGACAGGATTAGCATGTTCGTGAGGTCAAAACAACAGTTTTGGATGTGTTACGCAGTTTGTGAAGCACAATACTGCATTTCAGGCCTCTAAAACAGTGGATGCCTGACCTACTCCACTGGACATTAGGAACTTCCTGCGACCGCTGTGGAAGTTGTTTTAGCACTAGGTGGTTGCAATCGCGGTAGACACAGCCATAGGCTAACGCTGTAGCCAGTGGCAGTCGTGGGCCACAGACTGTGTCCGCCGGTGGTGACGACTGCATATTTGGTAGACATGACCGCCAAGTTCTGCAGAGTCCCTCACTTTACTCCTGACACTGCTGCAAGTGAGACATCCACTACTTGAGCTGCTGTGTTCCACCTCTGGGAGCAATTATGTCATGTCCAGCAAGTGACTGGGCCCCTGCCTTCCCCCCTGGTGCCTGAGGTCCTACCCCTGTACAAGCCACTCTATGGTGCACCAGAGGAGCAGATTAGTGCCTTATGTGCACATCTTTCTCCGTATTTCACCATCTTTTCCCTTCTCACCGACTAGATTGTGCCCATGTGTGCCACACTGACTACTCTTATGGCTGTAGGTACAGCCTGGGTGGCATCTATGGGATGTACAATGTGTAGTTATTGGTGACCAGTGCCATATGTTGAGTTCTTTCACATTGTGGTGTGTTTGTTTTATGTGTTACTACATCCACGTGTTCCTGGATGCACATAACTAGGTGAGGAGACATTACAGCCATCCTTTTACCTCTCTTTCCTCATGATTGTTGTATGTACGTGAGACAACACGTATGTGATTGACAGCATGAGTTGAGTATGCATGTTGTATGAGTCATTGAGAGTAATGTGAGCAATGTGTATGGTACCACAGAGATTTCTTGACCCATCACGTCTCATTAAACTGTTGTTTGGAAGGCATATCATGAGTCTCTCTGCCCTTCTGGTTGCCACACGCACCACATGCCAAATTTAGTTTGGCTACATGATGTTCTGTCATGCATGGAAGTGATAGGAATGGGGTTTCGTGTAGGTTATGTCTGCTCATCCTCAGAGACCAGGGCCTGACAAATGTATCTCCCAGTGTAGGTCCTAGTCTAGGCTAGGGTGGAGTCACTGTGGCTATGCCACTGTGTCACTGTGCAAACTTCCTGTACCCCAGCAGATTCTGTCATGTGGGCAATATGAGGCTCTGTGGTAAAATCCTGTCCAGAATGCCCCATTCATTTGATTAGATTTGGAATAGTTACAGAGGTAAGTCGTTAAGCTAGTCCATATGTAGATTTTGTCTCATTGTCAATGTGTGTCTTTGACTCATGACAGGTCCCTTACTCCCACAGCTCTGTTGTCACCTTCCCACAGGTCACCTTTGTCCTGTACAGGCTTATTGCATAAATGACAGTTCCACAGTGGAGACAATGTGTTGATTCCTGGGACGCCATGATATGTGAAAAAGTAGCCTGGTCACATAGCAGAAACTAGAGAACGCATGCCTTTGTTTGTTGGATGTCATTTCTGTGGGACAGACACATATGGTCAAAGCAGTGTTCTGTGATACAGCTCCATACCATAGAACCCCATCCCCTGAAGTGGCATGAGTATGCATTTGTTAGTCCACATGTCCACACATGGACAGGGATGACACTTTCTGTAACCACCATTCCAGTCTCTTGATTATTACCCATCTGTGATGTTTGACTTTCTACTCTGGCAGTGGTCTGTAGGGACTGTATTCAGAGAGGCATCCTCACAGAGTGTGAATGTGTTGTTCCATTCATGCCTCAGGAGTTTACCATTCAGAAGCCACAGAGGTGAGGTGTGTCTCATAGTGGCTCACATCTGAGCCAGGTTGCTAGAGTGTGGACTACATGATGGCAGTAAAATTTTAGAGCCTGTGCAGGGTGGTGGGTTTGTCTATAGATTGGGAAATGTATGTCTGCAGTCATGCCCCTGTAATTCTTGTCTTGTATGTGTCACACTTGGGGAACATTGACAAATAGAAAAGGTCTAGCTTGCTGTTTTGGACACAAATGTGATTCAACCATTTGTAATGAAAGTTGTGATCAAAATCTCTTGATTTGTCTCTTGCATCCATGCAGGTCAACACCAATCAAAAGAAGATATAGTGAGCCATTGCCAAGAAAGTGTAGATCCTGGGAGACCACAACCACCAGAGCATCCACAGCTGAAAAACGAGGGAGGACCTGACACGCTGGGCCTGAAAGATCATGGAGGCTCAGCTGGGACTGTCCTCCCAATGTGGGCATGGTGCCCATCAGACCATGACGCCCCCTAATGGTCCGCATCCTGATGGCGGCCTACTGAGAGCTTGATGGGTGTTTAAGGGCAGCACAGCAGGCAAAAGGATGTGAGTACAGGGCATTTCCCTGCCTGTCCCATTGCCAAGTGATTGAATTAGGTTCTAGCACCTCCCGCTGATGTTTAGGGATGAGCCATGTGTCACACAGTAAATGAAAGATTGTTTCTGTTGACATGATGTGCCTTGCCTATTGGACCAGGGACCTACGGCACAACTGGGTGGAATCTGCAAACCACCTGCTCTGCAAGGACAACATATAGCTGTGTACATTGATCAATCATGTACTGTATGTTGTTGCACTGGGTGTAATTACTAAATAAGTAGGTGATGAATCACTGTCCTCTGCCATGTGTCTGGGAAATTGTGTATGTTGGCATCAGCCACAGTGCCAGTGCCACACTGCAGTCTGTAATATGAATGTGTGCAACATGCATGTGACAAGGCTTACATTGTTCTTTGGATGCTGTTATAGCTCACTACTTTCCCTTTGTAAGTGGGGAATGTCCATTGACACGATTTATATGCCATCACTGTTGCCAACATTCCTTGTGTCTGCATGTCTCTTTCTTCTGGAAAACATTTGTAAGCTGCAGTTCATGCTCATGCATGGTCTAGCTATGTTGATGGGATGATGTCTGTATTCCTTCGCATATATGTGCATGGCAAACTGTTTGTGGAAAAGTACATTTACAATGGGGGTATATTTTATGTTGTACCACAGACAGGAGTGTGTCATCATTGTTCATTTGCTGGCACATAGCCTTACCCATCATAGTATGTCAACAGCAGTAGCGTGACCGGGAGGCCTATATTTTAGAGCCACAATGTGGATATTTATGCCCTCGATGTTGCATCAGGTGGAAAAGTGCACTGCACATATGTAATGGTTAAGGTTTGTATCCTGACTGTTGATATGCATCATAGAGTGACTTGTAGTTATGTAGAAATCAAATGTGTTTGGGGACACCAATTCATCCACAGACACACATCTTGGTTTGCATGAGAATAATGGGGACAGTGATGTATCTTCCCACTGGGCAACATGTTGAGGGCCTTCTACAAGTCCTTGCAAATTTCTGTGTCTCTCCAACATGCAGTGGACTGATGGCTTCTACAGAAGCCCTCAGAGTATGTCATTGTAAGGGGTGCCATACATTAGTAGTTATAACCCTGGGGCTTGCTGATTCATTGTGTTGTGTATTTTGGGGACATCTCTACCTGATATCTTGCACATAATGTCCACAGTTGCATTTCCATGCAACATGTGTGGCCTAATTTAGCAAAAGTAATACTACCTTCTTGACTCTAATGGGATAAATATCACTTGGTGAAGTGTACATTGTTGATATGTTTCCAGTGTGACGTGGGTATTTCAATGTCACCTTCTCCAGGGTATTGTATTGTTGTCATCAACTTGGCATGATTTTGTATCATCAGTCCTCATTTCTGGGACTTCATGTATGTGACAAAGAGATGTGTGCATGACCTTGTGTGGGATCTGTGGAAATGCATTTTGCATTGGCCCACTGTTGTATGCCAAAAGGTGATCGTAGTCTGCTTCATGGAGCAAAGATTTGAGGGTGATGGTGACTCCTCATGATTGAATGGTCTTTGAGATAGCACAACTTCAGCCATGCAACCGTAGTTGTGTGAGATCCTGAATTTCCTATTAGCAACTGTTGGCAGTTCAGATGGCGTGCATGCATATGGTATGGCACATGTATGGGCTACTTAAGTGGAATTTGTTGCTGGGGCCAAGTTGACATCATGGTAATGTTTGCTAATCAGAGTTGTTGTTCATGTGTGATTACAGACATGTGATGACCCTATTTCTCTTTGTATTTGCAGCATCAGCACCAGCAAGTGAAGGAGATGGAGCAGAGAGCTGAGTGGGGAAGCTTCTGGCCACAGGACCTCAGATCAAGACACCACTGACACAGAAGGACCCGTTGGCCCAGAGGGAAAGGGGAGTGCCATGGGGGAGACTGCAACATCATCCTCATCATCATCATATTTTTCCTCCAGTGGACACTCCCTAGTGGTGGCAGTCCCATTGGGGCATCCCCAGTACTATCCTTGTCCGCCACCTCCCATTCTGTCACTGCCCTCTCTGTTGCTCCCCAACCAGTTGGTCATGCCCGCTCACCCAAGAGGGTGGGTATCTCCTTTGCTGTAGACACCTCCTCCTCAGCACCTGTTACCCGTGCTGCCCTCAGTGAGGAGGCTATTGACCTTCTAAGAAATATCTCTGTGGGTCAGTCAGTCATTGTGAAGGCCATCCAGGGATTGACCACCCAGCTGCAACAAACCAACGCATTCCTGGAAAGCATTCATTGTGGCAATGGCTGGCTTACAGAGATCTTTTCATGCTCTGGCCTCCACACTGACGACAGCCAGTCACCCCCAAACTTCCGTCCTCTCTCCACCTCCCCTTCACAATCTAAATCCCTCCTTCACCTACCTACTTAAAGCACTCAGACAGATCTGCATGCATCTACATCAACACACAAGCACCACAAAACACACCGGCATGCAAGCAAACAACATCACCCACAGACACCTGAACAGTTACAATTTCCCCAGACACCCCTACCACCTCCAGCATCACACGCACATCAGGCATACCGCCAAGCACTACAACAACACTGACACTCCCACAGTACACATCATACCCACAGACACCACCCCCAGACATGCACCACAGGTATCACAGACACCACAACTACAGACACACACACATCCATCACATCCAGCCAACCCCCAGTCACCACAACAGACACATCCATCACTCCATCCCTTCGCGCCTCCACCTCTCAGTCCCTCAAGACAAGCAAACTCACTCATCCACCCACCCAACAGACACCCACCACACACAAGCATAAATCCCAGAAGCATGCACCCACGACATCCACACCAGCACAGCAGACAACCACTCCCTTGACCTCCAAATCCTGGCCTTCCTTTGATGGCCATTCCCATGTCCCTAATAAATTATTTATGTTTGACCTTGACCTTTGTCCTGTTCCCTTCACCCTCTGTCCCAAGCCAAAGAGGCACCCACCCAGCTCCCAGCCCCTCCCTTCCACCTCCTAGGCTTTCACTGCCCCCCCCTCAAGAAGAAGCCCACCCCTCCGAAAAGAAGACCACCCCTCCTAAGCCCAAGCCCTTATCCTCCCTCCCAAATCGAACCCCCTATTCCACCCCGGATAATACCTGAGGTGCCTGCCTGCCCCATTGATTCCCCTTCCTATCCCCGTCCATGGCAGTTGGGATCCAAGTTCAGTCACAACGCTGTGTATTATTGGACTGCTTTTGGAATGGCCAATAGCCTTGGGACTTCAAATATTTATTGTTTATTAAACCCAAACTGTTGTATTTTTTGGGGTATACATTTGTCCTGCAATTCCTTTTCTACATTATTGTTTTTCCTGAGTGACTTATGTTCTGTGGCTACAGTTGTGTGTGTTTGAGTCTGTTGCTGCTCCCTTTGCTGTTGTTTGCAGTGTCTGACTTTGTGGGCACTGTTGGTGTCCCCCAAGAGAAGGGTATGTATTGGGTGTATGGATATGTGGGTGGTTATGCAAATGTGGTGTCATGGCATTGTGCACTGTTTGTTATGGTAAGAATTTTATCCTGTGTTTTCCAATGTGAGCATGTATGGTGTTAGACTTGTCCCTTGATATGTCAGCTTGAGTTTTGTTTGTGCAGACATAGAGTGTGTTCAGTTGTGTTTGCTTTGTTTGCATTTGAGTGTGCATGTTTCCATTTAGCTATGTGTACCTTGCAGCTAGTTCCTGTATAGCTATGCCCCATGCAGTTTGAGGTGTATGTGCTTTGTTGACTTGCACTTCCAAAATGTGCAGATGGGCCAGACATTTGGGTCTAGTTCTGTTTGTTCCTGAGACAAATGTTGGGCCATTTCCTGTGCACATGTTCTTTTAGGGGTGTGTGCAAAGTGATATGTGTCCCAGTGCAGCCTCCTTCTATGAATGCTTCTGATGCCCGCATCCCTATTGTGCAGGTATTGTTGTAATTTTGCTCTTTGTCTAGTTGTCTCTCTGTCTATTGTGTATGCCATTGTCTTTCTATTATGCTATGATGTGTGTGTCCATTGCAGGACAGTTTACTGGGAATGTTTGTGTTCCATGCCACATCAATACATATGAGTGTTGTATGTGATAACAGTCCCTGACCTGTGTGGAATGTGAGTTGTATTGGTAGATGTGATGTTTGTGTGTTGTTGGTTATGTGTGAGACAATATGGTGTAGCCTTCACTATCCCTATGCCTGAGATGTGTGGACATGTGTTTTTGTGTAGTGTTGCTATGCAGTGTGAGTGACCAGCCCAAAGGGAGCGTATTCTGACTGTGAATGTGTCCGTCATCATTTATGATTTGGACTGCGTACAAGGTGAGACATGTACTTGGTGCCCATGGTGTGACCCCCACTTGTCGTGGGCGATGGTGCTACGATCAGCTGTTAAGGTTAATGACACAGGCAGGTGTGTATACTTATGTTCGGCTCTGCTCTTGAGGCATTGATTTTGTGCTCCTTCGATGACCAAAAACAGCTGCAGGGTGTGAGTGATAGGTTCCATAGCAGCACCAGACATGTGAGGCTGTCTGCAGGTGAGTGTCTCCCTTTATAGTCCCCATTTCTGCCTTCTGAGATGTGGTGGTTTGACCGTCACGGTCACATTTGCGATGTGCAACCTCATAATTTGTCCGGCGGCAACACAGGCTCCGCCGGCCTGTTTGTGCTGCCTCCTCACTGTGGTGATCTGTGCTGTCTGGCGGTGCCGGTGGCACTGCGACTGTCTTTGCTGCCATAGGCCAGCATGACTCGTAATACAGCAGCCCGACCGCCATACCGACAGCATTCAGACCACCGCCACTGCCACCACAGCATTCGGATGATTGCCAAAGTCGTAATGAGGCTGTAAGTTATTTACTTGACTAATTAGTAATTAAATATGCTACTAATTCTTAATTTAATTGAAAACAAAAAGCAAAAATGTAAAATGTCAATAGTTTCTCACCACTTTCCATATGAATCAAACAACCTGCTACTATATTATACATTTCTGATCAAATGTATATACATTAATTATACATTAAAACTTACAAACCTCACTAAAGTGAATTTAAAATAATTATTATAATAATACTAATTCCTAAAATAAATATAGTAACTAATGGATGTCACATTAATTACAAAACAATATTTAATACAACTATATTAAAGTAAACAATATCATACAGGGTATTTTACAAACAAAAATATATACATCACAACAGTATTCTTACCTTTGATATTCAGTTCATCAATATTTTTGACTCAGCAATATTTTTGACACTGTATTCTTACAAATCAATATTTTCGAAACAATATTTCTGCCGTTCACAGCAGTGACAAACCACTTTTGTACTTAGGCATCAACTACCCCTCCAATCACGTTTTCAATGCCTTTTCCTTGCACTCTGACAGGAACCTGCTGCCTTTCATATAGGTTTATGTGCATAAACACCATGTGCATACATGCACACAAATGTCTGGCTTTCTGGGGAATCAAAATCATCACATATATAAATGTGGCACATCCACCAAGTGAAACGGCTGAATGCAAACATTTGGCACATTTGTGCATTTCAACATTTTGAAGAACTATTTTTGCTTCTCAGTAGTAAACATGCTTTCCTACGTTGGAACTCCTAGCTGTATCACCCATAAACTATGGGGATGTTGCCTCACTTTTTCGGCATTGGCACCCAACATGCCCTAACCCATGGGAGGCGTGACTAAGAAGATGCTCACATTAGTAAAAATCTGCAAGGATTACCTGAAAACCAACAAAGCTACAATTCTGTGGGTGTTTAACTAACTTTGCGGGTACACACAGCAAGAGTCCCAAAAAGCAGCCAAATTACATTTGTGAATCTCAAGATTCAGGTATACTGGAGGATTATCCTTTATGTGTGTAGAGATTGATAGATTTTTGCTTAAAAATTCAATCTGGGTGCACATCATGTTGTGAAACTCATGCGCAGATACCCTATATTCGAGAGGGATAAAACAGAGCAGATTTTGCCACGTTTTAAATGTCACTTCTTTGAGCATCAACAAATTAAAAAGCACGACTTTTCAATGGCATTTCATGACTTTGACATTTTATTGTCAGCCTCTAACTTTGCAAAAAACTAGTACACATTTCTAGTAGTGAAGTCTACGCCCTATAAATGAATATTTTTAGGGCCAGACTGGCCTCGTATTGTATTTTATTGGCCCAGGGTCGGCTTTAGTGCTGGTGGTGCCTGTTGCAACAATCTTTTTCGGTGTCCCCGCAACTCCTATGACCTCTTTCTCCACAGATTGCCTCACTGCCACCCTCCAAAAGTGCTTCTCATCTCTCCATCGACCGTCTCTCACCCACATTTCACTGGTTCTATAGTGCAACTCATACCAGTGTAGGGTGTCAGAGTACTTCACATCACACACTACTTATACAAATACAATGAATAGTATGTGTGTAAATCAGCCTATAGGAAATGTTATACAAGAAAACGACGCTTAAAAGGTGTAAGAATTATATATAATCTATACTAGTAAGCAACATATTTAAAGAGATTTAAGTCTGGACAATCAATCTCAGGATTTACAATATACTTTAGCGGTTGGGATGGGCTTACTAACGAAAGTGTGGGGTAAAAACAGCTTTCAAACCTATATCATGCAGTTTGCATGCAGCTCTTTGATGACAGTGCATAAGTAACTGTGCTATATTTCGGGACAGATTTAAGAAAAGTGGCGCTGCACCGAGTGCAGCGCCACTTTTCTTGAGCCCCTTAGTGCTCCCCTTATCGCCACCATGTGTGTGCCATATCTAAGATATGGCGCATCATGGCGGTAGTTAGGGAACTAGCGACATAATTTTTTACACTAGTTTAGAGCTTTGCAGGATTAGAGTAAAAAACGTTGACGCAAATCCTGCAAAACCTATTGAGGTCAATCGTAAATAATGGCGTGCCTCCTTTTAAGGCCTGCTCTAAGCAGGCATTAAAAGTGCCAAAACAAATGCCGCAAAGAAATCTCTTAGATTTCTTTGCACCATTTTTTTGCCCCCCCCCCACAACAGGAGAACGTCCCCTTTGCATAGACTGTGCCTGGCACAGGCATAATATAGCGCAAAGGGTTACAAAGGGGCACAATGCATGCATTGTGCCACTTTGTAATTTTGGTGCAGCAATTTTGGTCTCGTTAGGCCACATTAGCGTAAAAGAATTATGCCAATGTGGCCCAAGGAGGCACGAGGAGCTCTTAAATCTGTCCCTAAGATTATAAATTGTAAACTGCAAGTAACAAGAGGATCTCTGTGACAAAAGCAGTAACCCACTGTGGTGTCCACATAAAATAAAGTTCTATTATCTGCATACATGTTCTTGTCAACGCTACCACAAGAAAGGGAGAGTAGGAAGGACGAAGGTAGAGAGAAAAAGAGTCAGGACAATGAAGAGTGAGACAGGAGAGGGAAAGGATAGATAGAAGGAGGCTGTTTTTTTGAGCTTTTGTTGTAAGGGCTGCTTACTGTTCTCTACTCTGGCCCTACAAAAGTAGTAGGACGAGATAGCTTTCCTCATCATAGTAGAAAGTGACATCACTTCTGTTACTGGGACTTCTGGTGCCCCTGAGAGTCCGCCCCGGGTGTTACGTGGTTTGTGAACTCATGGTGTCACGTGTTAGCCATGTGCTAGGGTCCTAGCCCTTGGTTATTGGTCTTTTGGCTGTGCAAAATTAAGGCCTTGGTGTTGTGCAACCAGTTTCAGAGCCTAAGAGGACAGGTCAGGACATGTTAGACATTCAGGACCAAGAGGCTGCTTGGGGGTCCCCTTACAGGACAGAGAAATGGGCGGGCAGGCCAAACCTCCTCACTGTTGGCTAATCCAAAAGAGGGTCTGGTCAAATGTTGCTTTTGTTAGATCCAACCAGTCAATTTTGAAAATGTAAACCTAAAACAAATACACCGCCCTGGACTTCCCAGGACAGGATTTAAGGATGATAGGCACTGCAAATCTAAATCAGATGTATATCCTAGGACTTTCCAGGACAGCCATCAAAGGGGGCTCAGTAGAGGTTAAATTATAAACTGACCAAGCAATTAAAAGTTTAAAACAAAACAATGGACCAGTAATGCAAACCTACAACAGATGTGTGCCCCAAGATTTCCCAGGACAGGACTCAAGAGTATGACGTGCATTGCAAATCTAAAACAGATGTATTTCCCCAGGACTGGACTCAAAGGATGACAGGTATTGCAAATCTACAACAGATGTATGCTCCCAGGACTTCCTAGGACTGGACTCAAAGGATGACAGGCATTGCAATCTAAAACAGATGTATGCCCCCAGGACTGGACTCAAAGGATGACAGGCATTGCAAATCTAAAACAGATGTATGCCCCCAGGACTGGACTCAACGGATGACAGGCATTGCAAATTTAAAACAGATGTATACCCCACAGGACTTTTCCAGGGGCACAGTAGAAGGTAAATTATAAACTGACCATGCAATAAAAAGTTAGAAACAAAACATTGGACCAGTAATGCAATCCTAAAAAACAAATGTGTGCCCCCCCAGTGACTTCACAGGACAGGCCTCAAAGAGTGACAGGCATTGCACATCTAAACCAGATGTACACCCCACAGGACCTTTCCAGGACAGGAATCAAAGGGGCTCAGTAGAGGTCAAATTATAAATTGACCATGCAAATCAAAGTTTGAAACAAACAGTGGATTGCCAGTGCCCACCTAAAACAGATGTCTATGTCTATCCCACACCCATTACAAAGCCTAGGAATAATTAGCACAATGAGGGCCTTATTTATACTTTTTGGTGCAAAACTGCACTAATGCAGCTTTGCACCAAAAAGTTTTGCACCGGCTTGCACCATTTTTTAGCACCAGCTGGGCACCATATTTATGGAATGGTGCAAGCCGGTGCAAAAGGTAGGCTAGCGTAAGCTAAATGACTCTAACCAGATTAGCGTCATTTTTTGAAGCTAAAGGGCATATTTATACTCTGTTTGCACTGAATTAGCGTCATTTTGTTTACTCTAATTCGGTGCAAAACTTAGGGCCAGATGTAGGAAGCCTTTTGCGCCTCGCAAATGGTGAAAAACGCAGTATGCGAGACGCAAAAGGCTGAACGTGATGCAGAATCACATTTTGCGAGTCGGTACCGACTCGCAAAATGTGATTCCGACTCGCAAATAGGAGGGGGTGTTCCCTTCCTATTTGCGACCGCATCGCGATGTAGAGCTGCTTTGTGACCGCGAAAGAGGTCGCAAACCAACTCGCAGTTACCATCCACTTGAAGTGGATGGTAACTCATTCGCAAAAGGGAAGGGGTCCCCATGGGATCCCTTCCCCTTTGTGAATGCCCACAAAAATATTTTTTCAGAGCAGGCAGTGGTCCTGTGGACCACTGCCTACTCTGAAAAAACCGAAACCAAATGGTTTCGGAATTTTTTCTTTTTGCAGCTCATTTTCCTTTAAGGAAAACGAGCTGCAAAGAGAAAAAAAAACTGCTTCATTAAAAAAGCAGTCACGGACATGGTGGTCTGCTGTCTCCAGCAGGCTACCATCCCCATGAGTGCATTAGACTCTCTATGGGGTCGCAAACTGCAACCCACCTCATGAATATTCATGAGGTGGGTTTTTGCGACCCCATAGCGAGTCGCAGAAGGTGTCTCAGACACCTTTCTGCATCTCGGATTGCGAGTTGCAATTTGCGAGTCGCTATGACTCGCAAATTGCAAGTCGCAATCGGATACCTACCTACATCTGGCCCTTACTCCATATTTATACTTTGGTGCTAGACCCGTCTAGTGCCAAATTTATGGAGTTAAAGTCATTTTTTGGAAGTGGAAACCTACCTTGCCTTAATGAGATGCAAGGTAGGCGTTCCAATGCAAAAAATTACTCTATGACCTTAACGCCATATTTATACTCCCATGCAAAAATGGTGCAAGGGAGGGAGGAGGGGTCCAAAAATGGGGCATAGCTTGCTTTGCCCAATATTTTAAAGCCTTGGTCAGGGCAGGCGTTAGGGGACCTGTGGGCCTATTTCCATAGTGGAACACCATGGAATAAGCCCACAGGTGCCCTCCCCAGGCCCCAGGGTCACCCCCACCCACACCAGAGGGACTGCAAAGGATGGGGGAGCCCATCCCAGGTAAGTACAGGTAAGATTGCATTTTATTTTTGAAAGTGCCATAGGGGGCCCTGAATTGGGTCCCCATACATGACACAGGGTGCAATGGCCATGCCCAGGGGACCCTTGTCCTCTGTGCTGGCCATTGGGGTGGTGGGCATGACTCCTGCCTTTTCTAAGGCAGGAGTCATGTGGCATGGTAGGTTTAGCACCATGAAATGACACTAATCTGGTTAGAGTCATTTTTTTTTACTCTAACCTGCCTAAAGTCATTTTTTGGTGCTAAACCCTCTTATTCTATAGTGCCAGCCCCACCCGACTAAAGTCTTTTTTTTTTTACTCTAGCCTACCCTTTGCATCGGCTTGCACCATTCCATAAACATGGTGCCTGGCTGGTGCTAAACTTTTTGGTGCAAAACTGAGTTAGTTCAGTTTTGCACCAAAAAGTACAAATAAGGGCCAATATTTTGTAAGTTTGTGCCACTTTTTCATCAAAAAAGGGCGTTAATGCGGCGTTAAAAAAGTATAAATCAGGGCCTTGGTGCTAGACGGGTCTAGCACCAAAGTATAAATATGGAGTTAGTTTTGCACTGAATTAGAGTAAGAAAAACTACGTTAATTCGGTGCAAACAGAGTATAAATATGCTGCAGAGTATAAATATGCCCCTAAATATGGCACTAAGGCCATAGAGTCATTTTCTGCACGGGAACGCCTACCTTGCATCTCATTATGGCAAGGTAGGTCTCCACTTCCAAAAAATGACTTTAACTCCATAAATTTGGCACAGACGGGCCTAGCACCAAAGTATAAATATGGAGTTAGTTTTGCACCGAATTAGAGTAAAAAAAAATGGCGCTAATTTGATGCAAACAGAATATAAATATGCCCCTGCGTCTTGTATAAAAGCCCCCACCTTCACAGACCTCTTTTTGTTATGAACTACATACTTGAAGTTTGCGGAGAGCAGGTACCATCAGGACCTCAATGCTGAAAACATGAAGGGTAGAGCACAGACCAATGATGCTAAACCTCTTCTACTTGAGGTCTGTAACAATGTGATGCATGTATAAGTTCTACTGTAGTTTAACATTGACATTAACCCCAACCTGTTTAACTATATATAGCAGAGTAAAATGCACATGTTTTTAAAATGATATGAATATATGTTGGAGGTGGTCGTTGGCAAGCTGTGGGGGTACAATGTTTAATTTGTGCATGCGGGTTCTGGTGTTGAGCATTTACATGTATTTTTGAGGGTATGCTTTTTATTTGGGCTGTGGAAGCCATGCTAAATTTGTACTTGAAGGTTCTGGGACTGTGTTTTTGTATGTATTTTAGGGGGTCTGCACCTATTTTGTAGGGTGGAGGCAATACTTAATTTGTACTTGCTGGTTCTGGTGTTGAGCATTTGCACTTATTTTTGAGGGTCTGCATTTATTTTGACGGGTAGAGGTAATGCCTAATTTGTACTTGCTGTTTCTGGTGCTGTGTATTTGTATGTATTTTTGGGGGTCTGCATTTATTTTGGGGGGTGGAGGCCATGCTTATTTGTACTTAAAGGGTTTGGGGCTATGTGTATGTATTTTTGAGGGTCTGCACTTATTTTGTAGGGTGGAGGCAATGCTTAGTTTGTACTTGAAGGTTCTGGGGCTGTGTATTTGTATGTAGTTTTGAAGGTCTGCACTTATTTTGTGGGGTGGAGGCCATGCTTAATTTACACCTGCTGGTTCTGGTGCTGTGAATTTGGATGTATTTTTGAGGGTTTGCATTTATTTTGTAGGGTGGAGACAATGCTTAATTTGTACTTGAAGGTTCTGGGGCTGTGTATTTGTATGTATTTTTGAGTATTTGCACTTATTTTGTGAGGTGGAGGCCATGCTTAATTTGTACTTGCTGGTTCTTGTGCTGTGCATTTGTATGTATTTTTGAGGTTCTGCATTTATTTTGGGGGTGGAGGTCATGCTTTAACTTGTACTCGCTGGTTCTGGTACTGTGCATTTGCACTTATTTTTCAGGGTCTGCACTTATTCTGTGGGGTGGAGGCAGTGCTTAATTTGTTCAAGTTGTTTCTGGTGTTCAGCATTTGCAGTTATTTTTGAGGGTCTGCATTTATTTTGGAGGGTAGAGGTAATGCTTAATTTGTACTTGAAGGTTCAGGTTCTGAGCATTTGCACCTATTTTTGCCCCATTGTGCTCGGGGACCTTGTGCTAATAATAGAAACGGTCTACTCTCAGAGGCAGCGCAGGCTCCGAGAACAGGTGCTTCTATTATTAACTTGAGGTCTCTAAGCACGTTGCGGCTTGGAGATCTCAAGTTAATAATAGAAGCCGGTCTGTTCTCGGAGGCCCTGTTAATGGCAGGAGGCCTACGAGAACTATGTTTCAGAGTTGCAGGAAACCGCAGATGGTGCGAGGGCCTGGCCCTCAGGCCCAAGACTGGCGTGCATGGGCCCTCAGGTCCTTACAGTTAAAAAAATAAGTTTGAGGCCCTTGGGACCTGAGCACGAGGCTCAGGGCCCCCAGGGGCCCACATGGCAGAATTTTCCTTTTTTTTTAAATAAACAAAAAAAAATTGAAAGAAATAAAATAAACTAATAATTACTGGTGGCTACAGAGCAGAGGCCAAACTGTGTGTGTCCTCTGCTCTGTAACCCCCAACCCTACAACTTATCACTGGTGGGGGCATTGAGCAGTAGGCTCAGGCCCCCCAAGCCCACAGCCACTCACATTAGTTCAGGGGTCTGGTGTCCAAGGATGGTGTAGAGAAAGATACTGGTCCCCACACATGCTGCCTCCACAGACGGCCATTTTAAAACAGAAGACTGTGTCTGGGGTGTTGGAGCTGGCTCTGCCTGTCTGCTCCACCCTGGAGGCTTGTGTTTAGATTGAGCTCCGCCCCACACATAGATCTGAGCCTTGTTGAGCTAAGGCAAAAACATGGCTTGAATCCTAGGATCCGGCTACCAGTCTATTGTACATGTATGAATTCTAGGAACTGTAATGTTTTTAAATTGTGTTGTGTTATTGTAGGAGGCTGGCCAAGCTTATAGTGGGTACCAATAGTACTTACACCTTGGGCCAGGCCCAGTTATCCCTTATTAGTAGATTAGTAGTGTTCTAGCAGCTTAGGCTGATAGAGGTAGCTATAGCAGAGCAGCTTAGGTTGAACTAGGAGACATGCAAAGCTCCTACTATACCACTTATATCATATAGGTACTATATCATAAGAAACACAATACTCAAATTACTAAAAATAAAGGTACTTTATTTTAGTGGCAATATGCCAAAATATCTCAGAGAATATACTCCCTTAGGAGGTAAGTAAAATACACAAAATATACACACAAACCAAAATCAGGTAAATAAAACAGTCAGAAAGTAGTGCAAACACTGTAGAATACAATAGGATGCAATAGGCCTAGGGGCAACACAAACCATATACTGAGAAAGTGGAATGTGGACCTCAAATGGACCCATAGGCTAGTGTAGTGTGTAGAGGGTCGCTGGGAGAGTCAGAAAACACTAAGGGTGTCCGAGATACCACACCCCAAGACCCTGGAAAGTAGGAGTAAAGTACTACGATTTCCCCAGAAACACACAAAAGTCGTTATAGAGGATTTTGCAAAGACCACAACAGACTGAAAATCACTGAAGACGTATTCCTGTACCTTAGGACCTGCAAAAGAAGGGGACCAAGTCCAACAGTCGCAAAAGTGTCCGGGGGGAGCAGGAGCCCACTAAACCCCGGATGAAGGTGCAAAATTGCTGCATCTGGATGGTAGAAGCTGAAGATTCTGCAACAAAGAAAGGTGCTAGGAACTTCTCCTTCATGCAGAAGATGTCCCACGGAGTGCTGGAGGATACAGAGTTGTTTCCTAGACAAAATACTGCAAACAAGCCTTGCTAGCTGCAAGAGTCACGGTTGAAGAAAAAGGGTGCTGCCCGTGCCCAGGAAGGACCAGGATGTTGCCTCTTGGGAGAGGAGACAGAGGGGGCCCTCTGCAATGTAGCACCCACAGAAGTCCTTGAGCATGGGTTCAAGGAGTCTGAACATGGCAGTCATCTCAATACTGCAAAAGAGGGTCCCACGACACCGGAGAACAACTCAGGGAGCTGAGCATTGCAGGACAGAGTGCTGGGGACCTAGGCTCGACTGCGCATGCAGGACTTCTTGGAAATGTGCACAGAATCCCCAGTAGCTGCAGTTCACGCGGTGCACAGGATTACTGTCTGGAGAGGGGAGGCAAGGACTCACCTCCTCCAAATTTGGACAGTTGGACCACTGGACAGTCTGGGTCACTTGGGTCCACAACCTGTGTTCCAGGGGCCACGCTCGCCAGGATGAGAGGGGTCCCAGAGTACCTGTGACACTGAAGTTTGGTGCCTGCTGAAGCACGGGGAAGATTCTGTCAACCCACAGGATATTTATTTGTGGCTTCCAGTGCAGGATGAATGCAGGCAGCCCCCAAAGCATGCACCACCAGGAAACAGTCTAGAAAGGCGGCAGGATTAGGTGCTACAATGTTGCTGGTTGTCTTCTTGCTACTTTGTTGCAGTTTTGCAGGAGTCCTGGAGCAGTCAGCGGTTGATCCTTGGCAGAAGTGCAGAGGAACTCTGGTGAATTCTTGCAAATCGTTATCTGAGGAAAAGCCCACTGGAGAGACCTTAAATAGCCCTCAGATGAGGATTGGTCACCTAGTCAGGTAAGCACCTATCAGGAGGGGTCTCTGACATCACCTGCTGGCACTGGCCACTCAGAGGCCTCCAGAGTGCCCTCACACCTCTGGAAACAAGATGACCGAAGTCTGGGACACACTGGAGGAGCTCTGGGCACCACCCCTAGGGTGGTGATGGACAGGGGAGTGGTCACTCCCCTTTCCTTTGTCCAGTTTCGGGCCAGAGCAGGGACTGGGGGTTCCCTAAACTGGTGTAAACTTGCTTATGCAAGGAGGGCACCATCTGTGCCCTTCAAAGCATTTCTAGAGGCTGGGAGAGGCTACTCCTCCCCAGCCTTTAACACCCATTTCCAAAGGGAGAGGGTGTAACACCCTTTCACAGAGGAAATTCTCTGTCTGTGGGGTGGCAGCAGCGGTAGCTGCAGAGAAAACCCCAGAGAGCTAGTTTGGCAGTACCCGGGGTCCATAGTGGATCCCTGTGGATGCATGGAATTGGCTCCCCATTACCAGATTTGGAATGGGGGGACAATTCCATGATCTTAGACATGTTACATGGCCATATTCGGAGTTACCATTGTGAAGCTACATATAGGTATTGACCTATATGTAGTGCACGCGTGTAATGGTGTCCCCACACTCTCAAAGTTCAGGGAAATGGCCCTGAATGATGTGGGGGCACCTTTGCTAGTGCAAGGGTGTCCTCACACTTAATAACTTTGCACCTAACCTTCAGCAAGTGAAGGTTAGACATATAGGTGACTTATAAGTTACTTAAGTGCAGTGAAGATGGCTGTGAAATAACATGTGCGTTATTTCACTCAGACTGCAGTGGCAGTCCTGTGTAAAAGTTTGTCTGAGCTCCCTAAGGGTGGCAAAAGAAATGCTGCAGCCCATAGGGATCTCCTGGAACCCCAATACTCTGGGTACCTAGGTATAATATACTAGGGAATTATAAGGGTGTTCCAGTATGCCAATAGAAATTGGTAAAAGTGGTCACTAGCCTATAGTCACAAATTTAAAGTCAAAGAGAGAGCCTAAGCACTGATGTTCTGATTAGCAGAGCCTCAGTGACACAGTTAGGCACTATACAGGTAAACACATATGAGCACCGGGTTCCTGGCTAGCAGGATCCCAGTGAGACAAATAAAACACACTGACAAATCAGGTTTTCACTATGAGCACTGAGGTCCTGGCTAGCAGGATCCCAGTGAGACAGTAAAAACACATTGACATATACTCACAAACAGGCTAAAAGTGGGAGTAACAATGCTAGAAAGATGCTACCTTCTCACAGTTATACATTTTTATAATTAGTGTAATTATATGATGCTATAAAGACCTTAGGGGACATTGTAATAGGAATAAAATGAGGTTGTGGATCCCCTAGAATTATATTAGTAATGCCTTATAGAGAGAATCCTAGAGCTTATGGTGTGCAAAAGCGCCACCCTCTGGACTTTGTTTGTTAAACAGTGTATAGTTTTTGAGAAAAGGTCTACAATTGCCTCTGTGCATTATACTTCCAGAACATAGGCGTTCAACAAATGGCACCTTTAGAGATTTTTTTTTTTCAACCTTTTGCATGGTTTTCTGAAGGGGTTATGCATATAACATTAAGGGGGTGATTCTGACCGCGGCGGACGGCGGTCGCCGCCCGCCACGCGGTTCCCGCCGAAAGACCGCTCCGCGGTCAAAAGACCGCGGCGGTCATTCTGGCTTTCCCACTGGGCTGGCGGGCGACCGCCGAAAGTCCGCCCACCAGCACAGCGGGAAACACCCTTCCCACGAGGACGCCGGCTCAGAATTGAGCCGGCGGTGTGGGAAGGTGCGACGGGTGCAGTTGCACCCGTCGCGAATTTCAGTGTCTGCTAGGCAGACACTGAAATTCTTTTTGGGGCCCTCTTACGGGGGCCCCTGCAGTGCCCCCTACCGCCATCCTGTTCCCGGCGGGAGAACCGCCAGGAACTGGATGGCGGTAGGGGGTGTCAGAATCCCCATGGCGGCGGAGCGCGCTCCGCCGCCATGGAGGATTCTCAAGGGCAGCCGACTTTCCGTTTCTGGCCGCGGCTGAACCGCCGCGGTCAGAATGCCCAGCGGTGCACCGCCAGCCTGTTGGCGGTGCTACCGCCGACCTCCGCCATGGCGGTAATTACCGCCAGGGTCAGAATGACCCCCTAAATGAGTTGTGCTTAAAGTAAATTCTGTCTCTTTTGTACTAGGACCTACAAGAGCCTCCGGGTTCCCCAGAGGAAATGGAGACAATGCAACAAGGTGAGTTACAGGTCACAGGCCGTTCTAAACAAGATGTCATGATTGTTAATTTTTATTTTACCATTAATGGTTTCCCATTTGTTGGTGTGCTTGTACAGGTTATGATGCAGAACTACAGCTTGCGGTTGATGCTCTGTAACAGATCCTCCAGGCTCAAGATGGTCCAAGCACAATGCCCCAGGATGCAGCTTTTGCAGGTAAATAAAGGAGTCCTTGTGTAAACGCCTTGAAAACCTAAAAAGCCCCCATAAACGCAGCATCGAAGGAACCCGCAGAGAACTCTGGGCCTGATTCTAACTTTGGAGGACGGTGTTAAACCGTCCCAAAAGTGGCGGATATACCACCTACCGTATTACGAGTCCATTATATCCTATGGAACTCGTAATACGGTAGGTGGTATATCCGCCACTTTTGGGACGGTTTAACACCGTCCTCCAAAGTTAGAATCAGGCCCTCTATGTATTATGTTGTAAATGTAACACTTATTTATTTTTTTATCCCACGGTCCCCCTGCGGGAGAAGCGACTCCTGGGGTAATGACCCTGAATGTGGATGGGAACGTTAAAAAGACAGTCTGCAAAAGGAAGTCCCAGCGTCTAAGGATGTCTCCCCTTATTAAGAATTGTCCCTCATGTTGGAAAACCTCAGGTGAGTTTTTAGAAACTGTAGAGCCAGATGAATACAATCGTTAGTGTGTCTCAAACCTCTTTCATCCCACGGTATATGGGCTATAATAACACCTAATATGTATTTTGCTATCTTTACATCCTAGAGTCATCACATAGGAGCTCTGGAGGAGTTGGCCATCAGACTAAACAGTTGATGCTGTCTTTAAAGGTCAACAATGGGACCATTCAAAACCCCATGATGCCAGCCGCATTCGTGAACAGCGCAGGACCCCAAGACCGACCGTGCAGCGGCTCTACAGACATCAGTCATGGCCCAGGTACAGCTCTTAACTACACCAAATCATCAGTCATAAAGGGTATGCCCAGTAGCGCGAACACATCTACAATAACTACCTACGGGCAGGGGCTTGAACACTCTGACATTGTCATGTTTACAACCCCAGACACACAGCAGCTTGTACCATGTAAAACCTCTGGAGGGGACTCTAATCACCGCAGCAATCCTAAAATAAATCAGTTGTCCTTAAAGAATCATAAGAAGTTGCAGACCGCTGAGCTACAAGCCTTGCCTTTAGACCTGTCTTTTAAAAAAGTTGCTAAGGCTCAGACTACTCCACCCAGCCCCCAATGTTCTAAATGTTCAATGCAGGTGGAGTCTAATATGGGAAGGCACGTCAGCGATCTACCACCAACAAGTGGTGTAACAATCCATCATAGTCTTTGGGACACAGACTTGAAAAATGAGCACCACATAGAGGATCCTTATTCCCATTGTATAGGACTTCTTAAGGCACTCTCTGGTACGGTAGAGAGTTCTGAAGCCACAGCAACGCCCCATGACACTTCTAATGCGTCCCCCTTAAGGTTGCAATCAACAGAGCCGCAATCATCATCACCCATCCACAGCACTTCCTGTACATCCGAGGCCTTGAGTTATTACGACCAACATTTAACCTCCCCATGTCAGATGTCACCAGTTACACCACCGGGAGCGTATGACCCCACAAGCCCTACACCAAGTGCCTGCGCCCAGTGGTCTTCACCATCCTCCTCAATATACCCGACCAGCAGTATAGGATGTAGCAGATCACAACATCAGAGCTTTGGAACACCATATATCGAAGATCAGATCTCTCAGACCCCGGGATGTTCACATTGGAACCCTTTGTTTTTTGACCCGCGCCAGTCTGTCCACTCAGAAAGGGAGTAATAATGTTAACCATGGTCCTGTAGCAGGGGCGGCTCAGGGAGATGTCAATCATCCATCTAATGTCTCAAGTAATGACCCAGAAACGGCCCTTCGGACCGTACTAGAGTCCTGGACACACATATAAAAGAAATAGACCAATCTGTTAGACAGCTAAAATTCAGACTCCGTCTAAAGACTTTAAAACTGGGTAAGAACGGCTGCAATACTGGGGCCTCCAGAGCTACCGTGAGAGCTTTAATATAGCGGTTGGCCCAGTGTAGAAGTTAGGTTGTCCAATCTTGCGATTCAGCAGTTGCAGACATAAGTAACATACCGTCGTGACTTTGCATGCAGGCCGACCTAGGGACTGTAAGACCCCCATTTATTAATACTTCTGTCCTTAGGTCTAAATATAAAAAGAAAACCCAGGATGTACTCAGTAAAGCTCTAAAGCCCTCATTACAACCCTGGCGGTCGGTGTTAAGGCAGTGGTAATACCACCAACAGGCCGGCAGTAACTAAAATGGAATCATGACCACGACAGGAACCGCCAACAGATACAGCCACTTTAACACTCCAACTACCACGGCGGTACCAACAAACACCATGGCAGTAACCGCCAACAGCCAGGCGGAAGACGATGTACCGCCCACCCCATTACAACCCGCCCATCTGCCAGCTTTTCCAGGGCAGTACCAATGCCATCAAAAGCACAGCAGAAACAGTACTTTGAAGGAAAACCACTCACCTCTTGACACTCAAGGAAGAACCAGGACGCCATGGAGTCTGAGATGTAGGTCTGCCCCATGCTGGTGTTTCTGCTCATATGCCAGGTGTACCAACAGCGGCGGGGCGACAACCACGGTGAGTACGGCATCTAGCACATAGAGGAGGGGGGGAGGAAAAAGATAGTGACACACATATGCAACGCGCAACACGCAACACGCAACACTCCCACCCTCACCCTCACCCCCAACACCATACACACAAACACATGCAACAACATTACAAATACACTCCGTAACCCTCTGGAATTATGCAAGGACAAAAGTAATTGAGTCAAATGAGTGTTATATTAGAAATAGTTAGAAATACGATAATAATTCAAAAACAGTATTTACAATATATACAAAAGGTGGGAAAATGTCCACTCAAAATGTCCGTTGCCCACTGGACCAAAACTTGATTCGTGCCTCAATATGGAGGGAACACTGCAGGGGCATCAGGTCGAAAAGACACAGGCACCTCAGGGGGACGGGGAATGGGGGCACCTCAGCCGGAAGATGGGACAACGCCACTGCTCCTGGAGGGGGCTCCATGCTCACAGCGATGTCCTGGGGAGTGCAAAGCCACAGTCTCTCAAGTGCGTGGTTTGCCATTCTGCTTTGTCCTGGGGAGTGCAAGGCCACAGTCTCTCAAGTGGGTGGTTTGCCCAATGCTTGATCCTGGGAGTGCAAAGCCACAGTCTCTCAAGTGGGTGGTTTGCCCACTGCATGGTCCTGGGGAGTGCAAAGCCACAGTCTCTCAAGTGCGTGGTTTGCCCACTGCTTGGTCCTGGGGAGTGCAAGGCCACAGTCTCTCAAGTGGGTGGTTTGCCCAATGCTTGATCCTGGGAGTGGAAAGCCACAGTCTCTCAAGTGGGTGGTTTGCCCACTGCATGGTCCTGGGGAGTGCAAGGCCAAAGTCTCTCAAGTGGGTGGTTTGCCCACTGCTGGGTCCTGGGGAGTGCAAAGCTACAGTCTCTCAAGTGAGTGCCAGTTTTCCACTGGTTCTGGAGGGGGCTTGGTGCCCAGTGTGCTTCATCCTGCCAAGGATAGGGTGAGTGGATGCCTTTTTCCACTGGTTCTGGAGGAGGCTTGGTGCCCAGCGTGCTTCATCCTGCCAAGGATAGGGTGAGTGGATGCCTCAGACGGCTGCCCACTGGGACTGCTGCTCCTGGTGGTGGAGCTGCTTGCGACAGTGCTTGCGACAGTGAAAGTGGCGGTGCTGCCCGCGGTGAAGCTGGCGGTGGTGGGCGCGGTACAGGTGATGGTGCTGCCAGTGGAGGGGGGAGGCTCCAGCCCTTTCCCCGCAGCCTCGGATTGCTGCCCACTGGGGTTGCTGCTGCTGCTGGCAGTGCTGCTGTCTGCGGTGCAGGTGGTGGTGCTAACCGTGGAGCAGCTGGAGGTGGTTGCTGCGGTGCAGGTGGCAGTGCTGCCAGTGGAGGGGGGAGGATCCAGCCCTTCCCCTGCAGCCTCGGATGGCTGAAGTGCCCTGAATGGTGTTCTGTGCCCCTTCCTGCCTTTGTCAAATGGTGGTGCCTCCTTGCTTCTGCCAGCTGGAGTCTTTGCCTTTGTCTTGCTGGCTGGTTGTGCCTCCTTCTCCTTCCTGGATGCTCTCCCTTTTTTGCCCTTTCCTGGTGGCGGAACCTTCTTGTCCTTGGCACACTGGCTGGCCTGACGGGTGCCTCCTTAGAGCCTCTCTGAGCTCCAGAAACCACAGTGGATGTGGACTTGGTGGCTGAGGTGCTGGGCTGGGTTCTGGCCACCCTAACCTGAGGTGAAGGACATGGGGGGGGAGGGATAGGGGATAGGTCAATGCTGGTGAGGAAAAGCTTCTTAGGGACACTGGAGCAGGAAGAGGGTGAAGGGTTGGGAGTGGAGGAAGAGGGAGTGGTTGTAGGAGGTGTCAGTCTGCTGTGTTTAGGTGCAGGTGCATGAGCTGGATGCTATTGTGAGGTGGATGGCTGTTGAGGGGGTGAGTGTTTATGTTTGTGTACTTTGGGAGGAGGGGTCACAGACACAGTGGGAGAGGACACAGGGGACGTGTGCATGGATGTGGAGGTGGTGACTGCCAGTGAGGGGTGTGTAGTGATAGGCATGCTGGTGATGGAGGTAATGGATGAGGATGTAGTACATGCAGGTGTGAAGGCAGATGCTACTGGGAGGGAGATAGGCAATGAGGAGGAGGGGGACACAGTTGAGGCAGTGGCTGTTGGAGTGTCTGCTTCTGGGTGGTACTTGTGTGAGTGCCTGTGGGATGATGTGTGGTGCTTGTGTTTGCCTGAGCCACTTCTGTGTGTTGATTTAGGTGAATGCTAGTCTGAAGGTGTGCTTTGGATAGGTTGGGGTTGAGGGGATTAGGACTGGGTAGAGGAAGTTGGAGGGGGGAGGCTGAAGACAGGGACAATGGCTGTCATCAGTGCGGAGGCCAGAGCTTGAAATGCTCTCTGTTGGGCCGCCACGACAGAGTGAATGCCCTCCAGGTATGCATTTGTTTGTTGCAATGCCTCTTGACACCCTGGATGGCATTCAGAATGGGTGACTGCCCAACAGTGAGGGATCTCAGGAGGTCAATAGCCTGCTAATACAGGGCTGCAGGGCTGACTGGGGCAGGGCCTGAGGTGCCTGGGGCGGAGGGGATGCCCACCCTTGTAGGTGAGTGGGCAATGGAAACACGCTGAGGGTCTGCTGGGAGGGCGGTGCTGGTAGGGGGGTGGCAGCTGTACCTGTTGTTGGGGTGGGCACAGAGGTGTCCGCCATCGCCATGGAGCTTCAATCGGAGGAGGAGTCGCTGTCTGGAGTGCCCCCTTCTGCCTCCGTCGTGGTTCTCCCCTCGCCCTCCATTCCACTGGTGCCCTCACCGTTGGTATATTCAGCCTCCAGGCCCATGTGGGATGCAGCTCCCTCCGTCGTCGGTGCCTCTGCTCCTCAGCCACATGATGCTAATGCACACAAGGACAGGGTGACAAAACAAAAAGGGGGGAGAGACAAAGGATACACTTGGTCAATGCCAGCAACACCACTACTGTTGGTGTACACAACACACAGGGAGCTGCCCTATGCATCAGGCCATGCACTACCAGTTACACAGCTAGTCACCAGCCAATGGGGTACAATACCTAATGCCATGAGCTGCACACCTGAAACCCACAGGAGCCTGCCCAGTAGTAGATGCCCACTAACACTATTGGGGTTGGAGTGCTTCAGAACCTGCCCATCAAGGGACCTACACTGCCAGTTCGCCCTAGCCTAGAGGCACCCAAAGCCAACATCACACACCCAGGTAAAACCTTAACGCGCGCAAAGTCATGATTCAGAATCTGTTCTCACCCCCTTGTGGCTGCTGTGATGCCTTCAAGCGCCCATCCAACTCCGGAGTGGCCACCGCCAGAATGCAGAACATCAGGGGGGGGTCATGGTACGACAGGCACCCCTTCATCGTTGGGAGGCCAGCCCCAGCTGGTCCTCCGCCGTCTTCCTTGCCCAGCGGCACAGGTCCTCCCACCTTCTGCGGCAGTAGGTGCTCTGCCTGTCAAAGACCCCCAGGGTCTGCACCTTCTTGGCGATGGCACGCCAAATACCCTTTTTCAGATGGGCATTGACCTGCAGGGAAATATGCATAGAAAAAAGGGATTAGTAATACCGTCCGCACTGTTACACTCAAGTCCCACAATATCCCTCCCATCTCCTTACGCACAGACATTGACTACCAGACATGCAGCACTCTATCCCGGACTACTCAGCCCCCCCCTACAAGAGGCACACACACACAGCACTCCATACATTCATGGCCCACACATCATGCTCACAGTGTACTCACCTGTTTGTCTGGAGGACCATAGAGTGAAGTATACTGGGTAGAACCCCATCCGACAGTCTCTCCAACTCCTCCGAAGTGAAGGCGGGGGCCCGTTCCCCAGACACTCGATCCATTGTCACTTCCAGACACAGGTCACAGCAGCACTTACAGTATAGGTCCTCTCCTGTTGAAGGTCAGGTAGCAAGTGATTGAAAAGTTAGAAAATGGCAGTCACATCCGCTGCGGTGCGTACCGTCACCGCCGGCGTACATCGCCATTGGCTCCTGGAACCCATAGGGCTCAATGATAACCAATGCGAAGTTGTGCGGCGGTTATCGACTGCCGATCTCAACGGCGCACAACGCCAGTGGAATTAACTCATTTCCACTTGGCTCTCCTCAGAGGTCAGGCAGCTGCCATTTCAGGGGGGCACAGGCCATGGCACCTAACTGCGTCACAGCAGACATTGGCACATCAACTGATTTTCAAATTCACATACTGTTTCTGTAAAGGAAGAAATGAATTTTTATTATAACATGTGTGTGAATATGACCCTCTGTTCACTGTTTCCCACCCTAGAGTTCAACCGCTGAGGATGAACAGGAGATGGAAACACCCCCTGTGTACAGACCCCTTGTGGAACTGGTGACTATGGAGGACAGTCACATAATCCTTTCCTACAGACTTGATCAGGACACAATCCAAGAACTGTGTGCCCAATTGGAGCCAGACCTGATTTCAGCTATCCGCCACCCCACAGTTATCCCCCCTCTAGTGCAGGTCCTGTCAGTGCTCCATTTCCTGGCAATTGGTTCCAGTGGCAATGGCATCAGGGATTGTCTGCCCTACTGAAACACATGCGCAGGTAAATCGTATTCCCCCAGGTGGAGGATTTGGCCACAGTGAAAGCTGGCTTTTATGCCCTGGGACGTATCCCCAACATCATTGGTGCCATTGATGTTACCCATGTAGCATTTGTTCCCCCCCACCCCCCCCCCCTGGAGAAATGAACAAGTGTTCAGGAATAGAAAAAGCTATCACTCTCTGAATGTGCAGATGGTGTGTTTGGAAAAATAGTACATCTCCCATGTGAATGCCAAGTATCCTGGCTCGGTGCATGATGCCTTTATCTTGAGGAATTGCAGCATCCAATATGTGATGGCTCAACTCCAAAGGCACCGGGTGTAGCCAATAGGTGAGCCCAAGGTCCCCACCCAGTATATGTTGGTGTATGGGTTTGTCCCTAAGGGTGAGTGTGTGGCTAACAGGTATCACTCGATAGTTGCAGGTGACTCTGGTTACCCCAACCTCTCATGGCTACTGACCCCAGTGGGGAATGCCAGGACAAGGGCAGAGGAACGTTACAATGAGGCACATGGGTGAACAAGGAGAATAATTGAGAGAATCTTCGGCCTCCTGAAGGCCAGGTTCAGTTGCCTCCATCTGACTGGTGGATCCCTTTACTAATCACACAAGAAGGTGTGCCAGATCATCGTTGCGTGTTAGATGTTGCACAACCTGGCCTTGAGACACCAGGTGCCTTTTCTGCAGGAGGATGAGACTGGAGATGGTCTTGTGGCAGCGGTGGAGCTTGTGGACAGTGAGGAAGAGGAGGCAGAGGATGAAGATGTGGACAACAGAAGTTCTCTCATACAGCAGTACTTCGAGTGACACACAGATAAGACATTGTAACTTCACTTTACATTGCAGTTTTGTGTTGGACATTGGACATGGCAGCATGATTTCCCTATGTCTGTGGTCACTCACTGTATCGTCTGGCATCTCTATTTTCAGATCTCTGTGCCCCACTCTGGCTTCTGGTGTGTTTACTGCTGCCTACTACAGGTCATACCAATATATATATAACTGTACATATGAATTGCAATGTTTACAGATTGTTGAACTAACACATATTTCAATCAATTGACAGACTCTGGACTTGTATTTGTTCCAAGGGTGTTTATTTAAGTGCTAAGAGGTTGAGGGGGATGTGCAATGGGCTGGGGTGATAGTGGAGGAATGTCCAGTTAGAGTCCAGTCTCTTTGTATCACAGGTGCATTGTCCAATGAGGCATAGGAAGGGGAGCAATGGCAGTTCAAGGTGAACAGGGTAACAGAGTGGGACACAAGGGTGACAATCAGGAGAGTCTTATTTCTTGGTGGGGGTCTTGCTTCTGCCTGGATCACAGGGACCGTTTGCGGGGTGGTTCTCTTTCTGCAGGGGGTGGGGTGCTGGTGCCTCCTGTTCACTAGCGCCTGCGGAGGTGGAGGGCTGTTCCTCGGTGTGGCTATTGTCAGGGCCTCCCTCATGGTGTTGCCCATGTCAGCCAGCACCCCTGCAATAGTGACCAGAATGGTGTGGATGTGTTTGAGGTCCTCACTGATCCCCAGGTACTGTCCCTCCTGCAGCCGCTGTGTCTCCTGCAACTTGGCCAGTATCTGGCCCAAGGTCTCCTGGGAATGGTGGTATGCTCCCAGAATCCCTGCAAGTGCCTCGCGGAGAGTGGGTTCCCTGGGCCTGTCCTCCCCCTGTCGCACAGCAGTCCTCCTAGCTTCCCTGTTGTCCTGTGCCTCTGTCCCCTGAACCGTGTGCCCACTGCAACTGACCCCAGGTCCCTGATTATCTTGGGTTTGTGTGGTTGCCTGGGGTCCCTGTAGTGGTGGACACACTGCTGATTGGCGTGTCCTGGGGACAGCTGGGTGGATGCTGTGCTGGTGTTTCCTGAGGGGGGAGGCTATGTGGTGGTATGGGACTGTTGCAGGGTAACCAACTGTCCAGAGGTCCCTTATCGGCCGGGTTGGTCATCGTGATCCATCCGTGCAGAGCTGCTGTCATCACTGTGGGCCTCTTCTGTGGAGGGACTGGATGTTGGTGGCACCTCCTCTCCGGTGATGTTGAGTGGGGGTCCTGTGGGATGTAAATGCAGTGTTATTGTATCTGCGTGTGCCATCTTGTGCATGGGTGTGTTTCTCTGTATGGTTGTGATTGCCCTGTCAGCTTTGTCTTGTGTACGTGATGATTTTGTGGACTAGGTGATTCTCTCTAGTGGGCATGCTTTAGTGATGGGTGTCAGTGCAGGTCTGTGATGGGTGTCCATGCATTGGTGTTGCATGCAGGGCTTGGTATTGGGATGGGTGGGTTGTGATAGCGAGGTATATATGAGGTGGTGGAGTGATGGGGTGAGGGTATGGGTAGGAGTTTGTGATGGCATGCAGGTAGGATTGGGGATATAGTAGTAAAGATTTGACTTACCAGAGTCCAGTCCTCCTGCTACTCCCGCGAGGACCTCAGGATGCATGGTCGCCAAGACTTGCTCCTCCCGTGTTGTTAGTTGTTGGGGAGGAGGTGGGGGTCCACCGCCAGTCCTCTGTACGGCTGCCTGGTTTCTTGCAACCACGGAATGCACCTTCCCCTGTAGGTCGTTCCACCTCTTCCTGATGTCAGCCCTTGTTCTGGAATCCTGTCCCATGCCATTGACCCTGACCACGACTCTCTGCCATAGCTCCATCTTCCTTGCAATGGACGTCTGCTGCACCTGTGATCCGAATAGCTGTGGCTCTACCCGGATGATTTCCTCCACCATGACCCTTACCTCCTCCTCTGAAAACCTGGGGTATCTTTGGGGTGCCATGGATGTGGTGTGAGTGGTATGTGTAAGGATGTGTGGGGTGATGTGTTGTGGTGTGTGCTGTGAGGTGCGTGGATGGTGTATGGGTGATGGTGTTCTGTGGCTCAGATTGAGTGGGTGCTCCTGGCTTGTCTCTCACTCTGTTAAAATCTTTTTTTCGTTAAAGGAGTTGCGGGTAATGTGGGTGTGTGTTTTGTAGTGTTGTGGGTGTGGTGTGTGTATGTGTGTGTAGTTTGAATTGTCCAATGTGGTGTAGTTTTGTAACTGTGTGTGTATTTCAAGCACAGCGGTGTGTACCGCCAATGGTTTACCGTGGTTGAAAGACCGTCACTGTGATTTGTGGGACCTGATACAGTGGGCGTATTCCTGTTGGCGTAACAGTGTGGGTTTTGGTACCGCCAGTTTGTCACTGACCTTTGGGCTGGCGGACTTGTGTGGGTGTCTGTATCGTGGCGAATTTCTCTGTGTGGATCATAATACCCGTAGCGGTATACCCACGTGGTCACGGTATGTTGGCGGCCGTCAGCACGGCAGTAGGCGGCATTTATTGCCAATGTTGTAATGAGGGCCTAAGTGTTTTACGAGCGCTCAAAACTCAAAAGCAGCGTGAGCATACCCTTAACGGTTTAAAAATCACAAAAACAGAACCCTCAACTTGGCGAGGGGTGTGTAGTGATAGGCATGCTGGTGATGGAGGTAATGGATGAGGATGTAGTACATGCAGGTGTGAAGGCAGATGCTACTGGGAGGGAGATAGGCAATGAGGAGGAGGGGGACACAGTTGAGGCAGTGGCTGTTGGAGTGTCTGCTTCTGGGAGGTACTTGTGTGAGTGCCTGTGGGATGATGTGTGGTGCTTGTGTTTGCCTGAGCCACTTCTGTGTGTTGATTTAGGTGAATGCTAGTCTGAAGGTGTGCTTTGGATAGGTTGGGGTTGAGGGGATTAGGACTGGGTAGAGGAAGTTGGAGGGGGGAGGCTGAAGACAGGGACAATGGCTGTCATCAGTGCGGAGGCCAGAGCTTGAAATGCTCTCTGTTGGGCCGCCACGACAGAGTGAATGCCCTCCAGGTATGCATTTGTTTGTTGCAATGCCTCTTGACACCCTGGATGGCATTCAGAATGGGTGACTGCCCAACAGTGAGGGATCTCAGGAGGTCAATAGCCTGCTAATACAGGGCTGCAGGGCTGACTGGGGCAGGGCCTGAGGTGCCTGGGGCGGAGGGGATGCCCACCCTTGTAGGTGAGTGGGCAATGGAAACACGCTGAGGGTCTGCTGGGAGGGCGGTGCTGGTAGGGGGGTGGCAGCTGTACCTGTTGTTGGGGTGGGCACAGAGGTGTCCGCCATCGCCATGGAGCTTCAATCGGAGGAGGAGTCGCTGTCTGGAGTGCCCCCTTCTGCCTCCGTCGTGGTTCTCCCCTCGCCCTCCATTCCACTGGTGCCCTCACCGTTGGTATATTCAGCCTCCAGGCCCATGTGGGATGCAGCTCCCTCCGTCGTCTGTGCCTCTGCTCTTCAGCCACATGATGCTAATGCACACAAGGACAGGGTGACAAAACAAAAAGGGGGGAGAGACAAAGGATACACTTGGTCAATGCCAGCAACACCACTACTGTTGGTGTACACAACACACAGGGAGCTGCCCTATGCATCAGGCCATGCACTACCAGTTACACAGCTAGTCACCAGCCCATGGGGTACAATACCTAATGCCATGAGCTGCACACCTGAAACCCACAGGAGCCTGCCCAGTAGTAGATGCCCACTAACACTATTGGGGTTGGAGTGCTTCAGAACCTGCCCATCAAGGGACCTACACTGCCAGTTCGCCCTAGCCTAGAGGCACCCAAAGCCAACATCACACACCCAGGTAAAACCTTAACGCGCGCAAAGTCATGATTCAGAATCTGTTCTCACCCCCTTGTGGCTGCTGTGATGCCTTCAAGCGCCCATCCAACTCCGGAGTGGCCACCGCCAGAATGCAGAACATCAGGGGGGGGTCATGGTACGACAGGCACCCCTTCATCGTTGGGAGGCCAGCCCCAGCTGGTCCTCCGCCGTCTTCCTTGCCCAGCGGCACAGGTCCTCCCACCTTCTGCGGCAGTAGGTGCTCCGCCTGTCAAAGACCCCCAGGGTCCGCACCTTCTTGGCGATGGCACGCCAAATACCCTTTTTCAGATGGGCATTGACCTGCAGGGAAATATGCATAGAAAAAAGGGATTAGTAATACCGTCCGCACTGTTACACTCAAGTCCCACAATATCCCTCCCATCTCCTTACGCACAGACATTGACTACCAGACATGCAGCACTCTATCCCGGACTACTCAGCCCCCCCCTACAAGAGGCACACACACACAGCACTCCATACATTCATGGCCCACACATCATGCTCACAGTGTACTCACCTGTTTGTCTGGAGGACCATAGAGTGAAGTATACTGGGTAGAACCCCATCCGACAGTCTCTCCAACTCCTCCGAAGTGAAGGCGGGGGCCCGTTCCCCAGACACTCGATCCATTGTCACTTCCAGACACAGGTCACAGCAGCACTTACAGTATAGGTCCTCTCCTGTTGAAGGTCAGGTAGCAAGTGATTGAAAAGTTAGAAAATGGCAGTCACATACGCTGCGGTGCGTACCGTCACCGCCGGCGTACATCGCCATTGGCTCCTGGAACCCATAGGGCTCAATGATAACCAATGCGAAGTTGTGCGGCGGTTATCGACTGCCGATCTCAACGGCGCACAACGCCAGTGGAATTAACTCATTTCCACTTGGCTCTCCTCAGAGGTCAGGCAGCTGCCATTTCAGGGGGGCACAGGCCATGGCACCTAACTGCGTCACAGCAGACATTGGCACATCAACTGATTTTCAAATTCACATACTGTTTCTGTAAAGGAAGAAATGAATTTTTATTATAACATGTGTGTGAATATGACCCTCTGTTCACTGTTTCCCACCCTAGAGTTCAACCGCTGAGGATGAACAGGAGATGGAAACACCCCCTGTGTACAGACCCCTTGTGGAACTGGTGACTATGGAGGACAGTCACATAATCCTTTCCTACAGACTTGATCAGGACACAATCCAAGAACTGTGTGCCCAATTGGAGCCAGACCTGATTTCAGCTATCCGCCACCCCACAGTTATCCCCCCTCTAGTGCAGGTCCTGTCAGTGCTCCATTTCCTGGCAATTGGTTCCAGTGGCAATGGCATCAGGGATTGTCTGCCCTACTGAAACACATGCGCAGGTAAATCGTATTCCCCCAGGTGGAGGATTTGGCCACAGTGAAAGCTGGCTTTTATGCCCTGGGACGTATCCCCAACATCATTGGTGCCATTGATGTTACCCATGTAGCATTTGTTCCCCCCACCCCCCCCCCTGGAGAAATGAACAAGTGTTCAGGAATAGAAAAAGCTATCACTCTCTGAATGTGCAGATGGTGTGTTTGGAAAAATAGTACATCTCCCATGTGAATGCCAAGTATCCTGGCTCGGTGCATGATGCCTTTATCTTGAGGAATTGCAGCATCCAATATGTGATGGCTCAACTCCAAAGGCACCGGGTGTAGCCAATAGGTGAGCCCAAGGTCCCCACCCAGTATATGTTGGTGTATGGGTTTGTCCCTAAGGGTGAGTGTGTGGCTAACAGGTATCACTCGATAGTTGCAGGTGACTCTGGTTACCCCAACCTCTCATGGCTACTGACCCCAGTGGGGAATGCCAGGACAAGGGCAGAGGAACGTTACAATGAGGCACATGGGTGAACAAGGAGAATAATTGAGAGAATCTTCGGCCTCCTGAAGGCCAGGTTCAGTTGCCTCCATCTGACTGGTGGATCCCTTTACTAATCACACAAGAAGGTGTGCCAGATCATCGTTGCGTGTTAGATGTTGCACAACCTGGCCTTGAGACACCAGGTGCCTTTTCTGCAGGAGGATGAGACTGGAGATGGTCTTGTGGCAGCGGTGGAGCTTGTGGACAGTGAGGAAGAGGAGGCAGAGGATGAAGATGTGGACAACAGAAGTTCTCTCATACAGCAGTACTTCGAGTGACACACAGATAAGACATTGTAACTTCACTTTACATTGCAGTTTTGTGTTGGACATTGGACATGGCAGCATGATTTCCCTATGTCTGTGGTCACTCACTGTATCGTCTGGCATCTCTATTTTCAGATCTCTGTGCCCCACTCTGGCTTCTGGTGTGTTTACTGCTGCCTACTACAGGTCATACCAATATATATATAACTGTACATATGAATTGCAATGTTTACAGATTGTTGAACTAACACATATTTCAATCAATTGACAGACTCTGGACTTGTATTTGTTCCAAGGGTGTTTATTTAAGTGCTAAGAGGTTGAGGGGGATGTGCAATGGGCTGGGGTGATAGTGGAGGAATGTCCAGTTAGAGTCCAGTCTCTTTGTATCACAGGTGCATTGTCCAATGAGGCATAGGAAGGGGAGCAATGGCAGTTCAAGGTGAACAGGGTAACAGAGTGGGACACAAGGGTGACAATCAGGAGAGTCTTATTTCTTGGTGGGGGTCTTGCTTCTGCCTGGATCACAGGGACCGTTTGCGGGGTGGTTCTCTTTCTGCAGGGGGTGGGGTGCTGGTGCCTCCTGTTCACTAGCGCCTGCGGAGGTGGAGGGCTGTTCCTCGGTGTGGCTAGTGTCAGGGCCTCCCTCATGGTGTTGCCCATGTCAGCCAGCACCCCTGCAATAGTGACCAGAATGGTGTGGATGTGTTTGAGGTCCTCACTGATCCCCAGGTACTGTCCCTCCTGCAGCCGCTGTGTCTCCTGCAACTTGGCCAGTATCTGGCCCAAGGTCTCCTGGGAATGGTGGTATGCTCCCAGAATCCCTGCAAGTGCCTCGCGGAGAGTGGGTTCCCTGGGCCTGTCCTCCCCCTGTCGCACAGCAGTCCTCCTAGCTTCCCTGTTGTCCTGTGCCTCTGTCCCCTGAACCGTGTGCCCACTGCAACTGACCCCAGGTCCCTGATTATCTTGGGTTTGTGTGGTTGCCTGGGGTCCCTGTAGTGGTGGACACACTGCTGATTGGCGTGTCCTGGGGACAGCTGGGTGGGTGCTGTGCTGGTGTTTCCTGAGGGGGGAGGCTATGTGGTGGTATGGGACTGTTGCAGGGTAACCAACTGTCCAGAGGTCCCTTATCGGCCGGGTTGGTCATCGTGATCCATCCGTGCAGAGCTGCTGTCATCACTGTGGGCCTCTTCTGTGGGGGGACTGGATGTTGGTGGCACCTCCTCTCCGGTGATGTTGAGTGGGGGTCCTGTGGGATGTAAATGCAGTGTTATTGTATCTGCGTGTGCCATCTTGTGCATGGGTGTGTTTCTCTGTATGGTTGTGATTGCCCTGTCAGCTTTGTCTTGTGTACGTGATGATTTTGTGGACTAGGTGATTCTCTCTAGTGGGCATGCTTTAGTGATGGGTGTCAGTGCAGGTCTGTGATGGGTGTCCATGCATTGGTGTTGCATGCAGGGCTTGGTATTGGGATGGGTGGGTTGTGATAGCGAGGTATATATGAGGTGGTGGAGTGATGGGGTGAGGGTATGGGTAGGAGTTTGTGATGGCATGCAGGTAGGATTGGGGATATAGTAGTAAAGATTTGACTTACCAGAGTCCAGTCCTCCTGCTACTCCCGCGAGGACCTCAGGATGCATGGTCGCCAAGACTTGCTCCTCCCGTGTTGTTAGTTGTTGGGGAGGAGGTGGGGGTCCACCGCCAGTCCTCTGTACGGCTGCCTGGTTTCTTGCAACCACGGAATGCACCTTCCCCTGTAGGTCGTTCCACCTCTTCCTGATGTCAGCCCTTGGTCTGGAATCCTGTCCCATGCCATTGACCCTGACCACGACTCTCTGCCATAGCTCCATCTTCCTTGCAATGGACGTCTGCTGCACCTGTGATCCGAATAGCTGTGGCTCTACCCGGATGATTTCCTCCACCATGACCCTTACCTCCTCCTCTGAAAAGCTGGGGTATCTTTGGGGTGCCATGGATGTGGTGTGAGTGGTATGTGTGAGGATGTGTGGGGTGATGTGTTGTGGTGTGTGCTGTGAGGTGCGTGGATGGTGTATGGGTGATGGTGTTCTGTGGCTCAGATTGAGTGGGTGCTCCTGGCTTGTCTCTCACTCTGTTAAAATATTTTTTTCGTTAAAGGAGTTGCGGGTAATGTGGGTGTGTGTTTTGTAGTGTTGTGGGTGTGGTGTGTGTATGTGTGTGTAGTTTGAATTGTCCAATGTGGTGTAGTTTTGTAACTGTGTGTGTATTTCAAGCACAGCGGTGTGTACCGCCAATGGTTTACCGTGGTTGAAAGACCGTCACTGTGATTTGTGGGACCTGATACAGTGGGCGTATTCCTGTTGGCGTAACAGTGTGGGTTTTGGTACCGCCAGTTTGTCACTGACCTTTGGGCTGGCGGACTTGTGTGGGTGTCTGTATCGTGGCAAATTTCTCTGTGTGGATCATAATACCCGTAGCGGTATACCCACGTGGTCACGGTATGTTGGCGGCCGTCAGCACGGCAGCAGGCGGCATTTATTGCCAATGTTGTAATGAGGGCCTAAGTGTTTTACGAGCGCTCAAAACTCAAAAGCAGCGTGAGCATACCCTTAACGGTTTAAAAATCACAAAAACAGAACCCTCAACACTTAAAACACTCCCCATAAGGCCTCAAAATATAAAGTTAGGAGAGACTATGGGCATTTACAGGTCCCCAAGGGGTAAAGTTCAGAGCAGGCTCAACCCAAAATATCCTGAAGAACCCCCTCCCAAATTAGGTGAAATGTCAGGGTCACCACTTGTAAATACCCCAAATGTTGTTCAGATAGGATATGACCGGTTTCCAAAAAACAGTTGGGTGTGTAAGAAACAGAAGTGGGCTAGTAGCGCTAGAAACCGTAAGCTTTTATTAAGGAAATTAAAGAAAGCCAGACTAAGCGTTTCAAGGAGGTACAAAAATACACCGGCAGCAAACAGTAGTCAACTACCAGCGGATGATACCCCGGGGAGCCCTCCAACCACCGGCTGTTCTCATGCTGAGGCTTCAGAACAGATGTTTTTGTTAAGTGTAAGAAGGTATAGTCGTAATGTAGAGAGGTTTAACGCTTCAGAGCACTATGAGGAGTTTAGGTTTGTTAACCTAGACCGCCTAAACTCCTCTGATCATGGTATTATAGATATATCAGGCCGTGCAAACGCTCATAGAATGATTGTTACATGATGTGGGGCCTAACTATTTCTTTCAGATGTGTTTTCAGGGGCAGGGTCTCAATAGTCCTCTGTTCGCCAGACGGTCGTCTCGAGATGTGACGTTTCTAGAAAACCTGTCTAAGATTTTACAGAGCAAGGCTGAATTACTGGCGTACAGGACCTTCAGAATCATCGCCCTCGTTGTTAGGGGTCGTGAGGGCGGTGCTTCCTGAACCTTAAAGAGCATCATGTGCAGTAAAATCATAGGCAAAAAATGTCAATGGTTGCTCGACTTTAACACCGGAGCTACCAATATGTGTCTATTGGCAAGCATTGCGGGATTGTTGGTGGACAGGGCCACCACAGACAACGTAATTATGTCCATGGTGGCTGCAGCCCATGAGGCGCTTCAACTACTACCCAACAGACTGGTTGGTTTTGGGGACCTGGGTCTTTTTGAGAACCATTTTGCCTTTACGGTAAAAGTTCTGCACTACAGCGGTTCTTGGAAGTACTTCACGACCAATGAACGTTCAAAAAGAAGACAGTTTATGTGCTACATCATGAAAACAACTTTTACGGTATCTTGAACCTGAAGGGTTTTCTAGGAGCAAAGTACGAGTGCGAGCACTGCGACCACATATACAACAACCAGACCAGACACCAGTGTGAAATGCACTGGAAAATGTGTCAGAGGGACAGGTGTGTCACCCGTGACGCTCAGAAGGTGAACTGCTCGATGTGTAAGATGGTCTGTCGGTCGAATGCATGCTTTAATGTACACATAAGCCTCGCACAGTGCGTCCATAAATCAGACTGTGGGGCTTGCGGTCGTTACAAGGCCAAAGACAACGATTGTAAAGGTATGCAACGTCCCAGGTGTAAAGCGTATTTTATAGCCGGGACAGCACACAAGTGTTACATGCTCGTAGGATTCCCCCAGAAAAAAACAGAAACTATATTGTATTCAATATAGAGTGTATGCAGGAGACGGGTGTGCACTAGCCTAACTACATTTACCCCCATCATCTGACAGCCGATGAAAACTGGGAGATTGAAGGCCAGTCATGCGTGAAAGATTACCTCAACACATTCATGCAGCCAAAACACTACGAGTATACAATGCTAGCGCACAACTTGAAAGCGTACGACTTGTTCTTTAGTCTCCGGGACCTGATTCGTGAAACGTTGGCTGTGGAGCTCATCACCCAGGGTTCCAAACTGATGCTGTTAAAGGTTGTGCCTTTTGAAATTAGGTTCATAGACATCTAGAATTTTTTGCCCATGAAGTTGAGCAAGTTGCCAAAAGCCTTTGGTTTTGAAGGATGTAAAGGTTATTTTCCTCACTTTTTTAACACATGGGCTAATCAGAATTACAGTGGTCCTGTGTCTCCGCCCAACAGTTATGGTGTTGAGTACATGATGCCATCTGAAAAAGAGAGCTTTCTACAGTGGTAGGAGGAAAACCGTGAAAATTGGTTTCATTTTCAAACAGAGTTGAAAGCTTACTGTTAGACAGATTTCATGATCTTGCGAAAAACGTGCAACCTTTTCAGAGACGTTGTGGTGGAGATGACAAAACGGGTTAGGATTATTAAAACCAAATCCTACAAGAGAAAAAAAAAATCACTGAATACCTAGACCCATTTAGGATCATTACTCTGGCTTCAATGTGCATGTCTATTTATCAGCACATGTTTTTAAAACCTGAAACCATAGCTCTAGTACCACCCGACCTCTATAACGGTAAATAGAAATGTTACTCCACCCCTTCTATTCAGTGGCTCATGTACGTCTTGGAGAAAGAGAACATCTTCATTCAACACGCTTTGCAGGGCGGCGAATACCATCTGGGCTGCTACTACCTAGACGGGTATGCGTCAATTAATGTGGTGCCAACCGCCTTTGAGTTCAACGGCTGTTTTTATCATGATTGTCCCCATTGTCACAAACCCCATGAGTTTAATAGACTGCAGGACACCACATTTGAACACCTGCATCGTTGTACTCTGGCAAAGGTGCAATATATTGAAAACAGCAGCTTTGCTTTGAAAACCCTCTGGGAGCACAAGTGGTTAGACGAGATAAAAAAAGATGTTGAACTTGGCACTTTTATGAAGAGTCGACAGTTACCAGCACCTTTGGAACCCAGCAACGCCTTATTCAGCGGTCGTACAAATGCCATACAACTGTGCCGTCTTGCTGGTGAGGGTGAGAAAATACACTACTACGACTTCACCAGTCTGTATCCATTTGCGAACAAAGTGAAGTTGTACCCACTGGGGCATCCTAGGATCATATACAGGAACTCTAAGCCCCTCAATGAGTACTTTGGGCTCGTTAAGTGTCAAATTCACCCTCCACGGAAACTTTACTTCCCAGTACTTCCGTACAGAGTCGACGACAAGCTAATTTTCCCCCATGTCGAACATGCGCAGACAGTAAACAGACTAGAGCGTGTAGACATAGTGATGAGCAAAGGTTGCTGGAGGAGACATGGTGTACCATCAAGGTACAAACGTCCCTCGAGAAAGGGTACTGCCTCGGTAAAATACTGAAGATTTGGCACTTTCCACACACCACAACTCGACTCTTTTCTGAGTACATCAACTTGTTTTTCAGAGACAAATAGGAGGCATCGGGTATCCTGAATGGTGTGTCGATGTACCCTCAAAGCAAAAGTATATCACTGATTACCATGCTCACAAGGGTATTACGTTGAGGCCTGAGTTCATCAAGGTTAACCCCGTCAGACGTCAGTTGGCCAAGCTCTGTCTCAATTCCTTGTGAGGAAAATTCACACAGCGTACCAATTTGTCAAACACATCTATCATCACAGACCCAGATGAGCTTTTTAAGTATCTATTTGCCCCATCTTACGACGAGTCCAGTCGTGAATTTATAGACAATGAGTCGGCCATTCTATGCTGGAAATACGCCAAAGAGTACCCCACATCGTGTAACAATATAAATATCTTCATAGAGTGCTTCACAACCGCTCACGCTCGTCTAGAGCTTTACAGGCTGTTGGATAAGCTTCAGGATCGTTGTTTGTACCATGACACAGAACAGCAAACTCAAAAAGGATGAGTACCTACACGAATACACTTCCTCAGGACCCAAGACCTACAGTTACAAAACCTCTAACAACAGGGTTTGCATGAAAGTCAAAGGTATCACTTTAAACGTTAACAGTACGGTTGAAATAAATGTTGACAGTCTGAAGGGTCTGTGCATGAGTACTACGCATTGAGCGATCACGAAAATAGCAGAGCAATAGTCGTAAACAACCCTAGCATAGTCAGGTCTGAAAAGAGATGGGAAATTACAACACAACCACTGTATAAAACACTGCACGTAGTGTTTGATAAATTGGTCCTCACCGAGGACTACAAAACACTACTGTACAGTCTTTGAAATACATTAGAGTGGTGAACCCCAACCGCGATGGACACCAGGCTGCAACACCCATTCTCCTGCATTTTAGCCGGCCCCTCAAATAGCAATAAAAGTTATTTTATAAAGAAACTGCTAGAAAATGCTCCCGGTGTTTTATCTCAGACACCTAACAACATTGTATGGATTTATTCTTGCTGGCAAGTTCTTTACACAGAACTCTCCCAAAGTTCCCACACATCAGATTTATAGAAGGCATCCCCAATAACCTCAACAATGACTACTTGTTACCTAAACACCTTGTAAACAGGATCGTTGTGGATGATCTCATGCGTGAAGGAGGGGACCACCCCGAGATTGAGAAAGCTTTTACTCAATCTCCACATCATCCTAATCTGAGCATATGCTATATCGTGCAGACCTTGTTTTACAATGGCAAAAGCAGTCATTCTATAACTCTCAATGCCTCATACTTGGTCTTATTTAAAAATCCGACAAACTTCAGATATCAATTATAGCTAAACAGATGTACCCCGGAAACACACAGTTTTTCATGGGAGCGTTTAACAATGCCACCGTAAAACCCCACGGCTACTTACTGGTAGATTTAAAACCCAATACTCTAGAAGACTATAGACTACGCACTGGTATTTTCCCCCTGACTTTTCAGTCGCTTACACGCCTAAAATAGTCCCCAAAGCTTATAAAAAGACCCCTTAAGAAGACTTTGATAACATTTACACTCTAGACCTTGTAATATGATGTCACCACAATGTCTGCGCGGCTACGGCGAAATTTAGACCTCCTAAAAATGCTGGTCACAGCCAGCCCCATGAAAAGAAAAGCTATCCTGTGCACTGCTTCTGACGATTTAGTGGCGGCCATTCCAGAAATAGCCCTAAACACCTTAAAAGGTAATGTTCCGATATCAACAAGCCGGTTCCGTGTGCTGAAGAAGAAGCGGCACATTATTAAGAAGCTCAGCAATTAAAGGGCATTGCTCTTTTCTGAAAGGAAACTGGTCAAACAGTCTGGACGTTTTATAGGTTCGATGCTGGGTATAGCTATGCCCCTAATAACAGGTATCCTGTCGCGGACATGATGGAGCACTCCCAAAAAATTTACCTTGTGCCTCGCCATCAGATGGAACAGTTGGGCCATTCGACTGCCGACGTCTGGGACATACGCAGAAATGAGACGCAGCAAGCGTCTCGATGCTGAGATCAAAGCCATTTTGAACCGAACCGATCTAAAACCACACAACAAAGTGGGGCTTTACTCAGGTGCCCTTCAAAACTTTTTACAGTAATACAAACAGTTGAACACTGAAAAAAACAAACTAACTGTACACACCCGCCGAGGAACAGCCAGCAACAGACCCAGTAGCGCCTCAAGACCCGGGACCGCCAGCCACCACGGATGCCTTTGTCGTAGACCTTTTAAAAAATATAAGTCAGAAGTATAGAGGGGCTGCTCAAATGTTACTTGGTAAAATGGCTGCTTTTAAAGATCTGACCTCTTGGAACGACCGGGGTGAATTTGTTTACAAGGGATAACTGGTTGCTGGATCACACATGTATGATCTGGTCAGAGGTCTCACGCACAGTAAAACCCTATCGACACAAAACGCTCCTAGAGGATGGGAGCAGTTCCTAAGCACCACTGCAGAACTCAACATCCCCTCCATGATCATCAGTAACGCCGACCACTGGCAAAGGCTTGAAAGTTTGAAAGACCCCACCCCCGGTATTTTTACCAGGAGTCCAATCTTGCCAATGTCGCCTTTCTTTCCTCAGCTAACACCGTCTAGGAGCAGCGACACTCTACATACGGCCCCTAAAAAGAGACTGTTCAAAATGAGTACATGGTTAATGTAATCCCGAAATTTCAACCGTTGTACAGTTTTCTTAAAAGGTTTGCGTGTCGAACGATTTTTACTTCATTTTTTTTTTTTACCTGTGTGCATGTTTGTGGTGAAAACTGTTTCTAATAAATGCTTTTAACTTTTCATCAGTAGTCCAACATCTTTTTTAAAAATGGTTTTAAAATGTGTGGTGGGTGAATAAAAATGCATAGTCTGATTTCATGTTTATGATTTTTTTTATTTTAGACAGTCATCAGTACAAATAGAGGCTTTACAAGGCCTTACATTTTTGACATACACCGTATTCTGTTTTAACAACGCTCAACATGGGCCTAGTCTTTTCATTCACATATTTCATAACAATACCGTCATTGTTTACTAGATCGGTGGAATACAGATAAAAAAAATGTCTAAACATCATGCTCTCAGACAATTTAGTAATGAAAAATATACAATGTTCCCCACATGTGATGGCTAGAGAATCCTGTACACGCTGCTTGTTATACTCAACAGTAGGTGATGCTTTTTTTTTACATATTTGAATATCAGTTTTGTATAAATGTCATGCTCAGGGAACTCCACTAAACTGTCAAACACTATAACTTTGTCTACATCGAGAAACATGGCAGCCTAATGTGTACTACCCTTGTAATGTGGGTCGGTATTAAAGACTAGGGTACGAGGTCTTTCTGGGCCTATCTTTTCAGGTAGCCCATCGCTATGAAATACACCTAAAAAGTATTTCTTAGCGTATTTATGCATAGTTATGAAGTCACATATCTCAGTAGTGTCCATTTTACAATCTTTTAATGATAGTCAAACATAAGTTGTCGGGCGTGATTGACCTGGACAACGCTGTCGAATAACGAGAATACAACCATAGTCACATTGGTAGACAGAGCCTGTGCAAAACATATTTCAGTTTTTAGATTTCCATTTTTAATCAAGTTGCAGTGGTCACCATCTTCCATGTCTGGCGTCAGGTCGAACACAAACAACATGTAGCCAGCCCCATACTCCCTTCTTGAGACAACAACTCCTGAGTCCGGCAGATGTTTCCCCGTTATCGAGACCAGTCCGAGATATTCCCTGACAAAATTGGATGTTCCAAAACTCGGAGTGAACAGTTTTGCAGGGATAATAGCGCCCTCGTGGACCAAAGCTGCAAAGTTGATATCGTAGTGTTTGAAGGTGAATGTCGAGTCCACTAAAAGCTGTATTGTCCACAAACCCTATGATGATGTGTTTCGGTAGTTGCCCTAGAAATAGATTCTGCTGCTGAGTTAATCTAGAACCAGCGGGGATGCTGAATATCTTTGCGTTTGATAGTTATAAAGCTTCAGCGTGGGCCAGTCTGATGCTCGGTGACACTTTCACTCTCTTTACAAACAGACTCACTGCTCCGCATCGCTGCTGATGAGACAGAATGCAGTTCTGAGTTTGATCTTAAGATCTACACCATTGACTAGAAGCTTATCTTGGAAGAAAAGGTCTGAATGTATGCGCCCCAGGAGATCAAATTGCCTACTGCCGGCGTCAAAGCTGGCTCTTTTTTTTAAACCAGCATTGCGGCCGTCCAATGACGTCCTCAAAATGCGCTTCAGTATCTTTGTAGAAGAGTCCAGCTGAAAGCTGTGTGTCCAGTGCTTTGTGACTGTAATGTAGAATACTCTCTATGCAGGCCCTGTAGGCATACATGTTATCACTCTGCATGACGAGTCGATCGCGCAGGTTAATGTCCACTTGATTAAACGTGGTTGCAATGGGGTAGGCAATCGGTGCCACTTTAGCATCATCCTCGATGTTGGTGCTGTTCGCTTTGGTTATTTCGCAGACAAGGTGTAACAGAGTGCTGTTGAGATCCAAATACATATCCTTGGACCCCGACACATAAAACTCTGTCAGTGTCAGAGGTGTCAGAGACGCTAGAGGCGATACTTCCATGAAAAAACAGTTCTCAATGCTGGTCTGTGTGGGTTTAAGAGAAAACAGTGTACGAATGCCATGGTAGCGCTTTAAAAAATATTTGCACTAGAGCGTAGTCTCTTCTTTTTCCTGGAAGATCTCCTCCGTCTTATGACTCTTCTTTTGTGTGGGCCTTTTGAAGAAGTCCTCCGTTTTTTATAGGGCATTGGCGGGCCCCTATGTCTCGAAGCCCTTAGCTTCCTTTTAACACCTGCGCGCACCTTGTACAACAACCCAGCTCCTTCCTGGGGTTGTTTGTTCATGCGCTCAGCGACAGCACGACTTTACAGAGCCCACAACGTCTTGGGCTATGTTCGTGGCAGCAATTTTAACATGAGGTTTTGCAATTTCATATCCCCTTCTCAAGAATGGCAACAAACTCTGAAAGAAGCTCCCCAATCCGGCCCCATACATAACGGGGACACCTTGAAAGCAGGGCAGTGATCACCCATAGCCGGCCTGAACTCTATAATAGTCCCTGTACATAGAAGGATCCCGTACGTTTTCATAATGACCATTGTGATTGCCTAATAGTCACCGTCATGGCGCAGCCTTAAATGAAGCTTAACAATAACTTTCCTGATTTAAAGGCCACCAGCTCTGATTGATCATCGTAGATCATGAAGGTTATAGTGTCAAAATGTTTTTGGGAAATTGCCACGTAGTAGGGTTTGTGATGTTGTATATTAACCATTGTGTTATTTTTGCCCTTCACCGGGACTCATCTTAACAGCAGCGAATATCTATCCCCTATCCTCTGAGTTTCTACGATATCGCTATACACGTAGAATGTATAAAATCCACAGTTAATATCAAGGCATGTAGGGTCTGGATCCACCTGCCTTTTCACATGTTGTATGGTCCCTAAAACCCTTTGTAATTTACCTGAACAGTTAAACACTGTACTGAGCTCTGGGGCTTTAACCGCTTGCTCGCCACGGACATAATGGTTACATCCATGGCTGCGCCTGTGAGGCACCATGGAAATAACCATTGCAGTCCATTTACCAGCCCTCAGGTGAAGCTCTAGTACTCCCCCCAAGGGCTGCCCCCCACCTCGCCAGGACAGGGCTGGAAGGGGAATCACTTCCCCTTCCAACCCCGACCCCCCCGGACACCCCCAGTGACATCTGATGATGTCAGCACGCGAGAGCATTTCTCTTCCGCTCGGGAGGAGGGGGCCAGCAGAGGCATGAAAGGAAAGGAAAGGCCTTTCCTTTCATGTCTCTGCAAGCATTTCGTGATTGGGCAGCAGAAATGCCCAATAGACACCAGGGATTTTTTTTTTTTTAAATGGACAGAAGGAGTGTGGCCCATCGGGCAAGGGCCACTCCCCAGGGGGGCACATTTTTAGGCCATTTCTGCCCCCCCGGGGGCAGATCGGCCTAATATAATTAGGCCAATCTGCCCTCTGCTGGGCAGAAAACCCCTAGACACCAGGGATCTTTTTTTTTGTTCTTTTTTTTTTTTCTTTTATGTTTAGGGAGCGACCCCTTCAGCAAGGGTCCAGCAAGGGTCGCTCCCTGGGGGGCAAATTTCTTCTAGGCCATTTCTGCCCCCCTGGGGGCAGATTGGCCTAATATAATTAGGCCGAACGGCTCCCAGGGGAGGCAGAAGCCACTAGACACCAGGGAATCTTTTTAATGTTATACTTATGTATAAGGGGAGCAGCCCCTTGGGTAAGGTCCGCTCCCCGGGGGGGGGGAATCATTTTTAGGCCATTTCTGTCCCCCCTATGGTCAGATCGGCCTAATATCATTAGGACGATCTGCTCCCGGGGGCAGAAAACCCCTAGACACCATGGATCATTTTTTTATTTTTCTTTTATGTTTAGGGTGCGACCCCTTCAGCAAGGGTCGCTCCCTGAGGGGCCAAATTGTTTCTAAGCCATTTCTGCCCTCCCTGGGGGCAGATCGGCCTAACATAATTATGCTGATCTGCCCCCAGGGAGGCACAAACCAATAGGCACCAGGGAATTTTTTTTAATGTTATACTTATGTATAAGGGGATCGGCCCCTTGGGTGAGGGCCACTCCCCAGGGGGGCAAATCATTTTTAGGCCAATTCTGCCCCCGGGGGGGCCAGAAAAGCCCTAGACACCATGGACCATTTTTTTTTCTTGCTTCCTTTTATGTGTACGGAGTGACCCCTTCGGCAAGGGTCGCTCCCTGGGGAGTCAAATTGTTTTTAGGCCATTTCTGCCCCCAGGGGATGCAGAAACCAATAGCCACCAGAGATTTAAAAAATTGTGTTTTTTTTCTTTCTTTTATGTGTAGGGAGAGACCCCTTTGGCAAGGGTCGCTCCCTGAGGGGCCAAATTGTTTTTAGGCCATTTCTGCCCACCCTGGGGACAGATCGGCCTAATATATTTAGGCCGATCTGCCCCCAGGGGAAGGCAGAAAACCCCTAGACACCAGGGATGATTTGTTTTTTTGGGGTTTGTTTTTATGTGTAGGGATCGACCCCTTCGTCAAGGGTCACTCCCTGGGGGCCAAATTGTTTTTAGGCCACTTCTGCCCCCCTGGGGGGCAGAAACCTCTAGACACCAGGGATATATATATATATTTATTTAATTTATGTTTTTATGTATGGCGAGCAAACCCATAGGCAAGGGTCGCTCCCCTGGGGGCAGATTGTATTTACCCCACATCTGCCCCCCTTGGGAGTAGATCAACCTATTTTTGCAAGGCCTTGGGGCAGAAATCACTAGACACCAGGTCTTGGTGTGTGTGTATGTGTGTGTTTTGTTTGGGGGGCTGTCCTTTGGGCAAGGGTCGCTCCCCATGGGGGCTCATTACTGTTGGCCAATTTTTGGAAGGCCCATCTGCCCCAAGGGGGGCAGAAAGCCCACCAGATACCAGGGAAGATTTTTTTTTCAAAAGAAGAGGGTGGGGGTGTGGCCATGGCCCCACACCAAACAAATGGGGCCAAAGTTGTTCTGCCCACTAGTGGGCAGATGGGGCAATTACCCCCGATTCACACCCGGGGGGGGCAGAAAGTCTACCCTTTGGCATGGAATAAAAAATAAAAAAATGCAGGGTGGTGGCTACCAGCCAATATGGGCATGGTTATGCCCCCACCTCAACTGAAGGGGATAACAGTCTTTCAGTCTTTCAGCTCTCCCACTAAAACATCTTATTCCACGGCAAGCAAGAAGACATCTGATTATTTTGGGTTTTGGTTTTACATTTGGGCCACGAGAGCTTGGTAACTCTCAAAATCGTCCCACTTGGAATGGTGTGGGTTGCACTTTTTTGACTTTGGGATGCTGCCATGTAGAAAAATCCACAAGACCCAGACACATCTGAAAACTAAACATCTGGTTGATTCCAGGGAGGTGTGCTTCACATGCACCCCGCACCACTTTCTTACCCACAATGCCCTGCAAACCTCCAACTTTGCTGGAAATCACACATTTATCCCACATTTTTGGGATGGAACCTTCCAGAATCTGCAGGAATCCACAAAAGTTCTACCACCCAACATTGCCCCATCTATACCAATAAAAATTCTGCTGCACTTGTCAGCCTAAAAATGATTTTTTTTCAAACTGCCCTTTTGGACCCGTTTTGGTTCCCCCTCAATTTTGACATGTTTTTTGTTCTTCCCTGTCACAGGCACTTGGCCCACCTACACAAGTAAGGTGTCATTTTTACTGGGAGAGTGAGGGGAATGTTGGGTGGTAGGAAATTTGTCCCGGTGCAGTGATCCCACACAGATATGTGGGGAAAAGTGATTTTTTTGCTAAATTTGAGGATTGCTGAGGATTCTGGGTAAGAAATCATTGGGGGATCCACGCAAGTCACACTTCCCTGGACTCCCTCTGGTGTTTAGTTTTCAGAAATGTCTGGGTTTAGTAAGTTTCCCTAGATGGCTGCTGAGCCCAGGACCAAAAACACAGGTGCCCCCCCACCAAATACAGGTAGTTTTGCATTTGATAATTTTGATGTGTCCAGATAATGTTTTGGGGCATTTCCTATTGTGGGCACTAGGTCTACCCACACAACTGAGGCATCATTTTTATCGGGAGACTTGAGGGAACGCTGGGTGAAAGGACATTTGTGGCTCCTCTCCGATTCCAGAATTTTCTGGAACCTGGTGAGAGCCCACAAGTCACCCCATCCTGGATTCCCCTAGGTGTCTAGTTTTCAAAAATGCACAGGTTTGGTATGCTTCCCTCGGTGCTTGCTGAGTTAGAGGCCAAAATCCGCAGGTAGGCACTTTGCAAAAAACACCTCTGTTTTCTTTGGGAAAATGTGATGTGTCCACGTTGTGTTGTGGGGCATTTCCTGTCGCAGGCACTAGGCCTACCCACACAAGTGAGGTATCATTTTTATTGGGAGACTTGGGGAAACGCTGATTGGAAGGAAATTTGTGGCTTCTCTCAGATTCCAGAACTTTCTGTCACCGAAATGTGAGGGGAAAGTGTTTTTTTAGGCAACTTTTTAGATTTGCAAAGGATTCTGGATAACAAAACCTGGTGAGAGCCCCTCAAGTCACCCCATCGTTCATTCCCCTAGGTTTCTAGTTTTCAAAAATGCACAGGTTTGCTATGTTTCCCTAGGTGCCGGCTGAGCTAGATGCCAAAATCCACAGGTAGGCACTTTGCAAAAAAACACCTCTGTTTTCTTTGGGAAAATGTGATGTGTCCACGTTGTGTTTTGGGGCATTTCCTGTTGCGGGATCTAGGCCTACCCACACAAGTGAGGTATTATTTGTATCGGGGACTTGGGTAAATGCTGGGTGGAAGGGAATTTGTGGCTCCTCTCAGACTCTAGAACTTACTGTCACCGAAATGAGAGGAAAAGTGTTTTTTTTGGCCAAATTTTGAGGTTTGCAAAGGATTCTGAGTAACAGAACCTGGTCAGAGCCCCACAAGTCACCCCATCGTGGATTCTCCTAGGTGTCTAGTTTTCACAAATGCACAGGTTTCGTAGGTTTCCCTAGGTGCCTGATGAGCTAGAGGCCAAAATCCACAGGTAGGCACTTTGCAAAAAACACCTCTGTTTTTTGGGGGAAAATGTGATGAGTCCATGTTGTGTTTTGGGGCATTTCCTGTCACAGGCACTAGGCCTACTCACACAAGTGAGGTATCATTTTTATCGGGAGACTTGGGGGAATGCTGGGAGTAAGGAAATGTGTGGCTCCTCTCAGATTCCAGAACTTTCTGTCACCGAAATGTGAGGAGAAAGTGTTTTTTTAGCCACATTTTGAGATTTGCAAAGGATTCTGGGTAACAAAACCTGGTGGGAGCCCCCCAAGTCACCCCTTCTTGTATTCCCCTAGGTGTCTAGTTTTCAAAAATGCATAGGTTTGCTAGGTTTCCCTTGGTGCCGGCTGAGATAGAGGCCAAAATCCACAGCAAGGCACTTTGCAAAAAACAGCTCTGTTTTCTTTGGTAGAGTGTGATATGTCCATGTTGTGTTTTGGGGCATTTCCTGTCGTGGGCACTAGACCTACCCACACAATTGAGGTACCACTTTTATCAGGAGATGTGAGGGAATGATGGGTAGAAGGACATTTGTGGCCCCTCTCAGATTCCAGAACTCTCTGTCACCAAAATGAGAGGAAAAAGTATTTTTTGGCCATATTTTGAGGTTTGCAAAGGGTTCTGGGTAACAGAACCTGGTCAGAGCCCCATAAGTCACCCCATCTTGGATTCTCCTAGGTGTCTAGCTTTAAAAAATGCACAGGTTTGCTAGGTTGCTCTAGTTGCCGGCTCATCTAGATGCCAAAATCTAAAGCTAAGAACTTTGCAAAAAAGACATCAGATTTCAATGTAGAAATGTGATGTGTCCATGTTGCGTTTCCTGTCGCGAGCATCAGGCCTACCCATGCAAGTGAGGTACCATTTTGATCGGGAGACATGGGGGAACACAGAATAGCAAAACAAGAGTTAATGCCCCTTGTCTTTCTCTTCATTGTTTCTTTCCAAATGTAAGACAGTGTCTAAAAAAGAAGTGTAATTGAGAAATGCCCTTTAATTCGCATGCTAGTATGGGCACCCCGGAATTCAGAGATGTGCAAATTACCACTGCTGTTCAACACCTTATCTTGTGTACATTTTGGAAATACAAAGGTTTTCTTGATACCTATTCTTCACTCTTTATATTTCAGCAAATTAATTGCTGTATACCCGGTAAAGAATGAAAACCCATTGCAAGGTGCAGCTCATTTATTGGCTCTGGGTACCTAGGGTTCTTGATGAACCTACAAGCCCTATATATCCCCGCAACCAGAAGGGTCCCCCAGATGTAACAGTATATTGCTTTTAAAAATCTGACATAGCAGGAAAAAGTTGCAGAGTAAAACAATGAGAAAAATGGCTGTTTTTCACCTAAATTTCAATATGTTTTTTTATTTCAGCTGTTATTTTCTGTTGGAAACCCTTGTAGGATCTACACAAATGACCCCTTGCTACATTCAGAATTTTGTCTACTTTTCAAAAATGTTTAGCTGTCTGGGATCCAGCATTGGTTTCACACCCATTTCTGTCACTAAGTGGAAGGAGGCTGAAAGCACAAAAAAAAGTAAAAATGGGGTATGTGTCAGTAAAATGCCAAAAGTGTGTTGAAACATGGGCTTTTATGATTCAAGTCTGCCTGTTCCTGAAAGCTGGGATGATGATGAGTTTAGCCCTGCAAATCCTTTGTTGATGCCATTTTCAGGGGAAAAAACACAAGCCTTCTTCCGCAACCCCTTTTTCCGATTTTGTTAAAAAGAAACAACGTTTTTGCTGTATTTTGGTTAATTTCTTGGTCTTCTTCAGGGGAACCCACAAAGTCTGGGTACCTCTAGAATCCCTAGGATGTTAGAGAAAATGGACGCAAATCTGGTGTGGGTAGCTTATATGGACAAAAAGTTATGAGGGCCTAAGTGTGAACTGCCCCAAAAAGCCAAAAAAGGCTTTGCACCTGAGGGGGGAAAAGGCTTGGCAGCAAAGGGGTTAAAAAACACTTTTCTTCTAAGGTTATCCGACACCAGATGTATATTCTCATACGTTTCAATGCTTCATATAGATTTGTTGATGGTGTCGACCACCAAGGAAACAGTTGGGTAATAGCCATGAGGAAATCCCACGTGGATGCTCAGAGGGTCCTGCTCACGCTTTATAGTAAATTTAGCCTCGTGCTTTGTAAATGTATACCACATTCTAGGGTACTGTATCTCTGTTAGGGCCACCTCCCAGGACCCTTTCAGGTCCACCGGTTATGCCAGTTTCACCGTATAATTAGAAATATGTTTGCCGAGGAACATGCCCTTTGAAGCCTTGGACGGTTGCGTAATATAAAAAGGTGAGTGCTCCATTTCGGTGCTTACAGCGCGACCTCACACCCCGTGCAGCGAGCTGTCCAAAACCCAAATGTTAAATTTCTCAGGCCACCCAAGCCATTTGACCAGCGCCTGTCTCTTAACTCCAATGCCTTTTATTTTCAGAACCTTTTCAACCCTGTACACCCTGTTCGGATCGTAGAGCACCTTTTGTAACTCTTCGGTGTAAAAGACTCCCGCTACCTCTTCCTCGGCGTAGTGCTTCAACTTGTAAATATATACCCCTTCTTTAAGCTCCACACTTTCCACTATGAATATCTCATTGCTAAATGTCTGTAGGCAGCCTTTGGTGAAGACACGCTTCAACTCTGAAACCCTGACATGATCCCCTTCTTTTAAAACTGGTTTCTTGACCCTCGATGCGAGACAACTGCCGTACACGGTTCTCCACACCATTAACGAATTATCAGAGGTTACTTCCATGGGAGCCATTTTGATTTTTCTATGGTAACTGGCATTATAAACATCTATTAAAGGCTGTAGAACATCCACATATCTGTAGGGTATAGTTGGCTGTGAAATATCACTACATCTTTGATTTTAAAGTTCTGTTAAAACTCTCTACAACCGCTGATTTTACCTCTGTGTGCATTACAAAATGCTGAACAGCGTGCGGCTTTAATAATTTCTGAAAAGGTTTGTTTAAAAATTCCTTTCCAGTGTCTGTTTGTAGTTTTTGAGGTACTCGACCTCTCGTGAAGATGTCTTCAAAGGCGGCAGTGACAATGGTACCACTTTTATTGTTTTACGCCTCTGCAAAGGCATACTTGGACAATACGTCTATTACTGTTAATATATACATCACGCCACTGCTATGTTTTGCTAAATCCTGAAGACTGATTATGTCTGCCTGCCACTGATAATCTAGCTGCACGCCAACGACTGTGACCCTCCTCTTAAAACGTCTCCTGGCTGGTTTGTGGAGTGAATATGCCTCTTCCTCCGCTAACCATGTCTTCACCCTTAATCGGTTTAAAGATTCATTTTCAACTTGAGCCCTTCTAAATAGAGCTTCGGAGCCTCCAAAGCTTCCAACCCCATGTGCATCGTAACGAAGCCTCCTTAAAGCAGCCCCCATCATGTTGTCACACTCAGCAATCAAGAAATAAAAGACATTTGTTTTGTGTAAGCTCGTTTCATTAAACATAAAAAAACATGAAAGACTGCTGGACACCTTGAGGCCTTTTAACTGCGTATACATAGTACGACATGTTACACATATTACTCAGAGCTGTTCTTTTTACCAGGTCTCAGCATCACAAGCTTTGATATTTTTATAGCTATACTCTCACTAGCTCTAGACATGACTAACAGCATTAAGCAGTTCATACAGTTCTAGGTCGAACAATACAGGACTTTTATTTGTGAAATAATCTTCAGTCATGAGCTCCAAAGCACTGTGTAGCCCAGTCAGTGGTGAAAGACTTAACTCACACATCCAGTCCGTGATCCAGTATTTATCCACTGCGGGTAGCCATGCATTGATACACCAGTTGGCGATACACACAGGACTGTTGCACTGCAGCGCAGCTGGCGGTTCCGTAATGTTCAGATAACGCAGAGTCACAGGGTGTATTTCAGCTATTCTCTCCTTAACCAGCATATATATCAATCTCCCGATACAGATGTAGCCTGTGTGTAACTCATACACATCTTGCCCTGCAACACTCTGATTCTCGTCCTAAAAGTGAGGATGTATGGAGCGTTAAGTAACACTGTTATGGTCTGTTATCCACGACCTCTGTTTTTTTTTTTTTTTAAAGCAACTTTTCGGGGGGTTAAAGATGTAATTCTTCTATTTTTATTATAAATATCACACATACGTTTTTCTATGACTCTTTCTATCAAGCTTTTGTCAAAATAGAGACACAGCCCCTGCATACGTTCGAGTTTTGAGCAGGGCTCAGAAGCGTATTGGATCTCATTGAAAGCTTCTGCCAAGACCTTAATCATATCGACGTGAACACCTTTCTTCACAGCTGACAGCCCGTACACCACCCTTAACAACTTATATACCTTGTGTGGGTCTAAACGGCTACATATGTTCCGAATTGCTCTTGCAGTGTACAATTGGTATAGTCAGTTGTGAGCCTCCTGCTGTTGTGAGCTCATTAATTTTACGCACGTAACACAGGTTATAATAGACACGTTTAACACATGTGTTCACAACTTTTGCTGCAAAACCTTCAACAGGCCATATGGTGTTGTAGGGTACGCCATGCGTTTTCTTTTCAAAATTGCTGCTAATGTAAGTGCTGATACATTTCTGATGCTGCTCTTTGTTCTAGCTTGTAATACTTTCAGACTGTCTGGAACAGCATAAGCAGTAAGAATTTACATTGTTAACCTTTGGTGTAGACCCCTCTAGTGCATCTCTTTCTGCAGTTGTTTTCTACGGTTCAAACAGAAAGCAAAAGACATACTATTAGTTAAAAGTATGATAACGGTGTATACACGATAATTGTCTATAGAGTTTTTACTAACCTCAACTTTTTTTGCCACACTCCGGGACGGCTCTCAAATCTAGCGAGTTGCACAGGTCCGTTGGTGTAGAAGTGACTTCAGATTTTACAGTTGCTGGTTGCATCACGACTGCCTCTGGATCTGGGTCCTCCTGAAAACCCATGTCTTCATAGATTGGTGAATTTGGTGGTCCTACAACTTCTTCAGCATCTTCAGTGTCATTGCAGTTGATTGGATCACTTAATTCGTCTTTCGAGGATTCGCTGTCACTGCTATCAACCTTGATAGGGGATGCCAGTTGTGGCAAATCCTTGAGGCTGAGCTTTTCAAGCCATTGGTAAAGCTCTTCGTGCAACCGATGGAACCCCCATCTTTAGGGGCAGTCTGCTGTGCATTCTCATCCAACACCAGAGGTGCGAGGGTCCGGTAGTATCTATTGATAGGGTTCTGGGCTCCTGAGACTGTGGCTTTTCTGGTTATAGGATTGTATTTCTTCATATTGGCTAGACACCCTATTTCAGCACTAGTTCACGGTTTGACATGCTACTCTAACCACTCTTTATATGTATTCAATGGTTCAAAAAGGGCGTGCACTTCTACAACACATAACAATCACATGCTCACCTTGACGGCTCTAATACGCTGCTGGGTTACACGTGGTGCTAACCACACGTCACAGCTTTTGCACCATTTGCCAACCCCTCTTTTTGGATTAGCCAACAGTGAGGAGGTTTGGCCTGCCCACCCATTTCTCCGTCCTCTGAGGGGACCCCCAAGCAGCCACTTGGTCCTGAATGTCTAACATGTCCAGACCTGTCCTCTTAGGCTCTGAAACTGGTTGCACAACACCAAGGCCTTCATTTTACACAGCCCATAGACTGATACCCAAGGGCTAGGACCCTGGCACATGGCTAACACGTGGCACCATGAGGTCACAAACCATGTGACATCTCTACACCGACGTCAGTTCCGGGGTGGGCTCTCCGGTGCACCGGAAGTCCCAGTAACGGAAGTGACGTCATTCCCGGGGGGGCAGGACAACTGTCACATTCTAGTATGACGAGAAAAGGTATCCCATCCTATTACTTACATAGTTCGTGTAAAAGAACTACAATAAAGAATATAGTAAAAAAAGACATATCTAGTTTGATCAGGCTGGTAGCTTAGTAAAACGTTCCCATCTTACTTTACGTATCCAAAAGAAGCAATAGCACAGACCGGCCTGAACACATGCTTCAATTTAAGGGATCATTTTTTATTTTTTTATTAATAAGCAAACATATCCTGCACGCCTAATGCTTTTTCACGGTCTATAAAGACTGTGCTTCCCCCCCAGTGAGTATGGATTTCACCTGAAAATGCGGTCCATTCTGGGAAAAAAGAGAAATAAACGACTCATCAAATTGTGAGAATTACAAATTGTTCAAATAAGTGTACTGCGATTTTCTTTCCCTCCTATTACCATTCCGGGACAATTCATTCCTCACTCTGAGTTGTGTAGTAGTTCCTCGGTTGATTTCTGAAAACGAGATGCACACTAGGTGGGAAGAGAAACATGTTGTCACTGCTGGCTGTGTCAAATTAACTTCATATCCGCAATGTGGGCAATTGTATTGCATTCTTGAAATAAAATGGAGACAGTTATGACATATCATTGGATCCTATTTACTGATAATAACCCGCCGACGCATTTATAGGCACCCCAAGAGCACTTTTCTAGACCCACACTTCAGAGAAGAATATTTTGACATGGAATTAAATAAAATGTTCCTTAAGGTAGTTTGTGACTAAATTTATTCCACAATACCTCTTCGGAAAAACATGTATTTTCTGCAAATTTGAAAATGCCTGATGCTGAAAAAGGCACAACATTTATTTTTCTTTTAGTTTGTCACAAGATGGTTTAATAGTTTTAAATAGGGGAATCAGGGGGCATTATTTCAAAATTCCATGGACTACATTGTTTCAGTGTTGTAAATGACATTTAAAGAATGTATTACTGATACTTTCAAAGAAGATAATGTTCTGCTAAACTCTTCCAGGAGAGATAGGCCATTTTGTTTTGGGAAGAGTATTTTCGAAGAGGAAGGGCAACCAGTGCCGGTGTTAAAATCTTAATATGCATAAAACAATTGAAGTCATCCAAGTTGCATAGATTTATTCATTCAGTTACAAATTAGCTCCATAATTTAATACGTGTCCTTTTATACCATTAACGTGACATTTTATTTGTGAAACATAGCTTTCGTATATCACAGTGCTTGTTGGAAGGAGATTTTGAAATAACTGCAACATTTTTGCTATGGACAAAGCCCTGACTACTTATCCGCAAACGAGCAAGAATGGAAATATTGTCTCATGAGTGTTCCTAACGTCCCAATTTTCGGAGCAGCTATGCCTAAGAAAAGCAGTACAGTATACACCAGCCTGTGTTTCATGATTCCGTCCTATTTTCCCAAATGCAAAATACACGCAGGGGACAGACTGTGATTCATACTCCCATGCAGTGCTGGTCCGTTGTCTCCCATGGTAATGTAATGTTTTTCAGGGACAGCTCCTTGGCTATGCCGAACAGCCAGGAGATGAAAAATAAATAAATAGTTGCCCTATTGTTTTATTTTTCTTCTGCTGGCTCAGCCAGCACTACAGGGATGAGCAGAGATTATGCAACTAAGGCCCATATTTATACTTTTTTAGAGGCGTATAAAAAGTCCTCCGCAATGAAGGACCTGCATAAAACAACAAATGCATGACCTTCCATCAACTAACCAGACACCTACGATCCTTCTCCCTAGTCCTCACAGACATCCCCCAGATCCTCTGAAACAACAGCAGAGGATGCTCCTTTCATACCTAGTGGCCAAAGCTTGGAACGACCTTCACCTGCACTTTACAATGGCCCAATCAGTCCAGCAATTCAGGAAAGGCCTCAAGACTTGACTGTTTGAATGAACATCCACCACAAATTTACTAGAAACTCCAGTGCCTTGAGACCTTCACGGGTGACTTGCCCTGCTCTACAAATCGCTGATTGATTGATTGATTGATTTACACATTGCATCTGAGTTAAGCCTGACTGATATGTGCTAAGGTACACAAGGGTTGAGCACAGGGTAATTTGGGGCTGCTTGTGACTATGCCCTGACAAGAATTTGTGGTTGCTGCTTTAGTCAGTTTTCACCCCCTCAACCAGTAACCCACTTTCTTACATCAAGTATTAATATAAAAGAAGAAACATGCTCCAAGTATAGCACTACTGAGAAAAATAAAATACAACTATCCTACAATAACTGATCCAACATAGTTTGAATAGGCATTGAAGTTTCCCTGACAAATCAGCACACAGTGAAAGTCCCTGCAGCCTCTTCTGCAATAAGTGAAGTAAGTATTTCTTCAGATCCCAGTCTTTAGCCACTTGCTCAGTTTCTCTTGTTTACCCTGGATCATCGTAATCATTTTCCTTTTAATGTTTCCAACTTCCTTTCACCTTTGCAAACCATTGCTTCTTCATAGTCCTTCAAGAAAATAGAACTAGTGACCAGAACTTAACGTTGTTTAACTGAATATGTAGTTATGGGCAGTGCTGGAAATAAGCCCAGCCTAGAGTATGTTTCTGACAGCAATCTGCCTTTTTCCCATTGCTGAAGCAATATACTGGGAAATCACCATTATCCCTGCTACTCTTTAAGTTGAAGATAATTTACTTTATTACTGCCTCTTTTCCTCATTTGCTGCACAAAAATGCCCCACTGGAATAGCTGTACGTAGGCCCAGGCATATACATTTTGTTCGATTTCTTTATACGCTTTATCATAGTTTAAATTTCTTTTAATTTATGTTCTATGAATCAATGTTCAAGAGTCATAGAAATAGATAGGTAATTGTTTGCTTCAACTCAGTGCAAAACCAAACAGTTCAGAGACATATTTATTAAAAATGGCCTGCTGGTACTGTGATCTCCTGCATTTGAACACTAAAAAGGCTGCCTGGCACAATGTAGAGCATCACACCAAGTTGCAGAGATGAGTGTGTGCTGTCTACTATAGGATTTGCACTGGAAGCAATTTGTTTGCAAATTCCTGAGCATAGGGAAACTCTGAAGCAACCCACACATCGGATGTGTGTTCTGCACAACAGCACACATGCAATGTGTTGGTTGTTTGGAGAAATTAAAACACTTCACATTTTTTATCATGCTTTTCTTAGGCCTATCTTGGTAGATAGGTTTTTGTGGCAAAAGCTATGGGTGGTTATGTAGATCAATCCAGTAGTGCCCTTTTGACACAAATAGTCATTTGTGCTTGAAAGTCAATACCCTTATGTTAGACCTGACACCCTTAGGGTGGTCACCCCAAACTATTTGCCTGCCTCCCTCCACCTTTTGGACTCTGTTTTTGCTGGCTTTTAGACTCTGCGCACTTTACCACTGCTAACCAGTGCTAAAGTGTATATGCTCTCTCCCTTTAAACATGGTAACCTTGGATCATAGCCAACTGGACTATTTAATTTACTTATACGTCCCTAGTAATGTGCACTATATGTGCCTAGGGCCTGTAGATTAAATACTACTAGTGGGCCTGCAGCACTGGTTGCGCCACCCACTCAAGTAGCCACTTTTACCTTGTCTCAGGCCTGCCATTGCAAGGCCTGTGTGTGCAGTTTCACTGTCACATCGACTTGGCATTTAAAAGTACTTGCCAAGCCTAAACCTCCCCTTTCTCTACATATAAGTCACCTCTAATGTGTGCCCTAGGTAACCCCTAGAGCAGGGTGCTGTGTGGGTAAAAGGCAGGACATGTACCTGTGTAGTTTGCATGTCCTGGTAGTGTAAAACTCCTAAATTCGTTTTACACTACTGTGAGGCCTGCTCCCTTCACAGGCTAACATTGGGGCTGCCCTCATACATTGTTGAAGTGGTAGCTGCTGATCTGAAAGGAGTAGGAAGGTCATATTTAGTATGGCCAGAATGGTAATACAAAATCCTGCTGACTAGTGAAGTTGGATTTAATATTACTATTTTAGAAATGCCACTTTTAGAAAGTGAGCATTTCTCTGCACTTAAATCTTTCTGTGCCTTACAATCCACATCTGGCTGGGTTTACTTGACAGCTCCTTGTGCATTCACTCAGACACACCCCAAGCACAAGGTACTCAGCCTCACTTGCATACATCTGCATTTTGAATGGGTCTTCCTGGGCTGGGAGGGTGGAGGGCCTGCGCTCACACAAAGGACTGCCACACCCCATACTGGGACCCCGGTAGACAGGATTGAACTGAAAGGGGACCTGGTGCACTTCTAAGCCACTCTTTGAAGTCTCCACCACTTCAAAGGCACATTTGGGTATAAAACAGGGCCCCTGCCCTACCACCTCAGACACTTGTTGGAGACGAAACCTGAACCAGAACCTGCATCCTGCCAAGAAGAACTGCCTGGCTGCTCAAAGGACTCACCTGACTGCTTTCTACAAAGGACTGCTGCCTTGCTGTTGGCCTGCTGCCTTGCTGAACTCTTGCCTTGCTGCAGAAGTGCTCTCCAAGGGCTTGGATAGAGCTTGCCTCCTGTTCCCTGAAGTCTCAGGACCAAAAAGACTTCCATCTTTCAACTGGACTCCTTGTGCGCCAAAAAATTCTACGCACAGCTTGCTCCATGGTGAAAAATTCACCGCGCGCTGATCCGGAAAGATGCTGCTCGACCCCGCAAGGAAAAGATCGACGCGACGCCTGCGGTGCGACCGGAACTTCGACGCACGGCCCGCCTGGACAATGCCGCCGACTTCCAGAGAGGAAATCGACGTGACGCCTGCCGTGAGGGAGAAAATTTCACGCACTGCCCACCGGAATGACACGCAGCTGGATAACAAGTCCAGGATTCCACGCACAGACCCCGGGACATCTGGGAATCCCGAGACCCACAGAGGAGACTGTCCGCACGCCAGAAATCAACGCAACTTCTTCCCCGCGTGAAAAATAATGATGCAAGTCTGTGTGTGAAGGGGAGAAACTGACGCACACATTATTTTTCCACATCTGGCTGGGTTTACTTGACAGCTCCTTGTGCATTCACTCAGACACACCCCAAGCACAAGGTACTCAGCCTCACTTGCATACATCTGCATTTTGAATGGGTCTTCCTGGGCTGGGAGGGTGGAGGGCCTGCGCTCACACAAAGGACTGCCACACCCCCTACTGGGACCCCGGTAGACAGGATTGAACTGAAAGGGGACCTGGTGCACTTCTAAGCCACTCTTTGAAGTCTCCACCACTTCAAAGGCACATTTGGGTATAAAACAGGGCCCCTGCCCTACCACCTCAGACACTTGTTGGAGACGAAACCTGAACCAGAACCTGCATCCTGCCAAGAAGAACTGCCTGGCTGCTCAAAGGACTCACCTGACTGCTTTCTACAAAGGACTGCTGCCTTGCTGTTGGCCTGCTGCCTTGCTGAACTCTTGCCTTGCTGCAGAAGTGCTCTCCAAGGGCTTGGATAGAGCTTGCCTCCTGTTCCCTGAAGTCTCAGGACCAAAAAGACTTCCATCTTTCAACTGGACTCCTTGTGCGCCAAAAAATTCTACGCACAGCTTGCTCCATGGTGAAAAATTCACCGCGCGCTGATCCGGAAAGATGCTGCTCGACCCCGCAAGGAAAAGATCGACGCGACGCCTGCGGTGCGACCGGAACTTCGACGCACGGCCCGCCTGGACAATGCCGCCGACTTCCAGAGAGGAAATCGACGTGACGCCTGCCGTGAGGGAGAAAATTTCACGCACTGCCCACCGGAATGACACGCAGCCGGATAACAAGTCCAGGATTCCACGCACAGACCCCGGGACATCTGGGAATCCCGAGACCCACAGAGGAGACTGTCCGCACGCCAGAAATCAACGCAACTTCTTCCCCGCGTGAAAAATAATGATGCAAGTCTGTGTGTGAAGGGGAGAAACCGAAGCACACATTATTTTTCCACACGGCCCTTTGCGGAGATTTTCCACTCCAAACCAGGTACTTTGTGCTTGAAAGAGACTGTGTTTGCTCAATCCAAGCCATTAGAGACACTTCACAAGCAGGAATATACCACAAAGTCCAGTCTTTGTCCTCTTTCTGGCAGAAGCAGCAACTGCAGGCCAACCTAGCAATGCACAGTCACAGGCAAAGGGACAGTACTCCTCCTCCAGCTCTTCTCCTTGGCAGGGTCGTTGAAGTAGCCAAACTTCAAAGGAAAGTCTCTGCTATTCAAAAAGTCCTGCCTTTCCCAGGCCTAGCTCCAGACACACACCAGGGGGTTGGAGACTGCATTGTGTAAGGGCAGGCACAGTCCATCCAGGTATAAGTGACCACTCCTCCTTCTACTCTAGCCCAGATGGCCCATCAGGATATGCAAGCAACACCCAAACTCCTTTTGTGTCACTGTCTAGTGGAGATTTACAAACAGCTGAACTGTCAGTCTGACCCAGACAGGGAATACACAAGCAGGCAGAGTCACAAAATGGTTTAAGCAAGAAAATGCCCACTTTCTAAAAGTGGCATTTTCAAACTGACTATTTAAAAACCAACTTTACCAAAAGATGTATTTTTCAAATTGTGAGTTCAAAGACCCCAAACTCCAGTTCTCTATCTGCTCCGAAGGGGAAACTGCACTTAAAAGTTATTTAAAGGCAGCCCCCATGTTATCCTATGAGAGGGATAGGCCTTGCAACAGTGAACATTGAATTTGGCAGAATTTCACTGTTATGACATGTAAAACGCATCAGTACATGTCCCACCTTTAACATACATTGCACTCTGCCCATTGGCTGCCTAGGGCCTACTTCAGGGGTCTCATACATGTTAAAAAGGGAAGGTTTGGGCCTGGCAAGTGGGTACACTTACCAGGTAGAATTGGCAGGTTAGAACCGCACACACAGACACTGCAGTGGCAGGTCTGAACCATCTTTACAGGGCTACTCCTGAGGGTAGTACAATCAGTGCTGCGGGCGATTAGTAGCATTTGATTTACAGGCCCTGGGTACCTCTAGTGCACTTTACTAGGGACTTACTTCTAAATCAAATATGCCAATCATTGATTAACCAATTATCAATACAATTTATACAGAAACAATATGCACTTTAGCAGTGGTTAGGAGTGGTAAAGTGCCCAGAGTCCTAAGACCAACAAAAACTGGTCAGAAAATAAAGGAGGAAGGAGGCAAAAAGTTTGGGGTTGACCCAGCAAAAACAGCCAGGTCCAACAGTCACTTAAAGTTTAGAGAGGTATTTCTCATAATTTGGCGAGCTCTTGTGTGAAAACATCTTACAATAATGCAATTCATGTACCTGCATTGGCCTGACAGAAGCAAATATGGACTAGTGACTCACAATGCACAAATGATTTTCACAAATGTCTCACATACAAATATATATTTTTTATTATTATTTTTAAAAGACTACTCTAACCGAAGCAAGGGTTGGTCATCTCTTTGTTGTCTAACACCCCTCCTAAAGTCTCAAAAATAATATTAATTTAATAATGATAGCCTCACAATCAGATATTGAATGCCAAAGACACACAAATGAGAAGTATTACATTCTTCATTTTCTATTACCCAGTGTTTAAATATTTAAGTATACTGATGACTGAAAAGCTAAGAGATTTAAATACAATGGAGACCTTCTCAGTTACTCCCTAAATACGTAAAGTGGAGAAGAAATGACATAGCCAAATATGCTGCCCTGCCTCCAATAGTTTGGGTAACGTTTAGTTAAATATATATAAAAAATAAGTATTGAAAAATATAACTTAATCCCTTGAGGGAAACATAGTGCTTAAATGAAAGCATCATTCTGGGTATTCTTGGATTGTAAATCACTTAAAATAAATAGCGGATGTCATTTTATAATATTTATTTTTATGTAAGAAATGACACCCGGCACATCGCACAGCTCTTTGGTGCTGATGTTTCTCTAGGTTCTGCTTTCTTTAGACTGATGTGGAATATTACATATATTTCATTCATTCAATAAACTATTTGTAGCCTTTCATCAATATTGTGTAATTATATCATTTTTTCCATGAAACACTGTGACACACATCTCCCCTTTTGTGTCCAGCAGTCTGACCTAAAGGCACAGCAAGCCTCACTCCTTAAAGACAGTGTTTGATTTAAATCAAAAAAGCACATGCTAAAGTTGCGTCATGTAACATACACCATGTCACACGTCTTCCTATATTCTCTAAGTTTCTGTTGCCCAAACATATGGGCATTTTGCTATGTTCACTATTGATTACACCTGCCTCCCTTTTGGTTTCACCCATGTACAAGAGGCCACACAGATAATCGATGATATACATATTTGCAGTTCTGGAAGCTTATGAAGGTCTCTAGTATTAAATGTTTATCATTACGTTTAAACACCTGTTTCCACTGTGCAATAGCAGACTTTACAAATATTACTCCAATGGTGTCCCATGGACTTCCCATTGCCCCACAACATATTATGCTTCTCTTTTATTGACACTAAGGGCCGGATTTATTAAAATGTCATGCAAAGCAACACAGCACAACACCTTCCTGTGCTGCACTGCGCAACAGTGAGACAGCAGGAATGTGCCATAACTACTAAGATATGGTTATTCCTACTCTCTCCCTGTGCTGACAACTATAATTCACCCATTGTATCTTTATCATTTACTTATCTGTTTATGCCAACATTTTAAAATATTACATTTAGAGATACAACCTAATTAAAACATGTTTTTTTACATATTTCATATAAATGTTGGAAGTTATAGTTGCTTGACTGCATGAATGATGTTAGGAACTGATGAAACACTGTGTGCTGTAGTGTATATGTGTGAATTAATGTTGGAATCAAAATCACAAATCAATTACTCTCTCATATCTCAAACGTTTGTGTAGTTTAAATGTGTGTTGTAATGGAGCAATATTATATTAAACCCTAACTATAACTGACGTCCAATTATTGTTTTTTTGTGTGAATTTCATGGTTTTTTAGGAACAGTAAATTAAAAGACATGCTCTTTTTTTCAGCAAATATTTAACATACGTAGAATATATGTGTATATGTATTTTATTTTTTGTAGGAGAATAGAACCCCATATTTAAAATATAGCCATCTAAATATGCATTAAAATATATGTATTGCATTTAAATTACATTTTTATTATAGGATTATTTGTAAGAACATATATACATGTTTGCAATTATGATAGAAAGTGTTTTGGTTTTTCTTAATAACATTCAGGTATACATTTTGAACCTACTTTATTTAAAACATATATGTACAATTTAACTGCTGTAAATTTTAAACTGTTTGTAACTTTGTCTACAAATATGTGTTTTTAAGGGGAGGGTGGGCTGCGTTGTGAACCTGTATTGTTGTAAGAGTATTTTTTTCATTTATCGCCTGTAACGCAGTACTATCTTAGTAGTACTACAGTACCTTGCGATTGTAAGAAAGCTTGTGATAGGCTGTAAACATTTCTTATTGAATGAATAGAAAGCAGCAGTTATATTTGAAACTGAATTTAGTGTTTTTAGTTATTCTTAACAACAATGGTGGTGGCAGGGGAGTATGTTTGTTAAATATACTATTAACATTTGTTGAAGTACATATTTAACAAATGCAACTTATTTAATCTTGTGTTGCTCTATTTGTAGTAACAATAAAGTTACAAATGTATGCTACCATGTACTACCTAATAAGGTGCATACACGCAATATATATTGGTCATCATGAGACACTGAAGAAAAAAACAAATCGAATGGATTGTGAAAAATGTGTAAATGTTGGGCTTGTTCAACTGTGCATTTTAGTAAAAGTATGGAAGCAAATACTACTAAATACCTACATTTCTTACCTGAAGCAGTAGATTTCTTCAAAAGTCATCAACCATGCTAGACCACATAATGACATATCTACTGGTTGCTATGATTACTATATTTAGTTCATAGTTCTGATTTCTTGATGGCTGTACCTTAAATTAAGATTTAGGAATTACCTTAGGCAAGTAACGGTTGTTTGACAATCTGTGTTTAAAGGTTAACTTTGTGTCATAACATTCAGTCTGTCCTGTATTGTTCCTTAAATATATTGTACAATAATGTCATGAAATATCTTTTCTCTATAATGGAAATTAATCTCAATACAAGCACAATATAATAATGGAAAGTTGGCTAGCAGTCAATTAATTCATTAAGTTAATAATTATCATGTGATCTGGAGCACTTCTTTGTATCATCACACATATACACTTAATGACCATAGTTAACCAAAGTGTCATCACAACCTTTGATCTATATTTTGAACAAAGTTGGAGTGCACAGCTTGATATAGTATTTTTTTTAATTATGTTGATTCACAATCAGGAATAGGAAGGTATAAAAATCCTTCAATTTCTGTGACTGTTGAGAAAGTATTCATGCATTGAAAACATTCACGTTTTCAATAGTACCTGACAGCAAAAATATTTCCATGAGGTAAAGTTTCATTAGCTATAACTTCAAGAATAGCCATACAACAATCTTGGCATCCTGTTGCTGATTTATGGAGAAGCAAACTGTTCCTGTACAAACCTTGACAATATCTTTAAATCTCTTGTAGAGTGACAACATTGTTTTTCCAGTTGAAGTAGGGAATACAGATGAGTTACAGTTTTACAAAAAGGGTTATGTGTATTTTCTAAAAGTGTGTTTTTACTAAAGGCAAATATAGAATGAGACTTACAATCACGTTATTATAGCAGTTAATACCATATGTATTACTGAACTGAAAACTTAAAATTTCAAGGTGGTGTACTTTTCTCATTCTTTTTTTCACATGGCTGTATATGTTCTAAATGTTCATTGGTTGTGAACCTTTGTTGCCTTTTCATATATATTTTAGGTTTAGACACAACCAGATATTCTTCAAGAGAAGAAGTACATCTTTTTTCTCAAATGATTATATTTGCATACACAATAACTGTCTGCATTCATTTTGGTGTCGTCAACATCAATAAAATATAATCCTTCCAACATTTTAAAACTTCATCAAGCAACATATGAAATACCTTTTTAAAGCAATTGAGCCAATGTTAACTAATTCATAATCCAAGTGTACGTATTGTTACAGCATAAGCTAAATATACAGGAAATCTTCCTTTTCAAATATATAGGACTTTCATTAGTAAATATTGTGATGTTACTCTTGAAATTTGTTCTTGTTCCTTTATGTTGTCACATTTCAAAGTAAGGTATTCAATATCATAATTACTTTTGTATTTAACAAAATGCAGTATATGTCCCGTTGCTCCTTTTAACAGCCCATGTTCCACATCGAAATTTCAACTTACAAATCCATGACATGTTTTACAAAGAAATAAGGGTCTGTTACCACCAAGCCGCGTTGGCGGTGGACCCGAAAAGACAGTCCAGTCAGAGTTGTTCCACACGCTTGAGATGTATTGCAGCTGAGCCACGGCAGAGTGTACTCAGTCAGACCACCTGCATCCAACAGCTGACACTGCGGACTCCAGTGCTGACAAATATACCACAGTCGAACATTTGCCATTGCACTGCAGCAGACGATTTGGATGCAGGAATTGCCACACAGAAGTCATTTTTTTTTCTGTTTTTCTCTCCCTCTGTGTTTCTTGTTAACATTACTTTTTTGGCTGACCCTTCACCTTTGTGGGCACTAGTTTTTTTCACAATTATCCACTAAGGCAGAGAGGAAAAATACATGGTTCATAGAGGGATCATTGTCTATCATGGTGGATGAAATCATTAGAGTAGACCCACAATTCCTTCGAGCACAAGTATGAAATACAACCATATCTCAGAAAAGGCAAATGTAGACCAGAATAGTGGATAGCGTGAATTCTGTATCTAACAACCTGTGTGCACCATGGTACAAAGGTGCCTGAGTTGACGCTCTGCAGCATTTTGTGCACCAGGGCAGGGGCAAAGGACAGAAATGCACACAATCGTGTAGATACAGTGCCTTTCTGACCTTTCCATGTGGCGCAGGGCAGCACAGCAAGATCATTTGCTGTGCTGCCATGCGCCACAGGCTTGTAAATATGCCTCTGTGTGTTTTGTGTGTCTCAGATGTGCAGCTAGAGCATCATCTCAAAGCAACAAAAAAACAACGCACGGAGAGTGAAATATCCCACAAATGCACAAGAGGGAGAGAAAGGAGGAGAAACTAGGGAGAGAAAAAGAGAAGCCACTATGAGAGAGGCAAATAGAACTAGAGAGAACAATAGAGAATTTAAGAGAAACAGAACCAGTGAAAGAGAGAACTAGAAAGAGAGAGAACTAGAGATAAATTATGAGAGAGAGAGAGAGAGAGAGAGAGAGAGAGAGAGAGAGAGAAAACTACATAGAGAAAGAGAACCAGATACATAGCTAGGGAAAGGCAATATTGGAATGAGAGAACTAGAGAGAAGGCGAGAGAGGGAGACAGAGAGAACGATGCTGCTTATTCAAAGAAAAGCAGCAACGAGATGATGGATAGAATGCTTAAATTAATGTCAGCCAATGGCAACTGCTTGGATCATATTTGAATCCAATATTTTCCACCCACCATGCCAGCTAGACAAAGGCCTGCTTAATCAAAACAGCACCAACCCTGCTCTTCATGTAAATAGTCACAGACCACCAGGTGAGGCCCCCTCCAGAAGGGATCACAAGCAACCCCAGATCAATGAAGACATCTGTCTTAACATATACAGTGTATGGAAAGGCTAATCCAGACAACTCAAAAACCAAATTCATAGGCCTTAAATACTCAAATATACCCATTTTGTAGATCTAGCCAAGACCTTTTGATTTAGCTAAAACAATATGTATACTATACTTGCTTAAAGGGGCTTTTATCTCTCTCATCTGACATTGGTCTATTTGTGTGTCATTCCCATTTTGCTTCAGCCTACTACAGCATACAGCCTGGGCAATGTTTCTGCCTAATTAAGCCTCTTCTTCAAATCATTTTGAGTGAGTAAATTTTTATCTACACAAGAGAAGATGCCCATACACATACAAGGATTTCTCTTTAGTGTCAGTGTTGCCTGATGTGATAGTAGGACTTATTTGAAATGAGCAGAGGGCACATTCCAGCTCAATGAGTCCCTTTTTCCTTCTAATGCTGTTGTACATTCCTTTGGAAGTGGATTGTTGCTATATCACAACACTTCATGTTGTGTTCCTGGACTCAGTTAAACCAATCTTTCTCTTATAAACATTGCCCAGGAAGAAAAACAAACTTTATGATGTTTAATTTGCAGTGGTTTTATCTAAACATAGGTGGGGTGTGATTTGGGATGTACTGTCCAAAATGTTATACTGTCAACCCTCTGCCCTTCCTTCTTTCCATCTTGTTTCTTTCTTTCATTTGTATGTCACTTTTTTCTTTCTTTCTTTTTTGCCTTCTTTGTCCGTTTTCTTCTTTGATTCTTTTTCTCCTACTTCCTTCCTACATTAATTTTTTCTTTCTTTTTTGCTTTTACTTTTTTGTTTTTGCTTTCTTCTGTTTCCTTCTTTCCCTTTTCTTTCCTTCTTTCTTTTCTTTCTTTATACCTTCTTTAAATGTCTTTATTTTTCTTTCTTTTCTGCCTTCTTTCCCTTTTTTTTCCTTGATACCTTTACCTTTACCTTTTGCTTACCTTTATTCATTATTTCTTCTTTTTTATTTCTCTTCTTCTTTTCTTCTTTCTTTTTTACTTCTTCTTACCATATTTCTTTTTTCTTTTTTACCTACATTCCTTTTTTCTTTAATTCTTTCCTTTTTGCCTTATTTCTCCATATTTTCCTTGATTCCTTTCTTTCTTGCCTTCATTCCTTTTTGTTGCCTTCTTTCCTTTCCTTTTTGTATCCTCATTTATTTCCTTTTGTTACTTTTTCCTTTACTCCTTTCTTTCATTTCTTTTTGCCTTCTGCCCATTCGACTTTCTTTTATTTTACCTTTTTTATTTCCTGTTTCTTTCTTTTTGCATACTTTTCTTTTTTCCTTTTTATTTCAATTTTGCCTTTTCATTTCATTGTTTCTGTCTCTATTGATTTCTTCACGTCTCTCTTTATTTTTTGCCTTCTTTTCCTTTACCCTTCCTCCTTTCTTTCTTTTTCGGCCTTTTTTCACAGGAAAAGTGAAGGTATTAGTCTCAGATTCATCAGTGATCTACAGGCGGTAGCCATATGAAACATGGAAATATGTCTTTCAAAAAACACATTTCAGAGAGCCAAAACCCCCAAAACCCTCAAAAATCTGACAGCTGCAGACAAATGCAAAGCAAAACGTTGTCCAATTGAACACTGTGAATACTGAAAAAATGGCAATCCTTGTGTGGCATACACTCATGTAGAATACTATGTAAGGCTAATAAAACAATGGATAACGAAAGGAGTCCGCTGTTACTTCCGTGAATTTTTAAAAACACGCATGAAAGCCTCATTTGTTTGATTCTTTGGCCTGGGCCCGAGGGTATTGTAAAGCAAAGGATGTTTTTGTTTTCCATTTACATTCCTGACTGTTGCAACGTCTACAGCCTTTAACTTAAATTGAAGGAAAAAAGCAAAAATGGTTACCTTATTATCACGACAATAAAGACTATTTTGAAGGTAGCCTTTGAAGATGCAAATTAATGGAGTAATTTGTTAGGCTAATCATATAACGCATTCCAATTACAATACTTTCACATACAGCTTGGATTAGGATTTTAAAATGTAAGCATTTCGAAACTCCTGGAAAATAAATAAATACCAGCACAGAAATGCAAGTAGTATTTCCAAAATTGCCTGCATTAGTTTGTGATTCATTGTGCTTTCCCTTAGAAGGCGCTCGCAAAACAAAAGGCAAGTGAAATCTACGTCACTGCTCAAGGCGGTGTTAGGTTGTGTTTCTTTAAATAAATAAAAAGATGCAGAGCAGGTAGCAGGGACGATGGCTTTATTCCCAGAAAAAATTAGGAGCCCAGGAAGGACCTCTCACACTGCTCGGTTGCCCAACGGAACCTGGAACCCACCTAAAGAAAACACATTCTACACAAGTTGAGCACAACTCGAGATAAAAATATCTTGTGATAATGACAAAATTTAAAACATTAATAATGAAACATTATGAACTTGTATATAAATATCATTAGCAGATACATTACTGTAAGTAGTAATCCTTAACCCTAGTAGAGATAGACATATTTCGAGAAACTCTAGTGGTGATACACGAGTAGAACTTTCCTCATTATAACTCATATCGCCTGTAGAAGAGGAAGAATCAAAAGTGCTCACATAGTCTGAATTGACATTATCCGGAATAGTGCTATCTATTAATTCTCAACGAGATACATTAGTACATGGATTGAAATCATGAAACCATGCGCTGTCACAAGTAGAACTGTGTTTTACATCCTTCTTTTTGTAAGCTTTTTAAGTTATCTGCTTTTTCAGGCATCAACTTAAAAAAACTCCTTTTACTCCATCATCCTTTGCTATCTACTAAGAGAGCACTTTTGAATAGCTTGTTAATTTTTTCCGACATAGTAAATTTAGATTCACCTTTTTAACCATGTTGGGTTTTTTAATAATGACCCAATGTCCTACTTTGAAAATCAATTTGTCTAATTTGATGTCTACTATTAAAACATTTTTCTGTTGCACATTGTTTCTTACTCACATCCCCCTTAAGCAAACATGACAATCAAAGTCGTCATGCTCTTGCACCCAATCAGGTTTCAACAATGTTATAGGTGTCCTGGTTTGGGATAATTTAAAAGGTGAAACTCCTGTCATACTGTGTGGTGTAGTTAAATAATTCCATGTATTTTTCCTCGGAAAACTCTTGACATTCATCCTGGTCATTCATCATAGTGGAAATAGCTGTCTGTACTCCTTCTTTAGGAAATGTGTTGACACTTTCAACCAAACCATTTGCGGATGGGGAGTACAAAGCAACCTGTTTGTGCGTAACATTGCGACTGTCAATAACAATTTTCATTTTCTGTAGGTCAAACATTTTGGATAAAAATGCAATAACCGTGTCAGTGTCCGGTGAAGTGTCCGGTGAAGCCACACAATCCAAATAATACCATTTAAAAAAGTAACCCACAAGAACAATAAGATCCCTCTTGCAACCTGGCAACAACTTGAACGATCCTGCAAAATCCATGGAAACTTTAGACCAAGAGCCTTAATGCAAAGGAACCATGTGTAACGAAGTTTCTGATGTTCTCCAATGGTTGTCTGAAGCTAAACATACTGCACAATCATTTACCCAAGCATTCACATTCCTGTCCATACCAGGCCACCAGTAAAATTGTTTTAAATTCTGAACAGCTGCTGACACTCCAAGATGCCCCTTATGAGTAATATCAAATAAAACTTTATGTAAAGATGCTGGAGGAACCAATATATCATATTTCAACAAAAATCAATCAACAACTGACAATTCACTAGCCACTGGTTGCAGATTATAATGTCAAAGTATTCTCAATTGCTTCTGACCATTTTTCTTTATAAACTGCAAAATACTCGGTATTGCAGGTGTCTTCAATCAATGCCACAAAACATTCTATATCATCTTCTAAGGTATCAGATTCCTCAACGACCAAAGGTGTGGGTGAAATAAGTATTTTTACCACCTGGTAAGTACTTGATGGCAAAATTATACTCTTGTAATTTGGAGAGAATCCTTACTAGTCTAGCTGAAGCCATACCAACATCATTACCATCAATTAAATAAATTAAAGGTTTGTGATCCGTGCACATTTCAAACCTACCCCACATTTAAATTCTACATTTCTCAATGGCCTATCATAAGATAACACTTCCCATTCTATTGTACTATAATTGGCTTAAACTTTTGTTAAAGCATGGAGAATGAAGAAGGTGCACCAGGTCTACAAAGTTTCACCAACATTCATCAAACAGGTATACAGTTAAATCCCCTCTGGGTAGTTATTATTACATCAGCTGTTCCATAGGAAAAGTGTTTTTGTGTTGTTAATAATGTTAGCACTATTTGACAAATCTCCAAGAAACTTTCCAAAAAGGTGCTACTTTTTTACCAGTTTGAAAATGAAAAGTTTAGAGGAGATCTGTTGAGAAACAACATGGGGTGCCCTAAATGAACAATCCCGATTCATTTTCAATTGGCTTCTTTAGGCAGGCCTACGGTAGAAACTGTTGAACAGAGTAACACGAAATTTGGCAAGAAACTAGATATCCGTCAACTGATTGTGCTTCTTGTGATTTGGTGTCATTTAATCCAGTAGTCTTCTACAAATTAAGGGTCATACATTTTGTATATCTGGACAGTTGGGTCTGCGAGAAGCTCGTGAAACTCTTGTGGCAGTGCCAATTCAAAATTAGAGCATTCTGACTGGTCCACTGAGTTTTATTTCCTTTGTACCAATGTTCTCACACAGCAGTGAGACGCCACAGGAGAGAGTGCTCTGATTGGCTGCCAGCAACATGAGAATAATGTTGCTGGCAGCTGTTACAGGACTCTGGGATACCCTGCCCCCTAGGCCCCATGAGGAGGGAAAAAAAGGGACCCCCTTGGGGCAAAAATACAAAACAAATTAGCATTGTTTGCTGTGATCCAGTAGGACTCCCAATGGATAAAAAAATGGAGGACAGGACCACATCTGGTTATGAGTGAGCTGGATATTCCTGATTACTAGAGGGATGGTTATTTGTACAGGGATCAGAGTTCTGAGTTGTGTGGAATTTACTGCACCCGGAAATTACTTGAAGGAATAAAGTAATTACTCTTTTTTACATTTCGCCATGTCAAAGCTGCTGAAATTTAAAGGCGAGGAGTGTGGGGAATATGGTACTTGTTGGAGTATGCAGATTTTGGTGCAGTTAAAGCCAAAATATTAATGCTATTCCACTAAAATTGAGAATAGGTGCAATTTATTGCACTTTATGAATTCCAAACCCTATGGAGTCAGAGTTTATTGGGTGCGGTAAGTAGCCATTCTCTCTATTTTTTAGGTCTCTTGCATCGCATACACCAAGGTTGCTTGGGTTTGTTGTAACCACACTTCTTATTAACTATAGTCTCCTATCTATTCATATCACTATTAAATGTTTTTGGTGTATGTTTTTTTTCTATCTTTACAATTTATCAGCCTTGAGAAAGTCCCATGTTGGGTAACGAAAAACGTGTCGTCTGAAATAGCAATGAGACATCACCATTGTAACAACACCTGTAACCATTTGCCTGTATTATATTGAAGATGAAGTAAAAAGAATAAATACTATACCATACGGAGAACTGGATGACTTTCTTGTTTAAATTAGGAGAGAACACTGTCTCACATGAGACTGGCTTTTCTAACCATGGTTAGTGGGCTTATGATAAGGACTGAACATTGAATTTACATTTGGGGGTGCTTATTTAACATTAATTGAATTGTTATAAGAGTGTCAGTTCTGAGGATCTGGCTAAGACACACTGTGACAACAGGTGTGACGAAAGCATTTTGCGCACCAATTATATTGTTGACTACAATGCTCAGAGGATAGGGATGTGCAACATTTTTACCACTTTCTGTTTATTCGAAATTTTAACTATGTTAGGGTAATCAAAGTAATTTTGCCAATTCTGCGTTACTCTTTGACTCATAATTATCAAGAATGATGTGATTACGCCCGCGCACATAATTAGAACTAATGTCAAGGGGAAAATTCTACAGTTAGAGGACATTTAGGGGGTCATTTTACCCTGGCGGTCTTTGACCGCCAGGGCCAAAATGACGGGCGCACCACCAACAGGCTGGCGGTGCCTCCCAGCGTATTTGGACCGCGGCGGTAGCAGATATTCCATCTGCTGTATTAGGATCTTCATAGAATATAATGGGATCATAAGACGGCAGATGGTATATTCATCACATTTGTGATGGAGGAAACCACTCCGTCAAGCTCGTAATAAGCCCTTTAGCGCTTGGCTCAGAATGCATCCTTGTATCCTTTTGGATGAGCATTTTTGCACTAAGAAAATAGAGCTAAGTGGAGATTTACTCTTCTTTCAGAATTCCACATAATCTTGTGGAAGTTTTGGCTAATTCCAAATGATTACACTGCACAAAATTATGTGAGTTACACCCACACCTAATGACAATTATGTTGCTGTCTGAACAACAATTGGACTCACACTACAACAAACCAGTGGCTAAAGGAGGCTTAACCAAAACGCTTTTCAGGTAGCATTATCAGTATTACTATGATGCATGCGTATTTGCTATCACAAATGGCTAATAGGCAGCTAAAGCAGTCCCATGACCAGATCAAAAAAGCGAGCTTCAGCATCCATTTCTAAATTTATAAAAATCAATCTGAGGTAACCTCTATTTACTGGACTGCACCAAGAAAAAAAAACAGAAAACAAAAGCTTCCCTTGTATTTTTTCCAGACCTTTTTTGCTCTCTCTCGTCCAGAGATTTCTCATTTAAACTGCCACTTTTCATCACTTCAATCAATGTAAATTGTGTTTTGTCAGAGCTTGTGTGTTTTACAAACTAATTATTCACTTCGCTAAAGCACACGGGTTTTCAATATTCCAGTTTAAGAGAAATTTACACTTAAATTAAGAGGAATGAAGAAAGTGGGCAATGGATAAATTGGAAGCGCAATTCCAATTGAATTTGACCTGCTTGTGTGCTACAGTATGCATGAGATTTTTACTACTTTGTGATATCACTTGAAAGACCCTTAGTGAATTTTCTAAAAATGGGTTTTGTTTACTGTGAGCGAGTTTTGTTGAAAGCAGTCGATGTACGTAATTACAAATTATATTGATTATTCTTCTTAATCCTGTTTAGCTTATTGGGAAGTAATGTAGGCGTAACCTCAACTCCAAAACAATTAAACAATTTGTCATTGCTATTGCTGCATCACGGTCAGTATATGATGGAACTCATGATATGGAAAACAGGTCAATAATCTTTATTTATATATAAAAATACATTCAGTCAACACGTGGGGCCAATACACAATCTGCAGGTGGCACATTTACGATGAACTCTTTGCTTATTACAAACGTGAACGCGAAAATTGTTTGTATACCGTTTCCTCCAAACACGTTATGCACATTTTCCACGATGGCCCAGAATGTTAAAATGAGAAGAATGATATTTCTACTGTTAATTTGGATATAACAATAAAATCGTCTTAAACGATGCTTCCTTGACAATTGGTGCAATGAAGGTACAGTGTGTGCTGGAACACCTTTGCCCTCTGTCTGCATTTTGCTCCCCCTGCAAGAGGCTTGTGTAATATAAGCACCTATGTAACTACAGGTTAGCTTTGGGAAAACTGGGACTGAAGCACCCTCTTTGAAATAGCGGGGCACCTGCCACATTTTTGGGCCTCCCCTAGCCTTAGACTTTGTGCATGAAAAACCTCATATATACGTTTCATTTACAGACCCGAAAATTTCTATTGTGGATTTAGCCATGCCCAAAATTATCTTTACGTAGTGGATTATTCTGAATCGGGTCCCATGTTACCCCATCTGAGTTTCTCCTTTAATTGTAACTTTGATAATTAGAGAATATCTGTGAAGCAGTAGTGAAATGTGCGAGCTTCAACAATTTGGAGATGATGTCCCTGTGGGTTTATTACACCCGCCCAAGTTCTTCACTACTTTGTACTAGATGCCAAGGCAAATAAGTAAAGGGGCCTCTCCTCCTACTTCCAGGTAATGTAATAGTTGCCTGTAGGAAATTGGTTACGGGTTGAGTGGGTGAGACCGTACTCAAGCAGTAACCACATCCTCGTCAGAGTGAAACACAAGTACTCCCCAAATTGAACTGTGCTCAACCCCCTAGTAGCTTGGCGCAAAACCAGTTAGGTTAACTTAGAGGCTATGTTGTAAAATATTTATGGAGTACTTCAAATAGTAATGAAGTGAAAACATAACACAAGTGAAAGTCGATACCAATTTAGAAAAATAAAGTGAAATATAAAAGATTATTTGAAACTAAAATAACAAAAATACAATCAGTAGAACTGGAGACATGCTATTTCAAAGAGGTTTGTGGAAATCAAGTGCTAAGAAGCAAAAAGTGCCAACTGCGGTTATCGGCTTTGCCGTAAACTGCAACTAAGTTACAAGTTCAACCCAACTATGATGGAATGCGGGCTGGATAAAGAACTGAGTTCAGTTCTTTAAGAAACTACCTTGTCAGCCTAGGTGTCAAGATGAGAAGTCCTTGTTTCGAGATGCATGGGCCGGATTCGATAGCCGTCAACGAGGAGCTGGGATGTGAGGTCCTGTATCAACAACGAGAAAGTGGTGGGTCTTGCAGAGGATTGTGCTGTGATGAATCGTGCAATCGACAAGATGAGATGTGCTGGGATGGTGCTGGCATCAGGTGGTGTAGAAGAAGCTGCCAGAGCATGCGAGGACTTGCGATAAGATGTGTCGGCGATGAGGGCAAGCTGCATTGCAGTGTGCCAGAGTTTATGGCAGGCTGCATCACCTTGTTGGTAAATGCATGGAAATGCATCAAAATCACAGAAGCCTGTTATGGCCCTGTGGCTTGGAACAGGTGCCAGCCAACTGACCCTTGTAGATGTAGTGGAGTTCTGTGTCCAAAAAGGCAGTCTGGCTTCAGCAGGGCATCCCAAAGTAGCAGAAAGGTTCTTGTGCAGCAACAAGAGGCCCTGGCAGCAAAGCAGCCTTTGGTCATCAAGCAGATCAGTAGAGCAGACTTCACACCAGGGCAGTCCTTCATCCTGGCAGAGTCCAGAGGTCGAGAAGTGATCTGAAAAGTTGGGTTAGAGGGTCCACTATTTATCCTTGGTACCAGCTTTGAAGTAGGAGACCTTTCTATAAAGTTCCACCGCCAGATGTATTTGGAGTTTCCTGCCTCTCTGCCCTGAACCTAGTGTGTCTGGGGGCAAAAACAACTAGTGTCAAAACCCTTCGTCAATGTGCTGAGGCAGAGGCTTTCTGATGTGCAAATGTGATGGGTGACCGCTCTACCCACCTATCAAGTCAGAAATGGCTCATCCTGCTAACATCTATCCCCCCTTTGTCTCATTGCCTGGGAGCAATATAAAAAGAGCAACTGCCAGCTACACCTTGTCATGTGACTCAGGATATAGGCTGCTGTCAACTAATGGTTGGCACAAGAAAATTCAAATTTTCTGAAAGTGGCATTTTCAGAAGTGTGACTTAAAACCAAGCTTTATCATAAAATATGGATTTAAATTACAATTCTTTAAACAGCAAAACATGACATTTTGACCTGCTCCCAATAGAAAGTTATCACTTACTAAATGTGATAAGATAACCCAATGATATTTTATGGTAGAGGAAAGCCTTGCAGTAGTGAAAAACAAACTTAAGAAATATTCACTACCAGGACATCTAAAAGTTAAAAGTATGTGTCCAACTTTGTTAAAGCATCCTGCACCCTGCCCTAGAGGCTGTTTAGGGCTTACCTCAGTAGTGATCAATATTCTTTAACAAAGGATGGTTTAGGCCTGTCAAATGGTTTATTTTTCCAGGTTGAAATGGCAGTTTAAAAGTGCTCACACATGCTGCATTGCAGTTCTGATACATGTTTAAATGGATTCTTATGTGAGTGGCACAATCAGTGCTCTGTGCCCACCAGTTGCATTGAATCTACAGGCCCTGGGCACATCTAGTATCACTTTCCTAGGGAACTACAAGTAAATTAAATGCACAAATTGGGTGTAAGTCAATGTTACAATTTCTTTACGAAGAGAGTGCAAGCACTTTAGCACTTGTTATCAGTGGTAAACTGCAGAGAATTCTAAGCCAGGCAAAAACAATGTCCGCAAAAACAGGGGGATAGCAGGGAAAACGATGAGGGAAACCTTACCAAGAATGTGATGTTCAACACTACCCTTACTGGGCATCCACAACAGGGAAATGCTTGAATTACTTGCACACCTTGGAGATGAGTCAGCTATGTGGCTCCAACAACTTCATAGCACCAGATATGCCAATGTCATGACTTAGGGGGTCATTCTGACCTTGGCGGTCTTTTCGCAAGACCGCCGAGTTACCGCCGCGGTGAAGACCGCCGACCGCGGCGGTATGCCGCTGTGCGCATTCTGACCGCTGGGAGCGTTCCGCCGGAAAACCGCCAGCAGCCACACTGGCGGTCGGCGGGAAAGTGGAGACTGGTCAACCTCCACCGCCACGCCAGCAGAACACCGCCCACAGAATTACGACCCACATTTCTGTGTGGCGGTCTTCTGTTGGCGGTCTTCTGTTGGCGGTCACCTCCCCATGGCTCCTGTCACCTCCCGGAGGACCAACGCACAAGGTAGGTTGATCGTCCGTGAGGGGAGGGGGTGGGGGGGTGTTGTGTGATGTGTGCGTGCATGGGGGTGAGCGTGTGAGTGTGTAGAGGGGGTGTGTGAGTGCGTGCATGCGGGCGGGGAGTGCTGCTGTGCCTATGGGCAATGTGTGTAGTTCGGCGGGTGCGCATGTCGGCATGTATGTGTGCGGGTATGTGTCCCCGTTGTGTATGTGTGTGTGTAGGGGGTGTGTATATGTGCATGTTGGGGGTGTGTGCATGTCGGGGGGCGTGTATGTGCATGTCGGGGTGGGGGTGGGGAGGGGGTTCGTACCACCTCTGGGGGGTGGCAGGGGGGTGGAGGGTGTGGGGGGAGGACTCGGGGGGGCAGTGGGGGGTGGGGGAGACCCCTATCAGTGCCAGGGAAGGAATTCCCTGGCCCCGATAGTGCCTACCGCCATGGTTCGCATGGCGGTTCCCGAACACCAGAAACCGCGGCGGTGAGCAGGGTCATGATACCGTTGGCGGTCTTGGGTCGACCGCCGGACCGGAGTGCGCAGACTCCAGCCCGTCGGTCATGACCGCCGTGGCTGTCGGAGTGGGGAAGTAGCGGTCGGTCGCGGCGGTGACCGCCGCGGTCAGAATGCCATTTTTAATACCGCCGGTCTGTTCGCGGTCCGACCGCCGCCTCTCCGCCGACCGCCAAGGTCAGAATGAGGGCCTTAGTCTCTTGATCTGCAGCAGAATTTTCCAGATTCCCGTTTGTCTACCTTAGAAGGCTACCAACAGTCTTTGGAGGCAGCTCCTGAAGGCAGTGGCAGAAGCATTGATGCCTGGTGCTCAACCATGGAGATCAGGGCCCTAGTGCTAGAAAGGGAATGCTGGGCATTAGTTGAACATTGTTAATCTACTTATTGGAGAGCTCATTGATACATTGGGCTACATTTGTTTGAATAACTGTCTTCAAATGCAAGGAAAGTGTTTCATGTAAAATACAGCTACTTCAGCACAATAGGTGTTGTTCAACCAGTATGTCCTGAAATGTTAACAGAATTAGGCATGTTTATTGCAAGTTATAGATATTTGAATGAAAGGAAATTGGATAACACAAACTATGATATGATTTGGGGATAAGTTCATGTTGGTGATTGTAGGCCCTATTCAAGAAGGTACAATTACATGCATAGATCTAGTTATGAGTAAAGTTACTCTTCACACCTTGGGATAACTTCACTACTTCTGGCTACTCACCATTTCTGGGTTTAAATTACTCCATAGTATACACTCACATGTCACCACCCAGTAAAATAAGGGGATAGAGTCAATTTATGAGTGCAAAGTTATTTCTAAGCACAATTCGTTTGGCAAAGAATTGGGAAAAGTGAAAACATTCAATACATTTTATAAAAGTATAGTACAAATATTATAACATTATTTAATAATGTAAAATAATTTTATAGATCTATTTAAACTTAGAACAAAAAGCAAACTACATTATCTTAAAAGTTTATTAACTACATTATCTTAAAAGTGTATTCATAGTTTAAATATATTTTAATCTAATTATTTATTTAAATGTTTATTTTAAAAAGTATCAAATTCCAAAATTTATTTTTATTTAAACTGTATTCCACAGTTATCAACTTATGTATACAATTAATTTGAATTAACATAATATTTTACAAGTTAAAGCAAAATCTATTTTTACTTTTTAAAAAGTTTATTAAAAATTACACCATAATAATATTGTTATATAGTATATATACTTTTGTAACATTGAATAAAAGGGATGCATAAAATATATATATATAACCTAGTGGCAGTTGCCCCTAGGAGCCTATAGTGAGGACCTAGTTTCTTTAGTTTATTAGTTTTTGATAAATTAAAGAAAATACATATTTGTATATATAAGGATGCGAAGCCTTAGCAAACCCTGCCTATCTCGTGCTGAGATCTGATTGGCTGCCAACACTTCAACAAGGAAGTGTTGGCAGTCATGTTGGGGCTCAGCTGAGTCCGAGAATTTTTTTAAATAAAAGAAATGGGGCCAGAGTAGGGACACCCTCACCCCTCAGCTCTGGTGATGGGTGTCTTTTGTCAAATAAAAGATAGGGAGGTCATGCAAACCCCAACCCGGAAACCACCATTTCCACAGGGCTTAGTTCATATTTAATGCAGGGGGCCTGAAGGCCCCTCCCTGGTGCAAAAAGAATGTTGGAGGGGAGCAGAGCTGCCCCCATCGAGGAGGCACAGATGGCCCTGGGGACTGCCACCCCCAGGGACAGCTCCTGCTATGTCCCAGGGAGCCCACTCCCAGAACATAGCTGTTTGATTTTGCTTGGTGAGAGCTGACAGCCCCCACCAAGCAAAAGCAAACATACTCCAGTTTCTGACAGCGAGAAATGTCAAACTCCTTCAGTCAGAAAGCAGAGTTTTCATCTGTCTTCCCTGCACGCAAATATGCATGTGGGGAAGGCAGATGAAAACATTGTTACCACAAAAAGGGAGCTGCTATTTAAAGCAGCTTCCTGATTGGGGGAACAATGCAGGCTCCTGCAGGATGCGGGGAGCTGGCTGGGCCCGTGGGGGCCTTGCGGCTCCCCCCACAGTCCTGTCACTCTCTCTCTCTCTCTCTCTCTCTCTCTCTCTCATCCAACCCATAATGGGATGGAGGAGAGAGAGAGATTGTCATTGCTATGGTCTCTCCATGCAATGACCTCAAAGAGTAATACTAGCAGGATGCTTGGTGTGAATGTTATAGTTACATTTGGATGCAGACTCACTTCTGGCCTAATGGTCATGGTCTTGTCCTGCCACTCAGGAGACTGAAGGTTCAAATCCTGGTATTGCTTGGTAGTATATACTGGTATACTTGTGTTTGACTGCTAAACCTTCCTAGTGATGGAACATTAATGTTTTTTTCAATCACATGCATGGGTTGACTATCATAGGTATGTCTAGAAGGAACACAGTAAGGAGTCACCTATGGCCTTAAGGTTAAGGTCACAAACCCTCACACTGAAAGTTAAGGGTTCTAGTCCTGGTGTGTCTGTAGTCATTTCCCTACTTTAATACATTCTTAACTTCAAAATCTCAAGGTTCATAATTTAAGGTACTCTCACTCTTTTTAATTGACAGACACATTTTTCTTTACAGTTTGTCCAGAAATATCTCATTCTAAGTATATCATTCACCAAAGTCTAAAAAACTCTCTATCTCTGTCCCTCTCACTCTCATTCGCTCGCTCTCCCAATTCCTCTTTTTCAATCTCTTTCACCCACTCACACACCCACTCAAACACTTATGCACCCACTCACAGCCTACTCAGATGCTCACACACCCATTCACAGAGTCACTCAGACATACACACACACTCACACACCAAGTCAGACTCTCACAGACCCACTGAAACCCTCATACACCCACTCACAGACCCACACAGAAACTGACACATCAACTAAGACACTGATACTCTCATACCCAGACAGACACTCTCACAGCCACTCTCACCCCCCAGATACACCCTCTCATACCTATTCGCACACCCAGGGAGACAAGCCACGGCCAACTCGCACCACGCACAGCCAAAGGGCCATGCACAACATGAGATTGGATGGCTAGTGGGGTTGGCCGCAGGGTCTGGCCATTGGCTGTGTGTGGCAGTAGTTAGATTAATGTATGATAATCAACATTTCTTTACGTTAGAAAACACCATAGAAATTCACCAAAAAAATCCAGAGGTTACAGTGACGCGATAGTTAGGAAATAGAATAAAAAAAAAAACATTGAAATTCACTTAAAAACCAAAAGTTACAGTGACATTATAGTCAGGCTCACATTTTAAACGTACCAAACCATAGAAATTCAGCTGTTATAGTTAGAGTAATCAAAAGTAACTATAACCTGTGCCCTAAGGAAACTATAACTCGCACCATTGCCATGCAGTTCTAATACCCCCACAAATTACAGCAATGATGGCATCTTTCATAACATCATTGATAAAATCACTGTAAAATCTGCAGTAATATATTTGATCAGATAACTATGTACGGCAGTGGCACGAGTAATAGTTATCTTAGGGCATGAGTTCCTAACTATAATGTTGCAGTAACCTTTTTTCAGTGAATATATATATTTATATATATATATATATATATATATATATATAAAAAACCTAGTGGCAGTCACCACTAGGTAGTTATAGTTAGGACCTAGTTTCTATATAAAAAAGTTTTTTTTACTTGCCTATATCTTTTGCAAATCGTCAAAAAACTTTCCCGAAAAAAGTGCCAGCCACATCAGCTGCTGTCTGGAAGGCTTTGGGGTGATCCATCTGGGTGGGGGAGGGGGGTCGAGAAAAAGGAGGGGGTCCCAAAACATGTTTTCCCCATTCATTTTTCCATAGTGATTTTGAACAGCAACAGCGCTGAAACTACTGGAAAGAATTACGCCAAATTTGGCAGAAAGGTAAGTCCTGGTCCAGAAGTAAATCATTTTCTGTTCTGGTGTAGTTCTGTACTGTAGTTTTTGAGCAATTAGGAGGAAATTAATATGTATACCTAGGGACGCTAAAGATTTGTGACCCCTCTCAATCACTTGCTGAGATCTGATTGTCTGACAACACTTCAACAAGGAAGCCGTTGAAGAGTTGTCAGCCATGTTGAGACTCAACTTTAGGCCGAGTCCTACAAAAAAAGTAAAAAATAAAGAAAAGGGGCAAGGATACGAACACCCTAATCCCTTAGCTCTGGTGGTGGGGGTCCCTTTGGGACCCGCCAGGACTAAAATGCATTTTAAAAAAAAAATTACGGTCAGAGTTGAGGTGGATCCGCCATATAATAAAAACAAAAATGAAGGGCAGGCTCCAGCGCTTCATGTTTATTAAGCCCCCAGGTGTACCAAGTGGTGCTTCACCATCAGAGCTGAGTATTGGAACTTCTCTATCAGTGTCAGAAGAAAGACAGGCACTGTGGGCATGTTCCTTGGATATCTTTTTTTCCAGAATCATACACATACAAACACATTTTGCCACAAACTCTGCCTTTATCAATGCAGTGCAATCCATCTTACTTTGCTCAGATATAGTCACATGTGTTCAACTTCATCATCGACACTATAAAAGTTTCATGTACTCAACTGACCGGAGCGAAAGCTTACAAAAACAGTAAATGTATTACACATCCTCCTATCACTCCATATGAGAATTCTTCGATGTAATCATGATTATTATCATTTAGAATTGTGACATAATTCTCACCAGTTATCAAAACATTGTAAAGTCATCCCTTCTGAATATAATGATGCTGAAAGGTTCTACACATCTATATTAGCTGGTGGTGGACTATGCAAAAAAACAAATGAGGTGCCACCAAAAAAAAACAAAAGATCTTAAAATCACCAGCACTCTGTTGTCTAAAATGCTACATTTCAGAATAGTGCCCTTGCAGGCAAAAATATTTTTTGTTGTGCATCTGCACTACTTTATGCCTTAATAAATCTATTTCCATTGTTCCAGAGCACAGTAACACTTTTCCACATAACCTGGGCAGGGAAATATGCACAAGCCACGTCTAGAGGTTTTTGAATATCAATCCTTTCTCAATATCAAACATCCGATCCCACTTATGGTGTCACACTGAAGTTTAAAAATGTAATGCTTGAATTAATCTCAGCCACTGGTAAATTCTCTGACTGCATTCCAGTACATTGTTATTTTGCACACCATGCCACCTCAGATTAGACCCAGCCAAAGGAAAAATCAGTCTTGAAACTGTGTGAATAGAAACAATCCAGCCCGAACTGTCAAGCTAGGTCCTCCTTGAACCAGAACACAAGCAGCCCAAGACCAGTATCTCTCTTGTTAGGGCTCTGCTGTTGGGATATAGCTTGGTTCTAGTGGCACAGTGTGCATAGGGAACATATCTGGACATACCTGTCATACTTAGAGGATCACACTGAAGTATACTAGTTAACCATTCTATCCATCACTGTTTTGTTTCTTGCTGCCATAAGTTTTGTCTGCATTTTTTTCAGTTTTCTCCATTTCCTATTGTGTTTTATGATTAATGTTGTCAAAGACAATAACCCTATCTGGGATTGTGTGTAGATTTCCTGAATATTCATATGCCCTGCTATTTAGTCAAACTCTTTCCTTCCTAATGGTATAGAAGGGGCACATATTCTACATACCTTCTGTCTACCAATTTGTGTTTGTGGGATGTATATCTTTTCTGCATTTTTAATTAGATTGGTTTCCTCATTTCCTGGGTGAGAAAGGGTGATTGTGGGAAAGTAGCCTCTTTTTAGCTTGGTTATTCCCACTTTTGGCCTGTTTGTCAGTGTGTTTAACTGTGTCTCCTGGGATCCTGCTAATCATGACCCGAGTAGTTATGCTCTCTCCCTTGAATTATGGTTGTTGCATACTGGTAACCCAGTATTTCATCCAAAATGGGCATACTGGTGCCCCCTTATAAGTCCCTAGTGTATGGTACTTAGGTACCCAGGACACTGGGGTTCCAGGGAGTCCCTATGGGTCCCTATGTGCTGCAGTATTTCTTTTGCCACCCATAGGGAGCCCGTACAAAGGCTTTTGCAGGACTGTCATTACAGTCTGCGTGAAAAGGTGCATGCACCCTTTAACTGCCATTTACACTGCACCAGGTCAGTTATGAGTCACCCCTAAAGCAGGCCATTCAGCCCTGAGGGCAGGGTTCAGAGTACCTGTGTTTGAGTGCACCCTGTTCTAGCAGAGTTGCCCCCATTTACCTCCAGGACCATTTTCCCAGACTTCGTGAGTGCAGGGATGCCATTTGACGTGTGTATTGGATATAGGTCACTACCTATGCCCAGCTACATAATGGTAACTCCAAACATGGGCATATTTGGTATTAAACATGTTGAAATCATACCCAAAGGCTTTTGCAAGCATTGGTTGTATGATTCTATGCACTCTGGGGGCTCCTTAGAGAACCCACAGTATTACCATTACATCCTTCTGAGGTTACCCAGGCAGCCCATGCTGCTGCCACCTCTCAGACAGATTTCTGCCCTCCTGTTGCTTGAGCAGCTTAAGCCCAGGAAGGCAGAACAAAGGATTTCTTTTGGGAGAGGGGTGTTACACCCTGTCCCTTTGGAAATAGGTGTTACATAGTTGGGAGAGGTAGCCTCCACAAGCCACTGGAAATGCTTTGAAGGGCAGATTTGGTGCCCTCCTTGCATAAACCAGTCTACACTGGTTCAGGGACCCCCAGTCCATGCTCTGGGGTGAAACTGGACAAAGGAAAGGGGAGTGGCCACTTCCCTGTCCATCACCATCCCAGGGGTTGTTCTTCAGAGCTCCTCCAGAGGGTTCCTGGATTTTGCCATCTTGTATTCCAAGTTGGCAGGGACCTCTGAGAGCAACTGAGTGGCCAGTGCCAGGAGGTGATGTCAGAGCCCTCCCCTGACAGGTGCTTACCTGTCTAGCTGACCAATCCCCCTTTCACGGCTATTTAGGGTCTCTCTCTTGGGTAGTTCTTCATATTTGGATTGCAAGACTCCAGCAGGAATCCTCTGCATCCAATACTTTACATTCTCACAGATGAAACTGCATCTGGACCCTCCAGGAACTCTACACACTGCAACAAAGAAGCAAAGATGAATTCTGCAACATTGTATCTTCAGCTCCTGCCAGCAACTGCAACTTTTTCCCAGCTGTGTATTCTCAGAGGACAGCCTGTCTTCAGCCTGCAACAAGGAATCTCCCTTTGAGTGAAGGAGTCACTCCCCTGCTTCAGCAGGCACCTCTCTGCAACAACAACCAGCTGCGTGGGTCCTCTCTCCTGACAAGTTGCGTGGATCTTGCATTGGTGGTCCCGATGGTCCTAACGTCCTACTGTCAAACTTTGGTAGAGGTAAGAACTTGCCTCCACAAGCAAGACAGAACCCCATCGTTCCACAAAGTTCTTCATGCGCCTTGCAGCTCCAGCCCCCAGCACTCTATCCTGCAATGCGCATCTTCCTGAGTGGATCTCCGGCGGCGTGGGATCCTTTGTTGTAGTGCTGCATGGGTATCCTTTTGCACCTTCTTCATCCCTGTGCTGTGGGGCTCCTGTGCACACTTCCTGGTCTTCTGAGGGCTCTCTGCCCCCTCTAACTCCCCCTGCTGGGTAGAGTCCACCAGATCCCCCCTGGTCCCAGGCAGGGCCATTTTTCACTGACCGCGATCTTTGCATGTGCCAAGGCTTGTTGGTGGAATCTGGTGACGCAAACCAGACTACAATCTTTCATCTGGTGTAGTTCATCATCTGCGACAACCAGGAACCCACATCCATCTTCTCCAACTGACTGTTGTTTTACACCTTCATCCAGGTTAGCATGGGCTCCTGTTGTCCCTAGACTTTTCTGTGCTTCTTTGACATTATCCCCTTCTTCCACAGGTCTTCAGGTCCAGGAATCCACTGTTGGTGTCTTGCAGTCTCTTCTGGTTCTTGCATTATCTTCTTTCTCATGTTCTTGTGTGTTCTAGGAAAGTTACTGTGATTTACTCCTGCTTTCCTAGGCTCTGGGGTGGGTTCTATTACTTACCTTCGATGTTTTCTAACACTCCCAGCGCCCCACTACACACTACTCTTGCATAGGTGGGAAACTGACATTCGCATTCCACTCTCTTAGTAAATGGTTTGTATTTCCCAGGCCCATTTCTAACTATTGTGATTTTCAATAATTGCTCTGTTTTCGAACTATTTTTATTGCTACTTCTGCATACTAGTGTATATAATTTGTGTATTACTTACCTCCTAAGGGAGTATAGTCTCTATAATATTTTTGACATTTGTGTCACCAAAATAAAGTACCTTTATTTGTAACACTGAGTTTTATCTTTCATGTGTGTGGGTACTGTGTGACTACAGTGGTATTGCATTAGTTTTGCATGTCTCCTAGATTATCTGTGGCTGCTCAGCTACAGCTACCCCTACAGAGCCTGGCTTATAGACACTGCCTACATTTCATTAATAAGGGATAAGTGGACCTGTTATAAGGTGTAAGTACCATAAGGTACCACCTACACACCAGGCCAGTCTCCTACAGGGATCCACTCATGTCATGGCACCTTGGACTCCCCTAGTTATCTAGCTTTCAAAACTGTGTGTGTTTAGGAGGTTTCTCTAGACAACAGCTCCAATTTCTGCAGATATCAATTTCACCACAATGGGTAATTTTTCATGACACAAAATTGATGCCTCCATGTCATATTGTGGAGCCTTTTGAATCATCGGCAATAGGGTCAACCACACAAGTAGTTGTACTGTTTTTATTCAGAGAGGTGTGGGAACACTGTGCATTAGGAAGTGTGTGGATCTCTGCAGATTCTGTAACGTCCTCTCACAGAAATGCGTGATAAATGTATGTATTTATAGCCAAAGTTTAGGTCTGCAGGTCCTTCTGGGTAGGGAATAGTAATGGGGTCCACACAGGTCGCACCACTCAGGGCTCCCCTGGGAGCTTAGTTTTAAAAAATATCTAAATTTAGTAGGATCATATGGATAGTGGCTGAACCATGGCCCAAATATCAACCCCATCCCTATCACCAAAACAGGTCACTTTGTATAGGAAAAATGTTGATCTCTCAACATTGAGTTTGAAGCCTTGTCTTGCAGCCTGTTTGTGTCATATGCCCAGTCATACAAGTGGGGTACCATTTTATTAGGAGAAGTGGGGCAATACAGAATAATAGAACATATGAATTCCCTGCCATTATTGTCTTCTAAGTGTAAACTAGTGAACACACTTAATAAAATGTCCTTGGAATCACCTAAGGGTATGGGTAACCCCAAAGTCCGGGGCATATTTATACTCTGTTTGTGCCGGAATTGCGTCGTTTTTTTTTACGCAATTCCGACGCAAAACTAACTCCATATTTATACTTTGGCATTAGACGCGTCTAGCGCCAAAGTCCATGGAGTTTGCGTAATTTTTTAGCGTGGACACCTACTTTGCGTTAATGATATGCAAGGTAGGCGTTCCCGTCTAAAAAATTGACTCCGAGGCATGTGCGCCGTATTTACACTCCCGGTCAAAATTCACGCCCGGGAGTGGGCGGGTCAAAAAAAATGACGTACGGCCGCTTTTGCGCCGTTTTTTAGCACCTGGACAAGGCAGGCGTTAAGGGACCTGTGGGCTCGGAAGGAGCCCAGAGGTGCCCTCCCATGCCCCCAGGGACACCCCCTGTCACCCTTGCCCACCCAAGGAGGACACCCAAGGCTGGAAGGACCCATCCCAGGGACATTAAGTTAAGTTCCAGTAAGTACTTTTTAAAAAAAAAAATTGTGGCATAGGGGGGCCTGATTTGTGCCCCCCTACATGCCACTATGCCCAATGACCATGCCCAGGGGACAGAAGTCCCCTGGGCATGGCCATTGGGCAAGGGGGCATGACTCCTGTCTTTGCTAAGACAGGAGTCATTTCTATGGGGGTTGGGGGTGGAAAAAAATGGCGCAAATCGGGTTGAGGCGAAAAATTTGCCTCAACCTGACTTGCCCCATTTTTTGGCGTCCAAGCTCCATATCCCCCTACGCCGGCGCTGCCTGGTGTACGTCGTTTTTTTTCACGCACACCAGGCAGCGCCGGCGGCTAACGCCGGCTAACGTCATTGATTAAATACGGCGCCCGCATGGTGCTTCAGAATGGCGTTAGCCGGCGCTAATTTTTTTGACGCAAAACTGCGTTACCGCAGTTTTGCGTCAAAAAGTATAAATATGGCCCTCAGAGTTTTACATATAACCACTTTTTTAAGCTCAGCATCTAGGACACATTTAAAAGATACAAAGGTTTCCTTCAGTCAAATTTTTCATTTACTAGGTTTTACCATACAAATTGCTGCATAGTTGGTGAACAGTGAAAAATCATTATCTACAGCAGTTTAGCTCTTCACTCCCCACATTATGTGCTTTTGGACACCAACAAACATATATCCCTGTGCCGACATTTAATTGCACCTGCCATGGGCTTCTGAACAGAGCTTCAGGCAATGGTACTCATTTGTATTTCAAATTATACACTAATCTGGGATATATTCCGCAGGGACTAATAAACACATCTGATTCACTCTTGGATTTGTTTTCAGCATCTAGTTCCTTGTTCTGTGCAGATCCAGCTTAATAATCCCGGTACTCAGTAATCACTCCATATTAATTTTTTCCAGCTTAAATCAAAGTACATATTTAGCAGTGCGTTTACATCCTGGCTATAATCAATGGTTTTCTTGAGGCATAATTGCTCAGTAACATGTTGCAGTACAAAAATATGGTCTAATAGTGAACTTCCTTTTATGAAGCCCTCATGCACCTCTGGCAAACCTTTTTTGTCCTCTATTCATGGTTGTAAAGCTTGGAGTAAACATATGGTGAAGATCTATTGATCTATAAACATGAATCTAATTTAGATAGTACTGCAACTTGTTATTCTCTCACTTCTTGTAGAGTTGAACTACCATGTTGTTCTACCATTAATCTGAAAAAGTTTCAGAGTCGTAATTAGCAAATATTCAAGCAACTCACCAAGCCACCTTGAAGGTCTGTGCTGCGTGAAAGGGAGAAGGCTACTCTTTGCCTGTGCTGGTGCACAAACTGCTGACTTGCCAACGCAGGCACCCTTTCACCACAGTGCAAGGGTGCCTGTATTTTAGTCAGGACTTTTTTGTAAAGGAAGGGACACCTTCCTACAAATAAAAAATCCTCCGAGGCTTTTTCATCTTTTTATCTGTGCTGCAGAATGCAGTACATGTAGAAAGATGAAAGAGAGGCATAGCATTTAAACACATTCCAAGTCAGCGATTTATAGTAAATCTGTGAAAGCACAAAAAAGCATGGATATATGTGTGGGGACACCCACCTTCCACACACGGAACTCCTCCCTGCGGCACAGTAACACATGGCAGTGACCTGGCTGCCTTGAATTGCTCCACATTTACCAAGCCAAGCATGGCCATGCAAGATGGCCATGCAAGGCTTGGTAAATATAATTCTAGGTTTTGCATTACCCTTGCACCCCCATCAGTGGCACAAGTGTGACAGAAAACCATGATAAATACACCCCTGAATCACTACAAGCTTCTAAATAGCCTTCTCAGGGTCAGAGTCCACCAGCTCTAAATGTTCCAAACATATTCTTACCTTTGCATGTCAGAGCCTGTAGCTTTAATCTGTAATGGTACATTGACTGCTTTCTATATTGCATTTTTTTTAATTTGGGCAATTTGCCCCCAGGATTATTCAGTGCACCAGTGCAGGGATGGTTATGCTTTTATCAATGTAAACATCTGAATGTGAATGTTACACAAATGAGTCCACTTAAAGTGATAATTTTGTTGAAATCTGACATTGGTATACAGAGGTATAATGCCCTCAGTGACAAGAATTAGTGAAAAGATTATTGAACTGTTTGGCAAAGCCATACAGTTTCAGAAAGTATAATTTAATTAGATCTTATTCAGAATGGCTCCAGCAGGCATGTCAAAAATGGTTCAGTTTTTAAATGAAATAGGAGACGCCAACATTGCATGGAAAGAATGGGTGAAAACATTCAAATCCTACCTAATAGCTATAGGAGGAGAAAAATTTAACCTGGCAAGAAAACAACACACTACTCCATAACTTAGGAACACACAGCAGGAAGATTTAGGAATCTTTACCTGAACCGTTGATACCCCAAGATGTACAAAATAAATATGATGAATATAAAATGAGTTGCCAAAAATTGGAAGCTTAATTTGGTGATAAGGTAAATGTTTTGTTAGAACTGCATATATTTTTCTGCTGTATACAGGGCAAGCAAAAAGGTGTAGCAAACTATGCAGCTGCTCACAAAGGCTTGAGCGTCTTGTGTAATTTCAGAGATCTAAACGATTTTCTCATTCTAGACCAATTAGTAAGGTGTACTAACAATATAAGAATCCAAGAAAAATGATTACAAAAACTACCAGATCTAATGAGGCCATAGAGATTGCCAAATCAATTGAGCATACAGCTATATGCTTGAAAGAAATTAGATCACAACCTCCTTCCGAACAAATATTTGAAATTAGAGAGGAAGAATCAGGTATAGAAGTATACAACATAAAAAACACCAGTAATCCATGTAAGGGAATAGATAGAAAAGTTAACAAATTAAATTGCTTTCACTGTGATAGCAGCAATCACATGGCCAATTCTACTTTTTGCCAAGCATGTGCATGTACATATGATAAAGAACTAGATAACAAAACGTTCAAAGAGAATTCACTCTCAGTCAGGAACATAAGTAAAAGATGAAAAATCACAAATCACACCATACCTAGATTGCAAAATATATTTTGATGGTAACCCAGTCAAGGTTTTGGTAGACTCCCGCTCATCTTTTATGCTAATAAACGTTTCTGAATTTCATAAGATAGCAAATGCACCCAACATAAAATTGTGTAATCCTGACATCAAACTTAAAGGAAACAGTAGATACCCCATTCCTCTCAAAGATATGATCAAACGGTGCATAACTTTCAAAGCCAGTTCCACTTTAGGCAAAGTTTTTGTAGTTAAAGAAGGATCCAATATATTGGGTTGGCAACACCAGAAAAAACTAGGAATCAAATTGGATCCTAACAACCCTGAAGTGGTGAGGGTAATTGATCAATCAGGTGCAGATAGTCAAATTCATAATGAGTTTCCTGAGGTTTCAATGACAATATGGGTTTATTAAAGAATTTACAACAAAAAAATAAATTAAAATCAGACACCAAACCCATATTACATAAAACCATACCAATACCACACTTAATAAAAGAGCCATTAGAGAAGGAAATCAACAGATTACAATCTATGGAAATTAATCAACCCATTGAGAGTTAGAAATGGTTATCTCCCATCATAATTGCAAAGAAAACCCATAGCAAGGAAATTAAATGATGTGTGGACTTAAGAGACTTAAATAAAAACATTTGGATAGAAAGACATCTCCTGTCTTTCTAATGCCTACCATCAGGTAGAATTACATCCTAAGTCTAAATGGCTTACAGCATTCACTACTCCAATGGGTTCCTTCATGCTTAACAGGATGCTTTTTGCATTGGCATCTGCTGCCTCAGTATTTCAGAAACTTATGCAGCACATACTAAAGGGCATTCCTAAAACTCTCTGCTTTCAGGGCAGTGTTCTAATATATGGAGCCACAATCAAAGAACATGACTAAATTCTAAGAGGGATAAACTCTCATTTATATTCTGGTAGAGCTGGGTTATCATCAATGGGTCTCCCGCTTCTCTGAATCTGCTGTTCCCATTCCCCATTTAGGTGTGGGGTATGTGCAAGGTACACACCGGTGAACCTCAGCTGGCTCCTTTGACACAGCCATTCATAGGTAGGCTATGTAAACATCACTGGATTACCCAGCATGGGGTCACCATGTGAGATACAGAGGTCTCAGACAGGGAAAAAAACAATAATCATCTCAGACAGGAAAATAAAACAATAATTCTAAAATGCAGTGAGAAAACTCACTGTGAGTTAATACAAGCTTTTGCATTCAAGTTACAAAATCTCACTTTTGGAGGTGGTTAAGTCTTAACATGACTGTAGTCCTCTACCAGGTTAGCAAAGGCTACAGCACTTGATGACTTGGTGGGTCAGAGAGCCGCCCACCATGGTCTAAATTACTTGCATGACTTGTTCATATTCGCAATGTTTTCTCTCCTGATCAAGATCTTTGTTTTTTGCTTATTAATAATAGTTAAGTCATGAATCACCAGTATTTAAATCAACTTTGTTTTTAGAAGTGTTCTTTCCAGCTGTAAGAATGATGTCAAGAGTATAAAAAAATTGATTTGTACACTTTATAGGGAGGGCTGAGGTGGAATTTGTGGTAAGTGAGATTGTTGCTGATGTGTAACCACTGAGAAGTTAATGTTGTAGTTTTATGTTTAGTAGTGGGAAGCCATAAACAGATAATGACAATGGTGAAATTAAACAGAAAGTGATCTGGCAAATACCCAGGAGCTGATTTATAAAGGTGATGAATTGATATTGCAGTGTGGAGTGGCATCTAGAGACTGACTGTTCTTGTGTACTGAGCCTGTGGCAAATGGATAAAGTCAGTAGATCCAATTTTCTTAAACGTTTTTGAAAGTAATGAGTACTAGGGCTATATTAATGAAAGTATCACGCAACACAGTGCAGCAGTCAAAAATGCTGCCTTACATGACAGGGAGGGAGAGCAGGAGAGAGCCATATCTACAGAGATAAGGCACTCTCCTCCTCTCTCCATTGCGCCGGCACAGGATTTTGCTGCCGAAGGCCACACACACTCCTTTGTACCACAGTGCAAGGATGTATATGTGAGTCTAGCATAGGTTTTGCACTGGAAGGGTTCCCTTCCAGTACAAAGGCCCTCATTACAACCCTTGCGGTTGGCGGAGAAGTGGCGGTCTTACCCGCAACAGTCTGGCGGTAAAAAAAATTGGAATTATGACCATGGCGGTCACCGCCATGGTAATCCGCCACTTCTCCAAACTGACCGCCAGGGCGGAGACGACCGCTGGGCTGGAGACTTGGGTCTCCAGCCCGGCGGCCGTCAGAAGACCACCGGCGGTATCATTACCCGGCTGACTGCCATGGATTTCATGGGGTTGGGCACCGCCATGAAATCCATGGCGGTAAGCACTATCAGTGCCAGGGAATCCCTTCCCTGGCACTGATAGGGGTTTCCCCCACCCCCACCCCGAGTCCTTCCCCGGCACCCCCCACCCCCTTCCACCCCCCAAAGGTGGCAGGACCCCCTCCCCAGCCCTACCCCCAACATCACTACACAGACACACACCCGACATGCATGCAGGCACCACCAACACACATACCCGCACACACACGAACAAACATGCCAACAGACACACACACACAGTCATACACGCACACCCACATTCAGACATACACGCACACATCCATACAGACATACATACAGGCAGACACACACACATTTCCAAACACACTACACCCCCGCATGCATACACGCACTCACACACCCCCACTACATACTCACACGCATAGCCCCATTCACGCACACAACACACAACACCCCCCACCCCCTCCTCTAATGGACGATCAACTTACCTGGTCCGTTGATCCTCCAGGAGGGGACGGGATCCATGGGGGCTGCTCCGCCGCCAGCACCCCGTCAACAGAACACCGCCATGCCGAATCACATAACGTGATTCAGCGGGTGGTGTTCTGTTGACGGGGCGGTGGAGGTGGAGCAACCTCCACTTCCCTGCCGACCACCAGTATGGCTGCTGGCGGGTCTCCGTCTGGAAAAGGACAGTGGGCTGCCAGCAGTTATAATTTGCCGAGCGGAAAACCGCCAGCACTGGCGGTCTTCAGCACAGCGGTCACTCGGCGGTCTTGTGAAAAGACCACCGAGGTTGAAATGACCCCCAAAATTCTATAACTTGACAAGTTTTAAAATCTTTCCTACTGGGTATGTGTGCGATGCAGTGCAGTACACAGGCAAAGTCAAACTAGGAAAAATAAATCATAACAGTTCTCCTTTTAGACCCTGCTTTCAAGTGACTTTGTTTTTTTGTGCAAAACCCTTTCTACTATAATTAGTGGATAGGGTTTTGCATCAGAAAGCATGAGTGGTTGCATTGGAACACCCATGTACCTTGTAAGTAACACTCTCTTGATGCGAAGTGCTTAGCATTTTTTAAAATTACTTTTATATGGTTTTAGACAAACAAAACAAAAGGAGCACCGACTTGTGCCCAGCACCTACAGACAATTATGCAGAAGGGCATCCGCATATTAGGCATCACCTTGAGAGTAACAGATTGCTAGTATTGAAAACAATGAGTACAGTGGGACAAGCACAATGATACATGATACATGGGTCATAATGTCTGAGGGACAAGACTTAATTCACTTCATTATACATATCTAAGTCATAATATTGAATCCACCCTGTATTTTGTGAAACTTATGGGGAAACCCCCTAGTTTTATACGTAATCCTTTCCCCCACGATGTATAAATACTTCTCTCTTTTCCATTCCGCTAAGGTCGGAATTTCCACCCCCCACCCCACTGTTTGGCTAGATCTCTCTAAGCTATCACCAGGCCCAAGTTACAGAATAACATTTTCATTCAGGGGAGATCAACATCAGTGGACAGTTTCTGCAGGGTATCGGCCATATTATTATTGATAGTTTTCTACATGGAAGAAACCACTTTATCTGTAATTTCCTCTAACCAGAGTCTACCCTCAAGGGGAGCATATTTTGGGAGATCTGCAACAATGTCTTCACTTCCCAGGCATGTTGGAATTGTAAAATTATTGATAAGAAAACTGTGCATTGCAAGGGGTGAGTTATATTTACCTTAGGGTGCGAGTTATAGTTACTTGAATGAACTCTAACTATATCTGCTGCATTTCTATTTTTTCATACTAGTAAATTCAGAACCTAACTATAAGATCCCTGTAACCTTTGTTTTTTTCATAGTTAAATATATATATGTATATATATATACTGCAGGGTGGAGTGGTCACCTACATGTGAAAGGGCTGTGCCTGCCCTCACACAATACAGTCTCTGACCCCCTGGAGTGTGTCTGGGGCCAGGCCTGGGAAAGGCGGGATCTTGTCAACAACAGAGACTTTCCCTTGAAGTAGGCCTACTTTAAAGGCAAAAGGGGTATAAGTAGTGGACCCAAAACCCCAGACTTTTAGAACATTTCTGTAATCAAGAGGAACCTCTGCCCAGGAGACGAGCTGAAGAAGGAGTGCTGTCCCTTTGCTGTGTTGCTTTGCTCGACTGGCCTGCGGTTGCTGCTTCTGCCTGAAAAGAGTGCAACAGGTGAACTTTGCTGTGTGTCCTGCTTGAGAAAGTTCTCCAAGGGCTTGGAGTAGAGCTTGCCTCCTGTTGGAAGTCTCAAGGTCACCAAAGACTTCAGTTTCCTGAACCTGCAGCACTGGGAACTGTGTGTTATGTGCAGCTCAAGAGGAGAAACCACTGGGACGCCATCAACTATGCCGCTGGCCTGCACCGTGACCTGCTGATGCCAAACAGAGCCACACTATCCCGCTTCAGGCCGCGACCCTGGTCTCACCGATGCCGTCATCGGACAACTTCACCAAGCCGCTGTTCACACCGCGACCTGTGGGCCCCACACACTGCATGGCCTGCTCACACCACACCATGGGCATCCCTGATGACGCCACTCCTGCTGACACCAGCACCGCTGCCTGCACCGTGGCTTGTGGACACCACTCGTTAAGAGCATGAAGCACTCTCCCGCACCGCAATGCAGCCTTGGTGCATCAACGCAAGCACCATCGACCCCAGTGTCATCATCAGGCATCCCTGCCTTCACCGTTGCCTGTAGACACCGCTCGTGAGGGTCATGAAGCACTGTCCTGTCCTGCACCACTGGCTTGGGCCTACCGATGACAGTGCTTCAGCAACAATGACAACACTGCCAGCACCGTGACCTGGTAACACCGCATGTCCCATCGCCCTGCTTCACACTGCAGCCCTAGTCTCACCACTCTGCTGGATGCCGTTACTGAGCCGCTGCCTGCACCGTGACCTGTGGGCACTGCATGTCTCATCGTCCGGCTTTGCGTCGCAGCCCTGATGCCATCCACGCCAGCGCTTCTGACTTCATCAGCCCGGAGTTTGATCTGCAATGCATGTGACTTCAAGGGCCCGACGACTTCCTCATCGACTCCGGAACTGACACCACGATGCCGGTGAATCCGCTCTCCGGAGCTCACCGCGAGGATCACAACACCCTGCAAATCCAAAGGTACTGTTTGCAGGTCTTCCCGACACCGTAGCCGACCTGATCTGTTGGTTTTATTGATCACAATGCCATGATAGCCCCAGGTGGAGCTATCAATGCAAAAGTATTTTATTTTTGACTATATCTTGCAGCATTCATATTTTAATTACTGCATGTTGGATTTTGTATTGTATTTGGTCTTGTTTTATATAGATAAATGTTGGCTATTTTTCTAAAACTGGTGTGGTGTCCTTTTGTTGTGTTTTCCGTATTACTGTGTGTTATGTGCAAATGCTTCTGAGATAAACCTGACTGCTTGTGCCAAGCTACCAAGGGGGTGAGCAGGGGTTATCTGAGTGGGTATCTCCCTTATCCTGACTAGAATGAGGGTCCCTACTTGGAGAAGGTGCAAACCTACTGCCAACTAGAGACCCCATTTCTAACAGAGACCATTCAATTAATGGAATAACTATTTGGGGATCACTATTGTCAATGCGGCAAAGAAATATAGCACTCTGAAGAGTAATAACATTTTGGCCTGCACCACTCTGCCTAGCAGAGATAAGGGAAGTGAACATCAGAAGGGGAGAGACCAGTATATAGATTGTAGTGCTTGATCTACATTGCCCTCCTTGACAGCCCTCTCCGTATGGATTATTTGGATGCCCAATTACTTGAAGGTCCCATAACATCATTTGAGTTGACACTCTGCAGAAGTGGCTCGGTGGGGCTCAGGAGCTGAGGCAAAAGAAACAAGTAGGACTTAGGCCAGTTCACCTTAAGGGCAGAAGCAGTCCCAAATTCAGCCAACAGGAACACCAGGTCCGGGAGGTAGTCTCAGGCTTTGTTAAAGAAAACTAGTACATCATCTGCCTAACACAATAGTACAGAGTATGGTATCTAACTCTCTGATAGCCCATTGATGCCCCTGCGGATACAGGCAACACTAAAGCCGTTCAATGGCCATTGCAAAAAGTGGTGACCACAGCAGACACCACTGTCTAATGCATCTTATGATCTATGCTGTTTGATATCACCTTGCCCATTCTCACTCTAGCGGTTGGTCAAAAATATAATGTACAGAGCCACACAAGGAACTTCGGTCTCAATCCTACACATCTTAGCATCGCTAGGTTGAATTCCCTGCTGAGAGTGTTGAAGGCTTTCTCAATATCTAGAGATACTGCCACCCTGTTGTAAGTCTCAGTGGGTGTATTGAGGATAATTTGCAGGAACCTTCATTTGTTGAGGTATGAATCCCAACTGATCCTTATGAATCAATGTACTGATCTGTGGGAGTAGCCTGTTCGCCAGGATCTTACCCAGGGCTTTGCAGTCCAGGATGAGCAGGGATACCGGGCGATAGGAGCTTACATCAAGAGGATCTTGTTCTGGTTTGGGGAGAACTACTATTAGCGTCTCGAGTTGAGAGCCTGGAAGTTGGCTATGAAATTTAGCCTAATGAAGTCCTCCAGGAGAGGTTGGATAAGGAGAGCAGAGAAAGTGGTATAATACAGGAAGGCCATCTGTGTCTGGGCTACATGGACTATGGCCCTTCTAATCCCTTCCAGGGTAATGGGTTCTTCTAATTCAGCCTTCTGGAGTGAGGATAACAGATGCAGAGGAAGGCTGTCCAAGAAGACATCCCACTGCCCAGGAGCCAGGACTTTGATAGTTCTATATAGTGCGCAATTGTAATCCTGAAAGACTGGAGGCCATGGAGCTTTCATCCCATCTTATCGCTCTGATCAGGGTATGCTGTTGATCTTCCCTAGCTAGGCACGTCAGTAGTCCCCCCAAGTAGTCACCCTCTGCATCTAACCTGGGTAACCACCCCTTATAATCGTATTTACTCAAGCATGCTCAGAAGCCTCAGACTCCCTGTATTGCCTGTGAAAAAATTGGAGTCTGTTGCCCCCCACCGCCTCAACAGCTACCACTCTCTTCAAGGGTTGCTGTTGTCCATCTGTTGATGTTAGTTTGTTATACAGCATCTGTTGGACACCTCAGGTGGCCCGCAAACAATGATGCTGTACCACTATTTTTTGTGCATCCCACTCTGTCATGTTCAAATGAGTGGATTCCTTATTAAGGTCAAAGTATTTCACAATGAATGTAGCTTGTCCTTCAAGGAAAGGGGAATGAAGTAGTGGCTCAGTCTGGAGGCACCAGGTAGAAACTCAGAGTCATGGTCAACCCCACTGCAGAACTATCTGCAGCGGGCAATGATCCAGAAGAGTGCGGACCAAGTATTCTGATCTGTGGATCAGAGAACCCAGTTGATCAGTCGCAAGGATCAGGTCGCTCCTAGTCTGAAGAATGTGAACCAGTAAGTAATAAGAATATTCCTGAACTGTTGAATGACCCAGTCACCAGGGATTATAAAGGCACTGTTCTGTCAGCCAGGTACAGAAGTGTTTTGCGCCTCTCGGGCACCTGCTGCACTCCACAGATGAGGGAACTGATCGGTCCCAGTCCATGTCAAGCACACAATTAAAATACCCACTGATTTGCATTGCAGTTCTGTATTCCCAAATAATGCAGGAGTGAGTGTATCAAAGATTTCTGATTACTTAGAGCTTTGGATGAGACCCCTGCAAGTGTCAGGGGGGGAGCCATCCAGTTGTCCCACAAGTGACACATAACTGCCCTCATGTCTGGATTATGTCATGCCACCACATATGGGACCTTGTGAGCTATCCAAACCAGGACCCCACGGGCAAATGCTAAGAAAGAAGTGTCATATACCTATCCCACCATTTCAACAACATTTTCTGGAGTTCCGTGGCTGTAAGATGAGTCGCCTGCAGCATGGCGATGTACCTGTGGAAACGCTTACGAGAAGCATAAATTTGGTAACACTTAGTAGGGGCCAACATGACGGTCACTTTCCAGGTCACCACATTTTAATGTAGGGTAATGTCATTAGTGCATGTACCCCTGGGTTGCATTGACAGTGCCTACATCAAGCAATAAAGGAAATGTCCAAGATAATCCCTCCCTCCTCTTCCAGCAGTGTGCATGCAAGTATCCCTGCCATGCCACCCTCCAGAGCATTCTCCATCCACATAAATCAATATACAAAGTCTTCTTCTAAACAAGCATAAAATACTAATTCCTCCCTGGTCAGGTGACATTGAAGTCCCCTACCAAGCACCCTGAAACAGAAGCCAAACAATAGTAAAACCATCAACTAGGCAAAAGGTGTCCATTTGGCAGTCTCTTAGAGGTGCATGGAAGTACCAGTGTTTATTATCCCCACAGCTGAGGCACGGTGCAGATGTGATATCATCAAACCCATCAAAATTGCAACAGCTTGCCGTTGATGTGCTCAAACATCTTCGCAGCACAATGCACGATTAAATCCAGGACCAATAGCGTCCTCGGCGAGAGCTGTCTGCTGGTCATACGGCAAGCCCAGTCCCAACAGTCACCAACCAGCAGCGATTTGGGAGTCTCTAGAAGCAAGCTGGAATCAGGTGATGAATGCAGGATAGCGAGGTGCAAGAAGGGCAATTTCTCAGTGCAAAGGTTCGTAGTTTGTAAGCACTGCCGCAGGAAAAGTAGGTGTCCCTACCTAATTTCACCTGCAGAGTGCCACGTGGTTTTTGGGCCTTGATGACTATCCATCGATGATGTCCTAGAATATCGAGAATTGGATCTCACCTCTGAGAGGCTGTTGGTGTGCAGCAGTGCAAAAGGGTTTGTGGTGTGTTGCGAAGCCTCCTGCAGTGCTTTAACACACCCCTCCACTGCCTGAACCTTAGTGGGCCTGGATCGCATAGATTTGTGCCTGCTCTGGCAGGGCCGGGGCATCAGCCTCTCTTCGGTGTTGGGATTCTCCAGAGAGGATTAGGCCATGAACTTGCAGATCCAAGCATATTCAGGGGTGGAGAAGATATGTGTTGTCTCACCATCCACTATGCCAATTTTTGCTGGAAACAAAAGGGGAAAGTGAAAGTTCTGTTCTCTGAGATGTTGCTTAACTTTGGTGTATGATCCCCATTGATGTTTTACCTCAACTGTAAAGTATGGTTATGCTGTTATAGTAGTGCGCTAGTACCTCCAGGGGGCCTTCATTTTAAAGCATTGCAGGATCAGGTCCCTGTCTCTGAATTTAAGGAGTCTGTCTATAATGGATCGGGGTGGAGCACCTGGGGGAGGAGGCCTGCCAGGTATTCATTGCATCCTTTCCACCAAGAAACATGTAAGTACCTTGTCAGCCAGCAAAGTGTCCATCAACCATTGTTTGACCAAATGCTAAGTGCAGGGGCCTTCTGATCATTCAGGAAAAGAAAGAAGGTGAATGTTATTTCACCTGGAATGCCCCTCAGCGTCATTCCACCCTGCAATGCTGAGAAGCCACCTCTATACTCAAAGACTTCAATTGATCTTGCAACTCCTGCACCAAGGGCCTAAGGGCAGTCAGGGAGGACTCAATGACATCTACTGTGAGATAGTCCACCCGAAGCAAGTTAACATCCAGAGAAACTGTATCAGTCTTGGCTTCTAACAACATTTTAGTGTCTAATATCGCTTGCAAGACCTTCTCAAACTGCATTGAGCATGTCTGCAGGATGGCTTCCTGTTGGCTCAGGGCATCAGAGGTTTGATCCATAGCTACACCATTTAAAGGGTGTCAGTTCCACACCATCTTCCAACAGCAGCCTTGTGTTTCACAATCATGTAGTTTGGGTTGCAATGGAGGCAGTGAGTAACAGCAGTGAGCGTCACAGTAACCCAATACTAATATTGTGGAACAAACCCATTTGTGTGTGGAGGGAGGGGAAAGTTAGCAACCAGCAAATGTAAATGAGACAGGAATGCAACGGTCTTTCAGTACAATGCCAGCCAGTCTCAGTTTTTCTGGCAGTAAGATGGGTGGAAGTAAGACTCAATTAGAAGGATGCCCAGCGTCAAATTCTATCCATTCAATGTCCTACTTGTATAGTGCAGTGGTGAAGATACCCCTTTACAGATCCAGGTGGAGGTACTCCAGTTACTAAACAGAAGGATGGGTTGTCAGGGAACACCCAAGTATCAATGGTGGCACCACTTAGTCTTCATATAGGCACAGCAAGCATGACCATGGGCACAGGTGGTCGAGAAGGGCACCAGCAGCTGGACACCCACTGGGGATATAAAGCACACTCTGGTAATTGCATTCTCTGAAAATGGTCAATGGTCCCCAGTATGCAGCCCACTATTACTACTATTGCATGGAGATTGCCCATTGTTTCATCATAGAGAGGGGGAGCAGCTGCCAAGAGTTACACAATTCTCACCCTCAGGGGCAAATTTTCAGTTCATGGCCCTCAAGGTGGTTCCACTCAGGCCCGCTTGCACTCTGACCCACATTGTGTGTCAATTTCTAGGTCTGCAGGCCTAAGGGAACCTGCTAGCAGCTCCTATGCTCTGCCTTGGAGCATCAAACAAGTCTCAGGAAGTCCAGGAAGTCCAGGGGCACTTGTGGTAAAGGTTAAAGGCACTGCTGTGGTGGAAATGGGTAGCAGTCTCCCAGGGCCTTCTGACTCGCACATGCAGTAGGTTTTCAAACCCCTTCCCACTCAAAGCTGTCCCAGTGCCAGTGGCACTACATGTGTAGAGTGGGGCCACCCATGCTCAGCACCTCGTTTGATATCCCCAGTGGCTATGATCTGACGTCCAGGATGAGGGAGGAATCAGCCACCCCTGCTACTTCACTTGTGTGTTTGTGACGTTCTCTGGGACCACTTTTAGCCTGAAAGTGCCCACAGCAGGGAGAGAATCACTTCCCCGAGGGGGCTGTGCAACCCGAAGTTCACAGTGCTGGTTTATTCTGGCACTCCCCCTCACCTTGACGGCTACTCATGTGGTGAGGTCAGCTTCATGGGGGACGCTCCCTCTCACTTTGGGGATTCCCCACAGGATACAGCCAGCATGTTGGGGATTCGATGCAGGCCCAGTTGCTCTCTTTGGGGGGGCATCACACATCACGCCTAGGACTGTGCCAACAAATGTATACCGCTCGCTGGGAAAAATAAATTAAGTGATGCTTTGCAGCTCCATGTGAGCCGCCAGGGCAGCACTCACATCCGAATTCAGGGCAGGTGGTTAGGATATTCTGAGGATAATAAATGGGCCAGCTGCAGACCTCCTCACAGCACGTCTGGTAAGGCTGTCTTCTTGGCCATACCCCTACATTTTTGCACACATGCTGCTTTTTCTGATTGCTGCATTGCTTTTTGTAGTATAGTTGGTGTGATCATCGCTCAGAAAAGTTATTTGGTTGCTACAACTGGCTGATTGCAGTATTGTGTGAGCTCATCCAGTCAGTCCGCTGGTCCAGAGCCAACGTCAGTCATCTTCTTTCCTGCTCTGACTCAGTCACTCATCCCAACTGATCTGGATTAATCTGTCCTACACCAGGGCTTCAAGGGATGATAACACCATTTGCAAGCTCCACCATCCTCACTCTTTATGTTACCCTATACAGCATTCCACACTAGGTAGTACGTTATGGACTTTAGAAATTACCTTTGGAATTGCCTTTGACATTATTAAATTTGCGAACCTTTATACTTAACTCATCTTCACTTTGTTGTATCTGTGCAGCGGTTCTGTAATCCATCCCACTATCTGCTCTCCTTATTTTCCATTGCAAATCCTTTCTAAATATCTCCTTTTTCTTGAGCTACTTTCCCCTACGGTTCTCAAGGTTATGAGACACTACCTTATTTACAGTTATCTTAGCTTTCTGGAATTTGTTTTCTATTATGCGTTTACCCTAATGTAAATCTTATGATTTGTGTTACAACATATTTGCCTGATGTGCCAAGCTAAAAGAAATGCTTGCTGAAAAATTTCAAAATAACAGCGGAAATCAGAGTAAATGTAAATAATAACACTCCCTTTATTGTTTTTAAGGGATTTGAGGGGTCCTGAGAATATTTTTTAACTCATCACATTGCTTGTCTCTTATTTTATTTTATTATATCAGCCACACCTATTACAAAATCATAGTTATGTTATTTTTATAAAAACAGTTAAAAATAAGTTAAAAAACACAATAACAAATGAACAAAGTAAAATTCTGCAGCACACGTAGAAAGAGGAAAAAGCCCCAGAAGATTGTTTTTTTGGCAGGAAGGTGTCCCTTCCTGCACAAAGACAATCATACCTACAACCCAGGCGCACTTGAACCATGATGCAAGGGTGCCCACCTTGGCGCTAGGCAGCAGTTTGATAAATATGCCCTTTAATGCATAAGGGAGGATGTTATTCTGGACTCTACTGATCTAATTAAGTCACACACAAGGAGGTCTCTATAGCCACATAACTAGGTGTTAGGGTACCCATCTTAATTGTTTGTTCTACTATATTAGATTTATAAGACCAGTGTGCTGAGTTCATTATCTTAAGAGCAATCAGCCCAATAAGAGTGGGGTTATCTCAAAGATAGCTAAGGCTGTAAGCAACCCTTCACATATTTGCCCAACAAGTAATATCAGGACCTTTACATTTTAAAGCAATTCATTCTAATGGAGATCTAGGCCATGAAGTGTCACAGAGATTACTTTTGAATCGAATCCAGTATAATTCAGGGTGAAAGTCAATAATATCACTGTTTGATTTAATATTCAGCTCCAGATAAAGAGCAATTAAGGGAGTACCAGGCCCAAGGTTTAACTAAGAACATTAAAATGTATTTTCTTTCATCTGCAGTTCATTTCGTCAGTGAAACTATGCATCTCAGCAACATGCAGCTCTGCTTTAACCGTCTTTTGCTGCTAAACTTGGGAGATTCCACTCAGTGGTTTGCTACCAACTTTATTAGCAAACCTCATTAGTCCCTTTGTACAACAAAAGCTATCAATTCAATCAATAAGTTTCCGCATTGACGACCTGTTAAAGACATTAAAACCGCATACAGCAAAGTTGCCACTTTGGTATCAAGCAACTCTGCAATGTCGAACTTGAAATCGCTAAAGTGAGCAGCAACAAGATTCATAAATAACCTGTATAGCAAGGGGGCAACATCACAGCCCTGCCCCAGACTCACTGGATTTTCGAAGGCTTCACTGCATTTCCCCAGTGGTCCATACTATGCCATTTTACTTCAATCTATTGGTTCTTGATTCTGTTGAATGATTTAAAGACCTATTCTTTAGCCAGTGACTTGTATGTTTTCTGCTTGTCTCTGCAGGTGGAAAAGAACAGGAGAAATCCAAAATCACAGGCTACAGGAGTGAGGAGCACAACCACGAAGGAAGTGTTTGCAACGCAAGGAACAGTAAACCAAATTGTGCTTATATACTGAAAAACAGGAAGTGACATACAGGAAACATTGAAGGAACTGTTAACTCGTCCCTCTATGATAAATTTCTACACATTGGGACTCGTTTTAGGCCATGGAATCGTTTGACCCTGTTGAGACCCTAGGACGAGATAGCTAATCAACATGTCAATCAATACGTCAGTAATATCATAAATATTTATCACAATAACGCATTTCATTTTAGTCAAAGACATTAATCAAACTTGAGACACCACCATGACCTTGCAGTCATGAATAACCACTAGCAAATGTATTAGTCTCAAAACCAGGAAACACATTAGCATAGTCACAATATGGCAACTCTGATAAGATTTCATCAAGGCAAGAATCACAAACATTAGAATATAGCACGGCGTGAACATAAACTAACATTAGCAGAGTATATCAACGCATTGTTCAACAAAGCATAGATTCAGTCATTTGTCAGTTTACGTCAGTTTAGTGAACCCCTCTCCTAACCTCTAATTAGCATTAGCATGTTGGGCTTCATGCAAAACAATTTCGTAACACCAATTTGGAAAACATCTAACTATGGCTCTTGTCAAAAGAAAAGCAGTTGGTACCTAGAAAGGAAAAGCAAACAGACAATCACAATTTCAATGTCATATAGTTACCCGCCAAGTTTGGTCAATCAATCAATCAATCAATCAAAAAAAATTGTAGAGCGTGCTACTCACCCGTGAGGGTCTCAAGGCGCTGGGGGGGGGGAATCAAGGGGGGGCCGGGAGGGTCACTGATTGAACAACCATGTCTTGAGGTTCTTTCTGAAGACCAGGAGGTCTTTGGTTTTGCGAAGGTCGGTGGGGAGGGAGTTCCAGGTTTTGGGGGCAAGGTAGGAGAAGGACCTGCCTCCTGTGGTGGTGCGTTGGATGCGAGGGACTGTGGCTAGGGCGAGGTCGGCTGATCGGAGGTTGCGTGTGGGAGTGTGGAAGTTCACTCTTTCGTTGAGGTAGGTTGGGCCGATGTTGTGAAGGGATTTGTGTGCATGAATGAGGATCTTGAATGTGATTCTCTTGTCTATGGGGAGACAGTGAAGGGTTTTGAGTCGTGGAGAGATTCGTTCGTGTCGGGGGAGGCCAAGGATGAGGCGTGTGGCTGTGTTCTGGATTCTCTGGAGTTTGCGTTTGAGTTTGATTGTTGTGCTGGCGTAGAGGGCGTTACTGTAGTCCAGTCAGCTGCTGATGAGTGCGTGGGTGACTGTCTTCCTGATTTCTGGGGGAATCCATTTGAAGGATTTTTTTAGAGTGCGGACTGTGTGGAAGCAGGAGGAGGTTAGGGCATTGATTTGCTGTGTCATGGAGAGGGGGGTCTAGGATGATGCTGAGGTTGCGTGCGTGGTTTGCGGGGGTGGGTGCGGGGCCTAGGGCGGTGGGCTACCAGGAGTCGTCCCATGTGGTTTTGTTGGGGCCGAAGATGATGATCTCGGTTTTGTTTGAGTTGAGCTTGAGGTGGTTAGTGGTCATCCAGTTGGCGGTGTCGAGGAGAACAGCTTGTAGGTTGGTTTTGGCGGTGGTGGTGTTGCGGGTGAGGGAGAGAATGAGTTGGGTGTCATCTGCATAGGAGAGAATAGTGATTCCGTGTGCTCGGAGGATGTTGGCTAGGGGGATCATGTAGATGTTGAAGAGTGTGGGGCTGAGGGAGGACCCTTGTGGGACTCCGCAGGTGATCTTGGTAGTGTTGGAGTGGAAGGGTGGAAAGCGGACTCTCTGGGTCCGGTCGGTGAGGAAAGAGGTGAGCCAGTCTAAGGCTTTGTGGTGAATTCCTATGTTGTGGAGGCGTGTGCGGAGTGTGCGGTGGCAGACGGTGTCAAAGGCTGCGGAGAGGTCTAGGAGGATGAATGCGACGGTCTCGCCTTTGTCGACTTTGGTCCTAATGTCGTCAGTGCATGCGATGAGGGCGATTTCCGTGCTGTGGTTCTTGCGGAACCCGGATTGTGACGGGTCAAGAGTGTTGTTTGCTTCGAGGAAGTGGGATAGGCGGGCGTTGACTAATTTCTCTGCAACCTTGGCGGGGAAAGGGAGGAGGGAGATGGGGCGGTAGTTGGAGAGGATCTCCGGGTCGGCTTTTTTTTTTTTTTAGGAGAGCAGTGATTTCCGCGTGCTTCCAGGGGTCTGGGTAGGTGGCGGAGTCGAAATAGGAGTTGATTATGTTGTAGAGTATGGGGGCAATGGTTGGGCTGGTTTTGTTGTAGATGCGATGTGGGCAGGGGTTGGAGGGGGAACCGGAGTGGATGGAGTTCATGGTTTTTCCGGTTTCTTCATGTGCAGTGGGGGTCCAGGTGGAGAGTGTGGTGGGGGGGTCATGAGTGGGGGTTGGGTTGGGTGAGTGAGGGGTGTGTGTGGTGGGTGTGTGTGGTATGAAGCCATTGTGGATGTCCAGGATTTTGTGGAGGAAGTGGTTGGACAGGGCGTCACAGAGGGGCTGTGTGTGTGTGGGGTCTATGTTACTGGCTTTGAGTTTGGCAAGTTCATTGATGATGGTGAAGAGTTCTTTGCTGTTTAGAGAGTTGTTGTCAAGGTGTGTCTTGCAGTGATCTCTTTTGGCGGTGCGTATGAGTTGGTGATGGGTGCGAATGGTGGTTTTGAGGGTGGAGAAGTTGGTTGTGGAAGATTCTAGTTGCCATATTTTCTCCGCTTGGCTGCATTTGCGCTTGGAGTTCAGGGGTGAACCATGGGGCGTTCTTGATGTTGGTGGTGGCGATGTGTTTTCTGAGGGGGGCTAGTGTGTCTGCGCAGGTAGTGATCCATTTGGAGAGGTTGTGTGCTCCAGTGTTGGGGTCGTTGGTGTGGGGGGGTTATGGGCCACTTGGGAGTTTAGTCGTTCTGTGGGGATCTTGTCCCACATGCGGTAGGGTGTTGTGTGTTGATGGTAGTGTGTGGGGGGGTTTGGTGAAGGAGAAGTAGACGCAGTGGTGGTCAATCCAGAGGAGTTTGGTGGTGTGGGTGTAGGCTATGTGTTGGCTTGCGGTGAAAATTGCCACGAGCGTTTGTCCTGCTCAGTGGGTGGGTGTGGTGACCAGTTGTTTGAGTCCGAGGTTCGTGAGGTTGTCTATGAGGGAGGTAGTGTTGTGGTCTTGTAGGTTTTCTAAGTGAAAGTTGAAATCACCGAGGAGGATGTAGTCTGTGGAGGTGAGGGCGTGCGAGCTGATGCTGTCGGCGATGGTGTTGCAGAAGGCGGGTGTGGTCCTGGTGGTCTGTAGATTAGTGTACCTCTGAGGGTGGAGTTGTTGATAATGTGGATTAGGAAGTGCATGTGTTCAGTGTTCTCGGTGGTGTCTTGGGAGCTGGTGGTGACTTTGATGGTGTCTCTGTGTAGGATGGCGATGCCACCGCCTGGCCTGTTGAGGCAGTCTTTGCACTGGAGTTTGTATCCCTTGGGGGTGGCAATGGCTATGTCGGGTTCTGAGGAGGGGTTGGTCCAGGTTTCCGTGAGGAACGCGATGTCAGGTGAGTGTGATGTGATGAGGTCCCAGAGTTCTATCGCATGTTCTTGTAGGGAGCGGATGTTGAGGAGCAGGCAGTTGAGGTGGTTGTGGTGGATGGTGTTGGTGTGGTGGGTGAGGGTGTTGTTGCGGGGTATGTTCTGGTTGTGGGCTGGTGTGTGGTGGGGTATTGGTGGGGCAGGGCGGGTGAGTCTTGCGTTGGGGGTGTTGTGTTTGTAGAAGGTGGGGTCGCTATTGTCGTTGTGTGGTGTGAGGGATGACGAGCAGGAGAAGTGACAGGTGTGGCAGGTGAAGGGGCCATGAGTGTGTGTGGGGCTAGATGGGGTGCATGTGGGGCGGGGGCCTGGGTTGAGAGAGTGGAGGGTGAGGGGGGAGTAGGTGTGTCTGAGAGGGCCAGGGTGACTGGCGCTGGGCACGGTCTTGGCACGGACGGGCGCAGACGGACTTAGGTTTGGTGCGCCTTTGGTGCGCCAGCGGCGCTGGCGCGTCGTGGCTGCCATAAGAGGAGGGGAGGGTGGGAGTGGCAGCTGGGAGGAGGGAGGGCTTGACGATTGAGAGGGCTTGGGGGTGGGCGGCAGGAGGGGCTGCAAGGACGCAGCGGCGGGGAAAAACAGGCAAAGAGAGACGGTGAGGAGGAGGGGGAGGTGGGAGGGGCCGCAGGGACGCAGCGGCGGGGAAAAACAGGCAAAGAGATACGGTGAGGAGGAGGGGGAGACGGGAGGGGCCGCAGGGACGCAGCGGCGGGAAAAAACAGGCAAAGAGAGATGGTGAGGAGGAGGGGGGAGGCGGGAGGGGCCGCAGGGACGCAGCGGCGGGGAAAAACAGGCAAAGAGAGACGGTGAGGAGGAGGAGGGAGGCGGGAGGGGCGTCAGGGAAAAAGGAGGATAAAAGATGCGGAGTGGAGGTGGTGCGGATGGTGGAGCGGGGATCGACCTGCCTGCAGAAGCAGGGTCAAAGGTTGCTCCCTGTTACAGCACCGCGGCTGCCATAAGAGGAGGGGAGGGTGGGAGTGGCAGCTGGGAGGAGGGACGAATGAGAGGGCTGGGGGGTGGGGCCGCAGGCACACAGCGGCGGGGAAAAACAGGCAAAGAGAGACGGTGAGGAGGAGGGGGAGGCAGGAGGGGCTGCAGGGACGCAGCGGCGGGGAAAACAGGCAAAGAGAGACGTGAGGAGGAGGGGGGAGGTGGGAGGGGCCTTAGGGACGCAGCAGTGGGGAAAAAGGAGGATAAAAGATGCTGAGTGGAGGTGGCGTGGATGGCGGAGCGGGGAGCGACCTCCGTGCAGAAGCAGGGTCAAAGGTTCCTCCCTGTTACCACGCCGCAGCTGCCATAAGAGGAGGGGAGGGTGGGAGTGGGAGTGGAAGCTGGGAGGAGGGAGGGCTTGACGGATGAGAGAGCTGGGGGGGTGGGGCCGCAGGGACGCAGCGGCAGGGAAAAACAGGCAAAGAGAGACGTGAGGAGGAGGGGAGGGTGGGAGTAGCAGCTGGGAGGAGGGAGGGCTTGACGAATGAGAGGGCTGGGGGGGTTGGGACGCAGGGACGCAGCAGTGGGGAAAAACAGGCAAAGAGAGACGGTGAGGAGGAGGGGGGAGGCGGGAGGGGCCGCAGGGAAAAAGGAGGATAAAAGATGCGGAGTGGAGGTGGTGCGGATGGTGGAGCGGGGATCGACCTGCCTTCAGAAGCAGGGTCAAAGGTTGTTCCCTGTTACAGCACCGCAGCTGCCATAAGAGGAGGGGAGGGTGGGAGTGGCAGTTGGGAGGAGGGACGAATGAGAGGGCTGGGGGTGGGGCCGCAGGGACACAGCGGCGGGGAAAAACAGGCAAAGAGAGACGGTTAGGAGGAGGGGGAGGCAGGAGGGGCTGCAGGGACGCAGCGGCGGGGAAAACAGGCAAAGAGAGACGTGAGGAGGAGGGGGGAGGTGGGAGGGGCCTTAGGGACGCAGCAGTGGGGAAAAAGGAGTATAAAAGATGCTCAGTGGAGGTGGCGTGGATGGCGGAGCGGGGAGCGAACTCCGTGCAGAAGCAGGGTCAAAGGTTGCTCCCTGTTACCGTGCCGCAGCTGCCATAAGAGGAGGGGAGGGTGGGAGTGGGAGTGGCAGCTGGGAGGAGGGAGGGCTTGACGGATGAGAGAGCTGGGGGGGTGGGGCCGCAGGGACGCAGCGGTGGGGAAAAACAGGCAAAGAGAGACGGTGAGGAGATGGGGAGGGTGGGAGTAGCAGCTGGGAGGAGGGAGGGCTTGACGAATGAGAGGGCTGGGGGGGTTGGGACGCAGGGACGCAGCAGTGGGGAAAAACAGGCAAAGAGAGATGGTGAAGAGGAGGGGGAGGTGGGAGGGGCCGCAGGGACGCAGCGGCGGGGAAAAACAGGCAAAGAGAGACGGTGAGGAGGAGCCGCAGGGATGCAGCGGCAGGGAAAAAGGAAGATAAAAGATGCGGAGGTGAGGTGGTGCGGATGGTGGAGCGGGGAGCGACCTGCCTGCAGAAGCAGGGTCAAAGGTTGCTCCCTGCCATAAGAGGAGGGGAGGGTGGGAGTGGCAGCTGGGAGGAGGGACGAATGAGAGGGCTAGGGGGGTGGGGCCGCAGGCACCCAGCGACGGGGAAAAGCAGGCAGAGAGAGACGGTGAGGAGGGGGACGGAGGTGGGAGGGGCCGCAGGGACGCAGCGGTGGGTGAAAACAGGCAAAGAGAAACAGTGAGGAGGAGGGGGGAGGTGGGAGGGGCGGCAGGGACGCAGCAGCGGGGGAAAACAGGCAAAGAGAGACGGTGAGGAGGAGGGGGATGGGGGAAGCGGGTAGGGGCCGCAGGGACGCAGCAGCGGGGAAAACAGGCAAAGAGAGACGATGAGGAGGAGGGGGAGAGGGAGGCGGAAGGGGCCGCAGGGACGCAGCAGCAGGGAAAACAGGCAAAGAGAGACGGTGAGGAGGAGGGGGGAGGCGGGAGGGGCCGCAGGGACGCAGCAGCGGGGAAAAAGAAGGATAAAAGATGCGGAGTGGTGGTGGCACGGATGGCAGAGCGGGGAGCGACCTGCCTGCAGAAGCAGGGTCAAAGGTCAGCAATCAAGCTCTGTCTACGTCTTCAGTACATCAGTTGAATCGCCATCAGTAATTCAGCTCCGGGTAAAGGGGCACTTCCCTCTTAAGGAGGTAAGTGTAAAGGGGTAAACTAAGGACAAGGATGGTTCTAAGTAAAATCAGCAAAGTCACTAGGCAAGGTGACAAAATCTCTGGATCATATCAAATCGCATCAGCATCCCCCTAACTAACTAACTCATTTCCGTGTGTCAAGAGGTTTTATCCCTTTTTCTTTGTACTTTCAGCTCCTTCAAATCTGCACTATCTCTAGTTAGGTTAGTAAGCATACCTCTAATCTTTTTACTATTATCAGGAATGAACAAGCAGCAATGACGTTCGTTAAGCATCTTACAGACTCCGCCGCTCTTTGCTAAAAGAATGTCTAAAGCAAGCCGATTTTGAAAAGTCATAGCTCTTTCCGCAGCAAGTTCAGTGTCCATCAGGAGTATAGCCCCTATAAAATTTGTCAGCATGTTATCCAGAATAGTAGACAACTTTTGAATCTTTATGGAGTTTAAGATAACCCTCGCTGAAGGAATTATGGCTCCAAATATGTCACCAACGACAGCAGCCGCTGTCTCTCCCTTTTGTCCAGCATGTTGTACTTCAGACATTTTAGGTATTTGTTTTAAGTCGTCAATCTGGTAAATCTTTGGGAAAACTATTCCCAGATAACATGTCCCATACCATCCCTTAGGGAGACGGTAATAAGCATTAAGCCCACATATATAATAGATCACAGGGATCAATGGATCCTGTCCATTTAACATGAATGTCCACTTACTCTGAAGCAAAAACACATGCCTGCATTCACTCGTTCCCACAAATAAAGTGTCATGATCAGATTTCGGCCTATATCTACAAAGCCTTCCTACATGTAATGCATCTATAGCTAATTTGCCCTGCATTTTTATTGCGGTGTAAGCATAATCATTTGCATATGTGCATTTTTCTAACCCCTTTGCAGTGCTTTGCGTCTAACATCAGTGTGATCTAAGAACCTTTCCTCCACAGGGGTTAGTAGACAGGTCAAATTATTGCGATGTGCATAAGCTGTGCCAAAGGTTAGTGTCGGCTCAAAGAAACCCCTAACTAACTTTATACTGTGCTCTTTAGCTAACTTGTTCATAAACTCAATCACAGGCACAAAAGAAAACACTACATCTAGATTTGAATAAAAATATTGCACATGTTCCTGGTAATAGAATCTTGTTAGTAGCAAACTACAGCTTATCCCGTAGGTTAATGGTAGGTGACCCCTTCTTGTACTGATGAAGGAATCTTTGTGCACACATAACAGTTCCTCGCATCCATTGTATCAACATACTCATTCAGCAAGCGATAGAAGACATTAGTAGAAAGTCCCCCCTTTGAATTAGTTCCCTCATGCAAGTGTTTTGTATCCTGCTCAAACTTTTCCCACAGTGTTAGTGTAGCAGTCTCAGGTTTTGCAGTATTGGTAGTCACCTTTTTATCTAACCAATGCATTCCCACAATCACACCTATAATTATTATTGCGCACACAATACCTAATATAATACTCAACCAACCACACACTTTACCCTTCTTGCTACTACCTCTAGTAAGCCATGATCTGTAAAGAATCAGATAACAGAAGATGTAAGACAAACAATCAACTTGAGGACGATTTTAAAGCTCTTTTTTTTTTTTCAAAGTCTCTCTTTCTTTCTGCGAGTACTTACAGTGTTCCACTCACCCCAGGACCCTTTTGTCAAATCAGGTTAGCAGCTTGTCATAATCGGGGTTCAGTGTCAATTCAGGTTATCAGTGTCACATCTGGTAATTTTTCAGTCTCTTTTTTTCAGCTGTCGATTTCAATTTTAACACAGTCTCTTTCTCTTATTGATTTCAGGTGCCGTAATATTGGCCTGGTACCTCTCGATCAAAACAGAAGGCTAAGAATTCTTGTTCCCATTCAGATGTTGTCGCATATGCCCATTCAGGACCTGCGTACCTTCTGTTCGCAACTCTTTTTCTTTTCAGTCTGCGTTCGGTTTTGTAATTCCCCTTCACTAAGATCCTCCCTTCTGGTTGTATCAATTTCTTCCTCTATTGTTTCACCTGGAACAAACTTTTCTCTTGCAGCTTGTTTCTTTGGCCAGTTATCACCTTTATGTGTTTTCTTCCTGCTTGGTTTTTCAGCACGGTGAATAGCACCCTCCTCTTGTGCTATGGTGTTTTCTTTTGACGGACCTGCAAGTGGCTCAGGAGGAGTTGATGTACTTTGACCTCCCTCTGCTCTTTCTCCCTCGTCTTCAGGGTCTGTAATGGGCTCAAGTTCTAACCTGTATCCTTCTGGGAGAACCTCTCCTTGACTTAGTTCTCCTGCTGCCTCTACTGAGATAGGCTCATTGTCACCTCTCTCATTTACTGTTTGAGGGACTAAGCCGTCCTCAGTGGACTCTCCTTCAGTCTCACTTCCCCTTTTAATATTCTCCGGCCCTGAGACTTCCTTATCTGGAATTGCTGAGTCAGAAACTTCAAGTTCCTCATCAGTCGGACATGTTACCTTCTTTGTGTGACTGGCATGTATCCAGTTCGGAACGCCTGCACATTTCACAGCAGTGGTTGTTGTCAGTATTACTTGATATGGCCCCTTCCAGCGCGGCTCCAAACACGACTTCCTCACATGTTTCTTGACAACCACCCAGTCACCGGCTTGCATGGTGTGACCTGGATCACTGATCGGTGGCAATGTGTTAGCCTCCACCTGGTGGGAAAAAGAGCGGACCACATCAGCCAGACCTTTGCAGTAGTCCAACACCATATAATCCGTGATATTCACAAGAGCATTTGCAGGTACTGCGGGCAACCTCATAGCTCTGCCCATCAATATCTCATGGGGAGATAGTCCTGTCTTCTTATCAGGTGTGTTTCTCAGTGACATCAGCACTGAGGGCAATGCATCTGACCACTTCATATTTGTAGCTGCACACATTTTTGCCATTCTCAACTTCAAGGTACCATTCATCTGTTCCACTAATCCTGATGCTTCAGGGCGGTAGCTACAATACAGCTTCTGCTCAATGTCCAAACAGCACACAAGAGCTTAATCACCTCATTGTCGAAGTGTCTGCCCCTATCTGATTCTAAAGAGACCGTAAATCGGAACCGTGGTAATAATTCCCTGAGCAACAACTTTGCTACTGTGAGACTATCATTCCTACGTGTAGGGTATGCTTCAATCCAATGGCTGAAAATGCACACAATCACCAACACGTACCTCAAGCCTCCACACACAGGCATTTCAATGAAATCCATCTGCATCTTGCTAAACGGACCTCCAGCTCTCCCTATGTGGCTCAAAGTCACCACAGTCCATTTTCCCACATTCATCTGTTGACAGATGATGCACCTGTGACAGGTAACTTCTTCACCTTGTCTGAATTTTGGATTGAACCAATCAATTTTGAACAATCTGATCATTGCATCTCTTCCAAGGTGAGCCTCACCATGGTAAAGCCTTGCAAATTGTGACAAAAGACTGTTTGGCAAAACCAACTTCCCCTCCTCTGAAACCCACAAGTCGTCAGCCCTCTGTACACATTGCATTGTCTGCCAGGAGCGTTTTCCCTCTCTGCTAGCACGACCCTGCAGTGATTTAAGCTCATCTGATGTATCAACCACTCTTATTGCAAAGTTCAAGCATGTTTCATTTTCAGTTTCAGGTAGTAGTTCCCACTGTTCCTTGAACGATATACAGTTCAATGCGCAAAACCTTGCGACTTGATCTGCATATCCGTTTCCCATTGACACCAAGTCTTGTGACTTGACATGAGTATTGCATTTCACAACGGCAATTTCAAGAGGTAATTGAATCGCATGCAACAAATCCTTAATTTGTTCGCCATTTTTCACTGGTGAGCCAGAAGAGGTCATGAAACCCCTCTGTGACCATAATTGGCCAAAATCATGTACAATACCACATCCGTACCTGCTGTCAGTATAGATAGTGACTTTCAGATTTGCATCTGCGTGGCATGCCTTAGTAAGGGCAATCAATTCAGCCACTTGAGCAGAGTACACTCTGTCGAGCCAGGAAGCTTCTAGGATGCTGGTGATTGTACACACGGCATAGCCAGCCCTCAGTATTCCGACTGAGTCTCTCAAACATGATCCATCAACAAACATAATGCAATCATTTTCTTCTAACTGTGTATCCTTGATGTCAGGTCTGGGTTTGGTGCATAATTCTGTTACCTCAACACAATCATGCTCCACTTCCTCTGTATTACTAATCTCAGCATTTTCAATAGGAAGTAGAGTTGCCAAGTTCAATATTGTACACCTCTTGAGAGAGACATTTGGAGTCCCCAATATCATGGTCTCATATCTCGTTAGCCTAGCATTTGTCATGTGTTGAGTCTTAGCTCGGGTCAACAGAATTTCAACTGAATGTGGAACCATAACTGTCAAAGGATGTCCCATCACTATGCCTTCACACTGTGTGAGGCTCTGACCAACTGCTGCAACTGCGAGCAAACAATCCAGTAAGGCTGCTGTGACTGGGTCCAAAGTAGCTGAAAAATATGCTACTCGGCGGTTTGCACCTCCATGGACCTGTGTTAAGACAGACAAAGATCAAGCATCACGTTCATGACAAAACAGTAGAAAAGGCTTTGTGTAATCAGGCATACCCAAAGCTGGCGCCCTGCACATGCACTCTCTCAATTCCATGAATGCCTCAAGCTCTTCTTCGGACAAAATTGTGGTACTCAGTCATCCTTAATTTCCTTGCCTGTCAGTTTTATCAATGGTTTAGAGATAATCGAGAAGTTGGGGATCCACTGGCGACAGTAGCCCACCATTCCCAAAAACATTTTGAAATCTCTCTTTGTTGTCGGTGGGTTCATCTGCAGTATGGCTGTCACCCTTTCTTTTGATATTCTCCTAGACCCTTTCTCAATCAAGTGCCCCAAGTACTTCAACTCTTTCTGACAGTACTGCAGCTTCTTTGGGGACACTTTGGCCCATATTTATACTTTTTGACGCACCACTGCGCCAACGCAGTTGTGCGTCAAAAATTTTACCGCCGGCTAACGCCATTCCAAAGCGCCATGCGGGCACCTTATTTATTGAATGACGTTAACCGGCGCTGCGGACTGGTGTGTGTCAAAAAAAATGACTCACACCAGGCAGCGCCGGTGTAGGGGAAAATGGAGGTTGGGTGTCAAAAAATGGGGCAAGTCAGGTCTGAGGCAAAATTCAGGCCTCAACCCGATTTGCGCCATTTTTTTTTTACGCCCAACCCCCATTGAAATGACTCCTGTCTTAGCAAAGACAGGAGTCATGCCCCCTTGCCCAATGGCCATGCCCAGGGGACTTATGTCCCCTGGGCATGGTCATTGGGCATAGTGGCATGTAGGGGGGCCCAAATCAGGCCCCCTATGCCACAAAAACAATACGAACAAAAAATACTTACCCCAACTTACCTCTACTTCCCTGGGATGGGTCCCTCCATCCTTGGGTGTCCTCCTGGGGTGGGCAAGGGTGGCAGGGGGTGTCCCTGGGGGCATGGGAGGGCACCTCTGGGCTCCTTCTGAGCCCACAGGTCCCTTAACGCCTGCCCTGACCCAGGCGTTAAAAAACGGCGCCCATCAGGCTGGGCGACGTTTTTTAAGGCCTGCCCCCTCCTGTGCGTCAAAATGACATCACAGTATAAATATGGGGCACAGGCCTTAAAGTCATTTTTTGGAAGGGAACGCCTACCTTGCATATAATTAACGCAAGGCTGGTTCCCCCTTCCAAAAAATGACGCACATGGTGGAACTTTGACGCCCGCGGGGTCGGACGTCAAAGTATAAATATGGGGCAGGGTTTACGCCGATTGGGCGTCAAAAATTTTGACGCACATTCGGCGCAAACAGAGTATGAATATGCCCCTATATGTCCATTCTTTCCCAAATGGTTCAGTAAGGCAATTGTGTCATACCTGCAGTCGTCTTTCGTTCTGGACGCAATAAACAAATCATCAATGTACTGCACTAGAGTCGAACTGAAAGGCAGTTCCAATGACTCTAAGTCCTTCTCCAATATCTGATTGAAGATGGATGGTGACTACGAAAACCCTTGAGGAATTCTGCACCAACTGTATACCTTGTCCAGGAAGTTGAAACTGAAGAGAAATTGGCTGTCCTCCTAAAGAGGCACCGAAAAGAATGCCTGTGACAGGTCCACCACTGTGAACCATTCTGCATCACACAGAACCTGAAACATGATCACTGCGGGATTTGGCACTATGGGGCAACATTTCACCACAATATCATTTATTTTCCTCAAATCCTGCACAATTCGAACCTTTCCACAAGGCTTTTTCAGACCCATTATTGGTGAATTACCAGGGCTGCTCAATACTTCCTTCAAAACTCCTTGTTTTACAAAGTCTGCAATTATCTGTGATACCTGGATGAGGACATCTTGTGCCATGTGGTACTGCGGCACTGCTGGGGAAACACTGCATTGGGTTTTACCTGTACTTTAACCGGTTCTACTCCTTTTATCAGTCCCACTTCTTTTCCTGTCAGGTCCCACACCTTCTCTGTCACTGTTCCCTGCAACTCGGCTGCCAAGTCTGTCACTGTGAGCATTGGGAATAAGGTTATCAAAGGGTATTCCTAATTTACGGTCTCTGTCTCCAACTCTGAAAACTGCCCATCATCCCCATCATCATCACTGTTTGTCTGCACCTCAATTCCTTCGTTAGAACAGGTAATCGAACATTTTGTTTTGCACAGTAAGTCTCTTCCCAGTAGGGACACAGGACTAGAATCGCAGACTACAAACTTATGCAGTCCCTGAAAGTTTCCATTCTCAACTTGAACTGGGTCTGTAATCGGGTTTGTTAAATACTGATTAGCTACTCCTACCACTCTTATGGTACGCCCTGAAAGTGGCAATTTCGGAATCTCTGCACTTCTGACTGTAGAGCGTGTAGCTCCTGTATCAACTAGGAAGAAAACCTTGTGACCCATCACTTTTCCCTCTACGTAGGGTCCCCTCTGATCTACTTCTAGGGATGCTGCAAGCCTGCACTCCTCACTGTCAGTACTGTCATCCGACCATTCATCATTTATTCCATCCTCACCATGCAATGGGAATTGCTGCACTGTGTTATTTTGACTCATCATTTGGCCTGTGACCTGCTGAGGAAGCATCACCCATTGCTGTCCCATTGGAGCTAATGGTAGTGCTTTGCTGTCAAGGTACCATTGGAACCTGCTGTTACACCTGCTGCATTTGTGCTGGTTGAACACGCGGCATTTGTATTTGCTGCATGGGCTGTAACCACTGCATTTGAACCATGTTATTCTGGAAGTTCTGATTTTGACCTCTCGATTTTGGACCCCTCATATTTTGAAATGTACCGACATCAGTGCTTTTTTGAACAACACCATCATGCACCACATTTCAGCATTCCCGCCTCCAATGCCCCACGCCCCCGCACGCATGACATGGTGACATCTTTTTCATCGCCTGGGCATCATTTTGAATCACCACAGTATTCAAATCTGGACCGCGATTTACAAAACCCCGACGTCGGCCTCTCGGCTGTGCCTGAAACATGCCAGTACCTTGCAGTTGTTGCTGAACCATTTGCTGGCTTCCATTTCCCTGCATACCTGCCTGTGCTGCCTTAATCTGCATCACCATCACTTTCTCCTTCAACTTTCTCTGCTTTAACTCGATCTCGTCACTGCAGTATTTCGCATACTGCAACACCTCATCAATCGGCTTTGCCTGCCAACAGATCAAATTATTCTTAATCATCTGGGTAACCTCTGTCTCAGTCCTTCAACAAATCTAAACACAAGATGGTTCATGTCTTTCGGCTCAATAGTCTCAGTGCCACTGTAATGCTTGAACGCTTTTAACAACCTCTCATAATAAGCATGGATTGACTCTTTGACCTCCTGTGAGGTCCGGTCGATTTTCTGCCAATCGGTCACTTTTGGCGACACTTTATGCTTCAAGAACTCAATCACTTTATGACAGTACTTCATCACCTCCTCATATGGTGCTCCAGTCACCTTATCCCTTGCTGGTTCTTGCCAGTCCACACCCCTTTTGCACTCAAGCCATAAATCAGGTGGAACAATGATTTCAAACAGAATATTCAAGTCCTCCCAGAGACACTTCGCAAGCTTCACAAACCTGTCTGTCTGCTGATACCACTCTATCGGTTTCTCTCTCAACCTGGGATAATCATTTGTAAATGACAAAATGTCTCCCCTGGACCACAGTACATGAACTAGAACCCCTCCAGCTGTTTCTCTCATTGGTAACATCTTTACTGATCCTGTGTCTGGTGAAGCTTTAGCTTGACTTGATTCCGGACTATCGCTTTTCTCCTTATCTCTTTTCTTTGCCCATCTGCCTTACCATTTTTCCAGTGCACCCCAGATCTGCACACTGTGCAGTATCTCTTTAAGATGCACTTTCATTCTGGTAGATCTCATGTGCTCAAAATCTTTAGAATCAGTCTAATCTGTAATTTATTGTCAAATGTTTAGTATTCTCAATGTCTATATTGTATTTATCTGCAGGTCTGCCAACCTCTGATGCACCTTGCCGACTTCTTTAGTGATTTTGGGACATAGGTACCTCAATTCTGCTTCTGTGCATGACTCTAATCGGTTTAACCTCAGTGTCCCTTCTACTAATTCTGCAGCTTCTACTCCCAGTCTCACAAAATTTAGGTATTCTTCCCTTTCTGGATTCTCTGCAGTTACCACAGTATTTTGTGAAGCATAGGTCTTTTCTAACCACTCATTCAATTGTTGCACAGAAAAACCTTGCAGTGAAATATTCCCTGCATGCATCATTGGCGACTGTGACGAGTTTGTACTTATTGTCTGTGGGGTCAGCACACCTAACCCTGCTTGCCTCATTGCCTCTAAAGGTGCTTCGATCGGACTGAGGTCTATCAAGGACCTGGGTCCTTCAGCTGATTGCTCTCTCGGTGCCATTAATTGGGGAGTGACTATGGACCCTCCTCTAGTTGCCTCTTGGGTCATCACTCTCTGATCACACATACCAGGCTTACCTTGTACATACAATGGTACTGGGGGACCAACTGTAATTGGTAGTGATATGGCAGCTGGTGTCTGTCCTGGTCCCAAACCCCATGGAGCAGTAACTCCCAGAGCTTGACTCACTGTAGCTGGTGCAGGTACAAACGGAGGTCCTGCCGCTGGACTATAACCCGGAATCAGCGGTTGCTGCGGCTAGGGCAGCAACTGTGGAGTTGGCTCAATCTGGACTAACCTTGATTTCGTATATATCGTAGTAGTCTCTAGTACTGGGACGTCTGGATAAATCCTCTGTATCTGTGGTGAGGTTGCAACTGTATCTGCATGTCTGGCGCAGTGGGTACACTGATACCATTCTGTATCAAACCTGTATCACTAGTCTGCACTGTATTTGTAACTTGCTTACTCTGTGTTTGGTTCCCAGGACCCGCACTAGGGCTTGGGGCATTGTCATCTATTGCATAAGGTGGCGGGCAATCATGTAGCAATTGATAAGATACTCTTCATCGTCTGAATCATCTTCGTCTACCCAAGACCTCTTGGTCTCTTGTGGCTTACTAGAGCCCTTCTCTGTCTTTCAGGTGGCTTTCTTTCCCTGCATCTCATCTTCCTGTGTTATTGCTGGAAATAATTTGAGTCCGTCAACTATTCCCCTTCTCCACATTTTGCTCTTGTTGTCCCATCTACCCTCAGCTAATGTCTTTTCTGCCTTTTTCATTCTCCTCTCAAATTTCTGCTGTCTCTGGCGTATGGACATTAAATCCCAGACTGCTAATGCATCATACTGAGCTGGTCTCGGAGGTGGTTTCTGCACACTTAACATCCACCTCAAATTTTCTAAAATCCTTGTATTGAACGTTCCGTGCTCCGGAAACGCCAAACATCCCTCCTTCTCTGTTAATTTGCGCCACTGCTTCATCCATAGGCAAGGCGCTACTCCCTTTTCCTCCATTACTATATAAGCTGGAGTACCCTCAGGCGGTGTCGGCTCCCCCTCACTCGCCATAATGTATGCTTCTCCTTTCAGAGCGCTCCTCAAAGCTTTAAGAAAATTCATTTTTGCGTCTTTTATTTTAGTTTGAACCTAATCAGGAAGTGCCTTTAATTCCCAGGACACTCTTCACCCACCTTTCTCAGCCTATTGCCTCTCACGGACGGCTGCCAATCCGTGCGCGACCTCTCTTGGCAACTGACCTATCCCAGCGTGGTACCACTGACGTCACACTCACACACTGCAGCTGACAAAGTCTTGCAGCTTGTCCTCCTTACACTAGATTCACACCAAACTAATGCAAAATAAATGCGAGCACCTTTAACAACAACAACAACTCAAATTTGCCGGTTCACTACAGGAAGGGTATACAATTGCTTCAGAACTTTACAGAGATTTCACTTGAAGCCTCAGCCGCTACTCACTCCTTCTCAGTTCCCCCAAACATAAGAAGAATTCGACCCGCAAATCCTAATCTCGACTTGTCAATAGTTTGTTCTAGTGCACTATAGAACTTGCCAAATCTCCATTGAAGGTTTCATACACACAGTTTGACTCAAACTCGACTTGTCAACCACGCCCGATTAACCTATTAAACCGCACAAATTACAACATAAACCCAAGTGTCTCCTACACTTGTCAATATACTCCAGAGGCTTAGACCACGCCGGGTCCGTACATTACCAACCAACCAAGTGGATAATTTTTTAGCACAAAGCGTGACACTCATATGAAGTATGCAGACTTCCCTACTCTCATACTGCAGTGTATGCCCACTCCTTCTAAAACAACATTACCTGGCCTAAACACAAACAACTTCACAAATCACCCGCAAATGCATAAGCTGAGCAAGCGCAAATTCTATACCACACATGCTAAAACGCCGAGAACATTCCCAACTCACTTAGGCAGGCTCCGAGATCCCAGGAAAGTCATGGGGAATTTAGAAACGCATTATACCTCTAATTTGTATTATCTCAGAAAAACAATTTAAACAATAATTCTCAAATCTAGGGCCCCAAAGGGCCTAAACCGTCGCTCTGCTACCAGAACTGTTAACGTCTCCCTCTATGATAAATTTCGACACATTGGGACTCGTTTTAGGCCAACGAATCTTTTGACCCTGTTGAGCGAGACCTTAGGAGGAGATAGCTAATCAACATGTCAATCAATACTTCAATAATATCATCAATATTTATCACAATAACGCATTTCACTTTAGTCAAAGACATTAATCAAACTCGAGACACCACCATGACCTTGCAGTCATGAATAACCACACGAGTTTAGTATGAATTTAGTGATATTTATTCCCTATTGTTTACAATACTTCTAGCAAATTTATTAGTCTCAAAACCAGGAAACACATTAGCAGAGTCACAATATGGCAACTCTGATAAGATTTCATCAAGGCAAGAATCACAAACATTAGAATATAGCACGGAGTGAACATAAACTAACAGTAGCAGAGTATATCAACGCATTGTTCAACAAAGCATAGATTCAGTCATTTGTCCGTTTACGTCAGTTTAGTGAACCCCTATCTTAACCTCTAATTAGCATTAGCATGTTGGGCTTCATGCAAAACAATTTCGTAACACCAATTTGGAAAACATCTAACTATGGCTCCTGTCAAAAGAAAAGCAGTTGATACCTAGAAAGGAAAAGCAAACAGACAATCACAATTTCATTGTCATATAGTTACCCTCCAAGTTTGGTCAGCAATCAAGCTCTGTCTTCATCTTCAGGACATCAGTTGAATCGCCATCAGTAATTCAGCTCCGGGTAAAGTGGCACTTCCCTCTTAAGGAGGTAAAGTGTAAAGGGGTAAACTAAGGACAAGGATGGTTCTAAGTAAAATCAGCAAAGTCACTAGGCAAAGTGACAAAGTCTCTGGATCATATCAAATCGCATCAGCATCTCCCTAACTAACTCATTTCGGTGTGTCAAGAGGTTTTATCCCTTTTTCTTTGTACATTTCCCTGAAATCTGATTGGCTAAGGGGTTGCACCCCACTATCTATAACCAATTAAAAATACATTAAGTCATCAATTTTGTCACCCCACAACATTTCCCACGTATTTTATTGGTGCTTATGATTGACGTCTTTAGCAGGTGGTGTGTCCGGTATGATTTCATCGTCTTGGGGTCTTTTGCACATCTTCGGTCAGTGGCTCCATTGTCCGTACCGGTTTAAGCGACCTTGTTAATCTACACTGTTGCATTTAGCAAAAGAAAAGTTACTATAGGCAGGGTGAATTTCATGACAACGGATCTATTACAGTTACATTCAGCTTCTAATTTTTGGAAAAAACAAGAGTTCATGTCCTTTAGCAAGTCAGCACACTGCACAATAGAAAAATACATTTAATATGAGAGTCAGGCAGCTAGGCCTGGACTCATGCTAACTAAGGCCTACCGCTTTATTAGCAAAATCTAATACATTTAGTCCTTCAACACAAATGTAAAACCCAATTTTAGTAAACATTTCACCATTATTAGTCAGTTTCATTAGTCCTCATATACATTGGCGGCCACTCCCCGTGGTCACATTTCAAGTGCACGTTTTAGCAAAACAGGTTAATACAGTTTCTATTCGGCATTATTATGCATTAGTTCATAAACATTTCATGTTCATTATTGATTATATAAGCTACGCTCTCTCAACACCATCTTGGATTGGACAAGAACACAGGTAAATTGAAAAATAGCCACAGTATTGAAAGGTAGAGACCAAAGCATGCAAGGAAAGGAACCCAGACTCTTGGGAAGAAGAAACATAGCTATGGCAAGGTAAAGAAAAAAGGAAGAAAAAGAAGAAAAGAGGAAAACAGCAAGAACAGGTAAGCAACTAAAGAGGGCAAGAACGAGGGCAGTGTAAACAGTGCTCGAAGGGAAAGTTTAGGCGAAAAGCAGACCGCGGCAGAAACGGCCGTCCGAAACGCGGACTGCCCATCTGACCGCAGCCCGTAAGTGAGGCGCCACCGGTCTTTGCAGCTTCAAAAAGAGCACCTTCTTGGTGCCAGGTAAGTTCATTGTCTCTACCGGAGTTTGCTTTAACAGCTCTGGTCTTCAACTTGATTTAGAAAACTTAGGCAAAGAGTTGGAAGGTGGTTAATTAGAAGGTGTTGGTAGGTACCCACCATGAGTAATAAGGCCAAAATCACAATATAAGATCCAGTCAGGTTCTCAAAAAATTAATCCCTTGCTCAACTCTTGGGAGCTGGCAACGAGTGGGCATGCTTAACTTAGGAGACAGATGTGTACAGCATATAAAAACACCAATACATTAAATAAAACACAACACACATTAAAAATCCAACTCCAACTTATAAAGCTAGGAAATATTTCTATGAATAAAATGGCACAAAAATGAAAATAAATCAATTTAGGGAACCAGAGATATGAATTTGTAAAGATTAAAAGTAAAACTAGCACTTAGAAACAACGCGATGTAGCAATGTAGCGATGTAGCGATTAGCATCGCGCGCTGACAAACACAGAGGGCCTCCTTCCATCGCGCTGGAAGCCCAGTTCCAGCGCGATCGAAAGAGAAATGCTTTGCATTTCTCTTTCGATCACTTGGGGGAGGCCCGGAGAGGCTTCAAAGGGAAGGAAAGGAATTTCCTTCCCTTTGAAGTCTCTCTGAGCGTTTTAAAAGCCGGATTGCTTGCAATCCGGCTTTTGAAACCCACTAGACATAAGGGAATTTTAGTTTTTTCCTGAAATTGGCATAAGGGAGCGACCCTTGGGCAAGGGTCGCTCCTGGGGGGGCATTTTTTTGGAAGGCCTTTTCTGCCCCTCCTGGGGGCAGATTGGCCTATTATTAGGCCGATCTGCTCCCAGGGGGGGGGGGCAGAAACCTCTAGGCACCAGGGATCATTATAATTTTTTTTTGTTTTGTTTTGTTTTGTTTTTTTGCAGGTGGGGAGCGACCCCTTAGGCAAGGGTCGCTCCCCTGGGGGGAACATTTATTTTAGGCCATTTCTGCCCCCCTGGGGGGCAGATCAGCCTATTTTGATTAGGCCGATCTGCCCCCAAGGGGGGCAGAAACCACTAGGCACCGGGGATTTTTTTGTTTGTTTTTGTTTTACAGATGCGGAGCGACCCCTTAGGCAAGGGTTGCTCCCCTGGAGGAAAAATTTGTATTTAGGCCATTTCTGCCCCCTTTGGTGGCAGATCAGCCGATTTTTGCTACGTCAATCTGCCCCCAAGGGGGCAGAAACCACCAGGCACCAGGGATTTTTTTTTTTGCGCCAATGTCACGCAGGGGGAGCGACCCCGTAGGCAAGGGTCGCTCCCGGGAGGGATTGGAGGGGCAAATTTATTTTAGGCCATTTCTGCCCCCATGGGGGACAGAAACCTCTAGGCACCAGGGCAAATTTTTTTTTGTGTTTTTTTTTTTTTTTGTTTGTTTTTTTTAGAGATGGGGAGCGACCCATTAGGCAAGGGTCGCTCCCCTGGGGGCAAATTGTATTTAGACCATTTCTGCCCCATTTGGGGGCAGATCAGCCGATTTTTGCTACGCCAATCTGCCCCCAAGGGGGCAGAAACCACCAGGCACCAGGGATTTATTTTTTGCGCCAATGTCACGCAGGGGGAGCGACCCCGTAGGCAAGGGTCGCTCCCAGGAGGGATTGGAGGGGCAAATTTATTTTAGGCCATTTCTGCCCCCATGGGGGACAGAAACCTCTAGGCACCAGGATAATTTTTTTTCTTTTTTTTTTTTTTTTTTTTTAGAGATGGGGAGCGACCCATTAGGCAAGGGTCGCTCCCCTGGGGGCAAATTGTATCTAGACCATTTCTGCCCCATTTGGGGGCAGATTGGCCAATTTTAGGTCAATCTGCCCCCAAGGGGGTATAAACCACTAGGCACCGGGGATTTTTTTTTTGCGCCAATGTCACGCAGTGGGAGCGACCCCGAAGGCAAGGGTCGCTCCCGGGGGGGTTTGGGGGTGTGGGGGGACAAATTTATTTTAGCCCATTTCTGCCCCCCTGGGGGCAGATCGGCCTATTGTTATTAGGCCGATCTGCCCCCAGGGGGGGCAGAAACCTCTAGGCGCCAGGGCAAATTTCTTTTTGTGTTTTTTTGTTTGTTTGTTTGTTTTTTTAGAGATGGGGAGCGACCCAGTAGGCAAGGGTCCCTCCCCTGGGGGGCAAATTGTATTTAGACCATTTCTGCCACCCTTGGGGGCAGATCGGCCGATTTTTAGGTCAATCTGCCCCCAAGGGGGCAGAAACCACTAGGCACCGGGGATTTATTATTTTTTTTGCACCAATGTCACGCAGGAGGAGCGACCCCGTATGCAAGGGTGGCTCCCGGGGGGATTAGGGGGGTGGGGGGGCAAATTTATTTTAGGCCATCTCTGCCCCCCCTTGGGGGCAGATCGGCCGATTTTAGGTCAATCTGCCCCCAAGGGGGCAGAAACCACTAGGCACCAGGGTTTTTTTTTTTGCGCCAATGTCACGCAAGGGGAGCGAGCCCGTAGGCAAGGGTCGCTCCCGGGAGAGGGGTTGGGGGGCAGGAGGGCAAATTTATTTTAGGCCATTTCTGCCTCCCCTGGGGCCGGCTGAGCTAGAGGCCAAAATCCACAGGTAGGCACTGTTTTCTGTGAAAAAATGTGATGTGTCCACGTTGTGTTTTGGCCCATTTCCTTTCGTGGGCGCTAGGCCTATCCACACAAGTGAGGTACTATTTTTATCGGGAGACTTGGGGGACCGCTGGGTGGAAGGAAATTTGTGGCTCCTCTCAGATTCCAGAACTTTCAGTCACCGAAATGTGAGGAAAATGTGTTTTTTTAGCCAAATTCTGAGGTTTGCAAAGGATTCTGGGTAACAGAACCTGGTGAGTGCCCCACAAGTCACCCCATCTTAGATTCCCCTAGGTCTCTAGTTTTCAAAAATGCACAGGTTTGGTAGGTTTCCCTAGGTGCCGGCTGAGCTAGAGGACAAAATCTACAGGTAGGCACTTTGCAAAAAACACCTCTGTTTTCTTTTAAAAAATGTGATGTGTCCACGTTGTGTTTTGGGGCATTTCCTGTCGCGGGCGCTAGGCCTACCCACACAAGTGAGCTATAATTTTTATCGGTAGACTTGGGGGAATGCTGGGTGGAAGGAAATTTGTGGCTCCTCTCAGATTCCAGAACTTTCTGTCATCGAAATGTGAGGAAAATGTGTTTTTTTAGCCAAATTTTGAGGTTTGCAAAGGATTCTGGGTAAGAGAACCTGGTCAGAGCCCCACAAGTCACCCCATCTTGGATTCCCCTACGTCTCTACTTTTCAAAAATGCACAGGTTTGGTAGGTTTCCCTAGGTGCCGCCTGAGCTAGAGGCCAAAATCTACAGGTAGGCACTTTGTAAAAAACATCTCTGTTTTCTTTAAAAAAATGTGATGTGTCCATGTTGTGTTTTGGGGCATTTCCTGTTGCGGGTGCTAGGCCTACCCACACAAGAGGTATCATTTTTATCGGGAGACTTGGGGGAACATAGAATAGCAAAACAAGTGTTATTGCCCCTTGCTTTCCCTACATTTTTTCCTTCCAAATATAAGAGTGTGTGTAAAAAAGACGTCTAGTTGAGAAATGCCCTGTAATTCACATGCTAGTATGGTCACCCCGGAATTCAGTGATGTGCAAATAACCACTGCTCCTCAACACCTTAACTTGTGCCCATTTTGGAAATACAAAGGTTTTCTTGATAGCTATTTTTCACTCTTTATATTTCAGCAAATGAATTGCTGTATACCCGGTATAGAATGAAAACGCACTGCGAGGTGCAGATCATTTATTGGCTCTGGGTACCTAGGGTTCTTGATGAACCTACAAGCCCTATATATCCCCGCAACCAGAAGAGTCCAGCAGACATAACAGTATATTGCTTTCAAAAATCTGACATTGCAGGAAAAAAGTTACAGAGTAAAACTTAGAGAAAAATTGTTGTTTTTTTCACCTCAATTTCAATATTTTTCCTTTTCAGTTGTTATTTTCTGTAGGAAACCCTTGTAGGGTCTACACAAATGACCCCTTGCTGAATTCAGAATTACGTCTACTTTTCAGAAATGTTTAGGCTTCTGGGATCCAGCATTGGTTTCACACCCATTTCTGTCACTGACTGGAAGGAGGCTGAAAGCACAAAAAATCGTAAAAATGGGGTATGTCCCAGTAAAATGCCAAATTTGTGTTGAAAAATTGGGTTTTCTGATTCAAGTCTGCCTGTTCCTGAAAGCTGGGAAGCTGGTGATTGTAGCACCATAAACCCTTTGTTGATGCCATTTTCAGGGGAAAAAACCACAAGCCTTCTTCTGCAGCCACTTTTTCCCATTTTTTGGAAAAAAACGAAATTTTCACTGTATTTTGGCTAATTTCTTGGTCTCCTCCAGGGGAACCCACAAAGTCTGGGTACCTCTAGAATCCCTAGGATGTTGGAAAAAAAGGACGCAAATTTGGCTTGGCTAGCCTACGTGGGCAAAACGTTATGAGGGCCTAAGCGCGAACTGCCCCAAATAGCCCAAAAAAGGCCTGGCACAGGAGGGGGAAAAGGCCTGGCAGCGAAGGGGTTAAACCTGTCACTTACAGGTAGTCCACTCCTGAATCCTGTGGAAGCCAGGCAAAGTCTTCCTCTGTAAAACTCAGAGTGTTTAGTCACTGCAGTCCTTAAGAATGCAATCCTTTGGGGAGCAGGCCAGGGTTCCAGCATGGTACTTTTTCTCCTTATAGTTTCAAGCAGGGATCTGAGTTGCTGGGTAGCTCTCCCATATTTATCCAGAGTTCCTGTGTGACAAGCAGGAGGGCACCACAGACAAATGGGGTGCAGGGTGACACCCAGAAGTATGACAGCCTCCTCCAAAGTGTGGCATATTCTTGCACCAGAAAGCACTAATCTGTCAAAGTCCAAAATGGAGACTCAAGTGAAAAACTCTCTCCTGGAGGTTAAGATCTGACTAAGCCATCCCACTTGGGTGGCTAACTTTCCCTAACACTCCACTTCCAGCCCCTCTGCTAATTCAATTACTGGGCCTTCTATCTGGCGGGCCGCAAGAAGTGGCAGTAAGCCTGTGTCCTATCCTAACTGTCATTCCCTCTTTGAAGACCAGTTTGCCTTTTGCTCTGCAGCTTGCAGATCTCCACCCACCAGATGTAATTTTGTATATATGCAGGCCACTTCACACCTCATAAAGAAAGCTTGGATCTGCCTGGCTGAGGCTGACCAATCAGAGAAGGGCTGCTTGGAGGCTGAATTATGGCTTATAAAAAAAACAAGTTCTATAACTACCTTTTCTGTGATAGCCATAATGAATCTAACAGTGGCAAATTGTTGGATTTATTCTAACCATCATTTTAAATCTTTGATATTTTTAGCTCTCTCCTACCAATATCTATACTTTAATAAAGTACTCCCATGTTAGCCTATGGACGTAATATACCAGCGGCTGCCCCCTGCTGCCAGTACAGCAAAAGTGAAAAATAAAATGCTGATATAATGATTCACCATTTTATTTTTCACTGATCCCAGCCCAAGCAATGTTTGGGGGCGGGGCATTGCTGCTGACTGGCAGCAGAGGAATGGTACTTCCTCCACCCATTTACACTGCGCATGTCAATTTGGCCTGCTGTCTTATGACGGCCAGCCTGACATGCGCAGGTAAACCTCTCCACCCAGCTGTCTAGGGCAGCTGTGTGGAGAGCAGGCAAAGGCCCCCTGTGCCTGCTGGACCGCTGAGGCAGCCCGCTCCTGCTAATCCTGGTGCTGCTCTTAATGCCTCTCATCTGCAGCAGAAGAGCAGTGTCAGGATTTGGACAGGGGAGTTGGCTGGGGCTCCATGAGGTGCTGTTGCACTGACTGCAGTGAAGACAAGGATGAGGAGTGTGGGTGAGTACATTTTTCTTTATAGTCTCATCTATTTGGCCCACTTACAGGCACTGTGAGAAACTTGCATTGTCATTATCCTTGATTCCAGAGCTCTCAGTCATGGCCCATTATAAGAACAAACCATGATTAAGATCTTTAGAACATGAGTCTAAAGGCATTGTGATTTATTACAGTGCCTGCCACTGGACTGGCACTCAGCTCGACAACCCTCCACAGTTGAGGGCACTGCCCTCAACTGTAATATACTACAGTGGGGAAAAACGAAATTACTAGTGTTTCCCTCACCAAGGCATATAAAACATATTTTATAATGTCCCTTGCCTTTAGTTACAAGGGCCCTGCACCTGGGGCACCTAGGGAAGACCTTGGGGGTGACATATGTAAAAATAAAGTAGTTTAATTCTTTGGAAGTACTTTTAATTCCAAAGTCAAATTTGCATATCATTTACTTTTAAAAGCAGCCTGCAAAGTAGGGCTGCCTTTACAATGATCACAGGCACCACAGCAGTGCACTCTTAAGTGCTTCAAACCTGCTGGGCTTCTAAACCTACATGCCCTACCATATCCTAGGGACTTACAGCTAGTTTGTCATGCCAATTGTAATTACACCCAATTATTATGTATTTTTAATCAGAGCACAGGACGGGTCGGCGTAGGAGAGCCCAGGGCACAATCAGAGTCAGAAAGCCATTATCTAGTAGACAAAAATGGGGGCAAAAAAGGGGGGACACTGCACGAAGTCCTGGTTTCTCACACAGAGAATTTACTTGGTATTAATGCTCTAGAGAATAGCAGATGTATTGTTATGGCTTAACAATAGGTGATGTAAATAAATATTAACGCACAGTAACACTCAGATAGCACCTGCACAGTTTTAAATAGCTTTGCAGTTGCTTCACACAGCAGTTCTAGATTGAGAGCACCTAAATGTCTGAAGGCAAGAAGTTCCAGATATGCCTTTAATAGACTTTACACTCTAACAAACCCCAAAGGGAAGCAATATACCCACCAAGCACTATAAATAATGAAGCATACATCTGAGAGGTTTGCATCGCCGGAGCATTACTTTTTTTGATGCTATGGCAGCACAAGGCTCTCAACCATATCTATGAAGACATGCAAAGCCACTTTGCATGGCTTTTCATGGCCTCCTAGGTATGTAGTAAGACAACGCAATGCAAGCTACTGTGTTGCCTTACTCTGCGCTCGAATGCATTCCATTAGCATTGCAATGGGTTTTCCCAAGCAACACCCATTGATTTTGATGCTCCCCCAGATTTACTTAATCACATAAACCTGGGGCAGCGCCAAAACCCTGCACGTCCCCAGAGCAGGCATAACAAGGAGATATATTTTCATTGCTCGTCGTTTTTTCCTCTTTCCATGTGTGCTGCATTCTGCACCACCAATAGAAAGAAGAAAACACCTCTCTGGATTGTTTTAGTGCATTAAGGTGACCCTTTCAGCACAAAAACAATCCTGCATACAACACAGACATCCTTGTACCATCATGCATGAGTGCCTGCATTTGGCGCTAGGCAGCTAACTGTGCGCCAGCACGGGGGAAAGGACAGGGGTGCACCATATTTCAAAAATATGGTGCATTTCTGCTCTTTCACATTGGCGAAGGACAGCACAGCAAGAAGACTTGGGGCGCTGATCTACGCTCTTTCCCCATAAATCTGGGCCAATAGTTTTGAATGCTGTTAACTTTACTGATAGCAAATGTCAGAATAACAAGGAGTCAAAATTACCAAGAGATGAAAATCTACCACCAGAAACGATAATGGGATTAAAAGCTCCTTTTGAGAGCACAAAACTTCAGGGAAAAATCTTTAAAAGTTGGCAGCAGCGGCCGTGACACTCACTACCTCCATTCAAAACAGCAAAGTCACAAGGCCGCATAAACAAAAAGAAATCAATAAAGATAGCCAACGACATAACTTAGGTCATACAGCCTAATCACCTTCCTCTCGTACAGCCGCCCTTGTCAGCCATTTGTAAAAGTATTTTTCAACGACCTGGAGCAAACTGCTGAATGGAGCAAACCGCCCCAAGAAAACCCCTGAAAACAAGCCAGAGATCAATAAAGTGCTCTTACTGTGAACATTTCTCCAGGACATGCAAAAACATCTAGAGGTCATTGCCGCAGATAGGTGGTAAATCTGGAGGTGGGATTCCAGCAACAATGGCTGCTTTCCCTGCATGCTTACAGCCAATGAGTCACTCATACAGAATTGTTTTCATGAAAGAGCTATAGTACCATTTCCACCAATATGTGCAGATACAGAGAAAGTAAGCTACCAAGATAAATAATGCATTTTATTTGCTGTAATAAAGTCTCGCTAGAAGAAAACTATATGGTTATTAAAATATTTTTAATTGTTACTAATTTGATCGTAATTTATCAGAATTACCATTAGTGCCACATTTTCTGTAGCATATGTTATGTTATCACCAGTATGTAAACTGGGCCCTAAGAATACTGGTTTGTGAGATGATAAACGTAGCATAGTGGCATAAATCTGTGCACGTTATTTACTATTCATGGAGAAAGGGGATTTGCGCTGGAGCAGTGCACTTTGAACAGCATGAAAACACTCAGGGGCATATTTATACTCTGTTTGCGCCAAATGTGCGTCAAAATTTTTGACGCACAATCAGCGCAAACCCTGCCCCATATTTATACTTTGACGTCCGACCCCGCGGGCGTCAAAATTCCACCATGTGCGTCATTTTTTGGAAGGGGGAACCAGCCTTGCGTTAATTATATGAAAGGTAGGCGTTCCCTTCCAAAAAATGACTTTAAGGCCTGTGCCCCTTATTTATACTCTGGCGTCATTTTGACGCACAGGAGGGGGTGGGCCTTAAAAAACGGCGCACAGCCTGATGTGCGCCATTTTTTAACGCCTGGGTCAGGGCAGGCGTTAAGGGACCTGTGGGCTCGGAAGGAGCCCAGAGGTGCCCTCCACTGCCCCCAGGGACACCCTCTGCCACCCTTGCCCACCCCAGGAGGACACCCAAGGATGGAGGGACCCATCCCAGGGAAGTAAAGGTAAGTTCGGGTAAGTATTCTTTTTCGATTTTTTTTTGTGGCATAGGGGGGCCTGATTTGGGCCCCCCCTACATGCCACTATGCCCAATGACCATGCCCAGGGGACATAAGTCCCCTGGGCATGGCCATTGGGCAAGGGGGCATGACTCCTGTCTTTGCTAAGACAGGAGTCATGTCAATGGGGGTTGGGCGTCAAAACAAATTGCACAAATCCGGTTTGAGGCCTGAATTTTGCCTCAGACCTGACGTGCACCATTTTTTGACGCGCAACCCCCATTTTCCCATACGCCGGCGCTGCCTGGTGTGAGTCATTTTTTTTTACGCACACCAGTCCGCAGCGCTGGCTAACGTCATTCCATTAATAAGGCGTCCGCATGGCGTGTTGGAATGGCGTTAGCCGGCGGTAAAATTTTTGACGCACAACTGCGTTGGCGCAGTTGTGCGTCAAAAAGTATAAATATGGGCCTCAGTGCCACTGCGTAAAAGCGCACACATCGCAGATGGTGATGAAAAAAGAATCTTGTAAAATAATCAAATCTGGCTTTGCATTGAAATCAATGCATACATAGGGGCATATTTACAATGAAGTGGTGAAGGGCAGTGCAGCAAGTAACCTTGCAGTGCTGTACTGCACCACAGGGAAAAGTCAGAAATGCATATTATTTACGATATACAGTGCATTTCTGTCCTATACCATAACTGGAGCACAATTTGCGAAGTCGGGGATCGCAGTGTCTGTGCAAAACGTTGAATCTGTGCACTTCGGGCGGCATCGGTCACGATGTGGTGCGGTGACTTTCACGGAGTCGCGGACTTCAGCGGGGCTACAGAGGCGTCAGGCCTGCGAAGGTCGTCGCGTTCTAGCGAAGATCACGGAGTCGGTGGCAGGCGGCAACGCCGGATTCAGCAGCGCCGTCAGTCCGAAGTCGTCCGAAGTCGATTTCCTTGAATTTCCACCAGCTTTCCTTTTAAGGGCCCAGGGACTGGATAGGGCACCACTTGTCAGAGCAGGAGTCTCTCCAGAGACTCCAGGTGCTGGCAGACAGAAGTCTTTGCTGTCCTTGAGACTTCAAACAACAGGAAGCAAGCTCTAAATCAAGCCCTTGGAGATTTCTTCACAAGATGGAAGGCACACAAAGTCCAGTCTTTGCCCTCTTACTCTGGCAGAAGCAGCAACTGCAAGATAGCTCCACAAAGCACAGTCACAGGCAGGGCAGCTCTTCGTCCTCAGCTCTTCAGCTCTTCTCCAGGTAGAGGTTCCCCTTGATTCAAGAAATGTTCTAAAGTCTGTGGTTTTGGGTGCCCTTCTTATACCCAATTTCTCCTTTGAATTAGGCCTACTTCAAAGTTAAGTCTCTTTTGAATGTGAAATCCTGCATTGCCCAGTCCAGGCCCCAGACACTCACCAGAGGGTCGGAGACTGCATTGTGTGAGGACAGGCACAGCCCTTTCAGGTGTAAGTGACCACTCCTCCCCTCCCTCCTAGCACAGATGACTCATCAGGAAATGCAGACTACACCACTGCTCTCTTTGTGTCACTGTCTAGTGTGAGGTGCAACCAGCCCAAATCTCAAACTGACCCAGACAGGGAATCCACAAACAGGCAGAGTCACAGAAATGGTATAGGCAAGAAAATGCTCACTTTCTAAAAGTGGCATTTTCAAACGCACAATCTTAAAATCAACTTTACTAAAAGATGTATTTTTAAATTGTGAGCTCAGCGACCCCAAACTCCACATGTCCATCCGCTCCCAAAGGGAAGCTACACTTTAGTCAAATTTAAAGGTAGCCCCCACGTTAACCTATGAGAGGGACAGGCCTTGCAACAGTGAAAAACGAATTTAGCAATATTTCACTGTCAGGACATACAAAACACATCACTATGGCCCTCATTACAACCCTGGCGGTTGGTGTTGAAGTGACGGTAATACGGCCAACAGGCCGGCGGTAAAAAAAATTGAATCACGACCATGACGGAAACCGCCAACATAGACAGCCACTTTAACACTAGGATCTCCACGGCGGTAGAAACAAACACCGTGGCAGTAACCGCCAACAGACAGGCGGAAGACAAAGTACCACCCAGAGTATTTCAACAAGCCTATCCGCCACCTTTTCCGGGGCAGAACCAACGCTATCAAAAGTACATCATAAACAGTATACAGAAGGGAAAACACTCACCTCTCGACAACCAACGAGGAACAAGGATGCCATGGAGCCCGAACTACAGGTGTTACCTATGCTGCTCTTCCTCCTGCTCTATCAGGAGCAGGACAGACGTCATCGACGACCACGGTGAGTACTGCACCTACAACACGGGGGGAAGAGAGTGTCACACACACGCAACATGGAATACCCCAACCCCAACCCTCACCCACAACACCATACACACAAATACATGCAGCAACATTACATATACATCCCCCCACCCCCCGGAAGAACGCAAGGACAAAAGGAAATGTTTGCAACCAGTGTAATCATGAAAAATCTGACTGTCAAAAATCTAAATTCAGTATATACAAATATGTACACCAACTACACAAGTCGGGATAGTGTACAAATCATTGTCCATGGACCACTGGTCCCAAAATGCATGGGCAAAGCCCACACTAGATACCTGACTGGAAATGGAGAGAACACTGCTGGGGCACCAGACCGAAAATATAGAGGCACTTCAAGGGGAGGGGGAGGGAGGGCACCCCATCCAGATGAACGAACGATGCCACTGCTGCACGAGGGGGCTGCATGCTCATTACTGTATCCTGGGGAGTGCAAAGTCGCAGTTTCTCAAGTCTCTCCAGTGGGTGGTTTGCCCACTGCCTTATCATGGGGAGTGCAAAGCCACTGTCTCTCAAGTCGCTACAGTGGGTGGTTTGCCCACTGCTTTATCCTGGGGAGTGCAAAGCCACAGTCTCTCAAGTCCCTCCAGTGGGTGGTTTGCCCACTGCTTTATCCTGGGGAGTGCAAAGCCACAGTCTCTCAAGTCTCTCCTGTGGGTGGTTTGCACATGCTTTATCCTGGGGACTGAAAAGCTACAGTCTCTTACGGTGGATAACAGTCTCCACTGGTTCTGGAGGGGGCCTGTTGCCCAGAGTGCTTCATCCTGCCAAGGACTGAGGTAGTGGATGTATCTCTCCACTGGTTCTGGAGGGGGCATGGTGCCCAGAGTGCTTCATCCTGCCAAGGACTGAGGTAGTGGTTGTCATTCTCCACTGGTTCTGGAGGGGGCCTGGTGCCCAGAGTGCTTCATCCTGCCAAGGACTGAGGTAGTGGATGTATCTCTCCACTGGTTCTGGATGGGGCATGGTGCCCAGAGTGCTCCACGTGCAGTGTGGCCGGTCCAATTCCCTCATCTGGGTGTGTATGCCACGAGATTGGCGAGGTACAGGTAGCATGATACACCATGGAGGCAGCTACATACCCATTCTGCTGCAGCTTTGCCTTCCACCTGCGGGTGCAAACAGTGATGGAAGTCATGCCTCATGGAAGCTGCCCAGGGTCCAGGAACTCTCCTCCAGCCTCGGACGACTGACCACTGGGGATGGTAGCCATGTCAGCGGTGGTGCGACTGTCCGAGTACAATGCAGGGGTGTGGCGCTGCTTGCGGCGGTGTCTGTGGCGGCGGTGCTGGTGGCGGTGCATGGGTCAGCACCTGCTGAGGGACACAGCAGGACGTCTCCTGCATGCACGGACGGCTGCCCACTGGGTAAGAGGCTGGAGAATGTCGCTGAGGCTGTAGACGTGCCTTGACATGGTTGCGGGGCAGCTGGCGGTGTTCGCCGCCGTACAGGTTGGTATGGTCGTGGACAGAAGGTGTAATACTGGTCCCTCAGTCGGTGCTACCATGCCCTCTCTTGACCTGCTCTTCTTCTTTTGGCCCTTCCCCACCTTTGAAGGTGCTGCAGTTGTCTTGCCACTATTCCCTTTTATTTTTCCTGAGCCCTTGGTGGCTGGTAGTTTCAGCTTCTCCCTCCAGGATGTGGGTACCTTTTTCACCTTGGCAGGTGGCGGAATGTCCTTGCCCTCGCTACGTGGCCCACTGGCAGCCCTGATGGTTGGCGCACTCGATGAGCCCGCAGTTGCTGGCGCCACTGTGCCTGGGGATTTGGTGGCTGAGGTGCTGGGCTGGGACCTGGAAAGCCTGGCCCTAGGGGAAGGATGTGGGGGAGAGGTGAAGGGAAGAGGTCAAGGGTTGCCAGGAAAGGTTTTTTAGAAACACTTGGACGGGAAGATATAGGGAGTTTGGGAGTAGAGGAAGAGGTAGTGGTTGTAGGAGGTGTGCGTCTGCTGAATTTGGGTGAAGGTGCATGGGCCGGAGGCTGTTGTGAGGTGAATGGCTGTTGGGTGGGTGTGTGCCTGCGTTTGTGTAGTTTGGGAGGAGGGCTCACAGACACACTGGAAGAGGACAAAGGGGATGTGTGAATGGTAGTGGGGGTGGTGATTGCACATGAGCGGTGTGTGGTGATGGGCGTGCTGGTTATGGAGGTAGTGGCTGAGGATGTAGTGCATGCAGTTGTGAGTGGAGACGAGACAGGGAGGGAAGAGGAGGACGTGGAGGAGGGGAACACAGTGGAGGCTGTGGATGTTGCTGTGTCTGCATGGGGATGGTGCTTGTGTGAGTGCCTGTGGGATGTGTGGTGCTTCTGTTTGCCTGAGCCATTCTTGTGTGTTGATGTGTGTGCATGCTGGCCTGATGGTGTACTTGGGATAGGCTGAGGTACAGGTGATTGGGTCTGAGTGGAGGAAGTTGGAGGGGGGAGGCTGGACACAGGGACAATGATTGCCATCAGTGCTGAGGACAGAGCCTGAAATGCTCTCTGTTGAGCCACCTGCCAAGAATGAATTCCCTCCAGTTATGCATTTATTTGTTGCAAATGCCTCTCAACACCCTGGATGGCAGATTTCCCAACAGTGAGGGATCTCAGGAGGTCAATAGCCTCCTTACTGAGGGCAGCAGGGCTGACTGGGGCAGGGCCTGAGGTGCCTGGGACGAAGGAGATGCCCACCCTCCTGGGTGAGCGGGCACGGGACACACGCTGAGGGGCTGCTGGGAGGGCAGTGCTGGTAGGGGGGGTGGCCGCTGTACCTGTTGATGTGGTGGGCACAGAGGTGCCCGCCCCCGCAAGGGAGCTCCCATCAGAGGTGGAGTCGCTGTCACTGGTGTCTGCTACTGTCCCCGCCGTGGAGCTCCCCTCGCTCTCCGTACCACTGGTGGCTTCAGACTCCGTTGCTTCACCCTCCAGGGCCAAGTGGGTTGCAGCTCCCTCCTGCTCTGGTGCCAATGCTCCTCTGCCTGATGATGCTATTGCACACAAGAACAGGGAGACCACAAAAAGGGGGGGAAAGACAGAAGAAAAACACGTTCAGTGCATGCAACACCACTACCGTTGGCGGACACAACACACAGGGAGCAGCCCTCTGCACTTCGCCATGCCCTAACAGTTCCTAGAAATTTCACCTGACATCAGGGGGGTCATGGTGCGACGGGCACCCCTTCCACGTTGGGAGGACATCCCCAGCTGGGCCTCCGCCGTCTTCTTGCTCCAGCAGCGAATGTCCTCCCATCTTTTACGGCAGTGGGTGCTCCGTCTGTGGTAGACCCTGAGGGTCCGGACGTCCTTGGCGAGGGCACGCCAAATACCCTTCTTCTGGTGGGCGCTGACCTAGAGGAATGGTATAGGGGGAAAGGAAATTACTCACCCGTCCGGACCGTCATACTCATTGCCCACCAGTTCCCACCCATGCCCTGACGCACATACACTCACCATCCACACATGCAAACCTCAGCCCCCCATGTATCTTCCATCCACACCACTCAAAGCAGGCATTGCCCATGCAGCATGCTTACAGTGTACTCACCTGTTTGACTGGAGGATCCTACAGTTGCGTATACTGGGTGAGGACCCCATCCACTAGTTTCTCCAACTCCTCCGAAGTGAAGGCAGGGTCCCTTTCCCCAGACACTGTAGCCATCGTCGCTTCCAGACAGGTCACAGCAGCATTTGTTATCCTGTGCCTCTGTCCCCTGAACCGTGTGCCCACTGCCACTGCCCCCAGGTCCCTGATCGTCTTGGGTTAGTGGGTTTGCCTGGGTTCCCTGTAGTGGTGGACACACTGCTGATTGACGTGTCCTGGGGACAGAGGGATGGGCCCGCTGGTGCTGTGCTGGTGTTTCCTGAGGGGGAGGCTCTGTGGTGGTTTGTGACTGTGTCAGGGGAACCGACTGTCCTGAGGTCCCTGATGGGCCAGGCTGGTCATCTTGATCCAGGCGTGCAGAGCTGCTGTCATCACTGTGGGTCTCTTCTGTGGGGGGACTTGATATGTCTGGCACCTCCATTCTGGTGACATTGGGTATGGGTCCTGTTCGGGTGTAAATGCATAGTTATTGGATGTGTGTGTGCCATCTTGTGCAATGGGTGAGTGACCCTCTACGCCTGTGCTTGCATTATTGGCTTAGTCCTTGTGTGATTGGTGATTTTGGGGCATGAGTGAGTCTCTGTACTGGACATGCTTTGGTGATGGGTGTCCATGCATTGGTGTTACATGCGGGGCTTGGTTTTGGGATGTGTGGGTTGTGTTAGTGGGGTATCTGTGGGTTGTTGGGGTGATGGGTGTGAGAGTAAGGGTGGCGGTATGTGATGGTATGCAGGTGAGGTGTGGGGGATAAAGTAGTAAAGATTTGTCCTGCCAGAGTCAAGTCCTCCTGCTACTCCTGCGAGGCCCTCAGGATGCATAATTGCCAAGACTTGCGCCTCCCATGTTGTTAGTTGTGGGGGAGGAGGTGGGAGTCCACTGCCAGTCCTCTGTACAGCAATCTGGTGTCTGGATACCATAGAATGTACCTTCCCCCGTAGGTCGTTCCACCGCTTCCTGATTGCATTCCGTGTTCTTGGATGCTGTCCCACTACATTGACCCTGTCGACAATTCTGCGCCACAGCTCCATCTTCCTTGCAATGGATGTCTGCTGCACCTGTGATCCGAATAGCTGTGGCTCTACCCGGACGATTTCCTCCACCATGGCCCTGAGTTCCTCCTCAGAGAACCTGGGGTGTCTTTGAGGTGCCATGATGTGGTGTGGGTGATGTGTGAGGTGGTGTCTGTTGTGATGTGTGAGAAGATGTGTTGGTGTGTGTTTGAGGTGCGTGGAAGTTGTGTAAGTGATGGTGTTGTGTGTCTGTGGATGCTGGTGTTGTTTTAGGTAGTCTCTCTCTCTGGCCTTCTTTCTAAATTTTGGTAGTAAGGGTTTGTGGGTGATGTGGGTGTGTGTTTTATATTGGATTGGGTGTGGTGTGTGTATGTGTATCAGGTGTGTGTATTTTGAATTGTCTAATGTGGTTGTGTTTTGTAAGTGTGTGTGTATTTTGAGTCCAGCGGTGTGTAACCGCCCATGGATTACCGTGGTTGAAAGACCGCCGCGTTGATTCGTGGGTCGTGATAGTGTGGGCGTATTCCTGTTGGCGTGACGGTGTGGGTTTTGGTATCGCCAGTTTATCACTGACCTTTGGTGTGGCGGACATGTGTGGGTGTCTGTATTGTGGCGGATTCCGAGCTGTGGGTCGTAATACCTGTAGCGGAATTCCGTGGCCGCAGCAGTATGTTGGCGGTCTTCTGCACGGTGGAAAGTGGGATTTACCGCCAGGGTTGTAATGAGGGCCTATATGTCCTACCTTAACCATACACTGCACCCTGCCCCTGGGGCTACCTAGGGCCTACCTTAGGGGTGTCTGACATGTAAGAAAAGGGAAGGTTTAGGCCTGGCAAGTAGGTACACTTGCCAAGTCGAATTTACAGTTGAAACTGTACACACAGACACTGCAGTGGCAGGTCTGAGATATGATTACAGAGCTACTTAGGTGGGTGGCACAACCAGTGCTGCAGGCCCACTAGTACCATTTGATATACAGGCCCTGGCACCTCTAGTGCACTTTACTAGGGACTTACTAGTAAATCAAATATGCCAATCATGGATAAACCAATTACATACAATTTTACACAGAGAGCATATGCACTTTAGCACTGGTTAGCAGTGGTAAAGTGTTCAGAGTTCAAAAGCCAACAGCAACAGGTCAGGAAAAAATAGGAGGCAGGGGGAAAAAAGATTGGGGATGACCCTGCATAAGCAAAAAAGTCCAACACACCTTAATGCACTACACTTAAAAAATTAACATTGACTTCTTGTTACAATCTCCTCTAGTGCATTTCCTGTCTGGAGCAAAACGAATTTTGAGGAAAAGAGTACTATTTGTTTCTCGTTTCTCAAATCAACTGTAGAAAAATGAAAAATATAATTGTGCCGCCCAGTGTAGAATAAAATGAAGGCACGTAGTTGACACAGGGTATTTCATTTGGGATGATAGTTTTACGCCGAATTGTACTTTTCTGGCTTCTAACACAAGGTAAATGTTGAGGAATATAATACATAATGCCACCATGCCAAGGATTTCGACTGCGTTAAATATTTTGATATCAGCAAAAATGTTCAGATATTAAATTACTTTGTGGAAAATGGAATCTCAATTCGCTTTGACACACATGATACCATGTGTTCTGACATTTTACATCATGGCGCATGCAGATAAGAATCACATTGACGTATGCTTGAGGAAGAAATATGTGCTCAAAGAAAAATACAGCCTGAACACAGATTTCCCTCAGGTTTTTTCGTAAAATTAATAACCTTATGCTAATTCTAGTCTCTGCTTAAAGGTATGAATAAATCTTATCTAAATTTTCCGACATCAAGAGGGGATAGAAAAGCATCATTAGCTGATATGTACTTGTCCAAACTCGACTGCATTTTTTTGAAATTATATAAACAATAAAAGGATGAATAAAAAAAAGAATGAATGCATGGATGAATGAAGTAAGCTCGTGGATATACGTTGGAAATAAAGTTATAGTAAATAGACCTATAAGCTACTGCATTACCAGTCTTAGATCGCGTCAAATCAGTTTTAGGTTGCATAGCCAATTGGCAGCCAATACAATGGCAAGATGGCACATGACATGAAGGCATGGCAACTGAACAGAGAAGTTTATACATATAAGCTGATCACAAATAAAAATATGTTTGTTTACTTCCTTTTAAAATGTTTTGTCCATTTTGTCTAAATTTGCCTTTTAAAGTGCTAAATTCGTTCTGACCACAGACAGGATTATTTTCTATATTGGTGTGTTTTAAGGAAGAATGAAAGGCTTTGATCTCGTTTTGAGATGTCAAGAATTTCACTGGTGCGTAAACGAAAAAATATCCTAGGATTAAACAAACATTAAAAGTTATCTGTTATTATAAAACAGATTAAAGCAACTAATCTTTCTCTTCACCACTTTTTGCCTTTAATGCATTTATTTTTTTGATGGCATTTCTAGGGGTGGGCGGTGAACTCCATTCCGCTGGCGAAGTTTGCAGAGTTTGGGCACTCAGTGCTCCGCTTGGAGGATGGAGTTCAGCTAAAAATTCTGCCTGCTAGCGGCGGAGCGGAGTTTCCCATTGCACGATCACTCAGGCTGTTTTTCTTTCATCGCAAACCACTGCTTAAATGCTGAACAGATGAGGGGTTGAGAAGGCAAATTAATTCTGTCCCAGGGAATGTTGTTGACTCGTCAGTGGCTACTTTGTTCACTTCGCTTAAATAAAGCAATCTTATTTATTTAAACACAGCCCATTTTCCTTTTAGGCCCGTAATCCTTGAGTTTGGAATCTTGGCGATATTAAAAAAACAATATCTACAATAGGTGAGTCTGATTTTTTATTTTTTTCAAATGCCTCCTTCTTGATTGTTAGGTTCTATGAACCACACATTATGGCTGATGATGTTCAACAGCACTCCCTAAAACTATTGGGGCCAGATGTATCAAAGTTTTTTGCATTTGCAAACGGTGCGAATGCCCGTTTGCAAAAGCAAAAAGCCCTTTCAGAATGTATCAAAGGCATTCTGATTAAAATTTTAAGGAATCGCTAAAATAGCGATTCCTTAAAATTGCGACCATGTTTAGAGAGTCGCAAATTGCGACTCTCTAAATAAGAAATCGCAAATAAGGAATCCTTATTTGCGATTTCTAAAGCACATGTATGAAGCAATTCCTTAATGCGAACTGGGCATTAAGGAATCGCTATTACCACCAAGTTGAACTTGGTGGTAACCATGTGCAAATTTTAAAAATGCATTTAAAATGCATTTTTTAAATTTACATGTAAAGCACACATGCCCTTTTGGCATGTGTGCACCTTACATGTTGTTAAAAATAGTTTTGGGGTGCAGCAGAGGGGGCCTTAGGCCCCCAGCACCCTGGACTTTGCATTTCCCAAAATTGCAAATTACAGTTAGGAATTAGTAATTTTGGACATGTAAAATATTCGCAAATATGGGCCGACAGTCCCATAGATGCGAATAAGGGCTGTATCGCAATTTGCGATTTGGTAATAGCATTTGTGAGTTTTAAGAAATCGCTATTACCGAATCGCAAATTTGATACATTGCATTTTGCGACTCAGAAATAGTGATTTCTTAAAAATGGCTATTTCCGATTCGCAAAATGCATTCTTGATACATCTGGCCCTTGGTTCTTTAAGTTTTGGTTCTAAAATTAGGAATTACGCATGCACATCACTACTCAGACAATTAACTTCAGGTGTGATCTTGAGCACTTCATTTTGCTTCCTCGCACTTGTTTGATTGGAAACAATTGACACCTTCAGGAGGACACCCTTCACGGATTTTCTTGCTTTCTATGAAGTGTGATGCAAGGGAGGTGTTATTTTAAACAGATTTACTTTGTCTTCAGTTGTGAGCCTTGGCTTCCTTCCCTGTATTTTCAAGGGTCTAGTGAGGCATCATATTTTAGAGTGCCCCACCTTAATCTGAACCCCATTTGAATGTAAGTTAACTGAGAAATGTACTCCCCCTTTTCTTTGTAAATCTCCCTTATCCATTCTCAAAGTTGCCCTGAGTGTTATCAAAACTCAAAGTTGAAAAATGAGCTGCAAACTCACCATTGACAGATACTCGCAATTAGGCTCTGAAACGGATACACTTGGACAGGCCCCACAGCACCTTGCGCAGCGCCCCGTCTGCACCCTAAAGGTGCACTAGTTTTGCTGGTACCTGTGCAAGCAGAGCACATGAAACAAGGCAATTTCCACCGGCTGTGTTGCAGACCAAATCTGATGACAACCAAAGAGCCTTCATAGAAAGACAAACAAAGGATGCTGCATACTTCCTGAGCTAGATGAAACAGTACCCAAACCGAGGCTTGATCCGCAAAAAACACCAAATGTACTGTTGGAAAGGGGGAAAGGTCGAGAAGGATTAGTGCGGCCTTGCCTGCATAGTCTAGTACGGCACGTATGTCCTTGGTGGCTGTTAGGAGTGCTGTTTCAGTGCTGTGGTTGCTCCTGAATCGGGATTGAGATGGGTCTAGGATTTGGTGTGTCTCGAGGAATTCAGTGAGTTGCTGGTTGACGGCCTTATCTGCTACTTTGGCTGGAAAAGGTAGCAGATAGAGGGGTCTGTAATTTTTCAGCTCCCTTGGGTCGGCGATGGGTTTCTTGAGTAGCTGGTTGATCTCGGAATGCTTCCAGTCTGAAGGGAAGGTTGCAGTCTCAAAAGATCGGTTGATAGTTTGGAAGAGCTCTGGTGTTATAGTGGAGCTGGCCAGGTTGAAGATGTGATGAGGGCACAGATCTGAGGGTGCTCCAGAGTGGATGGAGTCCATGATTCCTTGGGTGTCCACTTTCGTGATGAGAGTCGAGGAGTTCAGGATCTGGTGTAGTGCTGGGACAATGGTGGTATTTGTGGGTGGTGCGGATGGGTTTGGTTCTTGAAGCCTTCGTAAATGTCCTGTATTTTTTGGTGGAAGAAGATGGTGAGGTTGTCTCTAATGTTTTAGGAGGGAGGGATTTATGAGGTGTCTGTCCCAGGGTTCGTGAACTCTTTGACAATGGCGAAGAGCTCTGTGCTGTTGTGAGCACTGGCATTCTTGAAAGCTGCTTTTTTTGAGGCTCTGATGTTCTGGTGGTGATTGTGTTCTTGTAGGCTATGCAGTCTTTGGTTGATTTGCTATTCCTCCCTTTCCATTCCGGTGGTCTGCAGGAACGTTTGGATTCTTTTAGGTCTGTTGTGAACCATATAGGTGTTTTGCTATGTCGGTTTCCTGCGGGTTTGCTGATGGGGGCTACGCTGTTGCATTCCGATAACCAGCAGTGTAGATTACGCGCAACTTAATTGGCGTTCTCTGCGTCTGGTAAGGGGAGTGGCTGAGAGCACTGGTGAGTTGCACTTCTGTAACTTTCCCCCACCATCTGCCAGGGTGTTGGGGAACATAGTGGTATGTAGTGTTTTTCGTGAAGGTAAAGTGGACAAACTTGTGGTCAGTACACTGGTGTTTGGAGGTGTGAAAGATGGCGATGATGTTCCCTGCAGAGAAGACGGGGTCGAGGATGTGTCCTGCTCTTTGAGTAGGGCTATTGACAAGTTGTTTGAGGCCGAGTGTTGCAAGGTTGTCCAAGAGGTTTGTGGTATTGGGGTTATCATGGATATCAAGGTTGAAGTTGAGGTTGCAGAGTAGGATGTAGTCGAAGGAAGCAAGCTTTAGGGAGCAACAAGTTTGTGATGTCTTTGCAGAATTGAGGTCAGGGTCCAGGAGGCCTGTAGATGAGTGTGGCACAGGGGGAGGAGTTGGGGTTGGTCTGAATCTGGAAGTGTAGGTGTTCATGGGTGGGCTGAGACTGGGAATCATTGGTGGTTTTCAGGTGGAGAGCGTTCTTGTAGATTATGGCAATGCCTCCTCCAGGCCGGTTGCTCTGTCCTTGTGGATGATTTTGTAGTTGTGTGGGATGGTGATGTCTGGGGCCGAGGTGGGGGTGATCCACGTCTCTATTAGGAAGGCGACATCGGGGGCGGTCAAGGTGACGTAGTCCCAGATTTCTTCTGCGTGATAGATGAGGGAGCATGTGTTGAGGAGTAAGCACTTGAGGTGGTCATCCGTGCTTGGTTCGGGATAATGCGGTGGTGAGTGTAGGGGTGTGTGAGCATGCGCAGCACAAAAAAGGTTCATTAGTGTTCCACGGGTCAACGAGGCGGCATGCTAAGGACCTACCCAGAGGTGAAATCAAATTAATCTCTGGGTACATATCAGAGTTCAATAGTCCACCAAACGTAGGCCCAGATTTATGAAGCTCTAGCACCATATTAGCGTAATTTCTTATGCTACTGTGGCATTAGGCTTTAAAAATCGCTGCACCATATGTACAAAGTGGCGCAATGCATGTATTGCACCACTTTGTGACTCTTTGCGCCATATTATGCATGCACAATGCATAATGTAAGCAAAGGCCGTTCCCCCATTAGGGGGACCGCAAAAATGGTGAAGTAGAGTGTAGGAAAGTACCATCTTGCCTGGCATGTTACCCCCATATCTCACTGTATATATGTTGTTTTAGTCTATGTTTCACTGGGACCCTGCCAGGCAGGGCCCCAGTGTTCATAAGTATGTGCCCTGTATGTGTTCCCTGTGTAATGCCTAACTGTCTCACTGAGGCACTGCTAACCAGAACCTCAGTGGTTATGCTCTCTCTGCTTTCCAAATTTGTCACTTACAGGCTAGTGACTAAATGTACCAATTCACATTGGCATACTGGTACACCCATATAATTCCCTAGTATATGGTATTGAGGTACCCAGGGTATTGGGGTTCCAGGAGATCCCTATGGGATGCAGCATTACTTTTGCCACCCATAGGGAGCTCTGACAATTCTTACACAGGCCTGCCACTGCAGCCTGCGTGAAATAACGTCCACGTTATTTCACAGCCATTTACCACTGCACTTAAGTAACTTATAAGTCACCTATATGTCTAGCCTTCACCTGGTGAAGGTTGGGTGCAAAGTTATTTAGTGTGTGGGCACCCTGGCACTAGCCAAGGTGCCCCCACATCGTTCAGGGCAAATTCCCCAGACTTTGTGAGTGCGGGGACACCATTACACACGTGCACTATACATAGGTCACTAGCTATGTATAGTGTCACAATGGTAACTCCGAACATGGCCATGTAACATGTCTACGATCAAGGAATTGTCACTCCAATACCATTCTGGTATTGGGGGGACAATTCCATGATTCCCCGGGTCTCTAGCACAGTACCCGGGTGCTGCCAAACTGCCTTTCCGGGGTCTCCACTGCAGCTGCTGCCAACCCCTCAGACAGGTTTCTGCCCTCCTGGGGTCCAGGCAGCCCTGGACCAGGAAGGCAGAACAAAGGACTTCCTCTGAGAGAGGGTGTTACACCCTCTCCCTTTCGAAATAGGTGTGAGGGCTGGGGAGGAGTAGCCTCCCCCAGCCTCTTTAAATGCTTTGATGGGCACAGATGGTGCCCATCTCTGCATAAGCCAGTCTACACTGGTTCAGGGATCCCCCAGCCCTGCTCTGGCGTGAAACTGGACAAAGGAAAGGGGAGTGACCACTCCCCTGACCTGCACCTCCCAGGTGAGGTGCCCATAGCTCCTCTAGTGTGTCCCAGACCTCTGCCGTCTTGGAAACAGAGGTGTTGGGGGCACACTGGACTGCTCTGAGTGGCCAGTGCCAGCAGGTGACATCAGAGGCTCCTTCTGATGGGCTCTTACCTCTCTTGGTAGCCATTCCTCCTTCCTTGGTAGCCAAACCTCCTTTTCTGGCTATTTAGGGTCTCTGCTTTGGGGAATTCTTTAGATAACAAATGCAAGAGCTCATCAGAGTTCCTCTGCATCTCCCTCTTCACCTTCTACCAAAGGATCAACCGCTGACTGCTCAGGACGCCTGCAAAACCGCAACAAAGTAGCAAAACGACTACCAGCAACATTGTAGTGCCTCATCCTGCCGGCTTTCTCGACTGTTACCAGGTAGTGCATGCTCTGGGGGTAGCCTGCCTTCACTCTGCACCAGAAGCTCTGAAGAAATCTCCCGTGGGTTGACGGAATCTTCCCCCTGCTAATGCAGGCACCAAAAGACTGCAACACTGGTCCTCTGGGTCCCCTCTCATCCTCATGAGCGTGGTCCCTGGAACTCAGCAACTCTGTCCAAGTGACTCCCACAGTCCAGTGACTCTTCAGTCCAAGTTTGGTGGAGGTATGTCCTTGCCTCCCCATGCTAGACTACATTGCTGGGTACCGCGTGATTTGCAGCTGCTCTGGCTCCTGTGCACTCTTCCAGGACTTCCTTCATGCACAGCCAAGCCTTGGTCCCCGACACTTCTTCCTGCAGTGCACAACCTTCTGAGTTGTCCTCCGGCGTCGTGGGACTCCCATTTGTGACTTTGTGTGGACTCTGGTTCACTCTTCTTCCAAGTACCTGTAAGGGTACTTCTGTGGGTGCTGCCTGCTACTGTGAGGGCTCCCTGAGTTGCTGGGTGCCCCCTCTGTCTCCTCCTCCAAGTGGCAATATCCTGGTCCCTCCTGGGCCACAGCAGCACCCAAAAACCTCTACCAAAACCCTTGAAGCTAGCAAGGCTTGTTTGTGGTCTTTCTGCATGGGAACACCTCTGCAAGCTTTATCCCGACGTGGGACATCCGTCTTCCAAAGGAGAAGTCCCTAGTCCTCTTCTTTCTTGCAGATCTCCAAGCTTCTTCCACCCGGTGGCAGCTTCCTTGCACCCTCAGCTGGCATTTCCTGGGCTCCTGCCCACTCTCGGCACTGTTGCGACTATTGGACTTGGTCCCCTTGTCTTACAGGTACTCAGGTCTGGAAATCCACTGTTGTTGCATTGCTGGTGTTTGTTCTTCCTGCAGAATCCCCCTATCACGACTTCTGTGCTCTCTGGGGGTAGTAGGTGCACTTTACACCTACCTTTCAGGGTTTGGGGTGGGCTATTTTTCTAACCCTCACTGTTTTCTTACAGTCCCAGTGACCCTCTACAAGCTCACATAGGTTTGGGGTCCATTCGTGGTTCACATTCCACTTTTGGAGTATATGGTTTGTGTTGCCCCTATACCTATGTGCTCCCTATTGCAATCTATTGTAATTCTACACTGTTTGCATTACTTTTCTTGCTATTGCTTACCTAATTTTGGTTTGTGTACATATGTCTTGTGTATATAACTTATCCTCATACTGAGGGTACTCACTGAGATACTTTTGGCATATTGTCATAAAAATAATGTACCTTTATTTTTAGTAGCTCTGTGTATTGTGTTTTCTTATGATATTGTGCATAGGACATCAGTGGTATAGTAGGAGCTTTGCATGTCTCCTAGTTCAGCCTAAGCTGCTTTGCCATAGCTACCTTCTATCAGTCTAAGCTGCTAGAAACACCTCTTCTACACTAATAAGGGATAACTCGACCTGGCACAAGGTGTAAGTACCTCTGGTACCCACTACAAGCCAGGCCAGCCTCCTACATTGGTTTGCAGCAGTGGGATAAGTACTTGTAACTACTTACCACTTTGTCATTGTGTACTTTTCATAAGAGAATAATATACAAAACAGTTCAGTGTATGTACACCTAACCAAAATGTTTTGCTTTTCCCCTCTTAAACCTTTTACAAAGTTCTGAAAAGTTTCTCTAAACTTCTAAAAGTTTTCTAAAAGTTAGAAAAAGTTTTTTTCTCTGTTCTTTAAAAAGTTCTGAAACTTTTTTCTTCCTTCTCACTATCTCTAAACCTCCTGCTATCATGTCTTTAGAAGAGTCAACTCTTAAAATGGTCAATACTACTTATGTCAATTTGAATTACAAGAGCCTAATGAGTCTCTGCTTAGATTTAGTGATAGGAAAGAACCATACAAAAGAGTTTCCATGTAACATGCTTATTGTGAATGCTGAGTCCCAAGCAGGCACATCAGATGAGAGGTTAATAGAAGGTTCCCATTCTGACTCAGGTGAACACATTGAGGGAGGGGGTGGGTTCTGAACAGGGTCTGCCCCCTAATAGGACACCCAGTAATGTTGGTAGTAATGGAGGTTCCCATCACAGTAGGGAGGACTTTATTCCTAGAGGCCAAGTTACCAGGATCCAGACTAATAGGGACAGATCCCCCTCTGTTGATTCAAAATTGTCTTCTGTGTCCAAGCATTCCCAACCCGCCCACCCTGAGGATAACTTGTTAGAAAGGAAACTCAAAAAGTTGAGGGTTGAAGAGACCAGACTGAAGCTTAAACCGCAACAGCTGGCCTTAGATAGGGAATCCCTAGACATTGAGAAGGAAAGACAGAGGTTGGGGTTAGGACCCCATGGTGGCAGCAGCAGTATTTCTGATAGTAATCCTGTTAGAGAGCATGATTCCAGGAATCTGCACAAGATAGTCCCCCCTTACAAGGAGGGGGATGACATCAACAAGTGGTTTGCTGCACTTGAGGGGGCCTGTATGGTACAGGGGGTCCCTCAAAGGTGGTGGGCTGCTATTTTGTGGCTATCTTTCACTGGAAAGGGTAGAGATAGGCTCCTTACTGTTGGAGAAAGTGAAGCTAACAATTTTACAGTTTTGAAGGATGCACTCTTGGATGGATTTGGCTTAACCACTGAACAATACAGGATTAAGTTCAGAGACACCAGAAAAGAGTCCTCACAAGACTGGACAGACTTTGTAGACTGTTCAGTGAAGGCCTTGGAGGGGTGGTTACATGGCAGTAAAGTATCTGACTATGAAAGCCTGTATAATCTTATTCTGAGAGAGCATATTCCGAATAACTGTATGTCTGACTTGTTACACCAATATCTAGTGGACTCAGATCTGACCTCTCCCCAAGAATTGGTAAAGAAGGCAGACAAATGGGTCAGAACAAGAGTGAACAGAAAAGTTCATACAGGGGGTGACAAGGATGGCAAGAAGAAGGATGGTAAGTCTTCTGACAAGGGTGGGGACAAAAGTATAACTGAGTCTTCATCAGGCCCACAAAAATCCTCTGGTGGGGGTGGTGGGTCCAAATCCTCTTCCAATGATCAACCTAAAAAGCCTTGGTGTTATTTTTGTAAAGTCAAAGGCCATTGGACAACTGATGCCAGTTGTCCAAAGAAAAACACCAAACCTCCCACTACCACAACCCCTGCTGCAAATTCTAGTGCCCCTAGTAATAGCAGTGGTGGTGGGAGCAAACCTACAAATAGCCAATCCAAGGGTGTAGCTGGGCTCACTATTGGCAATGTAGTTGGGGTTGGTCTTGTTAGGGAGATCACAGAGGCTGTGTTATTCTCTGAAGGTGCCATTGATTTGGCCACCTTGTTTGCTTGTCCCTTAATATGGATACGTACAGCAACTTCCCCTAATAAATGGTGTTGAGGTTCAGGCCTACATGGACACAGGTGCCAGTGTTACCATGGTGATAGAGAAACTGGTGCACCCTGAACAACACCTAGTTGGTCAGCAGTACCAGGTGACAGACGCTCATAACAACACTCTTAGCCACCCCATGGCTGTTGTGAATCTCAACTGGGGGGTGGTTACTGGTCCAAAGAAAGTTGTGGTTGCCTCAGATTTACCTGTAGACTGTCTACTAGCAAATGATTTAAAGACATCGGCTTGGGCAGAAGTGGAGTTGGAGGCTCATGCAGCAATGCTGGGCATTCCTGGGCATATTTTTGCTTTGACAAGGGCTCAGGCCAAAAAGCAAAAAGCAAAAAGGACAGGGTAACTTGGAACCTGGAACAATGGACCAAGTGCTCCCTAAAGCTAGGGGTAGCAAGGGTAAATCCCTACCCACTATCCCTCCCTCTACAGATGATTCTCCTTCTGAGGAAGAAGAATTTCCTCCCTGTGCAGAACCTTCACCAGATGAGCTGGCACTATGGAGGGGGGCCTGCCAGGGAAGAGCTAAGTGTGGCACAGCAAACCTGTTCCACATTAGAGGGTCTCAGACAGCAAGCTGTCAAGCAGCAAAATGGGGATGTCAGTGACTCACATAGAGTTTACTGGGAGGACAACCTCTTGTACACCGAGGCAAGGGACCCAAAACCTGGAGCAGCCAGGAGATTGATCATTCCCCTGCAGTACAGAGAGTTCCTCCTAACTCTTGCACATGACATTCCTTTGGCTGGGCATTTGGGCCAGATCAAAACATGGGAAAGGCTTGTCCCCCTGTTTCACTGGCCTAGGATGTCAGAGGACACTAAAGATTTTTGCAAGTCTTGTGTGACCTGCCAAGCCAGTGGTAAGACTGGTGCCACTCCAAAGGCTCCCCTTATTCCACTACCTGTGGTTGGGGTGCCCTTTGAAAGGGTAGGGGTTGACATAGCTGGCCCCCTTGACCCTCCTACTGCTTCAGGCAATAGGTTTATCTTGGTGGTTGTGGACCATGCCACAAGATATCCTGAAGCAATTCCTCTAAGGACCACTACAGCTCCTGCAGTGGCAAAGGCCCTCCTGGGAATCTTTTCCAGGGTGGGTTCCCCTAAAGAGGTTGTATCAGACATGGGTAGCAACTTCATGTCTGCATATTTGAAAGCAATGTGGAAGGAGTGTGGTGTTACCTACAAGTTCACCACTCCTTATCATCCACAGACTAATGGACTGGTAGAGAGGTTTAATAAAACTCTCAAAGGTATGATAATGGGACTCCCTGAAAAACTCAGGAGGAGATGGGATGTCCTGTTACCTTGCCTCCTTTTTGGTTACAGGGAGGTACCACAGAAAGGAGTGGGCTTCAGCCCTTTTGAACTCCTCTTTGGACACCCTGTAAGAGGTCCTCTAACACTTGTGAAGGAGGGTTGGGAACAACCTTTAAAAGCTCCCAAACAGGACATAGTGGACTATGTACTTGGCCTAAGATCCAGAATGGCCGAGTACATGAAAAAGGACAGTAAAAACCTTAAGGCCAGCCAGGAGCTGCAAAAGCAATGGCATGACCAGAAGGCTGTTCTGATCCAGTACCAACAAGGACAGAAGGTGTGGGTATTGGAGCCTGTGGCCCCAAGAGCACTCCAGGACAAATGGAGTGGACCCCATCTCATTGTTGAAAAGAAGGGTGAGGTTACCTATCTGGTAGACCTGGGAACTGCCAGGAGTCCCCTTAGGGTGATTCATGTCAACAGCCTAAAACCCTACTATGACAGGGCTGATCTCACCCTGCTCATGGCAACAGATGAGGTACTGGAAGAAGAGAGTGACCCTCTCCCTGATCTCTTTTCCACCACTGAAAATGATGCTTTAGTGGAGGGAGTAGTTTTGGCAGATTGTCTGACTGCAGAACAGAAAGACAACTGCATAAATCTCCTTGGACAATTTTCTGAACTCTTTTCAATTGTGCCAGGCACCACATCCTGGTGTAAACACACAATTGATACTGGAGACAGTTTGCCTGTCAAAAGTAAAATCTATAGGCAGCCTGACCATGTCAGGGACTGCATAAAACAAGAGGTGCAGAAAATGTTTGATCAGGAGTGGTTGAACCTTCTGAAAGCCCATGGGCGAGTCCTGTGGTGCTTGTACCAAAGCCTCATTCAAAAGATGGAAAAAGGGAGATGAGGTTTTGTGTAGACTACAGCGGTCTCAATCAGGTAACAAAAACTGATGCTCACCCTATACCCAGGGCAGATGAGCTCATTGATACACTGGCATCTGCCAAGTATCTTAGCACCTTTGATTTGACTGCAGGGTATTGGCAGATCAAATTGGCTGAGGATGCTAAACCCAAAACTGTGTTTTCAACTATAGGAGGGCACTACCAATTTACAGTGATGCCCTTTGGGTTGAAAAATGCACCTGCCACTTTTCAGAGCTTGGTGAACACAGTCCTGCAAGGGTTGGAGGCTTTTAGTGCAGCATGTCTAGATGATATTGCTGTCTTTAGCTCCACCTGGGATGAGCACCTGGTCCACATTTGGAAAGTTTTGGAGGCCCTGCAAAAGGCAGGCCTCACTATCAAGGCCTCAAAGTGCCAGATAGGGCAGGGAAAGGTGGCTTATCTGGGACACCTGGTAGGTGGAGAACAGATTGCACCCCTTCAGGGGAAATACAGACAATCATGGATTGGGTTCCCCCTACAACTCAGACCCAGGTGAGAGCCTTCTTAGGCCTCACAGGGTATTACAGGAGATTCATTAAAATCTATGGCTCCATAGCAGCCCCTCTTAATGATCTCACTAGTAAGAAGATGCCTAAAAAGGTATTGTGGACAGCTAGCTGTCAGAAAGCTTTTGAGGAGCTCAAACAGGCCATGTGCTCTGCACCTGTCCTAAAAAGCCCATGTTACTCCAAGAAATTCATTGTTCAAACTGATGCATCTGAATTAGGGGTAGGGGCAGTCTTATCACAACTGAATTTTGAGGGCCAGGATCAACCAGTTGCTTTTATCAGCAGAAGGTTGACCCCTAGTGTGAGAAACTGGGGCTGATTGCAGAGGCCCCATAACTTTTTGCCCCCATTTTCCACTTTATGCTGGTGTTTTCCTGACTCTGATGGTGCCCTGGGTACTGCTAACCAGTCCCAGGGCCTGTGCTCTGTGTAAAATGGATATGCAAATTAGGCTAATTATAATTGGCTAAGTTAACCTACCTATAAGTCCCTAGTATATGGTAGGGCATGTAGGTTTAGGGACCACAGCATAGGTGGTGCACACCTAGGTGCATTGCTGAGGTGCCCAGTGTCATTTTAAAAGCAAGCCTGCCTTGCTGGCTGCTTTTAAATGAAAGTTATATGCAAATTCGACTTTGGAATTAAAGGTACTTCCAAAGTCTTAAACTATCTTATTTTTACATATAAGTCACCCCTAAGGTGTGCCCTATGTGCCCCTAGGGCTGGGTGCCATGTAACTATAAGCAGGGACTTTATAAAAATAGATTTATAAGCCCTGGTGAGGTAAAAACAGCCAAATTCGTTTTTCCCTCATTGAAGTAAATGGCCTTCATAGGCTAGAATGGGCAGACTTTATTTTAAATTTTAAAGTCTCCTTAAATGTTACATACCAAGAATTTGGTATCAAATTGATTGTTATAATAAATCCCACAACTTCCAGTTGTTGGATTTAATATAACTAGTGCAGGTAAAAAGTTTAGACTTTACCTAAAAAGTTGCCAATTTCAGCTCTGCATTGTTTTTGCTGCTGTGCTCTGATTGGCCAGCCTGCAGCAGCTTCTGCCAGGCTACTTTAATGAGGTGTGAAGTGGCCTGACTTCACACAAAGGAATGTGCTTGGGGGAGAGAATCTCCCCTCAGCAGATGGTGAGGCAGGAAGGGGGAGGGCTGCCAAACTGGTCTTCAAAGGCAAAGAAGGACATCTGGAGCACCCAGCAACACCCCCACATCCTGCAACCCCAGACAGCTAGGTGCCCCCTTGATTAGATTAGGAGAGGGCAGGAGACGGGTGTGTTTATGATTTTTAGCCACACCAGTGGGTGGGCTCAGCCAGATCTCTCCTCCAAAAATCAGATTCATCCATTTTGGATTTTTAGAGACTATTGCCTTCTGGGATGGATTTTTGCCACACTTCCCAGGAAGTGGTCATCACAGGGGGACGACCCTGTCCCTGATTGGAGGACCAGGGCCCCCCTGCTTTTCACCCAGGAGCAAGGATAAAACTGGCAGACCTGCACCCACGCCTCGGATCCCCACCAAATTTCAAGAAGAAAGAACTACAAGGAGAAGAAGGACTGCCCTGCTGGACCCCTGGCCTGCACCTGGACCCTGCACTCAGAAAGACTGCACCAGCTGCACACTTGGGCTTCACCACAAGAAGGACTTTGCCTGGCTTCCACTGGTTCAAGGAGGGACTCCCTGTTTGCTACAGGTGAAAAATTGCTAACCAGAGTCCCCTGCACCAACTCCTGAAAAAGTGACCAGCTGACCACTGCCCAGTGGCCAAAAAGGAGTTTGCGCCAGGTGCACTCTGGGAGTTGAAGTCCGCACTTCCCAAGGACCATCACAGAACTTCTGGACCCTTGGGGTGAGCTGTGGACCCCAAAAGAACCTTAAAAGAACATATGGGTGAAGCCCCAGAAGTTTGGAAAAGATTGGAGAAATTTTAGAAAAAAGCTCCATAAAGTGACCGACTCGACGCGGAAATTCTAGCCGGCTTGCCTCAACCGCGACCCGGCCTGACTTCGTGGTTCGTCCCGGTCAAGAAAAACATCCGAAAAAGAGACTAAGTCCGAACGTAAAAAGTTGACCGGGACCTTCCAGCCATCGTATCCGAGAAGGGCTCCACGGACGTCGGATCAAGATCCAGGTTTACTCCGGTCGAAGGATTTTCATCTCGAAAAAACGACTAAGTCCGAAGGTAGAAATCACCACCGAGGAAACCGACTTCGCGTATCCGGACAAGGGCTCCAGGAGGTCGGATCCAACTGGCAGGTTCGTCCCGGTGAAGAAAAACTTCAAAATAAAGACTAAGTCAGAAGGTAACTTTTTAACCGAGGCTTCCCGCGACCTGTATCCGAGCAGGGCTCCATCGCGGTCGGCCTGAAAGTTTGACTTTGTCCCGGTCCTGGTGCACCCAGATGACCCGATTTGCGCTTTTTGTTTCTATGCGCTAGAAAATAATAATACTTTAAAAATTCATATCTCCGGTTCCCCTGAACCGATTTTAATCGTTTTTGTGTCATTTTAAAGATAAAAATATAAGCTATTTTTATAAATTGGTTTTGGATTTTTAAACTGTTTCCTGTGTTTTATTTAATTACTGTTTTGTGATATTTGAATGCTTTACACTTTGTCTCCTAAGTTAAGCCTTGACGCTCAATGCCAAGCTACCAAGGGTAGAGCTGGGATTAATTTACTGAGACCTAACTGTACTTTTGTGGAGGTTTGTGGCTTGTTGCTAGGTGTAGGTACCTACCTGCCCTACCAATAACCCATTTTCCAACATAATTGGAAGCAGCGACGGGATCCTGTACTTGTGTTCAATATCACGTTACAGTTTTAGATAAAACAAATTAAAAATCCTTTAAATTGTCCTAGTGCAAAAATTGTTTTTAATTTTTAATTTTAATTTTTTTTTTTTAATTAATTTGGATTAATTTAAATTATTGAATTTTTGTAATTTTTCTAAATTCTTGTTTCCAATTTTTGCAAAAAGTTTTTGTTGACACAAAACTAGGGAACCATGGAGCTTGATCTGGCTAGCCTACCCACACTGACAGTAGTCCAGCTTAGGGGGTTGTGTATTGAGAGGGGGTTGCCTGCAACCACTAATCTCAGGAAGGAAATCCTGATTAAATCCCTGACAGCATGGGCTGAGGCCCAAGAGGTAGAGACAGAGGAAGCTCCAGAGGAGGAACCAAAAGAGGATGATGCTAACTCTAACCACTCAGGGTAGGAAAGGCATCAGACCCCAAGTGAGGAAGAGGAGGAACGGTCCTCACTGGACACAGTCACTAGGGGCAGACCCAAAGCTAGTGGTAGGAAGAGGGTCCTTTCAGGAGGAGAGAACCCATCCATCAGGGAAAGAGAGCTGGAAGCCCAGCTAGCCTACATAGCTTTGGAGGCAGAGAAGCTTGCCCTAGAAAAGAAAAAATGGGCAAGCAAAGAAAAAAAAGATGGAAGCAGCGATAAAGAAGCTGAGGTGTCCATGGGTGGGGGAGTTTGCCCCAGATTACCCAAGGGGGTGGTTCCTGCTTATGTAGAGGGGGATGACATAGATAAGTGGCTAGGGGCCTTTGAGAGGGCACTCCAAATGAGAAGGGTTAAGCCTCAATACTGGGGTTCCCTTTTGTGGGAGTTGGTCCCCAACTCAGGGAGGGATAGGCTTCTGACCTTAAGGGGGGAGGAGGCAGATTCATACCCTAGTATGAAAAGGTGCTTAGTCAAGAAGTTTGGTCTGACCCCAGAGCAATATAGAATGAAGTTCAGGGACACCCAGAAGGTCAGTACCCAGTCTTGGGTTGACTTTGTGGACACCTCACTAAAGGCACTAGAGGGCTGGATTATTGGCAACAAAGTAAATACTTATGAGGGGTTATACAATCTGATCATGAGAGAGCACATCTTGACCAATTGTATCCAAGAAAGGTTACGCCAGCATCTAGTGGACTCTAAGCTGACCAACCCTAGAGAGCTAGGGGAGGCAGCTGATGAGTGGTTGAGAACCAGGGTGGTTGTCAAGTCCCAGGGGGGAGACTCCAAGAAGGGGGGGTCAGGTCCCCAAAAACCTAAGGAGGGAGGTGGTAAGCCCACCACAGAGACTCCCTCTGTACCCCAGAACCCTAAAAAGGAGGAGAGTAAATCCCACTCCCACTCTGACATGCAGAGACAGGGAGACCCAGGGTTAAAAAAGCTCTTGGACAGTAGGGCTTGCTTTGACTGTCAGCAGACAGGTCACTTCAGAGGAGATGCAGCCTGTCCAAAGAAGGTGGTTAGCACTGGGCTGTCCAGTGTAGCCATAGAGGAGGATTCCTCAGATGATGAAGTCCTCCTAGCATTGTGCTGGGAGACAGGGCCAGATGGTAAGCTGGTGATCCCTGAGGGTGGGAGTAGGCACTTCCACCACATTCAAGTGAATGGGATCCCTACCACTGGCCTGAGAGACACCTGTGCCAGTCACACTGTAGTGAGTGACTGGTTAGTGACCCCAGACATGTATGTCCCAGGAAAGACAAAGAAAGTCAGGATAGCCACAGGGGAGGTCACCTCCAAACCTGTAGCCATAGTGCCCCTAGAGAGGGAGGGTATCCTTGACTGGATTAGGGTGGTAGTCAGTGCTGACCTTCCCCTAGATTGTATCCTGGGCAATGACCTCCCAGAGGTGAGTCTGGTCACAGATGGGGTGGTCGCCCAGGGCGCCCCCCCAACCCAAAGTCCTGGGGAGTCAGTCCCTACAGTTAGGAGACAGGGGTCCCCAAGAAAAGGAAAGAAGAAAAGGAAGGGTAGGCCACTCTTAAAGAGAGTTCCAGGGAGCCAAAGGCCTTCTGCCCCAGTAGGGGGGGAGCCCAGAGTTGGCACTGGTGAGGCCTCACCTGACCCCAAGGAAGTCCTGAGTAGTCAGGCAGCTGTCCAGATGCAGGGTGTTGCCCCTGCACTGACAGAAGGGAGAGTGGAAGGAGGGTGTCTGCCACAGGAGGTGGTAGCCCCCCACTCTAGACAGCAAGAGGGGTGCCAGGACCCCAAAGATGCCCCTAAAGCAGCTCAGCCACCTGTCAGTGGAGAGCTTAGGGTGTGGTTCTGGGTACTGACAGCTGTCAGTAGCCTCTGCTGGGTGCTAGCCTTCCTGGCAGCACTGTACTTGGCCTGGGAGGCAGACCCCAAGGCCAATAGCAAAGTAGGCCCCCTGACCCTATTGGTCATGGTGGGGTTGCTCAAGTGTTGGGTGACCTCTTTGGGTAAGCTAGGTGTTGCCCTAGCAAAGTTTGGAGTAGGGGAGGTGGGCACCTCACTACCCAAGTTGGCAGAGAGAAAGGAGGAAGACCCCCCTAGAGGGAAGTTTCAGTTTGGGTTGGGTCCTTTTACTGTTGGGATGGCTTCACTACCCAGAGGAAGTGACCCTGACAGGGGGATGTAAGGCAGAGTAGGCCCTGCAAAGGGACAGCCAGTTTTCTTCACTGTCTTCCTCGCCTAACAAGCCAGGAAGACTCTCCCAGGGTTGGGCTGAGTCTCCTGGGCGTGTGGGCTGGGGGGGGGGGTTGTGTGAGAAACTGGGGCTGATTGCAGAGGCCCCATAACTTTTTGCCCCCATTTTCCACTTTATGCTGGTGTTTTCCTGACTCTGATGGTGCCCTGGGTACTGCTAACCAGTCCCAGGGCCTGTGCTCTGTGTAAAATGGATATGCAAATTAGGCTAATTATAATTGGCTAAGTTAACCTACCTATAAGTCCCTAGTATATGGTAGGGCATGTAGGTTTAGGGACCACAGCATAGGTGGTGCACACCTAGGTGCATTGCTGAGGTGCCCAGTGTCATTTTAAAAGCAAGCCTGCCTTGCTGGCTGCTTTTAAATTAAAGTTATATGCAAATTCGACTTTGGAATTAAAGGTACTTCCAAAGTCTTAAACTACCTTATTTTTACATATAAGTCACCCCTAAGGTGTGCCCTATGTGCCCCTAGGGCTGGGTGCCATGTAACTATAAGCAGGGACTTTATAAAAATAGATTTATAAGCCCTGGTGAGGTAAAAACAGCCAAATTCGTTTTTCCCTCATTGAAGTAAATGGCCTTCATAGGCTAGAATGGGCAGACTTTATTTTAAATTTTAAAGTCTCCTTAAATGTTACATACCAAGAATTTGGTATCAAATTGATTGTTATAATAAATCCCACAACTTCCAGTTGTTGGATTTAATATAACTAGTGCAGGTAAAAAGTTTAGACTTTACCTAAAAAGTTGCCAATTTCAGCTCTGCATTGTTTTTGCTGCTGTGCTCTGATTGGCCAGCCTGCAGCAGCTTTTGCCAGGCTACTTTAATGAGGTGTGAAGTGGCCTGACTTCACACAAAGGAATGTGCTTGGGGGAGAGAATCTCCCCTCAGCAGATGGTGAGGCAGGAAGGGGGAGGGCTGCCAAACTGGTCTTCAAAGGCAAAGAAGGACATCTGGAGCACCCAGCAACACCCCCACATCCTGCAACCCCAGACAGCTAGGTGCCCCCTTGATTAGATTAGGAGAGGGCAGGAGAGGGGTGTGTTTATGATTTTTAGCCACACCAGTGGGTGGGCTCAGCCAGATCTCTCCTCCAAAAATCAGATTCATCCATTTTGGATTTTTAGAGACTATTGCCTTCTGGGATGGATTTTTGCCACACTTCCCAGGAAGTGGTCATCACAGGGGGACGACCCTGTCCCTGATTGGAGGACCAGGGCCCCCCTGCTTTTCACCCAGGAGCAAGGATAAAACTGGCAGACCTGCACCCACGCCTCGGATCCCCACCAAATTTCAAGAAGAAAGAACTACAAGGAGAAGAAGGACTGCCCTGCTGGACCCCTGGCCTGCACCTGGACCCTGCACTCAGAAAGACTGCACCAGCTGCACACTTGGGCTTCACCACAAGAAGGACTTTGCCTGGCTTCCACTGGTTCAAGGAGGGACTCCCTGTTTGCTACAGGTGAAAAATTGCTAACCAGAGTCCCCTGCACCAACTCCTGAAAAAGTGACCAGCTGACCACTGCCCAGTGGCCAAAAAGGAGTTTGCGCCAGGTGCACTCTGGGAGTTGAAGTCCGCACTTCCCAAGGACCATCACAGAACTTCTGGACCCTTGGGGTGAGCTGTGGACCCCAAAAGAACCTTAAAAGAACATCTGGGTGAAGCCCCAGAAGTTTGGAAAAGATTGGAGAAATTTTAGAAAAAAGCTCCATAAAGTGACCGACTCGACGCGGAAATTCTAGCCGGCTTGCCTCAACCGCGACCCGGCCTGACTTCGTAGTTCGTCCCGGTCAAGAAAAACATCCGAAAAAGAGACTAAGTCCGAACGTAAAAAGTTGACCGGGACCTTCCAGCCATCGTTTCCGAGAAGGGCTCCACGGACGTCGGATCAAGATCCAGGTTTACCCCGGTCGAAGGATTTTCATCTCGAAAAAACGACTAAGTCCGAAGGTAGAAATCACCACCGAGGAAACCGACTTCGCGTATCCGGACAAGGGCTCCAGGAGGTCGGATCCAACTGGCAGGTTCGTCCCGGTGAAGAAAAACTTCAAAATAAAGACTAAGTCAGAAGGTAACTTTTTAACCGAGGCTTCCCGCGACCTGTATCCGAGCAGGGCTCCATCGCGGTCGGCCTGAAAGTTTGACTTTGTCCCGGTCCTGGTGCACCCAGATGACCCGATTGGCGCTTTTTGTTTCTATGCGCTAGAAAATAATAATACTTTAAAAATTCATATCTCCGGTTCCCCTGAACCGATTTTAATCGTTTTTGTGTCATTTTAAAGATAAAAATATAAGCTATTTTTATAAATTGGTTTTGGATTTTTAAACTGTTTCCTGTGTTTTATTTAATTACTGTTTTGTGATATTTGAATGCTTTACACTTTGTCTCCTAAGTTAAGCCTTGACGCTCGATGCCAAGCTACCAAGGGTAGAGCTGGGATTAATTTACTGAGACCTAACTGTACTTTTGTGGAGGTTTGTGGCTTGTTGCTAGGTGTAGGTACCTACCTGCCCTACCAATAACCCATTTTCCAACACCTAGAGAAAAGCGTTGGTCTGCCATAGAGAGGGAGGCCTTTGCTGTGGTATGGGCACTGAAAATGTTGAGGCCATACCTGTTTGGCACTCACCTTATTGTTCAGACAGACCAGAAACCTCTACTTTGACTAAAACAAATGAAAGGTGAAAACCCTAAATTGTTGAGGTGTTCCATATCTCTACAGGGAATGGACTATACAGGGGAACATAGACCTGGGAGTACCCACTCCAATGCAGATGGACTCTCCAGATATTTCCACTTAGACAATGAAGACTCATCAGGTCATGGCTAGTCTTATTGTCCTTCGTTCGGGGGGGGGGGGTTGTGTAGGAAAGTACCATCGTGCCTGGCATGTTACCCCCATATTTCACTGTATATATGTTGTTTTAGTCTATGTGTCAGTGGGACCCTGCCAGGCAGGGCCCAGTGCTCATAAGTATGTGCCCTGTATGTGTTCCCTGTGTGATGCCTAACTGTCTCACTGAGGCTCTGCTAACCAGAACCTCAGTGGTTATGCTCTCTCTGCTTATCAAATTTGTCACTAACAGGCTAGTGACTAAATTTACCAATTCATATTGGCATACTGGTACACCCATATAATTCCCTAGCATATGGTACTGAGGTACCCAGGGTATTGGGGTTCCAGGAGATCCCTATGGGCTGCAGCATTTCTTTTGCCACCCACAGGGAGAGCTGACAATTCTTACACAGGCCTGCCAGTGCAGCCTGAGTGAAATAACGTCCACATTATTTCACAGCCATTTACCACTGCACTTAAGTAACTTATAAATGACCTATATGTCTCTATGGTGGTTTTCTGACCCTGGCGGTCTTTGACCGCCAGGGCGGAGGACCGCGGGAGCACCGCCGACAGGCCGGCGGTGCTCCAATGGGGATTCCGACCGCGGCGGTAAAGCCGCGGTCGGACCGGCACCACTGGCGGGGTCCCGCCAGTGTACCGCCGCCCCATTGAATCCTCCGCGGCGGCGCAGCTTGCTGCACCGCCGCGGGGATTCCGACCCCCCCTACCGCCATCCAGATCCCGGCGGTCGGACCGCCGGGATCCGGATGGCGGTAGGGGGGGGTCGCGGGGCCCCTGGGGGCCCCTGCAGTGCCCATGCCACTGGCATGGGCATTGCAGGGGCCCCCGTAAGAGGGCCCCTACATGTATTTCACTGTCTGCTGCGCAGACAGTGAAATACGCGACGGGTGCAACTGCACCCGTCGCACAGCTTCCACTCCGCCGGCTCGATTCCGAGCCGGCTTCATTGTGGAAGCCTCTTTCCCGCTGGGCTGGCGGGCGGTCTGAAGGCGACCGCCCGCCAGCCCAGCGGGAAAGTCAGAATTACCGCCGCGGTCTTTCGACCGCGGAACGGTAATCTGACGGCGGGACTTTGGCGGGCGGCCTCCGCCGCCCGCCAAGGTCAGAATGAGGGCCTATATGTCTAACCTTCACCTGGTGAAGGTTGGGTGCAAAGTTACTTAGTGTGTGGGCACCCTGGCACTAGCCAAGGTGCCCCCACATCGTTCAGGGCAAATTCCCCGGACTTTGTCAGTGCGGGGACACCATTACATGCGTGCACCATACATAGGTCACTACCTATGTATAGCTTCACAATGGTAACTCCAAACATGGCCATGTAACATGTCTAAGATCATGGAATTGTCACCCCAATACCATTCTAGCATTGGGGGGACACTTCCATGATCCCCCGGGTCTCTAGCACAGTACCCGGGTACTGCCAAACTGCCTTTCCGGGGTCTCCACTGCAGCTGCTGCTACTCCCAACCCCTCAGACAGGTTTCTGCCCTCCTGGGGTCCAGGCAGCTCTGGCCCAGGAAGGCAGAACAAAAGACTTCCTCTGAGAGAGGGTGTTACACCCTCTCCCTTTGGAAATAGGTGTGAGGGCTGGGGAGGAGTAGCCTCCCCCAGCCTCTGGAAATGCTTTGATGGGCACAGATGGTGCCCATCTCTGCATAAGCCAGTCTACACTGGTTCAGGGATCCCCCAGCCCTGCTCTGGCACGAAACTGGACAAAGGAAAGGGGAGTGGCCAGAGCTCCTCCAGTGTGTCCCAGCCCTCTGCCATCTTGGAAACAGAGGTGTTGGGGGCACACTGGACTGCTCTGAGTGGCCAGTGCCAGCAGGTGACGTCAGAGGCTCTTTCTGATAGGCTCATACCTCTCTTGGTAGCCAATCCTCCTTCCTTGGTAGCCAAACCTCCTTTTCTGGCTATTTAGGGTCTCTGCTTTGGGGAATTCTTTAGATAACGAATGCAAGAGCTCATCAGAGTTCCTCTGCATCTCCCTCTTCACCTTCTACAAAAGGATCGACCGCTGACTTCTCAGGATGCCTGCAAAACCACAACAAAGTAGCAAGACGACTACCAGCAACATTGTAGCACCTCATCCTGCCGGCTTTCTCGACTGTTTCCAGGTGGTGCATGCTCTGGGGTTAGCCTGCCTTCACCCTCCACCAGAAGCTCCAAAGAAATCTCCAGTGGGTCGACGGAATCTTCCCCCTGCTAACGCAGGCACCAAAAGACTGCAACACTGGTCCTCTGGTCCCCTCTCATCCTCACGAGCGTGGTCCCTGGAACTCAGCAACTCTGTCCAAGTGACTCCCACAGTCCAGTGACTCTTCAGTCCAAGTTTGGTGGAGGTAAGCCCTTGCCTCCCCACGCTAGACTGCATTGCTGGGTACCGCATGATTTGCAGCTGCACCGGCTCCTGTGCACTCTTCCAGGATTTCCTTTGTGCACAGCCAAGCCTGGGTCCCCGACACTGCTTCCTGCAGTGCACAACCTTCTGAGTTGTCCTCAGGTGTCGTGGGACTCCCTTTTGTGACTTTGCATGGACTCCGGTTCACTCTTCTTCCAAGTACCTGTAAGGGTACTTCTGTGGGTGCTGCCTGCTTCTGTGAGGGGTCCCTGAGTTGCTGGGTGCCCCCTCTGTCTCCTCCTTCAAGTGCGACATCCTGGTCTCCCCAGGGCCACAGCAGCACCCAAAAACCTCTACTGCGGCCCTTGCAGCTAGCAAGGCTTGTTTGCGGTCTTTCTGCATGGGAACACCCCTGCAAGCTTCATCACGACGTGGGATATCTGTCTTCCAAAGGAGAAGTCCCTAGTCCTCTTCTTTCTTGCAGAACTCCAAGCTTCTTCCACCTGGTAGCAGCTTCCTTGCACCCTCAGCTGGCATTTCCTGGGCTCCTGCCCACTCTCGACACTGTCGCGATTATTGGACTTGGTCCCCTTGTTTTACAGGTACTCTGGTCCGGAAATCCACTGTTGTTGCATTGCTGGTGTTTGTTCTTCCTACAGAATCCCCCTATCACAACTTCTGTGCTCTCTGGGGGTAGTAGGTGCCTTTTACACCTACCTTTCAGGGTCTTGGGGTGGGCTATTTTTCTAACCCTCACTGTTTTCTTACAGTCCCAGCGACCCTCTACAAGCTCACATAGGTTTGGGGCCCATTCATGGTTCGCATTCCACTTTTGAAGTATATGGTTTGTGTTGCCCCTATACCTATGTGCTCCTATTGCAATCTATTGCCCCTTAATACCATGCAAAATTTAAATCACAGATCATCAGCTAGTATTATCAATGTTTATCAGTTCATTAAATTATATGATTATAATGTGTCACTCACAGTGAAACCAATGTCTGTTATTCACCAGCTCTTATGTAAATATTATTTTGTTTCCTTTTAGAAAATGGTTAAATTCGCCAGTTTCATCCATAAAGAAAACTATCTGAAAATTCTGTTTTCTGCTTAATGGCAAGTTGAAATTATTTTATTAAATAGAAGAGATTGCCACTGAAATGTGATATTCCTTTTGTTTTGCAGGTCACAGAGAGGACAACAAACAAGTGTTTGCAGAGGAATAGGGAACCCAACGAACCTGATGTCAGAGGATGCAACCGCCACAATTATGAGGAATGGGGAATGCTGAGTACTCAGGTTGTGGAAGAAGCAGTAAGCAGAGGACGCTGACAGCACACCCCCCACCATCCCTGCACAAGCTTGGGTTCATCAGGATACCTATGTTGTAAGAGGTGAATAAGGCAAGGGGTGTGTACATGACACGCAGGCTCTGAGGTGTGATCCTCAGGTCCATAACCTTTCCAGTGGATCAGATAAAATGTTCTGTCACATACTGGTTTGGAATCCAAGATTTCCTGCACGTCTAATTCTTGTTCATTATTCATTGTGACCACTGGAGGCTGTTGGACTCTTGCTCTGGCCTAGACTGCTGGTTTAGGGATGACAGCACTTTTGTTTGTAGGCGACTAGGCCAATCCTACAACAAGGGGCAGCTGTTGGCCTAATCCTTCCGGCTCACAAGCAGTACCTCACCCAAAAACGAAACAGCAAAAGTTGATTTGTGGTAGTATTTGTGCATGGACTCAAGAGTGTGATATCTCAGGGGAGTCATGGTTAAATGGAAATTACCCTTTTCTCACATGAGAAACAAGTCTCAGTTACAGGCAATGAAGGAGGTGCAGTAATGTTTTCAAATAGGTTTTAATAACAAGACTCCAATCTACTGTAAAATACATGGGCTGCGATGCTTAGGATAATAAACAATGCAAGAAACAGAATTGTAAAAGCGAGAGTCGTGAATACAGACCCCCACCATCTTGAAATATGCCCTAATGCCCTAGCATGATGAACCTAATCTCTAACCTAAAGAGAGCTAGGTGTGACAAACCTAATCTGCTAGTACCATGTCCATGAGAAGAGCCCCTCAACCCTTGTTACCTTGGAATGAGGTGTCTAGATCAGACTCAGTGGAGACACGAAGGCTGGGTCTGCATCAAGGCAACGTGTAGCTTAGATAGCGCTGATGGCATCTGGTAGGAATCCCTTTGATAACCTTGTCTGTGTGAGATGCATTTATACAGATCTTGTAGGACCCCTGATACAGATATGTTCCCAAACAATAGATAAGAAGGCATGCTAGGTGCTGCAATTGCATAAACAATTCACTTCAAAAGTACATTATGTTCCAGTCACACCTAAGTAGGAAAGAACATGATGTGAATATCTACGTATATCATTTGTCTTTGATGCTGATAGTGACGCCTTAACAGAGTGGCACTGATAATGTGAAATCAAAACATCTTCCTAACTATAAACATAGCAGCCATCTTGAAAGAAATAATTAAATAAATGTCCTAAAACAGAGCAGGCTAAGTAGGTTAAAGGTCACTATGTTATGCGGGGGACAGGCCTGCAAGCCAGAAAGCTAAGCTAAACTCCTGATTCCCATTAAAACTAAATAGGATCCACTACAAGAGAGTGTAGTTCCAGGGGCAACCCGTTTTAAAAAAGAAACACGAAAAATGGGGTATACACATTTTTGTGGAGGCAAGTCTAGTTTCATCGTGACATTGTTGATTCGCTTGATAATCGGATAAGGGCCTATATACAACGGTTAAACCTTTTGTGAGCCCTTCAAATTGCGATGGGTCATAGATAGCCATAATTGATCTTCAACCTGATATACAAGGTTTGCTCTTAGATGTTCATCTGCATTCTGTTAATACTGTAGCTTAGCTTGATCCAAATTAGTTTGTGCTGTTTGTTGAATAACCTTTAAGTGATCTACATAATCCTGAACTGCTGGAACCTCAGTAGTATGGGTGGAGGAAGGCAAGAGAAAATGGGGATGGAAACCATAATTACATTTAAATGGGGCAAGCTTGGTAGAACTGTGCTGAGCATTATTGTAGGCAAACTCTGCACCCCAAAGGGGCTTATTTCACTCTGCAGAATCACTCAGTACTTGGCACCTGATGTATTGCTCTAATGAATGAATGACCCTTTCCTGTCTGACCGTCTGTTTGTGGATAACCAGTGGACAGATTAACTTCTATCTGTAAAACCCACACAAGGCTATCCAAACCTTTCAGATAAATTGGAGACCCCCAAATGGACACAATTATGGAATGTAGACCATGTAGAAATACTTTAGATTGTAAAAAAGATGTCTTTGAGTGTTTTGGAAGCAGGCATGCCTGATAATGGTATGAAATGGGCCATTTTCAAAAACATGCCTACCGTGACCATGATTGTAGTATAATTGTTAGACTTTTCATCCTAGGTGTGGTCTCCCTTAATTTTTTGCCTCTGTTCCCCAGGTTGTTGATGTGTGCTGGACTCTGATTTTACTGTTTTAATTACTCTGGGCACTTTACCACTGCTAACCAGTGCTAAACTACAAGTGCTCCTTTACAAAATGTGTATGTAATTGGCTTATCCATGACTGGCATATTTGATTTACTAGTAAGTCCCTACTAAAGTGCACTGGAGGTGCCAGGGCCTGTAAATCAAATGCTACTAGTGGGCCTGCAGCACTGGTTGTGCCACCCACATAAGTAGCTCTGTAATCATGTCACAGACCTGCCACTGCAGTGTCTGTGTGTGAAGTTTTAACTGTAAATTCGACTTGGCAAGTGTACCCACTTGCCAGGCCTAAACCTTCCCTTTTCTTACATATCAGACACCCCTAAGGTAGGCCCTACGTAGCCCCAAGGGCAGGGTGCAGTGTATGGTTATGGTAGGACATATAGTAATATGTTTGATATATTTTGACAGTGAAATATTGCTAAATTCGTTCTTCACTGTTGCAAGGCCTGTCCCTCTCATAGGTTAACATGAGGGCTAGCTTTAAATCTGATTAAAGTGTAGATTCCCTTTGGGAGCGGATGGACATGTGGAGTTCGGGGTCTCTGAGCTCACAATCTAAAAATACATCTTTTAGTAAAGTTGATTTTGAGATTGTGTGTTTGAAAATGCCACTTTTAGAAAGTGGGCATTTTCTTGCTTATACCATTTCTGTGACTCTGCCTGTTTGTGGATTCCCTGTCTGGGTCAGTTGGACAGTTGGGCTGGTTGCACCTCACACTAGACAGTGACACAAAGGGAGATGGGGTGTAGCCTGCATATCCTGATGCGCCATCTGTGCTAGGAGGAGGGGAGGAGTGGTCACTCACACCTGAAAGGGCTGTGCCTGCCCTCACACAATGCAGTCTCCAACCCCTGGTGAGTGTCTGGGGCCTGGCCTGGTCAAACAGGATTTCACATTCAAAAGAGACTTTACTTTGAAGTAGGCCTACTTCAAAGGAGAAATTGGGTATAAGAATGGCACCCAAAACCACAGACTTTAGAAACACTTCTGGAAACAAGAGAAACCTCTGCCTGGAGAAGAGCCGAAGAGCTGAGGAAGACGAGCCGCCCTGCCTGTGACTGTGCTTTGTGGAACTATCCTGCAGTTGCTGCTTCTGCCAGAGTAAGAGGGCAAAGACTGGATTTTATGTGCCTTATATCTTGAGAAGAAATCTCCAAGGGCTTGATTTAGAGCTTGCCTCCTGTTGTTTGAAGTCTCAAGGACAGCAAAGACTTCTCTCTACCATCACCTGGAGTCCCTGGAGAGACTCCTACTCTGCCCTGTGGTGCCAATCCAGTTCCTGGGACACTGAAAGGAGAAGCTGGCAGCCTAAAGAAAAGGAAATCCATGCACAGAGCGTTGTGCGGGGAAAAGATTGACACAACTCCGATCTGCGGCTGAAGAAACAACATGCCGCCGGCTCCACAGCTGAAAATCGACGCTCGCTGGAAATGCGACCGAAGAATCGACGCACGGAACAGGAGAAATGATGCGCAGCATCGCTGACGGAGGCTGGGACGTCGCAATCCACGCTGCATCGTTTTCGGATCATCGTATGGCTGGATTTCTGACTCAAGTACTGCTGGGCATGTAAAAACAATGCAAGGCCTGCCCGGACCCGAGAGTGCTGACCAGATCGACACAGCGCTCTCCTGTGGAGAGAAGAAATGACATGCCCGACCCGGCAAAAGAAGAAACAGCGCAAGGTCCTACTCGTGAGTGGAATCAATGCTTCGCAAGCCCTTTTTGACGTGCACTCGCCCGTGCAGGGTTATTTCTGACGCATCCAAGGTACATTTTCACGCTAACAGTGTTAGTGTGTGTTTGAAACTACTTAAAGACTCTTTTTGATTTTTAATTGATAACTTGACTTGTGTATTGTAGATTTTTGTCGTTTTTGTCTTGTTTTGTTTAGATAAATATTTCCTATTTTTCTAAACTGGTGTTGTGTCATTTTGTAGTGTTTTCATTGAGTTACTGTGTGTGTTGGTACAAATACTTTACAACTAGCACCCTGAAGTTAAGCCTACTGCTCTGTCAAGCTACCAAGGGGGTAAGCAGGGGTTAGCTGAGGGTGATCCTCTTTTATCATGACTAGAGTGAGGGTCCTTGCTTGAACAAGGGGTAACCTGACTGTCAACCAAAGACCCCATTTCTAACAATAATCATGACCTGTTTTGGGAAATTCTACTATGAAATCCAGGGAGATTGTATGCAATGGGTGTGGAGGAGTTGGTAAGGGGGTGTAATAGGCCAGCAGGTGCTTGATGTGGAACTTTATTCTGATCACAAATAGTACACCTTTGTACAAACTTTTTCGTATCAGTCACAAGTGTGGGCCACTAAAAATGATGCCTAACCAATTTCAGCATCTTCTTTTCTCTTGGATGCATTGCCAGTATATGGGTATGACACCAGTACAATCTATTTTGCTGTAAATCTGTAGTGGGAACAAATAGACCATTTTGCATGTAATACATATTATTTATAAACCTTGTTATCTTGTTTCTGTAGGACCTCTTAGGTCCATTATATAAAGAGATGTGATGGTTATCCAAAGGGAGAACAGCAGACACCGAACAGGCCTGCTAACTTAGTAAAATGTTCCATTGTGTGAGGCAGGGCCATGAAAGTGGTGGGCCTCGTGCTGAGTACTGCTTTTGTAAAAGGCACTTATCAAGGCAGTATCCCATATTGACTCCCTTTTTGGAAACTGTCCAACTCATGCAAGTAAACACATTCTCCCACATGGTAATTAGACATAGAATCGACCAAGATCATTCCATTACTCAAAGGTATTCCCAACAGAGGTTGGCCACCTGCCGGGTTTGGTCACAGGTCCTTGCCAAAATTTAACCAAGTTCTACCACTGCCCATTGTTGCTGCCTCTTCTCCCTCTTTCCTCTCCTTTTTTAATGTAAATGCTTTTACCCACCTCCACAACTTCCCTAATATATTACTGTTGCCCCTATGGTATCATTGTCCTCTATTGCTCTCTCTGACCCTATCTCCCCTGACTTTGCAGGTTGGGAGGGTATTTAAATTTTTTTGTTTTAAGATTGGTACCTCAGTACTTCTGTAGTACTGGGCATGGAGCCACCCATAAAAAGTGGGTGAAAAGAGTTTTTACCTGGTACCATGTTTCCCCAAAATTTCATAAAAGGTATTTTAATTGAATTCACATGTATATTAGCGAGAAAGATTTGTGTGACGTATAGTGTAGGTGAAAGACAAAGGCATCTAAGAGTGAAATCATTCACCCCTGCTTTTCACAGATGTCTAAAAACTGAGAATCGAACAGAGCAGTTGACCATGGAATTCAAATTGTGAAACTGCCGAACCCCTTGGTGACCATGGCTGGAAGCCATGCTCAGAGGTGGAGCGGCAATGTGCAGGGTAATTGGCCCCTCACAGGGGTGAATGCTGCCCAGCTTTCCAGCCAACCCCACACTAACCATGGCTGAAGGTCTATGGGAGCTCTTAAAAGCTAACTCACAGATTTTAAAAGCACTTAGTTGCAGCTTGGAGCAATTACTCTGGAGTGGATTTTTTTGGTTGGTATAGCGTGCCATGTTACACTGTAATGGTTTTAAGACACTGTCACAATAGAGTAGAATGTTTTAATACCTTTATAGTTTGCTGTTCAAGGTAATTAGAATCATTAGAGTCTGAGGCCCAGATTTCTCAAACGTTTAAGCAATACAACACATAAAGACACACTGCTGTGCTTGGCTGCATTAAAAGGAGAAAGCAGGAATGCGTCATATTTAACATTATATGTTACATTCTGGTCCTCTCCTTGCGCTGGTACATAATGTCCAGCCTTGCCCCAATACAGGCATTCTTGCACCATGGTGAAAAGGATAATTTTTGCACAGGAAAGAACACTTTCCTACCCTAAAAACAATTTTCTGGGGCTTTTTCCTTCTTCTATGTGTGTCACAGAATAAAGCACTTGTAGAAAAAGAAAAATATGAGGCGAAATAAATAGATTTCTCTGTGTTATCCCTTACCTGAGAAGGCAGAGCATTTCCTCAGGTCTACCACTCATGGTAAATCCGGGAATGCACTAAACTCCATCAATGGATGTGTGGGAACACCCATGGTCCACCTTTGGGATGCCTACCCAGGGCAGAATAACTCAAGGCAGCGACTTGTGCTGCCTTGCATTACTCCAGATTTACCAAGCACGACAGGGCCATACAAGGTGGCCTGTTGCCCTTGCATTGCCTTGAGTGACAACAGGGCAAAGCAACATTATGATAAATTCAGCCCTGAGTCTCCTGTTTTCAGGTGTGAGCTGGTCTCTGACTAGGGTACGTTGCTCACCTGCTGAAATTAATTTTCCACAATTCATGTAGAAGATCACAGCAGCACATACATAGAGGTGGTTGTATGAGTGCAGCTTCAGCAGAAACAATATCGTCATGCTGCATGATGTGGTCTGGAGCACTTGATGTTGGCACTCCTTCAACTTCCTGTCTCATCCTTGTAAAAGCATTGAGCTACCTAGTGTACCATGCCTTCAAGTTCTTCAACATCCCATAAGCACCGAATGAATATTTGCAAAACTACCTCTCGCAGAAGCTGGATGTCAACAGCTTTGTGGAAACCTTCTGTCACACAGTGTATTGGGAGGTGCTGCATGGGTCACCCTGCTGCTACTCATCACCCAAATGGTGGTGTTGGTCTTCTCCTCCTGATGCCATTTTTTACTCTGATGCTTGTTTTTTTACTTTATAGGTTAAACTGTTTTGATGTGTCATATGATAGTATCAAGATGACTCCCACAGTGCTATTTCCACAAACATCCAAACTGTGTGAACTCAGGTACTTTCAATTGAGAGGGTCCTATTGTGACAAGTAATTGATTCTCAGCCGTTGAAACTTTAGAGCAGGGCAATTGACGTGCAAATGTAATGGTTCAGGGGTGGCACGTGGAACATAGAATCTACTTTTTATTGCAATTACTATGGCAACTCATAAAATCTGAATTACTTTTTAACAAAAAATGTAATCATTATACCTTTAGGGATTGCCAATCCACTTGGGCTGATAATAAGCAATTTAGGACCATATTCACAAGAAAGTGGCACATCCCTTTTGACCCCCTTTAGATCCCCTAACGCCACCATGGGAGCACAGTTTTTACAATACAGCGCACCATGGAGTATGTTAGGGATAATGGTGTAATTTTTTTACGCTATTGTAACGCTGTACTGGAATAGCATAAAAAAATGACACTAATCCAGTATAGTGTTAGGAGGCCCATTGAAATCAATGGGAGCCTCATTTTAACGCCTGCTTTAAGCAGGCATTAAAAATGGTGCTAGAAATGGCGAAATGTAATCTTGTAGATTCTGTTGAGCCCTTTTTAGCGACCCTCTAAAAAGGGAACACCACCTTTGTATACCTCATGCACATAATATGCATAATGTGGCGCAAAGGGTTTGGAAGGTGGCGCAAACATAGTTTGCTCCACCCTGTAAGCATGGCACTATGGTAGTGGCCCATTAGCGTCACATTTGTGGCAAATATTTAGCTCCTAATGTGGCGCTAAGGGGCGCAAAGGCCTTGTAAATCTGGCCCTTAATATCCAAGGCAAATAAAGATTCCTTCATAATTTGGGTGGGTAATTTAAATGGCAGGCTTTGCACTTTTTGGCAGAATGCAGTTGGTGGTAATTTGGAAAATGTTGAATTGGACTATTAACACTTTGGGAGTCATTATGACCCTGGCGGAAGGCAGAGAACTGGCGGTAAGACCGCCAACAGGCTGGCGGTCTTACTTTGTGGAATTATGACCATGGCGGTTACCGCCATGGTCATCCGCCGGTTCTCCGTACAGCCCGCCAGGGCAGAGACGACCGCCGGGCTGGAGACCTGGGTCTCCAGCCCAGCGGCCGTCTCTATACCGCCGGCGGTATTTGGACCTGGCTTACCGCCGTGGATTTCCAGCGGTTTGAACCGCATGAAATCCATAGTGGTAAGCACTATCAGTGCCAGGGAATTCCTTCCCTGGCACTGATAGGGGTCTCCCCCACCCCCGACCACGACCCCCACCGACTCCCTCCCCTACCCCCCGCCACCCCTGCCACCCCCCAAAGGTGGCAGGCCCCCCTCCCCACCCCGACCCCCAACATCACTTCACCCACACCTACACGACACGCACGCAGGCACCACCTACATACTTACACGCACACACGCCGACATACATGCCTACATCCACACACAAAGTCATACACGCACACCCACATTCAAACATACACGCACACATCCATACAGACATACCCACAGACATACACGCTCTCATTCCCATACACACAACACCCCCGCAATCATACACGCACTCACACACCCCCTCTACATACACACATGCACACCCCCAGGCACCCACACAACACACAACGCCCCCCCACCCCCCACTCACGGACGATCGACTTACCTGGTCCGACGATCCTCCGGGAGGGGACGGGAGCCATGGGGGCAGCTCCCCCGACACCACACTGCCAACAGAACACCGCCACGGCGAATCACAGGATGTGATTCGCTGGGCGGTGTTCTGTTGGCGTGGTGGTGGAGGTGGAGCAACCTCCACTTCCCCGCCTCCCGACAGTATGGCTGTTGGCGACTCTCTGTCCGTAAAAGGACAGAGAGCTGCCAACGGTCATAATAGGCCGAGCGGCAAACCGCCACCACTGGCGGTCTTCCGCACGGCGGTCCCTCGGCGGTCTTTAAAAAAGACTGCTGAGGTCAAAATGACCCCCTTTGTACCTAATCTCTGTGGGGAAGTTTTTAAAAATATCATGAATATGTATGGTTTAGGTCTCTCTGTGGATTTTGTTCCTATAATAGGTAGTAAGTTGGTTACTTTTACTGGGAAGGGCAATGGAAGTATGATTGATTACATCATCATTTCAAAATGTATGGGTCCCAAGGTATCTAAGCTTACCATGAAATGCTCTATCCCACCAATAGAGGTTAGCTGGAAAAGGGTATTCCGAAATGGACTAACATTGATTCAGATTACTTATTTTCCTAGTTAGTTGGCAAGAATAAGGCCAATCTTATGGTTTGTCTGTAGAAAGGAGGTGAGCTGACTAAAGTTCCGGTATCATCAAGGGAGCTAATCATGAAAAAATATTTTAGCTGCATTCCTTATTTTTACTGTCCATCCCTTGTATCTTACGAGCTGCTATATAATTAATTTCCTTAGACAAGCACAAAGTGCTTTATGGTCTACCTATAGTAGCTGGGAAAAGTTTAATCCCTATTCTTCTTTGTACTTATGCACCTTATTCTACAATATTGACTTTTGTATTTGGGTAACTTGTTGATTATGTGATGGATAGTGTCTTGTGATGCACACTGTATATTACTTCCTCTTTATGTTGTAATTTTTAGATTTAAACTTTAAATGTATTTTATACATTTTTGTGTATTCTTTTAGGTTTTGTTTTAAACCAAATACAGATACTTTGAAAAATCCTAAAAAAAGCAGCAGACAATGGACAGACTTTGAGTGGTGTGAATAGCGTCTACTTTATCATAGTAAGAGGTTGGGATTGTGCTGTATATCAAACTAATGACATTTGCCAATACAATTGTGTTTCTGAGGCTGTTGTAGGTACTGTGGTACCATTTTTTCTGTTCCAACACAGCTATAAACATAGATGTTTCACAAAACATTTCAATACACCTCTCTTATTTAAGCCTGTAGGGAAAACCCTGGCCTCAGGCTTTCAAATTTTCAATAAAATTGTCCTTCATGGAAAACACAACTTCTTTTAGAAGTTCCAGGTACTGTAGTACTCTTATGGGACATGGAGTTGGAAGTAAACCCACGCGGGATTCCCGTAGGACCCTCTTATTGGTTTTGTGGGTTCCACAGGAGGACAGTAGTACATTATGGGAGGTTCAAAAAATAAAAACTGACAGGAGTCATTTGATTTGATACTAATTTACCACCATAATTGGACCAGTGTTTAACAGAGAGAATTTGCAACAAATACTATCAAATCCATCATGTACCCAGGTAAAACTGGAACTAAGCAAACACCAAGGGGTAGAGTTACTAAACAGTTTGTGCTGAGTTTGCTTGTTTTTCTCTGAAAGGACCCTAAAAGAAATGAAAGAAGCACAACACACTACTTTGCATTACTTAGCACCAAGGGGGAATTACATAGATGATACATGGGTGTTTCCATGGATCACCCAATCAATCAATCAATCAATCAATGCATTTATTGAGCGCGCTACTCACCCGAGAGGGTCTCAAGGCGCTGGGGAAGGAGGGGGGGGTTACTGCTGCTCAAAAAGCCATGTCTTGAGGTGCTTCCTGAAGGCGAGATGGTCCTGGGTAGTTCTTAGGTGTGCAGGGAGGGAGTTCCATGCTTTGGCTGCCAGGTAGGTGAAGGATTTTCCTCCTGTGGTGGTTCTGCGGATACGTGGGATGGTGGCGAGGGCGAGGCTGGCTGATCGGAGCTGACGGGTGGGTGTGTAGAACGAGAGGCGGCTGTTGAGGTATTCGGGCCCATGTTGTGGAGAGCTTTGTGTGCGTGGGTGAGGAGCCTGAAGGTGATCCTCTTATTGACGGGGAGCCAGTGCAGGTGTTTCAGGTGGGCGGATATGTGGCTGTGGCAAGGGATGTCGAGGATGAGGCGTGCGGAGGCGTTCTGTATGCGTTGGAGACGTTTCTGTAGCTTTGCGGTGGTCCCTGCGTATAGGGTGTTTCGGTAGTCCAGACGGCTTGTGACGAGGGCATGGATAACTGTCTTTCTGGTTTTGGCGCGGATCCATCAGAAGATTTTTCGGAGCATGCGTAGGGTGTTGAAGCATGACGACGAGACGGCGTTGACTTGCTTGGTCATAGTGAGGAGGGGGGCCAGGATGAATCCGTGGTCTGAGGGGGTTGGTGCGATGCCCAGAGCCGTGGGCCACCAGGAGTCGTCCCAGGCGGAAGGGGATTGTCTGAGGATGAGGACCTCTGTTTTGTCTGAGTTCAGCTTTAGGCGGCTGAGCTTCATCCATTCCGTGACGTGTTTCATTCCTTCCTGTAGGTTGATTTTGGCGGTGGTTGGGTCTTTGGTGAGGGAGAGTATCAGCTGGGTGTCGTCGGCGTAGGAGATGATGTTGATGTTGTGTTTGCATGCGATTTCAGCGAGGGGGCTCATGTAGATATTGAAGAGGGTTGGGCTGAGCGAGGAACCTTGGGGTACGCCGCAGATGATCTCGGTGGGTTCTGAGCGGAAGGGAGGGAGGTAGTCTTTTTGGGTTCTGTCGGAGAGGAACGAGATGATCCAGTCAAGGGCCTGTCCTAGGATTCCAGTGGAGCAGAGGAGGGTTACTAGGGTGCGATGGCACACGGTGTCGAAGGCAGCCGAGAGGTCCAGGAGGATGAGGGCGGTTGTTTCTCCATTGTCCATCAGAGTTCTGATGTCATCGGTGACTGCGATAAGGGCGGTTTCTGTGCTGTGGTTGACCCGAAATCCTGATTGGGAAGGGTCGAGCAAGTTGTTAGCTTCAAGAAAATTGGTCAGTTGCTTGTTGACGGTCTTCTCAATGACCTTGGCTGGGAAGGGGAGAAGAGAGATGGGGCGGAAGTTCTTCAGGTCATTGGGGTCAGCTGTGGATTTTTTCAGGAGGGCGTTGACTTCCACGTGTTTCCAGCTCTTGGGGAAGGTGGCAGATGAGAATGAGCTGTTGATGATGCTCCGGAGATGGGGGGCGATGATGGAGTCGGCTTTGTTGAAGATGTGATGGGGGCACGGGTCCGAGCGGGAGCCGGAGTGGATGGTGTTCAGTGTGATTCTGGTCTCCTCAGAGCTGATGGGGGTCCAGGCATTGAGTGTAGTGGTGGGGGCTGTTGGTTCGGTGGTGGGCGGCGGGTTCTGGGGTCCGAAGCTGTCGTGTAGGTCTGCAATCTTTTGGTGGAAGAACGTAGCGAGGGAGTTGCAGAGTTCTTGTGAGGGCGTAATGACGTTGGAGCTGGCGCTGGGGTTGGAGAGCTCTTTGACGATGTTGAAGAGTTCTTTGCTGTTGTGGGTGTTGTTGTCTAGTCGCTCTTTGTATGATGTCCTTTTGGTGGAGCGGATCAGCTGGTGGTGTTCACGGGTGGCGATCTTCAGGGCTGACATGTTTTCTGTGGTGCGTTCTCTGTGCCAGGATTTTTTGAGGGTACGGCAGGATTTCTTGGATTCTTTGAGGACGTCCGTGAACCACAGGGGTTTCCTGATGCTGGTCCCGCTTGGGTGGCTTGAGCGAGGTTTTCGGCACGTTTGGTGATCCACTGTGTGAGGCTGAGGGCTGCGTTGTTGGCGTCAGTGGTGATGGCTGGTGGGTTTTGGTTCAGTGTTGAGAGGAGCTGCTCTGTGGAGATTTTGCTCCAGTGTCTGCGGGGGATTTGTTGTGTGCGATGGTGGTGGGTCTCCCGTTTGAAGGTGAAGTGGACGCATTTCTGGTCAGTCCAGTGTATTTCAGAGGAGTGGCTGAAGGATATGTGGTTGCTGGCGGAGAAGATGGGGTCGAGCGTGTGGCCAGCGGTGTGGGTGGGGGTGTTCACCAGTTGCTTGAGTCCGAGGTTGGCGAGGTTGTCGAGCAGGGTGGCGGTGTTGTTGTCATTGTTTTTCTCCAGGTGGAAGTTCAGGTCCCCGAGGAGGATGTAGTCTGGAGAAGCTAGGGCGTGCGGGCTGATGAAATCTGTGATGGTTTCGCTGAACTGGGCGCGTGGGCCCGGGGGCCTGTAGACCCATGCTTTTTGATGCACAAACCCTGTCTACTAACAATAGTAGACAGGGTTTCGTGACAAAATGTAATGTCATTTGAAAGGAGGTGTTAAAAGGGGAAATGTTTTTATTTTTCATTTCATTTCCGACTCTGCATGTGTGCTGCATTGTACAGCACACATACAAAATAGGAAAAGTTTTTATTTAAGTCTAAGCATAGTATTTTGTACTGGAAGGGTAACCTATGCTAAACTCATGCACACATCCTTGCACTATGTAACAATGATGTGTGTGTGGCACTCGGCAGCAAAATTATGCACCCGCACTAGGGAGAGGGGAGGAGAGTGTCATATCTCTCTCGATTTTGTGCTCTCCAGGTCTCTCCCTGTCACACAATACAGTGCAGAATTATTGGCTGCCACGTTGCGTTGCCTGACAGTTTTGTAAATCTGGGCCCTATGCAATGTACACTATCTGAAGATGATGATATCAATGTTCTCCAAAGCACTTCTGCAAGACAACATCAGGCAAGGCCAGCGAAGGAATCATTGGGGTGAAAGTTTTTTAAAATTCTAGGTGGTGAAGAAAACATAAGTGGGTTGGAGGTTATGTGCCCTTTGTGCCAGAAGGTGTTGGTTAGAAGGAAGAGAGGAGAGTAGTTAGTGGGAACCTTTGAATGTGGAAGCACCTGAGGGCTATGCACCCAAATAGTATAGCGCATGCAGAAATGCTGAAGAAGCAGGCCCTAGAAAGTGAACCAATTGCTCTACAGTTAATGCTGAAACAATAAGAGCACGAACATGATGACAACATGCTGCATTTTAGCACGTACTGCACACACTGATGTAAAGTTGTGACCTGTGGTGAAGTTAATAAAAGAATATATACAAGGTCCATGGAGCAGCATCTCCAAATAGAACACAAAGACTTGCGTAAAAAATGAAATATGTAATAAAAAATGTGAACCATTTAAAAAAAATTGAAGACAAACAGTAGGTAAAAACTGTAAAGAAAATGTGAAAAACAAAAAAAGTGAAAAAAAGACAATAAAACACAAAAATTATGGCTACTTTCTTAAGCACCACACAGGATCAAAGTCTGTGCACCATGGGGGGTTGGATGGTCACGGGGTACAGGGTCTGGTCATAGGCAAGCCCTGAAGCCAACCTCCACTAGTCATGACCACAGGTTGTCCACAGCAGCGGGTTAGATACTTATGGGTGGCTCACGAGGGTTGGGAGTAATATTTGACATGTCATTAGTGATGTACTTTAACATGCCTTTTTCCCACTCACTCCCCTCCTACATTTACTACTAAAATCTATACTTACCTACACAGAGAGTCTCCAGTTGGGGTGGACAACCTTGTACACATAAGTAAAGGCAAAATGCACACTTGGTAGTATGTCTTGTAGTACATTTTGTAGTTCTAAGTGCAGTTTGGTACTCAAGCCCTGCATGGTAAATGTGCCGTGTAATAGTCAATGTGTGGTAGAGATTTCAACCACATCTTCACTTTAACCTTTGTTTTTATTTATAATTTTTTTTAAATACAATATATTTAAAATATCTGTGCACCCAACTTTCCAGAGTGTCGGACCTGCCTGAGGCTGCAGGAGCGGTAACCTCCCCCCTTGGGCCCTCAACCCCTGCTGTGCATGGCCTTTACCCATGCACAGCAGGGTTTGGTCTTGGGTCTGGCCTCCAATCAACCCTCTGCGGGTGGCCAACACCCACTTAACATGGACTTTGGGTGTGCAAAGTAAGAGTTGACCATATGTAATGTCTTGCACCCCGACACGTCTTTCTTTTTTTAATTAATTTTCATTTTTGGATACATATATATGTGGTTCCCTTGACCAAATATAGATTTTTTAAATGTTTTGATTAATGGGGACTTTGAGACACCCCCACAGGTGCCTTGGGATCAGGTGGTGCACACACTGCTCCTCTATGTGATCTTTCCAGGCTTTCTTCAGGACTCTGGGATCAAATCATTGGGACCTGCACTGGTGACTGCAGCATTTTCTATCAGTGTTGCAGAGATCCAATCACACCATTTCAGATCAAGCAGATCCCAGTCGAGACCTGATGATCAAAAATGGGGAATGGGAGAAAATCTCCCTCAGCCAAACAGAATAACCTATTTTGAAAACTTCTAGAATTGTGGACACCTACATATCATTTGTGTTGGTTGCAAATACCAATCTGATTTTTTTTATTGGGGCTGTGTTTAAAAAATATCCCAAACCCAACACAAAATATTTGTAAATCTGGACCTAAATTCCCAAAAAATTGCTTGTTAGACCGGTCAGTCATAGGGTGGTCTTCCTCCCAACATTTTGCCTGCCTCCCTCACAATTTTGCTGTCTCTTTTTGTTGACATTAGGACTCTAAGGCCCACATTTATACTTTTTTAGTGCTGCATTTGCGTCATTTTTTTACACAGAGACGGCGCAAACTTACAGAATACAATTGTATTTTGTGAGTTCGCTGCGCTTTTGCATCAAAAAGCAGAGCAAATGCGGCGCTAAAAACGTATAAATATGGGCCTAAGCGCTTTGCCAATGCGGACCAGTGCTAAAGTGCATGTACTTCTTCTCTAAACATGGTAACAGTGGTGGATCCACAATTGGCATATTTTATTTATTTGTAAGTCCCTTGTAAAGTGGTATACCATATACCCATGGCCTGTGCATTAAATGCTACTAGCGATCCTGCAGCACTATGCCACCCACTTAAGTAGCCTTTTAAACATATCTCAGTCCTGCCACTGCAGTACCTGTGTGTGCAGTTTCACTGTCACTTTGACTTGGCATTTAAACCCTTGCCAAGTTCTGCAGTAAGGTTATTAAAATTATGTAGCATATCAAGAGAACAGCAGGCATTTTCCCTGGCTAACCTGGAACATGTAAAAGCATCCTCTGACATGTTTTTGATCCATTTAGAGCTTGTCGTTGAAGCATAGTTTTGTCTGGACACAAGGGAGCACTGAGTTTAAGTCCAAGCACTAAGTTTTCCCTCTTAGAATTCCAAATACCCTATTAAAGCAAGGAGTAGTGAAACCTGGGTAGTTCCTATGTTTTTGGTGGAGTCAAAGGCCCTGATTTACAATTTGGTGGTAATGGTCCCACTGCCTTTTTTCGGCAGAAAACCTGTCTGCCTTTGAGGCAGTCTGCCCACCTGATTTAGATGTTGGCGGGGCCATAGGTGATAAAGCAACCTCCGCCAAGTACCTCCAGCTGCCTCAAGGACAGCATTGGCAATAGGGTGTGGTGCTGGGGCTCCAGCCACCTTTACTGCTGAGCAGATTTGAATATGCCTTAGAGGCAAGCCAACTGTAGCAGTCTGAACTCCACACCAGAGTTGGTGGATTGGAGAGGGAAGGGGCAAAAAACCTAACTTTTTCCAAATTGTTGCTTCCGTTTTGGACTGAACCCAACTGGATATCATCTTCTGTCACTGCTGCCACTGGACCATGGAGGACACACAACAAAGGTAGGTAGACTGCATGTACTGTGAACGTTATGTTGAGCACTGCACATGAGCTCAAGAGCTATGCAGAAACATACATGCCACAGGTATTTCTTTAAAAACACCTCTTATCTGCATATGTAGGGAATACATTTGTGTCAGCGATTGATGGGGACACCCTGGTTGAAGACACATACCGTACACATACACAATTATTATTGTGGTATCATTATTCATTGCCAAATGAATCCTGGCATCACAATAACAATGGCATCACACTGGTCACCATGTCAATGTGTGCACATTAAAAGTGCATCTGCACCTGTGATATTGTTAGTGCAGTTGTGTATGTGAGTCAGTACGTGCCTGGAGTGTGTGAGATTGAACTGGCTGTTTGAGGTGGAGGGAGCTGGACTGGGTGACGTGGATGTGTCTGTATGTGTACCACATGCATGGGGGTCTGATGTCCGTTTTGTGTTTGAGTTGTGTGTTGTGCTGCTGTGTGCAACATTCAGGTGTGTTGTTGTGTGGCGGTCATTGTTGTGATCTTTGCAATTGTGCATTTGTGTGCATGTGTTTGTGTATATGGGTGTGTCATTGAGTTGGTTGTTGCAGTTGTATTGAATGTGTGTGTAGTATCCATGGTGTGTGTACGTTGTGTCATGGATGCATGGCACTGTGGGGGTGATTCTGAGACTGGCGGGCGGCGGAGGCCGCCCACCAGTCTTCCCCCGACAAAATACCACTCCGCGGTCGCAAGACCGCTGAGGGTATTTTGAGATTTGCCCTGGGCTGGCGGGCGGCCGCCAAAAGGCCGCCCGCCAGCCCAGGGCAAATCTACCTTCCCACGAGGACGCCGGCTCCGAATGGAGCCGGCGTAGTGGGAAGGTGCGACGGGTGCAGTTGCACCCGTCGCGTATTTCAGTGTCTGCTTTGCAGACACTGAAATACTTTGTGGGGCCCTCTTACGGGGGCCCCTGCAGTGCCCATGCCATTGGCATGGGCACTGCAGGGGCCCCCAGGGGCCCTGCGGCACCCCCTACCGCCATCCTGTTCCTGGCGGGTGTCAGAATCCCCATGGCGGCGGAGCGCGCTCCGCCGCCATGGAGGATTCTCCCGAGCAGCGGAAAGTCGGCGTGAGACCGCCGACTTTCCGTTTCTGACCGCGGCTGAACCGCCGCGGTCAGAATGCTCGACGGAGCACCGCCAGCCTGTTGGCGGTGTTCCCGTGGTCGGTGACCCTGGCGGTCACCGACCGCCAGGGTCAGAATGACCCCCTGTGTGTTTTATGCATGTAACTTTCATGTTGTGGTTGAATAACAATAGATAATTGTGTGTATGTCGTGTGTTGTGTGTTGTGCAGGTGGACACATATAGCTAAGGTACAGTGCATGTGTGTCACTTACCTCTATGCAGTTGCCACTGCCATTGTACAATGCCCAATGGCTTCTGCGATGGTCTCACTCCCTCAGCAATCCTCCACCAGTACACTGCCTGCAGGACTGTAACAACTAAATAGGGTCAACTGGAACCCGCCAGCCTGACAGCTAGGTAAAGCACACTGCTGTGGCAGTCTGCGGCTGCAGCGGGCAAAATACCATCGACTTGATGGTGTTTTTTAGTCTGCTGCCTCAGATTGGCAGTAATACTGCCAAGATCTAACTCAGGCCCAAAGTCCTTTATCTGGAGTATTCTACAACAACATTGACATTCTGCTCATCTTAACTGCGTGTTTTCCTAGCAGAATATTTAAGCATAGGATAATCACACCGGCATTCATGTCAAGCTAGAAGAATGACAAAGTATTTTGCCTTTGTTGGCAATATATTTAAGTATAGTATTACTGTTATACTACTGCTATCTACACTTAGCCCAAAGTGACAAAGGCATTTTATCATTTACCAGTTTTAAACTGTGATTGTTTTCAATTAATTTTATTTTCTATGATGTAGTTTTTAAAATGAACTTAATTTCAAAATCCCACTTTGTTAAGCCAGCCCCTATAACCAACCCACTCAGGACGGGCAATCCCCATGACTTAGGCCTTGATTTACATTTCTTTATTTTAATTTTTGTGGTATTTTTGTGTTTTTTCCTACACGTATAGAACCTTTTGTGTTTTCATTTAACTTTTGTTATTCCCTTGAACTATCCAACTTCAGACCTTTTTTAATACATTATTTCCAATTGTTCTTCAAAAAGTAGTTAAACATTTTTAACTCATAGTTGAACACTTGGTATTGTAGTAAGCTTCACAGAGAAGTGCTTGTTGTACTTTTTAAAGAATCTGTTCATTAAGGCGGAGGTTTACCTTTTCAAAGCAAATTATCTTTTTAGATTTATTGCAGTATGTTGCAAACATGGTTGGCCATTATTAGACCTGGCATCCTTGGTGTATTCTCCCCTGTCTTTTTTGCCTCTGCTTCCAATGTTTTGACTGTGTGCTGGAATCTTTTTTTTCCTGGTTTTGTTACTCTGGGTACTTTATCACTGCTGACAAGTGCTAAAGTGCAAGTGCCTCCTGTGTAAATTGCATGTGTAATTGGCTTTTCCATGATTGGCATATTTGATTTACTAGTAAGTCCCTGGTAGAGGTGTAACATCAAATACTACTAGTGTGCCTGCAGCACTGAGTGTGCCACCCTCATGAGTAGCCCTGTAAACAGGTCTCAGACCTGCCACTGCAATGTCTGTGTGTGCAGTCTTGCACTGCCAATTCGACCTGGCAAGCATCCTCACTTGCCAGGCCCAACCCTTCCCTTTTTATACATGTAAGTCACCCCTAAGGTAGGCTGTAGGTAGCTCCATGGGAAGGGTGCAGTGTATGTTAAAGGTGGGACATGTAGTGAGGTGCTTTACATGTCCTAACAGTGAAATACTGCCAAATTTGGTTTTCACTGTTACAAGGCCTATGTCTCTCATAGGTTAACATGGGGGCTACCATTAAATAACTTTCAAGTCCAGTTTCCCTTTGGAAGCAGATGGAGATGTGGAGTTTGGGGTCTCTGAACTCACAATTTAAAAATACCTCTTTTGGTAAAGTTGATTTTTAAATTGTCTGTTTGAAAAAGCCACTTTTAGAAAGTGGGCATTTTCTTGCTTAAACCATTGTGTGACTCTGCCCGCTTGTTTATTCCCTGTCTCAGTCAGACTGACAGTTGTGCTATTTGTGAATCTCCACTAGACAGTGACACAAAGTGAGCTGGGATGTAGCCTGCATATCCCGATGAGCCATCTGGGCTAGAGTAGAGGGAGGAGTGGTCACTTACACCTGAAAGGGCTGTGCCTGCCCTCGTACAATGTGGTCTCCAACCCCATGGGGTGTGTCTGGGGCCAGGCCTGGGCAAGGCAGGATCTTGTGAACAACAGAAACTTTCCTTTGACGTTTGCCTACTTCAAAGGCATAAAGGGGTATAAGTAGTCGTTCCAAACCCTCAGATTTTCAGATTACTTCTGAGACCAAGAGGAACCTCTGCCAAGGAGAAGAGCTGAAGAGTATAAGAGAAGTGCTGCCTCTGCCTATGATGTGCTTTGCTGGGCTATCCTGCAGTTGCTGCTTCTGCCTGTGAAAGGGGAGAAAGACTGGAGTTTATGGTATGTTCCTGCTTGAAAGGTTTCTCCACAGGCTTGGTCTGAGCTTGCCTCCTGTTTTGAAGTCTCAGGGCCATCAATGACTTCCTCTGCCTGCACTTGGAATCTCAGATGTGACTCCTGTCCTGCCAAGTGATGCCCTATCCAGTCCCTGGGCCATTGCAAGGTGAAGCTGGTAGAACAAGGACTGAATTACACGCACAGGAAGCTGTGCAGGGAAACTTTTGACACACCACCTGCAATGCAGCTGTAAAAACGATGAGCCACCTGTCTCGCAGCTGAAATCGATGCACCACCTGCATTGCAGCTGGGGAATCCATGCATCACCTGCTTTTCAGCTGGAGAAATTATGCAACACACTTTCGGATGCTGAAAGCAATGCAAACCCCATGCAGCATGGTTTTCCATCACTGGGTGGCCGGATGTTGCACGCATCATCGCTGGCAGTCAAAATCAATGTGAACCTGTGCAGATCAGAAGTGCCCCATCCACAAATCGACTCATCGCTCTCTTTTAGGAGAGGAAAATGATGGATTGCCTACCCGACCGGAGAAGAAGCGACGCACGGCCTCACTTGAGAGCAAGGAATCGTCGTATCACTGACTTTTCCAATACACACTCGCCTGTGCAGCTTTATTTTTGACACATACCAGGTACTTTGTATAACAACGTTTCCATTGTTTTCTATGGAGTAAGATCCTAATATTTAAAAAAATTCATATCTTGACTTGTGTTTGTTTGATTTTTGTCATTTTGTGTTCTTGCGTGATTTACATAAATATTGGCTATTTTTCCAAAGTGGTGTGGTGTCCATTTAGTAGTTTTTCTACTGTATTACTGTGTGCGTTGGTACAAATACCTTACACATTGCCTTTGAGGTAAGCCTGACTGATTGTGCCAAGCTACCAAGGGGGTGAGCAGGGGTTGTCTTAGGAGTGTAACTCCCTTACCCTGACTAGAGTGAGGGACCCTGCTTGGACAGGGTACAAACTGACTGCCAACCAGAGACCCCATTTCTAACAGCCATGAATCTGGCTCTTACTTACCGGCCTGAAGAACACCAAATGATCTTGAGATTATTTGTTTGAATGTAAAGCACATATGTGCTTGATAAAGCCAATAGTTCCAAACAAGTATAATCCAGGGTGCCCTCTCTGCATATATTGAGCATGTCACCATAAGTGTATTCACTTTCCTATCTCCCCCTTACTATTCAAGAAATGGATTTCAAATTTGTGTCTTACAAAGGGTGGGACATTTTTTTCTACAGACAATTGACTTTTTTGTAATAATGGTGAGCGTGTAGCATGACAGATGCTTCTCTCTATCTTTTTTGGTGCTCAATGACTCACAGATCCTATGTGGCTCCTCCGAGAGGCAAAATACTACGATACTCTATTGACATCTCTTCGGCTCTCGCACAATTTTCCAAGAGGAACTTTCTTTCCGGGTACAGTGACACCAAACATGAGTTTCACTAAGACTGCACATTTTAACATTTTAGCTCATGGTGCAAAAAGTAATTGAGATAAATTATTCGTGGGTAGGTGGTGACAAAGGGAAACGTAATAGTCACACATGTAGTAGTACATTTCGATTTTTCCACAGGATTCACAGTAACAGGAATTGGAACCGCAGCTCAAGGGCTTCCTGGATCCACCCATGTCTATATCTTTAGAACTTGGGAAGGCACCAACTATCATTATGAACCATTGCAGGAGTATATTGCTCCACACTCAACCAGCTCTTACTGCAGATGATTGCACACCTTGCCACAGGACAGACTGCAGCAAAGGAGATTGTTTTTTTTGGGTGTGCTTTTGATTTTTGTAGATCCATTAGATTTTCTTTCTTTTCAATGGTTTCTGTAAAGGGAAAACATGAGCAGTGTAATCCTGAGAAACACGGAGGAGAGAAATGAAGAACTGGATGATTTTCCGGCATAGGTTCAAGAATGCAACAGGAATACATTGCCTACAAATTTCTTACCATGCCAGAATTGTCTTCTACGTATGTGATGTGCAATGTGTTTTACAAGAAGCTGAGCAAAGGTAGTGAAGATAAATAAAGCTTTGAAACATCTTCAGTGCGCAAGCACCTTAATGTTTGGCTTGAACAGATTAGCAAGAGGGACGTTGAAGTGGTAAATACATCTTTTTCAGCAATGCAACACCCCATCTGTCCTGGAAAGAGGTTGCCTAAACATGTCCTGCAGGAAGAAGAACAGATTAATACTTGCATTGCACCGAGAACTTGCATTGCCTGGTCATCTTTTGTGGAATGCAATGAAGAAGAAGTGCACAAAACAATTAAGTGCATCTTCACCACATGACCTAAAAAGTATTATTTTTGTAACCCAGTTCTAATCATGTAGTTCAAAATGCTTTTGTGATTTGTTTTCTAAAAAAAAAATTAAAAAAGTAAAAAAAAAAGAAAACAATAGTTATCTTCAGAATCAACACTTATGGGTTCAAAAATATATGTTGTTTGTGTATTATGTGTAAGAATGCAAGTGAGAGTGAATGAAAGTGGTAGACAGCAAGAGAGAAACAGTGAGATAGTGAGTGAGACAATAAAGAAAGTGAGTGAGAGCGATTGCACAGTGGGCATCAGCCACGGGGCCTGCAAACATCCTGCCACAGACATCCAAACTCTGCTCCGGGCAACCAACTATCACTGTCTGGCCAAATGCCAAACAGGTTCTGCACCCAAGAACACACTGCATGCAGTCAAACCCATCTGCGTATAGACAAAGGCTATACATAGCTGCAGCTGGGGACAGATCCTTCCGAATCACATGCTTTTCTGTCTTGTGCAGTGACAAACAGCCACAAGGCCTGCATTCAACCCACTGCTAACCAGCAACCCTATTGCACAAGGCCTTTGACCACACAGTTTGACCTTTCTTCAGGCCATTGTTGATTTAATGATTTTTAGGATATGTGGATTCTGACTTGAAACAGCAGATTTAGTTCAAGCTTTATCGATGGGAACTCCAAACTGAAGGCAAGTTCAATTGCCCATGTGTTGGTGAAATGTACATTGCGTTTGTTATGCTGAACCAAGTAGCTTGACTTAGATCTGTGGCTCATTTGTGGGGTCTCTGGATGACTGTTGCTTGCATTGTTATAGAGGTCTGACGTACTTTCACTGGACGGCTAGCTCTGGCCACCAATTTCGGTGTCAGGATCTGCAATTCCTTTAAATATACTGTAGATCCCACACTTTTCCTGTTCCTGATTGGAGAAACCAGCTTACTTTGCCCTGGGGGTCAGGGTGTACCCAGCAGTCCCTCGGTACAGCCTTTTATTTATCTGTGGAAAGCACTGTAACCTTGCCCTAATTTCTAAAAAGGGTGCCTGAAAACAGAACTGTTTCTCTTGGTGCAGCCAGTCAGAGCACTGCGATCAGTGGTTTCAACTCGGGAACATCGCTCAAAAAGAGTGGGGGTGTGTGTGTGGGGGGGGGGGGGGTTAAAGGTTCTGTTATCCAAGCTGAATCTTTTGTCTTTTGAATTTCTGAATCCCTTAATCACAAATGGCACAAATACTAACACTTTGAAGCCTGCTGGTATCCATTTTTAAACACTTATGTTAAAAAACTCCAAACAGAGATTTACACCAAGCCAGCAAAAGCACAGTTTCTGAAAGAGTACAAAATTCATGCCAAGTTTGGTGTACATACATTCAGTAGTTTGGACTGTAGGTTCGAGCAAAATTTCTTGTGAGAGCTAAAATGGGAAAACCAACATTTTTCACCCTGCGCTTAACTTTTGTCCCTTGCATGAATATGCCAGAAACATTGCTTGCCAGAGCTTAGCTGATAAAGCCAAGTGATTATACAAGGCATGTGTCTTTGAGCTTCCATTCAATGAGTCACCTATTTGAGTTACTGTTGAGCCACTTAAATAGACACACTCTAAGGGGCATATTTATAAGTTCTTTGCACTGAATTAGCATAATTTTTATGTTAATTCAGTGCAAACTTAACTCCATATTTATATTTTGATGCTAGACCCCTCTAGCGTCAAAATATTGGAGTTAAAGTCATTTTTTGGACACGTGAAACCACCTTGCATCAATGAGATGCAAGGTAGGTGTTACCGTCCCAAAAATGACTCAAAGCACCTGGCACCCTACTTCTCTTCCTGTGCAAAAATGGTGCACGGTGGGAGGTGGGCCTAAATAATGGCGCTAAACCTGCTTAGCCCCAATATTTAACGCCTGGGTCAGGCAGGTGCTAGGGGACCTGTGGACCCATTTCCATGGCTAAACACCATGGAAAGAGCACACAGGTGCCCACTCCGAGCCCCAGGAACAACCCCACCCACACCAGAGGGACACCAGAGGATGAGGGACCCAATCCCAGGTAACTAGGGGAAGTAGAGGTAAGAATTATTTTTCAAAATGTAAGTGCCATTGGGGGTCTTGAAATGGGTCCCCCTACATGGCACTGGGTGCAATGGCCATGCCCAGGGGACCCTTGTCCCCTTTGCTGGCCACTGGGGTGGTGGGCATGACTCCTATCTTTTATAAGACAGGAGTCATGTGGTATGGATTGTTTTGCATCAGGAAATTACACTAAGCTGGTTAAAGGCATTGTTTTGCCTCTAACCCTCTAACCAGCCTAGCGTAGTTTTTGGTGCCAACCCCCCCCCCCCCGTACCGCCACACCCACCCGGCTAACGTCATTTTCCCAGAGGTTAACCTACCCTTTGTGCCGGCTTGCAGGATTCCATACATTTGGCGACTAGCTGGAGCTCTGGAATGACGTAAGCCAGCACTATAATTTTTGACGCAAAACTGTGTTTGCGCAGTTTTGCATCAAAAAGTATTAATGTGGGCCTAAGTGACTCTGGAACACACCCAAGGAAAAATATCACACACATGTTCATGTGTCCAACCAACGCCACTGGCTCAGACATCCGCTTAAGATCACTCTGAGCCACCTGAATAGGCACACCTTCACCAACGCAGGTACACATGCATGGAGTAAATGATGCGTTTAAAACTTTAAAACTGTTTTGAAAAGTGTAAAAGACTATAAAGATATAAAAATAGATGAAAGAATCGGGGAAGAAATAAATAGGAAATAGATTTTTCAGACGTTTTAACTTTGTTCTTAAAAAAAACAGCAACCTGACCAATTTTGCTTTAGCATGTAACAATGCTGGGCAAACAAATAACACATTAGTAATGTTGTAATTAGTGAAGTGGCATAAATTGCAAATGTGATATTGCTAAAGCAGACATTCCCGGCTTTTGCAATCTGATGTGTTTGGTAAACCTTATGTTCTCAATAACTATGGTTCACCCAGAGACACACAATTTACTAATATTTATCAATATTTTAAACTAAGACAAGGTTGAGAATCCAGACCAAAATGAATATTTAAACTTTGATCTTTGTGAATTGTTTTCATTTACTTAACTAAGTTCAAGCCTTATATTTCTTGTTTAAGAGGTACCTTTTTGCACTGCAAGTAAATTCAACTTGAGGTTTACTTAATCGATTAAGGAAAACGATACAGCATGTAAGATCTGATAACTGATTCGAGTCTCAGCACATGGACTGGGGTCTATAAGCAACACCAATGTAAAATGTGTCCCTCAACGTCGTCTAGGAATGAGAAACGTTACTGATGAAGATATTGAACACATTTGAGTAAAGTGGTGGAAGTGTTGCTTTATACACATTTAATAGTTGTAAACACAGCCCTTAGTCCAAAGACTTGGATTGCATACCCATCCATTTTCCATGCTTTATGGGCTTTGGAAGACACATGAGTTATAGGATGAGAGTTCCTCAAACTAGACATAGAGATAATTCCTAGATAAATGTGCAATTTTACTTTCTTTAGTTTTCTCTGGCTAGAAACCAATTAGGAGCGTTCCAATGTACAATTTTAAAAATTATGATTTTACTTTCAACAGTGTTATCTTTTCAGAAATGTAAATCATTACAATGCTGACGTGCATTGTAAAACTTTAGGAGTTAGATTGAAAAGTATGCTGTTTGTTTGCATACATTACCATGGGCAGGTGAGATCCTCCGATTGATGGGAGAGTTGTACTATTGATAACTAAGCTTTTTGAAAACCATATAAGTGAAATATGAGGGGCCAGGCGACAACCATGCTTTAGCCTATTTTCAGTTGGACTACAAGGAGAAGGTCCTCTTTCTGCTCCCATTAGAATCTTGTACCAGGTTGCAGTATGTAATTCAGATTGTTCGAAAAAGATGATGTAATTGTCTGGAATCCATGCCTTCAAATGTTCTAATAAACGGTGTTCAAACAATTTCCAAGCAGCATAAAACAAGAAAATTAATCTGTCAATGTGATGATGGCTTTGTAATCCTTTTTTGTGTAGGCATAAATTAACCCCTTCGCTGCCAGACCTTTTATTCCCTCAGGTGCCAGGCCTTTTTTTTTGGCTATTTGGAGCAGTTGGCGTTTAGGCCCTCATAACTTTTTGTCCACATAAGCTACCCTTGCAAAATGTGGGTCCTTTTTTTCCAACTTCCTACTGATTCTAGAGGTACCCAGAGTTTGTTGGTTTCCCTGAAGGAGACCAAGAAATTAGCAGATTACAGCAAAAAATTGGTTTTAAAAAAGAAAATGGGAAAAAGGGCTGCAGAAGAAGGCTTTTTTTTTTTTTTTTTCCCGAAAATGGCATCAACAAAGAGTTTGTGGTGCTAAAATGACCATCTTAACAGCTTTCAGGAACAGGCAGACTTGAATCAGAAAACCCAATTTTTCAACACAATTTTGGCATTTTACTGGGAGATACCGCATTTTTACTATTTTTTGTGCTTTCAGTCTCCTTCCAGTTAGTGACAGAAATAGGTTTGAAACCAATGCTGGATACCAGAAAACTAAACATTTCTGAAAAGTAGACAAAATTCTGCATTCAGCAAGGGAAAATTTGTGTAGATCCTACAAGGTTTTCCTACAGAAAATAACAGCTGAAATAAAAAAAAAAATATTGAAAATTGAGGTGATAAAAACAGCCATTTTTCTCCACGTTTTACTCTGTAACTTTTTCCTGCAATGTCAGATTTTTCAAAGCAATATACCGTTACATCTGCTGGACTCTTTTGGTTGCAGGAATATATAGGGTTTGTACGATCATCAAGGACCCAGAATCCTCAAAAACACTTTTTCCTTACATTTTGGTGACAGAAAGTTCTGGAATCTAAGAGGAGCCACAAATGTCCTTCCTCCCAGCATTCCCCCAAGTCTCCCGATAAAAATGGAGCCTCACTTGTGTGGGTAGGACTAGCACCCGCCACAAGAGGACTCTGACAGGAGCCACAAATTTCCTTCCATCCAGCCTTCCTCCAAGTCTCCCAGTAAAAATGGTACCTCACTTGTGTGGGTAGGCCTAGCGACCGCAACAGGAAATGCCCCAAAACACAACGCGGACACATCAAATTTTCCCAAAGAAAACTGAGCTGTTTTTTGGAAAGTGCCTAGCTGTGGATTTAGGCCTCAAGCTCAGCCAGCATCTAAGGAAACATAACAAACCTATGCATTTTTTAACACTAGACACCTAGGGGAATCCAATATGGGGTGACTTGTGAGACTCACACCAGGTTCTGTTACCCAGAATCTTTTGCAAACCTCAAAATGTACCCCAAAAAACACTTTTTCCTAACATTTCAGTGACAGAAAGAACTGGAATGTGGGAGGAGCCACAAATTTCCTCCACCCAAGTCTCCTGATAAAAATGGTACCTCACTTGTGTGGTAGGCCTAGTGCCAGTGAAAGGAAATGCTCAAACACTATCTGGACACATAAAAATGATCAAATACCAAACTACCTGTTTTTGCTGTGGGCACCTGTGTTCTTGGTCCTGGGCTCAGCAGCCATCTAGGAAAACCTACCAAACCCAGACATTTATGAAAACTAGACACCCAAGGGAGTCCAGGGTGGTGTGATTTGCGTGGATCCCCCAGTGTTTTCTCTCACTGAATCCTTAGCAAACCTCAAATGTAGCTAAAATATCAAAATTTTCCCACATTTCTGTGTGGGATCACCACACCAGGACACATTTCCTACCACCCAACGTTCCCCCCAGTCTCCCGGTAAAAATGATATCTCACTTGTGTAGGTGGGCCAAGTGCTTGTGACAGGGAAGTACCAAAAACATGTCAAAATTGAGGGGGAACCAAAGAGGGTCCAAAAGGGCAGTTTGAAAAAAAACATTTTTAGGCTGACAAATGGGGCAGAATTGTTATTGGTATAGATGAGACAATGCTGGGTGGTAGGAATTTTGTGGATTCCATGAGATTCCGGAAGGTTCCATTACAAAAATGTGGAAAATATGTGTGATTTCCAGCAAATTTGGAGGCTTGCATGGCATTGTGGGTAAGAAAATGGTGTGGGGTACATGTGAAGCACACCGCGCTGGACTTACCCAGATGTTTAGTTTTCATATGTGTCAAGGTCTTGTGGATTGTTCTACATGGCAGCATCCCAAAGTCCAAAAAGCGCAGCCCTCACCATTCCAAGTCCTACGATTTTGAGAGTTAGCCAAGCTCTCATGGCCCAAATGTAAAACCAAAACCCAAAATAATCAAATTCCCACTTGCTTGCCTTGGGATAAGATGTTTTAGTGTGCAGGGGGAGAGCTGAAAGACTGTTACCCTCTTCACTTGGGGTGGGGGCATATCCATGCCTATACTGATTGGAAGCCACCAAGTTTTTTTTTTTTAATTCCCTGGCATCTAGTAGACTTTCTGCCTCCCAGGGGTGTGGATCTGTGGTAATTGCCCCATCTGCCCACTGGTTGGCAGAACAACTTTGGCCCATTTATTTGGGGTGGGGGTATGGATATATACCCCGACCCTCTCATTTTGAAAAAAAAAATCTTCCCTGGTCTCTGGTGGGCTTTATGCCCCCCCCCCTTGGGGGCAGATATGGCCAACAGTAGTGTGCCACCATTGGGAGCGACCCTTTGCCAAGGGGCTGCCCCTCCAAACAAAACACACACATACACTTACACCAATCCCTGGTGCCCAAGTGCTTTCTGTCCCCGGGGGGCAGATCGGCCTAATAGAAATAGGCCGATCTGCCCCAAAGGGGAGCAGAAATGGCCTAAAATAAATTTTCTCCCCTTGAGTGAAATTGGCACAAAAACAGTCCCTGGTGCCTAGTGGTTTATGCCCCCCTTGGGGGCAGATCAGCCTAATAAAAATAGGCCGATCAGGGCATAAATGGAATAAATACAATTTGCCCCCCAGGGGAGTGACCCTTGCCGAAGGGTTCGCTCCCCATATATAAAAAAATTAAGTAAACAATAAAATATATATCCCTGGTGTCTAGCAGTTTCTGCCCCCCCCCCCCGGGGGCAGATCAGCCTAATTATAATAGGCTGATCTGCCCCTGGGGGGCAGAAATGGCCGAAAAATAAATTGCCCACTTGGGGAGCAGCCCTTGCCCAAGGGGCCGCTCCCCTCATTCAATAATAAAAAAAACTCCTTGGTGTCTAGTGGGCAATTCTGCTGCCCGATGCTGAGATAAACAAAGGAGAGGAAAGGCCTTTAATGCCTCTCTCGCCCCCTCCATGTGATAGGAGGAGAAATGCTTCTTCATTTCTCCTCCGATCCGTGCTGGAAGCTGAACTTCCAGCACGGAGAGGTAGGCCTCGCACGCTGACATCATCAGACGCCACAGGAGGTCAGAAGGGGTGGTGGTGGAAGGGGTAGTGATTCCAATTCCATCCCTGCCCTGGGGGTGCCGAGGTGAGGCTCATGGGGGAGCGCTAGTGCTCCCCCCATGAGCCGGTCCAAGGACGTAATAGTTATGTCCTTGGACCCTCAGCGCCGCAGCCAAGGACATAACCGGTACGTCTTTGGCTGCCAAGGGGTTAAACTCTCTTCCGGCTGTTTTGAATCGTGCCTGAAAGATAAGTTTGGTCAAATGTAGGGTAAAGAGGTTCTCCCGGGTGTACAATCTTTTTGTACTGTACAATTAGTTTCTTACTACATCAACTGGGATTTCAACTGGTCTTATTCCATTAAAAAGTTTGGCTGCAGAGATATGTGTAAGAATCTGGTCGACCAATGTAGCAGAAGAAATGAATGTAAATAAATGAAACAAAAAAAACTGTTAGAATAATTATCCTTAGGGGCATACAAATCAAGGATGTACTAAATCCAAGCACTTTCAGGAATGGATTGTTTTTCAGGTGACTTCCTGTTGTCTATGGATAGAGCAATCAAGCTTCAACAAGTTTCCTAATTATTTTCAATTACTTGCAATTTTGCATAAGTAATCTTATCAATTTCACTTGCACTGGAAGAAAGACCTTAAATTGCTTTCACATTAGATGAAAGACAATTTTTGCTTGCTATCTTCTTTTTTAATCTATATTCTAATATTTTTAGTTAGTGTGAACATTAGTGTGGAGATCAAGATTTAAATGAAGAAAACAATAATCACTGTATTCCGAGGTGCTGACTCCCAGGTTTAAAATTTAGCGTAATAATGGTGTTTACTTCCTCACTAAGAATATTAGTATTAAAAACATGTAACAAGTTGTTATTATGCTTCCTTTTGGGGTTGATTTGCATGTCTGTCAAACTGAGGGGTTATCTGTATATTGTGATATAAGCACAACCACATCTCCAGCAAATATGGAGAGTTAGAGGGTATTATTTTATAGGACTAGGATTCATTTGTAAATCTCATAATAGTCATTCAGCACAAACAAGTACATAATCAATGTGTTGTGGAGACTGCAAATGATTGCATTACATTTACCTAAAAACAAATTATTTAATGAATCAGTTAACAACCAAGTAATTAAACTTAGGTCTTGACTGACAGAAAATAATTATCGCTGGATAGTGTTGTTAGGTGTGCAGAGGGTACCTGCAAGCCAAGTCTGAGGCCCTCATTATGACTTTGGCGGTCACCTGGCCACCACACCGGCGATGGTGGTAGTACCACTGCCAGGCTGGAGGTGAAGACCACCATATAATGACCACGGCGGGGATACCTCCTATATACAGACAATGGACCTCTTGAACTGCTAGTGCGGTCCAGCCACCGACCACGGCGGTTGCCATCTTCAGCCCAGAGGAACACTATTCACTGCCCACCATATTATGACATAGCAGACCACCAAGATTTCCGGAGCGGGACCACCGCCAAGGAAAGCCTGGCGAAACGACCCATATAAAAGCAGACACTCACTTCCTGGGACACAGAGGAGTCTGCTGCCACCATGTAACCAGAACTGGAAGTCCTGCCAATGCTGTACCATGCAATGGGAGCCCAGGAGCAGCGACGCAGGCGAAGACGACAACTGTGAGAACAGCCGCCTAGCACACAAGGGGAGGAGGGGAGAGTGACACCCACATGCATAACACACACCATACACACATACCACACTTGGAGAACAATCTGCTGAAAAATCCAACATCCATATAAGCCATAAGAAAAGAAAGTCAGGACAAATACCTGTGAGGCAACCATTATATTTGGGCGGGAATATCGCCCACAACAACAATACACACCAGGTAAACAAAGGGCCATTGACCAGTCCAAAAGTGTGAATGCCACTACACAGGGCAACGTGAGAGGCCCAACTTGACTCCTGACAGCCAAAGTGACTTCGCTGGGCAGCAACATCAATGTTGGAGGCAGGCACCTCAGGGGGCAGGGTGTGGGTGGGGTGGGCTTTTGCTTCTCTGTTTGGGGGGTAAGGAGGTGTGTCTGGACCGGGGTTGGGACTGGCTGCCTTGTGTCCTGGAGTGGAAGCCTTCTTAGTGGGGGTGGGACATTGGAAACACTAGGGTGGCCCTGGGAGGACTGGGAGCTGGAGGGACTGGACTAGGGGGAGCAGGACCTTTCGTTTAGGGACAACACAGGGTGGGTCAGGAGGAGGGAAGAGGCAAGGAAAAGTTTCTTAAGTACAGTGGGGTGGACTTGGGGAGGAGGTTTGGGAGTGGAGGTAGAGGGAGTGGTCGTAGAACCTGTAGGTGTGCTGGCATGGGTTGTAGGTGCATGCAAAGTGTGCGTGTGTGAGGTGAGTGGGAATGTTTATGTGTTTTGGGAGGAGGGTGGGAAGAGAAGGAGGGGGAGGACAAACAGGTCATGTGCATGTATGCTGGGGTGGTGTTTGCAAGGGAGGTGGGTGTGCTGAATGTGGTTGTGATGGTGGTGTTTGTGACTGCGCATGTGGTGAATAGGGTGCTAGTCTGTGTGTCTGCTGTTGTGGTGACTGTGGGCAAGGCTGAACAGATGGCAGGATCTAAAATGAGGGTACAGTGCTTGTAGGTGAGTGCTGATGCGACTGTGATGGAGGAGGTGGAGGGGGATACAGTTGAGGCAGTGGTTGTTGTGTGTGCTTCTGTGTGTTGGCTCTGTGTATGCTTGTGGTGTGATCTGTGGTGCTTGTGCTTGTCTTTGCAAGTCCTGTCCGTTGTCTTGGGTGCATGCTCATCTGAATGTGTGCTTGGGATGGGTGTGGGGGAGAGGTGATATATAGCGAGGGTCTGACCTACTCGTTCGGAAACCCCCTGAGGAGGTGACAAAACGTTGATGATACCCGTTGGTATCTACTGGCCACAATAACCACCCATTTGGACGTGACTGTGAAGTACTAAATGTATCATTCTGAACCCACCCATTAAGCTCACTAAAAATTGCATTTGTGTACTTTTGCCAGTTATTAACTTTTGCAGGGGCAGGTATACTGGGCATGTTCAATTCTCTAATTGTAGCTAAGCCTAAGCAACTGGTCTGTTGTACTGTTTCATTTAAAAAGATCATTTGAACGGGGATGAGACATGCTCTAAACAATGTTTCTCTACCCTTGGACTGCCAATTTTTCGTTCCCCAAACACTTTTCAAATCAACATTCTTTGACCAATATTCATAACCTTCAATTGATAACTGGGAAACAAGGGAGTCCGAATATATAAATTTTGTGTTGGTCAATAACAAATGTTTATCCCTAGTTGGAGTTACCTTAAAATAATATGACTCAGCATTTTTTTGATGATGCCCAAAAAAATACGCACATTTTTCAAAATAAGTTTTTGAACTCCCTTGCGGGGGAGTTGGGCAATGTTCCCATTGCGTATAATCAAATATCGTTTTTGGACTGCTCGCTTTATGTATGAAGTGGTACCCATAATAATTATAGCAAAACATGTCACCATAATTGTCTTTAAACTGGTAAACATCCTCATTTTCATAGACAGTATAATATTGCAAGTCTGTCATCATTGAATCAACTGTTTTCATATCCCAATCATCAGATACAATGCCTGGTATAACTATATTATTCATGAATAACTTTAACACATACGGTACTTGAATTATTTCTGTGGGACCGAATATATCAAACATTACTTTATCCCACACAATCCCATCTGGAATTGGCACTGCAGAAATGTTCACAAAGGACAAGTCTCTTTGAACCTCATGTGATGAAAAATGTGATTTCAATACCTCCTCCACCTGTTCAACCGCTGATCTCTTGGGAAGGAAATGACCATGTATTAACAGAAAAAAGTTAATGACAAACCCAATCCAAAGAAAAAATGCTAGGACAGTCAAAAAAAGCCACAGATAATTCCATGGAAAAATAAAATATGTATTTTTAAGCCAATGTATCAGCTTACGTGGACCTGACAGGTCAGCAGTTGAAGAGGCAAACGAGTCCGATAGACCATTGTTGTTGTCGGCAAAGTAACCAGAGGCAGTTCGTGCAAAAGGCGTAGCCATAGTCAATAGAGGAGTTGGTGGGACACTGTATACAGCACCATCCGTCACGTTTGTAGTCATAGTGACTTGACCAAATGTTTCTAAGTTGCTCGTTGTTAGTGGAACCAATGCGAGATCATCATCATCCACCCTCCCCAAGCTCGGAGAGGCATCAGTGTTAGTATAGATAACTTGAAGCGGAACTTCTTCTCCAGTAGTGAGAGGGATTCGGGAACTACTGGACGTTCCTCTTGGTCAGCTGTGTAGAATCGGCCACATGTTGTAACTTGACATTGTCAATAGAAACAAATCGGTTTTCTTTGGCACCTGGCAACGGTGGTAGGATAACAGTTCTGGTACCGTGTATCTCCAACACAGGGACTGGTGCTCAATAAGAAGGACCAAATTATTTTTTCACTGAGACCTTTTCACGCACAAGATCCCCAACTCTGGGAATCCAGCCAGTAGGTGTTACTGGCACATCCTTAATTCCTGTGGAGGCAGTATTTTTAGAAGAGTTATCTTCACGGAACTGCTGTAATTCCTGTAAAACAGTGACATGATAATTTATGTCAAAAGGTGTTTCTGCCGCCTCCACACCAGGACCATCAAGATCCGGAACAAACATTTGTGTTCCGAACAGGCACTCATATGAAGTATGACCCCCCAGGGACCTTCTAGGCAGGTTATTTAGTGTTCTCTGAACTCCATACAGGTGGGTTAGCCAACTACGACCATACCTATGACTCTGGCCGTTAAGGATTGCTTTAAATTGTGGTTTAATCGCTCCATGACAGAATTTCCCTCGGGATGAAATAGAGACGAGTATTGAGCTGGACCCCCAATGAAGCCATGGTGTCCCTGAATGCCCTTGAGGCAAAAGCAGGGCCCTGGTCCGAATGGAATGCCGCAGCTGCATATGTACCGACAAATACTTGCAAATCTTTAATAACAGTCCGAGCGTCAGCCAAGCGTTGTGGCGACTAGTATATATTTATATGCACTATCCGGTGTTAATGGACCACAATGATCCAAGTACACACATTGTAATGGTCTATTTGAGATAAAGAGGGGTGTCTGCAGCAGGCGCCTCGCTGTGGAAACTTTAATTTGTTGACAGATGTCACAACAAAGGACATACTGCTTAGTCTCTTTGTAGAGACCAGTCCACCAATAACGGGCCTGCAAGAGTGAAATTGTAGCAGCCACGCCAGCATGTGGAGATGCCACCCCCTCATGCGCTGCTTTAATCAATTGTGGTCTTACTTATTGGGGATGTCACGTACGCCTATGCCTGGAATTTTAACTGCAGAGTTCAGCATACTTCCCATCAAGTATTGGTATTTATTTGGAAATCCTTTAGGATGAGGCATAACATCAACCGTAGCTTTTATGGCAGCCATAATGTGTATGTCTGGTTTGGAACTCGAACGAGTCACTGTAGCTACAGTGGCAACTGCCACTGCCGACTTTGTGGCTTCATGAGCCAATGTGTTTCCAGCAACGTGTATCCCAATGCGCTGGTGTCCAAGTGTATGCACAACATGTACTTTGGGTAGCGTCTCTTTCAGGTCTGCTACCTTCCCTCACAATAATCTGTGTTTTATGGTGTTGCCTTTCGAATCTCTGAACCCATTCAAGCACCAGTAATGCAGGTATTCATTAAGAGACTGCACGCAATAATATGAATCACAAACAGTGTGAACTGTGCCGGATCTGTATGTTCTAGTGCCATTACTAGGGCTTTCAGCTCAGCTAATTGTGCTGTACAATCCCCTAAGGTCTGTGTATAGGTATGTTGGGAACAGAATTTCTCCCCCTCCATATAGCCACTCACGACCGCACATGCAGCAGAATATTGATGTTTAGTTCCAATCGCTGGTTGCGCTGAGCCATCGGTGTACATGACTACATTATATTGATCAATTGGCAAGGTGTCAGCGGGAACTGGATATTCAACTTCATATTGTAGAAATTCTTGAGTTTGTAACTTTGTGTCAAAACTGTAGTCTACATCAGAGGCTGTTAGAGAGGTAGCCCATTGTATCCATCTTGGATGAAGTGCTTTTGCATTCGGGACGCTAGCTTTTGTAACAGCCTCAAGGGCCGGAATAGGAGAAACGACAATAATGAGTTTTCCTTGGGCAAGAGGTCTTTCTTTAATAACAGCCATCTGTACAGCAGCGAGTATTTTCTCTGTGGGTGCAAATCGTTGTTCAGCAGCGGAATACAGGTGTGATGTGTATGCAATCCGGACTGTCTCACCTTCATTAAATGTGACATAAGTAAACCCAATGGCCCCACCTATTACCCTGATGACGAAATGTGTCTTATTGTCCCGTGTGTGTAGATGTTTTGCTGCTAGCATGTCTGCTTGTAACTCTCGAAGAGTATGTGTGTGTTCAATTGTCCAGTATTTGCCTGAAAAATCAGGACGTAATAATTCATATAAAGGTTTTATGTGTGTAGCATAATCAGGAATGTATGTCCTGCCAAAATTTAGAAAGCCCAACAATGATTGTAGTTTTTTAATCGTATTTGGTTGTTGCAATTGTGCACATTTTTCTAAACATTGTGGCGCTAGGCTCTTCCCTTCACTCGACAGCTCATATCCCAGAAACAGGACACTGAGGAAGGCAATTTTTTATTTTTTGAAGTTAAATTTGCAGCCAACTTCGGCAAACCCTACAACAATCTGGGCTACCCGTCTTAAATGTTGTAGTAACTCGTCATCCGTGAGATAAATATCATCCTCATTTGACAATGCTTCAGGGTCCAACTCATGTAAAATAGCAGTCACACGAGATGCAAACAGTCATGGGCTGTTCTTATGCCCCTGAGGCAAACAACAGAATTTTTTCAGGGAGCCTAGTGCGCTAAAGCTTGTTAAGTCTCTGCTTCCAGGCGCTATATTCTGGTAGAAGAATCCATTCGAGATATCCAAAGTTGTTTTATACTTTTTCCGCAGAATATTGCTCATTAGTTCAGTGCTATGCGAATTTTGAATAGCATATGTACGTGTATGTCTGTTTAAATGTCTGTAGTCTAAGACTATTCTGTATGAATGGTCCGGTTTAGCTACAGGGAATAAGGGATTATTCATCGGTGAGACACAGGGTTCAATCACCCCCGGTATTCTAATTGCGCAAGTATGTCTCTCACCGGTGCCCTTGCTTCATGTTTTATGGGATACTGCGGTTGTGGCTGATGTTCAACTTTAATGGGAATTACATGGTATGGAGAATCCCTGCCCCACCCTACGTGATTTCTATATAACGCATGTGCTTGTGCGAGAGCCCATTCTATAGAAGAGGACTCCGCGAGTTCCTCTGGAACAAGGGGCGAGAAGGAAGGGTTAATAACCTTCTCCCCAGCTGGGCAGGTGCGGACAAAATCAGGCGGACAATCTTGTTCGGCCAACAAAATGTCATATATTTTAACTACACGATCCCAGAAGATTACGTGTATGATGCGTTCAATGTCTCCTTCAAATTGTAGAGTTACTCTATACACCCTATCGGGATCGGAGACATGCATATCTGCTGTTTCTACTTGTATGAAGTCATCAGTTGCTTTCACCTCCAGATGCTCTAGAAGACTCTTGCGAACTATTGTGACCTCTGCTGCGCTGTCTAGCAGTGCTAGAGCCCAGTTCTTGTTCTTCAAGAGAACCCTCTTCCTGAGTGGCATGTCTAATTGAGACAGCCGCCACTTTTTTCTTTTTAAATTGTTGTTTTTGTAGTACTGGTTTCTCTTCCTTCTTTACAGAAACCTCCGAAGAGCGTTGTTATTCCTGTCTCATTTCTCTTTTCTGATGAGTCCAATGCATTCCTAAATCTGAGGCCGGGGCAGCCCCGTATTCATCTTGGCTGTACTGCCCAGTCGCGTTCGCAACTGTGTATGTATGAAATGTATTTGTGTTCCATCTACTGCTGGAAATGTGACCCAAGAGTAAAACAGCTCTGTTCTATAGGCTGCGTGAGCGTCCACCACAAATGTGACTGGACCTCCCTGTGCTGTAAGTCCATGTGCTAGTAAATGTTTCGTAAGTGGTTGTCTCATGTTAAGAGCTATTTGTACAGCCTGGGGATTGACTATTATAATAGCAACAAGGGTTCAGAGAAGGCACAGCAAGGTAGGGTTTTTTTTCCTTTTAAGGTTCAAGCTTGAACAACCACCCGCTGTAAAATAGGGTTACCTATACGGTGGTGGTGGAAATCTCAGTACCACGGACGTCTCCGTATATGGAACCGAGGGGTCATTATATTAAATGAGACCGAGATATACCGGTGGAGCAGAAAATTAGAGCCTGACCAAACGTTGGGTGCCATCTCGCGTAGGCTCTCATTATCCTAATGAGACTACTGGATTTTGAGCGGCAACATCGTTCGCAGTGTGAGGGACTAAGTCTGACCCACAGTGAAGGACCCTTGTCACTCGAAATCCGGGTTTTGCTCCGGCTAACTAGCAGTGCCTCATCTTTCCCAAATGGAAAAGACAATTGGGCAGCCAAGCGCATGACATCTAAGTACTTCCCAGGGAATTCGTGGTCACTCAGGCCACAACTGGTTCCCTTACACACAGTGCGGTCTCAAATAAATGACAGAGGCAGTTTAAGTTTTAAAGATTAGTTTAATAAAACAACTGCATTTTAGGTAGCAAAGCGTGAGCTGCAATAACCAGAACTACACAACACAGTAGGATTAAAATAGTGACGTTGAGAGTGAAGCACAAGAATAAAGCTATCATAGTGCTGCTAAATTATGTTCTCTCTAAGTTATATTTCGAGCACAGCATGTGAAGCTCTAAGCCTGCCTTTCAGGTTTCCCCGGGAGGACATCAACCCCCCTACCTGAGCAAAGGCCTGTAATCTGCATCAGCATCTGCAACGGGGCAGTCAGCTTCTAGTTGTAGGTTCCTGGCCGGAATCTCCCTCTGACCTGTACTAGGACTAGGAAGTGTTTTTATAACTAACACGCAGATGTTCTAAGAAAATGTCCCTACGTAAGGATGTGTATTTTCTACGAATACTGGAGAATAAACTTCTACCACATTTACCGGCAATGTACCAGACTGTAGCCTTGATTGAAGCACAGGGCGATCAAGAATGCATTATTTGAGAACACAGTGCTGAACTAAGCTAAACAGTGTGATAGAGGTAAATAAAAACAAGACCGTAAAACTGGTTATTGTGAAATAACAGTGCAAGGCTGAATAAAATATATCTAGGGCAAAGTGCACAGCGGCCTAGTATGTTAAACTAACGTGCATGAAGCTATATTAAAAATGTCTACACTACAATCCCTATAGTGTGCCACCTGGCCTGCATGTTGGTTTCTCTCTGAGATGTTATTGCATCCAGAAATATACCAAAACAACTGACATACACCTAAAACTTGTCAGCACTGTTGGCTTTGTCAATGGTTGTTAGCTGTTTAAGATAAATGAGTAACAACAATGATCAGTTTTAAATAATTAACAATTGAAATGTTTCAATTCTGAAATTGTGAGACTGCGAATTGAATAATAATGAGGCCTGTGGCAGGAGTAGGGCCTTCAATTATGTGTGTTTTATGTTAGATATGTATGCCCTTTTGTCTTCACCTCTCATCCATTTGCAAATTTCCAACCTCCTCTCTTTCCCCTTCAGCACCCTTTTTTCACTCTCGCCTCAAAGCACTCCCTCGCATCTCCCCCATTTTACCATCCCAAACATACATTGCACTCATTCACATTTAAGCACTTTATTTCCTTTTGCTCTTGCCTTCTAAATATTTTGTCCTATTTCCCCCTTCACACACATTTACACTGAGGGGCATATTTATACTCCGTTTGCGCCGGAATTGCGTCGTTTTTTTTTACGCAATTTCGACGCAAAACTAACTCCATATTTATACTTTGGCGTTAGATGCGTCTAGCGCCAAAGTCCATGGAGTTTGCGTCCTTTTTTAGCGTGGACACCTACTTTGCGTTAATTATATGCAAGGTAGGCGTTCCCGTCTAAAAAAGTGACTCCGCGGCATGTGCACCGTATTTACACTCCCGGGCAAAATTCACGCCCGGGAGTGGGCGGGTCAAAAAAAATGACGTACGGCCGCTTTTGCGCCGTTTTTTAGCGCCTGCAAAAGGCAGGCGTTAAGGGACCTGTGGGCTCTGAAGGAGCCCAGAGGTGCCCTCCCATGCCCCCAGGGACCCCCCCTGTCACCCTTGCCCACCCCAGGAGGACACCCAAGGCTGGAGGGACCCACCCCAGGGACATTAAGGTAAGTTCAGGTAAGTCATTTTTTTTTTTTTTTTTTGGTGGCATAGGGGGGCCTGATTTGTGCCCCCCTACATGCCACTATGCCCAATGACCATGCCCAGGGGACAAAAGTCCCCTGGGCATGGCCATTGGGCAAGGGGGCATGAATTCTGTCTTTGCTAAGACAGGAGTCATGTCAATGGGGGTTGGGAGTAAAAAAAAAATGGCGCAAATCGGGTTGCGGCGCAAATTTTGCCTCAGCCTGACTTGCCCCATTTTTTGGCGGCCAAGCTCCATTTTCCCCTACGCCGGCTCTGCCTGGTGTACGTCATTTTTTTTTAACGCACACCAGACAGCGCCGGCGGCTAACGCCGGCTAACGTCATTCAATAAATACGGCGCCCGCATGGCGCTTCAGAATGGCGTTAGCTGGCGCTAATTTTTTTGACGCAAAACTGCGTTAGCGCAGTTTTGCGTCAAAAAGTATAAATATGGCCCTGAATTTCAATTGTAACTGGAATACCTGACCCTTCTTCTGTGTGCTCTGCAGAGACACCAATCCACTGACAGGCACTTTGCTTTACCTTCAGCCTCAGCACTCTCAATCAAAGCCCTTCGTGAACACCTGGCAAAAGGCAAAGTGTGACTATGCAAGTGTAATGAAAGCCACAAAAAGAAATACAGAACCAGAGCATGATGAATCAGCTAAGTCTCTTGACGAATGCAACATTAAGTAAAACGTGAAAAAGAGAGGAACTAAATCACTTTTTAACATTCATTGTTTGCATATCTATTTGTGTTTTTGGCATTAACGCTAAGGGCATGATGATAGGGCCAGTTTTAAAGCCATACAGCAGATAAGCGCCTTTACTGTAAGCACATATTTCTCCCTTTGGGCTTGACTGCGATATTTGGAGCAATTTTGCAATGGAGCAACAATCCTGCTCGACTTTTGGATCAATTTTGTGAGGGAACAAATACAGCAGCTCCACTTCTAAAGGAGCCAATGATTTGCAGCCAGGACCCGGAGTGTCACAATGGGGGAGGTTAATGTTACAAGGGGTCTCAGTACAACAGAAATAACTCAAGATTAGGGTTATAACACTTACCATCACTGAAGACAAGGCACCAAGGGCCAGATGTACAAAACTTTTTGCACGTTGCAAACAGCGAATGTTGCTGTTTGCGACATGCAAAAAGCACATCGCGATGACCATTCCCCCTTTTGCGATTCGGTAACCTGGTTACTGATTCGCAAAACAGGACTGCGAGTCGCAATTAGGAAGGGGTGTTCCCCTTCCTAGTTGTGAGTTGCAGCACGATGTTGTATTGTTTTAGCACCCATTTTAAATGGGTGCTAACCCATTTGCAAAAGGGAAGGAGTCCCCATGGGGCCCCTTCCCCTTTGTGAATGGCATTAAAAACCTTTTTCCAGAGCAGGCAGTGGTCCTATGGACCCTGCATGCTCTGAAAAAATTATACGAAAACGTTTCATTTTTTAGTTTTGTAATGCATCTCATTTTTCTTTAAGGAAAAAGGGCTGCATTACAAAAAAAAAAAAACGGCTTTATTTAGAAGCAGTCACAGACATGGTGGTCTGCTATCTCCAGCAGGCCACTACCCCTATGAGTGCCGCAAATCTCAAGGGGGTCGCAAATTGCGACCCACCTCATTAGTAATAATGAGGTGGGCCTTTCAGACCCCCTTGCGAGTCGCAGATGGTGCCAGGGACACCATCCTACATTCTGAGTTGCGACTTGCAAATTGCGAGTCTCTCTGACTCGCAATTTGCGAGTCGCAATTCAGAATCTTCTTACATCTGGCCCCAAGTTACACATGCTTGCATCCACTCCTACTGAATGATGAATGTGGAAAGGTTGGGATCTATGCTTGTGAATGACAGACGTCTGCCCTCATGTGGGGATGAAGACTCCAACACCCAAAACCATGACGCTAAAAGCGTCACTGGCCTATAGTGAATACTGTCATAGACCACAATGGAAATGAAAGACTTTAGAGCAGTGAGCCCTGCATCATGTGTCACAGTGTAGAAAGATGATTTACTGCCTGGCATGCATATCCTGCTTCAAAGTGAGGCAGGGACGACGGCCTGGGACAGACAGACTTAAATGCATCAATTTGTTTAGAGTTACAATCGATTTATTTTTTGCTACAAATGTGTAAAAATTTCAGAGGGACACAGCCCCTCATCCATAAAAGAGGAACTGGCCCTGCACCACCCCACACCTGACCAGAGGTGGCTGGACAGGAAACCCTGCTGCTGAAGCTGCGTCTGTCCCTATAGGGGATCCCCTACAGCATCATGTCAGGTTTACCATCTACACTTTACCCCTTCTCTAACTCATTGTTCAGCTCCTGCAGAGCCCTCACCCTTTCATTTCTTATAGATTGAGCAACTTTATGGATACAAAATAAACCTCAACAAGTGTTTTTGTACAGCAGAGATCATGAACTTAAATATTTTAAGGTGTTCTCAGATAAGATAATTCAAAAGGATGCTTGGTGAAAAAAAGTATTGCTAAGGAACCAGTGGTCGAAATGCATTAGAAACTATCTGAACCATGGTGTTGCATGCAGTTGGGAGTGGGGTCAGAGATGTGGTTTAGCAAACAAAATATTGTGGGCCATATTTATACTTTTTGACGCAAAACTGTGCCAACGCAGTTTTGCGTCAAAAAAATCTGTGCCGTCTAACGCCATTTTGAAGCGCCGTGCGGGCGTCAAATTTATACTTTGACGTACAGCGGCGCAACCAACAGGTGGGAGTCATTATTTCGTGACGCACACAGCGGCGTCAAGCCGTAAAGGAAACCAATGTAAAGGCGACGCACATCACCGTGGGTCGATTTACGACAGCGCAATCCGGAAAGCGCTGTTTTTTTTCACGCTATTGCGTTACATTTTTGCGCGAAAACTGCCCTTTCAGCAGAGGAGAGCCAAAATGGATCCCAGATGCCACAACAGACCCCAGGATAATGAGAGCAGACCAGGAACCAGCCAGGAGGATCCATACAGGAACCAGGAATTTTTTTTTTTTTAAAGAAAGTGTCGCTTCAGTGAAGAGGAGCAGGAAATCCTGGTGAAAGAGGTGACGGAACACCAGCACCAACTTTTCATCTCCTCTAAATTGCCACTCAGTAGGAGAGAGGCCATATGGAAACAAATAGTGGACAAGATCAACAGTGTGGCTGAAGAACGCCGCACAGTCACTGAGTGTAAGAAACGCTGGCATGACTGCAAACGTAGGACAAAAGAGAAAATGGCCAGGAACAGGAAGGCAGCAATGCATACTGGAGGGGGGAGTCCAGCACAACAGGAGGCCCTGGACCACATGGAGGAGATGGTCGCAGCCGTCATCCCGGAGGAGATCGTCACAGGGATTCAAGGACAGGACAGCGCAGACTACCACGACACAACGCACATGCAGGGTAAGTCACATGTGGAAATAAATTGCAATAATGGGGACTGTAAGCGGGGGGGGATACCTACTACACAATGCATGTAAGTCAGCACATATATGAAGTGGCATGGATAAAGGGGCACGGCAGGGGGGCATGCCCAGCACAGACTGAAGCTGGGGCACGACAAAATACAGCACCAACAACAGTCCCATGGGGCCATCCTGTAATTACAACAATAGAGCCAAGGGAAAGCAGCGACAGGTGGGAAGGCCACTACGCCAAACTCACATCCAGGCACTTGTATAGCAAAATCTATCCTACATCAACTAGGTCCCTATCAGTAATGCATTAGCCAAAACAACAACTGCAATGTAACTGCCACAACAGTTGACAATAATACCTCTCATCTCTGTGCAGCTATAGTACCAAATGACAGGAACCTCCCCATGGAACATACATACCTAAATTAGGGGGTGAGGAGGACATCCGCAACTATTCATAGAAATAAGACAAAGGCACCAGTACACTCAAATGCCGAATGTCCATACCTGACACATACATAAGCCAAACTAAACAGCAATAGGAGCCACACAGCACTAACGACACACACATGCTGCATACGTCAGGGTCCCTCACATGCCTGGCTAACAAGGCTACATCACTAATGTCATACTGCTCAGACAACACCTGAGGAGGGGACACAGGCAACTGGTCACTGAAACACACCTGCAAAGTCTGACAACCAAATAGGACATTCATACGATAAACAGGCCAATCCAATTAGACACACATGACCCAACATCATCTTCAAACATCAACAATGTTTACATCCATACCACATCCTAACATTGACATGCATAGGTAATGCCACGTAACATGTACAGTTCATGCAATGTGAATAAAAAGTGTATGGGGCAGGTCCTGAGAGGCAAGTGTGCTGGCAGGGCAGTCACAACACCCACAGTCAGTCAAAGTGTATTGTGGCAAGTGTAACGTATACTTTGCGCATTAGCCTCAGGCTGGAGGCCTTTGTGCATCTTACCCTGAATGTACTTATACTCATTTGCTCACATCTAAGAGCCTCAGAGCACTTTGCACTAAATGATTCTCATTGCCCTTCCTATCAGCTAATTTAGCAAATAGCCAGTCCTAAGGTGTTGTCAATTAGTCAAATCACACTGTTTTGCCTACTTCTGCACTGGAGTTTGTCAGAACATATTCACTCTGTGCCCCAGTCAAGGATACAGTCTGGTACGGTGCTGATAGATGTGGTAGGGGTTAAGGTTTGGCATTCCTGCGTAGGAAACTTTGTCATCACGATGACATATGACTTATAAAATCACTTCCTTGTCCCAAGATATGCAAGAGGGAGTTTCCAAACAGAGAAACACAACTAGATGCTGCCTGCCTTGCTGCTGATGCACAACCAGATCACAGGCCATTCCTCTGATATGAGGGATGATGTCTCCCCAGTGATTCCGACAGGCAAGCTCCAAACTCAACATGCTGTGCTATACATAGAACAAGCAGAGGGAGAGTAGAAACTGTTAGGCACCATGATTGCTGTGTACTAATGTATTACTCTCCTGCGGACTATTTCAATTCTAACAGTGTGTATTGTTTGGGTTATTGTGGCTCACACCTAAATTTCAAGAAGTCAGTTGTACAATGAAACCTCATATTAAACAAATACTGTCTTTCTCATTTGTGTATGGGAACATACCGGAAAAGACATAATTGTGTAGGATCTGAGTGACCACCACTTCCCTGAGAAGTTCCAAAGATGTCATGCGCTCGGATGTCTAAACATTCCTTTGATGTGGGAGACCAGAGGCACTGCTAGTTAGTCTGAGCAAAATGAAATATCAGGGTGACAGAGTCAGTTACAAGTGGGTCAGACTTAGTCCCCCACACCATTAGCTATCCTGCTGCCTAGAAAGCCAGTAATCACATGTAGGATAATGAGAGCCCACCCAACAAAATGTCCCTCCATAACAATAGTTAAACACTGAGGGAGGAGTAGGACAAAAACACGCCTATTCCTAAATAATTACAAAGCAACACCTAGAGGCGATCAGGCAGACATGTCTGATAGCTCCATATCATACATGTGACACACAGGTGGGCCATAGGCCTACAACAATGCCCTATGACGGACAGCAGATACCAAGACAAACACAGAGCACAAAGTTAAGGCATCCAAAGGCTTGTATCTTAGTGCAAAATTGTTACAACACAGACACACTAATTGTACCCTGTTTCATTGCAGAGGAACACGGATCTCCTGCTGATATGCCTGTCCTTGAGTTCCCTGATGACATGGATGACGAGCCCATAAACATCCCACAAGAGACCATTCAAATGGTCCTTGAAAGCCTCCAAACCCCACCTTCAGTCACAAGGAGGAGCACAGAAGAAGCAGCCACCACAGGAGAACCACCCGCCACCCCAATTGTAAGACCTGCCAGCTCCAACACAGCTGAGGACTCTGACGACACTGGCACCAGCTTCGAAAGAACCGTCGTTGGGGTCCAGCGGGAGCTGGCCAAGGAGGTGCGGGTGGGGATGCAAACTATGGCAGCCAGCCTTGAGGGGGTGCGTTCGTGCATGATGTCAACTGCTGATCAGGCAGCTGCAATGCAAGCCCGAACATCGCTCTTGCAGGAACTTTTAAAAACACAGAAGGAAATCTGCACAGCTGTCATCCAGTTGACACAACAACTCCAACTGCAAGCCAGTCAACGTGTGCACGAATGGAACATAGAACCCCTCAGGGCCGACCTGGCTGCCTACCATCGTGATGTGGCTGCCATTCTGAAAAACCAGCAGGCCCTCCTTGCTGCAGTACTGCCCTTCATAACTCGACAGGGATCAGCCCCCGGGATGTCTGCCTCCATGTCTTCTAACACTGAGGTGTGTGTTGCCCCTTCACAACCAACAACAACAAGGACACACCAGGCAACACACACATCAGAAGAAGAAGACATGGAACAGATAACATTCACACGCAAGAGTACCCGGAAGCCCTAGTCCCTGCACCATGGCCTACTCTGACCAATGTCCTACGTTTTGTCAAATGCCAGTCTCACTACAACTACACTCAATGACTGTTTGGCAATCCACTGTATGACTTGTCCCCATTGCCAGTGAATGTCTCTCTCCTACTATTTGGCAATTCCTGTCCCTCTGCACTGTCTGTGACATCACCCCAGCATGTCAGGAGCATCATCCACACCCCTACTGTAGGATCACCATGTAATTATGCACCAGAACGGACTCAGCAAACATGGTGAATGGACATTTTGCACTACACCACCTATAAATAAATATCACTTGCACACCTATTGTGTCTCTGTGTTATTTCACACTTCAACTGTGCAGTACATAACTCCAAAGTGGCTGTGTGGCAACCATGTAGATTCTCTATACTACTGTCCTGATTTCATGTATACTGAAACATCTGTGCAGTGGCCAGGATTGCATCATAGCCTTACCATACTGAGGAAAATAACTGATGAAGGGACTAAGCACACACAATCATGCTGTGTTGGACAGAATGATGCACAATCTATAGCTATTCTAGACAACTAATGGTGCCTGAGCAATGTAGGCACCATGCAATACTTAAATAAGAAAAAAAGCCGTAAAATGTAAGGAATCATTAACAAATTACACTGCATCAATCACCCTTACGGAGTATACTTCCATGAAGGAAAGTCATGCTGAATCAGTACACACATGATGTAGGTCAGCAATGACAGCAACAACACAAGAGTGTGAACAATTCCTCATCTACAAAGATCTCCCTGAACTTCACACTGCTGTCCGACCTATCTATTTACCCACAATAACAAGTCTGGAAGCACTCTTTGTGAAGTAGGATACATACCGAAACAAACCCTTGGTGATCAATGCACACTACCAATGGTGGGTCTCCCACATGGTGGATACTTACCAAGTTAGCACACGGGTAGCTGGCATGTTAAACCTCAATATCCTGGGGATAGCGAGCATAGGACACAAATGTCATACTAAAACATTCTGCTACACTGATGTCAAGGCCATGATAATGTAGCACCTAACGCATCATGTAAAGGGTTAACTAAATTTTTATTTCAATGAAGTAATAAAAGAGGCAACTAAGGGAAAGGTAAACCTACACTAATCTAACCTGACTACTACTAACCCACAACTGTCCCTAACTAACCTAAGCTAAACTTACTCTACACATGTAACGAAACGATCTGAACATCAACCCCCCACCCACCATTATGAGACAAGACACATGCAGGACAACACTTACTAACCTACACACATACTATACTATCCTAAACAAACATATATATATATATTTTTCTTTTGATATTTTAAAAAAATATATATATATATTTTCTTTTTTTTTTAACAGGAATCCCAACATTGCCCCCCACCCACACAAAAATATAAGATAGAAAGAAGAAGGACCCCCCACCCTCTTCCCTAACACTAACTAAGCTAATTACCTATACTTATCCTATAACTAATCCCCAAAACCCAACTAACAGTATAAAATAGGAAAAAGGTGAGAGGGGAGGGGTAAAAGTTCAAGAGGGCAAAAGTACTACAGATTTGCCCTCCGTAGTGTGCGCCTGATGGAGCGGACCTTCTTTTTGACATAATTCATGTCCTCCCTCAGGTTGTCCACCTTTTTCACCAACTTGTCCAATTTTCGGGACAATGCCAGGAAGGCAGCTGGGTCCACAGGAGGGTCTGTGCTGGTTTGCGTGCCGGCGGAGGTTGATGTTGTGGCAGGAGTTGTTTGGCCACGGGACAGTCCTGCTACCACCACACGGCTGGGTCCAGGTCTGGAGGAAGATGCAGGGTCCATTGCTGAAGACGTTGCTGGGTCCACTTGGGCAGACCTGGTGGATGTGGTGTTGGTGGTTGATGGTGGCACTGTAGGGGGAGCCTGTGGTGTGGCCCACCACGCCCCGGAGGCCCGATCTGAATGGTACTTGAGGGCCATCCTCTGATACCCACACTACACCTGCAGGATGTGCCTGTATCTCATCGCACAGCGCTCAAAATGGTTGCGATCTGCGGCACTCAGGTTTGCAGCTGTGAAGAGAAAAGGCAAATATTTAGCCTTGGATTTGCATTGGGTGGAATAGCACAATGGGTTATTTGTCCATTACTAGAAATGTATTGGTTGCAGCAATTGTCACAACATAGTTCACGGAAAGGCTCAGAGGAAGTACATGTGAAACATGCATACATAAGGGCATATCACACCTAGCATATCCATTTCTCTACATGATGGATGACATCACCCTAAACTACTCATCCAAATCATACCTAAGGCATTTGACATCATGGCAGCACCTCTTCCGCATACTGACTTCACTACATATGTCACTCTATGTGATAACAATCACACTCCTCACTCAATGCCATTTGGAATTAGTTGTGTGCTAAGATTGAACCCATGGGCCATAAACAAATGTCAACACTAGGGGCCAGATGTAGGAATTTGGAAAATGCAACTAGCAATTTGCAATGCAGAACGGTGTCTCTGACACCGTCTGCGAGTCGCTATGGGGTCGCTAAGACCCACCTCATGAACATCAATGATGTGGGTTCCAAGTTGCGCCACCTTAGCGACTATGGGCACTCACGGGGATGGAGGCCTGCTGGGAACAGCAGACCTCCATGGACGTGACTGCTTTTAACTAAAGCAGGTTATTTTTCCCCAAGTGTAGGCCGTTTATCTGAAAGGAAAATGAGCTGCACTTAGTAAAAAATTACAACAACTTCAATTTTGGATTATTTCACGGTAATTAGTGGTCCCTTAGACCACTGGCTGTTTTGTACAGGATTATTTAGGTCCACTCACAAAGGTGAAGGGTTACAATGGGGACCCCTTCCAGTTAGCAAGTGGGTTACCATCCACTTCAAGTGGAGGATAACTGCGACTCACTTTGCAACCACGTACTCGGTTGCAAATGGAATTGCCTACCACTGTGAGTTGCAAGTAGGTCTGGAAAACCCCTTCATATTTTGCATTTGGAAAAGCATTTTGCTAATATGTTCATGATCACCAAATACATTTCGGAATAGGAAACAGACGTTTGCAACTCACAAACAGAAATGTATGACATTTGCAACTTGTAAACAGTTTGCTACATCTGGCCCTAGGTACTAACTCAAGTCACAAAAGGTGTAAAGTACGTGTAACATACTGGTTGCTACAGTCCTAGGTACCCTGTTTCACAGTAACATCCCAGTATTTGTGGGTGGTATGGGAAGAACAACCAACAATCCCATGTTCAATGCACACCCAGGAGTGTATAGAAAGTTCAACAAGTATGTGCCTTCACACACAACACCTATGCAGGGCTAGCAACAAGGTGTAGTCAGCCAAACATTGACACATCCCAGGTCCACACATGTCAAAATGATATGACTTAGGCCAACATGACATACTGTCAGTGAGGCATGTTTTACAACACACACAGAGGAGGTAGAACACCCAGGCCCATATTTATACTTTTTTAGCGCCGCATTTGCGTCGTTTTTTAACGCTAAATCGGCGCAAAGTTTCAAAATGCAATTGCATTTTGGAAGTTTGCGCCGATTTAGCGTAAAAAACGACGCAAATGCGGCGCTAAAAAAGTATAAATACGGGCCCCATTCTCATGATTCGACAGAACACCTAGGCCATTGCACTCAAGTCACACACACTTCTAGTTCACCTTGTGGAAGTACATGCCCCCGGAAGATCCGACCTACAGTGTACACAGTCCATCCTCAACTAGGAAGAAGCACTTGTCATCAAAGCCATGTGCCTAAGCTATCTGGGAGACTGTCAGTCTGATATGCAGACTCAGTTCATGCCAAGTCCCTGACCAAGTCTAACATTGACCAGTGTATTCCAAATGAGTCATCCCATTCCCCATTGCCGCCCAACTGGAATGACCTACAGCCCCTCAATCTGAGAGATGGCTAGGTATTGCTTCACAGAAACATAAGTCCTATTTGATATCACACTAAAACAACAATGCCAATGAACGGCCAGCGCATCAAATCATGAATTCTCTTGAACACACAGTAATCCATCATGCTTCATTACCAAACAATGAAAATAGCACTCAGGCGACACTCACTGTAGGCATCGGGGTCGTCAAAATGTGCCACCTCTCCCACGGTGTACGGGGCTGGTCCACCTGTAAAGCATGAAAGGAAGAATATACTCAGACTGGGTGAACTGACAAATAATTTCAGTTACAATGACACTGTGTGAATATGACATGGTAATGATAGACTTTCCCACATGCTCATACTGCATGGATGACTTTGTATTCAACATTAACATTGGATGAGTCTCCTGCTACAGTTACACACCCTACTACACACATGCAGTGGCCATGACAGTCATGTGTCATCCAAGTTAACCCTCCATTAGTATGCCCCAACAATAATGTTATCCATACATCTCAGCATGTGCATCCCAGAGAGACATTCCAAAACTGGTTCCATGAGGACTGCATGACCACTCACAATCAAACAGGCTAGGTGGACATGTTCAACACACAGCAACCACACACACATGTGACATATGTGTGGCCAACATATCTAACTTCATGTGACGTGAAGGCAACACACATGTATAGCATCATCATGGGTTTCAAATTTTCTGTCTTGCTATGGCGTCTACATATGTAGGTATGTTGTTTCTACATGACTTACTCACTGGCCATTATGACCTGTAGAGTACAAATAGAGCCGTTAACGTGTTGCTTGTCTGACACAAATGCAACACTACATTACATACAGCTACTGGCATCTGGTATGTGTTGCAAAAATGAGCCATCTGACTGCTAGCATTGGTCTTCATACACATTCTGCAACAAATACACATTAGGGCACATATGTATATGTTTGTAGCGCATCATTTGCATCATTTTGTCACGCAGAGAGGGGGCAAAATAGCAAAATACAGATAGATGTTGCAATTTGCTGCTGTTATTGCGTGAAAATGTGTAGCAAAAATGGGGATATATGTGTATAAACATGGGCCTAGGTTTCCCTAGCATTACACACAGTCAGCTACTTATTTAGGAGATTGGGTAACAATCATCACATGTTCCCACACAGATTTCGATTATTCCCATGTAATTGATTTGTACTCACCAACATGGCCACCAATCCGGATTCCCAGGTGGTCCAGCAGGTCCTGTTCCCTGGTGATCAGATCTGCCCAGCGGTGCTTCAATTGATGGACATTGCGCATGCTCCCGTAGACCCGGACCAGGTGATGGCGCACCTTCTCCCACAGGATTTTCCTAGCCTCCGTGTGATACCCCTGTATCACACGGCCCCCAGCCTCCAGCATCAGTGGGAGGAAATGGCTAACTAGCCATATGAATCCCCCCAATTCATCTTCACCCATCCTGGACAGGCGAGGCCTACCTGACATATTGACTGCTAGAAAAATGGACAAATGAAATAAGAAAGTAAAAGTGGGAAATGGGGAAAGGTAGAGGTGTGAAGGAAAAGGAAAAAGGAGAAAAATAGCCCAACTAACCCCCAAAACTATGCTACCCACAACAGACTCCCACAGGCAATACAAACAATCACAGGAATAGACAAAACAAGACTAAACAGACTGAGATAATGTTATGCAACAAGAATAGATTCACAAATAAGACAAAATACAAGGGACACAGGACACAAAATCAGTAAAACACAGGACAACACCTTTCACACAACCACACAGTCTAGATAAATCTAAGACTGCAAAGTGAAAGTGAAAGTTAACTCCCAGTAAAGATTTAGTAAACAGGATATCCTATTACATCACTTCCTGCAGAAAATGGCCGCCGTTTTTATTTTCCCGTTATGCGTCATATTTTCACGCATACACAATTGTGCGTCATTTTTTTTTACGCATTATATTGCACATGATGCTGAGTCAAAAAATATGATATGAATATTAATAATTTTTGAATGTACATGAGATGACCAACATATTGTCCATGTAGCGTCAATTTTTGCACGCATACATCATGGGCGTAATTTTTTTCCACGTACAGTAGTGCACATGATGCTGAGTCAAAAAATATGATATGAATATTAATAATTTTTGAATGTACATGAGATGACCAACATATTGTTCATGTAGCGTCAATTTTACCACGCATACATCATGGGCGTCATTTTTTTCCACGTACAGTAGTGCACATGATGCTGAGTCAAAAAATATGATATGAATATTAATAATTTTTGAATGTACATGAGATGACCAACATATTGTTCATGTAGCATCAATTTTACCACGCATACATCATGGGCGTCATTTTTTTCCACGTACAGTAGTGCACATGATGCTGAGTCAAAAAATATGATATGAATATTAATAATTTTTTTATGTACATGAGATGACCAACATATTGTTCATGTAGCGTCAATTTTACCACACATACATCATGGGCGTCATTTTTTTCCACGTACAGTAGTGCACATGATGCTGAGTCAAAAAATATGATATGAATATTAATAATTTTTGAATGTACATGAGATGACCAACATATTGTTCATGTAGCGTCAATTTTACCACGCATACATCATGGGCATCATTTTTTTCCACGTACAGTAGTGCACATGATGCTGAGTCAAAAAATATGATATGAATATTAATAATTTTTGAATGTACATGAGATGACCAACATATTGTTCATGTAGCGTCAATTTTACCACGCATACATCATGGGCATCATTTTTTTCCACGTACAGTAGTGCACATGATGCTGAGTCAAAAAATATGATATGAATATTAATAATTTTTTAATGTACATGAGATGACCTACATATTGTTCATGTAGCGTCAATTTTACCACGCATACATCATGGGCGTCATTTTTTTCCACGTACAGTAGTGCACATGATGGTGAGTCAAAAAAAAATTATGATGTCAATTATACTTTGATGGCTAAATATGTGAAACTTTTGGATACATTTAGATTTGACTCTGCATTCTGTGCACTCATGTACGTGAACAAATTATGACGCCCATGCTGTATGCGTAGAATTTGGAGCAAATTTTTCCTTAAGTCTTCATGTTTTGAACTTTGGAAAGGTGATTTGTCATGGTCAAACGGTGCTATGTGATACACATTTGTGTTTGGATATGACACATGTCCGTTGTTGTATGTATAGAAGGCATTCACACTGTAATGTTTTGGATACGTTAACTAATGTATTGACCATATTTGTCTACATATTTTGGGTAATTGCAGATGGCTATTTTGAAATGATGGATGGGATACCATGATGTATTCCTTCTCCAAAATGTGTCCACATTTATGATGGTGATGCTTTTATCTGTAGTCCTAACAGGGAGTGCAATAGTCACTTACAGTTTTTATGGGGCTAACCATGTCCCATTATGATTTTGTGTTTCTGATTTGTGTTGGACTTTTGACATGTAGCCCACACATGTGCCTTATGCATGTGTTTAGTTCACAAGTACAAGATTCTTGTATGTTTGGGGGGCGGTAGAGGTGGACTTAGGCCCCCAGCACCCTAGGATTTGACCATCCAGAATAGCTACTGTATCCATGGGTTTTATTTATTATATCATGGCAAACCTGCTGCAGCAGGCTAATGTAAGGCCATATGGTATGAAGGACTGTTGACCATTCATTCATCTCATTAGCCCATTTGACGTTTGCAGTAATGATGAATTGGAGCAAACTTGCATACCTTTTTCCAATGACTATGTTGGACATGTGTGTTGGAATGTGGATCCACTATCACCTGTCTGGGTGTATGTTGTCACTGTGACTTCAAGGTCTCCTCCTGAGTTAGTGGCAGCTGATTTTGTTCCAATTGTGTATTGCTCATATCACACACTTGAGAGAAGCCATTGATGACATGGTCACATACACATGGATGGTCCCACCCTGTCTCTGAACACGTGTGATGTGACTTTCAAATGATCTCAAATTTTGGGCTGGATGAGAGACTGTCTCAGGTGTTTGGATCCGGCATGTATAATTGCCACATTTGTACTCCTGTTGGCCTCTGTGTTTTGTAATGTATCATGTCACATCCTACCCTCTGTGCATACATTTGTGATGTTTATTTTTGGTGTGATGAATGTTATAGCATTCTTGCTCAATGAGACGACATTCTTCTTCAGCGATTTCAAACTAAAGGTGGTCAGAAATGCATAGGCCAAAGCATGATGTGGTGTTGGTTATCTGTGTTTATTTACAAGTGTGGAATACAAGTTATTATGATACATTAAGAAAAAAAAATATTTACAAGCTGTTGGCGCCTACGCACTCCTGCTGCCGTGTTAGGTTGTTCCCCCTCCTGTTGCAGGCCAGCATCCTCCTCTTCGTCATCCTCAGGCATGTCTGGGTCCAGGTCAAGGAGGGGAATATTCCTTTTTACACAAATATTGTGCAATATGGCACAAGTGAGTATGATCTTACAGACCATCTCTGGGGAATAGAGTAGGCTACCGCCAGTGATGTCAAGGCAGCGGAACCTAGACTTTAGGATCCCAAAGGTCCGCTCCACAATGCTGCGTGTCCTCTTGTGGGCGTCATAGTATGCCCGCTCAGCAGCAGTATTTGGGTTCCCAAATGGTGTCATTATCCAAGGCTGGATGCCATACCCCTGATCAGCTGAAAGAGAAACACAGAATGGGATCAATTAGATGTAGGAGGCACTGTTGTACGGATCTTTGATGGCAGTAGTTGTGTTGTGTTGTCTGTGACTCTTTTGTGTACTAATGTGACAACCTATGGTTGTTGGTGAAAACTTTTGCATAAAGTTTTTTTCCTTGGCTGAGCAAGTGTTTGTTGGCTAACTGTTTGTCAGCAGGATGTATTGGTTTCTCCAGTACAGTGTGCCCTCCCTTGCATTGTGACTTGTGATACAGGTGTCCGTGTGTCCTCACTGGGGGTGTGATGATAGTTCCATGCAGAGTTGAAACATGAAAGTGTATTTTAAACGTTCATATGAACATACCCAGGCCATCCCATACCTTTAAACTTATGCATTGTATTAGTGTACAGGTTATTGTGAGACTTCCAATTTGCAAGGTGACATTTAGGCTACCACAGTCATTAATGTCTTCACACTAAGCTGTACAGTAAATTACAATGTGTGACAGGTTCAATGGTGACTTCTGAAACATGGCTAGTGATGTGAGTACCTCAGTGTGTTCCTGGCTGGGTGTTGCTATTGTGGTGTATGTGTTGTTTGTCCTAGAGGGTTTCTGAGCAGTGTGTATATTAGTTTGGTTTTTGTCCTTACCAACAAGTAGTCCATTGCCATATCGTCCATCCTGGAAGTGTTGGTTGATGGTGGAGTGACGGAAGATGAATGCGTCATGTACACTCCCAGGATATTTAGCCACAATATTGCTGATCAGTCCTTGGTGATCGACTATGGCCTGCACGTTGATTGAATGTGTGTGCTTCCTGTTGCGGTAGAGGTGTTCTGTTGCAGCAGGTGGCACAAGGCGTACGTGTGTGCAGTCGATTGCACCAAGGACGTGCGGGAAGCCACTGATGGCGTAGAACCCCTGTTTAGTTTCCTGCTGCATCTGCAGTGTGTTAGGGAAGCAGATGTGGCGGGGTGTCAGGCGAATGATGGCATCCAGTACTTTAGGCAGGAATGCGGAGAAAGATGGTTGTGATATTCCACCAACCAGGGTACCAGTTGTCTGAAACGAGCCACTTGCCAGCAGGTGAAGTACGGCAAGCAGCTTTGTTTCTGTTGGGATAGTGCGGGGAGTCACTAAAGTGGGGGCCAACTGCTGTTCAATATTTCTCAGCAGCTGCTGAATGGCCTGCCAGTTCAACCGGTACCTCTGGATGATGTCTCGTTCCCTGAGGCCTGAGCCCTGAGGGTTGTTCTTGGGCGGAATATCCTCTCCTGCCTTCTGCGCTGTCTTTGGGGTCCCTGCTGTTGTTGTTGTAGCTGCTGTTGTTGCTGCAGAGCTCTGCGTCTACGTGCACGCTGAAGAAAAAGCACCTCCATGTCTCCCTGTTGCTGCTCTGCTGCTCTGCTGCTCTGTTGTTTGTTCTGTGTGTTCTGATTAAGTACAGGTGTGTTTGCCCCATTTTAACGCCTGCCCTGACCCAGGCATTAAAATTTCACGTTATTCGTGCTTTGCGTGATTTTTTTGCGCCGCCTACCGCGCGGGAGTCATTTTCGCCCGGATGCATAAATACGACGCGCCGCTGTGTGCGTCGGTTTTTGGACGGGAACGCCTACCCTGCATGTCATTAACGCAGGGCGGTGTGCCGCTTCCAGAAACTGATGCACATTGCGCCATTTTCCTTTTGCGCCGGCTCGGGCGTCAGGGTTTAAATATGGGGCAACGTTTGCGCTGAATGTGCGTCAGAATTTTTGACGCACATTCGGCGCAAACGGAGTATAAATATGCCCCTATATATGCTTTTTTTGGTCTTTTACTGTCAGGTAGCTATAGATAAAATAACTTGCAGCTAAAATGAAAAATACATTTAAAATGTTACTCAGTGAAAAATGCACCATAGTACATTATGAAACCTCTATTAGTTAATACATTGTAGAGGTCTGTGTGTAACCTGAGACCCAAAGAATTCAATCTTGGTTGATGCAGTGGTGAATAGTGACTTGTGTACTTTGTATTGCTACGTGATCACTGCCTGTGACATAAAGCTCTGTGAATATGTACGTCATTATTTTAAACATGGACTACACACAGTGTAAGATAGACTGCTACAAAATGCGTAAAACTTTTAAAGCTAAAGTGGTGCTCTCACAATATAGATTTTAGTAATACCCAGAATGTACCTAATGCAATGCTGTTACAGAAATGTCCCTTCAACACCTAGTGGGAGGTAATAAAAGCAATATAAATTTAATTACACATAAAAGCACACTTCACAGCTCATTTGTTAACTCTTTGAACTACCATTCAAAAATAATAAATCTTTATAATCACAAAGCTTGAAGTGATTCAATCAATTAAAGCCTGTATGGGCTTGCAAGCAGCCTTTACATTCACAGTTTACATTTGAAGATTACCTTTGTTGCATACATTTGTATTTTGTTCAGGCAAGAAGGCATCCTGGCAAGAAGACTTGTTTAACTGTCTGCCTGGCTTCGGTTTCATAGCGCAGGAGACTCACTGAATGACACTTCATCTAAAGCATTTCAACTATTGGAATTACCCATTGTCTTTTTACAAAAAGTAGGGCAACAGTTTCACATAAAACAAAAAAGCAGGGGCATGTCATGCCCATTCGAACTCTGCAAAGATCACATATTTTGGTGAAGCTGAACAGATGGGATTGAACCCACATTTTCCAATTGCACAGTCATTAACTCAGCCAACAACTTGGTATCTTTTCCTGCTATCAAAGGCTAATGCTTTAGGCTCAATTCCTGGAGAATGAAATTACCATTTGGGGAGAGTCAGAATCCAATATTGTACTGTACATAACATTGCTTCACAATGGACACTGACTAAGTTACAGTTTTTTTTTTTAAACATTCCTGGGATACGCAGGAAGGCGAGCGGAAGATGGAATTTGAGCCAGGCTCCCGAAAATACACCATGGACATCTGTATCTACCAGGTCTAATAAAACTGACACAGCAGACCGTTAAATGCAGCAGCAAACCTGAATCAGTTTAGCATACTGTGGTATCTTAGCGGAAGATCAATGCTACCGCCACCAATTAATGCATTCTTGCTTCGTGCTAAAAAACTGCTGTTGCATGCCTTGCAGGCACCCATGTCTAACACTAATAGAGAAATAGGCATGTGTAGCAGGCGTCTGCTCTGTGCTCTGTGATATGTATCACAGCACAAAGGCTTGTGGCAGAAGAAAGTTAATCTGCTACAAGTCTTTGTACAGTGTTCTGCTCTTTGACCAGCCTCATAAAATCACCACCACTGCTCCTCACACTTCACCACCAAGCAATAGGCCTGTTGCGCTGAAAATGAATGGTCTGGTGTGAAAATGTGACCTTTGTGTTTTGCTAGTATGAGTGCGCAACGGTGGACAATACCCAGGAGAATAAATATTATCCCTGAGTGTCAATCTCACCACCTTTGCCAGGTGGGGAAGCTTTAGGCTTGGGAAGGGCATAGACTAAAGTCTGAAAAACTGAAACACTTACTGAGACACCGACACCAGATGCAGCATGTCGACCGAGTCTCCCCCTCAATGCCTTACAGGCAGGTGCAGCCGCTCCAGTCGTCAATGGAGGATGTAGGTATGTCTCACATCACATGAGGGGGTACAAGTGTAGAATCACTTGTGGTGCTGCGGGCCAAGCCCCTGTCAGGGCCATACGTATGCCATTTAAGCCCACCCGGCATTGCTCAAACTGCTCACAGCCAGCAAGGAACAAGCAACAGGCAGCAGCATGTCGCTTTGGGGTTTTTGCCGGCCTCTCACCTCCTCATTGTAGGTGGTCTTCTGTGCTGCAGCGGGCCATGCCCACTTGGCAGTGAGCACCAGGCTGTGGGGTCCGATCTGAACATGGGCATAGAAAGTTTCTCTGGTCTGAGACAGTCAATGAGCCACACCAGACCTCCCGTGGTCATTACCAGAGCAAGTCATGGGAGCAGCCCTACTTACATGTCGCTGCATAGCTCTCCCTTCGATGGTTACCCAAGGTTACCCAAGTCTATGCTGCCTCCTCCATTTCAGCTATGCCGCGTGGTGTGTCGAAGCAATTTCACTTCAGGCTCCTGGTCCATCCCACCAGCAAGGCACTCCCGGCTCCAGCTACAGACATCCCCGCCTTCACCTGTAGCTATGTTCAGCCTTAATGTGGGCTCTGGTGGCAGATTGCCCATTTACTGCCCAATCAGAGAGGGAGGTGTCGGATCCCTGATGCAGCCTGCTGATGAACCATCTGCATAGTCCTCCTCAATATGGCCGTTCAGGGCCCAGTCTCGGCAACTCACCAGTGGTGCCTCCTCCTCTGCCCATGGGCTGTGAGGGGTGGCAATGCAGTCCTCACCCAAGGCAGCTCTTCTGCTCAGGCAATATAGCGGAAGCAGAAGCCGCACTCCTCACATCACACAGCCTCACGGTGCACCAGCACTCAGTTGCGATCACTAGGACAGGCACTGGCTGGACCTCACAGCCAGGCCCACCATGCAGGCTCGTCACAACCCCGCCACCTCTACCAGAAGTCAATCCCTGCACTTCTTGTCCACCAGCAGATGCAGGGAAGGGTCTCTTGTTTGTTTGCAGGACTCATGGGGTGTATAGCAGTAGGATGGTGATCGAGTGCAGAGCGGAGCCTCACAAAAAGGTGACTGCTCAACCTTGGCCACACACCCCAGGATATCCATCATGTTGTGATGGAGTAACCCACTCGCTGAACTCTAAAGTAGGCCCTCAGTTATAGTTTTAGCTTTAACACCTAAAACCACTGAAGTTCACCAGTTATAGTCTGTAGCACAAGTCATAACTCACACCGCCCCCCTTGTATTGGTTTGACATCAAAATGGCATTATTGATTACATCATAAGTGACATCATAGATGGGATTCCTTATCACCTCACCACTGACATTACTGACAAAATTATTTCCTCACACATAACATAATTAATGACATCATAAGTGACATCATTAATACCATCCCCTATGACATCACAAATGAAATCACTGATGACATCACTGCATCTTTAAAATCAAACACATGAAGAAATTAAATCACCTCTCAAATCCCCTCATTTTGTTAGTTTCTAATGCAAATACTTTAAGTTATGCAGCTTTGATTACATCAAGATGTGTTGGTGCATCACATTTTGGATGTTAATGCTGTATTCATTATAACTCTGTGGGGAGAGACTGTAGAGCACAAGGGACTGAACTGACAGGTTGCTGCTGCTGATGGAAGTACATGTTTAACTCGGTATATCAGACTTTATTCTCACATGGATATAGAAAATATTGTGAACGTATAGAAAATGTGTTTTCATTTTGGCTTCTGGAGCGCCTTCTGTAACCTACATGCAAAAATCATCAGAAAAAACAGTTATCTTTCAAACATGTTGCATTAACTTCCAGCAAAGGGTCAGCATTTTCTACAGGGTAAAATCACATTGAAAACACTGCCATTTCTAAAATGAACATGATTTGGTGGTATGATATAGAATGTTCCCCAAATCTGCTTTCAGCTTTAGTAGGTGCTCAATTTTGTACCCTTTTAAACAGGCTTTCTCTGTGTGCTTTTTATTTGGGCCCACCTACCCTATGTTCTGTAATGGCTGCACCAGCCTGCTGTCCATGTTGTGGCCATCCATCCAAGGAGAATCCCTTTGCCTCCTGATACTGTGTCCAAAAGTGCCCTAATGACTGCCGCAATATATTAATCCGGTAGTGGCTAGCCAGTCCGGTTTGATTAGCCCCTTTGAAGTGGTAAATCAGAGCATATCTGGACACCAACAGTCCAACTATTCCTAACTTTTAACCCTGTCTTGACCACCCAGGCACTTCTTTAAATGCATAGGACTGAATTGATTTACACCAACAAATGAAAAGCAAACTTTCTGACTGCAGTTTTACTTTCTGCCTCATGTAATTCTTTGCAGCCATTTGCTTTAAACCTTTCCATGGAAATTAACATGGTAGGTCAATATTTTGGACCCCCCTTTTTTCTTGCCCCATGCTTGACAGATCAACACAAAGCTTTCCTTTGAGGAATGAGCTGAGATGAATAAAAATGTTCTATGTAGTTTTGTCACAATTTGTTCAACAGCACGAAAGATAATATCAAACCTAAAAACGCTCTTCCTATGGAAAGTGATCAACGCTTGAGCATCACTCCTGCAACACCAACCTGCTAGACACTGCAAGAGCCATGCACAGATGGCTCCCCGGACTTCTTTCCTGCATTTGTCTCAATAAACAACACCTATTCAAGGATAACACACTGCTTGCTTTGGGCCCCGCCATGATGCAAGCCCAGACTGCTGCCCCTCCTAGAATTGCACCAGCCTTATTAAGGCCACTTTGTCTGCAGGGCTCTGTTGTAGCAGGCCACCATGACAGTTGCTCTCAGCTCTTACCCATTTGACATTTGGGCCCACAATTGCATTTTCTAGTGCAACTAATCTCCACATAATCTCTCTCTAGGGAGTCCCATTCCTAAAAGACCCAATGATGATCTCACATTAACAAAAGAGACCCTGGGGGCCCCATTTACAAACATTGGGCATAGGGCAGACCTTTTAGCTGCAGTGCCCTACCTCAAATTGAAAGGGCAGGAATGCATTGTATTTAAGTGATAAAGTGCATTCTTGTCCTTTCAACCAACACTGAAATTGCTGAGTGCCAACGCGGGTACCCTTGCACCATGGTTTAAGGGTGTCTGCATTGTTGGCACAATTGTTTTGTGCAGGAACGGACAATAGAAAGAGGAAAAGTGGAGGAGAAATAAAGCTATTTCTCCTCGTTATGCCACCCCTGGGGAGTGACACAGTTTGAAGCATTACCAGGTTTTCAGGCTGTTCTAAATCTGTGAATGTGTCAACATCCATGGGTGTTATGTTAGAACCCCCCCCCCCATGCCTTTGGAATGCATCCTCGACTTAGAGTAAGGCAAGGCAGCACTTTGCACTGCCTTGCCTTATTCCATATCTGTTAGGCCGTGCAAAGCCATTCTCTGTGGTTTTGTGTTGCCTCATAGATATGATTGCGAGGCCTGCTCCACCAGAGCGTCATAAAAAGGGACACTCCCGGGGGAAGGCCTCTTGCGAATGAGGCTCTAAATATTATGCATTTTAAACTAAAGAGGCTGTGCTGTTCTTGATTATATATTAGGCAGACTCGTGACTTTATTCACACGTGTGCATCACGCTGAAGAGAGCACCGAGCAAGTTTTCACTTGCACTCATTTTGACGTTATTTTTAAACATATATTGATTAAATCTGCCATCTGGTTACAGTTACCATTTTTGTAATGCTGTTGTTAGCGATCATTGTTTGCATACTTACTTGATTTCTCCAGGTTCCTAGTGATCCTTGGGGTTCCTCGTGTGTATTATTTCTGCTGATATAGCAAAAGCACACAAAGATTTCAGATGCAGCTATTAAGTTGGTTATTTGTGCTTTTCCCATGGAGGGAAGCAAAAAGTGCTGAAATTACACTCTTCCTTTTGAAAGTCATTTGCTTCCTGTATCGTACACAGTGAAATGGTACAGTATGTGAATCACAGCTGTTTATCCAGACTTTGCTAATTTACTTAATGATATCTGATTAGGTCATGTTATCATCAAATCGCGAGCATATAACGAGTTTAATGCTGACCGTCCGTGATGAATTACCAAACAAAATGTTCCCATCTTTCTACAGTCTGAACTTTATCTCACAAACCCCCAACCTATTTTCTCTCTCCTGTATTTTGCTCGCTCTTTCTCGTTTTGTTTTTCATCATTGCAACAAATGAACATTTTGGACTGACTGCTGGATAATCACTGCTATGATTTTGCCCAGGTCAGGCAACATGCCTCAATCAAAATTGGAGCTTAGCACGTTGTGAGCATAAAATGCTAGAGGATTATGCTTCTCCATACTTCTATAAGGGTCCACAGTGCACGAATGGGTATTCAATTAATAAACTGGCGAAATGCATCCTAAAACTACTTGGCTTTAACTTATACTTCATGTGAAGCTTATTTTCCTGTCAGTAAAAAGTTCACGTTGCGCTTAAAGATTTTTCAAGGCAATATAAATGATGCAAGATACCAGTTTACCACACCGTGCCTACATTAAAAAATGTACTTTATTCATCAGTACCAATAATTCTCAGTCATTTATGAATACAGACATGTCGAAAAAAATGCATTTGATTTAATCCAATGTTTTATTGCTATTTCTCATTTCTACAGCACTCACCTGCCACATCTAAGGACTCTAGTTTTAGCGCTATAGGCGAAATTTTAAATACATCCGGAGCAGGGGTGAGATGTGTTACAGTGGTACTTTAGGCGTCACGCGATGAGTACTACAGTGGACTTAGAACATTTAAATTACAGTCCCTGGGGACATGTAGTACCATTTACTGGGGACTTATAAGTAAATTAAATGGGTCAATTGTGTGACTGCCAATGTTGCCATGTTTAGCAGAGAGAGTTCATGCATTTTACCTCTGACTAGAAGAATGCCAAAAAAACACTACTTCAACCAAAAATGGGGGTAGGGGTTGCAAAAAAGTCTGGGGCAATATCACGCCAAGGATGTCGGGTCCAAATACAAATAATATTTCTGTACACACTATTGTGACCCATGTTTGTGACTAACAGAGATAAAAACCTGCAAGCTTCTCAAGATCGTGTTTACTTCACTACTTTTTTTAATTTAAATAATGCTGGACAGCTTTGAGCACAGGACCACATTTGGGGTATTTTGATGCAGGGCAGGACAGCAAGTGATCTTGCTTCTCTGACCTGCATCAAGGGGAAAGGACAGAAATGCAACATATCGATGAAATACAGTGCATCCCTGCCCTTTCCCACTATGGTGATGATGTTTTGCCTGCCTAGCCCCAACACAGGCACCCTTGCACCATGGTGCAAGGATGTCTGTGTTGTAAACTGGATTTTTTGGTGCAGGAACGGGCAGCTCCCTGCACAAACACAATCCTGGAAGGCTTTTTCCTATTTCTATATTGTGCTACAGAATATAGCATACATAGAAAGAGGAAACAATGAGGAGAAATAATATTATTTCTTCTCATTGAGCCTCTCCTGGGAGTTGTAAGGTTTTGACCATGCCCAGGTTTACAAGTCCTTGTAAATCTGGGGATGCATCTAAACCATGGGTGTGTGTCAAGGGAATACCCACCACGAAGCCCATGGAATGTCTCTCTAATGCAGATGAAAGCAACGCAACAATTTTCTCTACTTTGCCTTACTCCATATCTATGAGGCCATTCAAAGCCACGCAAAGTGACTTTGCATAGCCTCATAGGTATGGTTGAAAGGTGTGCGCCGTCCTGCGTATCTAAAAGTGAAGCAACAACGGTGCAAGCCTCTCTTAAATAAACCCAAAAATCTTTACTGATTGACATTTTGGGAACTCTGGGCCACATATAAAAATTAGAATTGCTGTTTACAAATTGCAATTCTTCCCAAATTGCAATGACATCAGAGTTCCTTATGTACGGACAAATATATTTAAAAATAGTGATTCCTAGTGGGGTTGAAAATCGACTTACCTCATGAATATTTATTGAGCTAGGTCGCAATTAGTAACACACTAGGAATTGCTCCCATCAAAGTGATGGTGGTAAGCTAGGATCAGCAGATCACCAAGTCTGTAGTTTTTAAGTAAAGCAATTCCTTTTTTACATGCAGCCTGTTTTCCTGAAAGGAAAATAGGATGCATGTAAAAAAAGAAAAGTCAACTTTTAAATTTTGTTTTTAAGAGTAGGCAGTGGTCCCTGGGAATATCTTTTTACATTCTTAACGAGGAATGGATCCCTTGGGGAATCTTTCCATTTGCATATGGGTTGCCACTTCCTTCTAGTTGTCGATAAAATATGAATGTTTTACAACCGGAATTCACTAACTAATCATTAACACATCACTGCAAAGCAGCATTTGGAAGGGACGTCCTAAAGTCATACATTCCAAATACCAATTCACAAAGACAAGTTAAGTTGCCATTCAAGTGGAAAGTTACGGAAACACATTTTGGCTTTGGTACATTCCATAATTATTTTTTGGGGTCATAAATAGGTGTGTGACCTGCAAAAATGTTTTCTGCATGTTGCCTTGGCTTCTTTAGGATGCTGCTCCTGATTTTCAAACTGGCCTATGAAGTAGGGCAAGGGCTTTTTCATGCTGGATTTCCTTTTTTTACGCAATTGCCCACCATTTTTATAAGCTTTTTATATGGGTGTGGGGCACCAGCATTCCTATTTTAGCAGGCTCCCGTCTAACACCCATGAGTGCAGCACTGACCTGTATGAGCCTTAAAGGCTTTTGCAACTCAGTACACTGAGTTACATTTCTGACACAAAATTAGAGTTATACATGCAATTATGGTTTCTACTCCTTTTGGATTACATACGAAGTAAATAAAAAGAGGTAAACCTTGGAGGCAGGGAAAACATGACTGGTCAGGATTATGCAATTCTTGGCACCAGGCAGAAATGGTACATGGAAATTGAATGAGTTGCAGCTGAAATTCCTGTAAATACTCGTTGTGAAGTATAATTGTGCAAAGAAACACGTCTGCACCACCCTGGAACCTACCCTCAAGCACATATTTTTGTGAAGAGGGCACTAGCAGGACATAAAATTAAATTACATTTCAGCAGTACTTTTCAGACGTATAAGAACAGGAGCGAGTCTCTGAAATATGTGTAACTGCTCAAGTGTAACTCACCTCCTTTAACTGTTCTTCCATCTTACAATTGTAGGAGATCCAATGGAAGTGTCTGTGTAATAATAAGGGATATTTCATGCTAGTGTGAAAAACAGCTACTAAGGTGTGTGTATTCATAAACAGTGTATATGCAGTTTCCACACTTTTGAGCACCTATAAGTTACACCTGAAATGTCCAGTTGTAAATGCAGAAGAAAATGGTTAAAGGGGTGCCCATGGTCTCAGTTGTCAATTGTCTGCACCCTTGAAAGGGTATTCCAACTGCTCCAATAACTCTCCATAGACACTGATGATGATCCCCAGCGTGCTGGCAAGGCCCAAGTTCTGCGTGTAAAATTGTTACAGTGAGAGAACACAGTACAGCACTGTGCAATTACAATGTAGGACCACATTTGCCAGTCTTAAAAACATACAGAATTCCCTGTTCCATGTGGTTTACCGTATACACTTAGGCCCGTATTTATATTTTTTGACGCAAAACTGCGCCAGCGCAGTTTTGTGCCAAAAATATTACCGCCGGTTAACGCCATTTTGGTGCGCCATGCGGGCGTCAAATTGATACTTTGATGCCCGGCGGCGCAAACCACAGGTGTAAGTCTTTTTTTTTACGCACATCGCAGCGTCAAGTCGTAAAGCAAAACGACGTTAACGCAGCGGAAATTACTGTGGGTCGATTTGCGACACCGCACACCGGACATGCAGCGTTTTTTGACGCCATAGCGTCAAAATTCCCCACGAACACAGCCATTTCAGCAGAGGAGAGCCAAAATGGATCCCAGATGCCTGTACAGACCCCAGGAAGATGACAACAGACCAGGAACCAGCCAGGAGAACCCACACAAGAACCAGGATACTTTTAAGAAGAAAAGAAAGTGTCGCTTCAGTGCAGAGGAACAGGAAATCCTGGTTAAAGAGGTGACGGAACACCAGTACCAACTGTTTGTCACCTCAAAGTTGCCAATCAGTAGGAGAGAGGCAATATGGCTACAAATTGTTGACAAGATCAACAGTGTGGCAGAAGTACGCAGAACAGTCATCGAGTGCAAGAAACGCTGGCATGACTGCAAGCGCAGGACCAAGGAAAAGATGTCCAGGAACAGGAAGGCAGCACTGCAGACTGGAGGTGGGAGTCCAGCACACCAGGAGGCCCTGGATCACATGGAGGAGATGGTCGCAGCCGTCATCCCTGAGGAGATCGTCACAGGGATTCAAGGACAGGACAGTGCAGACTACCAGGAAACAACACACATGCAGGGTAAGTCGCATGGGGAATTATAATGCACTAATGCCAACTGTAAGCAGGGGGGATACTGACCACAAAATGCATGAAAGTCATCATATACATGGAGTGGCATGGGTAAAGGGGTATGGCATGGGGGCATGACCTGCACAGAGAGAAGCAGGGGCACACCATAACACTACACCAACAACAGTCCCATGGGGGCATGCTGCCATGCCAACGATGGAGCAAAGGTAAAGCCACGCCAGGAGGGAAGGGCACAACTTCAAACTGACATCCTGGCACACGTCAGCCACTTTACCCCTTACATTAACTAGGGCCCAATTAACAACCTCTAGCCATACCGACAACTGGAATTTAACAGTGACAACAGTTGCCACTACCATCTCCGCTCTGTGTGCAGCTCAAGTAGCCAATGGCAGTAATGTACCCATGGATCATACACACCTAAATTAGAGGGTTGAGGATGACAACTCCAATAATCCCCTGAAACAAAACAAAGGCTCCAGTCCTGTCAAATGTCAATGCCCATAGTTGTCGCAAACATCAGCCAATGTCATCAACATTAGGAGCAACACAGCACTAATGTCACACCCATGCTGCATATGTCAGGGTCCATCCTGTGCCTGGGTCACAATGTAACATCCCAGATGGCATACTGCTCAGACAACAGCATTGATGGGGAGGACACATGTAACTGGTCACTGAAATACACCTGCACAGTCAGAGGAGGAAATAGGACACTGTTACGACTATCAGCGCAATCCAATGTACCACACATTCCCTAACATCAGCTGTACACATTACCAATGCCAACATCCATATCGTGCCATAACAATGCTAAGCATAGGATACGCTACATGTCAACTACATAGTGGATGTGAAAGATCAGAGCCTGGCAGGTCCAGATTGTTAAGTGTGCAGCCAGTGCCATCAGAGCACCCACAGCCAGTGAAAGGTCTCACCGTGAGAATGGAAGTAGGGGGCGGGTTGAGTAGGACAAAAAGGTGGCAAATCACTATTTGGCCAAAACCAACACCTAGAGGAGATGATGCCGACAAGTCTAATAACTTACCACAATACATGTGACATGCAGGTGGGGCATAGGCCTGGGAGAATGCCCATCTGAAAGACTGGAGCAATGAACAGGAAACAAGATCACAATGTGAAATCATCACAAGGCAGGCATGTCACATCACAAAAGCCACAACACAGACACACTAAGTGTACCCCATTTCATTTCAGAGGATAATGGATCTCCTGCGGATATGCCTGTCTCAGAATACCCTGATGACATGGATAACGAGCTGACAAACATTCCCCAGCAGACCATCCAAGATGTCCTTGGAACACTCCAGACCCCACCTTCAATCACAAGGAGGAGCACAGAACAAGCAGCCATCACAGAGGATCCACCCACCACCCCAATTGTAAGACCTGCCAGCACCAATACAGCTGAGGACTCAGATAACACAGGCACCAGCTTTGAGAGAACTTTAGTTGGGGTACAGTGGGAGCTGGCCAATGAGGTGCGGGTGGGGATGCAAACCATGGCAGCCAGCCTAGAGGGGGTGCGTTCGTGCATGATGTCATCTGCAGATCAGTCAGCAGCCATGCAAGCCCTAACATCCATCCTGCAAGGACTACAACAAACTGTCAAGGAATTCACCAATGCAGTAAGGGAGTTGCCACAACACCTCGACCCCAAACCTTCCACTGCATGCACAAATGCAATCATGACCCCCTCAGGGCCGACCTGGCTGCCTACCATTGTGATGTGGCTGCTATTCTTAAGAATCAGCAGATCCTCCTTACTGCAGTACTGCCCTTAAGACCTTCACAGGTAGCAGTGACCAGGATGTCTGACTCCACGTCTTCTAACACTGAGGTGTGAGTTGCCCCTTCACAACCACCACCACCAAGGACAGAGGAGGCCACACACACATCAGAAGAAGAAGACATGGAACAGATCACATTCACATGGAAAAGTACCCGGAAGCACTAGTCCCTGCCACATGGCCAACTATTACCAAGGTCCAGCGTTTTGTAACATGCCTGACTTACAACAACTGTACTCAATGACTGTTCTGCTAACCACTGTATATCTTGTCAGCCTGCCCAGTGCTTGTCTCTCTCTTACTCATTGGCAAATCCCCTCCCTCTGCACTGTCTGAAACATCACCCCAGCATGTCAAAAGCATTTTCCTTTACCCCTTGTGTAGGATCACAATGGAAGATGTCACTATAATGGACTCACAATCATGGACAATGTACCTATAGCACTACAGCACTTTTCAATAAATAGCACTTACACAACAAATCAGTCTCTGGGTAATGTGACACATCAACTGTGCAGTAGATAACTGAAATGTGCCTCCTGTCAAATAAGTAGCTTGTCAATACAACTGTCCTGAAATTATGTAGTCATATAAATCTGCACCATGGCCAGGATTGCATCATACTCTGCCCTTCCTGAGGGTAATATCTGATGAAGTGAGAAACCATACACCATCATGCTGTGTTGGACAGAGTAATGCTTCCTCAAGGGATATCTAAGTCATCAAATAGTGGCCGCAAAATGTTGTCACCATGCAATACTAACACATATAACAGTGCACACAAATCTAAGCAAACACTCCAAAAACTGCATGAATGAAGGTGTCTGAGTTTACATCCAAATAGGTAATCGCGCTGAACAGTGTCACAAATGATCTATGTGAGTCATGAAGACGATACTACAAGAGTGCTTACGACAACTCATCTTATAAGGGTGTCCTTGAACATCACACTGCAGTCAGACCTAAAACTGTTCCCCCAATACCAAATCTGGAAGAACTGTTTGTGACTTAGAAAACATACTTATTGACAAAAACACGTTGGGATCCATATTAACTGTGATTGGTGGTTGCAACGAATGGTGGAATCTTTGCAAGGTAGCTCTGGGGTAGCTGCCAATCTTACAGCTCTGTTGGGATTTGTTCGTAGCATAGGACACAAATGTAATAGTACAAAATTCATGTACACTAATGCCAAGGCCATGATCAACAAGCATTTAACACATACTGTAAAGGGTTCACTACATATGTATTAAATGGTAATCACAGAAGAGGAAACTGAGGGAAAAGTCTTACCTACCCTAATCTACCCTGACTACTCATTACCCACAACTGTCCCTAACTAACCTAACCTAAACTTACTTATCACATGTAACGAAATGTTCTAAACATCAACCCCCCCACCCCCCCACCCCCCTTATGAGACGGGACACATGGAGGACAACAGATACTAACCTAAACACATACTATACTATCCTAAACAAATATATATTTTTTTTAAACACACAAGAACCCCAACATAGACCCCCACCCACCCACACACACACTTAATAAGTAAAAATAGAAAGGTTCAGGACCCCCGCCCCCCACCCACTAACACTAACTAAACTAACAGCCTCTACTAACTTAACACTAAGCCCCCTAAGCCCACTAAGTATGAGAACAAGGAAAGAGTAGGGAGGGGAGGGAATTACCCTGTATGTTTCCGCAGCATTACACACAGTCAGCAACCTAGCTGGCAGATATTGTACAAATCATCTGATGTCACTACAGAGCTTTTAAATGTGCACATTTACATGTTTTGTACTCACCAACAGGGCCTCCAATCACTATTCCCAGGTGGTCTAGCAGATCTTGCTCCCTGGTGATGAGGTCAGCCCAGCGGTGCTTCAGCTGGTGGTCATTCCTCTGGCTCCCATACACCCGCTGTAAGTGATGCAGCACCTTTCCCCACCGGATTCTTCGTGCCTCAGTGTGATACCCCTGTATCACCCTGTCCCCTGCCTCGATCATGAGTGGGAGGAAATGGCACACCAGCCAAATAAACCCCCCCAACTCCTCCTCACCCATCCTGCCAAGACGTGGCCTACCCAACATCTCAGCACTGAAAAGGGGAATAGGGGAGAAAGAAGAAGAAAGGAGAAAAGGGGGAAAGTAGGAGTACGAAAAAAAGTAAACTTAACAACTAAAAGAGCCCAACTATCCCCAAACTAGCACTACCCACAACAGACTCCTACAAACAACAAATACACTACAATACTGGACAATTGTAAACAAAACACACTCAGGCAGTATACAACAATAATATTTATTTCACAAAGTAACAAGTAAGATAGCACACAGGACACCAAAGCACAAAATCACTGGACAACGCTCTGAACACAGCCACACAGTCTAGAAGATTCACAGACTGCAAAGTGAAAGTGAAAGTACACCCACTGTACATAATCTGTAAACAGGATATCCTATTACATCACATCCTGCATAAAATGGCTGCCGTTTTTATCGTTATGCGTCATATTTTTTCACGCATACAGAATGTGCGTCATATTTTTCGACGCACAGGAGTGAAAATGAGGCCACATCCAAATAATAGTAAATTGTCTTTACAATTATTTGGATGCGGCCTAATTTTCACTCCTGTGCGTCGAAAAATATGACGCACAATCTGTATTGGTGGGGAAAAAATTACGCATAACGCTAAAAACGTAAACATTTCAGTGCATGAACTGGTTTTGGGTATTTTTTCAATGTTTATGTTATGTTACATTTGGGACACAACTGAGATAGGCTGATTGCACCCACTTTGGTGTTGATGGTGTATGTTCACATGTGAGACATCATACTGCAGCGGACCATGACCTGCTACTTCCTTAACAGGATTTTGAAGGTCGGCTGACACAGTAGATGGATATGTGTGGTCTATATACATGTATTGCACAATTTGGGCATGTTTGGCATCAGGAAAGGATAGCAAGGTGACGTACATAAGTACAATACCTCAATGCCTATGGCTAAATGTGTGTGCAGTGGCAACTAATGTAGTTGTTGACCCAGTGTGTGTGCATCACAAGATGCATTATTGAAAATATGCTTGTATGAATGTGAAGTCAATGTGTCCAAACCTTAGATGCAAGTCATTGTGGAAATGAGAGAGGTCATGTGTTAGTCATACATATAGCAACATCCGTTTTGTGCACTTCCAAGATTTTGGGTAACGTAGACACCACAAATGACAAAGCATGCACCAGAGAGATGGCAGATGCTTGTTCATGTCAATGGTCCACAATTTCACCATCCCATGTCCTAGATTTTTGGTAACTGCTTCCTAGGCACTTGTTGGTGAATCCCACATTGAGAAAGGCACATGCATTGACGAAGTGGGTACCATGTAATTGGCCCAGACAGCCAAAGGTGAACCACAAATGTATTATGACGCCACAGTTGAGGTCATATAACTGATCCACAACTCTCCAGTGGCAGTGGTGGACCAGCATACGAGGCAGCACGTGTCCACATATTTCCAGTGATCAATTGCACAGAGGTGTCTTGTTCATGTGTGTGGTCCAATGTTGATCCTGTGTACTTTTAGGGGTGTATGTTGTCACAGTTACGTCCAGGTCTCATCATGAGTCAGTGGGAGCTATTCCTGTATCTACTGACTATCCTTCGGAGATCAATGTGAGTAAAGTCAATGAGGACATGAGAACCTACATGGGGATGGTCCCACCCTGTCACTGAAGACGTGTAATGAGACTGTCAACAGGGCAAGCTTGGTGTGCTGAGTGAGATCATGTCTCAGGTGTCATGTTCCGGCAGGTGTCATTATAACATTTGTAAACAGGTTGGCCTCTGAAATTCCCACTGCATCTGGGAACATCATAGCCTCTGTGCAGATTATTTTCGCAGCTATTCATGACACACGGCCCATCAATATGTTGTGAGCAATGTAATTCAGCGTGTGAACTGTCAGGGTCCTAACATCTGTGGACTTTTCATGGACATTATCAGAGGTTGCTGGTTCTGCTGGAGGCACCATACCCAATCCCTGCATATGGCCCTGGGACACTGTCACACTTTGTCATTCATGCATAACTGAGACCCAGACAAGGGATGGGCCATGATTTTGGTATTCAAAGACAATTTAACAAATATGGTACAATTAAAAGGCAGACAATGCTACACAATGTATTTGGGTATGCATTGATGAGGCACATGACAAAATACCCTCTGAGGAATGAGAGGTTTGGTAAAGCAAGTGTGGTACATATGTAGCCACAGGGAATCTTTAGTGTGATGCACAGACAGGTGCCAGTCAGGCTGACAGGATGGAGGGTCAATCAGGATCCAGCAATTTCACAAGTTACATAATCAGTGGTCTGACTAAGACTGGTCGGAGGAAGAACTAGACAGTTGACATGTAAAACTGTGTATGTCCTGTGTTTTTTAAGGTGACACATGAACCCAAGGGCTGTGTTACACAGCTTCATTACTAGCAATGCATAACGGTGTATTTGACAAAATGGCAACTTCTATGCGGTTCCAGGCATCAGCAGAGGCGGTGCATGTTGAAATGGGTGGTGTGCATGGAGGTGATCACAGGTGTGGGCTGCATCAGTTTCTCACAAGTCCTGTATGTGAGATTTGCATTCAAATGGCCAACAGTACCTTTCACACGGGAAGCAATCTACAGGTGATAACAGGGCTTAGAAACTACAAGCCAGTGTATTAATTGACCTGACCTCCATGCAGTCAGATGTACTATGACAATGGTATACCATAGGAAAGGGTGTAGCACACTGGATTACTATTGTTAGGCTGTGGGTGTAGAGGATGGAATATTGGGGTACACATATTACTATTCCAGGGACATCTTCAGACAGGTGGGTTGTGACCAGGTGCATGGGTGTGTCAGGAGTTAGGAAATGGGCTGACATGTACATGGAATGTCATGTGTGCAATGCTTGTCATATGTGTGGCACTTGTGCTGTCTATGTTCTACTTATATGGAACTCTAGTCACAGATAGTCCTTGCTAAGTTTGGATGCAGTTGGACTTACTGCTGTCAAGGGTCTGGTCATACATTTCTGTTACTGATGCAAAAGCACATCAACTGCCTCATGTATGAGGCTTGTTTTCCCCTTATTGAGTGATGGTGTCTTAGTTGTGTGCCATGTGCTGCGATGAACCATGTTTCCAACATGTATGTGTGAAATAGGTGTGGTCCTCTGCTATTGCCCTTCAAAGGTGAAATGTACAGGATATATGTCATTTACAGTGTGTGTGTATGTGACCGTTGTATGATACGCATCACAATTGCTCTGGGATTTTCTGTGTCAAGATCAGTATATCAGCAATGCTCCATGAGGCAACACTTTTATTCTGATAGTTAGAGATAAAGGTGAGCACAAATGATTAGCCAGACCATGATATGGTGATTATCGGTGTTTATTTACATTAGTTCATAAAGTGGTGATGATGATTATATGTAGAAGAAATTGTTCAAGATATGTTGGCGCCTACACAATCCAGCGGCCGTGTTTTGTTGTTCCCCCTCATGTTGCAGGCCACCATCCTCCTCTTCCTCCTCTTCAGGCATGTGTGGCTCTGGTTCCAGGAGGGTAATGTTCCTTCTTATGCAAATGTTGTGCAGGATGGCACATGTTAGAATGATCTTACAGACCATTTCAGGGGAATATAGGAGGCTACCACCAGTGATGTCGAGGCACCTGAATCTCCACTTGAGGATGCCGAAGGTCCTCTCGATTATGCTGCGTGTCCTCCTATATGCGTCATTGTAGGCACGCTCTGCTGCAGTACTTGGGTTGCTAATAGGTGTCATAATCCATGGCTGGATCCCATACACCTGATCAGCTGAAAGAGAAAATGAATGGGATCATGTTGATGTAGCTTGCCCCATTTATATCAGCTTGCATGGCAGTAGTTGTCTTGTGTTGTCTGTGACTCTTTTGTGTTATTGTGTTACATCCTAGGCTTGTAGGATGTACCATCTGCATTGTGTTTTTTCCTTGGCTGAACGAGTGTTTGGCTGCTGACCGGTTGTCAGCATTATGTTTTGCGATTTACAGTACAGTGTGCCCTCCCTAGCATTGTGACTTGTGATACAGGTGTCCCTGTGTCTTCACTGGGGGTGAGATGATAGTTCCATACACAGGTTAGAATTGACAGTGTTGTTAACACGTTCATATCAATGTACCCTGGACATCACATACCTTTAGACTTATGCAATGGATTAAAGTAAACATAATTGAGACGCTTACAATTCGCAAGGTGACATTTAGGCAACACACTCCAAACATTGTGATCATTGACATCTTAACATTAGGCTGTACAGTAATTTCAGATGTGTGACAGGTTCAATGGTGACCTATGAAACATGGCTAGTGATGTCAAAACCTAAGTGTGTTCCTGTCGACATGTTGCTGTTGTGGTGTATGTGTTGAGTGTCCTAGAGGGTTGCTGGGCAGTTTGTATATAAGTAGGTTTTTGTACTTACCAACAAGTAGTCCATTGCCATACCGTCCATCCTGGAAGTGTTGATTGATGGTGCTGTGACGGAAGATGAATGAGTCATGTACACTTCCAGGGTATTATGCCACGGTGTTGGTGATCAATCCTTGGTGATCGACAATGGCCTGTACTTAGATGGAATGTGTGTGCTTCCTGTTGCGGTAGAGGTGTTCAGTTGCAGCAGGTGGCACAAGGCGTACATGTGTGCAGTCGATTGCACCAAGGACGCGTGGGAAGCCACTAATGAGGTAGAACTCCTGTTTTGTTTCCTGCTGCTTCTGCAGTTTGTTCGGGAAGCAGATGTGGCGGGTGTGAGTCCAATGATGTCATCCAATACTTTGGGCAAAGAGGCAGAGAATAATGGCTGTGATATTCCGGCAACCAGGGCACCAGTTGTTTGAAAAGAGCCACTTGCCAGCATGTGAAGTACGGCAAGCATCTTGGTTTCTGGTGGGATGGTGCGGGTGTCAGCAAGGGGGGTGGCAACTGTGGCTCAATGTTTCGAAGCAGCTGCAGAATGGTCTGCCAGTTCAACCTGTATCTCTGGATGATGTCATGTTCCCTGAGGCCATTGGTGCGGAATATTCTCTCCTGCCTTCTGCGCTGCCTTTGGGGTCCCTGCTGGTGTTGTGGTAGCTGCTGTTGTTGCTGCTGGGCTCTGCATCTGTGTGCACGCTGGATGAGAAGCACCTCCATGTCTCCCTTTTGCTGCTCTGCTGTTGCTTCTGTGTGTTCTGATTAAATACAGGTGTGTTTGCCCCATTTTAACGCCTGCCCTGACCCAGACGTTAAATTTTGACGCAAATCGGACGGTGTCATTTTCCGGCTCCGCCTCCCGGCCGTGCGTCATTTTTGCCCGAAAGCATAAATACGACACACGGCCGTTTAAGTCATTTTTTGGATGGGAACGCCTACCTTGCATATGATTAACGCAAGGCGGGTTGCCGCATCCTAAAAATGACGCACACAGCAGAATTTTGACGTCGGCGGCCTCAGGCGTCAAAGTTTAAGTATATGGGGCAAGGTTTGCGCTGAATGTGCGTCAAAATTCTTGACGCACATTCAGCGCAGACGGAGTATAAACATGCCCCATAGCGGTTCCCCTCAGTCAAAGCTGTGTGTGATTTTTTCAGGTAGAATTAACTCCCATTCAAATCAGGTTCAGAGTTCCAGCTATCAGGAAAAGGGATGCAAGAACAGAGGCTTTCCCAGATTTATAATTCCACTCTGCCCAACTCATATTTAGGGACAGAGCATTAAAGTATTAAAGGTTGCTTTACTTCTGTTGTTCTAGTCCAATCACTTGCCAATGTTACAGACATTCCAGAGTGGTCTATATGATCACCTGACCACGTATCCTGGACCTTCTCACAGTTCTGATAGTACTGCATTAGCTGCTAAACGTATCTCGACTGCACTTGGCCATAACTTCCCTGTAGGTCTTTTTAGGTTTTGTCTAATGTAATCTGCTAAATATCACTGGCATTATTTATAGGCTACATTTGTGCATTTCTTTGAATCCCAAGAATCTTTTCTTGCCATAAATTGCTGAAGGCAAAATTGATGATCTTTGCTAAATCATGTTCAGAAAGTGAAGCTATTTGTACGAAATAGGTATTTAAGCAGCATATTTCTTTGTGAAATAAAGTTTCACAATTTCCTGACTCCAATTGCACACTTATGTTACCATTCCATGCCATCAGACCATGGTGGAAAGATCCCTGAAAGACAGTCAATGTACCACACCGACCACCAGGGCGGAAACAACAGCCACCACGGTGGGAGCCGCCTACAGCAGGCGGCAAACGGCAGCATTCGGAGACACTCGAGGGAAAGTTACACGGAGTGCCACAGTCCAACTATCTTAGTTAAGCCAACAGGAGAGTTGTGACACAGTTGCAATTGAATGAATGCATCGGATAAGGTACTTAACTCTCCGTTAGTCCTGAGGAGGCCCATAGGAAAAAGGGCCAAAATGCATCGACTTATTACCATGAGAGGTTGCCAATAAAAGTTGATTGAACCTTTGAGGATATTGGATAACATCTCTTTCGAAGCAATGATAGAAATCAAATAACACTAGAGATGTGACTAGTCAAGCAACCATCTCTGTTAATTGGATTATTGTGACTATCAATGTATATAACCACATTATTTTAAATTTTGGAGAGTTGTAAAGGACCTTGTATACATGTTTATATGTACATTTGGGTATCTGTGTGTCTGTATACTCATTTGTGTGAACAATTTTTGGTCATTCTTTTTGTTGAAACATAGAATGATGCAATTAATTTGAGAAATTAAAGTGTGATACCAATGATTGATTTATAGTTTCATTGAGTGTTAATTGATATATGATTTTTTCCCTACTATTTGACTACGCTCTTGTTATATACAGCCAGGTGGAAGTCAATGTTCCGCCCACCATATTATGACCAGACATTCCACCACCTTTTCCGGTGTGGTACCAACGACATACAAAGCCTAGCGGAAACTGAGCTCAGAAATGAAAGGACTCACCATTGGAGACACGGGAAAGAACCACGCTGCCATGGAACCAGAACTTCATGTTTTTCCTATGATAATTTATTTTCTGCTCCACCACGAACACCAGCACCGGCAAAGACGACAATGGTGAGTACAGCCACCTAGGAAACAAGGGAGGAGGTGGAAAAAGAGAGTGACACACACACACACACCCCACACACACACCATACACACAACCAGATGCATTAAAAAAACAATTTGACTCTGTAACTCTGCTGAATAATGCAAAGACAAAACGATTTAGCAAAAGTGTATGTAATAAGATCAACACAGTAGAAATATTAAGTTAGGCAAGATAATAGATTAATATATATTTACAGAAAAAGGGACACAGCCCAGTCCTCAATGTTTGTAGGCCACATGACCACAGATCAAAGTCCAAGACCACACATGTCATCTGCTTCAACATGGAGAGAACACTGCAGGGGCATCAGTTGGTAAATAGGCAGGCACCTCAGGGGGACGGGGGACGCAGGGGCACCTCAGCCGGGAGATGTAACAAGACCACTGGTTCTGGGGAGGGCAACATGCTCTGTGCTTCATCCTGGGGAGTGATGGGCCACAGTCTCTAAAGTGGGTTTCATACCCACTGGTTCTAGAGGGGGCAAGGTGCCCTGTGCTTGATCCCGGAGAGTGATGGTCCACAGTCTCTAAGGTGGGTGTCATACCCACTGGTTCTGGAGGGGGCAATGTGCCCTGTGCTTGATCCTGGGGAGTGATGGGCCACAGTCTCTAAGGTGAATGTCATACCCACTGGTTGTGGAGGGGGCAACATGCCCTGTGCTTGATCGTGGGGAGTGCAAGGTCACAGTCTCTAAGGTGGGTGTCATGCCCACTGGTTCTGGAGTGGACAGGCCGCACAGCAGCCCATGGATGCAGGATTGCATACTGTCCGCCAGCGGTGATGGCTGCACAGTGGTGGCGCTGCTGGTGGGGGATGCTCCTGCCCATCCCCTGCACCCTCTGATGGCTGCACAGTGGTGGTGCTGCTGGTGGAGGGATGCTCCTTCCCATCCCCTACAACCTCGGACGGCTGCACAGTGGTGGTGATGCTGGTGGGGGGATGCTCCATCCCATCCCCTGCAACCTCTGATGGCTGCACAGTGGTGGTGCTGCTGGTGGAGGGATGCTCCTGCCCATCCCCTGCAACCTCGGACGGCTGCACAGTGGTGGTGCTGCTGGTGGGGGGATGCTTCTTTCCATTACCTGCAACCTCGGACGGCTACACAACCATGGTTGGTGGTGGGGGCTCCATCACAGTTCCTGGTCGATGCTCCTTGCCCTTCCTGCCTACTGGTGCAGGCTCCTTGATCTTCCTGCCTGCTGGGGCAGACTCCTTATCTTCCTGCACGCAGGGGCAGGCTCCTTGATCTTCCTGCCTGATGGTGCAGGCTCATTGATCTTCCTGACTGCTGGGGCAGACTCCTTGGCAGTGCGTGTGGCAAGTGAAGGCTCCTTTCCCTTCTTGCCAGCTGGGGCTGTCTACCTCCCCTTGAGGCTGACTGGTGCAGGCTCCTTCCCCCTCATTACATGTGGCCTGGATCCCTTTCCACCACAAGGAGTGCAGTTAGGACTGGGTCCATGGACTGTGTGGCTGAGGTGCTTGGCTGGGTTCGTGATACCCTGCCCGTATGTGAAGGATGGGGGGGAGGGGTAGGGAAGAGGTCATTGATGGAAAAGAAAAGCTTTTAGGGACATTAGGGTGGGAAGAGGGAGAAGGAATGGGAGTGGAGGATGAGAGCGTGGTTGTTGGAGGATCTGCTGCTTTTGGGTGCAGATGCACGGGCTGTGTGCTGTTGTGAGGTGGATGGCTGTTGGGTGTCTGAGTGCTTACGTTTGTGTACCTTAGGAGGGGGGACAGACACAGTGGGAGAGGACACAGAGGACATGTGCATGGCTGTTGTGGAGATGTCTGCCAGTGATGTGTGTGTTCTGCTTGGTGTGGTGATGATGCTGGTAGTGGATGATGATGTAGTGCATGCAGGTGTGTGTGTGGATGTGGCTGGGAGGGAGGTGGTTGAGGGGGACGAGGGGAAGACAGTGGAAATAGTGGATGTAGGCATGTTTGCTACTGGATGGTGTTTGTGTGAGTGCCTGTGGGATGAAGTGTGGTGCTTGTGTTTGCCTGTGACACTCTTGGAAGTTGTCTTGTGTGCATGCTCATCTGTATGTGTGCTTGTGATAGGTTTGGATTGAGGGGAGTGGTACTGGGCAGTGGAAGTTGGATGGGGGACGGTAGAAACAGGGACAATGGCTGCCATCAAAGAGGCCAGAGCCTGAATCAATCTCTGTTGGGCCACCAATACAGTGTGAATGCCGTCCAGGAATGCATGAGATTGTTGCATCTGGGCTGCCAGCCCCTGGATGGCATTCACAATGGTTGACTGCCCTACAGAGATGGATCTCAGGAGGTCAAAAGCCTCCTCACTCAGGGCAGCAGGGCTCACTGGGGCAGGGCCTGAGGTGCCTGGGGCGAAGGAGATGCCCACCCTCCTGGGTGAGCGAGCACGGGCAACTCTATGAGGGGCTGCTGGGAGGGCGAGGCTGGTATGGGGGGTGGTGGCTGTAGCTGGGGTGGTCACAGAAGTGTCTGCCACCACCAGGGAGCTTCCATTGGAGGAGGTATCTGTGTCTGAACTCTCCCCTCCAGTCTCCGCCATGGTGCTCCGCTCGCCCTCCGGTGCAGTGGTGCCCTCACCATCGGTGGACTCTGCCTCCTGGGTCCTGTGGGATGCAGCTCCCTCCATCGCCAGTGCCTCTGCTACTCCGCCAGATGATGCTAATGCACATAAGGACAGGGTGACAAAACAAGGAAGTGGGGGGGAGAGACAAAGGATACAATAGGTCAGTGGCTGCACCAACACCACCGTTGGCGTACACAGCACCCTCACACACAGGGAACAATAATCCGCAATATGCATTGCAATATCAGAGAAATAGCATGCCTCCAAGGCATGGGGAGGGGCACACACTGCCAAAGGCAGCACACCTGGAACCCACACAGCCCTAATCAGTAGTGGATGCCTACGAGCTAGGTAGCTAAATTTGCCCTTCTGCACCCTAGCCTCCAGGGGACCTATGCTGCAATGTCAGGCCTGGCCTAGGGGCACCCACTGACACACATCCCCCACCCGGATACCACCCTGCCATGCGTCAGTTGTAATGATGGGTACTGTACTCACCCCCTTGTGGCTGCAATGATGCCCTCAAGTGCCCATCCAGCTCAGGATAAGCCACCACCAGTATGCGGGCCATCAGGGGGATCAGGGTTCAACGGGCACCCCTTCTTCATTGGGAGACCATCCCCAGCTGGGCCTCCGCCGTCTTCCGTGCCCAGCGTCTCAGGTCCTCCCACCGTTTGCGACAGTGGGTGCTCTGCCTGTCGTAGACCCCAGGGTCCGCATCTCCTTGGTGATGGCACGCCACATACCCTTCTTTTGATGGGCGCTGACCTACAGAGGCAATACACACAGGAAAATAGAATTAGACAAACAGTCCTGCATGTTACAACTATGGCCCACCAAACCTCTTCACATCACAATTTACACACACCTGGCCCAGCACACAACCTGTACACCGCCAAGAGGACATCCACCCACCCCCCTTACACGAGGCCATCACACACACAACTTCATGTATTCATGCCACATGCATTGTGCTCACAGTGTACTCACCTGTTGGTCTGGAGGCCCATACAGCAGTCCGTACTGGGGTAGGACCCCATCCACAAGTCTCTCCAACTCCTCCAAAGCGAAGGCTGGGGCCCTTGTCCCTTGTCACATGGGCCATGGTAGGTTCCAGACACAAGTCACAGCAGCACATGCAGTGTAGGGCCTCTCCTATGGAAGGTCAGGTAACAAGTGAGAAATATGATAGAAAATGATGATCACGTCCGCGGCAGTGCATACCGTCACTGTCAGCATAGATCACCATTGGCCACTGTAACCCATAGGGCCCAATGTTAGCCAATGAGGAGTTGCACTGCGGTTCCCAACTGCCTCCCGCAACGGTGCACAACGTCAGCGGAATTACCTCGCTTCCACCTGTCCCTCCACACATGACAGGCAGATGCCATTTCAGGGTGGGAGGCAGGCCCTGGAGTAATGCTGCGACACAGGAGATATTAGCACATACTGGACAAATCACAATGACCCATTTCATGTTTACAGGATGCAGAGTTCTGTTCTGGTTCCACTGCTCAGTTTGTAACCAGCTCCTCACTCTTGTGTCCCTTAGATACCTACCGCTGTGGATGAATAGGAGATGGAGACATACCCCTGTGTACAGACCCCTAGTGGCCTTGGCTGCACTGGAGGACAGGCACATTATACTCACCTATAGACTGGATAGGGCCACAATCACTGAGCTGTGTGCCCAATTGGAGCCTGACCTGATATCTGCTATGTGTCACCTCACTGGGATCCCCTCTCTTTTGCAAGTGCCATCTGTACTCCATTTCCTGGCAACTGTTTTTTTCCAAGTGACAGTGGGCTTGGCAGCAGGAATGTCACAGCCAATGTTCTCAATAGTGCTGTCAAGAGTGTTGTCTGCCCTGATAAAACACATGTGAAGCTACATTGTTTTTCCCTTGGTCGAGGATTTGCAAACATTGAAGGCTGAGTTTTATGCAATGGGAGATATCTCCAACATAATAGGGGCGATTCATGGAACACATATTGCATTTGTGTCCCCCCCGGCAGAATGAGCAGGTGTTCAGGAATCGTAAGAGTTTCCACTATATGAATGTGTAGATGATGTGCTAGGCGGACCAGTACATCTCCCACATCGATGCTAAGTATCCTGGGTCAGTGCATGATGCCTTTGTCCTGAGGAATAGCAGCATCCCAAATGTGATGGGCCAACTACAGAGGCACAGGGTGTGGCTAATAGGTGAGCCCTGGTTCCCACCCAGTAGATGTTGGTGTATGGGTATGGTGTGGGCCATATCGGACAGTGTGTGGCTAAATAGTGTCCCTCAATATTTGCAGGTGACTTTGGTTACCCAAACCTACATGGCTGCTGACCCCTGTGAGGAATGCCAGGACAAGGGCAGAATAATGTTATAATGAGGCACATGGGTGAACCAGAAGGATAATTGAAAGGTCCTTTAGCCTCCTGAAGGCCAGGTTCTAGTGCCTCCATCTAACAGGTGGATCCCTGTTCTACTCATCCAAGAAGGTCTGCCAGATGGTGGTGGGATGCTGCATGTTGCACAACTTAGCCCTCAGATGCTATGTCCCATTCCTGCAGGAGGAGGAGGCTGGAGATGCCCGTGTGGCAGCAGTAGACCCTGTGCACAGTGAGGATGAGGAGGCAGGGGATGAGGATGAGGACAACAGAACCTATGTGATCCAACAATACTTCCAGTGCTACACAGGTAGGACAGTGTTACTTCACATTTCAATGGCTTTTGTTTTAATTTGTATGCCAATGGCATGCTGATATGTGCAACTTCTAAGCCCACTTACTGTTCCCTCTGGCAATTCATTTTGCAGATGTTGGTGACCTGATATATACTCCTGGTGTGATCACTACAGCCAGCTATAGGTCATTTATCTATGCTCATCCTCTGTACAGTTGATTTGCAATATTTGTACTTGTTACAATTAATACATATTTGATATACATGACATACTCAAAACCGTTTTTTTCCAAAGGGTGTTTATTGAAGTGCTAACATATAGAGGGAAAGTGCAATGGGATGGGGTGATGATGGAGGAAAGTCCAGGGTATTGTTCCAGTCTATTTGTAGCACAGGTGCATTGTCCATGGGGACATAGGAAGGGGAGGAATGGCAGTTCAAGTTTCAACAGGGTGACAGAGTGGGACACACGTGTGACAATTAGGAGAGTCTAATTATCTGGCGAGGGTCTTGGCTACTGTCTCTGGCTTCTGTCTGGATCGCAGGGAACATTTGCGGGTTGGGTCACCTTCTGCAGGGGGAGGGGTGCTGGTGGCCTATTGGTCCTGTGGCGGGGCCTCCTGTCCACTAGCAGCAGCGGAGGTGGAAGGCTGTTCAGATGTCTGGCTAGTGGCAGGGGGCCGCTGGTGTGAGACTGCCTCCCTCATAATGTTGGCCTTGTCTGCCAGCACCCCAGCAATAGAGGTCAGAGTGTTGTTAATCGCCTGCAAGTCCTCACAGATCCCCTGGTACTGTCCCTCCTGCAGCCACCTGTTCTCCTGCACATTGTCCAGGATCTGGCCCTTCATGGCCTGGGAATGTTGATAGGGTCCCAGGTTCCCTGGGCCTGTCCTCCCTCTGGTGCACAGCAGTCCTCCTAGTGTCCCTGTTGGCCTGTGCCTCTGTCCCCTGAACTGTGTACCCACTGCCACTGAACCCAGGTCCCTTGGGGGCGAGGTGTGCCGTGGGGTCCCTGTAGAGGTCGACACACTGCTGATTGACGTGTCCTTGGGACAGAGATATAGGTATGCTGGGTGGATGCTGTGGTGGTGTTTCCTGATGGGGGAGGCTCTGTGGTCGTGTGTGACTGGCCCTGGGTAACCAGCTGTCCAGTGGCCCCTGATGGGCCAGGTAGGTCATCCAGATCCTGAAGACCTGAGTTGCTTTCATCACTGTGGGCCTCTTCAGTTGGGGGACTGGATAGTGCTGGCACCTCGTCTCCGGTGACATTGGCTGGGATACCTGTGGGATGTAAATGATGTGTCATGGTTTCTGTGTGTGACATATTGTACATCTGTGGCTTCCCCTCTTTAAATGGGTTTACCCTGGCACCTTTCACTTGTGTTTGTTATTGTATGGTGGGATTGTTAGTTCTCTATGGTGTGCATGCTTTAGTGATGATTGCCCATGCAGGGCTGTGAGGGGTGTCCATGCATTGGTACGGCATGCAGGGCTTGGCATTGGGAAGAGTGAGATGTGATGGTGGGGTGTGTGGGAAGTAGTGGAGTGAAGGGAGTGAGGGTGAGAGTATGTGATGGCATGCAGGTAGGGGGGTGATAATAGTAGAGAGTTGACTTACCAGAGTCCAGTCCTCCTTTGACTCCGGCCAGGCCCTCAGGATGCAGTATCCTCAAGACTTGCTCCTCCCATGTTGTGAGTTGTGGGGGAGGAGATGGGAGTCCACTGATAGTCCTCTGCACAGCGAGCTGGTGTCTTCCTGCAATGGAACGTACCTTCCCCCGTAGGTCGTTCCACCTCTTCCTGATGTCATCCCTAGTTCATGGGTGCTGTCCCACGGCATTGACACTATCCATTATTCTCCGCCATTGCTCCATCTTCCTAGCTACTGATATTGCTGCACCTGTGGTCCAAATAACTGTGGCTCTACCCTGACAATTTCCTCCACCATGACCCTTAGCTCCTCCTCTAAGAAACGGGGGTGTCTTTGTGGTGCCATGGGTGTTGTGTGAGGTGTGTTGGCTGAGGTGTCAGGGTGTGTGATGTGTAGTGCATGAGTGGTGTATATAGTGTGTGGCTCTAGTTGTGTCAGTGGTCTTGGTGTCAATCTCCTGGCAGTAATTGTTGTTTGTAAAGTGTCGTGGGTGATGTGGTTGAATGTTTTCTAGTGGTGTGGGTGTGTGGGTGTGGTATGTGTATGGGTTTCAGGTGTGTGTTATTTGAATTGTCCAACGTGGTGTTGTTTTGTTTGTGGATTTCCATTGTGAGCGCAGCGGTATGTACCGCCAGTGGTTTACCATCGTTAAATGTCCGCTGTGGTGATTTGTTGGTCATAATGTGGTGGGCGTAGTTTTGTTGGCGTAACGGTGTGGGTTTTGATACCTCCAGTTTATCACTGACCTTTGGTGTGGCGGATTTGAGTATGTGGCTGAATACTGATGGATTGGTGTGTGTGTGTCATAATATGGTGAATGGATATCCGCCACAGCGGCGGTAGGTTGGTGGCCGTCAGCATGGCGGTAAGTGGGATTTACTGCCAATGTCATAATGAGGGCCTATATACCTGATTCCTGTGTTAGGAAAATGTGTAGTATGATGGAAATGGAGTACTGATTATTAAAAGGGTCTAAGGAGACTAGATCTGATTACAAATTGCTTTTGCTCCTAAATCGGAGGTGGTATATCTATTCATTGGAACACAAACAATGGTGCCCTATGATTCAGTTCCCAGCTCTGTTACTGCAATGAAAACAAAAGTACTCAGTGGCTTGGAAGTGCACTCAATACATCAAAGTAACTGAGCAAGGAACCAGGGGCCATATGTACGAACACTTTTTCCCATAGACACGGAATGGGGAAAAACCTTTGCTACATCTGGCCCCAGGTGCCTCAGAAGGAGAAGGTTGATATGTAGTAGCTCAAAAATATAATTGAAGGCTACAATTAAATTGTAAGTGCACCACAGGTAACTGAGCAAGGAACCAGGTGCCTCAGAAGGAAAAGCTTTATATTTAGAAGCTCAAAAATATAATAGAAGGCTACAGTTGAAATTGTAAATGCATTACAGGAGAATGTATGTCTATGAAGACAAGTTTTGACGGAGGAGTGAAAGACACACTAGGGCATATTTACCATTATGTGACAGCAATGCAGCACAGTAAGGGAATTTGCTGGTTCTGTGTTGAGTAAAAGGGGTGAGCAGAAATGTGCCACATTTACAAAGATATGGAGCATTACTGCTCTCTCTTTGCATTTGTGCAGACTAGCGCCAATAGCACCATTAGCAGGATTGTTTTCATGCAGGACGGGATACCTGCCTGCACAAAAACAAGTGCGCATGTGTGGTGCATAATGCATCACACATAGAAACAGGAAATAATGAGGAGAAAAAAAATCTTCTTCTCTTGCCCTCATCTGGAAGGCATACTAATTTGATCCAATTCCAGGTTTACAAATGTCAAATTCATGGGTGGATGCACAGGAATGCCCATATTCCACACATGCCCATACTCCACACATGAAATGCCCACCAGTTCCAGATGTAACATAACCCAGCACAAACCAGCACAAACCACTGTGTTGCATTAAATTTCTTTTCAAAGTCACGCAAGGTGGCTCAAATTGCCCCTTGTGTGGCTTTGTACATTTTACTGAAGGTCCTACATTGTCCTTGCTTTGCTTTGTGTGAAGCAAGGACAACTCGAGGCGTTAGTAAATCTGGGCCACAGTGTAAGGTGCTGTAATGAGGGATTTTTTTTTTTTTAAAGCGCAAGTCAAAAAGAAACACAGATTCCTAGCTGATCCATCAGTTCAGACGTGAGTGTCTTGTAAAGAAATGAAAACACTCAAGGGCTTATTTACAAGGACCATGCACCGCTGTTGCATCATTTTCTTTACACATTGGGTGCATTCTCTGCTCTATATTGCCCCATATTTACAATATAACACATTAGGCCCAATGAATCAGTTTTTGTAGGCCTGCATGGAAAAATACCTGCGCTGGAACTAGCTGTGCCACACAGTTTATAATATATGCAGGATAGAAATTCCCTCACAAAAACCCACTTCGAGGTGACACAGGGGTATTTATAAGTTTATCAATGTGGGACACATCTTTGAGATGTGTCGCACTAAGCCTGGAATGCATCAAAATTTCTATGCCTCCTAACGCAGGCATAGGAAATGATGCAGTGGCTTTTCAATAACAATCCGACCAGCTGAAGTCACTTTACACACTGGAATAAGTTATTAAATCACATCACCTCTACTAGTAGTAGTTCTACACATGGGGCAATCATGTTGTAGGACCCCTTGACCAACCTAGGACCAAGGTACTTATGATATCATCATCCACTGCAGCAAGGCAATGTGATGTTGTTTACTTCATGAAAGAGACAGGCCAGGATTGTCACTTCTCCATGGAGGGATGGGTCCCCAAGTCCAGGCCAGCGTAGCCCAAAGGACAACAGGGAAGTACACACAAGGTAGATAATACATGTATTGCCCCTTAACACTATAACATACACTTGCATTTACTCACATTACACTGTCACTCAGTGGTTATAGGGTTGGTACATCAGTAATAGGAAATTGCCCTGTGATAACTAAAAAGGGATGAAAGGAGCTGTTGCATAATGTTAAATGTTAAATGTTAATTAACCCTAAGTATGTGGTGCAATGGCTCTGTGTAAAAGGGCAAACCATAACTTACTTTGGATTTAAAATTACTCAAAACACACACTGATATATATCTATGAAACAGTGAGGAGCCAATTGTGCAAAATTGGCAGAAGTCAGTTAAATTAATGCCAGGGCATACTCAAAAGTGGCAGCATTGCAAGGTTAGAGAATTTTTCCCTGGATGAAGAGAAGGACGAAGAACCATCGGCCAAAGAACCCCCGGCCTCATGATTATGCCAAGTGATTCACAGGATTTCAGTGTCATAAAAGAAGAAATAAAAAACATCAAGTTCTAGAATAAGGAACACAAACTGAATATACCATAACATTCTGGTTAGCACAGTGTTAAGCACATTAGCCTGCATAAATTCTCAATTAATGTAACTCATAGGATTCTAGCAGAGCAAACATTCCAATCCAATCCAATCCTCGTAACAGTTTCTAAACAAAATACATATTTGTGCCTGTTAAAACAAAGCCAATAGGTTTTTGCCTCTATGAAATCTATTGTTTTTGTCATTTTTTGTTAGATTTGTCACCCAGCAATGTTAGCTGCTGTGGAGAATGTCTTAAACCTCAAAAAAGAAAATGCTATAATGTATCTGGTAGACAGGTTGATGTAGGGGGCAGCAAGGGGTAATAGTTACCAAACCAGTTTTCTTGTGGACATGTAGCCCTCAGGTACACACACCTCCAGGGTGGGCTACAAAGCTCCATGCACCAAGACAGGGTTTCTGTCATCTTGGAGGTGGTCAAAATATTGTATTCTAGGATAGCTAGATGACACACTTTACAGGAAGTAGGGGACCTGGTAACCTATTGGCTACTGGCTGCGCATCTCCTAAGGGGTACGTTCTAGGCATAAAATTGGCATTCAGACTTCAGATCACTTCTGCACTGGAGAGAGGGCTAAAGAAGGACAGCACTTCTATTCCCTGGACCTGGCAAAGAGAGGCTGCATCAAAGAATGGACTGCACCTGCTGCTCCTTTGCTAGCAGAAAGAGGACTGTGTCTATGCTGCTCAAGAATGTTATAACTGTTGGATAACTTCCTGTTACAGCTACAGAGCCATAAAAGCTGAAGAAGCCTGCCTTGGTGAGTTGGTAGCCATAATTGTTTGGGTGCTGGTGACCATTGAAGCACAGCCCGGGAGACCAAGGGCCAGATGTAGGAACCAGTTTGCGACTCGCAAACGGCAAAAATTGCCGTTTGCGAGTCGCAAACCGGAGTTTCCTATGCAGAAATGCATTTTGCGAGTCGGGACCGACTCGCAAAATGCATTTCCGACTCGCAAATAGGAAGGGGTGTTCCCTTCCTATTTGCGACTCGCAGTGGTATCCAATTCCATTTGCGACCGCGTATGCGGTCGCAAATGGAGTCGTAGTTACCATCCACTTGAAGTGGACCCCTTCCCCTTTGTGAATGGACCCCAAAATATTTTTTCAGGGCAGGTAGTGGTCCAAGGGACCACTACCTGCCCTGAAAAAATACCGAAACAAAAGGTTTCGGATTTTTTTTTAAGTGCAGCTCGTTTTCCTTTAAGGAAAACGGGCTACACTTGAAAAAAAAAACTGCTTTATTAACAAGCAGTCACGGACATGGAGGTCTGCTGACTACAGCAGGCCTCCATGTCAGTGAGTGCCCATAGTCGCTATGGGGGCGCAATTTGCGACCCACCTCATTAATATTAATGAGGTGGGTCTTTGCGACCCCATAGGGACTCGCAGAAGGTGTCTGAGACACCTTTCTGCATTAGGTTTTGCGACTCGGAAATTGCGAGTCGCTCGGAGTCGCAATTTCCGAGTCGCAAATCCTATTGTTGCTACATCTGGCCCTCTAGTCTCAATGCTCAAAAGTTACACCTGACTCTGATGGACCAGGGTGAGTTGTTGGGGTGCAGTTTGGTCACCCAGCACAGACACTAGCCTCAGTTAAAGGAATCCACTGGCTTTGCCATTAACTGGAGACCAGTAGACCAATGGCAACTGGTTTTTGAGTGGACCTCAACAGACTTCAAAGGACATCGACTCCTGGTGCCAAAGTCTCCCCACAATGACCATGAACCTAATATTAACCCAGGAAGACTCCCATGACTGGATCAGCATCCTCAGCAGCCTACTGCATCTTTAGCATCCTGTATATCTTACAAAAGGGCCAATCCATAAAAGTCTATGGGGGTTCCTGGAATCTGTAACTGGACTGGAGACTGCTTTGAGTGCAAGGCCAATGCTCTGATGAGACTTTTTGGTCCCTGTGACTTGCTGTCTGCTAAAGTTGGTCACCCAAAGCTGGATGGAGTAGCCAAATACAACTTAACAAAAGTTTCCAAAAGTGTTCAAAGTTACCACTAACCGCGGTAACTGCCAATGCTTGTTTACAATTTGATTAAAAACTGTTTTAATGCTTTCCTTAAAAACGTATATCTCCAGAACAATCCAGTAGATTTTGTTTTGTTTGATATCTAAACATTTATAAAAACAATATCTATTTTTATAAATTGGTGTCAGGTTTAGTTTGTCGAGTTTGTTTCTTATTCAGCTGTTTAGTTACTTTTAAATCCTTGTTCCTTTTTTAAAGACTGAGTGCTCAAAGTCGCCCACCTACCCAGGGTTTATCTAAGGTTTTACAAACATTCCTGACTGGACAGAAGACAAAATAGTGACTTTATTACATGGGAATGTTGCACAACCACACCATATAATTTACTTCTTTTCTCACGTTGGTGCTCAGCAGTGGAATCAAGTAGTGCAGTACAATACGATTACTAATAAGTGTGAAACCACCAAATATATGCCTAAGGTTAAGCTCTTGTGAATTCAACCGCGTTGCCAAGTTCTGGGACCTCCTAAATTTTGTTTTTGAATGTTTGCAAAGGTTTTGAGTAAGTTTAAAAATGTTTGTGAAAACATTTGGCAAAGTTTTTGCAAGTTGCAAAAAGGGCTCGGAAACATGGAGAACAACTTCCCAATCAGGTGCCAAGCCTTTTTTTGGCTATTTGGGGCAATTCGGGCTTTGGCCCTCATAACTTTTTGTTCACATAAGCTACCCATGCCAAATTTGCATCCTTTTTTTCCAACATCCTAGGGATTCTAGAGATATCCAGACTTTGGCGGTCATTCTGACCCTGGCGGTCAAAGACCGCCAGGGCGGAGGACCGCGGGAGCACCGCTGACAGGCCGGCGGTGCTCCAATGGGGATTCCGACCGCGGCGGTAAAGCCGCGGTCGGACCGGCAACACTGGCGGTCTCCCGCCAGTGTACCGCCGCCCCATTGAATCCTCCAAGGCGGCGCAGCTTGCTGCGCCGCCGAGGGGATTCCGACCCCCCCTACCGCCATCCAGATCCCGGCGGTCCGACCGCCGGGAACCGGATGGCGGTAGGGGGGGTCGCGGGGCCCCTGGGGGCCCCTGCAGTGCCCATGCCACTGGCATGGGCATTGCAGGGGCCCCCGTAAGAGGGCCCCTAAATGTATTTCACTGTCTGCTGCGCAGACAGTGAAATACGCGACGGGTGCAACTGCACCCGTCGCACAGCTTCCACTCCGCCGGCTCGATTCCGAGCCGGCTTCATCGTGGAAGCCTCTTTCCCGCTGGGCTGGCCAGCGGGAAAGTCAGAATTACTGCCGCGGTCTTTCGACCGCGGAACGGTAACCTGACGGCGGGACTTTGGCGGGCGGCCTCCGCCGCCCGCCAAGGTCAGAATGAGGGCCTTTGTGTGTTCCCCTGAAGGAGACCAAGAAATTAGCCAAAATACAGTGAACATTTCGTTTTTTGTTTTTTTTAAAATGGGAAAAAAGGGCTGCAGAAGAAGGGTTGTTGTTCTTTTTTCCATGAAATTGGCATTAACAAAGGGTTTGTGGTGATAAAATCACCAGCTTCCAGCTTTAAGGAAAAGGCAGACTTGAATCAGAAAACACAATTTTTCAACACAATTTTGGCATTTTACTGGGCCAAACCCCATTTTCACTATTTATTTGTGCTTTCAGCCTCCTTTCAGTTAGTGACAGAAATGGGTGTGAAACCAATGAGTGATCCCAGAAAGCAAAAAAATTCTGAAAAGTAGACAAACTTTTGAATTCAGCAAGGGGTAATTTGTGTAGATCCTACACGGTTTTTCTACAGAAAATAACAGCTGAAATGAAAAAATATTGAGGTGAAAAAACTGCCTTTTTTCTCAACGTTTTACTCTATAATATTTTCCTGCGATGTCAGATTTTTAAAAGCAATATACCATTATGTCTGCTGGACTCTTCTGGTTGTGGGGATATATAGAGCTTGTAGGTTCATCAAGAACCCAAGGTACCCAGAGATAATAAATGAGATACACCTTGCAATGGGTTTTCATTCTATGCCGGGTATACAATAATTCATTTGCTGAAATATGAAGAGTGAAAATTAGGTATGAAGAAAACCTTTGAATTTCCAAAATGGGCACAAGATAAGGTGTTGAGAAGCAGTGGTTATTTGCACATCTCTGAATCCTGGGTGCCCTTACTAGCATGTGAATTACAGGGCATTTCTCAAATAGATGTCTTTTTTATAAACTGTCTTACATCTGGAAGAATTTTTTTTAGAGAAAGACAAGGGGCAATAACACTAGTTTTGCTATTCTGTGTTCCCACAAGTCTTCCGATAAAAATGATACCTCACTTGCGTGGGTATGCCTAATGCTCGCAACAGGAAATGCAACATGGACACATCACATTTTTACGCTGAAATCTGATGTGTTTTTTGCAAAGTGCCTAGCTGTGGATTTTGGCCTCTAGCTCAGTCGGCACATAGAGAAATCAACCAAACCTGTGCATTTCTGACAACTAGACACCAATGCGAATCTAGGATGGGGTGACTTGCAGGGCTCTCGCCAGGTTCTGTTACCCAGAATCCTTTGCAAACCTCAAAATCTGGCTACACTTTTTCCTCACATTTTGGTGACAGAAAGTTCTGTAATCTGAGAGAAGCCCCAAATTTCCTTCTACCCAGCGTTCCCCCAAGTCTCCCAATAAAATGGTACCTCGCTTGTGTGGGTAGGCCTAGCGCCCGTGACAGGAAGTGCCCCAAAGCACAACATGGACACATCACATTTTCACAAAGAAAACAGAGCTGTTTTTTGCAAAGTGCCTGGCTGTGGATTTTGGCCTCTACCTCAGCCGGCACCTAGGGAAACCTACCAAACCTCTGCATTTTTTAAAACTAGACACGTAGGGGAATCCACAATGGGGTGACATGTTGGGCTCTTACCAGGTTCTGTTACCCAGAATCCTTTGCAAACCTCAAAATCTGGCTACACTTTTTCCTCACATTTTGGTGACAGAAAGTTCTGTAATCTGAGAGAAGCCCCAAATTTCCTTCCACCCAGCGTTCCCCCAAGTCTCCCGATAAAAATGGTACCTCACTTGTATGGGTAGGCCTAGCGCCCGAGACAGGAAGTGCCCTAAAGCACAACATGGACACATCACATTTTCCCAAAGAAAACAGAGGTGTTTTTTGCAAAGTGCCTGGCTGTGGATTTTGGCCTCTACCTCAGCCAGCGCCTAGGGAAACCTACCAAAACTGTGCATTTTTTTAAACTAGACACCTAGGGGAATCCACAATGGGGTGACATGTTGGGCTCTTACCAGGTTCTGTTACCCAGAATCCTTTGCAAACCTCAAAATCTGGCTAGAAAACACTTTTTTCTCACATTTTGGTGACAGAAAGTTCCAGAATCTGAGAGGAGCCACAAATTTCCTTCCACCCAGTGTTCCCTCAAGTCTCCCAATAAAAATGGTACCTCACTTGTGTGGGTTGGCCTAGCGCCCGTGACAGGAAATGCCCTAAAAGACAACATGGACACATCACATTTTCGAAAAAAAAACAGAACTGTTTTTTGCAAAGTGCCTGGCTGTGGATTTTGGCCTCTAGCTCAGCCAGCTCCTAGGGAATCCTACCAAACCTGTGCATTTTTTAAAACTAGGCGCCTAGGGGAATCCAAGATGGGGTGACTTGTTGGGCTCTCAACTGGTTCTGTTACCCAGAATCCTTTGCAAACCTCAAAATTTGGCCAAAAAACACCTTTTCCTCACATTTCGGTGACAGAAGGTTCCAGAATCTGAGAGGAGCCACAAATTTCCTTCCACCCAGCATTCCCCCAAGTCTCCCGATAAAAATGATGCCTCACTTGTGTGGGTAGGCATAGCGCCCGTGACAGAAAATGCCCCACAACACAACGTTGACACATCACATTTTCCCAAAGAGAACAGAGCTGTTTTTTGTAAAGGGCCAAGCTGTGGATTTTGGCCTCTAGCACAGCTGGCACCTAGGGAAACCTACCAAACCTGTCCATTTCTGAAAACTAGACACCTGGAGAAATCCAGGATGGGGTGACTTGTGGGGCTCTTACCATGTTCTGTTACCCAGAATCCTTTGCAAACCTCAGAATTTGGCCAAAAAACAGTTTTTCCTCATATTTCAGTGACAGAAAGTTCTGGAATCTGAGGGGATCCACAAATTTTCATTCCATCCAGCATTCCCCCAAGTCTCTAGATAAAAATGGTACCTCACTTGTGTGGGTATGCCTAGTGCCCGCAAAATGAAATGCCCCAAAAAACGATGGCCCTAATTACAACCCTGGCAGTTGGTGTTAAAGCGGTGGTAAAACCGCCAACAGGCCGGTGGTAAAAAAAAATTGAATCACAACCGTGGCAGAAACCACCAACATAGACAGCCACTTTAACACTCAGACCGCCACGGCAGTACAAACAAACAGCGTGGCGGTCACCGCCAACAGACAGGTGGAAGACAATGTCCTGCCCACAGTATCATGAAAGGCCAATCCGCCACCTTTTCCGGGGCGGATTCACCGCGAACAAAAACCTGGCGGAAACAGGACTTGGAAGGGAAAACGCTCACCTCTACACACCCCACGAGGCACCAGGACGTAATGGAGCCGGAACTCCAAATTCTACCTGCCATTGTCTTCCTGCTCCTTTACCAGGAGCACGAACGCCAGCGGCGACGACCACGGTGAGTACTGCACCTACGACACAGGGGAGTAAAAAGAGAGAGACACACACACGCAATACGCAAAACCCCCACCCTCACCCACTATAACACACACACAAATACATGTTGATACATTACATTTATACCCCCCAAACTCCCCTTGAAGAACGCAAGGACAAAAGGAAATGAGTTGAACAATTGTAATCAATAAAAATCCATTACTCAAAAATATATATACACTATTAACAAATATATACACCAAGAATTCAAGTCCATGTACTCCACCTACATAGTCCGTGGACCACTAGGCCAAAAATGCATGGGCGAGACCCACACAAGATACCCGATCAAAACGGAGAGAACACCGCAGGGGCATCAGATCGAAATAAAACAGGCACCTCAGGGGGAAGGGAAGGGGGGGCACCTCAGCCGGATGAGTGCACAATGCCAGCTCCATGAGGGGGCACCATGCCCATTGATGTATCCTGGGGAGTGCAAAGCCACAGTCTCACAAGTCTCTCCAGTGGGTGGTTTGCCCACTGCTGTATCCTGGGGAGTGCAAAGCCACAGTCTCTGAAGTCTCTCCAGTGGGTGGTTTGCCCACTGCATTATCCTGGGGAGTGCAATGCCACAATCTCACAAGTCTCTCCAGTGGGTGGTTTGCCCACTGCATTATCCTGGGGAGTGCAAAGCCACAGTCTCTCAATGTCTCTCTAGTGGGTGGTTTGCCCTCTGCTTTATCCTGGGGAGTGGAAAGCCAGTCTCTCAAGTCTCTCCAGTGGGTGGTTTGCCCACTGCTTTATCCTGGGGAATGCAAAGCCACAGTCTCTCAAGTCTCTCCAGTGGGTGGTTTGCCCACTGCTTTATCCTGGGGAGTGCAAAGCCACAGTCTCTCAAGTCTCTCCATTGGATGGTTTCCCCACTGCTGCATCCTGGGGAGTGCAAAGGCACAGTCTCTCAAGTCTTTACAGTGGGTGGTTTGCCCACTGCCTTACCCTGGGGAGTGCAAAGCCACAGTCTCTCAAGTCTCCCCAGTGGGTGGTTTGCCCACTGCTGCATCCTGGGGAGTGCAAAGCCACAGTCTATCAAGTGGATAACCGTTCTCCACTGGTTCTGGAGGGGGCTTTGTGCCCAGAGTGCTTCATCCTGCCAAGGACAGTGGTAGTGGATGTCTTTCTCCACTGGTTCTGGAGGGGGCTTTGTGCCCAGAGTGTTTCATCCTGCCAAGGACTGAGGAAGTGGATATGATACTCCACTGATTCTGGAGGGGGCTTTTTGCCCAGAGTGCTTCATCCTGCCAAGCACTGAGGTAGTGGATGTGATACTCCACTGGTTCTGGAGGGGGCTTGGTGCCCAGAGTGCTTCATCCTGCCAAGGACTGAGGTAGTGGATCCCTTTCTCCACTGGTTCTGGATTGGGCGTTGTGCCCAGAGTGCTTCAGCCTGCCAAGGACTGAGATAGTGGATGTGATACTCCACTGGTTCTGGTGGGGGCTTTGTTCCCAGAGTGCTTTATCCTGCCAAAGACTGAGGTAGTGGATGTGATACTCCACTGGTTCTGGAGGGGGCTTTGTGCCCAGAGTGCTTCATCCTGCCAAGGACTGAGGTAGTGGATGTCTTTCTCCACTGGTTCTGGAGGGGGCTTTGTGCCCAGAGTGCTTCATCCTGCCAAGGACTGAGGTAGTGGATATGATACTCCACTGGTTCTGGAGGGGGCTTTTTGCCCAGAGTGCTTCATCCTGCCAAGCACTGAGGTAGTGGATGTGATTCTCCACTGGTTCTGGAGGGGGCTTGGTGCCCAGAGTGCTTCATCCTGCCAAGGACTGAGGTAGTGGATCCCTTTCTCCACTGGTTCTGGATTGGGCTTTGTGCCCAGAGTGCTTCAGCCTGCCAAGGACTGAGAGAGTGGATGTGATACTCCACTGGTTCTGGAGGGGGCTTTGTGCCCATAGTGCTTCATCCTGCCAAAGACTGAGGTAGTGGATGTGATACTCCACTGGTTCTGGAGGGGGCTTTATGCCCAGAGTGCTTCATCCTGCCAAGGACTGAGGTAGTGGATGTCTTTCTCCACTGGTTCTGGAGGGGGCTTCGTGCCCAGAGTGCTTCATCCTGCCAAGGACTGAGGTAGTGGATGTGATACTCCACTGGTTCTGGAGGGGGTTTTATGCCCAGAGTGCTTCATCCTGCCAAGGACTGAGGTAATGGATGTATCTCTCCACTGGTTCTGCAAGGGGCTTTGTGCCCAGAGTGCTTCATCCTGCCAAGGACTGAGGTAGTGGATGTGATACTCCACTGGTTCTGGAGGAGGCTTTGTGCCCAGAGTGCTTCATCGTGCCAAGGACTGAGGTAGTGGATGTGATACTCCACTGATGGTGGGGCTACATGGAAGCTGTCCAGGCCCCTGGAACTGACCACCAGCTTCGTACGACTGACCCCTGGGGATGGCAGCCATGCCTGTGGTGGTGCCACTGGCACATAATGTGGCATGGCCGCTGGTGGTGCTTGCAGCGGCCTCAGTAGAGGCGGTGCTTGCAGCGCTCATTGGCCAGTGGTGCTGGTGGGTGGCTCAGTGAGCGTGCTGCTGGTGGCGGGTGTCCTGGGCAGCGGTGCTGGTGGCGGCGGTGTCGTGGGAAGCGGTGCTGGTGGTGGCGGTGTCCTAGGAAGTGGTGCTGGTGGTGGCGGTGTCCTGAGAAGCGGTGCTGGTGGCGGCGGTGTCCTGGGCAGAGGTGCTGGTGAGGGCGGCGACCTGGGAAGCGGTGCTGGTGGCGGCGGTGTCCTGGGATGCGGTGCTGATGGCGGCGGTGTCCTGGGAAGCAGTGCTGGTGGCGGCGGTGCATGTGGCTGTGCCAGTGGTGGTCTTATCCGCTGTGCAGGTTGGCGGTGACTTCCCTTTCTTTCTCTGCCCCTTCCCCACCTTGGATGGTGGCGCAGCTGTCTTGCCACTACCAACTGTAGTCCTGGGAGAGCCCTTGGTGGCAGGTGTTTTGCTCTTCTCCCTCCGGGCTGTGGCCAACTTCTTATGATTCTGAGGTGGGGGACTGCCCTTGGCCTGGCTCCTTGGCACACTGGCTGCCCTGCTGCTTGGCGCACTCCAGAAGCCGGTTACTGCTGGCACCACTGTTCCCGGTGATGTGGTGGCTGAGGTGCTGGGTTGGGACCTGGAAAGGCATGCCCTATGGGACGGAAGGGGTGGGGGAGGTGTAGGGAAGAGGTCAACATTTAAGAGGAAACGTTTCTTTGACACACTGGGGCGGGTAGATAGAGGGGGTTTGGGAGTGGAGGAAGAGGTAGTGGTTGTAGGAGGTGTTTGTTTGCTGACTTTGGGTGAAGGTGCATGGGCTGTAGGCTGTCGTGAGGTGGATGGCTGTTGGGTGGGTGTGTGACTGCGTTTGTGTAGGTTGGGAGGTGGGCTCACAGACACACTGGTAGAGGACACGGGGATGTGTGAATGGTAGTGGGGGTGGTGAGTGCACGTGAGCGGTGTGTGGTGATGGGCGTGCTGGTGATGGACGTAGTGGCTGAATATGTAGTGCATGCAGGTGTGAGTGGAGACGTGACAGGGAGGGAGGAGGGAGACGAGGAGGAGGGGGTCACAGTGGAGGCAGTGAATGTTGGTATGTGTGCATGGGTATGATGCTTGTGTGAGTGCCTGTGGGATGTGTGGTGCTTATGTTTGCCAGAGCTACCCTTGTGTGTTGAGGTGTGTGCATGCTGGTCTGATGGCGTGCTTGGGATAGGCTGAGGTACTGGGGATTGGGGCTGGGTGGAGGAAGTTGGAGGTGGGAGGCTGGACACAGGGACAATGGCTGCCATCAGTGCTGAGGCCAGAGTCTGAAAAGCTTGCTGTTGGGCTGCCTGACCAGAATGAATGCCCTCCAGGTATGCATTTGTCTGTTGCAACTGCCTCTCTACACCCTGGATGGCATTCAGAATGGTAGACTGCCCAACAGTGAGGGATCTGACGAGGTCAATAGCCTCCTCACTGAGGGCAGCAGGGCTGACAGGGGCAGGGGCTGAGGTGCCTGGAGCGAAGCAGATGCCCACCCACCTGGGTGAGCGGCCACGGGGCACACGCTGAGGGGCTGCTGGGAGGGCGGTGCTGGTAGGGGGGGTGGTGGCTGTACCTGTAGATGCGGTGGGCACAGAGTGGCCAGCCACCGCAAGGTCGTCCTCCAGGGCAAAGTGGGACGCAGCTCCCTCCTGCTCCTGTGCCACTGCACCTCCGCGTGATGATGCTAATGCACACAAGAACAGGGAGACCACAAAAAGGGGGGTAAAGAAAGTAGAAAGACATGTTCAGTGCATGCAATTCTGCTATCGTTGGTGGACACTACAGACACAGCAGCCCTCTGCACTACGCCATGCACTTAGAGTTCCCTAATTAATCACAGGGCCATGGGGTACAAGGCCTATGCCCGATTGCTGCACACATGGAAGTCACAGGAGCCTGACTAGGGGTAGATGGCTCTGAACACTGGTGGGGTGGGGTGCCACATGGCCTGTCTTACGAAGGGACCTTGCCTACAAAACTCGCCCTGGCCTAGGGGTACCCACAGCCCACCTCCCCCACCCAGACACCTCCCATGCGCGCTGAATCAGATGAATGTGACAGTACTCACCCCCTTGTGGCTGCTATGATGCCCTCAAGTGCCCATCCAACTCAGGATACGCCACTGCCAGGATCCGGAACATCAGGGGGGTCATGGTGCGATGGGCACCCCTCCCACGTTGGGAGGCCATCCCCAGCTCGGCCTCCGCCGTCTTCTTGCTCCAGCGGCGAATGTCCTCCCATCTTTTCCGGCAGTGGGTGCTCTGTCTGTGGTGGACCCCCAGGGTCCGGACTTCCTTGGCGATGGCACGCCAAATATCCTTCTTCTGGTGGGCACTGACCTACAGGAATAGTATAGGGGAAAGGGAGAAGATATAACCGTCCGGACCGTCACAGTCATTGGCCCACATTCCTACCCTTGCCATGACGCACATACACTCACTGTCATTTCATGCACGCCTCATTCCCCCCCCCCATCTCCTATCCACGCCACTCCAAACAGGCATTGCCCATACAGCATGCTCACAGTGTACTCACCTGTTTGTCTGGAGGACCGTAGAGTATTGTGTACTGGGGAGGACCCCATCCACTATTTTGTCCAACTCCTCAGATGTGAATGCAGGGGCCCTTTCCCCAGTCACTGTAGCCATTGTCGCTTCCAGACTGAGGTCACAGCAGCACTTGCAGTGTAGGTCCTCTCCTGTCGAAGATCAGGTATCAAGTGAGTGAACAGACAGAAAATGTTGGTCACGTCCGCGGCGGTGTGTACCGTCACCGCCGGCGTACATCTTCATTGGCTCCTGGGACCCATAGGGTCCAATGTTAACCAATGCAGGATTGCGCCACGGTCTTCGACCGCCTACCGCGACGGTGTACAACGCCAGCGCTGTTACCTCATATCCCCTTGTCCCACCTTACAGGTCAGGGAGCCGCCATTTCAGGGGGCCACATGGCCTTAATAATAACTGTGTCACACATATCTAGGCCTTGCATACACACTAAGACAGGCACATAGCGGATTGACAAATGTGTGGAATAAAGTTGCTTATTTCGTTGGCTCACCCTCTGCTCACTTTTGTCATCCATAGAGTACGTCCGCTGGGGCAGGTGAGGAGATGGCGGCATCCTCCGGTGTACAGTCCGCTGGTGGACCTGTCGACAATGGAAGAGTGACATGTAAGTGTAACCTACAGACTTGACCGTGCCACAATCCATGAACTGTGTGCCTAGTTGGAACCAGACCTGATGTCAGCTATCCGCCATCCCACAGGTATCCCCCCTCTAGTGCAGGTCCTGTCAGTACATTTCCTGGCAAGTGGGTCTTTTCAAACTACAGTGGCCACAGCATCAGGGATGTCCCAGCCTATGTTCTCCAACGTGTTGTCCAGAGTGTTGTCTGCCCCGCTGAAACACATGCACAGCTACATCGTTTTCCCTCAGGTGGAGGATTTGCCTACAGTGAAAGGTGACTTCTATGCTTTGGGACATATCCCCAACATCATAGGTGCCATTGATGGGACACATGTGGCCTTGGTCTCCCCACAGGAGTGAACAGGTGTACAGAAACCGGAAGAGTTACCATTCGATGAATGTGCAGATGGTGTGTTTGGCCGACCAGTACATCTCCCATGTGAATGGCAAGTTTCCTGGCTCAGTGCATGACGCTTACATTCTGAGTTATAGTAGCATCCCTTATGTGATGGGGTAACTCCAGAGGCACCGTGTGTGGCTATTAGGTGAGGACATGGACCCTATACAGTGTGAATATTTGTCTGGGGTTGTCCCTAAGGATTAGTGTGTGTCTAACAGTTGTCCCTCGACATTTGCAGGTGACTCTGGCTACCCCAACCTGTCATGGCTACTGGCCCCAGTGAGAAATCTCAGGACAAGGGCAGAGGAACGCTACAATGAGGCACATGGGCGAGCTAGGAGGGTTATAGAGAGGATCTTCCGCCTCCTGAAGGCCAGGTTCAGGTGCCTCCATATGACAGGTGGTTCCCTATTCTACTCACCAAAGAAGGTGTGCCAGATTATCGTGGCCTGCTGTATGCTGCACAACTTGGCTTTGCGACAACAGGTGCCTTTTCTGCAGGAGGATGGTCCCGAAGGAGGTGTTGTGGCTGCTCTGGAGCCTGTGGACAGTGAAGAAGAGGAGGCAGAAGAAGAGGATATGGACAACAGAAACACCGTGATTCATCAATACTTCCAGTGAGACACAGGTAAGAAGACATCACTTCCTCCTACATCTCATACACTTGTTGTACCTCTCATCTGTCTGTCACTTTCACCCAGTGTATGGACCCTGATTTGTCACTCTCCCTTTCAATTTCACAGATGTGGGTCCCACTGTGTGACCTCTGCTATGTTACCTCATGGACTAGAGCTGTGCGACATAGGTATGTTGACAATACAATGGACATTGCTATTTCCTAAGTTATTGCAAATACACATTTGTGAAAGCACAGACTGACTCCAGATAGTTTTGTGATTTAAGGGTGTTTATTTAAGTGCTAAATAGTGGAGGGGGTTGTAAAATGTTCAGGGGTGATGGTTGAGGAATGTCCATGGCAGAGTCCAGTCTATTAGTCTCACAGGTGCATTGTCCAAAGGGGCATAGGAATTGGAGCTGGGGCAGTTTAAGGATGGACAGGGTGACAAAGTGGGACAGAAGGATGACAATCAGGGTGGTCTCATTTCTTGGCGGGGGTCTTTGCATTGTTCTCTGTCTTTGTCCTGGATCTCAGGGACCGCTTGTGGGGTGGTTCTCCATCTACAGGGGGTGGGGTGCTGGTGTTGTGGTCCTGTGGCGGTGCCTCCTGTCCACTAGCGCCGGCGGAGGTGGTGGGCAGTTAATCGTCCAGGCTAGTGTCAGGGGCCCCTTGTTGTGCCACAGTTTAACTCCTGGTGTTGACGAGTTCCTTCAGCACCCCTATAATGGTGCCCAGGGTGGTATTGATGGATTTGAGTTCCTCCCTGAACCCCAAATACTGTTCCTCCTGCAGCCGCTGGGTCTCCTGAAACTTGGCCAGTAGCGTTGCCATCGTCTCCTGGGAATGGTGGTAGGCTTCCATGATGTTGGAGAGGGCCTCGTGGAGAGTGGGTTCCTGGGCCTGTCCTCCCCCTGTCACACAACAGCCCTCCCAGTTCCCCTGTGTTCCTGGGCCTCGGTCCCCTGAACCGTGTGCCCACTACCACTGCCCCCAGGTCCCTGCTGTTCTTGGGGTGGTGGGTTAGCCTGGTTTCCCTGTAGTGGTGGACACACTGCTGCTTGACGTGTCCTGGGGACAGAGGTGTGGGCCTGCAGGGTGGGTGCTGTGCTGGTGTTTCCAGAGGGGGGAGGATCTGTTGTGGCTTGTGCCAGTGTGAGGGGATCCGACTGTCCCAAGGTCCCAGATGGGCCGGGCTGGTCATCTGGATCCAGTTGGACAGAGCTGTGGGTGGAGTGGACATGTCTGGAACTTCCTGTCCGGTGACGTTGGGTAGGGGTCCTGCAGGGGTGTAAAGGCATGATTATTGCATCTGTGTGTGCCTTGGTGTGCAATTGGTGGGTGACCCTGTACCCCAGTGCTTGCATTCCTGTTTAAGACCTTGTGTGCTAATTGTTTAGGGGTCTGTGTGGGTATGTGTAGTGGCCATGCATTGGTGATGGGTGTCCATGCTTTGTTGTTGCATGCAGGGCTTGGTGTGGGGATGTGTGGTTTGTGCTAGTGGGACATATGTGAGGAGTTGGAGTGATGGGGTGAGGGCAAGGGTAGGGGTATGTGATAACATGCAGGTAGGGTGGGGGATGTAATAGTTAAGAGTGGATTTACCAGAGTCCATTCCTCCAGCTACTCCTGCGAGACCCTCAGGATGCAGTATAGCCAAGACCTGCTCCTCCCATGTTATTTGTGGGGGAGGAGGTGGGGGTCCGCCGCCAGTCCTCTGAACCACAATGTGGTGTCTTGAGACCACGGGACGCACCTTCCCCCGTAGGTTGTTCCACCTCTCCTTGATGTCATCCCTTGTTCGTGGGTGCTGTCCCACTGCATTGACCCTGTCCACGATTCTGCGCCATAGCTCCATCTTCCTAGCTATGGTGGTGTGCTGCACCTGTGATCCAAATAGCTGTGGCTCTACCCGGATGATTTCCTCCACCATGACCCTGAGCTCCTCCTCTGAAAACCTCGGGGGAATTTGCGGTGCCATGGGGTGGTGTGGGTGATGTGTGAGGTGGTGTGTGTTGTGATGTGTGGGGTGATGTTTAGGGGTGTGTGGTGTTTTGTACGTGGATGTGTATGTATGATGGAGTTGTGTGCCTCTGTATGCTGGTGTTGTCTTTGCTGTGCTGTCTCTCTGGCCTTCGTCTACATTTTTGGTAGTAAGGGTGTGTGGGTGATGTGGGCGGGTGTTTTATATTGTATTGGGTGTGTGGGAGTGGTGTGTGTATGTGTATTAGGTGTGTGTATTTCGAATTGTCCAATGTGGTAGTGTTTTGTAAAAGTGTGTGTATTTTGAGCGCGGGGTGTGTACCGCCAATGGTTTACCGCAGTTGAAAGACCGCCACGTGGATGCTTGAGTTGTGATAGTGTGGGCGTATTCCTGTTGGCGTGACGGTGGAGGTTTTGTTATCGCCATTTTATCACTGACGTTTGGTGTGGCGGACTTGTGTGGGTGTCTGGATTTTGGCAGGTTCCCAGCTGTGGGTCCTAATAGCTGTGGCGGAATTCCGCAGCCGCAGCTGTGTTTTGGCATTCTTCTGCACGGCAGTAAGCGGCATTTACCGCCAATGTTGCAATGACCCCCTATGTGTACACATCAAAATTATCAAATACTAAACTACCTGTTTTTGCGGGGTGGGACTTGCCTTTTTGGTCCTGGGCTTAGCATCCATATAGGGAAACCTACCAAACCCAAACATTTCTAAAAGCTAGACACCTGAGGGAATCCTGGGAGGTGTGACTTGCATGGATTGCCCAATGTTTTCTTACCCAGAATCCTCGGCAAACCTCAAATTTCCCCACAGTCTCCCGTTAAAAATTATGACTCACTTGTGTAGGTGGGCCAAGTGCCTGTGACAGGGAAGACCCAAAAACATGTCGAAACTGAGGGGGATCCAAAGCGGGTCCAAAGGGCATTTTGAAAAAACATTTTTAGGCTGACAAGTGGGGCAGAATTTGTATCGGTATACCTGAGACAATGCTGGGTGGTAGGAATTTGTAGATTCCTGCAGATTCTGGAAAGTTCCATGTTAGAAATGGGGTCTTTGGTTGACAGTCAGGTTACCCCCTGTTCAAGCAAGGACCCTCACTCTAGTCAGGGTAAAAGAGAATCACCCTCAGCCAACCCCTGCTTACCCCCTTGGTATCTTGGCAGAGCAGTAGGCTTAACTTCAGAGTGCTAGGTGTAAAGTATTTGTACCAACACACACAGTAACTTAATGAAAACACTACAAAATGACACACCAGTTCAGAAAAATAGGAAATATTTATCTAAACAAAACAAGACCAAAACGACAAAAATCCAACATACACAAGTCAAGTTATGAATTTTTAAAGATTAAACTCAAAAATAGCGCTTAGAAACAAAAATGCTTCGATGAGATGTTAACACGGCGTCGTGACGGATTTGTTCCCAACAAGCCGACACCATCGGCGCCGGACACGGAGTCGCGTAGATCCCCAAGTACAGTACCTTTGGTAAAGAGTGAAAACAAACCGATGCGTGAAGTCGGGGATTGCGGCATCTGTGCGAAATGTTGAATCCGCGCACTTCGAGTGGCGCCGGTCACAACGTGGTGCACGACTTCCACGGAGTCGCGGATTTCAGCGGGGCTGCAGCAGCGTCGGGCCTGCGAAGAGCGTCGCGTTTCAGCGAAGGTCACAGCGTCGGGTGCAGACGGCGTCACCGGATTCAGTAGCGGCGTCGGTCCGAAGTCGTCCGAAGTCGATTTCCTTGGATTTCACCCAGCTTTCCTTTCAAGGGCCCAGGGACTGGATAGGGCACCACTTGTCAGAGCAGGAGTCTCTCCAGAGTCTCCAGGTGCTGGCAGAGAGAAGTCTTTGCTGTCCCTGAGACTTCAAACAACAGGAGGCAAGCTCTAAATCAAGCCCTTGGAGATTTCTTCACAAGATGGAAGGCACACAAAGTCCAGTCTTTGCCCTCTTACTCTGGCAGAAGCAGCAACTGCAGGATAGCTCCACAAAGCACAGTCACAGGCAGAGCAGCACTTCTCCTCAGCTCTTCAGCTCTTCTCCAGGCAGAAGTTCCTTCTTGTTTCCAGAAGTGTTCTAAAGTCTGTGGTTTTGGGTGCCCTTCTTATACCCAGTTTCCCCTTTGAAGTAGGCCTTCTTCAAATTAAAGTCTCTTTGGAATGTGAACTCCTGCCTTGCCCAGGCCAGGCCAGGCCCCAGACACTCACCAGGGGGTTGGAGACTGCATTGTGTGAGGGCAGGCACAGCCCTTTCAGGTGTGAGTGACCACTCCTCCCCTCCCTCCTAGCACAGATGGCTCATCAGGATATGCAGGCTACACCCCAGCTCCCTTTGTGTCACTGTCTAGTGCGAGGTGCAACCAGCCCAACTGTCAATCTGACCCAGACAGGGAATCCACAAACAGGCAGAGTCACAGAAATGGTATAAGCAAGAAAATGCTCACTTTCTAAAAGTGGCATTTTCAAGCGCACAATCTTAAAATCAACTTTACTAAAAGATGTATTTTTAAATTGTGAGCTCAGATACCCCAAACTCCACATGTCCATCCGCTCCCAAAGGGAATCTACACTTTAATCAGATTTAAAGGTAACCCCCATGTTAACCTATGAGAGGGACAGGCCTTGCAACAGTGAAAAACGAATTTAGCAATATTTCACTGTCAGGACATATAAAACACATTACTATATGTCCCACCTTAACCATTCACTGCCCCCTGCCCTTGGGGCTACCTAGGGCCTACCTTAGTGGTGTCTGACATGTAAGAAAAGGGAAGGTTTAGGCCTGGCAAGTGGGTACACTTGCCAAGTCGAATTTACAGGTAAAACTGCACGCACAGACACTGCAGTGGCAGGTCTGAGTCATGATTACAGAGCTACTTATGTGGGTGGCACAACCAGTGCTGCAGGCCCACTAGTAGCATTTGATTTACAGGCCCTGGCACCTCTAGTGCACTTACTAGTAAATCAAATATGCCAATCATGGATAAACCAATCACATACACATTTTGTGAAGGAGCACTTGCACTTTAGCACTGGTTAGCAGTGGTAAAGTGTCCAGAGTAACAAAAACAGAAAAATCAGAGTCCAGCACACATCAACAACCTGGGGAACAGAGGCAAAAAGTTAAGGGAGACCACACCAAGGATGAAAAGTCTAACATTCCATTACAAAAGTGTGGAAAAAATGTATGATTTTGAGCAAAGTTGGAGGTTTACAGGGCATTGTGGGTAAGAAAATGGTGTGGGGTGCAAGTGAAGCACACCACTCTGGACTGACCCAGATGTTCAGTTTTCAGATGTGTCTAGGCCTTGTGGATTTTTCTTCACGACCGCGTCCCAAAGTCCAAAAAAGTGCAGCCCTCATCATTCGAAGTGGGACGATTTTGATAGTTAGCCATGCTCTCATGGCCCAAATGTAAAACCAAAACCAAAAATAATCAAATGTCCTCTTGCTTGCTGTGGGATAAGATGTTTTAATGTGCGGGGGGCTGAAAGACTGTTACCCCCTTCAGTTGGGGTGGGGGCATAATCATGCCCATACTGGTTAGAAGACACCACCACACTATTTTTTTTTTTTTATTCCCTGGCATCTTGTAGAATTTTTGCCCCCACGGGTGTGGATCGGGGGTAATTGCCCCATCTGCCCACTGGTGGCAGAACAACTTTGGCCCCATTTATTTGGGGTGGGGGTATGGCCATACCCCCACCCTCTTATTTTGAAGAAAAAATCTTCCCTGGTCTCTGGTGGGCTTTCTGATATGGCCAACAGTAATGTGCCCCCATGGGGAGCGACCCTTGCCCATGGGGCGGCCCCCCCAAACAAAACACACACATATACTCACACCAATCCCAGGTGCCTAAGTGGTCCCCTCCCCCGGGAGCAGATCGGACTAATCAAAATTGGCTGATCTGTCTCCAAAGGGGGCAGAAATGACCAAAAAACAATTTGCCCTTTCCCCGTTGGGAGCGACCCTTGCCTAAGTGGTCGCTCCCCTTATCAATATAAATAAAAATAAAAAATCCCTGGTGTCTAGTGGCTTCTGTTCCTCCTGGGGGCAGAAAAGGCCTAATAACAAAACTGCCCCTTGGTGAGCGACCCTTGTCTAAGGGGTCACCCCACTTATCAATATAAATATATATTTTTAAATCCCTGGTGTCTAGTGGCTTCATCCCCCCTCTGGCAGATCGGCCCAATTCAATTCAATTCCGCCTTAGTTCAGTAAAATTATACCGTAAAAGCAGAGTACAAAAACATATAAACATATAAAAATAAAATTTTAAAAATATATTCTTTTAACGAAACATTAAGATACAATATATACCAAGTATATATACAATTAAGACCCAAATCCGTACCTAAACTACTGAACAACAGTGCATCACCTGATTAAGTGCTACCATTCATGGATTATGTATAAGAGCTTAAGCTGTTATGATGTGATTCCCCATACAAATAATACACAACACTATAAATATCAGTTTAAAATTTTAAGACTAAAATGCCAGATGGCTGCAAGAAACTTTGCTAGAGAACATGCCACTGTCACATTTGGGTGTGATTTGCAAAACCTGAGAGCTTGTAAACGATTCCTAAGACCCATAGCTTTGCATAGCGGCACAATCCAGCGAGCCCTCTGGTTAAAATACGCTGGACATTGAAAAAGAACATGAGCAACGCATTCTACAGTTCCACAGTCCATTGGACATAATTTAGAATAGTGATCAGACTTGGACCATCTATGAGTTAAGGTGCGTAAAGGAAGAGACCCTAATCTGAATCTAATATAAAGTGCACATGCAAGTGGGGATAAAATAGCATTCCTATAATGCTCAAACTCATAGTGGCATTTAATTGAAAAAAAATTATTAATCATACACGATGTGGGCACTCCTGCTAATTTGGCTGCTTGTACATTTAGCCAATAAGCATCCTTCACAACCTGAGCAGCATTTTTTGGGAGGAGGGAAGGGTCTGTCCAATATTCTCCCAACCCAAGATTGATAAGAGTTTTTTCAAAGTAAGTGCACCACCTGACTTTATTTGTAGTGCTAGTACTCATCAAATCGCTCAGCCAGGCTCGATACGGAATGAAGGTATCTGATGACCTAATCCGGATCCAGTATATTAATGGCCTTAAAGCAGCAATATGCGCAATGGAGGGGAGATTTAAATCCATCCGGATTGGCAAAGTAGGAGTGCTAGTAAGTACCTTTAGTAACATTTTTATAAAAGAATTTTCAACTCTTTCTAGGTCTTCCAAATTGCAATAGCTCCATAGCTCTGCTCCATATAGGGCACCCCCTTGCTTGAGCTTTATATATTTCCATGGCAGGAGTAATAGCAAATCTGGAAGATCTAGCTGCATATATCAGAATACACCCCAATTAATATAGGTGGATCTGCCCCCAGGAGGGGCAGAAAAGGCCTAATAAATAAATTGCCCCCGGGGAGTGACCCTTGCCTAAGGGGTCGCCCCCCCTTATCAATATAAATAAAATAAAACAAAAAACATCCCTGGTGCCTAATGGCTTCTGCCCCCCTGGGGGGAAGATCCGCCTAATTAATATAGGCCGATCTGCTCCAGGAGGGGCAGAAAAAGCCTAATAAAGAAATGTCCTCTCCCTGGGGAGAGACCCTTGCCTAAGGGTCACTCCCCTTATCAATATAAATGAAAATTAAAAAATCCCTGGTGTCTAGTGGCTTCTCCCCCCCTTGGGGACAGATCGGCCTAATTAATATAGGCCGATCTACCCCTGAGGAGGGCAGAAAAAGCCTAATAAAAAAATCCCTTCCCCACGGAGCGACCCTTGCCTGAGGGGTCGCCCCTTATCAATATAAATAAATAAAAAAATCCCTTGTGTCTAGTGGCTTCTGTCCCCCTCCGGGGACAGATCAGCCTAATTAATATTGGCCGATCTGCCCCCAGGAGGGGCAGAAAAGGGCTAATAAAAAAATTGCCCCCGGGGAGCGACCCATGCCTAAGAGGTCGCTCTCTTTATCAATATATATAAAAAAAAGTCCATGGTGTCTAATGGCTTCTGACCCCTTCCCCGGGGGAAGATCGGCCAAATTAATATAGGGGAGGCAGAAATGGACTTGGATTAAATGACCCCCCTTGGAAATTATTTCCTTCCCTTTTCATGCCTCTCTGCCTCCCTTGCCCCCTGTACTGAGGAGAAACTAATCAGTTTCTCCTCTGGTCGTGCTGAGGCATTGCTTACAGCGTGACGGGAGTTAACCTCTGATGAGGTCAACGCACGTTGGCGTGCTGACGTCATCACACATCACTGGGGGCTGGAAGGGGGAGCTATTCCCCTTCCAGCCCTGCCCTGAGGGGGGTGAGGGGGGCCCTTGGGGGAGGGACAGCCCTTCCTCTGAGGGCCTATACCAGGACGTAGTGGTTACGTCCCTGGCACCTCAGCATCGCACTACCGAACATAACCACTACGTTCTTGGAGGGGAAGGGGTCAATGACCTGAGAGTCAAAGGCAGGACAGGAAGATCAGCTTCAGGGTCTCAGTCAGGAAAGAGAAACTGAGAAAAGCTCTCAGGAACTGGAAAGAGGTCTGCAGTGCCCAACCATTCCTAGAGAGTGAAATAAATCCAGACATTGGGAAAGAAGATGATGACAGCAGGGTCATCAATGAGGAGTATGAGGGGGTGATGACACCCTGACCACCAGTATTCACCAGAGGCTCTCCTAAGTATCTGTTAGTGAAAGTAGCATAACATCAGAGGGGCCAAGAAATCTTGAGACCCAAGTTAGCCTCCTGGAGTTGGAGGAAAGGAGACTGACCTTGGATGAGAGGAGGCTGGCTCCTGAGGCGAGAAGGGTTAAGCTGGACTGGTCCAAGAAAATGGTGTCATCAAACAAATGCAATGACGTAACTGCAGGGAGTGCCTATGATCCTTGGTTTCCCAAGGGTTTTGTACCTATATATGTCAAGGGGGATGACATTGACAAGTGGCTGGCTTCTTGTGAGCAAGCTCTTAGGATGAGAAAGGTGGGTTCCCAGCATTGGGGGTCCTTGCTGTGGGAACTAGCTCCAGTGGTGAACAGAGATAGTCTCATGATACTAGAAGACAGTGTGGCAGAGTCTTACACACACATGAAGGCAGCACTTATTGAGTGCTTTGATGCCAGGATTAACTCTTGTTTTATCACTCAATCCTACTACATTTAACTCCAATACATCAAGAACTAATGTCCAATGGCTTCTATTTGGTGCTAACTAATGTTACTTGGTACAGCTTGAAACCATACCAACTGTAACTGATATCAGTTTTAAAAAAAAATAAGCTGCAGTGTAAGGATTTTGTACCCACCTCCTCATAACTCAATCAAAAATTTCCCTTGGCCTAGTACTGATATGAGGGGCAAGTTTTACCAAATTAGTCGCTGTTTTGTTACAAAAATAAATCCCTTTGTCTTCTGCAGGACAAACATACAACCTGCAGACAGCCAGAACTGCATCTGAGATTTAGAGGCTGTTACAGATGCATTACCTAACTAAATTTGCTCATATTTTGCATACAACATTTATTTAATTAATCAACATCAACTGATGTTGTGCATCCCTTTAAGAACATTGGTCTGGTCAGGTGACTGGATTTAAAGCAGTGTTTGGACTGATTCTATTGTTTTTCATTCTTTGTTCTCTTTGAAGGATTTTCACACCATTCTACTGCTCATTGGTTGTGGTATTGTCATCTTTCTTTCTTTTGATGAGGACATTAATAACATGGAGTACATCTATCCAGCTGCACAAAGATACTGGGAGACACCAGCACATTATCTTTGACGTGCTTGGCTTTACAAACTTAGCGAGACATGGATGGTAACCTTTTGAAAAATAGACAATGCACAAGTGAAGGCTGTGTTCTGGTGTAAAAACTGCCCAGCTGAAATCATCTTGCATTTACATCTAGAGCAAACTCCAGTGGCTTTTCTCGATGTGAGAATGTTGCTACAACCATTGCAATCACACCAGCTATAATGCCACTCAATGTGTTTGTCACTAATGCAAAATGCAAACTGTTGCACATGGTCCTCTCTGCAGGGTCACCCCCAAACATTTCGCGTTTCTCCTCTACTTTTTCCTGAATTCGTTTTTGCTAGCCTTAGGACTCAGGGCACTTAACCACTGCTAACCAGTGCTAACGTGCATGTGCTTTCTGCTTAAAACATAGTAACATTGGCTTATCCACAACTGGCATATTTAATTTACTCATACATTCCTAATAAAATGCACTACCTTTGCCTGGGGCCTGTAAATTAAATGCTACTAGTGAGCCTGCAGCATGCCACTCACATTAGTAGCTAATTAAACATGCTGCAGGCCTGCATTTCAAAATGTGTCTGTGCAGTTATAAACTGCCATGTCAAACTGGCAAGTTAGCCCTCTTGCCAGGCCCAAACTTTCCTTTTTAATACATTTGTCATCCCTAAGGTAGGTCGTGGACAGTCCAAGGGCAGAGTGTGTGCCTATGCCCACCCACAAGCTGCATTCCATACACCACATGCAGAGAGGAGCCATGAAGGGAAGCTGTTGTCGAACGTCACTACTTCCTGGGTCCAGACTGAGCAGAACTGAGCTGAGCTGATGGCCCTCTGAGGCTGCCCATTTGGGACGTGTTGCTGTATTCTCAGGTCTCCCTACCCTGTCCCCTGACCTGGCATAGTTGACCTCTCTACTATCAGCAGTACAGTTGCCACTGACCACTTCCACTGTACCTGGCCTGCTTGTGGAGATGGGCAGGTGCTGGATACAGCTGGGTGGCTTGAAGGAGAAGCAGTCTTGGCTGCTGGTGTTGTTGCGTTTGACTGTTTTTGACCATGTTTGACTGTGGTGCAGTACCTTGGTACAGTACCTTGGGATGCCACAGCACAGTCCCCCCAGTTGTGGTAGTCTCTTCAGCTAAAGTGGTGGCATTATAATCTTACATGACTATTAGCTGGCAATCGACAGACAATCAGGTTCTGGGGCAGATAACTGATCTTGCAGCCTGGGGTTCCTATTTAGCAAGTTCCATTAGGCAAGCAGGACATCAGTGGATCATTATCAATGTGGCTAGATAATACCTGCCATTTTCAGCCATCTTGTGCCATCTTCTGCCATTCATCATCTGCCATTATTTACAGCCTTGGCTTGTGTGGGTGGAGGCGGCAGTTTCAGCAGGACCAGGGGGAGGAGGTAAGTGGACAAATGCCATTGCTGTTGCTGTTGCTGGGCTGTTGTGCTGTTGGTTGGTTGGTTCTTTTCTGTTGGCAGTTCACCTTGCTGCTGTTTCTGCTGGCCTTGTCACTGGCCTTGTCACTATTACTACGATCTGGCATTCCTACTGGGGGCTCGACCCATCTTGCCACATTTCTTGCCACACTGTACCAGTTGGCTTTTCCTCCCACTAGGGGAGACCTAATTGCTCATCACGCTTCAGTGGGGCTGTGACATTTCGGGGATAGTTGTTGTAAGAGTGTCTGCAAGTCCTACAAGTCAGAGGATTCCCTACTTCAATTGCAACAAATTGCGACCATGGACAAGTGTAAACTGGATACAGCAAAGAGCAATATTGTGAATAAACCTCCAGGGGGCACAATTTTAGATTATTTTCTGGTACGGGCAGTTAGTGTAGTCAGCAAGGAAATTGAGCTGGCTGAAAAGGTCCTATCACTTGACATGGGAGAAAGTCCTAGTATTGTTACGCATTGCTGGGAGCAATCATCATCCATTACCCAAACTCTATCTTCTGATGCCCTTGAGGTCACTTCTACCAGCTATGCAAATAGTATTATTCCCAAGAAGGATTTAGACTATGTTTCGCCAACAACCCTGGGTGGAGAGTCATTTTCCAGTGCTCTTGGCTTGCCCTTTACTCTACTCCCTGCGAACCGTCTGCAAGGAAGAGGATGAAAAATATAACAGGAGTCACTTTTGAAATTTCTGGGAAAAAGCTGCAACCCTTTACCCACCTCTCCATCAGTCCCTAGACTCCTTTCAACTGGTGCCCATCCCATGCAGAGTTGGAGACACCCTCAAATTCTGAAGTAAAGGGGATGGCACTAGTATAACTTGGGAAGCAGTCCCGGACCAAGTCAAATCTTTAGTAACATCTGCAATAGCCCGTCATATAGACAGAATAAGCTTACTGGAAGGGGCTATTCCAGATTTACCCACAAGCTGAACCATCCTTGACATCAGCAGTTCCCTCACCCTCTCCTGACTAAGGCATCCACCTGTGATCATCTAGGAGCCAACATTGACAACTATAGCACTGTGCAGATGCATCTACCTCCTACAGACTCGCCTTTCTTTTGACTCTCATACCACATACAACAGTAGGACCAGAGGGCGTTCCTCCAACCAGCAAAAGAGGCTTTAGGTCTGTCCCGTCAAATTACTGCCCAATTAGTTTCATTGATGGCTCACAGAAGCTTTTTAGTCATATTCTGTTGAGCAAACTAAGGGGGTCATTCTGACCCTGACGGGCGGCGGAGGCCGCCCGCCAGAGTTCCCCCCTCCGAAATACCGCTCCGCGGTCGAAAGACCGCGGAGGATATTCTAAGTTTTTCCCTGGGCTGGCGGGCGGTCGCCAAAAGACCGCCCGCCAGCCCAGGGAAAAACTCCCTTCCCACGAGGATGCCGGCTCGTAATCGAGCTGGCGGAGTGGGAAGGTGCGACGGGTGCTGTTGCACCCGTCGCGTATTTCACTGTCTGCCAAGCAGACAGTGAAATACTCGTAGGGGCCCTCTTACGGGGGCCCCTGCAGTGCCCATGCCAGTGGCATGGGCACTGCAGGGGCCCCCAGGGGCCCCGCGACCCCCCCTACTGCCATCCGGTTCCCGGCGGGCGGACCGCCGGGAACTGGATGGCGGTAGGGGGGGTCGGAATCCCCTCGGCGGCGCAGCTAGCTGCGCCGCCTTGGAGGATTCAAAAGGGCGGCGGTACACTGGCGGGAGACCGCCAGTGTTGCCGGTCTGACCGCGGCTTTACCGCCGCGGTCAGAATGCCCTGCGGGGCACCGCCGGCCTGTCGGTCAGAATGACCCCCTAAAAGCTTGGATTGAAGATGTAGGAGTGCTTACACCTCTTTAACGGGGATTCTGTGCTGAGACAAGGACTATTGACAAGTCTTCCAATTACAACTCGTTTATTGGAAGTTTGTCACGCTGAGAGGGGTGCCTTTATGTGTTCTTTGTTGAGCTTTGATCAGCTTTTGAATTAGTTCCTAGGGAGGGCCTGTAGAAAGTTCTAACAAATATGGGGGCTTTAAAATAGTTTATTGATGTGTTCAGGAGAAGTCATCTGGAGAACTATGCGTAGGTCAGGTATGGCCCCGCTTGGGAGTTAAATGACCCCATTCCAATGTCCCGGGGGTGAGACGGGTGTGTTTTAGCTCTTGCCCTGCCTTTGTTATATATTAATGATCTGGTAGGAAGACCCCAATGCTCCTGGTTGCAGACAACACCTTACTGGTCTGGAAAATCCCCAACGGGTATTCGATATTTGCTGGAAAACTTTGGTGTCTTCTGCAAACAGAGAGGACTGGAGATTAACCTCAACAAAGCCAAATACATGGTATTGAATCCTTGCCAGATGGCTAGATCGCACACAGTCCTTAATGGCTCTCCACTGAATAGGGTTTGAACCTTTGAGTACTGGGGCTCACCCTCAATGAGCACTTTGGATGCTCACCCAGATCCAAAAGTTTAAACTCAGACTAAAACAATGTACTGGTGGCATCCTGGGAGCCTTGAAGGGAACAAGATTTCTTCCAATTACACCTGCATTGCAAATTTACAACTTGCAATCTCTGGGGGTGTCTTTATATGGTGGGGAACTCGGGGGGCATGAAAATGTCAACAATATGGCATTGACAGAAAAAACGTTCCCTCCGACTCCTCACCAACCTTACTCCCGGCACCTGATTATTGCCACTTAGATGAGACCTTGTCATTCGACCTCTTGCCCCCAGAATAAAACTTAGACCCTTACCCCCATATTTATACTTGCTTTGTGCAGAATTTTTGTCATCTTTTTGATGCAAATTCAGCACAAACCTAACTTCAAATGTTCACTTTGGCACTAGACCCGTCTAGCACCAAAGTTTTGGAGTTAAAGTCATTTTTTGCTAGCGTGAAACTACTTTGTGTCAATGAGATGCAAGGTAGGTTTGTTGGGCAAAAAATGACAATATGGCCCTAGCGCCATATTTGTGCCCTGTGCTAAAATCAAGCACGGGGGAAGGGGGCCTCAAATAATGGCACTAAGCTTGCTTAGCGCCATTATTTAATGCCTCGGTCAGGCGGGGAGTTAGGGGACATGTGAGCCTATTTCCATGGTCAGAAACCATTGAATAGGCCCACAGGTGCCCTTCTCTAGCCCCAGGGACACCCCCACCAACACCAGAAGGACGCCAGAGGATAAGGGGGCCACATCTCAGGTAAGTAAAGTAAGTACAGGTAAGGATTTATTTTCATTTTTAAAAGTGCCATAGGGGGACCTAACTTGGGCCCCCCTACATGGCACTGGGCCCAATGGCCATGCCCAGGGGCCATTGGGGTGGTGGGATTGACTCCTGTCTTTACTAAGACAGCAATCTTGTCCATGGGGGTTTTACATCAAAAAATTACGCTCATCTGGTTAGAGGCATTTTTATGCCTCTGCCCATACTAGCGTCAACCTTTGACGCACAACCTCCTGTTCCCCCTACGACTCCCCCACCCGGATAGCATCCTTTTTTATGATGCTAGCCGGCCCTTACCACAAGCTACCATCATTCCATAAATATTACACCCGGCCAGCGCCTTGGAATGGTGCTAGCTGGCAGTATACTTTTTCACGCAAAACTGCGTTTACGCAGCTTTGCGTGAAAAAGTATAAATATACCTCCCATTGTATTGAAGGAGGATTTGGTCCTCAGCGGACCTATTGCCCTTCCAGTTGGGCCTGGAAGAAATCTTAAGACACCCTGAGGCTGAAGGATCCCTGAGGCTGAAGACGTCAGGTGACGTCTTGAAGCGATTGGGTGTGGAAATATGTGGGCCCTTCCGGAAACATCATGTGGTGTTTGCAAGTCCTTGCTTAAGGAGTTGAATTCAAGACATGTAGATGGCAACTCCACCAGGTCTGAGGAGATGGGTAACCATGATCTTGAGTTTTTTGGAATATATATATGTCTATTGTCTGGAAGAATTTATGGGTACAATTGAGCCCCCGGCCGTGGGATATTTCTATTTTAAGTTCTGCGACAGGACCTTGCCCCTCCGGTCTTTCACTGCGAAGTGGCAACGTCCCCATGTGGGTCCCAAACCTGACCTGAGCTGTCCCTTCTGCCCTGCGGCCAAGGAAACTGTAGATCAGTGTTGTCTGCAATATTATGTATACAGTAGGAAATGGATTTTGCTATTGTGCCACAATCTGGCCATCAGGGACTACAAAATTGCAACTAGGATACTTAAAGCAGACACTGCTCAACCAGTCATAGTTGCTGTTTCCTGCCTTATCACATATACGTGGAGACACAGACAGAAATTGGTTGTCCAGTTAATACTCATTGCCTAGTGTCAGAACTTGTGAGATCTCATGTTGTATCCTGGAGTCTCCTACGATTTTATAAATTTGATGCTGCTTCTTTGACTATTGGCTACTGGCATATGCCACAGTACACGATTATGTTTTGGAGCGCTGAAATGAATTGTGGCTGACATTTTGATGCCTCCCTCATATGCTATTAGTGTTTATGTCTATGTGTCATTCTAACTATCTAATATGTCATGATTTTATGGATTTTAATGGCTTAATGATTTTAATATGTTTCCTGTTATAGCATTAGCTGAAATAAATCCTAATTAAATTAAAGGATTTAAAAACTAGGACATGCACTTTTAAGTTTTACGTGTCCTAGTAGTAAAAAACTCTTACATTTCTTTTTCACTACTGCAAGGCCGATCTCTCCCAAAGGATAACATTGGGATTACCTTATTATCTTTATAAAGGTCATTTCCAATTGGGAAATGTTGACCCCAAAGTTTGGTGTCTCTGAAATCACAATTTAAAATCACAACTTACACTGAAGTTGGATTTTAAATTGTAGTTCTGAAAATGCCACTTTTTTGAAAATTGTCCTTTTCTTACACTAGCCATTTGGTACCTTCTGCCAGACTCTGAATACACATCTGGGGTGGGTGACAGTGGGGGTTTGTGCATTTACTCTAGACAGCCATACACATAAGGAGCTTAGGTGTGACCGACAGGCCATTGACATCCTGATGGGTTATCCTGGGCAGGATGGGAGGGATGTGCTGACACACCTGAGTAGGCAGTGTCCTGTCCCCACACAAGGGCTGCATATCCCCCTGTATTGAGGCTAGAGCCAGGGCAGGCATGGCAGGGACTCTGTGCACTTCAAAGGCATCTTTTTGAAGTCTCTCCCACTTCAAAGGCACAACTGGGCTTAAGTACTGACCCTCAGACACTACCAACTTCTGGACCTGTGGATAGTTTGCCAGGAACAAGGACTTCTGTGCTGTTGAAAATGCTCCCACTCTGCTTGACTGCTACCCTGCTGGATTCCTGCTCTGCTGTGCTGACCTGGTGCCTGGTGCCCTCCTTGCATGGGAGTGAGAAGGACTAGCCCCGTATCTCTTCAGCTCAGATCCAAAGTGACTCCAAGGGCTTGCTGGTTTGCCTTCCTGTTTTCTGAAGCCTCATGGACACAACGGACTTCCAATTCATCTGCTAAAGCAACTGGATTCTTCCACTTGTGAATCATGCCTTGCCAAGTGGTGCTGATCCACTCATCAGCCCTTGGAAATAAGTATAAAGTGTGAATCAATGTCTCGCCACTGTTGAGAGGGACACCACCACCGCATCACCCCATTGTGTGAATCAAAACTGGTGCATTACCTCTACTGTGGGAATCAACACTGATACATAGCCGCTGCTGCAAGGCACGAACCGGTTCAATGCCTTCAGAACTGCTGCACCTTGGAGCTGCTGCATGCAGAAACTCAGGGCATTGCTTCCACTGCATGGGGCAATACGATGCATCTCCTCTGATGTGGGGAATAACTCCAGTGCATGGCCTTCTGACCCATTGCACCTTGGTACTACACACCGCTATTGCTGAAAGAAGAAATTGATGCTTCTCCTTGACTGTGTGGGGAAAATCAATGCTTATCCTCTACTGCAAGGATTAACACAGGCTCACTGCTTCCTCTGCACCTCGCACCTTCATCAACTCAACCAGCATTCAGGTACTTTTGTTCAGCCAGCCTCAATGGGACACAATAGCCAGCCTAGCTCCATCATGGTTGGCCCAAACATTTGCGCGTGTCCTGGTCCAGCTTTTTTTTCTGGTGTTTTCACAGTTTTACTGCTTGAAGTGTTGCACATGAACTTTACTCATTGTCTTTTGAGTTAAGCCTGAATGCAAGCTACCCAGGCATGAGCACAGGCCAATTTAGGGTGTGTGGTGACTTACCCTGACTAGGATTGTGATTCCTGCTTGAACAAGGCTGCATACCTCATCCAACAAGGAACCTCATTTCTAACAAAACCTATGATGGATCAACTACACCAGTAACAGTCTTTGAAGAGTTGCTCAATGACTGGTTTGCCTCATTCCAAATGAATTATTCTCACTGTTGTTGGATGCTTTGTAACGAATTGCTGGCCTATCATTATGTGGGAGCTAACAGCAGCAAGCATGCATTAAGCAGTATTAATAATGAGCAGTATTCATAATGTCCACATGTATGCTGCATGTGTGCCTGACGATATATATCTATATCTACATATCTATATATCTATATCTCTCTCTATATATATCTATATCTAATCTATATATATATATATATATATGTATGAGTGTAAAAACAAAGGTTACAGAGACATTATAATCAGGAAGTAGGAATAAAAAAACTTTAAAACGTTTGCTAACAAAAACAAAGGTTACAGAGACGTGATAGTTAGGCTCACCTTTTAAATGTACAAAATAATAGAAATTCACCAGTTTTAGTTAGTTATTTCAAGTAACTATACCTCGTGCACTAAGGTAACTATAACTGGCACCCCCATCATGCATATTGTTTTGTGAAAAATGTTCCTTCAAATATTACATTGGTATTGTCAATGATGTTATCAAAGATGTCATGACTGCTGTAATTTGTGGGATAATTAACAGTGTATTGTGAAGGCATGAGTTACGGTTACCTTAGGGACTGAGGGTAAATTGAAATTATTTAAATATTTTGTACTTAAAAAGTATTTAAACAAACTTAGGGATGGTGAGACCAGAGTAGACCAGTGTAATTTGTTTATTGATGACATTCAATTGTTACATCCTTTGTATGACTTGAGGCAAATTGGGCATAGGGGAGGAAGTTGAAAGTGATTTGAATATTGACCCCTTTCACCATACGTTGGCTGTTTCTTTACGGGAAGAATTCAGTATCATCACAGATGTGCCTGCCGAAACAGGTTTTAGGCTCCCTTCCAAAATTATCCCTCAAATGGCACAAGAGAACATTGATGTTTTATGTGAATTAGTGACTAAGAATTGTCTAGCATTGTGTAGTAAGAAATGTGCATTCATAATCTGACTCAGGCACAGTGGAAGGCTATCAAGAGTCTTCAGGGCGATAGAGATATAATCATAAAACCTTCTGACAAAGGGGAGAATGTGGTCATTTGGTCGAGGGTGGAACATGTGAATGCAGCAATACTACAACTGAATGACATGCACTGGTATACTATCAGTGATAAAACGTGTTATAACACTGTTTAAACGGTTAAATGATTTGTATGACAGACAATTAGTAGTGTGGGATGAATTTCAGTTTTTAAAGAATTATTTTCCAGTTGTACCCACTCTCTATCTACTTCTTAAAGTTTGTACAAATGCCACTAGACCTCCAGGGAGACCCATTATCTCATTCAAGAACAGTTTGTTTGATAGTACGTCTTTCTACATTGATTATTTCCTTTCTCCTTTTGTTAGCAGTCTCTCCTTATATGCAAAGGATTTTTTCGGTAAAATTCAGGAGATTCATTAGGAAAAGTCCTTCTGGATGGCTTGTTTTGATGTTGAAAGTTTGTACATGAGCATTCGGCATGAGGATGGTTTGGAAGCTTGCAGATACTTCTTGCGAGCACATGGGATCAATCTCTTAGCCCATACACATGTGCTCTTGGATTGTTTCAAAATTTGTCTAACTGGAAATATCTTTCTTTTCAACAAGACCAGGCACAAACAAATGCAAGAACAGCTATGAGAACCTGTTTTGCCCCCAGTTATGCCAATTTATTGGTGGGCTGGTGGGAAGGATGGGTGCTCTCGAAGGATGAACCAGATTTTTCTCTGGCTCCATTACAGTGATGATATTTTTCATATATGGAATGAGTCGGAGGTTAGCCTTTTGGAGATTGCTACTGCTCTAAACACATATGATATAAACCTTAAGTTTATCATGATGTATAATAAGAAGACTGTGGATTTCCTGGATGTGAGAGTGGCAGTTCAGGGTCAGAGTTTACATACTATTCTTTTTCACGAGGAAATGGCAGACAATGCCATTCTTCATGCTCCCAGTAGTTATGCTCCTAATTTCCAGTGGAGTATTCCATATGGGGAATTTGTTTGGCCGAAATGAAATTGTAGTTCTGAAGAGGAACACATTATAACACGTAATGTAATGATGACGAGATTGATGTCAAGGGGCAACTCGACAAAAGATCAAAAAATGGCAAGTGATCAGGTGGCCCAGGTCAGTAGGGATACAATGTTAGCCCAAAGAACCCAAAAATCTTTAAGTGAGTTAAATCTCATTTGCTTTATTAATAAGTACTTATGTAAGGCAAATATGTTCCAAAGGATTTTGCATAATAGATGGGATATTTTAGTGCAAGATCCCATACTTATACAGAAATTAGGTAGCAATTTTCAATTACCTAGAAGAAGAATACCTCCCTCAAATATTTGTTGGTGCATAGTATTTTGGAACCTAATGATGACACATGGCTTTCCATACCTAAAAGCTTCAAAGTCTGCAGAACTGTAAGGTTTGTAAATTCAGTAATAATGTGTCCAAGGTCACTTTGGAAGGAACTGGGAGGATTTGGAGGATTACAAAATGTATTACTTGCACCACAAAATCTGTAGTGTATCCCACCCTCTGTCCCTGTGGGAAGTGGTATATTGGATCCACTTTATTTCCTGTCAAAAAGACCATTTTGGAACATTTGTGCATCTTTACGAACAATGATGAATCACATGGCATAGCCAAACATTTTAATGAAGTTCATACACGTGATTGGAAAAAGGCTAAATTCTTTGCTCTTGACTCTGTTGCCAAAAATCCTAGGGGAGGTAACATGTTATCTACATCACGCCAGCTTGAATCACATTTGATTTTGGAAACTGGATGCTTGCGTCCCAAAGGTATGCATACTGATGAGTGAACAATATTTTAATAAGATTTGTATTGTTTCTTTCCTTCTTGCCCTTGTCTATACATGATTTTTAACTCTTCTTTTCTTTCTTCTCTCTATGAAAATGAGGAGAGTCATCCACAGTACAGTATTTTGAGGTTTATATCTCATGATCAATTGGATAATTGGCTTTCAAATTGCTTTTTCATTATTTCAGATTACAACAGGCTTCAGCGGTCTGTATTTTGAGAGCAGATAGACAAGAATCAAAATGTCGAGACAGGAAGTCTAAGATGAGAGGTATTGCTATTCTACTATAGCCTCATTTTCTAGGATGCAATGAGTCCCAGCTGGCTAGAGCAGTATTGATGTGGGTTATTTCTGTTAAATTGAGCCTCTAAAATATGCAAGATGAACAGCTACTATAGGATTATTGTCAATGGGTGACCATGAACTTATCGCTAATGAATATTGCCTGTATATGTTTAATTTGGGAACCTCATTTCAGCAGTTAAGGATGATGGCAAGGATTTGTGTTCTTGTTTATTATGAATATTAATTTTCATCATTTACTAAATTGTAAATCTATTTTTTAAAATAATTTATCAAAATGTTCAGTAGAATGAGATATGTAAATCTCGGTTTTATTTATTTTTTAGTCCTTTAAAGTGTGTGTATGCATACTGCGAATCACGTAACCCAGACCTGTTCCAGGCTGAAACACATTTTTTGTTCCTCCTTGTTGCTGCAAGCAAATCTAGTTTAAACTTGCAGAACCCTATTACTCTGTGGTCTCCATGATGTGGATCGTTTTCTTCCCACCAGTGAGGATTACTGGTGGTGAAGATTACTGGTGGTTGTGTTTGTGTTATATATATATATATATATATTTATATATATATATATATATATATAGGCACCGTTTGATGAATCTTCAAACTTAATGTTCCCAAAAAAGTGTGCCTCAGCATCTTCTTGTGTATGCGATGTTTCGGGTGATCCATCTAGTGTCGGCTAAGAAAAAGAGGGGCTCAGTAAAAGTGCACTTACCAAAGGGATTTTGAACATTACTACAGCCCAAACTGCTCAACAGAATGACACCATACGAGTTGACCTTTGATAGCCCAGCTACACATGCCACTGGAGAAGCCACGCTGTGCAGGTCTCAGACCACCTGACAGCTCCTGCTGCAGCCAAAAGTACAATAATGGTGTACTAAAGTGTTCATAGGTCACCTTATTCTCCCAGCTCAATGCAAAGGGTAAATGTAGGCAGCATTTGTATTTGGAACCCAAACCCAAATAGTCAATTCCTCTCTTGCGCCCCACTGCTTCTGACAATACTCAGGCACAGATGTCACCATTCCACATAGAAAAAAACTCCTGTGCAACTCCTGCAGGCCCAGGAGAACGAACACTTATCGAACCTCAGCTTAAGGCACAAGGTCCGCAGGAGTCTCTAGCAAGTGCAGCACCCACAGCCATCATCTTCTCTCCCTGCTGTCTCCACTGATGAACCACAACATCCCATGCCCTCCCCCTTCTCCGGGAACGAACAACATTAGCTCTGCATGGGGATTGGACAGACCTGCAGTCAATCATGTTCGCTCAGAGTGTTTTTCTTCTATGTCCATTATTTCTCACTCCTCATTGGTTGGGGAGGATGGTTTTGAGTGAGGGCACCAGTATACTCCACTCCACCAGTGGTTGCAGAGTTTTTGCTGAACTCTGCACTCCAAAAGGAGCGTGGAGGGGCACAACATCACCTACTCCGCCGGCAGGGTGGAGTTTGCTGCCCAACCCTAGACTCAACCTCAGTGACCACAATTTTCTGGTTTGTACTACTCTGAGCATAAGTCCAAAGCTCAACAGAAATATAAATATTAAACACCAAAACCTGTGGAATCCTGACTGATCACCATGCCATTCATTTTCCTTCTAGCCATTTCAGATTGTAAATAGTGGGAATAGGAACAAAATATATTGACAAAGAAACACCCACTGCTGCTATGATTTCCTGGTTTGCTGTGCTCCGAGCTTTTTGCACTAAAGTCTGCAACTACAGGAGGCCATCAAAAGTAATGTATCTGGCCTTGTCGAGCCCTCCCTATCTTAACCCCAAGCTTGTCCTTCTATGCACATTTGATATCTTAAAAATTGACAGTGTTAGATAGTATATCTTTTGAATAGGAGAATTACAAACTTTAGTTTTACATATCTTCGTCACTAGTTAACCACAATCTGCAAAGGTACACACATTTGGAACATGATACATCAAGGGCCATATTTATACTTTTTGACGCAAAGCTGCGCCGTTGCAGTTTTGCGCCAAAAAAATTACCGCCGGCTAACGCCATTTCGATTTTCCCACCATTCTGCTGCTCATTGGTTGTGGTATTGTCATCTTTCTTTCTTTTGATGAGGACATTAATAACATGGAGTACATCTATCCAGCTGCACAAAGATACTGGGAGACACCAGCACATTATCTTCGACGTGTTTGGCTTTACAAACTTTGCGAGAGATGGATGGTAACCTTTTGCAAAATAGACAATGCACAAGTGAAGGCTGTGTTCTGGTGTAAAAACTGCCCAGCTGAAATCATCTTGCATTTACATCTAGAGCAAACTCCAGTGGCTTTTCTCGATGTGAGAATGTTGCTACAACCATTGCAATCACACCAGATATAATGCCACTCAATGTGTTTGTCACTAATGCAAAATGCAAACTGTTGCACATGGTCCTCTCTGCAGGGTCACCCCCAAACATTTCACGTTCCTCCTCTACTTTTTCCTGAATTCGTTTTTGCTAGCCTTAGGACTCAGGGCACTTAACCACTGCTAACCAGTGCTAACGTGCATGTGCTTTCTGCTTAAAACATAGTAACATTGGCTTATCCACAACTGGCATATTTAATTTACTCATACATTCCTAATAAAATGCACTACCTTTGCCTGGGGCCTGTAAATTAAATGCTACTAGTGAGCCTGCAGCATGCCACTCACATTAGTAGCTAATTAAACATGCTGCAGGCCTGCATTTCAAAATGTGTCTGTGCAGTTTTAAACTGCCATGTCAAACTGGCAAGTTAGCCCTCTTGCCAGGCTCAAACTTTCCTTTTTAATACATTTGTCATCCCTAAGGTAGGTCGTGGACAGTCCAAGGGCAGAGTGTGTGCCTATGCCCACCCACAAGCTGCATTCCATACACCACATGCAGAGAGGAGCCATGAAGGGGAAGCTGTTGTCGAACGTCACTACTTCCTGGGTCCAGACTGAGCAGAACTGAGCTGAGCTGATGGCCCTCTGAGGCTGCCCATTTGGGACATGTTGCTGTATTCTCAGGTCTCCCTACCCTGTCCCCTGACCTGGCATAGTTGACCTCTCTACTATCAGCAGTACAGTTGCCACTGACCACTTCCACTGTACCTGGCCAGCTTGTGGAGATGGGCAGGTGCTGGATACAGCTGGGTGGCTTGAAGGAGAAGCAGTCTTGGCTGCTGGTGTTGTTGCGTTTGACTGTATTTGACCATGTTTGACTGTGGTGCAGTACCTTGGTACAGTACCTTGGGATGCCACAGCACAGACCCCCCAGTTGTGGTAGTCTCTTCAGCTAAAGTGGTGGCATTATAATCTTACAGGACTATTAGCTGGCAATCGACAGACGATCAGGTTCTGGGGCAGATAACTGATCTTGCAGCCTGGGGTTCCTATTTAGCAAGTTCCATTAGGCAAGCAGGACATCAGTGGATCATTATCAATGTGGCTAGATAATACCTGCATTTTCAGCCATCTTGTGCCATCTTCTGCCATTCATCATCTGCCATTATTTACGGCCTTGGCTTGTGTGGGGGAGGCGGCAGTTTCAGCAGGACCAGGGGGAGGAGGTAAGTGGACAAATGCCATTACTGTTGCTGTTGCTGGGCTGTTGTGCTGTTGGTTGGTTGGTTCTTTTCTGTTGGCAGTTCACCTTGCTGCTGTTTCTGCTGGCCTTGTCACTGGCCTTGTCACTATTACTACGATCTGGCATTCCTACTGGGGGCTCGACCCATCTTGCCACATTTCTTGCCACACTGTACCAGTTGGCTTTTCCTCCCACTAGGGGAGACCTAATTGCTCATCACGCTTCAGTGGGGCTGTGACATTTCGGGGATAGTTGTTGTAAGAGTGTCTGCAAGTCCTACAAGTCCGAGGATTCCCTACTTCAATTGCTACAAATTGCGACCATGGACAAGTGTAAACTGGATACAGCAAAGAGCAATATTGTGAATAAACCTCCAGGGGGCACAATTTTAGATTATTTTCTGGTACGGGCAGTTAGTGTAGTCAGCAAGGAAATTGAGCTGGCTGAAAAGGTCCTATCACTTGACATGGGAGAAAGTCCTAGTATTGTTACGCATTGCTGGGAGCAATCATCATCCATTACCCAAACTCTATCATCTGATGCCCTTGAGGTCACTTCTACCAGCTATGCAAATAGTATTATTCCTAAGAAGGATTTAGACTATGTTTCGCCAACAACCCTGGGTGGAGAGTCATTTTCCAGTGCTCTTGGCTTGCCCTTTACTCTACTCCCTGCGAACCGTCTGCAAGGAAGAGGATGAAAAATATAACAGGAGTCACTTTTGAAATTTCTGGGAAAAAGCTGCAACCCTTTACCCACCTCTCCATCAGTGCCTAGACTCCTTTCAACTGGTGCCCATCCCATGCAGAGTTGGAGACACCCTCAAATTCTGAAGTAAAAGGGGATGGCACTAGTATAACTTGGGAAGCAGTCCCGGACCAAGTCAAATCTTTAGTAACATCTGCAATAGCCCGTCATATAGACAGAATAAGCTTACTGGAAGGGGCTATTCCAGATTTACCCACAAGCTGAACCATCCTTGACATCAGCAGTTCCCTCACCCTCTCCTGACTAAGACATCCACCTGTGATCATCTAGGAGCCAACATTGACAACTGTAGCACCGTGCAGATGCATCTACCTCCTACAGACTCGCCTTTCTTTTGACTCTCATACCACATACAACAGTAGGACCAGAGGGCGTTCCTTCAACCAGCAAAAGAGGCTTTAGGTCTGTCCCGTCAAATTACTGCCCAATTAGTTTCATTGATGGCTCACAGAAGCTTTTCAGTCATATTCTGTTGAGCAGACTAAAAGCTTGGATTGAGGATGTAGGAGTGCTTACACCTCTTTAACGGGGATTCTGTGCTGAGACAAGGACTATTGACAAGTCTTCCAATTACAACTCGTTTATTGGAAGTTTGTCACGCTGAGAGGGGTGCCTTTATGTGTTCTTTGTTGACCTTTGATCAGCTTTTGAATTAGTTCCTAGGGAGGGCCTGTGGAAAGTTCTAACAAATATGGGGGCTTTAAAATAGTTGATTAATGTGTTCAGGAGACGTCATCTGGATAACTATGCGTAGGTCAGGTATGGCCCCGCTTGGGAGTTAAATGACCCCATTCCAATGTCCCGGGGGTGAGACGGGTGTGTTTTAGCTCTTGCCCTGCCTTTGTTATATATTAATGATCTGGTAGGAAGACCCCAATGCTCCTGGTTGCAGACGACACCTTACTGGTCTGGAAAATCCCCAACGGGTATTCGATATTTGCTGGATAACTTTGGTGTCTTCTGCAAACAATTAGGACTGGAGATTAACCTCAACAAAGCCAAATACATGGTATTGAATCCTTGCCAGATGGCTAGATCGCACACAGTCCTTAATGGCTCTCCACTGAATAGGGTTTGAACCTTTGAGTACTGGGGCTCACCCTCAATGAGCACTTTGGATGCTCACCCAGATCCAAAAGTTTAAACTCAGACTAAAACAATGTACTGGTGGCATCCTGGGGAGCCTTGAAGGGAACAAAATTTCTTCCAATTACACCTGCATTACAACTTGCAATCTCTGGGGGTGTCTTTATATGGTGGGGAACTTTGCACTAAATGCTTTTTATTAGGCTTCGTACTGTTATTTTTCAAATAGCCAGTTCTACAGCCTTGTTTTGTATTCATTTCACACTGTTTTGCATACTTCAGCACTGGAGTTCTCCATAACATATTCACTCTGTGCTTCAGTCAAGGATACAGTCTGGTACATTGTCGATAGACGTGGTAGGAGTTTCGATTTGGCATTCCTGCATAGGGACATTTTGTGATCACGCTGACATGTTATTTATAAAATCACTTCCTTGTCCCAATACACGCAAGAGGGAGTTTCCGAACAGAGAACCACAACTAGACGCTGCCTGCCTTGTTGCAGATGCTGAACCAGATCACAGGCCTTTGCTCAGGTATGAGGGCTGATGTCTCCCCAGTGATTCGGAAAGGCAAGCTAGAAGCTTAAGATGCTGTGCTCTAAATAGAACAAGCAGAGGGAGAGTACAAACTGTTAGGCACCATGATAGCTTTGTTCTAATGTTTTTCTCTCCTGGTGACTATTTCAATTCTACCATGTCGTATTGTTTGGGTTATTGCGTCTCACGCCTTATTATCTAAAATTCAGTTGTTTTATGAAATCATCATATAAAACAAATACAGTCTTTGTCATTTGTATATGAGATCATACTGGAAATGAGAGAGTTGGTTTGGATCTGAGTGACCACGACTTCCCTGAGAAGTTCCAAAGATGTCATGCGCTCGGCTGCCTAATCATTTCTTTGCCGTGGGAGACATGAGGTACTGCTAGTTAGCCAGAGCACAAAAAAAAGAATTAGGGTGACAGAGTTCTTTACAAGTGGGTCAGACTCAGTCCCCCACACCGTTAGCTATCCTGCTGCCTAGAAATCCAGTAGTCTCATTTAGGATAATGAGAGCCCACGCGACAAAATGTCTCTCCATACGAATAGATATACACCGAGGGTCGAGTAGGACAAAAAGATGGCTATTCCCTAATTGGTACAAAGCAACACCTAGAGGCGATTAGGCAGACTAGTCTGATATCTCTATATCATACATGTGACACACAGGTGGGCCCTCAGCCTATAACAATGCCCATATGAAGGACAGCAGATACCAATACCAAACCAGAGCACAAAGTAAAGTCATCAAAAGGCTTGCATGTTACGGCAAAATTGTCACTACACAGACACACTAATTGTACCCTGTTTCATTGCAGAGGAACATGGATCTCCTGCCGATATGCCTGTCCCTGATTTCCCTGATGACATGGATGAGGAGCCCATAAACATTTCCCAGGAGACCATCCAAAAGGTCCTTGAAACCCTCCAGACCCCACCTTCAGTCACAAGGAGGAGCAGAGAACAAGCAGCCATCACAGAAGACCCACCCACCACCCCAATTGTAAGACCTGCCAGCTCCAACACAGCTGAGGAGTCTGCCGACACTGGCACCAGCTTTGAAAGAACTGTAGTTGGTGTACAGCGGGAGCTGGCCAAGGAGGTGCGGGTGGGAATGCAAAACATGGCAGCCAGCCTTGAGGGGGTGCGTTCGTGCATGACGTCATTTGCAGGCAGCTGCAATGCAAGCCCTAACATCTCTCTTGCAGGAACTTGCAAAAACACAGAAGGAAATCAGCACAGCTGTCATCCAGTTGACACAACACCTACAACTGCAATCCAGTCAACGTGTGCACGAATGCAACATTGAACCCCTCAGGACCGACCTGGCTGCCCACCATCGTGATGTGGCTGCTATTCTCAAAAACCAGCAGGCCCTCTTTGCTGCAGTACTGCCCTTAAGAACTTCACAGGGAGCAGCCCCCGGGATGTCTGACTCCACTTCTTCTAACACTGAGGTGTGTGTTGCCCCTTCACAACCAACAACAACAAGGACAAACCAGGCAACACACACATCAGAAGAAGAAGACATGGAACAGATCACATTCTCACGGAAGAGTACCCGGAAGCACTAGTCCCTGCACCATGGCCTACTTTGACCAAGGTCCTACGTTTGTCAAATGCCAGTCTCACTACAACTACACTCAATGACTGTTCTGCTATCCACTGTATGACTTGTCACCATTGCCAGTGAATGTCTCTCTCCTACTATTTGCCAAATCATGTCCCTCTGCACTGTCTGTGACATCACCCCAGCATGTCAGGAGCATCATCCACACCCCTTCTGTAGGATCACCATGTAAGAATGCACCAGAACGGACTCAGTAAACATGGACAATGGACATTTTGCACTACAGCACCTATCAATAAATAGCACTTGCACACCTAATATGTCTCTGTGTTATTTGACACATCAACTGTGCACTAGATAACTCAAAAGTGCCTGTGTGGCAACCATGTAGCTTGTCAATACAACTGTCCTGACATCATGTAGTCTGATACATCTGTGCAGTGGCCAGGATTGCATCATAGCCTTACCATCCTGAGGAGATTAACTGATGAAGGGACAAACCACACACAATCATGCTGTGTTGGACAGATTAACCCCTTAGCTGCTGGGCCTTTCCCCCCCCAGTGCTGAGCCCTTTTTTGGCTATTTGGGGTAGTTCGCGCTTAGGGCTTCATAACTTTTTGTCCACATAAGCTAACCACGCCAAATTTGCGTCCTTTTTTCCCAACATCCTAGGGATTCTAATGGTACCCAGAGTTGGTGGTTTCCCCTGGAGGAGACCAAGAAAATAGCCAAAATACAGTGAAAATTTTGTTTTTTCCAAAAAAATGGGAAAAAAGGGCTGCCGAAGAAGGCTTGTGGTTTTTTCCCTGAAAATGCCATCAACCAAGGGTTTCTGGTGCTGAAATCACTATCTCCCCACCTTTCAGGAACGGGCAGACTTGAATCAGAAAACCGAATTTTTCAACACAAATTTGGCATTTTACTGGGACATACCCCATTTCTACTATATTTGGTGCTTTCAGCCTCCTTCCAGTTAGTGACAGGAATGGGTGTGAAACCAATGCTGGATCCCGGAATGCTAAACATTTCTGAAAACTAGACAAAATTCTGAATTCAGCAAGGGGTCATTTGTGTAGATCCTACAAGGTTTTCCTACAGAAAATAACAGCTGAAATAAAAAAATATTGAAATTGAGCTGAAAACAACAGCCATTTTTCTTTATGTTTTACTCTGTAACTTTTTCCTGCGATGTCAGATTTCTGAAAGCAATATACCGTTTTGTCTGCTGGACTCTTCTGGTTGCGGGGATATAAAGGGCTTGTAGGTTCATCAAGAACCCTAGGTACCCAGAGCCAATAAATAAGCTGCACCCTGCAGTTGGTTTTCATTCTATACTGGGTATACAGCAATTCATTTGCTGAAATATGAAGAGTGAAAAAGAGGTATCAAGAAAACCTTTGCATTTCCAAAATGGGATCAAGATAAGGTTTTGAGGAGCAGTTGTTATTTGCACATCGCTGAATTCCGAGGTGCCCATACTAGCATGTGAATTGCAGGGCATTTCTCAAATAGACGTCTTTTTTACACACTCTCTTATATTTGGAAGGAAAAAATGTAGAGAAAGATAAGGGGCAATAACACTTGTTTTGCTATTCTGTGTTCCCCCAAGTCTCCCGATAAAAATGATATCTCACTTGTGTGGGTAGGCCTAGTGCCCGCGACAGGAAATGCCCCAAAACACAACATGGACACATCCTATTTTTTTTATAGAAAACACAGCTGTTTTTTCCAAAGTGCCTACCTGTAGATTTTGGCCTCTAGCTCAGCCGGCACATAGGGAAACCTACCAAACCCGTGCATTTCTGAAAACTAGAGACCTAGGGCAATCCAAGGAGGGGTGACTTGCGGGGATCGGACCAGGTTCTGTTACCCAGAATCCTTTGCAAACCTCAAAAAGTGGCTAAAAAAACAAGTTTTCCTCACATTTCGGTGACAGAAAGTTCTGGAATCTGAGAGGAGCCACAAATTTCCTTCCACCCGGCGTTCCCCCAAGTCTCCCGATAAAAATGATACCTCACTTGTGTGGGTAGGCCTAGCGCCCGCGACAGGAAACGCCCCAAAGTGCAACGTGGACACATCAAAATTTTTGGAAGAAAACAGAGGTGTTTTTTGAGAAGTGCCTACCTGTAGATTTTGGCCTCTAGCTCAGCTGGCACCTAGGGAAACCTCCAAACCTGTGCATTTCTGAAAACTAGAGACCTAGGGCAATCCAAGGAGGGGTGACTCGCGGGGCTCGGACCAGGTTCTGTTACCCAGAATCCTTTGCAAACCTCAAAAAGTGGCTAAAAAAACAAGTTTTCCTCACATTTCGGTGACAGAAAGTTCTGGAATCTGAGAGGAGCCACAAATTTTCTTCCACCCGGCGTTCCCCCAAGTCTCCCGATAAAAATGATACCTCACTTGTGTGGGTAGGCCTAGCGCCCGCGACAGGAAACGCCCCAAAGCGCAACGTGGACACATCCAAATTTTTGGAAGAAAACAGAGGTGTTTTTTGAGAAGTGCCTACCTGTAGATTTTGGCCTCTAGCTCAGCCGGCACCTAGGGAAACCTACCAAACCTGTGCATTTCTGAAAACTAGAGACCTAGGGCAATACAAGGAGGGGTGACTCGCGGGGCTCGGACCAGGTTCTGTTACCCACAATCCTTTGCAAACCTCAAAAAGTGGCTAAAAAAACAAGTTTTCCTCACATTTCGGTGACAGAAAGTTCTGGAATCTGAGAGGAGCCACAAATTTTCTTCCACCCGGCGTTCCCCCAAGTCTCCCGATAAAAATGATACCTCACTTGTGTGGGTAGGCCTAGCGCCCGCGACAGGAAACGCCCCAAAGCGCAACGTGGACACATCCAAATTTTTGGAAGAAAACAGAGGTGTTTTTTGAGAAGTGCCTACCTGTAGATTTTGGCCTCTAGCTCAGCCGGCACATAGGGAAACCTACCAAACCTGTGCATTTCTGAAAACTAGAGACCTAGGGGAATCCAAGGAGGGGTGACTTGCGGGGCTCGGACCAGGTTCTGTTACCCAGAATCCTTTGCAAACCTCAAAAAGTGGCCAAAAAAACAAGTTTTCCTCACATTTCGGTGACAGAAAGTTCTGGAATCTGAGAGGAGCCACAAATTTCCTTCCACCCGGCGTTCCCCCAAGTCTCCCGATAAAAATGATACCTCACTTGTGTGGGTAGGCCTAGCGCCCGCGACAGGAAATGCCCCAAAACAGAACGTGGACACATCACATTTTTTCATAGAAAACAGTGCCTACCTGTGGATTTTGGCCTCTAGCTCAGCCGGCACCTGGGGAAACCTAGCAAACCAGCACATTTTTGTAAACTAGAAACCCAGGGGAATCCAAGATGATGTGACTTGTGGGGCTCGGACCAGGTTCTGTTACCCAGAATCCTTTGCAAACCTCAAAATGTGGCTAAAATACCACGTTTTCCACACATTTCGGTGACAGAAAGTTCTGGAATCTGAGGGGAGCCACAAATTTCCTTCCACCCAGCGTTCCCCCAAGTCTCCCGATAAATATGATACCTCACTTGTGTGGTTAGGCCTGGTGCCTGCGACAGGAATAGATCACACAACGGTCAATGTTGGTCCTTACGGGAGGCAGCTGTTGACCCTGGGGTGATCCATTCCTGACACAGGCACTAGGTGTAGGCACTCAAGTGGGGTAGTGTTTTTATCAGGACAGGTGAGGAGTCACTGGGTGGTAAGAATGTTGTAGATCCCAGCATATTCCTGTAGTTTGTGTGACAGAAATGCGAGAAAAATAGAGTTTTTTCTCAACATTTCAGCTTTGCAGGGTATTCTGGGTAAGAAAACTTTGGGGAATCCACACAAGTCACACCTCTGTGGACTCCCCCGAATGTCTAGTTTCCAGAAATGTTTGGGTTTAGTGTGTTTCTCTATATGGCCGCCGAATCCAGGACCAAAAACACAGGTGCCTGCCTTACAAAACCAGTTTGTTTTGCCATAGACAATTTTGATGTCTCCACAATATGATTTGGGTGGTGGAATTTGGGGCTGAACTAAATTGGTGAGCTCCCAAGAGAGCACTCTCTCTCTGCTTGCCGCCGCATTCACCTGCTCTCTGGGTTGGCCTAACCCACTATTACCCAGTTGCACGAACAGCTTGCGAAGGGACAGCAGGACTGTCCTCATCACCTCCCTCATAATGTACTGGAAGAGGAGTTTTCGAATGGGACTGCTCTGACTGAAAAATCACTCCCAGAGTCTGCGCCATTGTCCTATCCCTCAGATGCTGTCTCAGTATCTGATGTCTCAGTCTCTGATCCTATGTCAGAGCGGTCCTCTATAACCCGAGGGCAGGCAGCAGTCATCCATCAAGATGCCATCTCTGCTATTGGCTAAACTGTTGCTCTAAAACACTAGCCTACGTAGACAGTCACAAAATCGATGGTGTGTGTGAGATACGTGCAACAGTAGAGGCCACCTTACCTGCGCTTCTTCCCTCAATCAGCACGTACTTTCAAGACACTCAAAAAACACCTTGTCACATACCATTCGTCACAGTCTTTAGCACCTCCTGCGGCCAGTCCAACAATCATTATTGGTGCTCCCACTCCCTCCTCCTCGGATTCCCTCATTACCACCCAGCAAAAGTGCCCTTCATCTCTCCATAGACTTTACTAATGTACTCAGCTATTTACATAAAATACAGATGTGCTCTTTGCAGTAGGCATATAAACCTTCTGCGCTTCTTTATGGCACTAAAACTGCCACTAGACAAGTCGGACCCTTTTCCCCCCAGGGAAACCACACACATATTGACAAAAGTGATGTATATATGACAGCCAACCACCTGAAACTCAACTCAAGCAAAACCGAAATATTCCTCTTTGGCCCTCACCAAAAAAACCTGGGACCCCCCATGGTGGCCCACCACGCTAGGCCCTGCACCCACCCCCGCCAACTACGCACGCAACCTCAGCATCATCCTAGACTCCTCCCTCTCTATGACCCAACAAATCAACGCTCTTACCTCCTCATGCTTCAACAAACTCCGTATACTGAAAAACATTAAAATGGATCCCCACAGAGACCAGAAAAACTGTCACTCACGCACTCATCAGCAGCAGGCTTGATTACAGAAACGCCCTCTACGCCGGCACCACTCTAAAACTCAAGTGCAAACTACACGCATCCAGAACTCAGCAGCACGACTCATCCTCGACCTCCACCGACACGAACACATCTCTCCACACCTCAAATCCCTCCACTGGCTCCCCATTGACAAAAGGATCACCTTCAAGATCCTCATCCTCACACACAAATCACTCCACAACACAGGCCCTGCCTACCTCAACGAAAGTCACCTTCCACACCCCCACACGAAACGTCCGTTCAGCTGACCTCTCTCTCGCCTCTGACCCCCGCATCAAACACACCACCACCGGGGGCAGATCCTTCTCCTACATTGCACCCAAAACATGGAACGCACTCACAACCCACATTCGCAAGACCCAAAACCTACTTCTTTTCAGGAAGGGCCTCAAAACCTGGCTTTTTGAACAGTGAACCTCCTAGCCCCTTTCCCTCCCCCCCGTCCCCCCCCAGCGCCTTGAGACCCTCACAGGTGAGTAGCGCGCTTTATAAATCTCTTTGATACAGATCTACCTATATATATATATATAAATATATATCTACATAGATATATCTATAGATATATCCATGTACCTAGATATATCTATCTACATAGATATATATATATAGATATATACATATATTTTTTTTTAGTTGTTGTATGGTTTCCTTGGGGGCCAAAATGGCCCCCAGGGAAACCCTACAACATCTAAAAAAAAAATTGCCCCCACAGGGGGTCACCCTGTCCACGGGCGACCCCCTGTCATTTCATTTTTTTTTTAAAATTTTGGCCGCCCCCCAAAAGTGAAATCCCTGGTGTCTAGTGGGGTTTCCTGGCCCCCGATCGCAGCTGTGCTGCGATCGGGGGCCAGGAAACCGTTTCAGAAGGCCTCATAAGAAAGGGGAGACTCTCCCCTTTCTTACGAGGCCTTCTGAAACTGTTCCTGGCCCCCGATCGCAGCACAGCTGCGATCGGGGGCCAGAAACAGTTTCAGAAGGCCTCGTAAGAAAGGGGAGAGTCTCCCCTTTCTTACGAGGCCTTTTCAAAATGTTTCCTGACCCCCCCGATCGCAGCTGTGCTGCGATCGGGGGAGCCAGGAAACCTGAAAGTGTTTCCTGGCCCCCGATCGCAGCACAGCTGCGACCGGGGGCCAGGAAACACTTTCAGGAAGGCCTCGTAAGAAAGGGGAGTGTCTCCCCAGGGGGCACCTACCTTTTTATTTTTTTAGGAAAATTATGCCGGGGGGGGGCGGCCCGTTTTCCGGGGGGGGGGCCGCCCCCCAAAAGTGAAATCCCTGGTGTCTAGTGGGGTTTCCTGGCCCCCGATCGCAGCTGTGCTGCGATCGGGGGCCAGGAAACCGTTTCAGAAGGCCTCATAAGAAAGGGGAGACTCTCCCCTTTCTTACGAGGCCTTCTGAAACTGTTCCTGGCCCCCGATCGCAGCACAGCTGCGATCGGGGGCCAGAAACAGTTTCAGAAGGCCTCGTAAGAAAGGGGAGAGTCTCCCCTTTCTTACGAGGCCTTTTCAAAATGTTTCCTGACCCCCCCGATCGCAGCTGTGCTGCGATCGGGGGAGCCAGGAAACCTGAAAGTGTTTCCTGGCCCCCGATCGCAGCACAGCTGCGACCGGGGGCCAGGAAACACTTTCAGGAAGGCCTCGTAAGAAAGGGGAGACTCTCCCCTTTCTTACGAGGCCTTCCCGAACGTGTAAAAGGCCGTTTTCCCCATGAAAGCAGGAAGCGGCCGCAAGGCTGCTTCCTGCTTTCATGGGGAAAACACCTTTGCAACGTCAGCGCGCCTCGCGGCGCGCTGACGTCACAAAGGGGCGGGTGGGGGGCGGGGGGAGACACGGTAGCTTCCGTGTCTTCTGGGGGGGGAAAAAAAAAAAATAATAAATCCTCGGGTGCGGATTTATTAATGCCCTTCCTGGTGTCGGCCACTGGTCGTGACCCGCACCAGGGAGGGTGTGTGGGCGTCGGCCAGTGGCCGACGCCCGCATTTAAGAGGTTAATGCTCCATCTATAGCAATTCAAGTCAACTAATGGTGGCTGATAAATGTAGGCACCATGCAATACTAAAACATGAAAAAAAAGAAAACACTGCATCAATCACCCTTTCTGAGTATACTTCCATGAAGGAAAGTCATGCTGAATTATTACACACATGTTCTAGGTCAGCAATGAAGGCAACAAGACAAGAGTGTTAACAACACCTCATCTACAAAGATCTCCCTGAACATCACACTGCAGTCCGACCTATTCAATTACCCACAATAACAAGTCTGGAAGCACACTTTGTGATGTAGAATACCTACTCATCAACACAAATCCTTGATGATCGATGTAAACTACCAATGGTGGGTCTCCCAATTGGTGTATACTTACCAAGTTAGCACACGGGTAGCTGGCATGTTAAACCTCCATTTTCTGTGGTGGGTAGCATAGGCCACTAATGTCATAGAAAAACATTCACCTACACTGATGTCAAGGCCATGATAAAGTAGCACTTAACGCATCATGCAAAGGGTTAACTATATGTTTATTCCTATTTATTCACACAAGAGGCAACTAAGGGAAAAGTCATACCTACACTAATCTAACCTGACTACTACTAACCCACAACTGTCCCTAACTAACCTAAGCTAAACTTACTCTACACATATAACGAAACGATCTAAACATCAACCCCCCCACCCACCATTATGAGACAGGACACATGCAGGACAACACATACTAACCTACACACATGCTATACTATCCTAAACAATCATATATTTTTTGGGTGATTTTTTATATATTTTGTAAAGTTTTTTTTTTTTTTTTTTTTAACAAACACGAATCCCAATATTGACTACCCACCCACCCACCCAAAAAAGAAAAATAGAAAGAATAAGGACCCCCCACCCTCCTCCCTAACACTAACTAAGCTAACAACCTACACTAACCTAACACTAATCCCCAAAACCCAACTATCAGTACAAAATAGGAAAGAGGAGAGAGGGGAGGGGTAAAAGTAAAACATATCAAAAGTCCTAGAGGTTGGCCCTCCGTAGGGTCCGCCTGATGGACCGAACCCTTTTCTTAATATATGCCACATCCTGGCTTAGCTTGTCCACCTTTGAAAAAACTTTGTCCAGTTTACAGCTTAATGCCAGGAATGCGGCTGGGTCTACAGGAGGGGCTGCTGCAGTCTGTGTGCTGGCCGAGGTGGACGGTGTGGCAGTAGTTGTATGCCCACTGGACTGTCCTGGGTGTTGAAAATGGCTGGGTCCAGGTCTTGCTGACGAGGCAGGGTCAACTGTCCCCGCCGTTGCTGGGGCCACTTGGGGTGACCTGGTGGATGTGGTGGTGGTGGCTGTTGTGGGCAATGTAGGGCCACCCTGTGGTGAGGCCCACCATGCCCCGGAGGCCCGATCTGCTTGGTATTTGCGGGCCATCCTCCTGTACCCCGACTGCACCTGCAGGATGTTCCGGTATCGCATGGCACGCCTTTCAAACTGGTGTCTCTCTGCGGCACTCATGTTTGCAGCTGTGAAGAGAAATGGCAACTATTTACCATAGGAAATGCATTGGGTGGAATTGCACAATGGGTCATTTGCACATTACTTGTACTGTATTTATTACAGCAATTGTCACAACATAGTTCATTGAAAGTCTCAGAGGAAGTACATGTGAAGCCTGCATACAAAAGGACATCTCACACCTAGCATATCCATGTCTCTACATGATGGGTGACATCAGCCTAAACTTCTCATCCAAATAATGGCTAATGCAGCTGACATTATGGCTGAACCTCTTCCGCATACTGACTTCACCACATATGTCACTCTATGTGATAACTATCACAACCCTCACTCAATGCCATTTGTAAATTGTTGTTTGCAAATATTGAACCCATGTGCCCTAACCAAATGTGTACACTAGGTTTAAACTAAGTTGCAAAAGGTCACAAGTATATGTAACATACTGGTTGCTACAGTCCTAGGTACCCTATTCCCAATCACATGGCAGTCTTTGAGGGTGGGGTGGGAAGAACAACCAACAATCCCAGATTCAATGCACACCCAGGAGTGTATAGAAAGATCAACAAGTATTTGCCTCCACACACAACACCAATGAAGGGCTAGCAACACTTTGGAGTCAGCCAAACATTGTCCTATCCAAGGTCCACACATGTCAAAATGCACTGACTCAGGCCAACATCACATACTACCAGTGAGGCATATTTTACCACACACACAGAGGAGCAAGAACACCCATGATCATGAGTCGAATGAACACCTAGGCCATTGCACTCTAGTCCCACACACTTCTAGTTCAACTTGTGGAAGTACATGGCCCCGGAAGATCCAACCTACAGTGTACTCAGTCCATCCTCAACTCGGAAGCTGCATATTTAATACAAGCCTTTTGCAGAAGCTATCTGGGAGAATGTCAGTCTGATATGCAGACTCAGTCCAAGCCAAGTCCCAGAGCAACTCTTACATTAACCAGTGTATTCCACATGACTCATCCCACTCCCCATAGCGGGCCGACTGGGATGACCTACAGCCCCTAAATCTGAGAGATGGCTAAGCATTTGTCTACAGAAACTGAAGTGATATTTGAAATCCCACTAATGCAACAATACCAATGAACGGGCAGCGCGTCAAACCTTGAATTCTGTTGAACACACAGTAGTCCATCATGCATCACTAGCAAACAATAAAAATAGCACTCAGGCCACACTCACTGTAGGTGTCGGGGTCCTCAAAATGAGCCACCTCTCCCACGGTGTACGGTGCAGGTCCACCTGTAAAGCATGGAAGGAAGAATATACTCAGACTCCGTGCACTGACAAACAATTGCAGTTACAATGACACTGTGTGAATATGACATGCGTAATGATACACTTTCACACATGCTCATACTGCATGGAAGAATTCTTAATCAACATTTACATTGGATGAGTCTCCTGCTACAGTTACACACCCTACTACACACATGCAGTGGGCAGGACAGTCATGTGGTGTCAAAGATACACCTCCATTAGTATGCCCCAACAATATCGGGTTGCATTCATCTCTTCATCTGCATTCCAGAGAGACATCCAAAAGCTGTTTACTTGAGGACTGCATGACCCCTCAAACTCAAACAGGCTAGGTGGCCATTTTCAACACACACCAACCAGACACACATGTGACATATGTGTGGACAACATAGCTAACTCCATGTGACGTGAAGGCACCACTCATTTATAGCATCATATTGGGTTTACAAATTTCTGTCTAGCTATGGCGTCTACATATGTAGGTATGATGTTTCAACATCCCTTTTTCACTGGCAATTCTGACCTGTAGAGTTCAAATCGAGGCATTAACATGTCGCTTGTCTGACACAAAGGCAACACTACATTACATACAGCTACGGGCATCCGGTATGTGTTGTAAACATGAGCCATCTGACTGCTAGCATTGGTCTTCCTACACATTGTGCAACAAATACACAATAGGTTTCCCTAGCAGTACACACAGTCAGCTACTTATCTAGCAGATTGGGTAACAATCATCACATGTCCCCACACAGCTTTCAATTATTCACATGTAATTGATTTGTACTCACCAACATGGCCACCAATCCTGATTCCCAGGTGGTCCAGCAGATCCTGCTCCCTGGATATCAGATCAGCCCAGCGGTGCTTGAGTTGATGGTCATTCCTCATGCTACCGTACACCCGGACCAAGTGATGGCGCACCTTCCCCCACCGGACTTTACGTGCCTCCGTGTGATACCCTTGTATCACACGGCCCCCAGCCTCCAGCATGAGTGGGAGGAAATGGCAAACAAGCCAAATGAATCCCCCCAATTCCTCCTCACCCATCCTGGCAAGCCGTGGCCTACCTGACATCTTTACTATTAGAAAGGGTAAAAAATTAGAAAAAAAAGTAAAAGGGGGAAATGGGGAAAGGTAGAGTAGTGAAGGAAAAAGGAAACTTAAGAAAAATAGCCCAACTAAACCCAAATTTAAACTACCCACAACAGACTCCCTCAGACAAAAAAAAAGAAACACTGGATTTGACTAAAGTATACAAAACAGACTAAGACAATATTAGACAACAAGACTATGATCACAAAAGCACAATATACAAGGTACACAGGACACAAAAGCAGTAAAACACAGGACAACACTTTTCACACAGCCACACAGTCTAGAAGAATCTGAGACTGCAAAGTGAAAGTGAAAGTAAACTCACAGTACAGATTATGTAAACAGGATATCCTATTACATCACTTCCTGCATAAAATGGCCGCCGTTTTTATTTTTCCGTTATGCGTCATATTTTCACGCATACAGATTGTGCATCATATTTTTTGACGCATGACAGTGCACATAATGCAGAGTCAAAACTAATTTCTTCATTGTTCCCTTACATTTCTGTGAGGCTGAGTTTACAGTTCTACAGTAGAAATGTAATTTGCTGGCAAATATGAGAACCAAATATGAAAATTATATTTGACTCTGCATTCTGTGCACTCCTGTACGTCAAAAAAATATGACGCACATGCTGTATGCGTGGAAATATGACGCATCATAGAAAATATGATGGACATGTAATGCAGTATATTAAGCTATTATTTTTAATAGGACATCTTTTGACTGCCTTCTGTGCACTCCTGTACGTCAAAAAAATATGACGCCCATGCTGTATGCGTGGAAATATGACGCATCATCGAAAATATGATGGACATGTAATGCAGTGTATTAATCTATTATTTTTAATAGGATTTTATTTGACTCTGCATTCTGTGCACTCCTGTACGTCAATAAAATATGACGCCCATGCTGTATGCGTGGAAATATGACGCATCATAGAAAATATGATGGACATGTAATGCAGTGTATTAATCTATTAGTTTTAATTGGATTTTTTTTGACTCTGCATTCTGTGCACTCCTGTACGTCAAAAAAATATGACGCCCATGCTGTATGCGTGGAAATATGACGCATCATAGAAAATATGATGGACATGTAATGCAGTGTATTAATCTATTAGTTTTAATTGGATTTTTTTTTACTCTGCATTCTGTGCACTCCTGTACGTCAAAAAAATATGACGCCCATGCTGTATGCGTGGAAATATGACGCATCATAGAAAATATGATGGACATGTAATGCAGTGCATTAATCTATTAGTTTTAATTAGATTTTTTTTTACTCTGCATTCTGTGCACTCCTGTACGTCAAAAAAATATGACGCCCATGCTGTATGCGTGGAAATATGACGCATCATCGAAAATATGATGGACATGTAATGCAGTATATTAATCTATTATTTTTAATAGGATTTTTTTGACTCTGCATTCTGTGCACTCCTGTACGTCAATAAAATATGACGCCCATGCTGTATGCGTGGAAATATGACGCATCATAGAAAATATGATGGACATGTAATGCAGTGTATTAATCTATTAGTTTTAATTGGATTTTTTTTTACTCCGCATTCTGTGCACTCCTGTACGTCAAAAAAATATGACGCCCATGCTGTATGCGTGGGAATATGACGCATCATAGAAAATATGATGGACATGTAATGCAGTGTATTAATCTATTAGTTTTAATTGGATTTTTTTTTACTCCGCATTCTGTGCACTCCTGTACGTCAAAAAAATGTGACGCCCATGCTGTATGCGTGGAAATATGACGCATCATAGAAAATATGATGGACATGTAATGCAGTGTATTAATCTATTAGTTTTAATTGGATTTTTTTTGACTCTGCATTCTGTGCACTCCTGTACGTCAAAAAAATATGACACCCATGCTGTATGCGTGGAAATATGACGAATTTTGACAAAAATTTCTTCATTTTTTCAAGTTGTGAAAGGAACTTTGTCATGAGCAAACGGTGCTATGTGATACACATTTGTGGTTAGCTATGACACATGTCCCTTATTGGATGTATAGAAGGCATTCACACTGTTATATTAATGATTGCCCAAAATGGTTATTAACCATTTTTGTACACATATTATGGGTAATTGCTGATGGCTATTTTGAAATGATGAATGGGATACCAGGATGTATTCCTTCTCAAAAATGTGCCCACATTTATCACGGTAATGCATTTATCTATAGTCCAAACAGGTAGTGCAATTGTCACTTACACTTTTTATGGGGCTAACCATGTCCTAATAATGATTTTGTGTATCTTATATGTGTTTTACTTTTGACATGTAGGCCACACATGCGCCTTATGCATGTGTTTACTTCACATGTACATAATTATTGTATATTTGGGGGGCGGTAGAGGTGGACTTAGGCCCCCAGCACCCTAGGGTTTGCCCTTCCAGATTTGCTAATTTATCCATGGCTTTCATTTATTCTGTTATGCTAAACCTGCAGCAGCAGGCTCATGGAAGGCCATAGGGTATGAATCACTGTTAGCCATTCAATAATCCCATTAGCCCATTTGACGTTTGCCCTATTGATTATTAGGAGCAATCTGACATACCATTTTGCACAGAAATTTTTTGCAAATTCTTGGCGTTCCTCATGTGCTGATGACAAATAGGTTGTTGATGTATGTGGCCCTTTATGCATTACCTGGTTTAGTGGCATGTTACATTCTTCCTGCTAGGTTCGAACTGGGACACTACTGTGATCGGCTGCTTGCAAATAATTGGTTGATTGGATGACATATGTTTATATGTGTGGGCGAATGTAGATCCACTATCAACTGTCTGGGTGTATGTTGTCACTGTAACTTCAAGGTCTCCTCATGAGTTAGTGGCAGCTAATCTTGTTCCAATTGGGCATTGTTTGTAGAAAAAATAGAGAGAAGCCATTGAGGACATGGTCACGTACACATGGATGGTCCCACCCTGTCACTGAACACGTGTAATGAGACTTTCAAATGAGCTACATTTTTGTGCTGAGTGAGAGAATGTCTCAGGTGTCTGGATCAGGCATGTGTCATTGCCACATTTTTACTCCTGTTGGCCTCTGTGGATGGTAATCTATCATGAAACATCCTAGCCTCTTGCAGACATTTGTGGTGTATATTTTTTGTGTGATGAGTGTTATGTCATTATTGCTCAATGAGACGACATTCTTCTTCAGCAAATTCAAACTAAAGGTGGGCAGAAATGAATAGGCCAAAGCATGATGTGGTGTTTGTTATCTGTGTTTATTTACAATTGTGCAATAAGTATTGATATAAGAAATTAGGAAAATAAATTATTTACAAGCTGTTGGCGCCTACGCACTCCAGCTGCCATGTTTGGTTGTTCCCCCTCCTGTTGCAGGCCAGCATCCTCCTCTTCATCGTCTTCAGGCATGTCTGGGTCTGGTTCAAGGAGGGAAATGTTCCTTTTTACACAAATATTGTGCAATATGGCACAAGTGAGTATGATCCTACAGACCATCTCTGGGGAATATAGTAGGCTACCGCCAGTGATGTCAAGGCAGCGGAACCTTGACTTTAGGATCCCAAAGGTCCGCTCAACAATGCTGCGTGTCCTCTTATGGGCGTAGTTGTATGCCCGCTCTGCAGCAGTAGTCGGGTTCCCAAATGGTGTAATTAGCCAAGGCTGGATGCCATACCCCTGATCAGCTGAAAGAGAAACACAGAATGGGATCAATTAGATGTAGGAGGCACTCTTGTACAGACCTTTGATGGCAGTAGTTGTCTTGTGTTGTCTGTGACTCTTTTGTGTACTAATGTGACAACCTATAATTGTAGGAGAAAACTTTTGCATTGAGTTTTTCCCTTGGCTGAGCAAGTGTTTGTTAGCTAACTGTTTGTCAGCAGTGTGTATTTGGATTTTCAGTACAGTGTGCCCTCCCTAGCATTGTGACTTGTGATACACGTGTCCGTGTGTCTTCACTGGGGGTGAGATGATAGTTTCATGCAGAGTTAAAACATGAAAGTGTAGTTAACACGTTCATATGAAAGTACCCTGGACATTCCATACCTTAAGACTTATGCAATGTATTAATGTGCAGGTTATTGTGACACTTACAATTTGCAAGGTGACATTTAGGCAACCACACTCATTAATGTCTTCACATTAAGCTGTAGAGTAAATTCCAATGTGTGACAGGTTCAATAGTGACTTCAGAAACATGGCTAGTGATGTGAGGACCTCAGTGTGTTCCTGGCTAGGTGTTGCTATTGTGTTTTATATGTTGTTTGTCCTAGAGGGTTGCTGTCCAGAGTGTATATAAGTTGGATTTTTGTACTTACCAATAAGTAGTCCATTGCCATACCGTCCATCCTGGAAGTGTTGGTTGATGGTAGAGTGAAGGAATATGAATGCATCATGTACACTCCCAGGATATTTAGCCACAATGTTGCTGATCAATCCTTGTTGATCGACTATGGCCTGCACGTTGATTGAATGTGTGTGCTTCCTGTTGCGGTAGAGGTGTTCTGTTGCAGCAGGTGGCACAAGGCATACGTGTGTGCAGTCAATTGCACCAAGGACGTGTGGGAAGCCACTGATGGCGTAGAACCCCTGTTTTGTTTCCTGCTGCTTCTGCAGTGTGTTAGGGAAGCAGATGTGGAGGGGTGTCAGGCGAATGATGGCATCCAGTACTTTTGGCAGGAATGCGGAGAATGATGGTTGTGATATTCCACCAACCAGGGCACCAGTTGTCTGAAACGAGCCACTTGCCAGCAGGTGAAGTACGGCAAGCAGCTTTGTTTCTGTTGGTATGGTGTGGGGTGTCACCAAAGTGGGGGGCAACTGCTGTTCAATATTTCTCAGCAGCTGCTGAATGGCCTGCCAGTTCAACCGGTACCTCTGGATGATGTCGTGTTCTCTGAGGCCATGCAGGGTTGTTCTTGGGCGGAATATCCTCTCCTGCCTTCTGCGCTGACTTTGGGGTCCCTGCTGCTGTTGTTGTAGCTGCTGTTGTTGCTGCAGGGCTCTGCGTCTACGTGCACGCTGAAGAAAAATCACCTCCATGTCTCCCTGTTGCTGCTCTGCTGCTCTGCTGCTCTGCTGCTCTGCTGTTTGTTCTGTGTGTTCTGATTAAATACAGGTGTGTTTGCCCCATTTTAACGCCTGCCCTGACCCAGGCGTTAAATTTTGACGCACATCGGGCTTTGCGTCATTTTTTTGCTCCGCCTCCCGGTCGAGAGTCATTTTTGCCCGGAAGCATAAATATGGCGCACGGGTGTGTGCGTCGTTTTTTGGACGGGAACACCTACCCTGCATATCATTAACGCAGGGCGGGTTGCCGCATCCAGAAAATGTCGCACATTGCGGATTTTTGTCGTCCGCGGGCGTCAGGGTTTAAATATGGAGCAACGTTTGCGCTGATTGTGCGGCAACATTTTTGACGCACATTCGGCGCAAACGGAGTATAAATATGCCCCCAACTGTATTTATCCAACCACATTACAGTTCCGTCTCAGAGGGTTCCTTGCTCCTAATCGTCCATGCACCATTATCATCTGCACGCACCATATTTACCTTGCATTACATTTTTACTTACCCCCCGTTTCATAAAGAATGTTTATGAAATGTTTTAACTCCTGATACTCCAAGACCTATTTTAACCACAGTGATGTAATTTTAAAGAATACATTCTATTATCTTTAAAAACATAGGTGTACTATATGTAACATTCTTAACTACAATATTTTAGAGTTACTGTTCATGTACCAACTACAATATTCCTTGAGGAAGACATTTCTTCCAGTGGTCCTCCACGCGTATAAGTAGGGTTCTTCAGGGAAGCTTATTTATTTATTAGAAATCGGATTAGTTTGCCTTTGTTAGAGCTCAATTACAACTCATATCAGGACTGAAGATTATTTCTCTCACAATATAATAAATCGGTTTCCTACTGTTGCCTTGTCCCCCCACTCATCAGGAATAGTGTTTGTACCACTTATGAGTCACACAGGTATATCTCTTTACTTGTCAGTGATCCAGGTCAGTGAAACATAAATCCACGCAAGCCATTCAATAGGGAAGTGGTATAATGGGTTTGACACTACTGCATGGCCACTGAATACTCATCTCTGTTCTCTGGGAGACCAGTGGTTATCTTGCGAACGTTTGTTAATTTGCATTTTTAAATATGATTAGATGAGATCCTCCTTTTGCCTCTGACCACAGCAGAGACCGGTTAGGTAGTGAGATAACAATCTTGGTACACACTTCAGAAGAAAAGAGATTGGAATCTATTTTAATTAAAAACATAAGTTAATTTGCAGACGTGCCCAGTCATGCCAATTATTTTTGTTCAAGAGGTTCTTCTGTAGCTGCTCAGGCAGTGGTTAATGTGCAAATAAAATAGGTGGCACAGCACCGTTTAGGGGATCGCTGAAGCCTGCACGCCCCATTGGTCCTACTAGAAATGCCAATGCCAGTACCAAATCGTTTACTAACCATCACACAACACAGACTGTTGCAGGCCACAGAAAGCTATAATAATGGCGTGGAATAGTCTGAATTGTGATTTGTAATGAATATTATTATGATGATATTATTATTATTAGTATTATTATTATTAAACACGTTTGTTATGTTCATCTAAAAATTAGACAGATAGCTCCACATGGTGGACTGTCTTTAGTGCCGATGCTGAGTATTAAGTGCTGGTGCCGAGCACTGGAAACCACCGGTTGAATTTAGGCACTTCACATAGACTGACAAAATGGATCAGGCTCATCACCATCAACTTTATCCTGAAGTTGGGAAAGAATTATCTCGCCTGTTGCACAGATATATTAAATATATTTTGTTGACCGCTAGTTGGAGTGCCATTGGGGAATAGTGGGAGGTCACTCGATTGCTGGAATCTGACCGCCATCCTTGCTTTCTGGAGAGCATGCAATCCAAGATTTAATCGTAAATCATCCATTCCAAAACCTACTGTGCGTAGCTCCTGAATACAAAAATACTTTCAACAGAAAATCACAAATCCAACATTTCTTTCAAGGCTGGGCATATAAGAAACAGCAGGATGCGTTTATCAATTTGTAGAAACAACAAACCATTAAGAAATCGTATTTTAATAGATGATGCCTTAAACAAAGTATAAAAGAGAATAAACTAGTAATAGCATAGCAAGGCATAGTGCTCGTCAACAATCAGTTCAATAGTTTTCCATGTATGATTTTAATTTCCTGTGAGATTTATAATTACCTAAAATATAAACAAGAAACATAAAAAAATATTTTTTTAGTAGTCACGGTGCCTTAATTTTTGGAACCCAATCTGACACCAGCAGTCATGACTCATAGACCCAAGACAATATGGCTGTTCTGTGGATGCTCTAAAAAGTCACCTGTATATTACCAAGTGAACCTTTCTGGTTTTACTAATTGGCAGGTAATCTGTTGAAAAATCGAGACAGCATTTAGCTTTGCAAAATCCAGTTTCAAAGAATTCAATTGCTGCTCATTAATGCCTTTGAACATGTGAACAAACTTCTCTGCCAGGAACCCGATTGCTCCCAATGAATGCTAATTGACCTGAGTACCTGGCAGTGCTTTGAGCAAGCCTCCAGCAAGGAAGCTTTTCCGGTGCTCGGTTTGTATTTATTGCAGTCTGGGAAAAATGATCAAAGCAATATTTCTTTCAAAGTTTTACTCAGAGTTTTTCGTCTTCATTTTCATTTTTATTTTTGAAAGCTGGTATTAATGTGGAATACGGAAGACATACTAAAAAACACATTTTCGTTTAAATCGTGTCAATTACGTGTAAATAAACACAACACGTTATTACGCTGATATACTCCACATTTGATAGCTCTGTATGAACTTTGGAGTTCATTACACGTTCATCGCCCATGAAAATAGCACGTCAACATTACTGTAAATACAATGTAAAACATAAGGGGACGTATCGCATAAAGACTGCACTGTGCGCTAGGTTTAGACTGACACTGCAACTGATTTAGGCTTTTTGGTGTCTAGTAGTTGAAACAGCGCTATTTTGCTACCTTAGACAGTGTTAAATGTGGACTTACCATGTAAAACTATGCTGCTTTTGACAAGAATTGTACCAACATTTGTTGACATATCTAAAGTAAACAACCTGACATATCACAATGACATAAACAAAGCAACGTATTAACGCATTCAACATAACCTCACAACAAAACAGAACACAAAGCATAATATAACAGAGTCCCATTGCAATAATACAATGCAAAAACAGAGCAGCATAAAAATCTACAGAACACATCACCACCAGAAGAAAATACCACACGACAAATGTCCTTGTGACACATTAACATCTCCAGAATCCTGTTTTCTTAATGCCTTGGTAAAGGTTTTTTGGAGCAAGTACTGCCTTAACTTACCACCAAGGACATGAATAAAGATGTGAAGTCGAGCCAGTCACTGTTTTGTGATCTGGCCACATGTTCTAAATTAGTAGACCAGTGTTCATCCACTCGTGCAAAGTTCTCTCTGAAAATTGAGTCAAAATTGCTAATGCAGACTGGTCAGTAAAGAGGACCTGTAACATGTTACTTCTTTTTCTCACAAAGACCAAACAAAACAAAAATGCAATGTAGGGCAATCAGTTAATTCACAAAAATGGTCTGCCAGTTGAAACACCAAAGAAAAGGAGCCATAAAATTCTTTCAATTATACAAAAATCATTGAAAATGAGTATATTCAGGAGGCAGAGCTTGGAGCTGGCCAAGATGTCTGTTTCCTCTTAGTGGTCAGTGCTGGCGCCAGTGTAAAGTTCCTTGCCTGACCCCTTGGAGATCTCACCCACACCACCATCACAACCACGGCCCCACACTGCACCTCCATGTGTGGCCTGGTCAGGGTCGATGTAGATCTGCCCTGCACTGAACAGGAACTTGTGACACCAGTCGACCTAGGCCTTGCTTTCCCCATGGTGCTTGCCTGATGGCTGGAAATGCCCTGACTTGCACCCCGGTGGATGAAGGAGTGACTGACCGGCAGCCTGAATGAAGCCCTGCCACACCCCACAGCAGTCTGTTTTGTCTGCATCTGGAGGACTGCCCCACAGAAGCCTGAGGTATCTGCTGGGTCCATTGTTGCCTCAGGGAGGTCTCCCTGTGCACCACCATTACCAGAGGGGCTGCGAGGAGGAGCGTTTAAGTGGGGGGAGCATGATCCGACTGTGAAGGCTGCAACATTTGGACAGACAGATGCCTGATCCTTCTAGCTTCTTCCAGCGGAGGCCACCCCTTCCTGCCAGGTAATCTTTGAGGGTCTGGTCCTGGGCCCCTTTGGATGACTGTCTCCCTTCTACCCACCACTCCAGGACACCTACATAAGGGGATGGAGAGCCCAGAGGCCGCTGGAGAAAGCAATCACCACCACCTGTGTCTGGACAAAAGAGGCCTACACCCACAGGGGCCTACCAGGAGTGCGAGGTCTACCCTTGACATAGGGGATCCTTTATGCCTGTGGGACTATCCACTTCTTTCTCAGCAGCCACATTGCTCTACAGTGGCACACAACTGGAAGGATTTTGTACCTATCGGACCCAATACTTGGATATCTATGCCGAGCATTCCATACCGGAGCCAACACAGGGACAGGACATTAGGTGTGGCAATTGCATAGCCACAAAGGATTGGATTAACATGCCATGGGTTTCTTCCTTCCTGACCACAGTGACCACCAGGCTCCCTGCTGACTCCCATCTCCCACTTGAGCTTCCTGGGATGTCCCACCAGTTGTGTGGTAACAGCTTGGACTCCAGTGGAATTCACCTGGACCACATGTCAACCCAGAGACAGCCCAGAGGCAGCCAGACCATCTGAGCCTGTGTATTGCTCACAGCCATTGATGAAACCCACCTCTTCAGACTCAGCAGGGTCAATATGAATGTCCTTCTAAAAGAAATCTCAGTCATTGGCTCCACTCTCACCACCATGGATCCCACGATGACAGACCTGATGACTGAGGTGAAGTCTGTTTGGCAGAATGTATCCTCTCTTTATACCCGCATGGACAAGATGGAGCATTGGTTGGACAAGGTGGTGTCAGTTATGATTGTATAACCGACCAGGGGTGGGACCTTAAATTCTTACATCACAAGGTATCTTTGAGGATAGGGTACTGAGGGACAACTTCAGGATGTAAAGGGTCCCCAAGGCTGCTGAGAAGGCTGACTTAGAAGGTTATCTCATGCCCCTGCTGCCAGAACGTCTGCACCTTCAACTGCGTAAACACTTGGATTTCCAACTGTCACATCGGGTCAGGTCTAATTGAGTCTCTAAGTCTAATACTTGCACATCGCATTATTGCCTGTGTCCTGCGCCCCAACATATAAGGGCCATCCTCTTGGCGGCCGCAATGTATCAGTCCAGTCACATATGCATGGGGGAACCACTGTGGAGGGAATTGGGCCATGCAGGTCTCCATCAGATTGGGTAAGCATTACATAAGGATACAGATGGAGACAAATCCAGATCACACTTGAAGTAGTGGGCAGACACTGCTGACCTCAGTGGAAAGACTTGAGTGTATTCTTTGCATAGTAATTTGCTAATAAGATTTTTCTCCCTGCCTCCCTCTTGCCCCTCTCCTGGTTTCTGCAATCCTCTTTGCTGCCCCATTGGCTATTTTCCCTGCATGGTACATCACTGATCACCACAATGGGGGCCTCAGGACTTCTCTGTTTCCTCTTACTAGTTAGCCCACCCCGGGTGCTGCCACCTTATGCAGATCTGGGGGGAAGACACATATATTAAGAATGGTGGCAGACCAGGAACCTCCTGTGTGCCTGGCATGGCCGCTTTTGGGGCTGCCTTTCTCTTGCTTTCCCCTTGGTTGAGGTCAGCATTGCTAGCGGTTGTCAGCCTGTCCTGTATTCTCCCTCTTTGATGTTATGCCTCTTTAAAGCCTGGGCAGGGAGGCATTACATCGGTGCAGCTGGCACCGGCTCAAACCCAGCTCCAAAGTTTAGATCTCAGGGTCCTTGGTTTCCCCTTGGTCTAGCACTGCCTCTAGAAATCCCTCCCACATTCTCAGTGGTCCTTCCTGTTTCATAGGAGCAGTTTTCCTCTACACATGAGAATTTCATCATGACCTCCTATCCTTCTCCTCCCCCCTTGTTGGGTTCACTATGTTCTGTGCTGCCACCGTCCCAGTGTAACTTGAGTCAATAAATACACATCAACATTACATCCACCCCACTCACCCTGATTTCCATGAATATCACATCATGTCCCACTACGAAAAAGAAAAGAAGATCCTTCATTATTTGTGCAGCAAATGGGTGTACATAGCCCAGTGGCAGAGACTCATCTTTCCCAGATCAGAAAAACTCATACAGGACTGGGTAGATGCAGTTATCGGTATAAATGACTGGTCAATGACCATGACAAGGCTTCCTCCTTGTATAGTTGCTCAAAGAAATGCGGAAGGTTATTCTTATACAGAAGACTCTTCTCTACAAAGTGCTCAACCTGTGAACTGATAAGGAGGGTCACTGGGGGATGGCTAAGCTCCAGGTCCTAAGCAAGACCATCAAAGTGGGCTCAGTCTATGCCCTACTATTAGCACATTTCATTTTGTGGTGCAACTTTCCAGGGTCTTGCCTTTTCTTAGCGGGACAGCTGTGCTGATGGATGGGTATAGGAACCAGGCACTGGACCAGATCCTGGATAGACCCTGTCGAGAATATGAACATAATTGGCATGACAGTGCTCTTCTTGCAGCCTTAATTGAGGAACATGTGCTAATGGACATTTGGCGACTGCTACACCCATGTGACCGGAAGTATACTTTCTTCTCTTATCCACATGGTACCCAATGCTGTATTGTTTTCTACATGATCACTGTCAGCTATTACCCCTCTTTACCCATTATAAAATCTTAGAGGCGGGTCTTGCTGACCACAGGCCAATATTGCTGGGACTCAATGTTGGGTGTATAATGCCTCCAATGGCACATAAAGGCATTCACTTACTAGTACCCTGAAAGTGAAGTGCAGCTGCACTCCCACATTCAGGCTCAATGTAGTCCCTTGTAGAGTGGTATACCACATTCGTAGGACCTATAAATTAAATGATACTAGTGGGCCTGTAGCACATATTGTGCCACCCACTTAGGTAAAAGCCTTGAACCCTCTCCCAGGCCTGCCATTACAGCCTGAATGCAGTGTTATACTTGACATTCAAACTCCCCTACCAAGCCTCAAACTCTCTTTTTCTTACATATGTCACCCCTAAGATAGGCCCTAGGTAGCACATAGGGCAGTGAGCTGTGTAATTAAAAGGTTGGACTTGTACATTTAAGCTTTACATGTCCTGGTAGAGAAAACTTCCTAAATTTGTTACACTCTACTGTGAGGTCTACCCCCCCCATAGGATAACATTGGGGATTTTCTATTCAATTTATTAGGCTGTAATTCCTATTTGGGAGCGGATAGATATGCTACATTTAGTACCTATGAAACAGCAATGATAAACCCTTTTTGATGGTTAAGTCAGATTTGTAATTACAGTTTTGAAAATTACACTTTTGGAAATTTGGCATTTTCATGCCTTTAGCCCCTTGTGCCTGCAGCCTATCTAGGTGCACCTCAATGGGCCATCTGCTGGCAAGATGAGGGGAACCAGAGGTGAGACCAGCCATTACAGAAGCTTCTCCCACCTTGCAGTAGAAGGGAAATATGGCATAAAAATAGGACCTTCAAACCCACTCTTCAGTTCACTACTGGACCTGTGGAAGGACTTTTAGAGGACTGTCTGCTGCTGTGACCTGCTGTGTACTCTTCCAGGCTGCTGTTTTACCTGGAAAGACTGCTTTGCTGCCTGGATCCGACCTTGAACTTTCAGAAGCCAGTCCTGCTGTTTAGCCCTGCATGTTTGCTAGTAACCAGGATTACTAGAATAGAATCCAAGGGCAGGTTTGCTGGCCTCCTCTTCATAGCTACAGGGTCATAAAAGGCTCCCACCAACCAGAACCCACACCTGGATCCAGCCTGAGGGATTTGTGAACCCCCAAGGGGTGTCACATCCGTCCTAGACCCTTGTTGGTGTTGCTAAATATCCCCAGGTAGCCAAGAAACCCAAACTGGGGACTTAAAAATTTTTTGGGCTAAAAACTGTTCTGAGAACCGAGGGAAAACCAGGACTGAACTGCTCATTGATCCACCCCAGATGCATCAACCTTTGATCTGACTAAACTGTAGATTCTGCTATGTTCTTCTCCATAGCAAATCCTGTTCAGCGGTCCTTCACCAAAGGGGTATCTGGTCTCTTGGAACTCTTGTCAGCTACAGCCTCCTGCCTATTTCTGCTGGAGATTTGTGACTTCTAAAAAAGAGACTTTCGTAGAACATAGAAATCTTCATAGTGACTTCATCCAGGAGCTCCCCAACAATATATTGGACACCTCCTGAAGCCTTACCCCACTGAACCTCTCGTTTTTAGAACATTTTCTCCACAATTTCTTCTAAGTCTGAAGGTAAGTGCTGACCGGGCCCAGTCTGCTTCTTGAATCCAACCCGCTCTCCATCGCAGTCCACCCCGTGTTTCAACACTGCCAGGTCTCACGACACTAGATGTCTGTAGTTAGTGCTTTGATCTTTTAGGTGCTGTTTTTTACTAAATCTTTAAATATTCATAACTCCAGTTTTATTGATTTGATCTTTCTCATTTTGGGGACAAATAATTTATTGAAATGTTACTCTATTTTTCTAAATTGGTAAGGGATTTTCTTTTCAGTTGAGTTTACACTTTATTACTGTTTTGTGCTGCATCAATAATTTACACATTGCCTCTACTTTTCGCCTAACTGCTTTTGGTGCCAAGCTACCTAGTGTCAAGCAAAGGTAGATTTAGTGACATTTTGTTGTTCACCCTTACAGGAATGGTGGCTGTTGCTTGAGCAGGGTTAGCACTCCAGTCAACCACCAAACCAAATTTTTCACACCAGAGACCATTTGGTCCCAATATCCCAAAACGTTTGAGACCAGAAATTCCACAGCACTTACGATCCTAGCACAAAACATTCCATCTAGTAAATCTTTAGTTCTCAGCTTTCCAAACAAAGTTTTCTTCTTATGAAGAGCCCACATCTAAAAGTCGGACTGCACATGTTACCCCATTGTCATTCCCCAAGGTTCATAGCTCCCTACCTGGCTTTTCCCATAATTCAAAGACTACACACATACAGTTAACAATTAATTAAGTTGCATAATAGAGAGCCCTGGCATTTGTGCGACACCCATCTTACTATCTGGTGTGTTTGCATTATTATTGTACTGAGCTTGAAAAGGTGACATAAAATCTATTTACTTTTTTATCATCTCCCTATCCTATCACCCATACTGCTACCTTCCTATAGCAATGTCTTGTGTTAGTGGAGATCAGCACCAGAATTGGCTTCATTTCTTTTTTTTTAATACAAGTAATTTCATAGTCCTTTTTTTTTGCTAATAGGTAAGAAATATGCTGCAACTCATACAGGTGGTTACTTTGTTGAACTACCTAAAGCTGTGTCCCATCCTCTTTTTTGCAAATGTAAAAGTGATTAAGGGCCAGATGTATCACACCATTTTGTGGTCACAAAAGGTAAAAATCACAGTTTGCGACATCAAAGTGGCCTTGAACACTGTCCCTATTTTGCATGTCGGTATCAAGTTATCAACTTGCAAAATGGGGATTGTAATCAAGAAGGAGTGTCCCAAGGGCATCCCTTCCAACTTGCGACTCACAGGGGGATCTATCATTGTTTTGTGACCATGAATGCGGTGGCAAAATAATCCCAGTTAGCACCAATTTCAAATTGGTGGTAACCCTATTCGCAAATGGGAAGGTGTCCCCACGGAACCTCTTCCCCTTTGTGAATGGTATCAAAAATGTTTTTTCAGAGCAGGCAGTGGTCCCATGGACCACTGCCTAATGTGAAAAACTGAAAAAAAAACCTTTCATTTTTATTTTTGAAATGCATCTCATTTTACTTTAAGGAAAAAACTGCTTCATTGAGAAGCAGTCACAGCCATTTTGGTGTGCTGACCTAAGCATGTCACCATGTCTGTGAGTGCAGCCATTCCCCAAAAGGTCAAAATTGTGACCTGCTTCATGAATATTCAAGAGGCAGGCCCCTTGCAACCTGTTTGGGAATCACAAACAGTGTTGTTAACACTGTTCTACATTCTGTTTTGCGACTCACAATTTGCCATTTGCAAATGAATAAAAGCAGAAAGCTAAGTCCTAAAGAATCACATATTTTCAAAAATTGTATTTCTTTCACACTGATCAATAATGGCTTTGAGGGTTTTATTTATAGTCTGATGGACAGGATACTTTGTAAAAAAAAGTCGAGGATATCCTGTCAGCCCTATACAGGTGCCATAGGCTACAATGCACTTGTGGTTTGTACTTTTGCCGCATTTGTGACAAAGTAACCCAGCCACCCGTCTCTACAGAAAGCCCTAAGTTTCAAATAAGTTCTGTGTTAAATTATACTAAACTGTCAAAGCTACTGTCAAAAGATATATATTACATTATGTTGTGTTGTATTATGTTGTATTGTGCTATATTATGTTGATTTTTATAGTGTCTTATCAGTCGTGAAGATATCCTGGTGTTAGACATATCTGTGGAGCTAACCTTAAGGGGCTTTACAGGAAAAGCCAGGTCTTGAGCTTCTAGCAGAATTCAAGAAGCGATGCAGAGGATTTGATGTTGTGATTTGATGTTGTGCTGGAGGTTGTACCATACTTTAGAAGCGATGTATGAAAAGACACGCCCTCCTGATCTGCTTTTGCTGATGTGTGTTATGTGTAGTAGTGAGAGTCCAGATGAAAGAGGTGCCTAAAGGGTTTGTGGCACTGCAAATGGCTGTTAAAGTATGCTGGACCTGTATTTTGTTACACTTTGCGTGTGGTAGTGAAGAGCTTGAATTATGTGCTCTGATGTACTCCGGAGTCAGTATAGTTCTTCTGGGTGTTGTGTGATGTGAGACTGGCATCGTAGGTTGATGACAAGTGTGGCTGCTTTGATTTTGATGGTCTGAAGCCTTTGTGTGAGATTGTGTGTGATTCCTGCATAGAGGGTGTTCCCAAAGTCCAGTCTGCTGGTGATCAGGGCATTGGTGACGGTCTTTCTGGTGTTGTTGGGTAGCCAATTCAATGTGTTTTTCAGCATTTGTGGAAGTAGGATGTTGAGATGATGTTGACTTGGGTGGACATGCCCAGCTTGCTGTTGATAATGATACATCTGTGCTGGGGGTGGGTCCTAGGTCTATAGTCCAACTGGTGAAGTCCCACAGTGAGGCATCCTTTCCGAAAATTACCACTTCGGTTTTATCCATTTTAAGTTTAAGGCAATTCGCCTTCCTTCAGATTCCATTTTGGTCATGCAAGAGTTGAAGTTGATCCTCATGTTAGGTGTTTTGTCCAAGAGAGACAAAATTGGTTGCATGTGTCATTGGTGTACGTGAGCATGTTGATGTTTTGTGCATAGATGCCATCTGTCAATGACATCATGTAAATGTTGAAGTTGATTGGGATGAGCAAGGAGCTCTCTGGAAATACCGGAAGGGTTTCCGGGTTTCTAAGAAGTAAGGTGGCATGTTTGTGTTATTTCAAATAAGAAAGGTGTATATTTATAGGTATGTGGAAGCTTGAGGTCCTTAGATCAAGACGGGATGGGAGACTGTGTCAAAGACTTCAGAGAAGTTGAGAAGGCAGAGGGCTGTGGGTTCTTCTCTGTCGAGGATCAACTGGGTGTCATCTGTTGCTGCTATGAGGGCTGTCTGTTTATTGTGATTATGTCTGAAGTTTGATTGCATGGGATCACCGAGATGGTGGTTTGTGAGGTGGTTGGCAAGGTAGTTGGTAACAGCATTCTATAAGACAATGGCTCGGTATTTCAGTCATTAAAAATTGTCACATAAAAAGCTCGCCAGTACTCCACAGAACATCACATTTATTTGGAAAAAACTACTTTGTCCATTCATACCTAATACAACCATGTAAACAAAGCATGAGAATGTTGCTTCCATAATAGAACAATTGAACTTGTCTTTTAAGGATTGGCAATGCCTTAGAAAATTGGAAAAAATTTACCTCATTTATATATAAGCCAGCTGATGTGCATGTTCTGTTTTTGTTGAATACAGACAGATATAATGTTTTCCCTGCTCATGGCATGAAATACACTGCATCTTCCTTTTTCTTGGGCAGGTCATCCACAATATCCTATGCTGAACAAAAAAACAGCAACTGGTTTAAATCAATGTTTCACATTTGAGTTTTCACAGAGAGTCTCCACCATGTATGGAATTTGGGATCTTCTTTTTGCCAGAACTGTAAAATGCCTCTCTTTTCCTTGTGTTGAACAGTCTTAAGAAGTCCCAGCATGCTGTGTAATCTGATGAAGACAACACTTAAGTAGATATAAACTTCCCCTAGACAGTTCTTTTGTGGTTGACTCACAGAGGGTTCTAAATGACATTGATATTTAGACACATGTCAACTATCTACATTTTAACAGTTCAAATAGTGAGTACAATATTTTAACACCAAAGTCTGGGCCAACCTGATATATTTGCCTGTCTTGGAAGTCTTTCATCATAATCTTGATGTTTCTGCATAAATCAAGAACGTGAGTCTCTTTTCTGATTCCAAAATGACCTTTTGGTCACAGATTTGTAGCTGTTAACATCAGCTTGCCATGCTGCCTTTACTATTTTCATCCGATGAGTCTTTGATGATCAGTGTAACTGTCCAGTATCAACCCAGTATTTCAAATGTTTCAATGGAAGATTACCAGCCTTAAAGCTTAACTGCGGGCTAAGAGCACAGAATTCCATTGTCTGGGCCAAAGGGACTACATTTCGCAAGCAAGAATAATTCTTAATTGACTTCCAGTTAAGGGCAGAGTTATATTTAAACTGGGATGACTACTCTTAAGTTGCATCAACACTCTAGCTCGAACTAACCTTGTACCCACAGCCCATTACATAAGAGACACCTATCTTAAGTGCTAAATATAATCATGAGGTAGAAGGGCTTCCCCAATCTGGATCTTTTTATCTAGACCGCCATGCTGTCAACTCTATTTATTTACATGAGAAAAGACTCTAAACTTAACTTATTATAGGACCTCCCATTGCAAGACCTGTACCATAAGACCCCATAACTTGCAGGAGCTGAACATTAAGCCAAACTCTTAATGTGTTGTGAGTTGCTGCATTGTTTGTCTCTTTCCTTCTCATGTTGTCTAATGTAATTGTTAGAAATGGGTTTTTTGGTTGGCAGTCAGGTTACCCCCTGTCCAAGCAAAAGCCCTCACTCTAGTCAGGGTAAGTCACACACAATCCAAGATTATCCTGTGCCCAGCCTCTGGTAGCTTGGCACGAGCAGTCAGGCTTAACTTAGAAGGCAATGTGTAAAGTATTTGTGCAATAAATCATACAATACCACCATATAGCACCACAAAAATACACCACACAGTGTTTAGAAAAATATATAATATTTATCAGGATAATTGTAGGTCAAAAAGAATAAAGTTGCAATGGGAAATTGTAGAGATATCACTGAAAAGTGATATAAAGTGTCTTAAGTCTTTAGAATATAAACAAAGTCTCTTTCAAGCACAAGTACCTGGTTTAGAGTGGAAAAATCTCCTCAGAGGGCCACAGAGGAAGAGTTGCGTGGAAAAAGGATGTGTGCATCGATTTCTCCCCAGCACACACGGACTTGCGTCGTTATTTTCCACGCGGGGAAGTCGTGCGTCGTTTTCCGGCGCGCGGACAGTCTCTTTCTGTGGATCGCGGGGATTACCAGATGTCCCGGGTCGGTGCGTGGATTTTCCTGCTTGTTCTCCGGCTGCGCGTCAGTCTGCGGGGCTGCGCGTCGAAATTACGATCTCACGGCAGGCGTCGCGTCCCAAACTGGGGTGGCATGGTGAGCAAAAGAACGATGGATTAAACCCAGATCTATGACTGGGGGTGAGTGTTTGACAATGTTCAGCATTCCGTCCATCACTTGTTGTTTTTGCTTTGTCGCCCTAAGTGGGAAGGGTATGCCCAGATGTGGATCCCGTGCTTCCCATACCACTGGATTCAAGCTAGCCTGGCTGATGAGGGGTGAAACCCCGAAACCAGTCCCAGGATGCTTGTTTCCGGTCCAGTGAGGACCTGGCTTGGCAGTTCGGTCTGGACTGTTCCCATGAGGAACAGGGTCAAGACTGATTTGCATATGGCTGGGTCCAAACTGGGGTGGCATGGTGAGCAAAAGAACGATGGATTAAACCCAGATCTATGACTGGGGGTGAGTGTTTGACAATGTTCAGCATTCCGTCCATCACTTGTTGTTTTTGCGTAGATTTCTCCTCTAGACGTCGGTCTGCGGGGCTGCGTGTTGAAATTACGATCTCACGGCAGGCGTCGCGTCGATTTCTCCTCTAGAGGTCGGGCGGCGTTGTCCTTGCGAAGCCGTGCATCGAATTCTCGGTCGTCCCAAGAGCGTCGCGTCGATCAGCGTCGGTGTGCAGCGTTTTTCTCGCCGCGGAACAAGCTGTGCGTCGAAATTTTCAGCGCACGGAGCGTCCAAGTGAAAAAGAGAAGTCTTTTTGGTCCTGAGACTTCAGGGAACAGGAGGCAAGCTCTATCCAAGCCCTTGGAGAGCACTTTCACAGCCAGACAAGAGTTCAGCAAGGCAGCAGGGCAACAGCAAGCCAGCAGTCCTTTGTAGAAAGCAGACAGGTGAGTCCTTTGAGCAGCCAGGCAGTTCTTCTTGGCAGGATGTAGTTTCTGGTTCAGGTTTCTTCTCCAGCAAGTGTCTGATGAGGTAGGGCAGAGGCCCTGTTTTATACCCAAATGTGCCTTTGAAGTGGGGGAGACTTCAAAGAGTGGCTAAGAAGTGCACCAGGTCCCCTTTCAGTTCAATCCTGTCTGCCAGGGTCCCAGTAGGGGGTGTGGCAGTCCTTTGTGTGAGAGCAGGCCCTCCACCCTCCCAGCCCAGGAAGACCCATTCGAAATGCAGATGTATGCAAGTAAGGCTGAGTACCCTGTGTTTGGGGTGTGTCTGAGTGAATGCACAAGGAGCTGTCAACCAAGCCCAGCCAGACGTGGATTGTAAGGCACAGAAAGATTTAAGTGCAAAGAAATGCTCACTTTCTAAAAGTGGCATTTCTAGAATAGTAATATTAAATCCGACTTCACCAGTCAGCAGGATTTTGTATTACCATTCTGGCCCTCCTAAATATGACCTCCCTGCTCCTTTCAGATCAGCAGCTGCCACTTCAACAGTGTATGAGGGCAGCCCCAATGTTAGCCTATGAAGGGAGCAGGCCTCACAGTAGTGTAAAAACGAATTTAGGAGTTTTACACTACCAGGACATATAACCACACAGGTACATGTCCTGCCTTCTACCTACACAGCACCCTGCTCTAGGGGTTACCTAGGGCACACATTAAGGGTGACTTATATGTAGAAAAAGGGGAGTTCTAGGCTTGGCAAGTACTTTTAAATGCCAAGTCGAGGTGGCAGTGAAACTGCACACACAGGCCTTGCAATGGCAAGCCTGAGACAAGGTTAAGGGGACTACTTAAGTGGGTGGCACAACCAGTGCTGCAGGTCCACTAGTAGCATTTAATCTACAGGCCCTAGGCACATGTAGTGCACATTACTAGGGACTTATAAGTAGATTAAATAGTCCAATCAGGTATGAGCCAGAGTTACCATGTTTAAAAAGGGAGAGAGCATATGTACTTTAGCACTGGTTAGCAGTGGTAAAGTGTGCAGAGTCTAAAAGCCAGCAAAACGGGGTCCAAAAAGTGGAGGGAGGCAGGCAAAAAGTTAGGGGTGACCACCCTAAGGCATGTCAGGTCTAACAGTAATGATACCTACAGGTATACATAGTTATAAATTTACAAATATTAACTCTGAATGTTGCTTTTTATTAGAAATCAGCATGTCTTGTGAGTTTTGAAATAGTAAATCCTTTGCATCTGTTTTTAAATTTACACAGTATTTGTTAGCACTTTGTAGCATTGTCAAAATATACTAAACAGTAAATAAAAAACATAGGATGGTCAAGTGAATTAATACTATCAAATGCCCCATCGGAAGCCTTAAACTAGGCTAGTTGTCTTTATGTCAATATTCACCAAATATTGTGTATGTAATAACCTGTAAATAATTAGTGAAAACATGCATTTTATAGAACAAAATGATGAGCCCAGCAATTGTTGCAACTTGTTGCTTGAGGACAGATATATAGAAGAGTGAAAAGGTCTCAGATCCACTGTACCTGCAGCTACATTGAACACATTGAGTACTGCGCCCTACATGCATTGTCCTGGTTTGGTATGGAAAAAAACATGCCCATGCAGTTTCTGCTGTACAGAATCCTCCTGCACTTCCTTCTACATTAAGTGTAGGCCCAGTCTGTATTCAGGACTAGTACCCAGCACCTCATCTGTAAAGTGAACCATTGAATGGTTATGTTTATCACTGGTGGTAAGTTACTCACTGAATGGGTCTTGTCTACATAATAGTATTTCAACTACCTTTATACAAAGCCTGGTGTGTCTAATGTCTTTTCTCTGTGTCCACGAATGGCCCCTGTTGGTGTCCTGCCAGTACTCTTTAAAGGATTAGAAGTCTGCAACATTCAATGCATGCAAATTCAGTACTCACATAATTTCTTCTTTGCAACTCTATCCTGCAATAATGTGTCATAGACCTTGGTCAGATTTTGTGATGTGTTCAGCTTTACTTTAATACAGGCATGGCTAATTAGAAGAGCTTTAAACAATCATGTGGAATATGGCATATTCATGTCTACAATTCCCAGCTTCAGATTTGTTGAATATCACAATGAATACTTTTGGCATCCAGACCTCAAGGAGTCCTGCAATGCATTACTATACAATGGCTACTCCTATGCAGGACAATGGACACAGTCTTATAGCAGCTCAGTGAAATGTGATGTGAGAGCAAATAGATGCCTTAAAGATAATAGCAGTGTTGTCAGTTATTGTAATGTAATATATGCAATCTAAATTTATCGTGGGGCACATACCCAGTGTAGACATCTCTGGAAGGGAACCTAGACTGTTGCTAACCTAGAGGAAATATAACGTACATAGCATATCAAGGAAACATAATTACCTTTTGCATTTTGCATGCTAGTACACAGAGCCATCTGATCCCAAGGTAAAACTTGCACCTGATGGGGCTTCTACCTCATGGCTTGGGGAACCACTCATACTGCAGAATACATGGAGCATAATGGGTGTCAGAAGCAATTCAAGTTGCTTGTCCCCATGGGACCTAGTCTAGTAACAATTAAAGATACTTTCAGCCTTTTCAACTAATCACTGAGTCTCACTGTATGTGCAAAACACAGGTTTTACCCTAGGCTAAGTGTGAGCCACAGATATGACAGACACCTCCCCTGAGAAGTATGTGCGTTTCATGTGCATGGTGGATCATTGAAACTGCCGTCTCCAAAGAATGTATAGTGTGATGCGCATAGATGATGATCATGTTTAAAGCATCTGATGTGGTTCATTTCTGACAGGGTGAGGGAAATCAGCAAGGGGCTATTTGTTTGAAGTACTTAAAAATGATGGGCTTTGTAAGAGAACAAAAATGATCCTGAAGAGGGTAAGAGCCTCCCTATCAATAAGGGTGGAGGGCAATGTCATGGTGGCTTGACTTTTAGTAGTTGTCACCCATTTGATGGCTATCATGTTGAGGTTAGACTACTTCCAGGGGATGCCATTGCAGGGTTATAAGGCAGGAAAGAATGTTGCAGACATAGGACCTTATTTAGATATTGGCAGATGAGTTAGGATATAAAGGGATGTAGATTTTGGCGGATGGGATATCCATCACTGTTGTGATAGAGTAACGTTTCTGCCAAAATCGAAATCATGTCCTTTGCATTGTGATATTCTCCCCAGAGGATTCAGCAGTCTCTTTGATTCCATTTGCCCATGTACATTCTCACCTCATGTGAACAGCAAGCTGTAATATGTCAATGCAATGTCTTCCCAGATTGCAGGCTGTGCTGTTGATCTTCAGTCAAAATAGGGTATTTTTATTAAACTGAGCACCATCTCATTCCTCTCTTCAACAAGTCCCCTAGGACAGTTCTGTAAAGTCTTCAAAGTTCAACTTTATTGCACAATATAAGATCCTATGCCTTAACAGAAAATTCTCTAGGTGGACTGTCTTTTCACAAATGGAAACTCTACATGTCTGTAATGTACAATAAAGTTGAGATGATTCTATCAACCATGATATCAAAGATTACATGATGTAAATTTATCGTCAACTAAAATTTCGGAGCAGATCAGAATGTAGAAGATATTGAAATGTACAGTGATCCTAATGGAATGGGCAGGAAGCAATATATTTCCATCATAGTTTCATGTGCCACACCATAACTTATGATCTTTGCAAATACACCCTATCTATTCTACTTCTTGCATATCTCATCACTAGAAACAGTGGTTCCGAAAATCCAGGGCAATGCTTAAAATGGTTAATTCTTGATTGATGATGAGCACTATGAACACTGCTGGGGTGGTAGAGTGGTACAAGTTCAAGCATGTGCGCCATTCAAGTTATTTTCCACTTTGATGGCTTACATTTTTTAGGGAAGGAAAATTACAAACGGTTACTACGTTTAATGACATGGTTTTAGCGAGTGCTGTTATCATGTGCTTCTATGTATTTTTCTATCATCTTGTTATACCTCGTTCCTGAGATATGGAAGCTTGAAGAATGTGGGCCTAATTTCCAGAAGGAATGGGGCATCCGACAAAAAATTGATTTATTTCTGTCTGATCTCTCAGTTCGATACTTTATTCAGAGGACGGGATTCTGCTTTGCTTACACCTATGGAACCACAACTGACTCTGCATCAGAAATGCCTTTCATTCAGGCAAATCATCAAGGAAATGCTGGCTGAACAAAATATTCAGAGTGGGCATTCAAATGCTGTTTGTTCCTAGCCAGGTCATCCATGCATGTCATGTCAGTACAAGGTATGAAAAAAACAATCAATGTCTTTCTTAACTGGTGGAAAATTGCTAGCGAATCCGTGGCTTTATATTTTTATATTTTTAAAAACAATACCCATTTTTCGTGGTTTGTCTTAAAACAAATGCTGGCTCATATGTCAGGCTGTTGTGGCACAGCAGGCCAGCTGGCACTGAGCAATTTCAATAAAAGTGTATCTGCTTTGTCAACATGTGTGAGAATGGTGAGCAGTTAGGTATAGAGTTAGCTGAAGAGTTACCTTCACAAGTCCAGTAGTTTGATGGGGTGTCCACAGAGCAGTAAATGTTAGCTTGAACCAGCCTTGATGGGCGTTTTTAGGACTTGGGCACAGACAATAAGTTGTCTGTGGGCAACACACTTTTTTTCCAGTACACTATATAGGGCCTGATTTAGGTCTCGGCGGAGGGAATACTCCATCACAAACGTGACGGATATCCCTTCCACCTTTTTATGATCGCTATAGGATATCATGAGATCGTAATAAGGCGGACAGGATGTCCGTCACATTTGTAATAGAGTATGCCCCTCTGCCTAGACCTAAGTCAGGTCCATAGACTTAAAGTGGGCATTCGGCAAAACCCTTGTTTATGATTAGATGACTTTGTCATGTACCTAACTTCCTTGCACATTATTTGATGGGTTTTCTCTCTAGTCTTTGGCTTGTCCTGTAAAGGAGCATTTGGTCTCACAGTGAGAACAAACATATATTGTTTGGGCCTGATTCACAAAGATAACTTACATTTTTGAGTAAGTTTAGACTTTGGTATAAGGTTAGCACTCAATATGTAGACTTACTACAAAAGTGTAAGTTGCACGTCTCCATCCCTTCAGTATTGCAATTGGTTTCCTCTTGTGTTGGTGGATGATGTCACACCCTACACCCCTGCCTGGTCCTCTCTAAACCTCTCTTCCTCTTCCTTAACACATCCTCTATTGTAGTAATTCTACTCTTCTTTAAGCTCCGCTCCTGCGTCCATTCCACATTAACTACTAAAACCTATACCTACATATGCGGACACTCCGCAGTTGGGGTTAAGAGCTCCACACTCATAAGTATAGGTAACTCAGAGACGCAAAGCTTTGCATGTAGTTTGTGAATTGCAATTTGGAGTATGTTTTGTAGTACTACAAATGTACTACAAAGTAGAGTTTGTGAATTAGGCCCTGTGTGTTTACATGATAAAAAGGAAAGACAGAAGAAATGATTGAGGAGGAACTGTAAGCTACATGATGGTGATGATACTGATGTTGATTATGATTATAATAGTAACAACATCAATAATAATAAAAGCAACATAACAACAACTATAGTAATAAGAATGCGAGAAGAATAAAAATTAAGAAATAGTCACTTTATCATAAAATACTAAAATATACATGAAATCTGTAAATGCATGCTGTTTAATATAGACTTGAATAAGGCAAAGGAACACAAACTCCAACTCATAATAATGCCTTCTCTTCTACTGTCTGGGATAAAGGCATTCTTTAAATAACCACAGAAATGTCATTTGTGGAGCAGTTTAAGCATTTCAGAGGAGTCAGAACTGTATTTTTCATATGTCAGCTGTCTGTGTCTCTAACGAAGCTGTGCACAACGTGTCACTGATGGCTTCCAGTACATTTTTATTATTATTGTAATCTCTCGCAGCCTGAATTCCAATTTTCTTTTATGTTTCTAACTTGGCTAAGATATTATTTTGTGTGCTTAGCACTTTATTTATTTTAATCTATTTTTGACTCCTCTTCATTTAAAACACCCTGTTTGATTATGCCTGCAAATTAGCTCATGAATACAAAGATGGTCTGAAAAAGAGATCAAGAATATCATATTAGTTCCAGGAAATAAAGGGCCGTATTTATACTCCGTTTGCGCCGAATTTGCGTCGTTTTTTTCGACGCAAATTCGACGCTAAACTAACGCCAACTAACGCCATATTTATACTATGGCGTTAGAGGCGAATAGCGCCAAAGTTCCCGGAATGTGCGTCATTTTTTAGCGTGAACCCCTTCCTTGCGTTAATGATATGCAAGGGAGGCGTTCCCGTCTAAAAAATGACTCCCAGGCCTTTACGTGGTATTTATACTCCCGGGCAAAAGAGACGCCCGGGAGTGGGCGTGGCTAAAAACGGCGCATTTGCGCCGCTTTTTAACGCCTGGGTCAGGCATGGCGTTAAGGGACAAGTGGGCTCAAAATGAGCCCAGAGTGCCCTCCCCTGCCCCCAGGGACCCCCCCTGCCACCCTTGCCCACCCCAGGAGGACACCCAAGGCTGGAGGGACCCACCCCAGGGACATTCAGGTAAGTATTTTTTTATTTTTTTTTAATGATTTTTTTTGGCATAGGGGGGCCTGATTTGTGCCCCCCTACATGCCACTATGCCCAATGACCATGCCCAGGGGACAGAAGTCCCCTGGGCATGGCCATTGGGCAAGGGGGCATGACTCCTATCTTTACAATGATAGGAGTCATGTTGATGGGGGATGGGCGTCGAAAATAAATGGCGGAAGTCGGGTTACGACGATTTTTTCGACGTAACCTGACTTGCCCCATTTTAAGACGCCCATGCGCCATTTTCCCCCTACGCCGGCGCTGCCTGGTGTACGTGGTTTTTCTCGCGCACACCAGGCAGCGCCGGTCTGCTTGCGCCGGCTAACGCCATTCAATAAATACAGCGCCCGCATGGCGCTTCAGAATGGCGTTAGCCGGCGCAAAACTTTTTGACGCTAAACTGCGTTAGCGCAGTTTAGCGTCAAAAAGTATAAATATGGGCCAAAGTCTTTAGCAGCAGGTTATAGCCCGGGTTGTAAAACAAATAATGAAACTAAATTTCAACTCAAAATTAGAATAACTGACAACCTCATGGTTCGACCACACGCAGATCTGAAAAGGGATGACTGTAGCTCCCATCTCTCCCACGAGGTAGAGGGTGATCGAAGCATCGTCCACATGAGCACCAAAGGAAGAGCTGATGGTGTAAAAAGGGGCTGCTAAGGATACAACATAGATGATGGAAGGTCGTCGGCTGACCACTGCCTTAATGGAGCAGTGAGCCTGGATTCTCTCAGAAAGAAATAATTAAATCTAAAGAACAACCATAACCTTGATGTCTCAGAAGTAAGTCCGGATGAAAAGCCGGAACGGTTGACTGTATCTGCTGCTGACAGGTTTAGAAGAGGGGTGATAATCTCAACATCCAAATCTCAGTGTAGGTCATGGATTATTAAGGATAGGACTGAAACAATGCTTGCTGGAGAGACACAAATCAGCTTTTGTTGGGTCAAGTGCTTCAGACTGCTCAAGAGAAACAGAAAGGTTGGAAGTGACGAGCATCAAATGAAAGAGAAAGGATGTCATGTGCTTTGGTATCATGTGAGAGGAACACTGAATCCTCCTGGCGTCAATGGGGTCATAAACCCTAAGGTTCGTATCCTGTAGTACCTCATTCAGAGAAGTGCTGACCTGTGGTTGGTCCTTTAGAGTGGCAGTAGAGTCTTGAACTATAGCAAAGTTGATAAGCAAAAAAACAATAAATAGTTGGAGGGAAGCATGGACTTTAAAATGAAATGTCATAGAGTCAAATAGCTTTTGACAATGCTAAATACTTCCTACGAACATTGGAGGCTGAAGCAACTCTTTTGTCACAGTACTTAATTTGAGCTCCTTTTTGTAACTGAGGTTCAACCTGCCCTACCCATTTCTTATTGTACACCTAATTCACATATTTATCAGCCTACATTCATGCACCAGTAGCTTGTTGTTGAGCTTGAAGATGGTGATTTGCTTAGGTTTAGTACAGAGTTTTTTTTTTAAGACGGCCAAGCAAGTAAAATATGCAAATTCCTTTTTTACAGATCTTCGCAGCAGTAATAGCGAGATGGATGGTCTTCTTTGGATGCCATGCCTGCGACTGCAGAATTCAAAGTTAAATGATTTACTCCTTATGTTTGGACTCCTCCAGAGATAATGTTTTGTCCATGAAGGGCGCGTCTACTGACTAAAACCACAAATGATTTAGAGTTTGACAGTCTTTTTAATCTTTCACAGATGTGACATTACCATCTTCTTTGATACAAGCACCAAAGGATATAATACACTTTTAATAAAGTGGGAAGCGAATCCATCATGTTTGTGACGGGATAACAGGTCCACTAAATTTTGAAACAGGCCCTTAATCTTCCTTTACCTCCTTCGTGGGATGATTTCATGATATGACCTACTGTATGCAATTGGACAGGAGGTTGCTGAATATAGCTGCTTCTTAAAGCTAGCTGTGACACCATAAAAATTGTTTACTTTTCTTCTCTCCTTTTCTACAGCTGGCATTAGTAATGAAGGTACAAGCATATTACACCACCTCATTGTCTCACATTAAAATTTGAGCTCACTATTTTTGTTGGAGTGATAGGGCACAAATGCACGTGTCCTGAGCTTGGGATTACATTTGAGTAATTATATACTGTACACAGTGGTGGTATGTATGAAACAGAAGTAGCAGATACAGCTGTTGGCAAAATCAGTAACCTACATAACATTTTCTGCCTTCTTGAATTCAAGTAAGCTTAAAGATACTACTCAAACAGTTTCAGAAATAGAAATATTTCTTGCTCAGCAGGACTGGGTTTTGACTATAGTGGCAGACATATAGGTAAATGATCATAAACAATATAATTTCTTATTGTCCAAAGAGGAGATGCAGACACTGTGTGGGATGGTAAGGAGGGGAAGGTGGGTGGGTTGACACCCAGCCTTTGCCCTCGCTTGTATCCTATGATTAAAAAATAAACCTCTTAAATTCTTTGAAAAACACAGTTGATATAGAGTTATGGTTACAAATTGGAACTAAAAAACCCTTGAAATTCACCATTTATAGTTTACTCTGCAATCCAAAACTCGCACAACAGTGATTAAAATCATGCATTGCAAACCAGATGTAATTCTAATAACCTCCAACATCTAAAAGCACACCATCATTAAGAAACAACGCATACATTCTGTGCCCCCCTTCTCTCTGTTCATTTTTTACTCCTCTCTCTGGTAAAATGAACTGTTCTGCTTCTCCAGGTATTGTCTTTTATGTTTTGTGTTCAATGTGGGCTAAGCTGCTTTGGAAAATGTCTATGAAGAAGAAATATAACTCTGTTGGTTTCCAACAGTCAGCAGAGTCTTTATGGTTCTTCATGGTATTTAGTAGTATTGGGCTGTATTTTTAGCCCACTTTGTGTCACTAGCCAATCTCATAATGCTTTCAATCATGAGTTTATTGCCAAGACAAGAAACCTCTTTTTTCCAGTTCTTTTAATACTTGCTAAATGTCATTGCTGCACACTAGATTATTTCCTTACCTCACTTTGGGCCTCATTGACGAGGTCCTGGTGGCACACTGCACCACCGGAGCAACAGTTTTTTTTAATGCTCCAGTGGCACAGTGTGCCAGCCCACATTTACAAAGCCATGCAAAGCCACCTTGTGTGGCTTTTCATGGCCTTGTAAATACAGACCCCTCTCATGCATAACACTGCATGATAGGGGTGTTCCATGGGTGTTGCTTGGGGTTTCCCATGCAACACTCATCGAATCTGAAGGAATCCTATGTATTCACATATTTACAAGTCTAGGAAGGTGTCAGAATCCTACACCACCTTGGTTGGAGTAAAAGTGATGCAATGTGGAGAAAAATCTTTATCTCTTCACGTTTGTTCCTCTTTTGATGTATGCTGCATTCCTCAGCACACATAAAAAGAGGAAAACACCTCTTGTGATTGCTTTTGTTTCAGGAAAGTGTCCCTTCCTGCACAAAAACAATCATTCCAACAATGTAAGCACTGTTGAAGTTTGTGCACCAGTGCAGGGGGGAGGACAGAAATGCACTTTATCTTGTGGCTATGGCACATTTCTGCCATTTCTTGGTGTCACAGGGTGGCGCAGCAAGGCACTTGGTGTGCCGCCCTGCGCCATGGGCCTTGTAAATTCCAGGAACACCGAGACGGGGCAGGTGATGCCGCAAACTTCGGACAGGTCCCAACTCAGTAGGACTTCCGTTACTTGGTGCTTTACCTGATGCGGCCCATCCACTAGTATGAGGAGGGTCCCTGCATTGTACTAATATTCCTTATTATAGGTTATATTTACACATAGGATTAGGTAGTTTAGGTCCTGAAGAATCGCGTTAGATCCATAGGACATCAATAGCGAGAAACATGTTGACCTTCTGGTGAATCGTACAGGGGATCCTGTGCGTACAATTCCTAACCTCAAATTGAGTGAGGAAGTGAATAATATTTTGGGGAGCATAGACCTTGTTCTTTTCTCTCCCCGCTCTTTGGTTTTAATCATGACAGTGGTTGGATTATTTAATAAAATTTGCCTAACCTCTAGTTATTTTTAAATAGAATTTTTCCAATCCTATACCCTATTCTTTCTAAACCGGGCATATATCTCAAAAGATCTCCGGCAAAGAGCCCCCCTTGAGGGGCCCGTCAGGCATTGCAGCGCCGGCCTGACGTGGAGCAAAGCCCGAGGATGAAGCATGTCACCTTTGGTGAGTGAGGGCTCTTGTTCCAAAATAATTAATTTTCCAGGGACCTGGCTTTCTTTCTTCTTTCTTCTCTCTTTTTTACGATCTTTTCCTTAGATCAGGACCCAATGTGGTTTTCCTGATTATACTTACGTTGTGGAACTGTGTATACCTTGTTTTTGTACATGTCCTTGTAAATGAGGCCCTTTATTTTTTGACAATCTTAAGCTAAATTAGTAGCCCAAGTTCTGTTTAGGCCAATAATTGTCCTCTTTTCAAAAATAAGTTGTTGGTATTATGTAGTTTTTTAATGGTCAATAATCTAACTCATTGCATGTGTGTTTGTCTGCCTCTGTGTTCTTTATCCTTATATGTCAGAGTATGAGCAAGATGGTTGGAGTTTGGTTTGTTGGGCACAGTTACATTTTTTGAGTCAGACAGCATGCTAAGAAAGTAAGTTGAAAATTATTTAGGTTTCAGAGGAGAAGGACTAATATGGATTGGGGAAAGAGGTTTTGAAATTTAATTAATTACTCCCTCTATTTTCCCCTGTTAGTATATGTAAACCAGGTGGTTGGAGTGGGAGGGATCCAAGGGACACAACAGGCCCCTATCGTGTAAGACAAAAAGACTCCTGCGCTGTGAAACTAAGGGAGTGCAGCAGCTAAACAAACCTTCCTGCAAGGGTGCTCGCTTGTCTGAAAGAACTCTAAATGTGCACAACTGGTCAATCTGCAAATGTAAAGGGTGCTTGGAAACCATATTGGCTTTAATTGATGGAATCACTTGAAGCTTCCTGGTGACACACATTTATTCATTTTGAGAGGTATTGTAAGGGAGCTACCAGCTGAGCTATGAAGTGTATGCTTTTAAAAGTTATAAAAAATTGGGTATTACGAAAATCTATATTTTGGAAGCATTTTTTTAACCTATTTGCACATTTTGCAGTAAACTAAGTTATACTGTGTGCAATGCAAGTGTAACATAATGACTTACATGTTCACAGTGCTTTTTTCACAGATTGGGACTTCACAGCACTAAGCATACACAATTTACTAGTCTCCACTGCACCAACCACGGTTCAATTCTGTGGTTTTCTGGTCAGTGTGTGAACTAATGAAGGTTTCATAATGTCCAATAATGCATTTCCCCACTGATTAACATAACTTGCGTATAATTTTCACTTAAGCTGTGGGTTGTTTTAAATGTAGTTACCCGAATGTGAAAGACCGAGAAAAGTAACAGAATATTTTGTTTCTTTAGCCACGTCTTTGACCCCATCCCCACTCTCACTCACCCCACTTCATTGCGCTTAGCATCACAGTTCCCATAATTCTTCCCATAATTCTTTAAATGCACTTCAACCACTGCATGTGACCATGCCCACTTTATGGGTATCCACTACAGTTGCAAAGGTATAGGACATTTAACTGGAGTTAGATTGAAAATTGAGAGGAAGAGGGGATTTTCCATCTTAACATGTGTTTCAAACATACATTTTGTGTTCTCAAATATTTGTCAGAGACAAAAGTGGAAGTGGCCTACTGAAAATGGTGCTATGTTTGAAAAGACTCGAAGACATGTAAACTAGGTGGTGCCAGCATTTCTTGTCAATCATAAAATGCCTTACATTTCACTTAAATATATCATATGGCACTGCAACGATATATCATCTTATGGTAAACATTTTTGAACCTATGAAAACCATATTTTAATTTCCAACCTAACCACTTGACTTGACAAACATTATAAATATTTTGACTCTTTTAAGAACCACCCAATATTATATTATGTTCAATTTTATTTTGTCATATATAGGGGGTCATTCTAACTCTGGCGGGCGGCGGAGGCCGCCCGCCAGAGTTCCCCCCTCCAGAATACCGCACCGCGGTCAGAAGACCGCTGTGGTTATTCTGTTTTTCCCGCTGGGCTGGCGGGCGACCGCCAGGAGGCCTCCCGCCAGCCAAGCGGGAAACCCCTTCCCACGAGGAAGCCGGCTCCGAATGGAGCCGACGGAGTGGGAAGGTGTGACGGGTGCAGTTGCACCCATCGCAAATTTCAGTGTCTGCACAGCAGACACTGAAATTCTTTGTGGGGCCCCCAGGGGCCCCACGACACCCCATACCGCCATCCTGTTCCTGGCGGGCGAACCGCCAGGAACAGGATGGCGGTATGGGGTGTCTGAATCCCCATGGTGGTGCAGCAAGCTGCGCCGCCATGGAGGATTCAGCAGGGCAGCGGAAAACCAGCGGGAGACCGCCGGTTTTCCTCTTCTGACAGCGGCCAAACCGCCACGGTCAGAATGCCCTGCGGGGCACCGCCAGCCTGTTGGCAGTGCTCCCGCCGACCCTGGGCCCGGCGGTCAAGGACCGCCGGGGTCAGAATGACCCCCATAATGTCACATATATATATATATATTTATTTCAATAAGCACTGTGGTTATTTCTAGATACTTTTGAGAGTGAATCAACTTTACAACAAAAAAAAACGTAAAATCAATAAAACAACTTTTCCCTAACAGTACAGAGTTTGGTAAACTGCCTCAGTTCTTCCTATACATTAAGTAAGTTTAATAAGCTATATCCCACTTTAAAACATAGAACAAAGACAAAGCGTGATCTAAACAATATGGCTGCCTTTGTATATGACAAGGGCTGTGATTAACCAATAATATTGTGTTTCATCAGTGTTATGCACTACAGTATGCCACTCTGTAAATATATCCCTAAGTATTGTCCCTTATTACTTAAAAACAACTGAACAAATTCAGATCAAATGAGAAAAGGACCCTTTCCAGACCATAATCTGTATACCTGAAATCCATTCAGCCATTTCATCCCTATATGTACTTAAAATGTCTATAGAAATGCATAGATTTCCACTCTATGATACTCCTCTCTATGGCACTAGACTCTACAATGCTCTCCTTCACTGTACTGTGCTACACTCCACTTTATGATACTCCAATGAATGACAATTCACAGTGTAATTTTTATTTAAATACATTCGGTCCAAAAAATTTGGACCATTTAAAGTCAAAAGAAAAACACATGGTTGTATAAAATCCATTGGAATCGCAATAACTCATCATAATTCATAATAACAATCATTCAAGATACTATAAAAGTCTGATAATCAGCTAACGTATAAAATATTTCAATAAAATCCTTGCAACTAAAATTAAAATTAGCTTACGCGGTCTCAATTACTCCTAAAAAGGTCCAGAATTCTTGCTAAAATACAGGAAAAGATGTTGCATATAAATTAGTAAAATCAAAGAAATAACAGGGTACTTAGCATGTATTAAGAGATAAAAGAAGGAACAAAGAAATATAGATCTAATTGAAATCTCCCTCTGTGAACAGACAAAGGCTCAGCCTAAAGCTCTTGGGGCCTCTCTACAGAAATGAGCCTACGACGGATACACCAAGCCTCCGATAAAAATTTGGTAACTGAGGAGGCAACCAGTGTAGATGTTTCATATTTGCATATTTTGATGGCATTGACTCTTTCCGACAGTAATAGATTTTTACAGAGGGGAATAATCCACTTTCCTCTAGGGTTCAGAAAAACTGAATATGCTCGATTGTTTCTTTATAAAGAGGACAGGATATGCATCTATCAGTCGAAGGGACGCTGGATGACCAGTGGGCCGTATAGATATTAGTAGGCAGGGAACCATATCTAAGCTGTAGATAAAGGGCACGAGCATGAGATGGCATAGGGAGGTTCATGAAAATCTCGGGCCAAGGTTCATGTTTAATTTGGAGAAATTCTGTTGTTAACCTACCCAGCCCGATTTGGCGCAGTATATCTTCATTTACTTTTTTCCCAATATCTTCTTTTAACGAGATGTCTTGCGTTATTGGGAATCAGTTCCGGGTGTTCCCAGTAATGGGATAGACCTATATTAACCCAAGCAGATTTCATCTCATGCAGCCATTGGATTCTAATCGGGCCCTGAGGAGTAGCTATAAGTTCCCTCACCCCCGCCCTATATGGCTGTTTAACCCTAAGTCGAGCCTGAGAGGAATCATTGGGGTACCTACCCCTAACCGGGAAACCTGTCTAAGGAAGTTGTTTTCTTTTGTTTGTAAAATATCCAGTCTTCTGTGTAATCCCCAGAGTTCTGCTCCATACAAGGCTGCTGCACGGATTTGGGCATTATAGATCTCAGCAATTATAATCAAAGGGGAACTCAGGACCTTCCTGGACCTACGTACTAGGGCCCCACCTCTTTGACTTAAAATAAGTGCCCCTTTACCAATGACGGCCTCCCATTTTCCTGTGGTTGATAATCTAATTCCCAAATAGTCAAACTCTTCCACTTTCTCCAGTGGTATTGAATTCATTTCAATTTTGACACGTGGTCATTTCCTTAGAGAGCTATATATCATAAATTTCGGTTTTTTAGCATTAACGTCAAGCCAAAAATCCCTACAATAAGCACAAAATTGGTTAACCAAATTTTGAATCCTCACACGAGATTTGGTTAGCAAAATTGTATCGTCCACATACAATAAACATGGGATTTTTTCCCCTGCGAGTTTGGGCGAGTCGTTTATGCAATTCTCCAAATAACAGATACAGTTATTGATATAAAGCAAAAAAAGGGTAGGGGCCAGAACGCACCCCTGCCGGACTCCTCTGTTGATGGCCACAGGATCTGTCAACTCACCCTCCTTGCCACATCTAATTAGGGCATAGGTATTGTCATGAAGCCGGGTGATAAGACTCAGGAGACCTGCAGGAACCCCCATATTGGGGAGTGTTGACCATAGCGTGTTCCTGGGGATCAGATCAAATGCAGCTTTCAGGTCTATGAAGACCACATGCAGATTTCCCCCCCCCTAAGTCCACATTCTTCCACTTAATTGCCAGGAATCTCAAGACTTGGTCGATAGTGCTCACAGCAGGTCTAAACCCTGCTTGTAGATTAGATAGGGCATTAGATTCCATGATCCATTCATCAAGGTGGCACAAAAGATGTTTGGCATCGATTTTTGGAAAATTATCCAGGAGACTGATCGGACGATAATTAGCTGGAATATTGGGGCAACCTTTTTTAAAGATGGGGACTATCTCGGCCCCTTTCCATGAGTGAGGGATGGGAGCTCCAGATGCAATTGCATTACAGATTCAGTTGAGATAAGGAGCCCATATGTCAGGTCTTGTCTTGTATAAGTCGCCCGGAATCTTATCAGGACCTGGAGCCTTTCCCCAATTTAATGAATCTATAGCGGCGCTAGTTTCAGCTAAAGTGAATGAGATAGGGGTAGCGGCTTGGGATATTGGGACATCGAGGGACCTATGAGATGCCTCGGGAGAACCTGCGTATAATTGGCCGAAATGCTCAACCCAGGTTGCAGGAAGAATTGATGTGCCAGGTACAGGGGCAGAATCTCCACAGTTTTCTGCTATTAATTTCCAAAACTTGGAGGTATCTTTTGTTTTAACGGTTTCCAAGATAGCTACCCAACTAGCCTCTTCCCAGCTTCTACGTGCCTTGGTACATTCGTTCTTATAATATTTTCTAGCCGTTCTTATAGATTCAGCTTCGCCTGTTTTTAAGGTTTTCAGTAGAGTGAGCTGTGTTTCCCTACATAAATTGTTAAACCACCGTGCCCGGCACTTTTTCTTGGTATTGCTGGAGATCTCTTTTGTGAAGAGGTGTTTTAGGGAATCAAACAGTTTACTATGGGCTGCTAAAAGCCTAATCACCCTCATCATCTTCTTTGTAATGAAGCATACACTCCATTTGATTGGCTAGCAGATTGTAGATTGATGAAAGATGCTCGGGGGCTGTAGTAACAAACTCCCATTTCAAATTCCGTCTATTATTTGATAAAACTAGCGGATGGGCATAAAGCTTAGAATGGGGAGTCTCAAGTAAAGGGAATAAGCCTCTAGTCGATAGGATCAATGGGTCGTGGTCACTCTCTTCATGCTCTTGTACTCTCATATCAACCATATGGCCCCACAGTCTAATGTCGAGGAGTATATAATCAATCTGGCTTCTAGTCCTTCCTCGGTTGAAAGTGGGATGCAAATTTGCGTCAGAGCAGGAGCGACCATTACAGGCTCGAAGGCCATAAATTATTGTAATATCAGCCACTGAACGGGCTGTTTTGCTCAATCTCGGCCGTTTGTTGGAGACTAGCTGTGGAATCTCCCAATAGGCGTCCTCTTCCTGATATATCTCTTGAACCAGGGGGTTGGGCTCAAATGTAACGTTAAAGTCCCCTCCAATCAGAATAAAGTGAGAAATATTGTTTTTAAGTAAGCTATCCAATAAAAATAAAGCGTTGTGATCTACGAGGGAACCCTCACTCCTGTTATAAACATTGATTATTAGTAAGGATTTCTCCTCAGGAATCATTAACAATAGAGCCTGTAGATCAGGGCAGCCCGTATCTATTACTACAGCTTTGCTTCTGAGAGAACTACTTAACCATATAAGTAGCCCTCCTGAAGATCTCCCAGAGGATGACTTTCGAGCTGGAACCCAATAGCTTCTAAAACCTAATCTGTGTTTGGGACCCGTTGCCCAAGTTTCTTGAAATAGACATTATAAATGTTTGTCAATGAATTGACCCCATTCCGAATTTTGCATTTTGCTTTCCAGCCCTGCTATATTCCAACTAAGAACTTTGGCAAAATCATTGGATTTGGTATATCTAGCTTCCTTTGGAGGAATATAGTTGCCTGTATCTGTAATGTCTTGTGTAGTGTACACTTCACAGGGTGCAGGGCCCGATAAAATCATATCTAATGGGGTATCTAAACAATAGAACCCTGGATCCCTAGAAGTGGTTGAGGGATGGGGGACCCCCTCCTTATTGGCTAAATGAAAAGTGTTGTCAGGAGTTCCCTGATTATCAGGGTCCGTCAAAGGCAATGGAGTTGCTAGAGTAGGGACATTAGAAGCAATATAATTTGTGTGCTCAGAAGCTAGAGTGTTGGAATCCTCTTCCCATGGGCTATCGCATAGTCAGTCTATGTCCGAGAGTGACAGTGATGGATGTCTAAGACCAAGGGCAGGGCTGGACCGTGTCTCAATGTCACGGGGAACTTTCTGAAACAATAATGGTTGCCTATTCATGGGTGGCCGTGCAGATGGATAGAATGCTTGAAGTCTACACAGAGAGACCATACCAAATGCAGGATACGGTCTATCTGCATTTAGCACGAGCTGCCGTACAAGAACAGGGGAGTCAAAATTGATGACAATACAATCCCCTGTGCTGATCTTTTCTAGAAAACCAACCCACCCAACCCATCTCACCATCAGGATCGAGGATGTCATGGAGAATGCAAACCCCGCATTAAGATGTAACCAATGAATAACCTTGTTTTTAAGCTCAGTGAAAGATTCCGGGGATTTGGTTTTAAGTACAAGCACATTAGAAATAACCAAAACATATGGGCATGACTCCGGGGGGAGTTGCAATGCTCTTGTTTCAGTTGGGCCGGTGGTCTGGGTCCTCTGCATGGAGCCCGAAAGAACATGATCACAAGTAGGATTAAAAGTACCAGTGCTAGGAGCTGGGTTTAACGGAAGGGATATCCTTTCTGGGGGATGGGCTGGAGCCATCAGCGGAGAAATAGTCGGGATATTTGGTACTCTGGCAGAACTGGTTGGTTTGTTTAAAAAAGAAATGCTCTTGCTAATTGGGGCAGGTCGTCTATTAACGCTAACATGCTCGTAAGTGGGGTAAGAATGGTGCGAGGAAGGTTGGGTGTCTGTAGGAGTAGAGGGAGCAGACTTCTGGGTCTTAATAAAAACTTCAAGTTTCTCCTCTATTGTTTGAAGACGGGTTGCAATTGGAAGAAGCAACTTAGAGATCTCTTCTCTTATGAGAACCCTAATAGACTCATTAGACTGTTGGTCGCTGGTAAGAAGCGAGGAGGATGGATCCGTGACCTTAACGGGGAGGAGGGGACTCAGAATCCTGGTACGTTTATTTAAGATGGCAGGCTCCCTACGTTTCCTTTTGCCCTTGGGATTTGGAACGATGGTAGTGGGGAGCTCACTCTTTGGAAGGCTCCTAGTCGGCGAAATCAGCAATGCGGGAGGAATAGGGTCATTTGGCGCTTCACCCTGAGACTTCAGGAAAGTACCTACAGGGGAAGGGGAAAGGGGGGACACTATAGATAGAGATCCTGAGTGTGAGGTGGACTGTATAGAGGGGTCGTCATGGGCTACAAAAATAGGTGGGGAAGATGGAACTGCTAAACGGCGCTGCACCAGCTCTATTTCTTTCTCTAGAGCCCCGACGGCCTTTTGTAAGAAGCCGTCTAAGGTTTTGTTAGATCCAGGCTTCTCTTCGCCCCCCCCCACCGACGACCCATATTTCTTGCTAAAGTCTAAGAGCCTTGAAGTGAAACCCAAACTATAGGGAAACAAACGAGACCCTCTTGGTACTGTTAGGAACCCCACACCATACAATGGTTTGTACAATCCACAACCCCTGCTGCAGATGGCAGGCAAACAGAGGAACCCCCAAGAGCAAAAAGGAAGGAGAATGGCCCGGCCCAGACACCAATAGTCGCAGCAAAAAAGTCTTAAAGGGGCTGTCCCCGCCCCAGACAACAAGGACCAGTGGGCAAGAGGGGCCTGGTTCCTGCCTCTACCTCGCAACAAGTCAACAGAGTCCAAAAAGCACAACCCCCGGCAGCGGGCGCGAAAAGAGTCTTAAAGGGGCTGTCCCCGCCCCAAACACTAAGGACCAGTAGGCGAGGGAGGCCTGGTTCCTGCCCTTACCTCGCAAAAAGACAGCAAGATCCTCTGTCCACAGAACCGGCTCAGCAGCAAGACAAAGTCCTCTCCTTACATCCCTATGAAGTGGGGCGTCAGGGGGGTGGCCCAGCCCAGCCTCTGTCAGGTGCTGCCGGGCGCAGGACGGGCCCGCCCTTGGCCCGGGCTTTGCCCGGGCGCCGTCGCACGCGTCCCGCGGCGGCGGGTGCGCGAAGTGAAATTTAAAGGGCTCCTGCCCTTTGTTGCCAGGTGACACCTCCAAACAGAACGCGCTTCCCGCGGTGGCGGGAGCGCGAAATGAAATTTAAAGGGCTCCTGCCTTTTGTTGCCATGCGACACCTCCAAACAGAACGCGCTTCCCGCGGCGGCGGGAGCGCGCAGTGAAATTTAAAGGGCTCCTGCCCTTTGTTGCCAGGCGACACCTCTAAACAGAACGCGCTTCCCGCTGCGGCGGGAGCGCGAAGTGAAATTTAAAGGGCTCCTGCCCTTTTTTGTCAGGTGACACCTCCAAACAGAATGCGCTTCCCGCGGCGGCGGGAGCGCGAAGTGAAATTTAAAGGGCTCCTGCCCTTTGTTGTCAGGCGACACCTCCAAACAGAACGCGCTTCACAATGTAATTTAAAACATATTTTATTAAAAAATTAAAACCATTATCATACAGTGAAAAAACACAAAGGTTAAGGATCATTTATAGTCAGAAATACCTTACGTATTTATTGTTATACAAACTCAAATTAAAATGCACAAATATTAAAAATGGCAAATTTATAATTATAATGTCAGTTTATAATTTATGCACCAACTTCAAATTTCTATAAGTTGTGCACCTGTGAACACAGACTTGTCACCTCACTCGGCATTCTATATTAACTAGAACTCATGCCTTTTCCATGTACTGGTTATACCTTGCATTTTACAAAAATAACATGTGAAATCATAGCATTCAGAACATTTATGACTTCTCAAATGACATCAGTAGTTTCATGCACAACACAGTGCATGAAAGAGTGGTGAGTTATAGTAAGTGTTGTTTGGTTAGCGAGCACTACTTATAATAATTTGAAAGTGGTCGATAAATTGTAAATGAAAGTTATACCTGTAGGTTTAGAATTTTTTAAGTTTGTGTAGTTAAAACTTGGTTTGTATAGGGAAAATAGTTTCCTAAGCATAACTAAGCATTGCTTTTGGCTTTCTCATTGAATCTCAAAGTTTTTTTAAATGTTTAAAAAACTGTGCTTTAAATCATAGAGTCCAGTGTCATGAGTGGAGAGTTGTTTTGTGGAGTATCATACAATACAATGGAGGATAGTGTTGTAAAGTCTATTGTCAAAGAGTAGTGTATTAAAGATTAGATATAGTTGAGTAGAGTAGAGTGTAGTTATGTATTATACAGTGTAGTAAAGTGTTATATAGTCTAGTGACATGGTGTGTTATATAGTGAAGTATCGTAAACTCAAGCAGTAAGTTGTACAGTGGACTGGTGTGTGGATCAGTAGAGTAGGGTGTCAAAAACTGTCATAGCGAGCTTAACAGTAAAGTAAAGGAGAGTGTCATAGAGCAGAGTATCATCAATTGGAGTGTTGTAGAGTGCAGTAGAGGAGAGTATCATGGAGTCGAGTGCTGTGTCATATAGTTGAGTGGAGTGTCATAGTGGAAGTTGAGTGACATATTATGGAGTGACACACAGTGTACCACAGTGACATAAGGTTGATGGGCATAGAGTAGAGTATAGTGTCATAAAGTGGCATAGAATGTAGTACAGTGATGTAGAGTGGAATTGCATACAGTGGAGTAGAGTGTGGGACAGTGAAGTGATATAGAGTGGAGTGTGGTACAGTGGCATAGAATGGGAGAAAGTGTAGTACAGTGGAGTATAGTGGAATGGAGTAAACTGAAGTGGGTTCTAAGGATTAGAGTAAAGTGTCATAATGTGGAGTGGCATATCATAGACTATAGTGTCATTGAGCGCAGTAGAGTGGAGTGGCATAGCATACAGTTGAGTAAAGTGTCATAAATTGAAGTACAGTGTTGTACAGTAGTGTGTAGAGGAGTGTTGTACAGTATTGTACAGTGACGTAGATCACAGTAGAGCACAGTGGCCTATAGTCTAGTTGAGCTTTGTGGAGTGGAGTGGTGTACAGTACAGCATTGTAGAGCATGGTAAAGTGGATTGGCATACAGTGTTATAGGGCACAATGACATAAAGTGGGACAGAGTAGTGTGGAGTACAGTGGAGTATTGTTTCATAGAGTAGAGTGGAGTAAAGCGGGATGCAGTGGCATACAAAGAGTTGTGAACAGTGTTCTATAGTTGATTAGAGTATCATAGAGCAGAGTGGCATAGGTGGAGTAGTGCAGAGTGGGGTACTGTACATTGAAGTTATGTACCATAAGGTTGAGAAAACTATTATAAATTGTAGTGGTATCTCATACAGTAGAGTGGAATGTGGTGTTGTACAGTGTTGGAAACTGTAAAAGAGCATTACACCATACAATGTACAGGCATAGAGTTGAGTAGAAATTCGGACATTGGAGTGTATCGTGATAGAGTTGAGCAGAGTCTAGGAAGTGGCATAGAATGTAGTAGAGTTTTGGAGAGTAAATTTATATAGAGTGGAAGAGAGTACAATGGAGTGATGTAGAATGGAGTAGAGTACAGTGGAGTGGCATTAAGTGGAATAGCATAGAGTGCAGTGGAGTGGTGTGGTGTCAAATAGCTTATATTGAAGTACCTCACAGTGGAGTGGGGTGCAGAGTATTAGTGTAGACTGGAGTGGCGTACAGTGGAGTGGCGTACAGTTTAATAGCATATAGTTTATTAGCATACAGTTGAGTGGCATACAATGAAGTGCTGCAGACTGGAGAGATATATTGCCGGGCATGGCAGAGTGTTATAGCATTCAGTGGAATGGAGTAGATTGGAGTGAGGTAGAGTGGAATATTTTACAGTAGGGTGGCAAAGCTTGAAGTTGCATACAGTGTAATAACATAGAGTGGAGTGGCATACAGTGGAATATCCTAGAGCGGAGTACAGTGGACTGGCGTAGAGTAGACAAGTATAGAGTGAACTAGCCTAGAGTGGAATAGAATGGAGGTTTGTTCAGTGTAATAGTGTAGAGTGGAGTGTCAAACAGAGGAGTTGTATACTGTGTAATAGCACAGAGTTGAGTGACATTGAGTGGAGTGTTGTACAGTGGAGAGGCGGAGATTAGAGTAGGGTAGATTGGTGGGCAATGGCTTGGCATACATGTATATCTGAAATTTAGCAGCAATGCAGATTATGGTGTGCTGAGTAACACAGAACAGGGAATTGCACTACCTTGTGTTTCTCCAGATTTATCAATCAACACATGGCCATGCATGTGGCTTTGTGGTACTTTTAGAATTATTGTGCGGCACAGCTGTCACTAAGTTGGTGGCCCTTATAACTTCATAACTACTTCAATCTTAACTTACAATAGCAAAAAGAATCATCTACATAGTCTAATGTACCTTGCTGTGAAACTTTATTACAACCCATTCCACTGTTTTTCTGCTACGTGAAATACAAAAGTCTATGTAAAATGCATTGGAGTGTGTTTTGGGATCTCCCTCTTTGCACCTCCTTGACTAAACACTGCCAAACATTCAATCCTTCACCAATGTAACAGGTGCAATAGGTCTGCAAAGATTTGCAAAGATTCGTCAAATGGGTACAAAGTTATTATGGGACAAGTATATATATATATATATATATATATATATATATAAATATATATATATATATCCACACTGGCCTTCAACTATCCAAGAAGGTAAACGGCACTCCAAGAGCACTGTGAAATAATTTTATTGCTAATAATGGTGCAAAGCGGACGCGTTTCGGCGTTAAACCGCCTTTGTCAACCTCGCGGTCCCCAAATTGGCGTATGTATTTATACCTCGGAAGTGATCACATGATTCCAAAAAATTCAAAATTAACGTCTACATTTTATACAAACAATTTCCATATTATGGCCATGCTGATAAGATTAACATTTAATGTATTCGGTACAAAATAGCTGGACATATCTAATTCATCTTTTAAGCTCACAAATATAAACATATATAGATATCGATATTGTCCTCCCTGGGGCACAGTATCAAAATAAAGGGGGAGGGGTGGTGCAGCCCCACCTCCTGGGCCATTTTCGGCCACAGGGACCACCTCCTCCGCAGGGAATAGTTAATATTAAAGGGGGAGAGGGGCCACATGGCCTCCCTTCTGGGCTATTTTCAGCCCCGGGGACCACCACCTCCCTGGGGCTGGTCCTACACGAAAGGATAGAAAGGGTCACGTGCTCCACCTCCTGGACCCCTTAATGGCCCTGGGAACTGCCACCTCCTAGGGCCAGTTCCCTATCTCACTAGGTGCCCACCCTCGGAAGAAACCAGTTTGCTTTCATATTGTGGGAGCCTTGACAGCTCCTGTCAAGTGAAAGCAAACTGCAAGTCTGCTCCCAGCGGGTGGAAGGAGGAAAACAGCTCCTGCTCACTGGGAGCAGACCTTTCATCTGTTTTCCTGTCCGCTGTCAAGGGGTCAGGAAAAAAGATGAAAGGATTGCTCCCACTCACAGGAAGCAGCATTTTTACCAGATTCCTCTGTGCATGAGCTATGCTGGCTCTTGCTGAAGACATTGAGGCTTCCCTGCTGTTCCCAGCACATTAATGTGCTAATGCATATTTATGTGTTAAGCCGCTCAAGGAACAATCATATTAGCCAGAAGTACCCTTGTTTGGTGGAGATTGAACTCTTTAGTAGTCTTGTCTCGTTCTTCACACAAGGATTCTAGTTATCAGTATGAAGAAGCACGAGGAACAATAACATTGCCAAAATTACAATCACACAAGGTCACTGGAGACTACCTTGCGGTCCTTTATGCAGCTGTAGTGTGGAATATCCATTGCCACTGCCAGGAAGGGTTTGTAGGGCAGTGCATGGAACACAGTGGCAGTAATAATAAAAAAAAAAACACTTACCTTCCATTTCGCCTCATCTGTTCCTACCACTCCCTCTGCTCCCGTCACCTCGGTGCTTGCCTTGCTCCTTTCGCCACCCAGTCCAGATGCTTGTCTCATGCTGTTACACAGCATGGGAGAAGCTCAGGGATTGGCCTGAGTGGGCTGAAATGCCTCACAGAGAGGGAGTGGGAGCCTGCGCTTGGTCACCACCCTGCTGTGAAATACAGCTTGGGTGGAGTGTTCTAAATCCACATGTCAGTTTGGCCGGCCTCACACGACCAGGCAAACTGGCATGCAAACTTAGAGTGCACTTCTATTCCTCCTCCCTCTGACGTGGAGGATGCTGGCCCCACCCCATACTAGGTGGAAAAATAAAATGATAATTATTTATTATCATTTTATCTTTTTACCTCCTTTTTAGCAGTGGGGCGATTCTACTCCGACATAGTGGAAGGTCTGCCCTGGTAGCACTTACTAATTAGCCATTAGAAAGAACTCCAGTTGGGTAGGCACTTTGCTCAAAACTGTGGCCTCTTCTTGAATAAATAAGCAGGTCTGGATGCATTCTGGTACCAATGCCCATTTCACAGACATTAAACCACAATGGAAACACTTACAAATAAAACTGAAGCAGGTGACCAAGTTGAAGCTCAGTTTCCATTAAGTAAGTTTTCTCTGTATATACATATATATTTACATTTGTCCCTTAATAGCTTTGTACTCATTTGATGAACCTTTGTTAAATTAAAAAAATAATAAAAAAATAAAAAAATATATATATAAATATATATATATATATCCACCTCAGCTCCTGCCTGAAGGTTTTGGGGTCATCTCTCAAGCTGGCACTGAGAAAAAAGGTCCCAAAACATAAAATCCCAATGCATTTTCAATAGACTTCTTTAGGCATGGCAAAAGCAAAAACTGTTGAATTGAGTTACACCAAAATCATCAGGAAGCTAGATTGGGCCCAAAGTTTAACCTTTTTTTGTGATTTGGTGTAAATCAGTTCAGCAGTTTTTGAGAAATTAAGGGTAAAATATAATTGAATATTTTGACAGTTGGGTTCACACGAGTTCTGCGGGCCTCCCACAAGAGTGATTGGATGACAGGCCCATTTTTCCCCTAATCCTTCAAGCTCTCAACAGAACGAGATGCTCCTGAGAGTCTGGAAAGAGTGAGTGCTCTATTTGACAGGTTGTTGGAATGTTAGACAATAAATGATGGTCATTACTGTTTGCTGTCAATAATCTGAGGAGTGCAAATGAAAAGGCATTCTATAAGGGACAGCAGAAAGGCATGCTGCCCCCCATGAGTTTAGAGAGGAGGTGTCTCAAGGTGTCTTAGGGATAACGACTGTGAAGAAAACACATGTATATTGTTTTTAACACATTTTTGTGATCTTGCAGGACTCGTGGAAGAGTGAATAGTAAAAAGGGGTAGGTGAGTTCTAAATATACGCCATTAGTTGAAGTGCATATTGTGATCATTGGATTTGGGAGGAAGTGTATAAGACATAAGTACAGTGTTGAGGAGATGGTTAATTCCTATTTTCCAAAAAGTTACAATCTTGCAAGATCATGAGTGGCAGAAAAGAGTAGGTGATCTTTGAATAGACTGTAATATACACAGTTGATACTGTAGGAAGGAATGTTAATGGAGATGGTGTTTGTCAGAGTGTGCTATTTATGCCCATCAGTTTTGTAAGAAATGTGAGTAGGGTATAGCCTCTTCCTGTACCCTACTCCGTACATTCATTATCATAGAGGGAGGTGTTAGCAGGGAGGACTGTACCTGGGGAGAGCATACTGTGAACACTTGTCATCCAAGAGAGAGGTCTCAGCAGAGAGGAAAGACTCTCTCCGCACACTCTACTATGCACAACATTATCTGAAAGAGAGGTGTGGAAGGAGAAGCTAACCAATGTACACACCCTGCTATGGACACTGATTATCTGAGAGAGAGGTTTCACAGGATAGATCAGTCCATGTACACACCCTAATATGCACCTTCCCCATTTGAGAGTGAGGTCTGGAAGGACAAGGTAGTTCCTGTACACACCTTACTATGCACAATGATCATATCTGAGAGAGGTCTGATAGGAGAGGCCAGTCCATGTACACACCCTAATATACACACCGATCATCTGAGAGAGAGGTATGGAAGGAGAGGGTAGTCTGTGTACCTGTGTACACACCTTACTATGGACACCCATCATCTGAGAGAGAGGCCTGACAGGAGAGGCCAGTCCATGTACACACCCTAAGACACACGCACCGGCCATCCACGAGATAGGTCCGACAGGAGAGACCAGTCTATCTCAGAGCGATGTCTCAGCAGAGCGGCCAGTTTCTCTTCCCACACCTGTTATCCAAGAGAGAGGTCTCAGTGGAGAGGTCAGTCTTTCTCCACACACTCTACTATGCACACCGGTCATGTGAGAGAGAGGTCTGGAAGGAGAGGCTAGTCCATCTACACACCCTACTATGGACACTAATTATCTGAGAGAGAGGTCTTACAGGAAAGGTCAGTCCATTTACATACCTTAATACACACACTTGCCTTCTGAGAGAGAGTTCTGAAAGGAGAGGCTAGTCCAAGTACACACAGCCATCATCTGAGATAGAGGTCTGAGAGAAAAGGCTAGTGTAGTACACACCGTAATATGTACATCTGTCATCTGAGAGATAGGACTTAGCGGAGAGGCAGTCTCTTTCCATATACCTTACTACTCAAATCCATCATCTGAACGAGAAGTTTGAAAAGAGAGGGCAGTTCATGTACACACCTTACAATCCACTCCTGTTATCTGAGAAAGAGGTGTGAAAAGAGAGGGCAGTCCATGCACATACCCCACTATGCACACCTCTCATGTGAGAGGGAATTCTGAGGGAAGAGGCTAGCCTCTCCTCAAAGCCTAGTATGCACAACCATTATCTGAGACAGCGGTGTCAATTAGAGGCCAGTCTCTCTCCACACAGCCATTTTCACATACTTGTCATCTGAGAACGATGTCTGAAAGGTAAGGGTGGTACATGTTCTTGTCTTATTAAGCACAAACATCATCTGAGAGAGGAGTCTGACACGAGAGGGCAGACCATGTACACATTCTAATGAGCACACACATTACCTCAGAGAGATGTCTCTGTAGAGAGAGCTGTTCCTCTTAGAACATCCTACTATATGAACCTATTATCTGTGAGAGAGGTCTGGAATGGGAGGCCACTTCATGTACATACTCTACTACATCTGTGTTTATATGTTAGCAGAGACATCTGTCATTCCAGAGAGACACGTTCGAGCTTGTGAGACTCTTGTGACATACAGAGAAATACACATTTGTAAATAGGTGTTTGGGTGCTCCCAAACTGGCTTGAGACTTGCAGTACCATTAAAAAAAAAGAAAAGTAGCGAAGTAGAGAAAATACATCCCTAGAGAGAAGTTTCAGTGCAGAGTGTTATGTGTATGCAGGCTGTAGTACTGCCACACTATTATGCTCTGCTATTATTCAAGGAATATATGTTAAATGTTTGAGCTTGGAAGCCTCTTTCAAGAGTCAGGCAAACACACAAGTCGAAGAAGGCATTTAGGAGCTCCTGCTCTAGCGAGACTCTTGAGGATGCCATTATTTCAAAAGAAGAGGGTGTTGTAACATAAAAGTATCTTATTATGTAAGAATAGTGTGGCTGTGACAAGAGCTATTATGTTTATAGTGTGGAATGTTGAGTTACATATAGAAATGGATGCATTCTATTATTCTCTGTTATTGGGGACGATCCTGTTCTCTAAAACAGGGAAGTGCACTCCATCTCTTCCATAGACACCTGGCATATCAAATCGGATGTTGTTGTGATATAAAGAGCCCATGCCATGGTCATGAGGAAAATGCAGAAACTGTTTTATTGACATGTTTTCGGGACTTCTCAATCTTAGGTCAAAACTCTTTTAACCATTGCAATTTCTGCTTTTGACATAGATTACATTACAAATGATGTCTGAGGAAAGAAAGACATAAATTGAGGAAAGGTATCCTTCATTAGGGTTTCAAACACACACATGATTTTGCCTAAGTCATTGCCACCACAGTGCACTATTGTTTGGATGTGAAGCAAGTGTAACTTCTTTGACTTGTGCTCAGCAGAGACTTTTGATTAAACGTGATTGGTGTATTCAGCTACCTTTAAGACACAGCTTTTTTTTCAGGTAAGTAAAAATATACTGTAATTTAATTATGAAGCCTGTGGCTAAATATCAAAATGAAATAAGAGATTTAGAAATACATTTTAATATATGTCTTTATTGTGCTTGTACTTGAAAACTGGATTTTCAAAATGCTAAACAGAAACTTAAAGTGCTTGCTTTTGAACCTCAGCTGATTGTATTTTTCAGATATTGTTCTGTTCATAGCTTTCAATGGAGATAGTTTTAATTTTAGATCTAGATGTTTCTCAAGCATGGGGGATGTATAGTCTAACTTAAGAATTTACTGTATTTAGTTTTGGGCACTGGATATCCTAAATATAGTTAACCACATAGTAGAGTGTTTTTGCAGTAAAAAGTGTGTACTAAATCCAGTGAGCCATAGATTCAGATCAGTCAGAGAAAATATTTTGGTTAATAATAAATTGGTTTCTAAAGTGTTTACCTCTTGGATTTCATGCTGTGCAAAGGTATTTTGTACATTGTATGTTAACATTAAAGTAAAGTGCTCATACTTGATAATGTTTTATGATGCACATTGACAGTTTTATCAAATTCCACTTATTTAATCTTAAAATTGTTAAAATGTATTGGATTCTGCGGATTCTGCATTGTGATGAAAGAGGGTACTGTTTCATAAAGCTCTTCTACATGTGGTTTGTTCCATGATTTCTGGTGAGCCACAATTGTGGAGCAGGAATCCAAACCCCGGACCACCATGGATTTGTTTATCTGTTGTTGGGAGATCAACCCCTTTGGCAAGGGTCAGTCTCCTGGGATCATATGTTATCTATGTTTCGGCCCCCTTGGGGATATATATATATATATATATATATATATATATATATATATATATATATATGTATATATATATATATATATATATATATATATAGAGAGAGAGAGAGGTATTTATATATAAATATATATATATAAATATATATCTTTCAAGCAGCAATAAAAATGCCATGATAAGTCTTGTGATTAGTAGCAGTTTTGATGCCTTAACATAGTGCAGAAGTTGTATATGCCTGCTGCAAAGAACAGATCTATATTTTCTGGGAAGAGCTTGGTGGCTTAGTAAAGTCAGCCGTTACCTGAGCTTTAAAACAAATAAAATGTATGTGCGAGAGGGGCTATGGAGAGATGAAGGGCACTTTTTCTGGGTGGTAGTGAGGGAATCCAAGGAGGAGGTCATGGGAGGTGGAGCACCAAAAATGAGTGTTGCACTGGGCGCCACCAGCACTAAAGGCTATGATGATGGGTATGTGGCAAGGTGAAGTAATCATGTGTCTCTTTTTGTTTTTTGAGTGCCTTTGGGGAACCTGTTTATTGAAGGAAGAAGACAAGGTAAGGTGACCAATATCATTTACTGTTGCACACATCACTCACAGACACACCCACCAACAGTTTGCAAACAACATAGCTGCCTTCCAAGTAGGATAGAGTTTTCGATGGACAGTTTTAGCCAGTAGCACAGAGGGTGTCTCTTTGGATGACTGCTGCTCAAGCTCTAACTCGGTTTGTGGAGGTCAACTCTGAGGCAGGATTAGAGAATAAGACAGCAGATACTGAGACATCATCTGAGGGAGAGGACAATGGAGCAGAATCTGGAAGTAATTTTCCAGTTGGCACAGACCCATCTGATGACTCCTCTTTTAGCGACTCTGAGGGAAATGATGATGACAGCTGTGCTGTTCCTTCCCAAGCACAGTCTGTTCAGTGGGACAACAGTAGCAGGTTAGACCAACCCAGAGAGCAGGCATGTGTGGCAGCAAGCACAGACGAGGTGCTCTTTTGACAGACCGCTAATTTAGTTCAGCCTCAAATTCTGGCTTTCACTGGGGCCACTGGATGTATGCCAATTGACAATGTCCATCTATTTTTGGATGTTGGCTTCCTTAAGCAAATTGTGCAGCAAATAAATTTGCATGCCGAACAATTTCTGAGGGAGCATGGAGGCCCTCTAGGGCTCCGTTGCAGGGCGCGCTAGGGGATTCCCACTTGATTGGATGAGTTGAAGATATTTTTACGCCTTACGCTCAAAATGGGGTTAGTGCAGGAACTAATCTTGCGGTCCCCCAAGTCTTCTGAGAAAAACAGTGCTTCACTTGTGTGGGTGGGCCAAGTGTGCAGGGAAGGGCCCGAAATGTATTGTGAAGACATCAAAATTATCTATTACAAGGCAACCTGTTTTGTAAGGGGCACCTGCGTTTTTAGTTCCAGACTCGGTGACCATCTAGGGAAACCTGCCAAATCTAAACATTTCTAAAAACTAGACACCCAGGGGAGTCGAAGGAGGTGGGCTTGCATGGATTCCACAAAGTTTTCTTGACCAGAATACCCCGCAAATGTGAAATGTTGAATAAAAACACAATATGTTCTAGCATTTTGGTGACACAAGCTACAGGAATTTGCAGGGATCCACAAAATTCTTAACACCCAGCATTTCCCCACTTTTCTCAATAAAATTGCTACTCCACTTGAATACCTGGGCCTAGTGCCTGCGTCAGGAATGGTTAACCCCGGGGTCAATAATAGCCCTCATGCAAGGACTACCATTGACTCTTGTGTGATTCATATTGTCATTATCACTAGGTCTAGGCATATCAGTAGGGTAGCGTTTTTATCAGGACAGGTTGCGGAATGCTAGGGGTTAGGAAGTTTGTGGATCCCTGCGAATTCCTGTGTTTTTATTCAATGTTTGAACTTTGCAGGGTATTCTGGATAAGAAAATGTTGGGGGATCTACACAAGTGATACCTCCCTTGACTCCCCTTGATGTCCACTTTTCAGAAATGAATGAGTTTGATAGGTTTCCCTACATGGTTGCCGATCCCAGGACTAATTAGTACACCCACCATTGTTATCACAATACATTTTGAGCCCTTCACTGTCTTGGTCGCTTGGCCCACCAACTCTAGAGAGACTTGGGGGAATGCTGGGTGTTAGAATGTTTGTGACTGCATGCAGGTTCCAGACCTTTCCATCACAGAAATGTGAGGAAAATGTGTTTTTCAATCAATGTTTGGGGTTTGCAAGGGATTCTGGGTAGAAAGAAACATGGTGAGGGCCTTGCAAATTAGCTTATACTGGATACCCTTGGATGTCTAGTTTTCAAACATTTACCGGTTAGCTAGGTCTCTGTTGGTACCAGCAGAGCTAATCTCCAAAATCTCAAGGTACACACATTGGAAAAAAAGGGGAATTTGTTGGTGAAAAAAAATCTGATGCGTCATGTTGCATTTTGAGCTGTTTCCAGTTGTGTGTACTAGGTCTATCCACACAAGTGAGGTACCATTTCTATCAGGAGACCTGGGGAAACACCGGGGGAAGGACGTTTGAGGCTCCCCATAGATTCCAGAAAATTCTATCACAGAAATGTGAGGAAAATGTGTTTTTGGTCAAAGTTTGAGGTTTGCAATGGATTCTGGGTAAAACAAACAACTGTGGTGAGATCAATGTAAATCAGTCCACCCTGGATACCCTTAGGTGTCAAGTTTTCAAAAATTTACAGGTTGGCTACGTTTCCCTTGGTGCCAGCTGAGCTAGGGTCCAAAATCTTGACCACATTGGAAAAAAATGGGCAGTTTTCAGTGGAAAAATGTGCTCTTTTCGTGTTGCATTTTGGGCTGTTTCCTGTCAAAGGCACTAGATCTACCCACACAAGTGAGGTAACATTTTTATCATGAGACCTGGGGGAACGTTGGGTGGAAGGATGTTTGAGGCTTTCCATCACAGAAATGTGAGGAAACTATGTTTATTTTTGTTACTCAATGTTTGAGGTTTGCAAGGGACTTTGATTAAAAAAATGCAGCTAGAGCCAAACAAGTCAGCCCACCCTGGATACCCCTAAGTGTCTTGTTTTAAAGAATATGGAGGTTGATTAGGTTTCCCTAGGAGCCAGCTGAGCTAGGGTCCAGAATCTTGAGCTACCCACATTGGAAAAAAATGGTAATTTTTTGGTGGAAAATGTGATGTGTCCATGTTGCCTTTTGGGCCGTTTCCTGTTGCGGCCCCTAGGTCTACCCGCGCAAGTGAGGTACCATTTTTATCAGGAGTCATTGGAGAATGCTGGGTTGAAGACAGTTTGAGTCTTCTAACAGATTCCAGAACTTTCCATCACAGAATTATGAGGAAAATGTGTTTTTTAGTCAAAGTGTGAGATTTGCAAGGGATTCTTGGTAAAGAAAATTTTTTATGAAAGCCACACATGTCAGTTTACCCTGGGTACCCCTAGGTGTCTAGTTTTTTAAAATGTACAGCTTGACATGGGTTCACTTGATTTCAGCTGAGCTAGGGTCTAAAATGCCGAACTAGGCACATTGGAAAAAAAAGCTCAGTTTTCGGTCGAAAAATGAGCTGCGTCCATGTTGCATTTTGGGGATCTTTCTGTCACAGGCACTAGGCCTAACCACACAAATGAGGTGCCATTTTTATCAGGAGATGTGTAGGAGCATTCAATAGTAGAAAATGTATAACCTATTAAATTTCACTACATTTGTGCCTTTCAAGAGTAAGCCAGTGCATAAGAAGGATGACATTTTTTTAAATACCCTCCCAATCACACGTTAGTATGGATACCCATACATCCATAGATGTAGAAATGACCACAGCTCCTAAACTCTATATCTTGTACCCATTTCAGAAATACATACATTTATTTGATTCCCATTTTTCACTCTGTCTATTTCATTATAAGAATTGGCCTATACTCTAGGACAATCCATACTTCCAATGTATCACAGGTATAAAGAAGGCGTAAGCATGCTCACAATCTCGTGCAAAGCTACGACCTTGATAAGTCCTAAGGTTGTGTTTCCTCAATAATTCAAGAAACGCTTTTCTCACTGATACATTGGACGTATGGATTGTCCAGGGCATAGGATATTTGCCACATTCTGTATAAGTTCTGGTTCATGCCTTTTCATCGATGCCTTGAAAAAGTCTCTTTAGACAAAAAACGTGTTGGCTGTTTGGCTGCCTTCTCCATTGGACATTCCTTCGCTTTGGTTTGAATCATTTGCCAACAAACGAATAAAATGTTCATGATGCGCTACATACTTGTGTTCCACGCTGATTCGCAAGCACAGTAAAGTTTGGACTTCTTAGACTTTCCGGTGTGCCCCGGAGCATTTTCTCTCCATGTTGCAAGCTGGTGTCTTCACCAACTAATTTGCACCTGTAGTGGTTGGGTGTAGCACTGATGGGCACCCTTGGCTGGAATAAGCTTACTATTTGAACAATACTCCGATACGGACGTTTAAGGAAGTGCGAACCTTCTGCGTAACCACTACTTTGTGTTATTTAAGGTGTGCATTTGTTGTAGGCCAACTCAGCACAAACCACAAGTAAAAAATATTGATATTTGGGGAAAAATAGAAGAAAGTGGTCTATTCCAGAGGCTTAAACCTGCTCTCTATTTGATTGCTATAGATATGTTTGATCTATACATAAATTAGTTTGTCTGTAAATACTGTGTTGACAAACTGGATGATAATAAAATGCCTGCTAGAGGAATTCATAACAATTTGGAAGTTTTTCAATTCCAACTCAACTTTAAAATCTGAATATGTATGAGACTGCTCTCAGCAAAACAACACATCTATTCTAAGCCTTTGTTAGAATGGAAACTAAAAATAAAATATTACCTCCTTCTATCACTAGTAGTTCTTGTAAATGGTGTTCCTACCAAAGAGAAAAAAATGGCAGGAACATGTAGCATTAATAGGGTTAAGAGAGCTTTACAATATCTAAACATAGAAATGCATTTTGCGAAGATATTGAAGTAGAGGAATCTGTTAGCTGTCTTAGACCAGAAAGTTCAACATCAGCTCCTATTGCTCAGTTTGAAAAAGTTGATTTAGGTGAAGCAGAAGGAATATATGAGCATTACAACATCCACCCTCTACATTCCAGAGATATGATGGGTGATGCTTTAGAATTGTACCAAACGAAGCAAGCAAAAGGAGAGCCAGTAGGAAGCAGTAAGTGTAGGAGTTTAGAAGCACAATGTTTTCCAGTGCTGTTTCCTACAGTACAGGGTGGTTGTTATGATGACCATCCGCTACAGAGTCCTGCATAGATTATAGATACAGTAGATTATATTCTGAAGATCCCTGCTTTAGACAAAATATACCATACATTTTCCACATTTTGTTTGAGAGTAATCTATTCATGCTATCATATGCTGTATGCCATGTTATTGGGATAGGGATATAGTTTAATGACATTACTGTGAGACATTTTGTGGAAAATGTATATGGTTAAGATGAGGTACTAGAAAGTAATTTGATTAATGTCATGGCTTGCAAACATGGTACCAATCAATGCTGGTTCCATTGTCATGGTGAGTTGAAATGTATGTTGCACAATCTAGGTGCTCCCACCTGGTTTGTTATTTTGAGTTGTGCAGAGAATGACTTTCTTAGGCATCAGGCAAGCTCAAGCAAACTTTGCATGGACTGGATTCTCATCTGTAGGTGAATTATGTCCCATTGATACTGCATAGGCTTGTAGATACTTTAAGCACAGATTATTTTTTTCAACCAAAGATTTTAAGCCATGCTTCATTTTATCTGCAATAAAAAGAATCCACCACTAGGCGAGGTTTTAGTTGTCTCCTGGAGAAAAGAATACCAAGCTAGAGCACCCCCACATATACATATGTTAGTGTGGGCATCTTTCACCCACAATAAATTATGTATATATTGTACACAACTTTACCTTTCAAACCTTTTAGTAGTTTAGTATTTCAGAAGGAGGTAATTTTTTATTTTTACTTTCAAAATGTGGTCAAAATATTGATGACTCAGTGATGTCATTCATTGAGCTATATGTAACTTGTGACATTTCACAAGAGTCTCAGAATGGAGCTCTTAGGCAACAACTATTGTGAGTCCAGTCCCATAAATGTGGCAAATATTGTCAACGGAGATGCAAAGCAAAAGGGAAATACTACACTATTTGCTGTTTGGGGTTCCCTAGGCCTGTAATCTCAAAAGGAAAAGTAAACAGTTTTATATCTACAGTCAGACACAGTTTTACTGTCAAACCTCATAAAAATACAAATAACCTGAGAAGAAGTAAGGCTTCAAAACATTTCAATGATTACAATCCAGTAATTCTGTTCATTTGGAATGCCAACATGGATATTCAGTTTGTAGCAGACAATACTACTGCTATAGCTCGATGCATCACTTTATATTTAACAAAGACAGAAAAGACAGAGATGAAGGATGTATGAAAAAAGATAGCAGCAGAGAAGTATTGAAGTAAAACACTTTACAGTGTCAGTTCAAAATAATCTTACACATGGATACTGGATCCTATGAAAGTAGTTACAGACTTAGGGCCCGATTTAGAGTTTGGCTGATGGGGTTACTCTGTCACAAACGTGAGGGATATCTCGTCCACTGTATTAAGATTCCATTATGCTTTGTGGACATAATAATATGCTGGACAGGATGTCCTTCATTTTTGTGCTGGAGTAACCAATCCACCAAACTCTAAATCAGGCCCTTATTTCTTCTAGCTCATATGGGAAGTCAAAGCAGAAATTTGGGCTGGTTTAGGCCAGTCATCAACACAAAAACATGTGTTGAGACCTTTTCCTGAAATTGTGTATCTTGTTCAGTTTGACCCAGAAAATACTGAGCTTCTCAAGATGGACACCTATTATCCTAATCGAAGTGCCCCTCTAGAAAACATGTGTTTGTATGAAGTAGTGCAGTACTATACATACAGAAACAATGTAGGTGAGAACATTGAGCCAGGAAAGTTTCCAGTTACTGGCTATAACAGATCTTTAGTGAGATATGCTAAACCAAGTCTCATTAACCATTGTAAATTGAGCTGTCAAACAACACATACAAGATAATTCTTTTACTTGGCTCTCTTGCAGCTGTGTAAACCTTGACATTCAGAGACTGAACAGCTGGGTGATTATGACTGTTATGAAGATGGTTTCTATGCAGTCAAAGATGGCACCCAATGTGAGGTGTTTCCTACATATCAGAAAATGTTACATGATGAAATTCAACAGGATGAAACAATTTCTATTGAAGTTTCAAACGACAGCTCACAAGAGAGTCGGAGCTTAAGGCCTAATAGTCAAGATCCCTTAGGACAGCCTGTCATTAAAAATGAGTCTTTCATAGCTATAAAAGAAGTAGAAAATGCTAAGGCTCAAGTGAGGAGTGAGAGCATTGATTTAGAATGTTTGATCTCACAACAAAATGAAGAACACCTGAAGATTATTCAGCAAATAACAAAATGTTTAGAGTATGGACTGCCACATGATAAGTCTAAATGTAGTTGCAAAACATTCAAGCCTACACTTCTCTATGTTAGTGGTCAAGCCGGTTCAGGGAAACGTTTTTGAAAAAAAGTGCACACCTAATTTGTTCAAGTTAAAACTAGGTCTGATCTTTCATGTGTTGTGACTACCGCTACTGGACCTGCTGCTCTCAACATCAAAGGAATCACACTACACAGACTACTTATGTTACCTATGCACATGACAACAAACTAGAATACCTAAAGTTATCTGGTGATTTTTATCATTAGGTGTCCAGCGTTCTCGAGAAATTGAAAGTTCTGATTGTTGAAGTTAGAATGGTATCAAACCTTATGCTAGCTTCTATTCATCCGAGGGTGCAAGAGGTCCTCAGACCTGACTATGATGTTTTGTTTGGAGATAAACACATGATACTTTTGGTGACCTTTTACAGTTGACTCAGGTCAAAGGTCAACCAGTTTTTATAAAAACATCTGCATGAAGAAACTAAAACTTCAGTAGGCTGTATTGGAAATGTTAACATCTGGTTAAATGTCAAGTACGCTAAGATAACACAAAATATGAGACAGGTAGCAGATCTAGAGTACAGGAAAAGACTTCAGAATAAATATAATTTGCAAAGAAGCTTAAAAAATGATTGCTTCTCTCATGGTTACATCTCTATTCTCACATAAGTCAGCAGCTTCTATAATGGAGCACATTATGAAAACTCAGAAACAGATTGTACGCCTAATGCCAACATTGGATGATTGCACTCAATGTAACTTAGGAATACTCAATTTGGAGAAAGAGAAAGTAGTGACTCCTAATAGTAAAGACAAAATGGAACTTCAAGGTCTAAACTTACCATTCTATAAATCAGTGGGAAGGAAACTGGAATCTTTAGAGAAAGCAGTTTCACATACTGCTGGTTTAGAGATGAATCTAAACCTCTGTAAAATTTGCAGAATTGTCTGCACATTGAGGAGGAAATAGAGAATGGTGCACTGGGGAATATAATAGACTTCATTACACATCCCAGCAGAACAGAGTATGAATATATTCTCATTAAATTTTATTACATCGAGGAAGGCTAAAAAATTGGAAGGTAAACTCCAGATTGCTGCTGGTAAAAGATTGCATGTGAAAATACATCAATCTCTTCTGTGCTTGGCCTATGCTTGTAACATTCACAAACCTCAAGGATGAAGTTTGGATGCAACAATGCTAAATATTGGTCACACGGTCTTTAGAGAAAGAATGTCTTATGTAGCTTTATCACAGGTAAGGACATTGTATGGGTTGCACCTGCTTCATTTTGATAAGAGTAGTGTAAATGCTGGCTCATCATGTCTGATACAGTACAATCAGTTGTGAAAAATCTATGCTTCCCATCTGTGCTTATATCCCATTATTGACAAGCATCCATCTTACAGAAAGTGAAAACGTTCTGAGATTGTAGACTTTGCAAAAGTTTCAAAACAAACTGAAGTATCTGCAAAGAGTACAGAAAAGATCAAAACTAATGAAGACAGTAATGTTTTCCATTTTCTAACACTTCTGGAGTTTCATATTAGTGCAATGTTGTACTTAATGTTTTATTCCACCTACAGCCGGTGGTTGAAAACATTGTTGAAGAAAAAGAAAAACTTTTATGTCAAACTTTGACAACTCTTTTTAATTTAATACTCACTGAAAAACACATATGTAATTCTACTGCATTTATACATGATATGGTTGGCCACTGTAATGGTGGTACAGAGTTCACTTTAAATGTGCAACAAGGTGCACAAGAGTTTTTAATGGTAGTGCTAAACATGTTTGAAAATGAAGGAATTCCAATGAATGATTTCTTTTCAAAAAACTATTTCAGGAACTATTAATGTGGAAATTGTCAATGCACAGGCAGAACAGACATTAAATTTGTGCAAATTGTGTACCTTGCAGTATTCGACTGCAAATCAGTGCAATTTGTAAAACTGTTTGTGAAAGGTGTACAGAACAACAATTGTCCACAGAACTGTTGTCTACTTTGGGTGTAAGACACAGTTCAAACTATCTCATTCTTGTGCTACAAAGATGCAGAGCTGATGGTAGTAAAATCAGTACTGATATCAGCAATGTTATAGCTGGTCAGATAGCAATTTATAAGAAAACATACACTACTGCAGCTATTGTTTTTCATCAGGGACACTCAATGAACTCTGGTCACTAATCAGTCTACTTTAAAAAATCATCTGGACTGGACTGAACGTGTTGATGCTTCTCCTTCTTTAAATCAGAGATTACCCTTGAAACTTCTAAAACCCTATCCTATATTTTTACAACCAAAGGTCTAGCACAAACAATATTTACAAACATGCATGTAGATATAAATAGGAAGAATAACATTAAAGTTCATTTTCATTGTCGTTATGTACCCTAACAAGGAAAATGACTACATAATGAATTAACGTTTTCTAATATTAATAAAAGGTCTTAAGCAAATAAATGAGTATTTGTGTGCTATGTACCAATGTTGGTCTCATACACATAAACCGTGTGGAGTTTTACAAAAAATCAAAGGGGCTGATTTAAGAGCCCTTAGCGCCTCCTTGAACCACATTAGCTTTTTTTTACACTAATGTGGCCCAACAAGGCCAAAACTGTTGCACCAAATTTACAAAGTGCATTGCACCACTTTGTAACCCTTTGCGCTACATTATGCCTGCACCAGGCATAGTGTATGCAAAAGGGGCGTTCCCACATTAGGGGGACCAAAACAATGGTGCAAAGAAATCTAAAAGATTTCTTTGTGTCATTTGTTTGCACTTTTAACGCCTGCTGAGAGCCGGCGTTAAAAGGAGGTACACCACTGATTACAATGGACCTCAATGGGCTTTGCAGGATTAGCATCAACATTTGTGACGCCAATCCTACAAAGCTCAGAACTAGCATCAAAACTTTTGACGCTAGTTTCCCTAACTACCGCCATGGTGCTGTATCTTAGATATGACGCACACATGGCGGTGTTGGTGGGGCGCTAAGGGGGGCAAAGAAAGTGGCGTTGCACTGGGTGCAGTGCTACTTTTCTTATATCAGGCCCTAATTGATTGATTTTTTCCCCCAATTATATAAGAGATTGCAGTTCATAAAAACTAAACACACTGGGCCTAATTGATGAGAATTTGGCGCAGGTCGGTGCAGCAAGTCATCTTGTTGTGCTGCCTTGCGTCAAAAGGAAAGAGCAGGAATGCACCATTTCAATATGATATGGCATATTCCTGTCCCTTCCATCTGCACTAGTGCTGTTTTGGCTGTCTAGTGCCAATGCAGACAACCTTGCATCATGTTGCAAGGGTGTCTGCATGGGGGCAGGATTGTTTTTGTGCAAGAAGGAGCATGTTGCTGCACAAAAGCAATCCCAGGTGTCTCTTTCCTTTTTCTATGTGTTCCCCAGAATGCAGCACTCAGAGAAAGAGGCAAAAAGGATGAGAAATGAAGATATTTCTCCTCATTGCACCTACCCTGTGGAGGCATAGACTTTAGGCACATGCCCAGGTTTACATGCTCATGTAAATCTGGGGATGCATTAAAATCCATGGGTGTTGCGTGGTATTACCCACCACAATGCCCATGGAATGTCTCCCCGGCACAGATTAAGACAACATAGTGGTTTGCACTGCCTTGCATTACTCCATATCTATGTGGCCATTCTAAGCTATGCAAAGTGGCTTTGCGTGGTCTGATAGACATGGTTGAGAGGTCTGCACTGCCACTGCATCACTAAAAGTGACACAACGGCAGGACAAGCCTCTTATAAATATGTCCCACTGTTAGTATTCTAGTGTATATACTACATCAGGATATCTTCAGTGTAATGCAAATTTCATTATGAAAAGCATGATCTTTCAAGGGGCTTGCAAGAACGAACCAGAAATCACTGCTTCCTTGGACCACAGAGGAGGGATTGCCTCCCTGGCTTTTGCGAGCAGTTCTAAACTCTTGAGAGAGTGTTGAGAGAGCTGCCTATTATGGTGGGGCTCTCTGGCTCCTACAAGAGTCTTGCAAGTTATTTTAAGAACCAAAAAAAGGAAACACTACAAAACAATATATATGATAAAACCAGAGGGTAGCTCTGAAAATACCTGTTTTAGTTAACGTGTATCCATATGAGAGTTACAAGAACTGAGCACACTCACATTAGTATTAAAATATTGAATAATTATCTGTTTAATACTCACATATATTTTACAATCATTTTGCAAAGAATAAACCATGCCCTGTTATGTTACTGCAAAAAAATATTTTTTGCAACATAATATTTAACTACTACATATATTACAAAATCATTCTACCATACATAAGCCTGCATAAATAGTTGGAAAAAAAACCTTAGAAATTTGTTGAAAAGAACAAAGGTTAAAGTAGTGTTATTGTTATGTGAATTCAGTACGACATCCCTGATGACATCTCAAATGACATCATCAATGACATAACTAATGACATCTTAAGTGACATCATTGATGACATCCCTGATGACATCATTGATGACATCATCCAAACTTAATCTTCCTTCATACAGGTGTAGAAACTACTACACCATTACCAGTCTAATGGCAAGTCCAGAAAAGCTCAGGACAAGATCAGGCATCATGGGGGTCATTCTGACCATGGCGGTAATTACCGCCATGGCGGAGGTCGGCGGTAGCACCGCCAACAGGCTGGCGGTGCACCGCTGGGCATTCTGACTGCGGCGGTTCAGCCGCGGCCAGAAACGGAAAGTCGGCGGTGTACCGCCGACTTTCCGCTGCCCGTCTGAATCCTCCATGGCGGCGGAGCGCGCTCCGCCGCCATGGGGATTCTGACACCCCCTACCGCCATCCTGTTCATGGCTGCTCTCCCGCCATGAACAGGATGGCGGTAGGGGGTGCCGCGGGGCCCCCGTAAGAGGGCCCCAAAAAGTATTTCAGTGTCTGCCCAGCAGACACTGAAATACGCGACGGGTGCAACTGCACCCGTCGCACCTTCCCACTCCGCCGGCTCAATTCTGAGCCGGCATCTTAGTGGGAAGGTTGATTTGCCCTGGGCTGGCGGGCGGTCTTTTGGCGGCCGCCCGCCAGCCCAGGGCAAATGTCAGAATCACCGCCGCGGTCTTTCGACCGCGGTGCGGTGTTCTGACGGCGGTACCTTGGCGGACGGCCTCCGCCGTCCGCCAAGGTCAGAATGACCCCCCATGTCTGCAAGCACAGAAACAATTTCCTTAGGTGATGAAAGTAAGTATTAAGTGCAACATTGACCCAATATCATACACTTTACACAATGCACAGTTCACATTACCAATCAACCTTAGATATATATAAACCCCCCATTGAACAAGTTGTTCAATAGCTACACAACTGATCAAAGAAAGCTAAAATAGTGAAGGCCAATTCCAAAACAAATGCCTTACAAGGGACACAAACCTCAGATACACACCAAAGTTATATTAAGAAATAAGGTTCATAGCATTCGATAAACAGTGTTTAGTCTATGAACAGAGTTGATTCTATACCATACTGTCTGCAAACAATGACATTCTCATGGGAAAAAACACCACAGAGTATTCAAATGAATCTACCAGTAACAATGTTCATTGTATGCAACAGTTGTCAAAAAAGGCACTACTTTAAAAAAAACAAGATCTGAAGGTGCTATAGGTCATACTACCTGCACCCTTCTGAAGCAAAATAGCAAATGTACATAGATTAGTATCTGATGCACACATTTTTTAATGTTATGTCTACATTTTATCATGACTCAATTCCCTCTAATAACTCAAGCATGCTTTTCTGCATAACTAAAACATTGTGTAGCCCAAAATCAGCACAACTCTACTGCTCTCAAAGTTACTCTTCAATGCAAAGACTCATAACATGCTGAGTAGTTCTACACATCTGTAGTGCACTGTGTGTGCATGCATTTTGTACAAACTTAGAATTATTAGCTGGAACTTGGCTGTACAGAATTAGGAAGAAAAAAAGTATTTTAGTCACCTAACACTATGTAAATTGTAAAACAAAATGGCACACATGTTGAATGATGTCATCACTGATGTTACCAATGATGTCATTTGAAATGTCATCAGTGATGTCATGGAACAAGACATGATTGATGTAATATGTGAGGTTCTAAGCCATATATGGTGGGGGACTAAGTTATAGGTATTGCTGCTTGCTATAATATATATATATACATATATATATATATCAGAAGAGAAGAGAGAGCGAGAGAGAGAGGGAACCGAGAGAGATGTATTTTTTCAATGAAAACTACTGCAGTTATGTATTACAAATTGAGCACAGACATTTGCTTCACAACCAATAATTCACAAAACAAGCATGCAAACACGAACTTGCATACAAACTGCAGTGCTGATGATCTCACCATTGATTTAATCTATACTATGATACAAATACAATTGGTATGAATTGCATTAATATTTTTTGGTTTATATGTTTTAAGAATGTGCATTATTAATTGGCATGGATGTGCGTCCACCAAGTGGAATAAGTCCTAAAATGTTTCAGATTAGACATATTTTTAATACTTGAAAACAGGGCACAATCCCTGGTAGTTATAGCACATAGCAGTCAGGCTTAATTTTTTTCAATAATTTAAACCTGGGCCTAATCCCTGGCATTTAAGCCACATAGGGGACAGGTTAAAATTTGGATAGTTATCAGTCCCAAAACAGTTAAAATGTCAAAAACATAAGACTGCAAAAATTCCACAACCAATTACTAAAAATCAAGAAAAATAAATTAAGAAAATTGACAAAAATATTATTACATTCAATTCAAACAAAACTGAGATCTGAATATTTAAATTTATAGACCAAACAGCACCAAGAAAAACTATTGCGGCAATCCCAAAACACTACTGAAGGTGGATCTAGGCACAATTTCAGGCCAACTTTGATAGAACAGTGATTGGATACATCAAGCAGGTCATCCTGGTCAAAATGTTCACCTTCAGACTTAGGGGCTGGATTCGGCGTACAGGGTATTCCATTCAAAACACAACAGAGTACTCTGTCAGCCGTACTGATGGGCTGCCATCTCCTTTGGAGTCCAGTGAACCATTAAATAATCCATTGACGGAGCCCCCATCTACTCCATTGATTAAATACTTCCTCTGACATCTTTCTGGAGAAGAGGCCGACAGACAAAGGACTTTACATCATCCACCATATTTAGGAGGGACTCTGCAAAAGGCTTGTTTTCTGACCATCAGTCTCCGGAGATACTTGGCAGTAAGGGACAAGTTAAAAGATCAAAATGACTCCTGCAATCTGGGAGAAAGTTTACAGGGTTTAGGGACCATTAGCTTTTTATTTTTCAAAAACAAGCTTTCACTTTGGCAATTTTTTTTTTAAACCAAAACTTTGGAAAAATTTGATGACTGGCTATCATTCACAACAATATAGTCAAACAAACCTTTCCTGCTCTGACAGGAGCTGCCATGACAGTGGTTCCTCTTAATGCGGGGAGTTGTCTGTAGGGAGGGTGGACAACTCTTCACAACAAGTTCACTGTCCACCGAACTTCCGACATGGAGGTTGCTACCACACAGGTTACCTCCCTGCCGGCCCAATTAAGAGTTTCCCGCTAGGATGGGGGAGGCAACCTCGGTTTCCACCCACCAGCCTATCAGAAAACAGACTACAGTCACTGACTCGTAATTGAGCTGGCGGCAATGCTGTAGCCCGCAGGATGCACCAACACCCTCACAATGTTAACTGTCTGCAATACAGACAGTAAACATTGCAAGGGTGCTGGGCAGGGGAGCCCCAAAACTGCCCATGACAAGTGCATGGGCAATGCAGGAGCCCCCGCACCTGTTCCCCACCAGCTTTTGCATGGCGGTGTTACCGCCATGATAAGGCTAGGAGAGAACAAGGTGGTAATCCTGAGGGCAGCGCTGCTTGCAGCACTGCCCTGGTAGATTAGGATCTCCACCACCTCCAGACTGCCGGGATCCAAGATTATGTTGGTGCTGGCAGTTCCCAAATGGTCTGACCGCCAGGGTTTTAATGTGGTGCCCGGACCACCGCATTGGCGGCAATCTAGACTGCCATGGCGAGTGTGTCGGTCTATAGACTGCCGCACTCAAAATGACCCCCAAAATTTGGAAGTGGCCCATGGTGCCACTGCCTACTCGTATAAGACATTTTTTTCAGCATTCATGAAGGGGAAGGGGTCCCATGGGGACCTCTTCTAGTGTGCAAATTTCTTACCACTACATTTTTTGTTGTCAGTAAAGCATTAATGTTTTAGAACTATATTTTGGTCACAACAAATTGTGATCCAGTAATGTGTTAGTAAATCGCAATTTATCTTTGTTACATACAAAACAAGTTTATTGGGGTCACAAATGACTTGATTCTGTGAATCAGACCTTTTGTTGATGCAAAAAAGCAATGTATATCTTTGCCAAGGTCCCCTTGAAGTCAGTTATCCATTGGGCATTGCCTCACTGAACTTGCTGGCTTTGGTGGGAAGGCTCCGAGTGAGAAATTGAGTAAATAGAAACAAAATGTTAACAAAAATGAAGTGCTGTACTTATTAGAAACTGCACTGTAGGCTGTAATATAGAAATGTCGCCTGTTACACATGCTTCCTGCCCTGCTTTAAATTACATCTCTATGTAGAGCACTCTGAAACCCACAAGGTCTAAGCCTACCACATCAAAGAATGTAATGTATAATAAAAACAATCCTGGTGGAATAGGAGATTTCAGTTACCATGCACTACCCTGCATGTAAGGTCCAATCTATTTCATAACAATCATTTCATAAAACAAGATATTTCTTTCACCCCTTCAAACTATCTGGTTGTCTGTACAAAAACTGAACTAGTGTGAAATTGATTAGAAGTATCCGTAATATTAGATGTAAGCGTGAAAAAAAAACTAGTGTTTGGAGGATCTCTATTTTAAATTCTTTTCCAAAATTGTTATTGAAGTCACCCTTTCAAACATTAATTTTAGAAACCACCAAGGAACATTTGCAGGCTTGTTTCATAGATATTCATTCAGACATTAACTCTCATGTCCGCGCTACACTGGTTTTATTACCAACCCTTAGCCGTGTGTGGGTAAAGGGACAGAATACTAACAACAAAACAGGAAATCATGATACACGAGATGCATTGCCAAGCTCATCATTGGATGGTCTGATGGTGATCATTTTCAATATAAACTCTCATTAAATGCTAATCCTTAGTGCATCATGGTGTCACAGCACAAATTGAGTGTCGAAATGATTGATGGTTAAGAGTACTTTATGGTTCAGCAGTTTCGAAGAGTTAGAATCTTGCAATTTTACTTTAGCAGTTAAAATGCAGCCTGGGCAAACGCATAATTATACTAAATGTTCACAGCATTAGGATCTCTCAGGGAGTCATTTAGCATATTAGAGAATAACAAAATAGCCATGGAAAGGAACCCATTTACACTTGCCTAGGAAATGAATTAGATTTTGCCATTAAGGGAGCCCGAGATCTTCATACATAAACTGTTGATTTTCTGACATTTTTGTCAATTTCTAAAGCAGCTAATATCTTGTTTCATTTTGATGAAGATTGTTAAACAGAAATTGTTTTTATGCTGTTTTACTTTGCGTAAAATCTTTTAAGAAAAAGTATAAAATAGTAATAATTTGTCGCAATAAAGTGCACCAATTGTTAGAAATAATCGCAATTCCCTCTACTAGCAAAAAACCTGAAAATGTTGATTTCATTACTACTGAACATGTTTTCTCGTGCAAAGATAATTGATACATCTAGTTTAATTTTGGGTGTGAAAAAGCACAGTCTCTACTCTGGCACTTTATCAAGCAGTTGTAATCTCTGCAGAAAGAAGGTTTGCAATATACACATCCCAGCAAGAACAACATTTGCTGTTTGAGGATTTTGCTTTAATAAGATTTGCGAGAAAGTTATTTGGCATTTTTTTCCATGAAAATTCTCTTGCAGCTGAAGAGGAGTAAAGTAGGAAACACTGTCAGACTTTACCAATTATGTGAAGTCATTCCACTTCATCTTGCTTCATGAATGAAATGTGAAACTTTGAACAACCTTAGTGAGAACGTGTAGTGATTCCAACTCACAATAAGATCTAGAGTCTATATTTTATCTTCTTCAGATGGCAAAAACATTCACTAAAGTGGATAGCCAAAACATGCCCATCTGCTCTGTTGTTGAAGTGGCATTAATTGACACACTAGAGCATTTCATTAATTGACTAATTAACACTTTCTTGCAGTTTTAGGAAGCATAGATTGCTTCTCAATAGTGACTCTCTTAAAAGGTTGATTTTCGGACAAGATCACATTTGAATGTAGCCTGTTTATCTAAAGGCAAATGTATAGGCAACATATACCACTTTCAGCACCTTGGGATGGTTATTTCCCACAGTCTAAACAAGTTGTCCTAGGCATTAACTTATACCTCTAGTTTTCGAGCATCCAATGGACTACATCCTTTCATTAAAAATGTTTGGGAGGTGTTTTTGCTTCAGTAATGAATAGATTCAGAATCAAAGCCAGGCACGCAGCCGAACCATGACTTATGAGCAGTTATGTCTCAGACAAACATTAGGATATCTTATTTAAAATACTATTGATGGTCCAATGGGCAACACTGAACATGGCAGTCCTCTAACTCTATGTATAACAAAAACTTGATGTCCTTTGGCTATGCCGCTCTAAGAATAACTGGGGGTTGTTAACATGGACGTTAATTCACCAAAATGCCAGGGGTAGCAGAAGTGACAGAAAACAAAGAGAGTGGAACCCTAACTGTCGTCCATAGGGATGAGCTGGTACTGTACTCCTGGATTTGCCACCTCTGAGGTCAGAGGTCGCAAAGGCAAGGCCTAAATGACATCCATCGTTGTTAACCTTTTAGCATTTGATTACAATCATCTAGCACATTAACAGAATTGGACTAAGCCAGCATCAAGGAAGGACCCCAAGTAAAAAGTCTACACGTTTGCACTTCAGTCAACAAAAAACAATGTTACATCTTTCTCTGGGTCAAATATCATCCTTTTTATGAACAACCCTGAAACAGTATTGAAGAACCTACGATTTGTGTTTTTCGCTAGATTCAGATTGCAATGTTTTCCTTGTTTTGACACTTTCTCTTGACTGAGATATAGGGTCAGATGTACAATGCATTTTATGCTCCTTGGCATGTAACAAAGACAAAATGTGAGTTGGTAACTGGTTACAGACTCACATTTTGCTTTTGCTATTCGGTATTAGGAAGGGGCGTGTAAAGGGCGTACAGAGCATCACACTGGTATGTATGAATGTTTTGCAACTGGAAATGCAGTCGCAAAACATCATACTTTACCGACTCCTTGAAAGAGGTGGTAACCCATTCACAAACTTGAAGGTGTTCCCAGGGACCCTTTCTCCGTTGTGAATGTGGGCTCCAACATTTTTTCAGAGCAGGTAGTGGCTCTCTAAAATAATGAAAAGAAAACTTACATTTTTATTTTTGAACTGCATCCTGTTTCCCTTTAGGAAAAATGGGCTGAATTTCAAATAAAAAACTGCTTTATAAAAAACTGCTTTATTTAAAATGCAGTCACAGACATGGTGGACTGGTGACCCCAGATGACCACCATCCCTTTGAGTGCCGGCCATTCCCAATGGGTCACAAAATGCAACCTGTCTCATGGATATGAATGAGGCAGGTCCTTCGCAACATATTTTGGGAATCACAAACAGTGTCTCAGACACTGTTGTACATCAGTGTTTGTGGGTCGCAATTACAGAGTCACAAAAAAAAGCAAATTGCGAGTTGCGAACACTGAGGGTCATACATCGGCCCTTTAATTAATTATTTAATTCAAACAAGCTGCACAGACTGAGTTACACTTAATATGGCAGCTTTTTGTCAACAGATTTGTTGTCTTCTGCAGGTTTTTGAATTTTCAAATGTTTGAGGAATCGCATGGAAATTCTGGGTGCATGATTTCTAATTGTTGTGCTCTTCTTTAACTTGTTTTAGACAGCTGAGGCTGTTATGATGTGATTTTCAATAAAATATATTGATTGATTGAAGACTACTTAATTACTGAAGTTAGATGTGACTAACCCCTGCTTATTGTCTCATGAATGAATGAACAGGTTTTGTAGAGCTTGAAGCTGTTCCTGGGAGCGTCTTGGTGCTAAAAATAGACAGTAATACAATTCAGCAAGCTGACTTATGGCATTGAAATCAACCTGAGCCATACACCGAGCTGCTAAAAGAAGCTGTCACCTCTTTTGGGCCATCTGCACTTCAATACTCTGGTAGTACAGCTTGAGAGGAAGAGAGTAGGGGAGTAGTGTGAGATCCTCTTAAACAGCTACTTGAGATCTTTATCATAAAATACATCAAGGGCCAAAATACGCTTCAAATAAAATCCGTTCTTTATGGACAACCAGTGTAGATCTCTGAGGTGATATGAGATGCAGAATTTTGCAGATGATGATCAATTTCTCTGCAAGACCTAGATATATGGGGGCATATTTATGCGGATTTAGTGTAGGACAGCACAGCAAGTCATCTTTCTGCACTACCCTACACCAAAGTGAAAGAGCAGAATGCACTATATTTATGCAATAGTGTGCATTACTGTCCCTTCCCACTGTGCTGGTGCCATTTTGGCAGCCTATCACCGACGGAGGAACTCTTGCACCATAGTACAGGGATTGCTGCGTTGTGCACTTTCATGCACAAAAACAATCCAGAGAGACATTTTCCTTTTTCTATGTGTGCTACAGAATGCAGCACACATGAAAAGAGGAAAACAGTGGTGAAATAAAATATTTCTACTCGTTACGCCTGCCCTGGGGTGGTGTAAGATTTTGACGCATTCCCAGGTTTATAAGTCCTTGTTAATATGGCAATGTGTCAAAACCCATATGAATTGAGAGGGATCAGCCACCACAAAACACATGGAATACCTCCCTTGCAAAGAGTCAGGCCATGCAGCGATTTGTGTTGTGTTACCTTACTCAAGATTTATGATGTCACTCAAAGCCATGCAATGTGGCTTTGCGTGGCTTCATAAATCTGACTCAGAGCCTAACTCAGAGCCTTGTGTAAAGCATGTACCACTTTGCCTGGTGCCAAGGTGAGGCAAAGCTCTCATAAATATGTCCCATGATGTTTGCATGGAGTAATCTAGACGTGGTTAGAGCACGGACTACAGGTATACTTTAGGGCCCTGGATGTGCACTGCTAATTATTTTCCACAGCACTCACTGCATGTTCTATGACATTTTCAATAACATCACTGTAACATTAAAAATGGCATCCTTAGTGACCTCATTGTGCATGGCGTGGCACAAGTGATAGTTACTTTAGGATGTAAATTATTGTTACGTGAGTTAGATATAAGAGAGGGAGAGAGGGAGAGTGAGAGAGAGAGAGAGAGAATTCTAAAAGTCCCACCAATGCTGCCGAACGCAATAAATCGGGTGCACGTAAACATGTGTGGCTTCATAAATCATCTGTGGAGATGCACAGAAGATTTCCAGGTATATTGGGGCTGGGGAGGGATATAGATATCTGGATATTTTATGTTGTTGGGGAGAATATTGGAAACATCAAAGGCATGGAATATTGAGCCATATCAGTGATATGAAGCTAATTCTACTCCCGGATAGAGTGAAGGGACCTTAGACAGAGCAACAAGATTTGCAATGGAGGAATTAAAGTGATGCGGCAGCATGTTGCAAGTTATCAGAAGACAATAATGTTTCTATAAGGGGACGCTTTTATTAATTGAATTTCTATAGCACAATTATTGAAAAGAGATGCTTGATATTGATGTTGAGATCTACATGCTAACATGGTGGCCGCTTAGGAAAGCAGCAGCACGGCGATGGTTTGTCCTTAATTTATATTTGACTAATGAATTATCCAATGGAAGTAGGGATTAATGGTTTAAATAAACTTTATATAAACTGTGAATAACTCGTCCTCATGACATAGAGCATTGAAAAAGGCAGGAGCCAAAACGTGTCTGCTCATTCCCACTCCAAAAAAACAACTTTTGGATTATCGACCCTGTGAGTGCCCATGCCATTTTTTCGGAGTTGAGAGATATGTGTATGTGAGACAGCCCTCACAACTGGAGCACCCGCTTTATTGTGTTTGGCAGTATTGGTGGGATTTTGGGAACTTCATGAATGTGTTGCTTCCAAAACCACCGCATTGGAGAGGCTTGAATTGCATTTCCACTGACTATTAAGTTGGGGATAATTCAGATCCCAGGAGAAAGCTATTGGGCTTATTCCTGTGGGTATGCAGAAAATAATTCCAGGCATATAGCGGCTAGCGAGGGGTATATACATCTGTATTTTTCATATTGTTGCTGGGGACAATATTAAAAACATCAATGGCATGGTGTATTGGGCAGTATCAATAATATTAAGCTAATTCTACTCCCAGAGAGTGAAGAGAGCTGAGGCAGAGCAACACGATTTTCAATGGAGGATTTAAAGTGATCCAGCAGCATTTTGGTGAATTACCATAAGACAATGATGTTTATATAGGGTGACACTTTGTATCATTGAATTTTCATAGCAACATTATTGAAAAGAGACACTTGATATTGATGTTGAGATCTACATGTTAACATGGTGGCAGCTTGAGAAAGCAACAGCGCGGGATGGTTTGTCCTTTATTTCTATTTGACTAATGAACTATCCAATGGTCATAAGACTTAACAGTTTAAATACATTTTTAGTAAACCTTCGAGCATACAAAAAGGCAGGAGCCAAAACGCGTCCGCTCGTTTGCAATGACAATACAAAAGTTTTAGATTATTGGTCACCAGTAGGTAGTTATTGTTAGGACCATTTTTCCATAGCGTGTTTTGACTTGCCTATATCTTTGGCACATTTTGATGAATCTTAATGAAATTTTCAAAAAAAGGTGTTGCAGTGACTCTTGTTGTACATAGAAAGCTTCAGCGTGATCCGGCAAATATTTCCCATTTTAATTTCCATAGGATTCTTTAGACACGACTACAGGCCCAACCACTGGACGGAATTACACCAAATTTGGCAGAAAGCTAGCTGCCTGTAGGTAGATTACGTTTTCGCTTATTTGGTGTGAATCTGTTGAGTAGTTTCTGAGATATTGAAGAGAAAATAAATCTATATATCTCTGGCTGTGAATAGTTCACGAAATCTTTCCTGACTATGCGTGCAAAAAGAAGCATTGCAACTGGCTGACTACAAAGTTGTGTCCACCATTTTATTTCACTGGACACAGTCCCCAAGGGTGAAAATCCAAATTGAAAGTGTCATAAAGGGTCAGGGTGAAGTTACACTGACCCTAGGGTGTGATATAGGTGTGTTTTAGGAGCAAATTATGGGGATTTGCATCACCATGTGCGATATTCGTGAAAAATTGTGAAAGAAAAAACACACTCATTCATACACTAATTCACTCATACATGCACTCAGAAACTCATGCTCCACTCACACTCCCATTCAGACACTCAAGCAGCCCCTCACACCCACTCAGACTCACACACACACTTTCAGACCCACTCAAACACTCACTCACCCACTCACAGATCTAATGACAGAGACAGGCCCTGTGGCCAACCTGCACTGCCCACAGCTATAGGACGTGTGTGGCCTTGGGTGGATATCATGGCTTTGCTGCAAGGCCTGGCTGAAGGCCAGGCCTTGTAACTAACCCCTGCTGTGCATGGCCTTAGATGGGGGCAGGAATAGCGTATAGTACTTAAAATAGCTTTATGTTAAAAAAAGGTAGATATTCACTGAAAAAGCCAAAGGTTACAGGGACGTTATAGTTAGGTTCTGGATTTACTCGCACACAACCATAGAAATTCAGCAGTTATAGTTAGAGTTATTTTAAATAACTATAACTCACACCCCAAGGTATAGCTATATATAAACATCATAAGGTTAAAGTAAAGTTACAGTTAGGTGAAATGTTCTATAACAACATAATGGGGCTCATTCTGAGCCCGGCGGGCGGCGGGAGCCGCCCGCCTGGAGGGAGCCGCCAAATGACCGCACCGCGGTCAAAAGACCGCGGCGGCCATTCAGACATTTCCTCTGGGCCGGCGGGCGCTCTCCAAAAGAGCGCCCGCCGGCCCAGAGGAAATGCCCCTGCAACGAGGACGTCGGCTCAGAATTGAGCCGGCGTAGTTGCAGGGGTGCGACGGGTGCAGTTTGCACCCGTCGCGTATTTCAGTGTCTGCATTGCAGACACTGAAATACACAGTGGGGCCCTCTTACGGGGGCCCCTGCAGTGCCCATGCCATTGGCATGGGCACTGCAGGGGCCCCCAGGGGCCCCGCGGCACCCCCTACCGCCATCCTGTTCCTGGCGGGAGACCCGCCAGGAACAGGATGGCGGTAGGGGGTGTCAGAATCCCCGCCGCCATGGAGGATTCCCCCGAGCAGCGGGAAGTCGGCGGGAGACCGCCGACTTTCCGCTTCTGACCGCGGCTGAACCGCTGCGGTCAGAATGCTCGTGGGAGCACCGCCAGCCTGTTGGCGGTGCTCCCGTGGTTGGTGGCCCTGGCGGCCACCGGCCGCCAGGGTCAGAATGACCCCCAATGTGTTAAACAACAAAAACCACAGCAATTCACCAGTTATAGTTATGATCATCCCAAGTAACAAGAACTTGTGCCATAGAGTAACTATAAGTTGCGCTCCGCCATGCATAGTTTTCTCAACAATAATTTAATTGCAGATGTTGCAGTGATATTATCAATAATTTCATAGAAGATGTCATGAGTGATGTAAAAGACTGGGCTATTAGCACTGCATGGTGAGGGTGCAAGTCATAGTTACCTTAGGGCAAGCATTGTAGTTACTTGACATAACTATAACTATAACTGTGTGGATTTCAGTTTTTTAATTTAACATTTTATGTTGTTACTGAACATTTCATCTAATTGTAAAATTACTTTAACCTTTGTTTTTTCAGTAGGTGTCTAGGTTTTATTTAACTTAAAGTAATATTTTGTTACAATAGTAAACCCAACGCCCATGACCTACAGACAGGCTAAGCTTTCAACCCCTGGAGGCCATCAACCCCAGGCTGCAATGTTGGACGCAGGCCTGGTCTGGCCTGTAGCCCGGCCCTGTGTCCAACCCCACCCGAAGACAGCCATTCCCACACTCTGCATGGCCTTTGGCCATACACAGAGGCCAACCCCACGCTTCACCCTGTCTTCATCTGTGTGCAGCGTGGAGTTGGCCATAAGGCCAACGCACTCAGAGGCATCCGATCCCCATGCATGCTGTCAACCCCTCGCGCAACTTTTGGCAATGCAGTGTAGGGTTGGCTTTCAGACACCAGGGACCCCATCCCCACAGCCAAAACATACATGTTAAGGAGAAGGGAGCATGCAGCCCCCCCCATACAACATCCTTAATAGGCCCAGGGGACCCTATCCCCCAGGGTCAAACTCAACATAAAAAGGGGAAGGGCCAGTGCAGCCCCCCTCCCCAAGTCTTACTGGGTCACGGGGAGCCTATCCCCGAGAGCCAAATTTTAAGGGGAACGAATTTCAGAAAAAAGGTGGAGGGGGCCCTTGCAGTCCCCCTCCCTAAGCCTTATCGGACTCCAGGGAGCCTGTCCCCAGGGGCAAAAGTCATTAAAAATGGTGAAGGGAGCCGCACACTCCCCCTTTCTCAAGCCTTCATAAGCTCCATCCCTAGGGCTGTTTCATATTAAAAAGAGGAGACATCCTTCCCAAGCCCTTCATGGCCCTGGGGCCCTATCCCCTAGGGCCTGCCTTAAATATGGGTACCAATTAGCACTTTGGAGGCCACTAGAGGAACTTGCAGCCCCCATGTTCCCAGCTGACTCCCTGCATAGTGCTGGAGCTGGCATTACTCCTGTCCGAAAGGAGCAGCTGTTTTTTGCCTGCTCCCTCCGGGTGGGAGCAATATGTATTCAGTTATCTTGTCCAGAGGATTGCAGGCAGGAAAAAAGCACACATGTCTGCTTCCAACCTGCGGGAAAATCTTTAAATCTCCCATGGCTGGGAGCAGACTTCCATGTTGGTTATCTGGTAGTGCTGCAAGTCACTAAGCTTGCCCCAAGGGATGGGGTCACAGGAGCCTTCTTAAGGTTCAGAGATTGGGGCTGTGCATCACTCTCCCATTTTATTTAAATTTCTGCCCTAGGAGATGGGATCCCCATGGACCAATAGGCTCCAAGAAGGAGACTGCATGCCCCCTCCGTTTATTTGATTATTCTGTCCCCTGCAGAGGGGGCATCAAAAAAATATGTGTCAACCTCAGAGCCATGCCATCCAAGGGGTTTTTAATTAAAAAAGCAGGGAGTCTACATTTTTTTTCTTTTAATTTTGTCATTGGTTTTTTGGATCCATGACAAATTTGCATCAAAATTATAATAAAAAATAAAAAAAATTCTTAGGACTTGGGACTGAATAGAAATGTGGTCACATTAGAAAAAGGTTTGAATGGGGGACGTCTACTTTACTGCTTCCACTTCAAACTTAGCCACAGTGGGGAAAATGTTGGACTTTGAGATGGCCAGATCTACTATTCCTATTCCAAACTTAATCACACTGGAGAAAGTGCTGATTTTGGGGGCGGGGGCGTTGACATTTACAATTCCCACCCTAAATATAACCACATTGATAAAAGTGACAGAATTTAGGAGGTTCAGATTTGCTATTCCTACTCCAAAATCAGAGTCAGCCTGCGAGGTGTTCAGATTTACTACTCCACTCTAAACCTAACCACATTGGGAAAAGTATTGGCCTTTAAATAGGTCACATTTACTATTTCACTCTAAACTTAACCTGATTGGGGAAAGTGTTGAACTTTTCTTTGATTCAATTTCCTATTTTCACTCCAAATGTAACCATAATGTGAAAAGTGCTTACATTGTGTGGGCTTTAGATTTACTATCCTGACTCCAAACTGGAAAACCTTGGAGAAAGTGTTAAACCTCAAAGGCTTCAGATTTACTTTTCCAACTCCAAACCTCACAACTTTAGATAAACTTCAAGGGTTTCAAATGTACTATTCGCAGTCCAAACATAGCTAAATTGGTGAACGTCTTGAACATTGGGGAAGGGATCAAATTTATTATTCCCACTGTAAACATAACTGCATTAGGGGAAGTGTTGGACTTAGGGGGTTCAAATTAACCCTATTTTGGGGGAAATGATGGATTTTAGGGTGCTCAAATATACTATTTTGACTTCAAAAGTAAACACATTCTGTAAAGGTTTGGAATTTGAAGGTTTAGTGTTCCCACTTCAAACCTAACAACTTTGGAGAAAGTGTTACACCTCAAGGTATTCAAATGTTCTATTCCCACTTCTAACTTAACAACATTGGGGAGAGTGTTGGACTTTAGGAGGAATCACAATTACTTTCCCTACTCCATATGTTAACAGATTGGGAAAAGTATTGGACTTTGAGAGGTTCAAATTGACTACCCAAACTACAAACCTAACCATATTGGAGAAAGTGTTGGACTTTGGTGGGGTCAAATTTACTATTCTGACTCCAAACCTAACAACATTGGGTAATATATTATACTTTCAGGGACTACTAAATTACCATTCCTACTCCAGAATTACTACATTTTGTGTGTGTGTGGCAGGAGGGGTGCCTGGAATTTAAAATCCCCACTCCACATTTAAAGACATTAGGGAAAATGAACCACACAACCTAAATAATTTAAATAGAGATGCCAACCAAAAAAAACAAAACAGAACAGAGCATACATTTCAAATGACTAACTAGGGTTATTTTTTTAAAAATATAACATTTCCAGAAAGAAAAGATAACAATTTAATGCAATATAAAATAAACTGACAGGAATTAAAAAATTCCAAAGTTATCAATACACAACTTACCAAAATAGCTTAGCTTAAAAGCCAGAAAATAATTAAAATGTATTACGATCAATTATGCAAATTACTAAAACAAATACTTTAATACACTAAAATCTTTTTGTCAAATTTTTATAAAATATTATTTTAAACTTTAAAATATATGACAATGGCAACACTAAACATCATGCATTCATACAAAATTGTTACTTTTTGCATAATTAAATGTTAAACATCAATTATATTAAAAGTAATACAATTAATTAATTGCCAATGGATGATTTCATGCAAGTCTAAGTATAACTATGTAAAATTCGTAATATAAAAGGAAATTACTCTCCACCCTATTCACCTATGAACCTCAAACGTGCTCCTAAACTTAATAAACATGATAAACATTTAACAATACAGACTTGAGAAATATACATTACAACCATATAAAACAAGTTAACAACTACATTAGGAAAGATTAAAGACAGAAGTATTCTTTCCTGCAGCATTCTTAGATACAAAATGTTTGTCACCATGATAATAAAGACGACATTGTGTACCACTACATTATTTCTACTATATATTCTATCAGAATACAAGGTAGATATACTGTTCTAACTCTAGTCCTCTATGTCTTAACAATGTGTATGCGTTTTGCCTGGTAAGATATACTGTTCTTATGCCAAAACCAAAACCAAGAAATGTGCATGTAGTTTGAGTGGGTCAGGTTTACTAGTCTAATTCCAGTCCCAATAACCTTTAAGAAAGTGCATATACTTGAGTGTGACAGATTTACTATTATAACCTACTCTCCGTGAATTATGGAGAAGTTACAGTTACAAAAGGGTAAATTATACTCTTTTAACTCCAGTACCACATAAAGTGCAAATATGGGAGGGGGCAGATTACTAGTCTAACTCATGAGAAAAATTGGGGAAAGAGCATTCATTTGGGACCTAGGTTTTACTATTTTGACTCCACTCCAACAGCATTGGTAAAATTGCATTAATTGAGGAGGTATGATTTAATATTTTAACTTCAGTCCTTTAAACATTGAGGAAGGTACACAATTTGGGTATGGGAAATTTACTATTGGTACTTAATTCCAACAAATATTATGGGAAGTGAATAACATCAGAGAGATGATTTTCTATTCTTACTCGAGTCCAATAAACCTTAATGAAAATGCATATTTTTTGGAGATGATAGGTTACATTTTCTATTTTAACTTCAATTCGACCAACCGGGGGAAAAGACAAAAGATAGGGGTGCGGGAGTTTTCCAAATACATAAAACACAAATCAAACTAAGCACTGCTGTCACTCCCAATATCAGTACACTTCCTGGAATCCTGAAGCATCACTTATAAGTAGAAGGATAATCACCAAATCAGCTAATTTTCATTTGCACTCTCTTTAAAAATCTTTAATATCAAATATTTTCTGTCATTCTACTGAGACCTGTTGCACAATTTTTTATCTTGACTTGATTTTGGCAATCCTATCCTGGCTTGAGTCCCTCAGTCATCACTTGCCCATATCATGAAAGCACTCGATTCAATGACTCATCATGTAACATTTTAAGTAAGTTAAAAAGACCTCAGATGCACAAAACCCCTGTACTTTGAAACTCTTACATTTAAAACATAGTTCAACAAAAAAATAGAATTTGTTTTATTGGTTGTCGGGTTATCCAAATTCAGTAGGCCTTTAGAGTGTCAGACATTGATAGTTGTTGGACTTGGCCAATGTATTGCCTTCACCCTCCTGTTTCAGAACTTGTTTTGTTGTTGTTTAGGTCTCTGCACATTTTGCCACTGCTAATCAGTGCTAAAGTGTTTGTACTCCTGCCTTAAAACCAGGCACATTGGCTTATACCTAATTGGCATACTCAATTTACTTGTAGGTTCCTCGTAAGGTGGCACAATGTGTACCCAGGGCCTGTAAATTAAATGCTACTAGTGGGCATGCAACACTGATTGTGCCATCCACATAAGTATAACACTAAAAATGTCTCTAGCCTGCCATTCTAGACTGTCTGTGCAGTTTTAGACTGCCATTTAAACCTGGTGGCAAAATAAACCCTTTTCCAGGCCCAAAACATCCTTTTTCATACATGTAAGTCACTCCTAGAGTAGGGCTTGGAAAGCCTCGACGGCAGGGTGCAATGCAAGTTGGACATGTACTTTTTAGTTTTACATGTTCTGCTAGAGAAAAACCCTTAAATACATTTTTCACTCCCGCAAGCCTTACCTCTCCCATAGGATAAAACTGGAGGTACCTGATTACATTTAACAAGCTGTAATTTACAAATGGGAATAGTTAAACAGTTCATGTTTAATGTCTTTGGAATTGTAATAAAAATTCTAATTTATGGTGAATTCAGATTTTAAATTAGAATTTTGAAAATGTCACCTTTAGAAAGTTGACATGTATCTGCCTTAGCCATTTAGTGCCTGCAGCCTGTCTTTGGGTCACACGACTGAGTGTGTCTGACAGTTGAGCTTTGTATATTTATCTTAGACAGCCATACACACTAGGGAGCTTAGGTGTTCCTGGATGGGCCATCACTGGCAGAATGGGGCGAGATGGGCACAGCCCTGCTTATACTTGAATAGGCTGTGTCTTGCTTCCACACAAAGGCTGCATACCCCCTGTAGTTAGTGTACAGTGGGCCGGAAGGTGCTCTGCCAAGCCCATTTGTGATCCCAATTGGAGATGATGCAAAGTGACATGAACCAACACAAATCCCCACAAAGCCTCCCTGCACAGCTACCAGCCTCATCAGAACCAACACTAAGTGGCGCAAAGTCTCACCACACAGCTGCCAGCTCATTGGAACCGAGACAAACTGATGCAAAGCATGACAAAAACAACACAAAGCCCCACCAAGCTATCCTGCATGGCATACTGGAACCGACACAAAGAGAAGCAAGGTCTCATCTCATACCATCATCAGAACTGATGCTGGATGATGCAAAGTCTTGCAAAGCAATGCACAGACAGCTCACCAGGATTTAAGTTCACTGTAGAAAGCCCGCTCCCCATTGCAGTCAGCTTCAACTTGTGACTTTGTCCCAGTCCGGAGTGACCAGATGTTCACAGTTAGGGTATTGTTCTTTTTGGCACTGCTTTCACTAAAACCTTTAGCACATCTTTGGTTCTACTGGTTGGGTTTTTGTTGCTTTGGTCTTGTTTTATTCATTAAAAATCACTCTATTTTTCTGGGATCTTTATGGGGTGTGTCTTCGCTGTGTTATTGTTTGAGGTGTTGCACAAATACTTTGTGCATTGCTTCCGAGTTACTGCGGACTGCTGTGTGCCGAGCTACCTGAGGGTTGAGCACAGGATAATTTACATTTTGCTTGTGCCTCACTCTGACAAGGGTTGTGGTTGCTGCTCGACCAGGGTTCACAACCCAGTCAATCAATATCCAATTACTCCCAATAGTCTTTTGCCAGTTTTCAGGCAGTGCTTAATTTGTAAATAAAAACGTTCAGTGCCAAAGCCCTTATCTGAACCCAACCGCTGCAGCAATTAAATGTGTGAACATGGAACATGGAGGTAGCATAATCCTGAAGCCATCTTGGGCCTCTTCAATCCATTTACAGCCACGCAAGTTCCCTTCAGCTCACACTTGCAGCTTTCTGCTTCCTCCGTCTATGATGCTTTTTTCATTTTTCTCTTCCTCAGTTATCACATAGGTGTCTTTTGCTTGCAGTAAATGCTTGAGGCAGAAAAATAAGTGTTGGTCCTAAAAAATAAGTGCCGGTGCTCAGCACAGGAAACAACAATCACAAATTAAGCACTGCTATCAGCAGATTGATAATGTTGGTGGCCATGGTCATTATTGGCTCTTGCTTGTAACTGAAATTATGTTGTGATAATGAATTGTAAACTTCTTTTTTTAAATACATTTACAGGGATGAGAAATATAATTCATACCTTTCTAGGTATGAAGTTGCATAACATGATTAAGAATCTTGATTATGGATTGGTGAACTGTAGTTTTATTGCTGTGCATTATGTGTATCTTTCATGTGAAGTATGGACACATGCTACATGAGCTTAATTATAGATGTGAAATCAGGACTTTCATAATGCTATTACTGGAGACAGCACTATTGCCAACATCTGTTCATGAGTATTAAATTACTTCTGTTATCTTTCAATCATGACTGTCTGCTGTCATGTCAGTCCTGATGCAAACATACCTAAAGTATGTACTTATGTACGTAACGCTTGTCATTACCTGATTATAGCTGTGTCAATCGAGTTTCTGTAGCTGTTTCCTCATTGTATCTGTGGCACACTTCAAGTTTCACACATCCTGCGTGACATTTCTGCTTGAATTTACATGAAATAAAACTACACAGATGAATAAAGGCAACATTATGTAAGCTAAATGTGTTCCAAAGTTAGAATCAATTCAAAATTCCCCGTACCTATGTACAGAGGTGATTTTTTATGTCACTTTTCATTTTAGTAATGATGCATTTTTATTTAGCTGTACACCACACCCCTGTCCAGATCAACCGATATAATCTATTATTTAAGACTTTTTGTTAATCGTGCCCCAAAGCTGTGAGATTAGAGGAAGCGTACTCTAAGTAATATTGAATGATGATTGCTTGGAACAGAAAAGTTTTTAAGTGACCGTAAAGTGAAAGATGATCAGGAGTAGAGTAGAGGTGGAAGTGTCATATGATGAAGTGTTTTAGGGGACATGTAGAAAACGTCGACCTTCGATGTGAGCTTGTGACGTGCAACAATGCTGAGGGAAAAAGGATTTGATGAGTCACAACCGTAGTGTTTAGTCGCTCCTGGAGATAAAAAGGGCCTATTCCTAGAAGACCACAATGACATGCAGAGAGTTTGAAAAAGAATACATTTAGGAATAGAAAAGCCAGTGAAGAATATCCACATGATTAATGATGAAAGATCTTCCAGAGAGAGCAAGGATAACACAAGCTGCAAAAAGTTGAACTATCTAAAGTAATTTCAGAATTAAAATAGGAGTACCTAAAACTAAAGAGTTACACTTATCTAACGGTGAAGAAATTGATCACTAGTTGGAGTGAGTGGCAGTCCATCACATGTAATAATGTCACTATTTCTTTAGATCCAGTTAAAGCTTCAGTAATTTAAACCCGAGAACAGCCCCTGGTAGCTTTGGGGCGGGACAGACAGAGTTAACTTGTTAAAGCATTTAGACGTAAAAAAACAGCTAACAAGTCTAAAATGTAACACAATAAAATTCCCATTCCAATTCATAAAAATTGAGAACATTTAATGAACAAATGACACCAAAATGACAAACATCTAGTAAAGTGAACTAGAGATATGAATTTTCTGACTTTTAAATGGAAATAGATAGACTTAATGCTGAGTGAGATGGAGAGAGGTCTGGCACAGAAATCCGGTTCCTGATGATCAGAGGTTTTACCTTCTGACTTAGGGCCTCATTGTGAGGCTGGCGGTCGGAATGCCGCACTCCAGACGGTCCGCCTACCACATTACGAACCTGGCAGTGGGACTGCCAGGTGACCACCATCCCAACATGGTTCCTGACGGGTTGATGGTACTCAGACTTGTGGTCAGCCACAGTGGGGCTGAGTTTGGCGCTGCCATGATGATCACAAGTCCCCTTTCCGCCAGCCTTTTCATGACTTGCCATGTTTGCCTTCTGTCAGTTCTCCAGGCAAAAAGTTATGAAAAAGTCCTAGGTTTTAGGGCTAGGCAGGAGCAGTACCCTCTGATGCCAGCTAAGGGTTAAAGTTACTCAGGAACCACACTTGGGGGTCAAGACAAACTTTAAAACAAGCCACCATCAAGGTCCAGTAGCAACTGGTCATCTGGCCTCCTCAAGGTAAGTGGGTTTCTGGCACCTTTTGTGTCTCTGTAGCTTAACAAGAGGCCAGTCAAGTGACCCTGAAGTTCATTTCTAAGTCCTGAGTACAAGTGGGAACAGGTTCAGCCCTTAGAGTTCTCCTCTCAAGTCACAATAGCAGGTGCAGTCCTTCGTCTGTCTTCCACCGGTCCATAGTGTTCTGAAGAAGGTACCCAAGCGTGCCTCATTTATGCCTGGCACTAGCCGGTTGGTGGGGGTGACTCTTGGCCCCTCACTAACCAATAAGAAAAAGGTTCCCAAGGGTAATCCTACTGGGTTTTGCAGCAGTGCCTATGCACCTGATTGGAAACAATCCCAAAAGGGCCTGAACATGGCTGAACATTCTCCACCTGTACAGAGCTCCTGTGCCTACCCAAGAGCTGTGGCTAGGGACATGAGCAAACTCTCCACTTTAGTTACCCAAAACTGTTTCTTGGAGCAGGTCTTCCTATACTTGAATCGGTGCTTGGCTGGCTAGAAGGACAAATAAAGGGGAAAGGCCCATGTGCAAACTACATCTGCCTGCGAAAGGAAATTAAATTCTTCATCACTTCCTTTGCACATCTTCTGGAGATTCTTTATGTCAGTTTCCATAGCGAACCTCTATCTAGTGAAAAAAATACATTTCTTTGTATATGCCCCCAAACACAGGTCTTAAAAAGCAACAGCCTCTTTCACCTCCCCCATGCTCCCTTTTTTCACCTGCTTTGTGTAGTCTGTCCTCTGACCACCTGGTCAGCAGCACTGCCACACCAGCAAAACACCACCGACCATATCAGGAGCAAGGATACGGCCTGGTGGTGTTTTGCTGGCGGACGTTGCTGCTGACAGCAGTGCCGCAGACCGTCTCCAGCCGGAGGACCCCCTGCAAGCAGGCAAGTCGGGTTCTCCGACAGGAGAGGGGGTGGTGGTGGTGTGTGTATGTGGGGGGGTGTATGTTTTGGAACGCGTGCATGCGGGTGTGAGTAGCGTTGGATGCATGCATGAATGAGTGATTGTTGTGTGTTGTGAATGCATATGTGTGACAAGGCATGTTGGAGTGTGTGGGTTTGTATGTGTGCATGCATGGGTGGTGGTGGGTATGTGTGTGTGCATGTGTGTATATGGGTGTGGGTGTGTATATGTGCGGGGGCAGGAGAGGGAGGGAGAGAGTGGGGGAAGACTCCAGGGAGGGGGCTAGGGGAGACCCCTGGCAGTGCCAGGGAAGTGATTCCCTGGCACTGATAGTGCCTACCGCCATGGTATTCGTGGTGGTAGGTTTGGCCCGAAAACCATGGCGGTAGGCCGGGTCATAATCCCGAGGGTGGGATTGTGGCGGCCGGCGGGCTGGAGACCGAAGTTTCCAGCCAAGTGGCCATTACCACCCTGACGGTGTGTGTTAAAGTGGCGGTTTTGGATGGCGGTAACAACCATGGTCCAAATCCATTTTTTTTTACTGCCAGCCTGTTGGCGGTATTACCACCACTTTAACACTGACTGCCAGGGTTGTAATGAGGGCCTAATTCTACTTTGCTGACCCATACCGAAGATAGGTAGATATAATGAAACGTGAGTGTTATGCATTTTATGCCTTTTCTTTCTAGGTGTCAACTACACTGTTTTGACAGATCCATAGGTAAATGTTTTCCAAATTTGTGTTTCTAAATTGTTTTGCATGAAGCCCAACATGCTGATGCTAATCGGATGTTAATAAGGGCCCTCACAAAATGATTGGCAATTACAGGGACTAATGATTGATCAATTACCTTGCTGAATTCCATGTAAGCTATATATTTGTCACAGCTGACTCTGCTATTGATTTGCACTGTAGCTCTGGAATGTGTCGTAGTTCAAGTTTTGATCAGATTGTGTTTCTTCTGTCGCTTTGGACAACCAGTGTTGTTTTTGTATGTGTTTCATTTGATTTTGAGATTAATCTATATGACCATAGCATTGTTAATATAGGGAAATAAACTTACTAAACTTTTATTAAAGGTGTGTTTATTCACGGCTGAAAGGTCATGGTGTGTGACATTTACAGACTCCACTGATTATTCATTTTATTGGTTACTAATGATTGTTGATTATTGTGTATTGATTATTGATTATGTACTGGAGCTATTGTAAGAACTTCTTAATTGCGAGTCAAAAGGTTCATCGACCTCTTGACGTCCCCTTGTAAGTATACTTATTAAGGTCTGACGCGCTAACAACTGCCAACCAAAGACCCCTTTTCTAACATGGATTAAAATGTGATTGGAGGTTTTTGGTTGGCTGGTGGTGCTGGTGGTGGGACCACCTCTTTTCTGTCCTCCAGTGTTGTGGCGTTTTCGGAAATTTGGCTGTCTGACTTAATAGGGGGTCAGATCACAGCCAACATGGTGGTCTTTTGGCGGCTGCAACCACGGCGGTCTTGCCACTAGACCTCCACACTCTTAATGAGGCCCAAAATATTGATAGTGATGTCCTTGATGTGATTAAACGCTTTGGGAGCCAGTAGCTTTTTATTTGTCTTTTCCAATAAAGGAAATCTATCATATCACCCATGCATGGAGTGCCATTCTTTTGAAAGTATAACAAAATATGTATGCTTCTATATTTAGATAATATGTTACATATTAATGCTTAATCAAAAAATCATAACATTAAAATATAAGTTATGGGAATTCTTGTTTTTGACCTAACAGTAATGATTCTATTAGGGCACGACCTACATCTAACAGGTGTATTACACAGAATTGTTTCTTAGCAGAATACTCTTTGCGCAAAATTATCTTTCATTAAAAAGCATATGCTGGAGGGTATCATATAAATGTGGATTAAGTCTTTGAGTTATTTTCTTCAGTGCAATAAGGATACCACTGCGATCTATATTGTAATACAGTAACAATCGCGAAAACTATGGAAATTAAAAACTGATTCAGCTATCATAATTTAATACTTAGACAAAAGATATTATTGTGGGAGAAAGTTAGCTCAGGAAAGGTCATTCGGTGTACAGCGTGTGAACAACAAAACAATATTCGTTTCATTAAAGTGGCATCTCAGTTGGCCTCGTGCACCCCCAAATAGACGTAGAAGAGGAATGTGAATTAATTCACTGTTTCAAAATAGAGAAAAAATAGAATTAAGTATGTGTGATTAAAATTAATGATGGCACTCTATTGTGAAAGCAATTGTGACATAATTGCAACTGTAGTTTATTCACCCCAAGAACTGGTAATGCCAGTTTAATCAAAACGGTATGACTCCTGCCTAAAAGACATACAGGGACAAATGGCAAGGTTCATCTCAGCTGCCAGTTGTCATGGGTTTCAAAGTTAGCCGTTATGTATGTGACGACTGTTATTAAAATAAAATTGTACCAGGTATTCACAATGTCTGTATATTCATTTATTCATTTCTGTGAAATGCTATGCTCTTATAAAAAAAAAGCACATTATTTTTGTAAATCTGTATTTTATACGTGTTGTATTATCAATGTTTACTTGAATAGACTCGTGTAAGTTTTAAATATAGCCCCAATAAATTTAAAAGGGTGTAAATTGCTTCAATTGTGTTGGAATATGTTTTGGAGGCAAGATACAGTAGTGAGTTTTGTTTGCACTTGAAATGAAGCAATCTCTGAAACTGTGCTTGTAACATCTCATTAGTCTAATTGCATCCACTTTAATTCCGTGCATGTGTTATTTTGCTACTTTTTTAATCATTATGTGTTTATGCTAACACATTTAGCAATGCTGAAATAATTGTCTCGTGATTCGAGGGAGAATGGTGCACATTTGGTAATGTGTTTCCTACAAGGATAATTTATAGTTATATACAATGAATTGGGTAAAACGGACAGAGATGTAGGAGAATTACTGTGAGAATCACTTGACATTCACAGTCACTGGTAATCTTGCCATTATTTCTCATTCATAACCCACCACAAACGAAAATACTTGAATAAATCCCAAATTTCGCTACATACAAGAACAACAGTTTTTCGCAGTAATTAATTGTTTTGATAGTAAAACATATTTTATTGAGAGTGTGCTGGCTCAAAAACAGTCGCCACCATTGCATACTTTTAATCATGTCTCAAAACAGATGTAAGCGCAGTTACACAGATAACCTCGGAACTGAGCAGAGACAACATATAGATGCATGTCTGCTCCACTCTATCACCCACCATCTTCCGGTTACTTCCGACAGCAGTGTTAACTTTACTTTAAGGGACAGCTGGCTATGGTTTGCTGGTGGCAGATATCAACATGGTGGTGCAAGCACTGCTATGATAATAAGATACACTAGGGTAGTAGGGGTGAATGTAGCCGCACTTCTAGGCAGTACAACAATGGTTAATAACAGGTATGTGAGATAAAGCAAAGTCTGGTGCAGCTTGGCCCAGTGCCCTTCTACCCAGAAGGCAAAATCACGGGTATCAAAGTACCCAAGGACAAAATTGAAACAAATTGGCCACAGCACACAGAATATATTGTCCAATCATGTGGTGAGGATAAGGGATCCCTGGTGGTACGTTGAAGGTTATGAAGAAGTATGAGGTAAAGAGAAAATCTTGAGTCTTGTTATTTGATGGTGTCTTTAATTGTGGAAATTAGAAATCATGATGTCATCAAAGATATACAGCCAACACGTGTTTAGTCACACAAGTGACTTCATCAAGGTTGCAAAAAATATTAATGAAAGCAAACATTGGTATATAAAAGTGTGTGGAATCCAATAATGGGTTCTTTGGGGGTCAAGTATAAAAAGAGTCCAAAGCATGGTGCAGTGATTGGTGATTGGTGTCAAAGCTTAATTGGGATGTGACTAAACATGGCAGTGTGAGAGGGACCGTTTATTACAAAGTACACATCAGATGGAGTGAGTCAACGTGAGTAAGTGATTTGAGTTTGCGAGTAAAGATACCGAATAGAAGGCCCTACCAGTGTGAAAAATGTGTACAAAGACTAAAGGTAAGGTGTGATAGGTACGAGAGTGAAATAGGACTAAGAGAGATCAGGCATGTATGTGGGTAAAAACATCCAAAATAAAAGTACTGAGCCAGTCAAGGTACATAAATAACGAGGAAGGGCCCCTTGGAGCCAAGGTCGGTAATTCCTACCTGGGGCGTGCGGCCAGAGTAGTAGATAGTGGGCAGCTGAGTGGGCTTAAGTAGGAGAAAAAAGATCTGGGAGGAAAAAAGAGAGTGGTTAAATTCAAGTAGGTCTGCCACGAGTGGGCAGCAGGAACACGATCAGAACGTAGACATGGAGAAAACAAGGGATAGGTTGGGAGAGGGGTGGTCAGGAGGAGGAGGAGGAGTGGTAGGAGTAAGTACTGTGATTTAAGCACAAATTAAGTCACTGTGTACATACCTTAATGAAATGGTAAAACTAAGAGTAGTCACGCTGCCCGAGCAGTAACAGGAAAGTTGGATGTTGAGCGTGTGGGTTGAGGTAAGTATATAAGGCCCTGATAAGCCTCGAGTCAAACCTATAGAGATGTCACACACAAATTATGAGAGAGACAGCCCAAGGAATAATGGTCTGAATGATTACTGAAATGTTAGGATGCCATTCCTTTGTATGTGCAAACATCAATGGCAAACATAGATTCCAAGGACTTTCCTTTTGCCAGGTGTGTTTCTGAATGCAAGGAAGGTAATCTTAAAGATTAGAATGAGAAACTTGTCATGGGCAATAGGATTTAATCCCCCCTACCTGAGGAACAGTGAGTGCATGGTACCTTCACAGCCTGTCTGACTCTGAAGTGCAGCAAGTGACAGATTACTCATGTCTCCTTAAACCTTATAAGGAATGGGAGGGTAACAGTAGATATCGGAAGGTGGGCCTCAATGCCCCTTCCTCCATGTCATGGAAGTATCGGGCAAAAAGTACTACCAATCCATTCACACAATATGGGTGTGCAGCCGGCAAGGGTGAGTTGGAGATTGTTAGACCAGGAATCTGTTGGCATGGTTTCCCCAGACATTTTGCTTTCTCTCCTCCTGTTTTGGCTGTGTGCTGAACTTCGATCTTTCTGGCTTTAGGACTCTGTGCCCTTTCTCACTGCTGATCAGTGCTAAAGTGCATGTGCTCTGTGTCTATAATCTGATACACGGGGTCTCTCCATGAATGGCATATTTGATGTATTAATATGTCCCTAGTAAAGTGCACTAGGTGTGTCCAGGGCTTGTAACTCAAAAACTACTAGTGGCATGCAGCACTGATTGTGCCGCCCACTACAGAAGCCTTTCAAACATGACTCAGGCCTGCCACTGCAGAGCTTAATTGTGTGCACTTTTCAACTTCCATTTCGACGTGGCAAGTGTACCCGCTTGCCGGTCCCATACTTTTCTTTTTTACATGTAAGTAACCCCTAAGATAGGCCCTTCTTAGCCCCAAGGACAGGATTCAGTGTATTTAAAGAGTTAGCCATACACTTTCAAGTTAATAAAAAACTCTTACATTAATTTTGCACTATTACAAGGACTATCTGTTGCATAGGCTTACATTGGGGTTACCTTAATTAAGGAGCTGGGAGAAGATAGAAAATTGAAGTTTGGTATTTCAGGACTCACAATTTAAAAACACATCTGTTGGTAAAGTGGGTTATTCAATTGCAGGTCTGAAAATGGCACTTTTAAAAAGTTGGCATTTTCTTACTTTAACATTCTCTGCCTTAGTCTGTCTCTGAATACACGTCTTGGTTTATGTGACAGCTACACTTGTGCATTCTCTCTAGACAACCACAACACAGGAAGGACTGGGTGTGACAGAAGATACATCTGGATTTATCTGCATACTGATAGTCCTCCTGATCAGGGAGAGGGAGATGTAGTTCACACTTGGATCGGAATGGGTGACACCGTTGTGTCAATTGGAATCATCGAATCGAACCCAGCACATCGATCAGAATCAGCGCATCCCACTGCAGAAATGATGCCTCGCTACTGCCTACACCAAAGCCATGGACACAGCTCGCCGACTACACAACACAATGACCCTGACTTACAACTTGCTCAACACAGCACTGACACATTGGAACTGGTGCACATCACTTCTGGACAGCTACGCATCAGCGGCATTGACCGATCAGGAAATGATGCATCGTCTGCAATTGTGACACATACCCTTCCTGAGATCAACATGTCATCCCCGAGCATGGACACAACCAAGGTACTGTTGGCAGGTCTGCATGACTCCTGTATTCAGCCTGCACTCTATCACAGTCGGAGTGAACTTTTGGATTTGCCCCAGTCCAGCGCAACTAGTTGGCCCAGGTTGGAGCTATTGAAGTCTAAGCATTGTATTTTCATTTAAGTTAAAAATTCATAACTCGAGTTGTGTATGTTGGATTTGTGTCGTTTTGGTCTTGTTTACTCAGATAATTTGTGGCTATTTTTCTAAACTACTGTTGAGTACATTTGTGGTGTTTTCACTGTGTTACTCTGTGTGTGCACAAATACTTTACACATTGGATCTTTAGTTTATCCTGACTTCTCTGTGCCAAGCTACCAGAGGGTGAGCACAAGTAAACATTTAAGACCTCATCACAACTTCAGCGGTCTTTTCCAAAGACCACCGAAGCCACAGGTGAGACAATATCGCCAGTACTGGCAGTCTTAAGAGAGCCGTAATACGATTGATCTCTGAATTCTGCCTGAAATCGGGTGGAATTCCTAGACCAGTCATGCTGGTCGTCAGCAGTGCAGAGGTGGTACCGCCATCGGTACTGCCACACCAAAAAGAGACTGCACACTGTATTACAATGGGTAATACGGTGTGGCGGAGTCCAGATGGTGAGGTGCTGCCGGTGGTGGAAGCACCAGGACCCATCCCTTCCCAGACTACATTCTTTTGCATGTGTATGTAAGTGGACAGGGAAGGAGTGAGTGTGTAAGTGGATGGGAGGGTGGTGAGTGTTTGTGGGAGTGGACCTGGAGGGGGTGCGGGTATGAGTGAATGGGGAAGGAGGGTGAGTGCATGTATGCAGTGCATGGGGGACGGGTGTGAATGCATGTGTGCACTGGGGCAGGGGGTGTGAATGTATGTATGTGCTGGGGAGGGGGGTGTGAATATATATATGTGGTGGAGGAGGGAGGAGTGAATGCTTGCATTAGTGCAGTGTTTGTATATGTATGTTAGTTTGAAAGGGGGTGTATGACATGAGTGCGTAGGTGAGTGTGTGTTGGAGTATGTGAGTGCATGTTTGCAGATATGTGGACTTGTGCGCGAATGTATCCTGGTGACAGGAATGCTTATAGCTGTCGCCAGGGTGCAAGACCGCCAGATTTTTCTGATGGTGCAACTGGCAAAAAAATGCTGGCGGTGTCCTGCCTCATGATACCACTAGCGGTATCATGCCATCTGCCATGCTGGAGGTGCTCACCTCCAGCCCGGCAGATTGTGGTAATGTGGCAGAACGGGTGAAGGCTCTGCGGTTTGGCTTCAACCAAACCGCTAAACTCCTAATTAAGCGGTATTCACCGCCAGCCCGTTGGCGGTGACACCCCACAGAGTTGCAATGAGGGCCTTAGTGTGTATCTTACTTACCCTGACTAAGATTGTGGTCCCTGCTTGGACAGAGTGCAAACCTGTGACAACTAGAGACCCAATTTATAACAGGGTTCCTGTCATTTGTTTGGGAATATCCTCTATGCACACCATATTTGGCAGCTTGTAGGCAGGTGATAGAATCCTAGAAAAATATTTTCTTTGCCAAGATTAAAATGGAGAACTTGTATAAAATACCTTGCACCTCAATAATTCAGTGATCATTTTAAAAGACAAAATACTCCTCATTGGTTAAAATGCATGATTGTAGATAGATTTTCAAGAATCAGACAAGAGCAAGGAAAAATGACCTAATTTTAAAAAGAAAAATACTTGTTCCACAATATTTCTTCATTAGAGGTAAGCTCCTAAAACCGATTGATGCAGAAACTGGACTTTTCACTCAAAGTATATTGTGAGGCATGCAATTTTACCACATGCGTTATTAACACAGGTGATTCCAGTCAAAATTATACCAATGCAAACCTGGTAGAGTTTGTCCCCCAAAAAAGCCCAGATTTTATGAATATCATGTAAACATAATTGTGGTAATACCTATTTTCACAGGCTGTACCCCATTCAAAGAGGAAATAAATGGCATTATATGAAATCCTACAGTAATTCGACAACTCCAAATTACCAATACCTGTGTAATGGAAAAACTAGGTGCAGCGTTGGCTTTTCCTCATTTTGGACACAAGCAAAAAACTAAATGGAGACAATCAGCGTGACGACCCCAAGCAGGTTTGGTGAATTTCTAAAATGAGATAACCCTCATACCTCAAAAGGTTTGTGTAAATTCCAGAAATTAAACACAGGGCAGGTGATAAGAAAACACTTAAGAAGAAAAAAATTCAGCAATAAATGGAGAAGAAAGGAGAGGAGGGATGGCATTCTGTTATAGGTAGGGCAGAGATCATAGGAAATAGGTAAGAGTAGAGGTTCCAAGGTGTAGACAGACATGTTGGAGTGGGGCTGTAACCTGGGGTAGAAGTACTTTTCTGTGGGAAATAGTATACAGGCAGAGTGGGATGCAAGAATAAAAGTAACAGTAATATTGTAAAGTCAGGGGAATATGGACACTTCGACACATACATCACAAGCTAATATTTACATGTTGATTTAGTTTTGATTGTTTCTTTCAATTCATCTCTCTTATGTGAAACTTTGTCTCGAAACATTACAATTGCATTTTTCCAATGAACACCACCTGTTTTCATCTTTTGGTGAAAAGTTTCTAATCAGTTTTTCAAACATGTAGCTTTTCTGAACGTGACTGTTTGCTAAATTACCCACTATTTCTGTGATTATGAGGTCACTTTTGATTTGTGGAGACTCCATGGGATAGGCTGTAGTCATTCTGATTTTAGAGTCATTCTCAGGAACACCCATTGCTTTTTCATGGTTAGCAGATCTTTTCTATTCTTCATTTGAGACTTTGATAACCCCTATTGAAAACAGTTGTGAAGTACTTATGATGAGTAAGAATGCTCAATATGGGATGCTCCTTTTTTAACTAATTTTTGTTGAGTTACAAAAATTAATTTATAACAACAATCTTGATATATTAGACAGAGCTGTTATCAAACATGTGAAGGTAGTATAGCAGACTCATTTCCTAGATGATTTAGAACGAAAATCAAAATCAAGAATTGAGGAAATTATGGTCTAGTTAATCTGACAACACAAAGCATTTTAACAATCTTACTCTTCAATGAAAAATCTGTACCAAGTATTCCTAAGGTGGCTGCAGGCTTTAGTTGCAAATATTGCTCCTTCCAGTTCATCGATTTGACTAAACAATACGCAATAGGGGGGTATATGATCGATCCAGGCCCTGGCTGCACAACTGAGCAGTAGTGATCACTACTGCGACCACTCGCATATGTCAATTACATCATTGCATATTTCTTAGTAAGCTGCAAGTTATACCCCAGAAGGAGTAAAAGATTTTGAGCAAGGGGCTCTCAGCAAACATATGAATAATATCAACACAGTAAATGCCACACATGGATCAGCTTGTCTTATTATTAGATGTTGCCCCGGCCAATCTGCATTTCTTCTCTGGAGTATAGCAAAGCATGCACATTGTTTTGAATTATTGCATATTAATATTAACAGAAAAAAAAACCCAACTGATTCACAATGTCAAATGCGTTAGTGATATTGTCTGCCAAGATGTACGTATCCAGCAGTTTGCTCCACTTTGCCACAATCTTCTCAATGTGCAATCATATTTTATAGATTATTCTGATTGCTAGTTTACCTAAAGTTGTACAGAGGTATTTCAGAACTTGTAAGTTGTCTGATACAGCTCAATTTAACTGCCTGCATTGTAGAAAAGTGTAATTCTGCAGATACTTAAAAAAGGATTGATGTGAAATGCCATGGCATGTTTGAGGAGTCGAGAATGTATACAGCCCTGATAAGTCAAAAAGCTGGCCCATAGGTTTTAGACCCAATGTAAAACAGTGCCTGGCCACAGTATCATGAATAACAGGTCAGAGATCAGGATTACACCACAACATAGTGTATAGATGAATATATAATAAGGCATATTTAATGCAAACTATCCCCCAGATCCAATGAATATCCTTCATGGTCTTGAACTTCACTCATTTAAAATAGTTCAGGTCTGGCCATCTATAAAGAAATAATCTATAGTCAGAGCCTATGGCTTGTTGATAGTCAAAGCAACAGAATCAGGATCAGTGCAAGTAGATTCCAAATGTGCATTCCGAAAGCTGACCAAAAATATAGCTTAAAGTCAGGCAGTGGTGGGCCACATTGAATAGCTGGAAGTTTTATGAGATGCATTGCTGATCTGGCTTTTTTAAAGCCCCATATGGAACTGCCGATGACTGCCTCCAGGTGTTTTAAGAATGAATCAGGCACTTGCAATGGCATTGAGTGAAACAGATATTGAAATTTCAGAAGGATGTTTATTTTAAAGATATTATAGTGCCATATTAGACATAGTGGGAGAGGGCTTCATGATCGGAGTTTAAGACTAACACACTTCAAGATGGAGTCATAATTCAACTTGACTATGCGGTCAATATTGGCACAGATCTTAACCCCTAGGTAAGGAGCTACTGGAGTGATACCAGGAACAGGGCAGTCAGAGTGATCGGTGAGCAAGACTGTGTCTTAGCTAGGTCAGGTTTATAACCAGAAACCGCTCCAACCCTGTCTGCCTAATCCAAGATTTGACAAAACGCTTCAAGGGGGTCCGATAAAAATACTGCCACATCATCTGCATAGGCACTAAGCTTCAGTTCTGCCCTAATAAAGATGACTGGCTGAATCAAAGGATGAGAGATAAGCAGCTGGGGATAGGGCTAAATTTCAAGGCCAAATGATAGCAGGGACAAAGGACAGCCCTGCCACGTGCCCCTATACATGTATGTAAAAGTGGTGCACTATAGCCGTCCATAATCACTTTGGCCTCAGGATATTCATGTAGAGAACTTACTTGGGATATAAATCTTTGTCCTATTCCAACTTCAGACAAGTCAGACAAGAAAAAGGGCTATGAGACCCAATCAAATGCGTTTTGGCGTCTAGTAAAATCATGCCAAACTTACTACCAGTGATTCTGGCAACATCAAACATAACTACAGCATATGGCTGTTGGTGTCCTTGCTGGGGACAAATCTATACTGCTGGAAAGAGACAATAAACTGCAGGAGTGGGGCAAGCCTGACTGAAAGAATTTTACCATATATTTTTTTGTCTGAATTGATAAGAGGAATAGGTCAATATGATCCCCTTTCATGGGAGGCTTATCCTTCTTATGAAAAACTGCTATATTCGTGGACTTCCAAGACTCTGGAGAAGTTTCTCCATTATCCTCATGAATAGAGGAAGCCTCCTGAATAGAAGAAGAACCTTTTCACTAAATACCTTGTGAAACTCCAGGAGAGTAGTATTTTCCCTGCTGCTTTGCCAGAGGGGAGAGAGTGTATTGCCTGGTCTAATTGCTGTATAGTAATATCCCTCTCCAAACCTGAAGCCTGATCCAGGCATGGCAGACAGGCCTTCTGCAAGTACTCGTCAGTAGCAGCCTGTTGGGTTTGCACTGGCGGGTCATACATTTCTTTGTAGAATTCGCAAAACTGACTGCCTATAAATTTTTATGCCATAGTGGAGATGACCCTTGATTTAATTGCATTGTTATGCCTCTTTTTTTGCAATCTGTAATGCCTGTCCTTGACCGATCTGTTCCCCATACTTATTTTGAAAAGTCATATTGTGGAGCTTAATCAAGATTTTCTCACATAGACTTCGGTCAAGAATGCATCTAAGGTTCACCAGCTCCAGATAAATTGAGTGCTCAGTCGACGTTTTGTTCCTAGCCACTAGTGCATGTTTAGCCTTCAGCTCTGAAAGCTGACCATGAAACTTATAGACCTTATCTCTTTTATTCTTATTTGCCTCCAGCACAAACTGTGTGACAGCCCTGCTTACAAAAGCCTTCATACTGTCCCATACATTATGTAGTACGGCAGAGTCCTGATTGGCCACTACAAACCTTCTCAATTGGTCAGTCAGTCGAGCTCTAAAAAACGAATTAGAGAGAAATGATTGAGGTAAAATATAGCAACACCCTTCCTGAATAGTTCAAGGCAGCTTTATTGTTAACGGGACTAGATTATGGTCTGAAGTAATCTTAGGGCATACTGACAAAGCAACTATTGAGGCAAAAGAATCAGATCTATTGTGCAGAGTAGAATGTATAACTGAGGGTCACAGGAAAAAGTGTCCTCTGTGTGTCAATTAACCTGCGCGCCAGCAATACCTCAGAAAGAGAAGTCCTTGTTTGAGCCATACAATGATAGGCCTTATGATTATTGATACTGATTGATTAATCAAGAACACAATGAAAAATCACCCACTAGTAGCAAGTCCCCCAACGAATCCAGAAGAGCCAGGTTTAGCTGATCAGACATCCCAAGGTCATCAACATTTGGACAGTTTACAGCACAGACAGCACTCTGGCAGAAACCAACAATTGAGAGATTGCCTATCTGCCTTTGGAGTCGGAGGCAGTTTGAAAGAGAGTATGTTCTTGTTGATTCGAGCACAGTATAGCCACCCCCTGAATAGAAATTGACTAATTGAAGTAATGCTGATAATTATATCATATCTTAATTTCCTCAGAAGAAAATTATCCTTATAGGCCAAATAAGCCTTAGTCAAGCACACTATGGACCATATTTAAGAATACTTAGGCCCATATTTATACTTTTTGATGCAAACCAGCGCCGGCGCAGGTTTGCGTCAAAAATGTTACAGCCGGCTAACGCCATTCCTACGCACCATGCAGGCGCCTCATTTAAGGAAATACGTTAGCCGGCGTTGCGGACTGGTCAGAGTAAATTAAAAATGACTCAAACCAGACAGCGCTGGTGTAGGGGAAAATGGGGGTTGTGCGTCAAAAAATGGTGCAAGTCAGGCTTGAGGCAAAAATCATGCCTCAAACCGGACTTGCGCCATTTTTTGACGCACAACCCCCATTGAAATGACTCCTGTCTTAGCAAAGACAGGAGTCATGCCCCCTTGCCCAATGGCCATGCCCAGGGGACTTCTGTCCCCTGGGCATGGCCATTGGGCACAGTGGCATGTAGGGGGGGCAAATTAGGCCCCCCTATGCCACTTTAAAAATACTTACCTCAACTTACCTGTACTTACCTGGGATGGGTCCCCCCATCCATGGGTGTCCTCCAGGGGTGGGCAAGGGTGGCAGGGGGTGTCCCTGGGGGCAGGGAAGGGCACCTCTGGACTCCTTCTATGGTCAGAGATCAAGTGAGCCCGCAGGTCCCTTAATGCCTGCCTTCACCCAGGTGTTAAAAAACGGTGCACATCAGGCTGTGCGCCTTTTTTAAGGCCCACCCCATCCTGTGTGTCAAAATGACGCAGGAGTATAAATAAGACGCACAGGCCTTAAAGTAATTTTTTGGGCGGGAACGCCTACCTTACATGTCATTAACGCAAAGCAGTTTCCCGCATCCAAAAAATGACGCACACAGAGGAATTTTGACGTCCGCAGGCACGGGCGTCAAAGTTTAAATATGGTGCAGGGTTTGCGCCAAATGTGTGTCAAAATGTTTGACACACATTTGTCACAAACAGAGTATAAATATGCCCCTTAGCGACACCTTTGCACCATTTTTTCCAATGCAAAAGCGATGATCACCTATAGCCATATTTATATTTTGTCACAAGACCCATCTAGCAACAACATTTAAGAGTTAGTGTAATTTTTTGGGTGTGCCACTCCACCTTACATTATTTTGCGACAATGATATGCAAGGTAGTTTTTCCTGCCCAAAAAATTATGCTAGCCCTCTAGCGCCATTGTTACTGCCTGACGCAAAAACGACGCACGTTAAGGACCCAGTTCAAAAAATGACGCTAAGTTCAATTAGAGTCAAAATTTAATGTCTGGTCAGTCCAGCTGTTAAAATGAGGCCCACACACTACTACATAAGGAAAACACAGAAGGAGCATTGGCGACCCATGACAACATAGATCTATTATTGCTCCAGCTCGCACACACCATAGATAACAGCAATGACAACATGTCCTACCAGCACCACAGCAGCAACCCCAAACACCACCACAGCATCCACAAAGGCAGCACAGGAGGAGGGAGAGAATATTTAAACAGCACACAACAGTCCTTGAGCTCAGGGAACAAGATGTCAACTGACTACCATCTGAAGCAGGAGCTGATTGTACGCCTGCTGCACCACATTTCCCCAGACATCACTACAAACGTGGAAACTCCAGCAACTATTCCACCTTTGACCAAACTCCTGGCTGCCTCCATACACTTGTGTTAGGATTGTTTCAGACAACTGGGACACGAGTGGTTGTTATCTCACAGCCATCCTTTTCGGCCTACCACAAACATAACCATTCCATAAATCTGCAGGCAATTGTGGACTATTGTGGGCTCTTGACAAACATCCTAGCCAAATATCCCGGCAGCATCCATGATGCCTACATATTCCAGCACTCCACCGTCAACAAGCAGTTCCAGCATGGGCAATATGGCAATGGGCTACTCGTAGGTAAGCCACCATACCAATTATTACACCGACAACACACCAAATTATAGGACAAACAATACATACATCACACTAAACACACGGACAGGGGAACGCAGATGTACAGACAACAACAAATATGCCACATGCCACACTACACCATATTCATTGCACATCAAACACACACACAAATACAGGCACAACCTGACTGGCACACCACATGGAGGACAGGCCGAACTATGTCCCCTTTGCATACTGAGGCTGGGCCAAAACCACTACGAGTGTACACAGGTTGACAACTAAATATAGATCCCTCACGCATAAAACCTAACAAGGAATAGCTCAGCTATGTGAACAGCACTGGCCATGTCAATGTAAAGAAAGTCACATATAGGTACAGCCCCACATTTGTCATGGTGTAGAAACCTCCGGCGGCACCAATATCAAATGCCATTGAACTGTTGCCATCACTAACTACATATCACCAAAACATACCAGACGTACACATTGTGATCACCCTCACCTGTCTGGTGCATTGTGCCACACTCATAGGAATACAACATCACCAGCCATGAAAGACCATGTGTAGGGATGGACACCTCACAGCACACCTACAACCATATTCAGTAATTCCACAATTCCCTAACATGATACCAGGGTACCAACAGGGGACTGTGGCAGCCAGACTACTGTCAATGCAATGGGAGAGGCCAGAGATGCATGTGAATGATGAGACATGGGACTTAGCAGGACTGGTCATGGGATGCAGGGTATTGCACAAAACCACATCATTCCCTCTCCTGTCACACAGATGTCTGAAAACTCATGCATACATCACATACCATACAACTGTGCCACAGTGTACCCATGATCCACATGCTTATATGTATACCAGCCAGCAATTGACAACAACAACACTTTGTGCAAGGGAGCTTTTCCAAGGGAAAAGGGGTGGGGTGCACATGCTACACACAGAGTACAACACCTGTGTCATAGCACACAACAGACAAAATAGGTGAAAAGTCCCACAACCTTACTCTTCTGTGGGTCTAAAGTGAAGGGACTGGGGACTGAGTCAGGAAAGTGGCGCAGCATTGACAGCAGCGCCACTGCAATTGTGCCCCTCTGCTGCATCCTACTGCCACCATGTGGTAGCCATATACAATATACAGCACACCATGGCGCAAAGTAGGTGCAATAGTGTCAAGATAATGGATGCCAGTGATGGACTCTGTAGGAGTACCGACAACATACCTGACCATTTCATACACAGTACATAGGGAAGCATTCAAGTAAATGGTGTGCCGCCTCATAACGTCCTCTCTGTGCAGGTGTTTAAAGATTCTGCAAAAAATCATGCCTAGGAACCTTAGACAATCCTCTGCACCAATTTTGCTAGTCCTCCTATTGTGTGAATATCCCCCTTGTACACATGATGCCTGGCACAGGCATAATCTGCAACAAAGGGTCACTAAGTGTTTCATTGCATGCGTAGTGCCACATGGAAACATGGTGGCTTGAGTTTGACCTTGTAGGGCTACCATAGTGTCAATACAAATCATGCTATTGTGGGGCACGGAGGTGGTAGGTTCCATTAACATTAGGAAACACTATGGACAACACAACACATATTTGGCATGGTTGAACTGTCAGTCCAGATTTCATTTGGCAATCACCAGGTCCCTGAGGCACAGCCCATGATAGCGGCATCCACCACCACACACCAATGCAACCATTCAAGCAAACAGCAAACACACACATTACCAGATGCAAGTCTGGGTCGTCACTCCACTTAAAACTGACATCTGCCATGGCACATAGGAAACCACAAATATGCATGACTGACACATGTTCTCACATTCCTTTGCAGCTGACCAAGGTTAGAGCATCCAACCATGGGTGATGGCCCTTTTGTCAACCCAACAACAGAAGAAGAGGGGGCATACAATGAATGCCACAGAAGGACACGAAATGTGGTGGAGAGGACATTTGGGCTCCAGAAGTCAAGGTTCAGGTGCCTGGCTTTGTCAGGAGAAAGCCTGTTGTATGCACCACTACTGGTATGCAAGATAATCCTTGTATGTGCAATCTTGCATAACATTTGTATTTGGACTAATGTCCCCTGGGATGAATTGGTAGATGTTCCCATTGAGGAGGAAAATGACAATGGTGTAGCACAGCTGGAGGGGGAACAACAAAACACTGCTGCAAGAGTTCACAGGAGACAACAAATTGTACCGAACTTCTTCACCTAGACACTGTATAACAATAATCACCCTGCAAATATCACCATTAAATCAATTTGCACAAGATTGTCCATGGCATACTCATTACATGCTTCATATACCATTGCTAAGTTGCCCATAACTCAGAGAACAGGAAAAAACCACAACATTTGTAAAGAATGTTGAAACATAGGTAGTGTTAAGAGGGTCTAGTGCTTCCATGCCACACATCAGCGTCACATTAATCACGCTCATGTGGCTCTCTGAGGCCTAGATACACGCACCAGAAATATTAAGTGACATAATGTATGCATTGTGCCAACTCTGACCCATTGCACCACATCCTATCTACTCCAGGCAAGATGTATGCAAGGGGGGTACATATGGTAGGGGTTTTTCAAAATGGTGTACTTGAAACTAAGGAACTAAACTGCGTCACATCTCAGGCTGGTAGCTGGGACACCAGCACTGAGGAGGTGTGACATGGGGGAACACCGTTGGTATCAATGAACCATTATGTACGTTGCATGGTTAGGGCCAAAAGTTTGGCCCTAACCCTTGCCAATGTATCAATGGCGTAACATACCGTGAGCACTGTTGGGTCCGACCCTGCTGCATGATGTGCTGTATTTCAAATGTGTTGTCTTGACATATGCCTGCAGCTAATCCAGAAATACCTATGAAGACTGCTGTACCGGTGTATGACCAAGGTAGGAAAGGGTTAGCAATTGCCTGAAATGGTTGGTTTGTGTCTGCAAGGTAACCCAGTAAAGCCTGTATGACACTGTCACACATGAAATATGAAAAGATACCTCTCAATTACACTCACATGTCTGACCAAGAGAAAGTGACATACTGGGAACAAAACCATAAAATGTCCAGCTCTCCCACAGCCAATCGTGTGTGGGACGTGCATGTAAGTCTAGCAATGTCCAAACATGTCATAGACCCATCCAAAATTGTATGGGTGAAAAGGGATACAGAAATGTTGCATGTGGCATTTCACATAATCATAGCTGAGATGAGTCTACACACTAACAAGATACACTCATGGTGAAAGTGGCATAGGTTGTGAAATGCAGATGTGAGTGCATGCTCATGTACACCAAAGGATGTGAAAGAACAGCTGAGAGACTCCATCAGAAACTTGGAGACACAACATGGGGAGGTCATTCTGATAATACACAAGTGCTGTGACTGGTGTATTGTCATGTGTGTGTGGAAGTCATGTAATGTAGAAAAGTCTGGGAATGGGAGGGATACTATTGCTTAGCCAGTAGAAGAAGATGTGTTAATCTACAAAGTACATAAGTCTCACGTAGCTTCCTGTCCATGTATGACATGACAATGTTGCAGTAGAAGATGTGTACAATGGGAAAGCAGCCTAATGAATGCCGGCAATGTAGGACCAAATCCATTCCAAACAAGATTGCCGTTAATGTTGGAGAAGGAACTCACATAGACCAATACTGACTGTAAAACACAACAATGTTACCATATGATCACCAGATATATATTCACAGAGGATGTCTAGGTCAGTACATAACCCATTCATGTTGACAATAACAACAACTATGTACTTGCCCATCATATACTATTGTGACAGAAGGCAGTGACAGATTACATTATCTGTCCCCTGGGAAGGAAAATATAAGCAAGTTACACAAGATATAAATGCCCTAACCAAGTATCATATGGAAAATTCAAACAATGTATAACCATTTGTGTCAAATCATGCAAAATGATGAGACATGTCCTACAAGAACAAGCAACCAGTCTCCTCTACATGATAGGGCAAGCCTGATATCAAGTACCCCAAAGGAAACAAAACATGCTTGGCCATGGGATCATATTTGTGCAGGTGTCTGTTGGCAGGGGACTGCAAAATATGCTGCTGAAGAGCAATCGTGATGAAGGTAGATCCCTGCCCTATGCCCCCTAACTCTCCTGCTGAGGCTACATTGACTCTTGACACAATCAGGGGCCTGCTGCTTCTGCACAGTGTACTGAGCTGAGTAGAACACCGTCAACATGCATCAATACATGCAACCATCGGTCTGTGTGGGCACATAATGTGCCACAGGAGCAATGATGACTAGGGTGCCATCATTGCCTGACAGTAACCCTGCAATACAGTTGTATGCCATTGTATGTAACAGTCAAAACAAACATGTGTTGTGAAATGTATGTACCAAGTGTGTGCCTTTCACATTTCTGAATTATCAGTACACATGTACCACTTCAATGGCTCAGGCTTGGTATTGCATATTGGAGTATGCACAAAAGTCAATTTTCCACTAATGAAAATGTATATGTATCACATGATCATACATAGACTAATAGGACCTTCAGATATGTTCTCACATAGCGAAAAATAGGTGGCACATATATGAATATACAGGCATGAAACAATGGCCAACAAATGTCCATGCTGGAAGATAGATTTGAGAGGTGTCATGTCCCATGAGCATACCACTTTGGCATTCATCAGACATATTACACAAAACATCTTTACACACACTTCATATCCTAACCTTCAATAACACATGTCATTACACCATCTCCTGCATCATATATGCATGGGGAACCATATGATTAACTTGTAGCGTAGCATCATGAACATACAACACACCACAGTGTGGATACACATGGACTCACATTGCCATGGGTTAAGTGAAATCAACCCCGCTGTATTCCAAGGCATCCTTTGTGTATGATTTGTCAAGAGTATCACGCGTGAACATGTATTTGACATAGCCCATCATATCTAAAGCGGTGTTGTCAAATGTAGGTTTGAAAATCAGACATGACAATGTGGTAGACCCACAAATATGTGTTCCATCATATACGTACACTCCCATGACACATGTGGTAATATATGTGGAAAAGGTCTACCAACACATGGACATATGCAAACGCTATCAGTTATCGCATGCATCATACACACATACAAACATATGGCAACACGTTCCGATGGTACAGTCACATATATGAATGCACATGCACACACACGTAACCATACCATAGTGACTACATAGATGCATAGCCCCTGTAACGAGAAATGTGAATCTGGGTGCACTGTCAGCCTTGCCAACAAAATCCACCCATTCCTGCTATACTTCAAAAATGTTAACGCCAAATGGCATTCTCCATACATCGCAAGTCAAGAAAATAGTGCCTGAACCCTGCCCGTCAATTGCAAGTCAACAGGCCTTGTCAGCCTTCATGGAAAAAAACACACATGACTGTCATGCGTAAATAAATACAACGCATATCAGAAAATGTGATGCACACACCCGGAAAGTGTTGAAACTGTACTTCCTTGCTGCAAACATTGTACAGTGATTTCTCTTTCACTTTTACTTTATAGTATTTTAGTCTGTGTGTGATTATGAGAGGTTTTGTGGATCTGGTGCTGGTTGAGGTGTGGTGGTTTTTTCTGGTTGTGCTGTGTCCTATTGCTGTCCTGTCAATTTTGTAATTTTTTGTAAATTTTTTGTAGTATTTTTGTCCTGTCATAGTATTTGTTTTGTTGGGTGTTTGTCATATGGTAGCATAATCTGTTGGGTTATTTGGGGTTAGGTGGGGTAGTTTTAATCATTTTTGGAGGTAAAATATTTGCAGTGGAGGGAAACTGCAATTTGTCGAGGGAGGATGGAGCCCAACGCATGAGTGGAGATGAACTGGGAAGGTTCATTTGGGTGGTGAAGAACTACCTCCCCATGATGTTGAATATGTTTGGCAGGGCCATGCAGGTCTACTCAACAGAGGCATGGAAGCTGCGGTGGGGCAAGGTGTTCCACCACCTATGGTAGATCTTTGGTGTCATGCGGATGGACCACCAACTCAAACACCAGTGGGTAAACCTCATTGTGAGATAGGGAGATCTCCTGGGACACCTGGTGACTAGGATTGGTGGACAAGTTGGTAAGTACCCCTTTTGCAATGCAACATCCTCATTTGCATGTGCATGACAGGAGGACATAAGGTTGACTGCAGCATGTTTTGTCGAGGGTCAGGACAGGAAGTTTAGTGTCTAAACCAAATGACATTTAAGAGAGCTTAGCAATCCACCGGTTGCAGACAAAGTGCACATTCCTCTTTGTGTGCATTGTGTATCACATATACAGCATACAGTGTCAAATATCAGACACACGTGCAATGGTGCAAGGGTACATTTTTCCCACGCACAAGACGACATGTCCAACATGGTCATTACAACTGTGTAAATGGGGTAAGTGATATTGAAGTGATGGGAAACATGATGCAGGAGTATTGTCATCAAAAAGCCAATTTCCACTTTGCACATGTAGCATATTCATGTATACTGCTAAACATGCAAAGTGCAACCATACTGACAGGGTTCCAACATCATTGTCCTGACATCCCCCATGGTGTGCCATATGTTACATATAGCACTCACATGATGGAGGTATGTGTTGGTGCTTTGGGAATGAAAACAAGTAAGCATCTGAGAGGTTGTCTGTGTCTTCACATAGACCAACTACAAGAGTCAAAGCTTTAGCCAATGAATAGTATCCTGTCCCCCTATATTGTTAAAAATATGTATCTGATACATGTATATATGTATGTCACCCAAATCTGTGCATTTTCTTGTGTGATAACTATGAGCCACATATGTGAGTAACAGGCGCAGCACAATGCTGTGCCAACATAAGCAGTACTGCACTGCACTGCATTTTGAAAACAGGCCTTCCCCATATTTCCTAGAGTACGGGGCAGGACTGCATCTTTACCTGCACTGGCACATATCTCAGCAGCTAAAGCAAATGCAGGCATACTTGGACCACAGTGCAAGTGTGTCTGTGTTGAGGGGAATGTCTATGTGCAGGAAGGTGTCCGTTCCTGGACATAAACAATCTGCAGTGGCAATATACCACTTCTATGTGTGTGGCAGAATGCGGGCAAGATAGTAGTGCCTAAACATCCATTATGTCAGATTGTAAATGTGCAGGAAGGGAAACCTACGTGTACATAAGCAAACATCCATGGCATTTTACCTCTTCTGTGTGTGCGTTCAAATGGCACACAAAGACTCGAGGCAATTAACAAGGAGGTATTGAAGCATTCCTCACCTCTTTGCCATGCTAGCACCACCCCTGGGGTGTTGTTACTCTTCTGGCGCCGGCAGTAAGTATGATGTCTTATAAATCTGGGGCAGTGTCAAAAGCTATGGGTGTTACAATGGGACGGACACTGCAACAACCATTGCATGCCCCTCTGACGCAGCATATTGTGTCATGCTGCCCCATATTTACATTTAGGTGCTACGCTACAAAACGCGGTATAACAGCTCCTGTGCATAAGGTGCTGTGAAAAGCACCACAGGAGTGTCACAGAAAGTGACGCCCTGGTGGGGCCAGGGCCTCTTTAATGTGGCCCTTTGTCTTACACGCAGAAATGTAATGATTGCAGTTGTTCATTCCCAACACAAAGATGACACGCTTACTCAGTTAAACAAGTTGAATGTATAATTGTTGTCCATGCTAATAGATGTTCCAAAATCCCTAAACTTTGTGTTCCTGTCATGTCTTGCAGGTGGACCTCCACCCTACACAATTGGAGAGGTTTCACAGTTTGAAGACCCCATGTAGCCATGCAGCCAATAGGTGTCACCTTGTTTGTCACATGTGTCATTCCAGGGTTGTGTGTGAGAGGATATGATGTGTGCAATGCAATGTTAAAATGGCATGTGTGACCAATAAGATAACATCATCTGAGTTTCTGCATTGATATCATGTCTGATGTAATGTTGAGGATGTAGATCCAAGTGCCAACGTGTGCTGCTATTGAATTGTGGGTGTTCGGAAAAGGCAAGCATGCCCACATACACAGTGATGTCAGTCAAGATATTTGCAGAGGGTGCTGTTTATCTGATTAATGTGCCTGTTGCTAACATATTTGTCACAGCACGTCATAACACTGTGTCCCACACATTGCTTTAATTTACTCAGGACATGCTACAAACGATGTACATGTGTTCAGGTCTCTAGAGGGCTTATCAACGAGACACTTGCACCACTGATGCCTCACTACCCTTCTGAAATTAAGTGAGGCAGCAGCCGTGCAAGGAGCCTTATTGTGCTGGGCAACAGTCAGTTGAGTACACATTGAGTTTTCAGCTCTGCTCCAGATGGATTTGGGACATGTCTCTGGATTGTAGCAAACAAGATGTGTACTGATTAACCTACATGATCTACCCATCTGGATAATTGTGAGTGAGCTTGGTCACATCACGTGTGTATAAAATGTGGATGATGAGTGTTCACCTGTTACTTAGGAGATGTAATACATGCATGTGCACAGGTTGTTCAATAATAAGGAAAACTGCTATTGCACCCAGTGTAGCACCACTCTTCCTGTGCCCTTTAGTGCACCCGTACCACCACCATGTGTGCGCTGCATAAGAAATCTTGCATACCACGCCAAAGGACTAGGTTGCAAAAGGTGCAAAATCTATAGACAATATAGATGTACTGTTCAGGCTTAGGTCAAATTATAATGGCACTAACCATGAGCTGCACATAGAGGCCCATTGTAAGCAATGATGTGACCCCTTGTACCACCTGCTCTGAGCAGGTATTAACCAAAGGAAACATATATGATGCATTAGAATCTCTTAGAATTCCCGGTGCCATATTTCGTGGCACCTACTGGGTGAACCCCACCTTTCGCCCATGATGCCTGGCCATGGCAGAATATAGAGCCAGGGGTGTTAAATGGTGGAATGCATGCTTTGCGCCACTTTGTGACTATGGCATGGGGATTTGGGACTTGTTGGGCCACTTGATCCTCATAAGTAGAATGACGCAAATGTGGAAGAAGGAGGCACTAGTTCAACTTACCTCTGGGCCCTGATGGTCAACAATGGATAGCCGTTAATCCTGTGACATCAACATGATACCAAAGATGCTTGGTAGGAAATTTTGGGGGTCATTCTGACCCTGGCGGTCAGTGTTAAAGTGGCGGCCAACCCGCCAACAGGCTGGCGGTCCAAAAAATGGAATTCTGACCCTGGCGGGAACCGCCAACACAAGCTGCCGCTTTAACACTCCGACCGCCACGGCGGCACAAACAAACAGCGCGGCGGTCCCCGCCAACAGCCAGGCGGCAGGCAATGTACCGCCCACCCTATTACGACTCACCAATCCGCCACCTTTTCCGGGGTGGGAGCCCAGCCGATAAAAACACGGCGGAAACAGACATTTCCAATGGAAAACGCTCACCTCGACACACTCCACGCGGAATCGGGACAGCATGGAACCGGAACTCCACATCCTCCCAGCCATTGCCTTCCTGCTCTTCTTCCAGGATCACGAACGTCGCCGCAGACGACAACGGTGAGTACTGCACCAACGACACAGGGGAGGGGGGAGGAGGAAAGGTTACGGGCACACACATACGCCACACACCCACCCCCACCCTAACCCCCACCAAAATACCTACACACCAATGCAGATTAAAAAGTCAGAGTGACACCCCCAAACCCCCAAAACAAAAAAGCAAAGACAAAAGGCAATGATTGTAAAAATAGAACTATATTATAGCAAGAATTAAGTATAGCAAACTTAGCAATATATAAAGAATTATTACACATCTAGAACTATATATATATACAAGTAGCAAAAGTCCGGCACAGTTTTGCAAAGTTCAAATGTCCGTGGGCCAATGTGCAGCAACACATGGGCAAAGCCCACACACGAGATCGAGTCCATTGGAGAGAACACTGCTGGGTCATCACAAAAATCAAATACTGGCACCTCAGGGGGGAGGGAAGGGGGGGCACCTCAGCCACATGAGTCCACGACGCCAGATCCACGAAGGGCCTCCATGCCCACTGTGCCATCCTGGGGAGTGCAAAGCCACAGTCTCTCAAGTCTCTACAGTGGGTGGGTTGCCCACTGTGCCATCCTGGGGAGTGCAAAGCCACAGTCTCTCAAGTCTCTACAGTGGGTGGGTTGCCCACTGTGCCATCCTGGGGAGTGCAAAGCCACAGTCTCTCAAGTCTCTACAGTGGGTGGATTGCCCACTGTGCCATCCTGGGGGGTGCAAAGCCACAGTCCATCAGGTGGATTACAGAGTCCACTGGTCATGGAGGAGGCATGGTGGGCAGAGTGCCTCGTGAAGCCCTGCCTGACACAGAACCGGGCCTGCCAATGGGCCAGCGGTGCTTGACAGGAGGGCCCAGCGGAGCGGTGCTTGACAGGAGGGCCCAGCGGAGCGGTGCTTGAGATGAGGGCCCAGCGGAGCGGTGCTTGACAGGAGGCCCCAGCGGAGCGGTGCTTGAGATGAGGGCCCAGCGGAGCGGTGCTTGACAGGAGGGCCCAGCGGAGCGGTGCTTGACAGGAGGGCCCAGCGGAGCGGTGCTTGAGATGAGGGCCCAGCGGAGCGGTGCTTGACAGGAGGGCCCAGCTGAGCGGTGCTTGAGATGAGGGCCCAGCGGAGCGGTGCTTGACAGGAGGGCCCAGCGGAGCGGTGCTTGAGATGAGGGCCCAGCGGAGCGGTGCTTGACAGGAGGGCCCAGCGGAGCGGTGCTGGACAGGAGGGCCCAGCGGAGTGGTGCTTGACAGGAGGGCCCTGTTCAGCGGTGCCTGTCTTGGCGGGGCCCTGTTCAGCGGTGCTTCTCACGGCGGGGCCCTGTTCAGCGGTGCCTGTCTTGGCGGGGCCCTGTTCAGCGGTGCTTCTCACGGTGGGGCCCTGTTCAGCGGTGCCTGTCTTGGCGGGGCCCTGTTCAGCGGTGCTCCTCACGGCGGGGCCCTGTTCAGCGGTGCTCCTCACGGCAGGGCCCTGTTCAGCGGTGCTCCTCACGGCGGGGCCCTGTTCAGCGGTGCTTCTCACGGCGGGGCCCTGTTCAGCGGTGCCTGTCTTGGCGGGGCCCTGTTCAGCGGTGCTCCTCACAGCGGGGCCCTGTTCAGCGGTGCCTGTCTTGTGTTTCGAGTGAACCACACCTGGCCAATACTTCCTGCTCAGTCAGCATCGGACCTTTCCGTTGCGGGGCCCTCCTGTGATGGAGTCCTGCGGCCCTGGGTCTCCTCCGATACCCCCGGAATGGGGCTAGTGGGGCCCTCATGGCCAGGTCGGCTGCTCCCTGCCTTTTGCGCTTTGCTGCCCTTGCCCTCCTTGGCAGACTCTCCGTGGCCCTTGGCTCCCTTACCCGATGTGGCAGGTGACGGTGAAAGGCTACCCTCCTTGGGGGCAGGCGTATCAGGCCTGTCGCGCCTGCCCTTCAGTTTTTTGCTCCTCTTCCCAGGGGGGGGGCTGGCTGTGCCTTTGCTGCTGGCCGATGTCCCTGCACAAGGAAAGGGCGGACTCCAAAAACCAGCCACGACGTTCTTGGGAGTTGCTGGGCTGGTGGTGGCTGAGGTGTTTTTGGAACTCTTACGAGATGGAGGGGGTGGGTCAGGTGAGGAAAAGAGGTCCAGTTTATAGAGGATTAGTTTTTTAGGAGCCATGGGAAGGGTAGCTGGAGTGGGTATGGGAGTGGAGGAAGAGGATGTGGTTGTAGGAGAGTCAAGTCTGGTGTCTTTGGGTGCAGGTGCTTGGGCTGGAGGCTGACGTGAGGTGGATGGCTGTTGTTTGGGTGCCTGCCTGCGTTTGTGTGGTTTGGAAGCGGGGGTGACAGACACACTGGGAGAGGACACAGGGGACGTGTACATGGCAGTGGGGGTGGTGACTGCACGTGTACGGACTGGTGTGGAGGGTGTGCTGGTGATGGGTGTACTGGCTGATGGTGGTGTGCATGCAGGTGTGAGTGTAGACATCACAGGGAGGGAGGAGGGAGACGAGGAGGTGGGGGACACAGAGGAGGTAGTGGCTGTTGGCATGTCTGCATCTGTATGTTGCTTGTGTGAATGCTTGTGTTTTCTGTGGTGCTTATGTCTGGATGAGCTTCCCTTGGGTGTTGAGGTGTGTGCAGGCTGGTCTGTAGGTGTGGGTGGGATAGGCAGAGGAACAGGGGAGTGGGACTGGGTGGAGGGAGTTCGAAGAGGGAGGCTGGAGACAGGGACAATCGCTGCCGTCAGTGCTGAGGCCAGAGCGTTGAACGATCGCTGCTGGGCAGCCTGACCCGAATGAAGGCCCTCCAGGTATGCATTGCTTTGATGCACCTCCCTCTCCACACCCTGGATGGCATTCAAAAGGGTAGACTGCCCAACAATGATGGTCCTCAGGAAGTCAATGACCTCCTCACTGAGAGCAGCAGGGGTGACTGGGGCAGGGCCTGAGGTCCCTGGGGCGAAGGAGATGGCCGGCTTCCTGGTCGTGCAGGCACGGGCCGAAGGCCGAGGGGCTGTTGGGAGGGCGGAGCTGGTGCGCTGGGTGGCGGCTGTACCTGTAGTATCGGTGGGCACGGATGTTGCTGCCACCGCAAGGGAGCTCCCATCCGAGGACGTATCGGTGTCACTGACGTCTGCACGGGTCCCCGTGGTGGAGCCCCCCTCGCCCTCCGTCTCACTGGTCATGTCGGAGTCCGTTGCATGGCCCTCCGGGGCCATGTGAGATGCAGCTCCCTCTTGCGCCGATGCCACTTCTCCTCCGCCTGATGATGCTAATGCACACATTCACAGAAAAACAAAGAAAATGGGGGAGGGGGGGGTGGAGAAATAAAGATAAGTTGAGTGCATGCATTGGGGACACCGTTGGCGGAGAAGACAGACACAGAAGCCCCCTGCACTACGCTGCGCACTTGGGGTACACTACTCATTCCCTGGGACATGCCCTACAAGCCTATGGGCGACAACTGCCCACACAGAATACACAGGTCCATGAATAGAGTTACTAGGCACCCTACAGAGGTGGGGGCGGGGGCACAGGACCATACCTCAGGGAGGGGCCTAGCCTACAGAAATCGCCTTGGCCTAGGGATACCCACAGCCCTCCTCCCCCACCCAGGCACCTCCACTGCGCGCAAATATAGCTGAATGTGCTGGTACTCACCCCCTTGTGTCTGCTGTGATGTCCTCAAGCGCCCATCTAAATCGGGGTAGGCCACCGCCAGGATCCGGGACATCAGGGGGGTCAAGGTACGACTGGCACCCCTCCTAGGTTGGGAGGCCATCCCCAGCAGAGCCTCGGCGGTCTTCCTGCTCCCGCGGCGGATGTCCTCCCACCTCTTGCGGCAGTGGGTGCCCCGTCTGTTGTGGACCCCCAGGGCCCGGACGTCCTTGGCGATGGCACGCCAAATATCGATCTTCTGATGGGCGCTGACCTATGTGACATGTACAGGGGGGGAAAAGAAACATCATCACTTTTCTGCATGCTCGATGTGAGTGGCCCCCCCTCCCCAAACTTGCCAGGTGGCACATGCTCTCATCTGTCGTGCCATGCATTCGTAATTCACTCCCCTCCCCTCCATCGTACATCCACCCCACTCATCACAGGCATTGCCCACTATGCATTGGCCCCCGTGAACTCACCTGTTGGTCTGGAGGACCGTAGAGTAGCGCATACTGGGGGAGGACCCCGTCCACGAGCTTCTCCAACTCTTCGGAACTGAAGGCGGGGGCCCTTTCCCCAGTCGCAGCAGCCATTGTCACTTCCAGACCGAGGTCACAGCAGCACTTGCAGTATAGGTCCTCTCCTGTGGATGCTCAGGTCTCGTGTGATTAAGCAGAGAGAAAATGGCGGTCACGCCCGCAGCGGTGCGTACCGCGGCGGTGCGTACCGCGACCGCCGGCGCACACCGTCATTGGCTCCTGAAACCCATAGGGTTCAATGTTAACCAATGCTGCTTTGCGCCGCGGTCTTCGACCGCCTACCGCCACGGCGTGCCACGCCAGCGCAATGACCTCACTTCACATTGTCACACTTCACAGGTCAGGCAGCCGCCATTTCAAGGGCCCACATGGCTTAATTCCTACTGCGTCACACATGACTAGGCCTTGCATCGACACTCATACAAGCTATTCAATCCAGAGAGATTCGTGTACTGTGCAGGCTGTGGGAACTTACCTGTGGGTTGATTGACTCTGTGATCCATGTTGTCCTTCCTAGGCACCCTCCGCTGGGACTTGCGAGGAGACGGAGGAATCTTCCCGTGTACAGACCGCTGGTGGACCTGTCGACAATGGAAGAACGACATGTCATACTCACCTACAGACTCAACAGTGCCACTATACAGGAACTGTGTGCCCAGCTGGAGCCAGACCTGATGTCACCCATCCGCCAACCCACAGGGATTCCGCCTCTAGTGCAGGTGCTGTCAGTACTCCATTTTTTGGCTAGTGGATCATTTCAAACTACAGTGGCCATTTCATCTGGGATGTCTCAGCCTATGTTTTCAAGGGTATTGTCTAGAGTGTTGTCTGCCCTGATGAAATACATGCGGAGCTACATCATTTTCCCTGAGGTGGGTGACTTGCCTACAGTGAAGGGTGATTTCTATGCCCTTGGACACATTCCCAATATCATTGGTGCCATTGATGGTACCCATGTGGCTGTGGTCCCCCCAAAAGACAATGAACAGGTGTACAGGAACCGAAAAAGTTATCATTCCATGAATGTCCAGGTGGTCTGTTTGGCTGACCAGTACATCTCCCATGTAAATGCCAAGTTCCCAGGGTCAGTGCATGACGCGTACGTCATGCGAAATAGCAGCATCCCTCATGTGATGGAACAGCTACAGAGACAGCGTGTGTGGCTAATTGGTGACTCTGGTTACCCCAACCTGCCTTGGCTATTGACCCCAGTGAGTAATCCCAGGACAAGGGCAGAGGAACGGTACAATGAGGCCCATGGGCGTACTAGGAGGGTGATCGAGCGGACCTTCGGCCTCCTGAAGGCCAGGTTAAGGTGCCTGCATATGACAGGTGGATCCCTAATGTACTCACCAAAGAAGGTGTGTCATATCATCGTGGCCTGCTGCATGCTTCACAACCTGGCTTTGCGACGCCACGTGCCTTTCCTGCAGGAGGATGGTCCAGATGGTGGTGTTGTGGCCGCTGTGGAGCCTGCGGAGAGTGAAGAGGAGGAAGACGAAGAGGACGACACAGACAACAGGGACAGAGTGATACTGCAGTATTTCCAGTAACACACAGGTAAGAATCTACTGCTGCATTTTATTATATCTGTAACAGTACTGGCTCTCTACTGTCTGACCATTCACCCCAGCGTTTGGTAACTTAGTTGTGAATTTGCCTTCCTATTTCAGTGATCTGGTCCCCACGGAGTGCCCTCTGGTTTATTTCCCCATGGACTACCGCTGTGTGACACTGGTATGTTGTCATCACAATGTATTTGGACATTTTTGGTTGGTTATATCAAATACATTTGGTTTAAAAAAATAAATAGCAGACTCCAGATGGTTTTTGTGCCTGTGGAAGGTGGAGCAGGGGCAGTTCAAGGTTGGACAGGGTGAACAAGTGGGACAGTGGGATGACATCCGGGGGGATCCGTGCATGGCGGGGGTCTTGACATCCTACTCTGTCTTCTTCCTCGATCTTAGGCCTTTCTTGCGGGGTGGTTCATGTTCTGCAGGGGGTGGGGTCCGCGTGGCCCGTTGCTGTTGTGTCGGGCCTCCTGACCACTAGCGCCGGCGGAGGTGGTGGGCTGTTCTTCCTCCATGCTAGTGGCAGGGTCCCTTTGGGGGGGCCACATGGTCCCGCAATGTGGTGACAATCTGGTTGAGTGACTCCATGATTGTACCCATTGCGGAACTGATGCTGCGCAGTTCTTCCCGGAACCCCATGTACTGGCCCTCCTGCATGGCCTGGATCTCCTGGAACCTGGACAGGACCGTCGCCATCGACTCTTGGGAGTGGTGGTACGCTCCCATGATGGTGGTGAGGGCCTCTTGGACAGTGGGTTCCCTAGGCCTGTCCTCCCTCTGTCGCACAGCAGCCCTCCCAGTTCCCCTTTGTTCCTGGGCCTCTGTCCCCTGGACGGTGTGCCCACTACCACTGCCCCCAGGTCCCTGTTGTTGTTGGGGTGGTGGGTTGCCCTGGGTGCCCTGTAGTGGTAGACACACCGCTGCTTGACCTGTCCTGGAGACAGAGGCATGGGCCCGCTGGGTGGGTGCTGTGCTGGGGTTTCCAGAGGGGGGTAGGTCTGCTGGGGCCTGTGGCTGCCTGAGGGGAACCGACTGTCTAGAGGTCCGGGCTGGTCATCAGGTTCTAGGTCGACAGAGCTGCTGTCATCACTGGGGGCCTGTTCTGGGGGTGGGATGGACATTTCTGGACCCTCCAGGCCGGTGTGTTGGCGTTCGGGCCCTGCAGGGGTAAAAGAGTATGGTTATTGCTTCTGTGTGTGCCATGGCGTGCGATTTGTGGGTGCCCTTGTCCCCCAGTGCTGGCCTTCCCTTGTGGGAGGAGTTGTGAGGGTGGTTTGGGGTGGGGTGGGTATGTGCAGTGGTCATGCTTAGGTGATGGGTGTCCATGGTTTGTGTTGGCATTCAGGGTTTGGTGTTGGTTTGGGTGGGTTGTGCTGGTGAGACATTAGCAGGGAGGATATGTGCTGGGGGGTTGGAGGTGAGGGTGGGGGTTGGCATGCTGGTGGTTGGGGGGGGTGAAGTAGTTGAGATTAGACTTACCAGAGTCCATTCCTCCGCCTACTCCAGCGAGGCCCTCAGGATGCAGGATGTTCAAGACCTCTTGCTCCCATGCTGTGAATTCGGGTGGAGTGGGTGGGGGTCCGCCGCCAGTCTTCTGCACAGCGATTTTGTGTCTTGACACCATCGTCCGCACCTTCCCCCGTAGGTCGTTCCAGTGCTTTCTGATGTCTTCCCGATTTCTGGGATGCTGTCCCACAGCGTTGACCCTGTCGACGATCCTTTGCCATAGCTCCGCCTTCCTAGCTATTGTGGTGTGCTGCACCTGTGTGCCGAAGAGCTGGGGCTCTACCCTAATTATTTCCTCCACCATGACCCTGAGTTCTTGGTCCGAGAACCTGGGGTGTCTTTGGGGTGCCATTGGGTGGTGTGGATGAGGTGTGGGGTGGTGTTTGTGGTGATGAGTGTAGTGGAGTGTGGTGTTTTGTGCGTAGATGTAGTGTGGGGGATGATGTTGGGTTCCTGTGTGTGTTGTGGTTTGCGTTCCCTGTGCTCTCTCTCTGTGTATTGCGCCTTGTCTCTGAATTTCGATTTGTGGGGGTTTGTGGGTGATGTGGGTGTGTGTTTTATATCGTATTGATTGTGTGGGAGTGGTGTTTGTATGTGTCTCAGGTGAGTGTATTTTGAATTATCCAATGTGGCTGTGTTTTGTAAAGGTGTGTGTATTTTGACCGCGGCGGTGTGTACCGCCAATGGGATACCGCGGTTGAAAGACCGCTGCGTGGATTTGTGGGTCGTAATGGCATGGGCGTATTTCTGTTGGCGTGACGGTGGAGGTTTGGTCATCTCCAGTTTATCGCTGACCGCTGATGTGGCGGCCTTCAGTGGAGGTCGGGTTTTTGGCGGTTTGGCAGTTGTGGGTCAGAATGACCCTGGCGGGTTACCGCGGCCGTGGCGGTGTTATGGCGGTCTTCTGACCGGCGGTAACTGCCTTTTACCACCAGGGTCAGAATGACCCCCTTTGTCTTGATGTGGTTATTGACATTGTTGTGGAATGTCTAGTGAACAGCATGTCTCATCTGATGATGCTGTGTACATTGCATGGTTGTTCTACTTTTACCCAGTGCAGTATTTGATGTCATGTTCTCTTCATGTTTTAGCTGTTACAATGACCCCAACACAGAGGCTAGCTTTTGATAAGAGGGCCGTGCGATTCCGCCACATCATGGAGGTATAAGTAGGGTACAAGAAGATGTCCAGGAGGTATCAGCGGGAGAAGTCATCAGGGTCTTGACTTGCCTTCCCACTTGGGGGACCTTCTAAATGGGCAGCAACAGAGCAGAGCACATCGAATACCACATCAAGGGTCAGGGGTGCCCGAGCTGGTCCAGCCACCTCCACAGCAACAATGGCAATACAAGCATCACAACAGCCACCTGCAGCAGTCACATCCTCCAGCTTTGAGGTGGACATGAGGAGGGACATGGCAGCTATCATGGGCAGGTTAGGCAGAATGGAGCAGGACAATTACAAACTATTAAAGTTTTGTAAAAAGAAGCTTAAGAAGCTGTAACCCTGTATATGCACATCCTCCCAGTTCCTTCCCTTCTCCTATTTTGTATTTAGTTTTAGTGGATTTTAGGTGGGTAGTAATAGGGTAGGTAGCATATATTAGGTTAGTTGTAGGACAGGGAAAGTATAGTTGGGCGGTTGGGTCATAGTTTAATTTTTTGTTTTGGGGGTTGGGCCAGGGGTATGGGGCTCTGTGTTAAAAAAATACAAAAAAATACACAAAAAAATATATTTGGATGTGATATGACATCAGCTACTCAATAGATTTTTCATCCTGACAATCATATTGTGTATGTTTACAAAATCTTTGACAGGTAAGAAATCAACATCAACTATCATCGCTGAGGTCTGTCACAATTATACTTGTAAAGTGTCGCACATTTTACTTTAACTTATTTGGGTTATGTATACAGGCACACTGACAGCTGCCTGTTACTGATCAATTTGACCTCTTCTGTTTCTGACATATTTGTTGTACTAGTGCTATCATCAGGGACATTTCCAGACACTTCAGTTCTGACCCATACATGCTGTATGTCAACTTGCATGGATATCTGTTTGATACATGCTTCTAAGGCTCTGTAAGTTAGTTGTATTCCACAATACGATCAGTCACCTTTTTCATGTTAGAGTCCTAGTGTGTGGCTTTGTGTCTGACAGTAAGCCACACAAGTCATGAGGTCCTGTTCTCATTGGCATAGCTTCACACAATGCATACATTTAGATGAGTTGATGGGTCACAGTAAAAGATGGTATGATACATGTGAATATGGAGATTTATTTACATGAGCAAGTTTTGTTTGCAATGCAGTACAATCTTTGACTGTAGTGGCTGTTGACATGGCTCATCATTTACTTGCTACTGGTGGCTCAGTGACATTTTAGAGACCCCAGGTTGTAGTTGTTTATTATATGTTGCATTGTCATCACACATAGGGCAACCTTTCAAGATATTTTTTGCATTGATCCCACTCCACCATATTCCTTGCAGGCCCCTTGCCCCAGCCACTGTCACCATGGTAGCACGTCATTTACTTTCCTATTCACCATAGTGGACATTCCCACAGTAGTGTAATGAGTGTTGTCACTATTTTGGTGCTTTACTGCATTGGCACCATGAATGATGGCACTAGTACAACAAAGCAAAGGGAGGTCCGGGCTAGGGACATTGTGCCCGTAGTGTAACATTGATGCCACTTGTGCCTGTTACTATGCATGAAGGTGTCACTTTATGCACAATGCACACCATTCCCACAACTCAAGCAATTTTGTTACATGATTAAATTGAAGCTACTTGTACAGCAGCACAAATGATGATCACAGACATGCCCCATATGTTGTATATGTTCACTTTTGTGCCCCTTCCCAAATGGTGCCTGAAGGTGTGTGAGAGTTGTTGTTGGGCCATCTTGTGTGAGTTGCATAAGACATGTTGCACACTGATGCCCTGATTTTTTTCTAAAGTGTCACAGCTTGGTGCAGTGACAAAAATTGCTGCACCGTGCTGCACCACTTCTGAAATGCAGGATGAGCTGTAATTACTGGAGTTCGGTGAACCCCTGTGTTTCTCCCTGCGCAGATTTAAGCTCCCTGCAACAATGCAGGCATCCTTGCACCATAGAGGGGATAAATCGTTTATATGCAGGAAGGTGTCCCTTCCCGCACATAAATAATCTATTGTGGTGATTTGGCATTTCTATGTGTGCTGCAGGATGCTCAGACATAAGAAGGGCAATGACATGAGGAGGAAGGCAAGCATTTCACCTTGTTGCGCCATCCTAACATCCTAACACCACCCCTGGGTGGTGTTGACTTTAGTCACAGACTCAGGTTAACATGTAGTCTTGGATCTGGGTCAACAGCAATATGTAATGGGTGTTGTTGTGGCACAGCCAAAGCCACACTGATTGCACACCACTTCCAGGCAACGTGCTGCGTGGTAGAGGCCATATTTACACTGTGTATATTTCGGAATGCATTCAGTGTGTTCTATGTACCTCCCCCTTCTGCCATTTGTAAAATTTAAGACAGTCTCCCCTTGCAACTTACCATGCATTTGTGGTAGTTTCTGCGCTGTCCTGTCATGCTCCCAGTGACAAACTCCTCTGGGATGACCGCTGCCACCATCTCCTCCAGGTCATCCAGGTCCTCCAGGGGTGCAGGACTTCCACCTCAAGTCTGCAGTGCTGCCTTTTGGCTCCTGACTAGTTTCTCCATGGTTATGTGCTTGCAATCATGCCAGCTCTTCTTACAATCAGTGACAGTTCTCTTCACCTCTGCCACCCTGTTGACTTTATCTACTATTTCCTGCCATATAGCCTCTCTTTGGAGGTGATTAAGAGCTGTTGTTGGTGCTCTGTCACCTCTATCACCAAGACGTCATTCTCCTCCTCACTAAAGCGACACTTCTGCATCCCTCCCAATTTTTATTTCTTGCTCGTGGAAACACTAGTCAAGGTTCTCAAATACTATATGTAATTCTCAGATTACATGTGTTGCTGTTCAATACTATAAATTACTATTGGATTTCCCGGTGGTGCTATATCAAATTATCAACAGATCAACAATGAATTTGAGCCATAATAGTAATTTTTTCAATGTGGTGTTATGGTCACCTCATGCAGTTATTTTTCCTACCAACCATGGCTCTTACCTGTTTTTGATTAAACACTTCACAATTTGTATTGCCATTAATCAATGTTTTGTAAGGAAGTATTCACAGTTGTTATTTTCAACATTGTGTTCAGGACACATATACAATGAAACCAGATCCATCATGATTGGTTTTTATACTGTATTTCAGGGTACATTCTGCAGATTTACCAATAAGTCAATGCAATATATTAAGCAGAAACTAGAATCCTTTAGTATTGGTGCTTGGAAGTGACCGTTATTGCTTGATGTATATTTAAATATTGATCATTTTGATGACACACTTGGCTTTCCAGGAGGGTTATGTGCACTTTATGATCTTATGAATGTTCAGTAGGAAGCATATGGTGGGTGTTGGTGGGCCCTTGGTATTTAAGAATCATCATTCATCCTGATCTATTTATTCTATTTCCTTCCAATATTTCAGTTTGTTTCATCCTGATTTTCTGACTTTTTTGAAGGGTTATGAAAAAGTATTTCATAGCATCTTTTGCCATGTAACTGTCTTTCATCTTCCTGAATGTATACTTCCTTGTCCGAGACTACTATTTTCTAGGGGCATGCTGAATTCATATAATTTGCTTTTGCTTAATTATGTGAAATTTTAGAGAAATTATGCAAGATTATGTATAATTACACAAAATGTGAATAAGGCATTTCATGCTATATTTTAGTGCAAAATGTGTCACAGTGTCAATTGTTGATGCAAAGCTGAATTTCATTAAAAAAAAATGCAAAAAAGCAAAAGCTCCAATAACAGTAGGTGTCCACTTTCTGTAATTCCAGTGTGTTCAGGTAAATGTTTACCACAAATGACATGTTCACTGTAAAATATTACCAGAAATGGTAAATAATTATGCATGGTGGTGTAATGGCATAATTTTGTGAATCTCACATAACAAGAGTAACCTGAAATTACCAAAATTATGCTCTTTACCCTGGTGCAATTTAATTTTCACCCGGGTCTACTATGTTCCCACTTTTGTTGCTAGTTTAATATCTATTGTATCTAATTCTTGTAATTTTCGTTAAGATTTTCTCTCCTCTTACATTCAATTTTCATTATTCAAAGAGTGGCTCACGTCTATCTTTTCAAATTGCTTGGATACGATTTCCTGAAAATTGTGCATGCTGGCAAGTTGGGAGAGAATTTTGATTCTGATCTTATTTTGCTCTAACCAGCTCCTATCTTTTTAATAGCAGTCTTCTTCAATGATAAAATTGTTTTATTCTTCCACTCTACTATCTCTTCAGATGTTTTTTCAGCTCATTTAGAGTATAAAACATTGCTACATTTTCTGTTTTCAAATAGCTTTTTTTATAAGTTGTCTTTTTTATTTTTCCCCCGATTTGTTGGAGATTTCAGCAAGTAGTTTTGTTAATTTCTTTTTTCTCACCTATTTGAATAAATCACCCTTGTTTCTGTCAAATCCAAATGTGCTATTGAGAAAAGCTCAAACCATTTTAAGAAGCCCCATTTTGGTGACTGGCCTGCGTAAATGGGTTGACAGCTTAGGTCTCTGTGACTCATGGCGGACTTGGCACTCCCACTGACGGCAATACACTTACACATCCGCAGCACACCATACCCACGCCAGAATAGACCTCTTCCTCCTGCTGGCCCTTGATGCTCCCCGAGTTACAGGAGTAGAGATCCTTCCTTAGGGGGTTTCAGATCACGCGCCAATACTCGTTCATTTCGATGATGTAGAAGCGGCCAGACGCCTGATGTGGCGGCTTAATGCCTGGTACTTGCAAGACAGGGACTACACCCAATCTCTGGGAACACATTTCAGACTACTTTGCCTTTAATCCTGGGTCCGTATCATCCCCTGGTACGATCTGGGCGGCCTGCAAGGCCACTCTCAGGGGGCACGCTAAGCATCTCCTTCGGGTGCGGGAACGTACATGTCTTCAGAAAGTGTCTGCCCTGGAGGCCAGAGCTGTGTGCTTAGAGGGCCAGCTTAACGATACCATATCTCCATCGGCGGCACAGCAATTAACCCTAGTTAGGGTGGAGATTCGACACACTACCATTGAGGCAGCTAAACACATGTGGCGTGCATCTATAGCCTGCGATTACGGGTGGGAGGACACTTGACGGGCATCTGGGCCTGCAGAAGGTTGAGGAAGCCATTTTGGGGCTGGCTGCCGGGAGGACACCAGGCCCCGACTGGTTCCCGGTGGAGCTCTACCAAAAGTTTCGTGATATCCTTACCCCCACCTGCTTACCATGTTCAAAGAGGCCAAAAGAAAAGGGTGTCTCCCCCCCCATTTGGATCTGGCCACTATAGTGGTAATCCTGAAGACCGGCCCCCCTCACAAAGCTGTGTGGCTTACCTCCCCATCTCGCTGCTTAATACCGAACTGAAAATACTATCTACCATCCTCTCTACTAGGCTGAAAAGGGTGTTGCCCTCATTGATCCATCCGGATCAATGCAGCTTTATGCCGACCAGGAGCACCAGACACTGTGTCAAGCGACTACATGTGGCCCTGGCCAACCGGAAACTGCTGACCTCTCCGCTGGCACTTCTCCTCCTGGACTTCGAGAAGGCCTTTGATACAGTGGACTGGACCTACCTTCAGCAAGTGCTGTTAAAAGTCGGGCTTGGGCCACAATTTCGAGCACTAGTACGACTCCTGTACACCAGTCCAACAGCCCGGGTGCAAGTGAAAGGGGGTGGTGTCCGACCGGTTCCCTATCTGACGGGGCACGGGATGTCCTCTATCCCCGCTCCTATTTGCCTTGGCGATGGAGCTGCTGGCGAAGCTTATCAGGGGGGACCCCTTGGTTGAGGGCTGGTCATGACCTACTGGAGGAGAGGATCGTATCGCTCTGTATGCGGACGACGTGCTTCTGTTCCTAGCATCCCCAGCTAGTAGCGGTCCTAGAGTGATGCACCTGCTGGAGCTGTTCGCAGAGGCTTCTGGCCTGATGCTGAACCCCAGTAAATCGCTCTTGATCCCACTTCACCCAGTCAGGGACTGCTACGACTGGCAGAGTACCATTCCGATTCGACGTAACAGCTTCCGATACCTGGGCATGCAGATTGCACTGTTGCCTGAACTGGCGTGGTCCCTCAATGTTGAACCCCTGACACGGGGGGTCAAGGAGGACCTCCAGAGATGGCGGTCTCTGCCTCTCAATGTCTTGGGCTGGATAGCGTTTTACAAAATGATGGTGCTCCCCTGATATCTCTACCTGCTCCAGAACTACCCCTACCCTATCCCAGGAAATGGTTAAAAGAAACAGAGACTGTAGCGCAACAGTTCCTATGGTGCAATTCCCACCCCCGCGGGGCGTTTTGCTTTTGCCAGGGGATGTCCAACCTCTATCATTATTACCTTGCGATGCAGCTATTGGTGATTAATGACTGGCTGGGAGGTGGCTGGTCAGACCCGGCCTATCGGCTGGAACTATTGACACTCGGCTTTCCTAGTTTGATGGGGCTGCTATGTGGCGACCCATTGCCATGCAAACTCCCGGAGGTGACGAGGGTGGTGCTGATGGGGTGGAGGGAGACACAGATGAGGGGGTGGTGGCGTCGTCTCACGCAGCAGACCCCGCTGTGGCAGGGAACGTGGCTTAAGGATGTCTCAGCACTTGAGGGGTTCCATAAATGGGACCTAATTAGCATATCACTGCTTGGAGATGTCTGGGCAGGTACTCATATGCGGTCATTCCAAGAGCTTCAGCAGCAGTCCGCCCTTGCCCCCTCCCAATTCCATAAATACAAGCAACTTCGTCACGCACTGCATGTACATGTTCAGGCCGGGACGTCCTCCCTGAGTTTAGCCCCGTGGAGGCCAGGATGCTGATGGGTCACTTGGGCAAAGGGGGAGTGTCGCGCATATACCGTACATTGACAACACACACAACACGGCCATTAGATGTGCTTCGTGAACGATGGGAGCGCTGGGTGGGTCCAATGGATGACGATGACTGGAGAGATGCTCTGATGGCCCGCAGACATTAACCATGACCTCCCGACTCCGGTTCGTGCAAACTTATTTTCTTCATGCAGCCTATCTCTCTCCTGTGAGACTCCATAGAATGGGCCTCTGGCCTCACGCTGACTGTCCGCGCTGTGCAGGCCCGGGCACAGACTTCTTACATATGGTGTGGACCTGCCCACATGTTGTATCCTAAAGGCGGGCAGTGATGGCCGAGATCGCTAGGGTTTTGCAGGAGGAGCTGGAAGTTTCCCCAATACACATGCTCTAGGGGGGCCTTGATGGAGTGGGTTCAAACAAAGCACACCGGGCATTCGTCGGAACGGCCTGCTTGGAGGCCAAGAGGGACATTGCTGCAGGCTGGAAGTCAGAGACAACTCCAGCAGTAGGAAGGTGATGCAGGGGAGTGGACTGGTGCGCTCAGCAAGAAAAGCTTGTATATGAAGCGAGGGGCTGTCCCCATAAAAATGATAAGGTGTGGGGGAAATGGATGGGGACCTTTGGACGGGACGTTACCGATATGGGGTAATGTACATTTGTCAAACGCGCTGTGTTGAGTCCTTAAAAGTGCATTCCAACCAAGAGACTTCGCTATGTTCTGTGCTATTGTCTGACACGACGCTTGGTTTATGCGGCTCCTCTACGACCTGTTGAGCTTTATGTTGTTGCTATATAAACTCAATAAAAATGTTTATAAAAAAAAAAAAAGAAGCCCCCTTTTTGTTTCAATTAAATTATAATGTGATAAGCTCTCTCCTTTCGATTGTGAATCCTCAATAATTTCTCCAGCCCTTAATTCATCCTGGGCTCCCATTTGTTTGCTTGTTTATCTATTTGCACAATTCTTGGTTTATTCTTCCTTATACCTTTGCCTGATTCATGCCGTCTCTTGCTCACATTTTTATGTATTTAAAATAAGCAGCCTCTCAAGAATATATAGATGGTTTCATTTTTGCTTGTTTACGTTCTCTCTTGTACACCTGAGTCCAATTCTGATGCACTTGTTGAATTCCATGTATCTTGTTCCAGTTTTATCTAATCAAATATCGCCCTCTATTTTAAATTCATAAATCTCTGTGTAAGAAAACAATGTTTTACCTTCATCATAATCGTTCTTATGTCTTTGGAATGCAGTTTGTTTTCTTGTTTTATCTTCTCCATGTTTGGGAGTCTGTTTCTCAATCTTCTCACTTTTTTCATGGTCCATTAATGTTATTTTTTGAACATCGTTCAGAAATGCATTTTTTATTGTTGATTCTTGGCTTCTGCTATTAAATATTTGTTAGATAAGCATACAATGAGCCTCTGGTCTTGCCATACAGTCTTGCATCATTTTAAAAGATAACTCAGCACTTTATTATAATTATACTGGCAATGATTTTGTGTCGGATTTTATATGGGCTTTACAAGGGCACAATTCTACTTTTTATGCCTTACCTTCATCTTTTATACATTCATATATTGTGTTTTTTATATTTTAATTAAATGTTTAAAACTATATATCTTCTAAGTTTGGTGTTATTTATTTATTATGATGTTGGGTTTGTTGGGGGAAGAAAGGTGTTATACAATATTGCTTTCAAATAATTTATTTTATTTGTATTTTAATATGTTTTGATATGTGTAGATTTTTATTTATGAATTAAAAAATGTTATTTGAAATGTATGTTGTTAAGGTATTGGGTTATTGAGTTTTGTAGGGGGTTTGGCCAATATGGTTTAATTATTTTAGATTTTGTTAAATGTGTTTATGATTTTATTTGAATAAAATTAATTTTAAGAAATCATTACCAATTCTAAATGTAAATGTAATAAAGAATTGATTATGTTGTTCTAAATTGATGTCAGATAATATTACATTTATTATATGATTTATACTCATATTATGTTCACCGGTCTTATTTTGTAAATATTTTAATTTTACCATTTCTTATCTTAATAAGTAATGAATTTCTCATATTTGTATTGCAATGTTAGGACCTCAATAAAAAAAATCCCAAGGGTGCAAAAGACCTCATGAGTAATGAAATCTTCCAAATCTAAGACGATGTCTACCTGCAACCTGTTCTGTTCTGAAGCAGGGAGAGACCAAGAAGGAACAAATGCTCATTTTGCTTCTGCACAGTTACAAATTCATCCACTGCAAAGGTGCAGACAAATGATATTATTTCCTTCCTAATCAAAGCATGTGCTGAGTTACTGAACCTATCCATGGAAAGTGGATGAAGTGGCCTGGTACCTGAGTTTTAAATATCAGTAGCTTTCTTACTGTATTAGCAATCAATTGTGAAATGTGTTTGTCTTGAGTGGTCTTCTTCAGAGTTCTGTTTTTCCTTTCCTGTCTTTTAACCTGCGCTTTCCCTCTGGTTCCTAAACTTCTTTTTGTTAGTCCTGTGGACTGTTCCCTTTCATTGGCTCATGTAGCCACATTTTCCTTTTGTTTCTAAGTCTTCCTCAATTACAGATTGGCCAGTGTAAGAAATGTAGTTATTGTTTGAGGGATTTAGAATCCCTACTCAGAAAACAACTACAGTCCTTGTCAGGGTGAACCATAAAAATCATTCAATTAACTGGTGCCTAAGCCTCCAGTAGCTTGGCAGACGCAGTCAGGAGTAACTTAGAGGCAAACTGTAAAGTATCTCTGCAGCATTTAAACAGTAATAAAGTGAAAACACAACATAAAGGACATGCTTGACTGTGTCACTGAAGTTCTGCTAACCAGAACTCCAGTGCTTATGCTCTCTCTACTTACCACATTTGTCACTACAGTTTAGTGACTTCATATTTAAATTCTGATTGGCACACTGGTCCCCCTTGTAGGTCCCCAGCATATGGTACCTAGGTACCCAGGGCATTAGGATTCCAGGAGATCCTTATGGGATGCAGCATTTCTTTTTACACCCATAAGGAGCAGTCACCTTCACTGCACTGCACTGCACTGCACTAAGGAAACTTATAACTCACCTATATGTCTGACCTTTATTTTACTGAAGGCTGGGTGCAAAGTTACTGTGTGTGAGGGCACCTTTGCACTAGCAAAGGTGCCCCCACGTTGTCCAGGGCCAATTCCCCGGACTTCGTGAGTGCGAGGATACCATTATAAGCGTACACTCCATATACATCAATACATATATGTAGCTTCACAATGGTAACTCCGAATATGGCCATGTGAGGTGTCTATGATCATGGAATTGTCCCCGCAATCCAAATCTGGTATTGGGGGCCAACTACATGCACCTTGGGGGCTCCACCATGGATCCACAGTACTGCTAAACCAACCCTCTGAGGTTTCCACTGCAGTACCAGCTGCTGCCACCTCACAGACAAGTTTCTGCACTCCTGAGGACTGAGCAGCTCAATCCCAGGAAGGCAGAACAATGCATTTCCTGTAGGAGAAGGGTGTTACACCCTCTCCCATTGGAAATAGGTGTTACAGGCATGGGAGGGGTAGCCTCCCAGAGCCTCTGGAAATGCTTTGAAGAGTACAAACGGTGCCCTCCTTGCATAATCCAGTCCAGTCTACACCTGTTCAGGGACCCCCAGTCCCTGCTCTGGCGCAAAACTGGACAAAGAAAGAAGTGTGACCACTCCCCTGTCCATCACCACCAAGAGGTGCTGCCCAGAGCTCCTCCAGAGTGTCCCTGGCATTAGCCATCTTGGATTCCAAGGTGTGGGAACCCTCTGGAGACCTTTGAGTGGCCAGTGCCAGCAGGTGACGTCAGAGACCCCTCCTGATAGGTGCCTTCCTGGGTAGTTAGCCAATCCCACTCTCAGGTGTATTTAGGGTCTCTCCTCTGGGTGTTTCCTCAGATTCAGTTTGCAAGAACCGAAGGAATCTCCCATGGAGTGACGGAGTCACTTCCCTGCTTCTGCAGGCACCCTTCTGCGATGGCAAATGATACTGTAGGACTCCTCTCCTCATGATGAGCCTGCTCCCTGGAACACAGGTGGTGGACTGAAGTGAACCAGACTGTCCAAAGGTCCAGCTGTCCAAATTTGGTGGAGGTAAGAGCTTGCCCCCCATGCTGCAACAGTACCCCTGTGTTCTGCAGCTCCTTGGGCTTCTGTGCACTTCTTCCAAGAAACCTTCATGCACAGCATAGCTCAGGTCCCCAGCACTCTATCCTGCGATGCACAGCTCCCCGAATTGTTCTCCTGCGGTGTGGGACCTACCAGTGTAGTACTGCGATGACCACACTTCGCATTTTCTTTGAACTCGTGTTCTGGAACTCCTGTGAATGCTGCCTGGTCTTCTAAGGGCTTCTGAAGTGCTGACAGCCCTCTCTGTTTCCTCAGTCCGAGTTGAGACCCCCAGGTCCCTCCTGGGTCCAGGCAGCTCCTTTTTGATGCAAACCGTGTAATTGCTTGAACCAAGTCTTCTTGGCGGAATCTAGCGACGCAAACAGCCTGCATACAACAACTCGACGTAGGACCTCACCTGCATCCAGTAGGAACCCACAGCCATCTTCTTTGGTGCTCTTCTGTACTTTTCATCTGGCTGGAGAATACACTTTTGCACATTTTTCTAGTTTGGCAGGGGCTCCTGTTCTTCCTAGACTCTTCTTGAGCAGGGGCTCCTGTTCTTCCTGGACTCTTCTTCGGGACTTGGTCTCCTCTCTCCACTGGTCTTCAGGTCCAGGAATCCATTGTTTGTTGCTTGCAGTCTTGCTTGGTTCTTGCAAAATCCTTTATCACGACTTGTAGTGTGTCCCAAGGATACTTGCTGTACTTTACTCCTGCTTTCCTGGACTCTGAGTGGGGTACTTTACTTACCTTTGGTGTTTTCCTACACTCCCAGCAGCCCTCTACACAGTACACTTGCCTATGGGGGAATTCAACATTCATATTTTACTATTTTAGTATATGGTTTGTGTTGCCCCTAGGTCCATTGCAATCTATTGTAGTCTATTATTTGCACTATTCTATGACTGTTTACTTACCTGATTTTGGTTACTAGTGTATATATTGTGTATAATACTTACCTCCAGAAGGGATATTGCCTCTGAGATATTTTTGGCCTTGTGTCACTGAAATAAAGTACCTTTATTTTTGGTAAAACTGAGTATTGTATTTTATTGTGTATATGTACTGTGTAACTGTAATGGTATTGCAGGAGCTTTGCATGCCTCCTAGTTCAGCGTAAGCTGCTCTGCTGCAGCTACCTCTAGACAGCCTAAGCTGCTAGAACACTGCCTACATTTCACTAATAAGGGATAACTAGACCTGGTATAAGGTGTAAGTACCTTAGGTACCCACTACAAACCAGGCCAGCCTCCTACAAAAAGCATGAACAGCACCCCTGCTTGTATAGCTGACAAGTCAACCAGCTTAAATGGATCTTACTGGCACCCACACCTGGCATCTGAAAACTGGCGATAAAAAAGTAAGAAAGAAAAATGAAGGAAACAGCCCTTGTTTATCTGAGGCTCCAAGATGGATCTAGAACAGCATCCCCGGAATCATGAGAATTGTCTCAACAATCTTCTTATTTACAAAGTTGCCCAAGAATACATACAAACATAGCATGGTCACCTATTTTGATAACGTTAAATCAACAATCTCATGTAATCTTACAATTTCAGCTCTTGATATAGTGTTCATTATGAGATTAATATTCTGCATTAAAAATAACATGAATGAAAAAGACAATAGAAGGGGTAGCCATCTAATATTTGAGTGTTTACCTTTTAGCAGAACATTCTTGACTTGCATGTAATACATGGGTGGTTTCAGCTTGCCAATGTCCCAAACACGTACTTTCCGTTCTAGAAATTGCCTCTTGCATAGGGACGGAGCAATAATTATAAAGGAAGCTATTAGTAAACGCATGTATCTGATGAGGTTTGCTTCGGGAAATGTTTTAAATCTTTGCTAACTGCGGGAAAGTTATGACTCTGAAGAAGATGGCTATGTATTTTTCGTTTTTTGACAGAGTATACATCTACAAAAACACGTGAGAAATTTACCTTTGGGTAATTTTGTGTGAAGTTGATGAATTATGTACTTGACAAAGTCATAAAGTGACATTTTTATATAACACTGAAGGGAAACCTTAATTTTAGACATCCTTTCCTGGGAGGGTTTGAAGGATGCTCATGTAAGTTCATGAAGAGAGAGAAATCTGAATATCATCTCCCTGTCCCATCCATGTTATCTTACAAACTTCCTATTCTTCCTTTATTTTGATTTTTTTTAGCATTAGTATTAGACTTATTGGGAGATTCTCTATCAGTTGAAATATACTCATGAACCACATTTCCTATGCAACTCCTCAATCATGACCACACTTGCTGAGATTATAGATTCTCTGTTTTTGTTCTTTAGAAAGTGAAAATGCAGGTCTCAAACTTTAGTTTGAAAGTTAAAGCACACTGAGGAGTGCAAAAACCTTTATTTTTAGCAGAGAAAGAGGGTTGAGCTTTATTCTGCGGTGTCACAAACAAACATCTCATCTCATTACAAAACATGATTTATCTGCCCCATACTCTGATATTAGTGAATTCAGCCCCCTAATATATCACACAACCCACTACTATTGAAGAGATTCAGTGGACAGATATTTGCAATGAATGAAGTTGCAGCAGCTTTTAATTCCAATAATACAGGCAAAGCTCAAGCTTAAAACCTGCTCCTTTTCGATTTCATAATGAAGGTCTTGATTTTTGTGCTAGATCAATGAATGGCAAATGACGTTGTTGAGGTGAGTCCTCTCTTCCACATGTGGGAAGTGCTGAGATATATCCAACCTAGCAGAGCATGATCAGTCTTTGACATTTTGACTTGGATAAGCATACAGTGGGTTAATGCTTTGCTGAATCCATAGCTGGCTGGTCTCAAATCTCCCTATGACAATCTGTTTTGATCAAGGGTATCCAACTGTATGCTGTTACTATCAAATAGTATGTTTGTAAGACATATTATCTAATCACTTCCTTCAATGATAACTGCACAGAACGTACTGAGATACATTTGGGCAAATTGTTGTTGTTGCTCGAAGTCATTGGAATGCCTCTGAATATTCTTTAGTATTTTTGTTCAGAAAGGCAGCTCTAAAATGTTTAATTTGGCCCAAATGTGAATGTTTATAGGACAGAAGTCAGAATATACTTTAATTGATTTTCCATATAAAAACCGTAAAAGTTCACATAATAACATTTTCATAAAAGAGAATGTTGGACATGGCCCTTCGAAGTGGATTTTCCTGAAACACTTAGCTTTTTCTTCCCAGTTTTTTGCTCACTCTATTTACAGGGCATTAGGACTCTGGGCATTTTCCCTCCGTATTGATGTGAGAAGTGCACGCACTCTTCCTATACATATCAGAATGAGGCTCTTATGTGATTGGTTGGAGTGCTGTACCCAGGAGTGCCCTGTAAAAATGTACACCACATACCCAGGGTTGGTACAGACCCAGCTAATAGAGGGATGATGCACAAAGTGTGCCTCCCACAAGAACAGCCTGTCAACCATGTATCAGGCCCGCTATTGCAGGTCTGGGGAGACACAGTTGAGCTGGTGCTTGAGTGGAGGTTCTTACTCCTTGGCCAACCCTGACTGGGCCTTACAGTACCCCTAGAGAAACCCCTAAGGGGCAGAGTGTGTGGTAGGCAGAAGACAGGGCAGGTATGCATGGGTGTTCCATGCCCTGGTAGTGATGACCAGCCGGCCATTGCAGGCCCGTGTGTATATGCAGGCATAACAGTGTTTTAACATGTGTCCAGCCTGCCATCTCAGGCCAGTCAGTGTGCACTTGCACCAAGCATGTCTCGAAACGAACTGAAGAATACCCGTGTGTGTTCTCACTGCCTCAGAGGCTTGCTCTCCCTGTAGGCTAACAGTTTGCATTTTTGTCGTCAAAAGCATTGCTGCAATTTTTACAGTGATATAATCAATGATGTTATCAAAGATGTCATGAGTGCCAAAATTTGTGAGGTCATTAGCAGTGCATGGCGAGGGTGCGAGTTATAGTTACATCAGGGCTCGAGTTATAGTTACTTGATGTAACTCTAACTATAACAGGTGAATTTCTATGGTTTCATGTGTGTGAAATATGAGCCTAACTATAACGTACCTATAACCTATGGTTAATTAAGTGAATTTCTATGTTTTTTTAAATTCTATTTCCTAACCATAACATCCCTGTAACCTTAGGTTTTTCAATAAATTTCTATGTTTTTTAACATATAGTAATTTTCATTGCCATATGTTAATCCGACCACCGCTGTGCATGACCTTTGGCCATGCACAGAAGTGGTTGGCCACAGGGGACCAACCCTCTGTAAGCACCCAACATTGCACAATGCACAGCCTTCACTTGTGCGCAGGAAAGGTTGCCCCCAAAACCTGGCCTGCAGCCAAACCTGGTGGCCAACCATCCCTAACCACCCAACCTCACGCTATGAATGGTCCTTTGGCCATGCCTCATGGGAGTTTGTAGCGGGCTCTCTGGGTATGTGAGTGGGTGTATCTGGAGGTGAGAGTAGCTGTCAGATTGTCTCTCTGGTGTGAGAGCCGTCAGTGTGTGTGCAGGTCTGTGAGTGTGTCCATGAGGGTGTCGGTGGGTCTCGGAGTGGGTATGTGACCAGTCTGATTGGGACTGTGAGTGGGAGCGTAACTGTCTGAGTGAAAGAGAGTGAGAGAGAGATAGATAGATAGAGACTGTCTGGCTTTTATGTAGGCTATAGTTAGAATGAGATATTTCTGCACAATTTGAAATGAAAAATGTATTTGTAATTTCTTAAAAGTATACCACCCTTAAACATTTTTATTTAAAAAACAAATCAACAGGATAACGAGTCCGACTGCACTCGAACCCTGAATGCTCAGTGTCAAGGCCTGTGACCTTCACACTGAGCTATTCCTTTTTTTCCACAATTTTTTTTTTTTAGTTCTTTATGGGCTATCTGGGACTGCGAGGGAGCCCTCAAGGGCTCTCCTGTGGCCTCTACATGTTTTTTTAATTTTTTTCAAATTGTATTTAAGAAAATGCTATTTACAGGCTATGTGAAACTGCGGCAGAAACCTCCAGGCCTCCCCTGTGGTGACATTGCTTCAGCAAGCACTGTGCTTACTGAAGCAAACCTTTCATCTCTGTCCCCTTCACATATATTTGTGTGCAGGGAACAGAGATGAAAGGCAAAATATAGCGGAGCACACCCAATTGTTCTTAATGCACAAAAGTAAAGGGTCAGTAGTGACTCCAAAAGAACAGATATATTCTCACAATACTGTTATAAATTAACAACCCTGGTGTGAGTTCTCTTATTCACGTATATATACCAACTCCTTAACACATATGAAAAAACCTATGATTTATTAACAAAAAAACATATAACATACAATACTAATCATGACCCATAACAAACTGATACATTAAACAATCACTAACAATTGACGATTACAAACATCATAAAGAGTTCTCCATATACAAATACAGACTTGAAGTTATTGTGCCCAACAGAACATATGTTGAGCCCATATGTAGCATCAGCCGACACGTGTTTCGTCCAAGACTGGACTTCTTCAAGGCTGGTAAATCATAATCCAAGAACATTATGTTAATATCTAAAATTATGTAATACTACAAATACAATAATAATTATACCTTAAAAATAAGTAAAAAGACACATCAAGTCTCCCGAAAGTGTGTGGTACTGATAAGAAGTTTGTGACAAGAGAACCGACACCAGATGTCAAAACAGTCTAATTGTTAAAAAAAGAGTGAATTGATAAATTAGACTTCGTCATAAATATGGCAGAGTAATAAGTAGGTGGAAATATATAATATATCAATGTTGAAAAGGTCCCAAAATTTCCAAACGTGCGGAAGACCTTATATAGCAAATCTTTCCCAGGGTGACCATAATTGCTGATCCGAAAAAAGGAAATACCTTATCTTCTCCAAAAGTTCCTAAATCCAAAAATGGTATCTCAAACTATGAATGAAAAATAGGAACCAAGTTGTAAGCTATAAGCTCAAAATCATATGTATATATAGAATATAAAATGCTCCAATTTAATACTAACCTTGAAAGGAATATCACTTGTGCCCATTTGTTATGATGGGTCCCAAACAAAACGCTTTCCTCCTCATTATAAATATTGTGTCAACTACCAAACTCTCCAATGGTCCCAACAGCAGTAAATGTTTACATATTTAACATGAGTAGAGAAGAACGTCACTGATGACTATTCCTCTACCTACAGATACAAAGATCCAACAATTAGCTATTAGAAACAAATCATTTCTCAATTCTAGCAACCTTTATTTCAATAACACATAGAAGTTACCAATTCCTCAACAGCATAAAAAATGCATGTTGTTTTCACTTGATCCAAAGTAACTTAAGAATAGAATGTACGTGAGATGTAACCAATAATGCGTATCACCATAATAAAAACTTATAAAACACACATAGGGCCTCATTATGACCCAGGCGGTAGAGAACCGCCAGGGCCAACGGGGGCGGGAGCACCGCCGACAGGCCGGCGGTGCTCCCTTGGGCATTCTGACCGCGGCGCTTTGGCCGCGGTCAGAAAGGGAAAACCGGCGGTCTCCCGCCGGTTTTCCACTGCCCCTAAGAATCCTCCAAGGCGGCGCAGCTCGCTGCGCCGCCGAGGGGATTCTGACAATCCTTACCGCCATCCTGTTCCTGGCGGCTCGCCCGCCAGGAACAGGATGGCGGTAAGGATTGTCGTGGGGCCCGTGGGGGCCCCTGCAGTGCCCATGCCAATGGCATGGGCACTGCAGGGGCCCCCGTAAGAGGGCCCGCTAGTATTTCACTGTCTGCGTAGCAGACAGTGAAATACGCGACGGGTGCAGTAGCACCTGTCGCACCTTCCCACACCGCCGGCTCGATTACGAGCCGGCTTCATGGTGGGAAGGTCGTTTTACCCTGGGCTGGCGGGCGGCCTTTTGGCGGCCGCCCGCCAGTCCAGGGGAAAACTTGGAATACCCTCCGCGTCTCTGGACCGCGGAGCGGTACTTTGGAGGGGGGAAGTCTGGCGGGCGGCCTCCGCCGCCCGCCAGACTCAATATGAGGGCCATAGTCCTAATAAAAAATACTTGAGAGCTCCACAATGGTCCCGACATTCGCGGTGCAACAACATTGAACCAACATATGAAATTACCTGTATGGTATCATTTAGAAAACCGTCAGTCCGCGTTGTGTCTCATTCCAAACCAATATGTTTTGAATCTTCTACGCAAACAGACCGCCTTATAACCTCTAATGCCGGCATTGAATAATCCGCCGTCCAATTACTGGACGGGGATCGTATTTACATAAACAAAGAAAGAGGTCTCCGAACAGACCATAAACCATGGCGGTCCATCTTGGAATGTGATCCATATGGCGCCTCCGTACGCTATTAAAGTCTTGAAACGGCTGTCTTGGAATGTACTTCATATGGCGCCTCCATGTGCTATTATAATCCTACGATAAGCGTGACCAAATGTCATTTGCATCTTATAAAGTGACATGAAAACTGGAAAACATCATATAACTTAGTGCATATTGCTCGCCCAGATAGAATTACCTCACGGACAAATTATATTACTAAAAATGCAATTTATAATAGACTGTGTTATATCCTGTCACTAATTCCACATTGTAATGTCCGCAACTGATAGATAGAGACAAAAGTACCCTAGATTATGCCCGATCTGATTGGCCTGTACAGATGCGTGACCAAAATATATCTTAAACTACATCACTAATTAATAGATCTTGACAGAAAAGATTTGTAATGAAAAAAGTAGGAAAATAGACCGGAGAGAGACCGAGATTAGCCCAAAAAGACCATGGCCATAGTGAAAGGTAATGTGACATGTCAATATACAATAATAACATTGTATGCATATTGGTCCAAACATGTTATACATATAGGTAACAGATCCAATTTTTGGGATAGGAAAATCTGTTACGTAAAATAAAGAACCTTCTACACACTACACATGTATGCATATTTACAGGAAATTATACAGTTCGTCATCCAAGTTCATGCCCATTTCTATGGTCCTTAATTTGATTATCCATTTAGCTTCATTCCTTCTCAAATCCAGTGTCCTATTACCACCCCTAGAATTTGTTGGGGTTTGACTAATGCCCATAACTTTATTAATGGAGTTTCTATATCTGAATGGTTTTTATTCATATGTAGTACCACTGGTGATGTTACATCATTATTTCTGAGTGCACGCATATGTTCCTTTAGGGACCTGATTGTACTGTCCACATATATTTGGCCACATTGACATTCTAAAATGTAAACGATAAATTTAGTATTGCAGTTGATAAAAGTGGTAATTTTGTATATTCCACTTCCATTATAACTGAATTCTGAAGTTTTATGTAGTGATAGATTGCACATGTTGCAATGACCGCGTCTATAAAAGCCCTTGATCTTTTCATGGTAGTTTAGTGTCCCTTAAAGGAGGCAAAAAACTTTTGCATACAACATTTTTTATGGTTTTACCTCTTTTATGAATAATTTTCGGTCTTTTGGATAGTATCTTTGCAAGTGTGCAGTCAGTTTGTAATATATTCCAGTGTTTGTGTAGAATACAATATATGTTTTGGGTATTTTGGCTGTATGCCGTACAGAGGTTAATACTTGTACCCGGCGAACTGTCCCGAGATTTAGTTTGTTTGTTTAGCAAAGTTGTTCTGCAAGTTCGATTGATCTTATTTCTTGCTGCCCCTATAAGACGTTTGGAGTAGCCTCTTTGTAGAAATCTTTTTTCCAGAACATCTAGTTCAATATCACAAGTATTGGGTTCACTGCAATTTCTTTTAAGTCTGGTTATTTCCCCAAAGGGGATAGCTGAGATTTTATTTTTCGGATGGGCACTATCAGCATGTAATATTGCATTACAGGCTGTTGGTTTACGATAGATTCTAGTATGGACCATATTATCTTTAATAAATATATTAAGATCAAGGAAACATATACTTTTTTGCTAAACTCATAGGTCATTTGTATGTTATACGTGTTCAAATGTATATAGTTATAAAAATCCACCAAAAGTTGTTCCGACCCAGTCCAAATCATAATCACATCATCAACAGAGATGAAAGGCCAGACAGGTCCTGGTGTCTGAAACTAGAATGTTTGCTGTGGCTTAGCTGAAGCTCCAAATCTGCAGCTAAGCCAAAGCAACCAGTTATGTCCATGGAGTGGGCACCTCAGGATATAGCAGGGGCCAGACCTGTGGGATAGTGGTCCCCAGAGTGATCAGTGGCAACAGTGAGGAGGGCTGGATTGCCCCCTCCAACAATCATAGCCCTGGAGAGGTGGTGATCCCCAACGATAGAGGGTCTGAAACAGACCCCCTATGATCATTTTTAATATAACTCAAAGGACGTGGTGATCCCCAGGGCTACTGGGGGGCCTGAGTGTCCCCCTGTACCTAATTTTCAAAATGAACCAGGCAATGGTGGTCCCCGGGGCTGTGGGAGAGGCCACTGGGCCTCCCCCATGTTAAAAAACATTTTTGACACTGGGGAGGGTGGCCCCTGGGGCTGCGGGGGGCCCAAGCAGCCACCTGCACCCAATTTCTTAAATGGGTGGTCCCCGGCCTGGGGGGGTGCGCAGCCCCTCTACTCATATTATATTATTTGCCCCACAGGGGTGGTTGTGCCCAGGGCTGTGGGAGCCACTCCTATTACATGCTAAAAAGTGCCTCAAGAACCTGGCCCACCCTGGGGATTATTAAAACAAGCTTGGGAGCCCTTAATTGTTTTTTAAACATTTTTTACCACAGATTCTCAATCCTGTCACAAATTTGTGGTTAAAATGTTTAGAAAATGAATATTAGCCCTTGAGTTCCCTTTGGGATCACAGCTGGGCTGGCAGTGCAGGGGCCAGGGATACCAGGTGCAGAGCAGATAGGTCAGCCAGGCGCTGTGTGTCATCGCATCCTCGCTGTCAGGGGAAGGCAGATTTGAGGGTGATTACAGATCAACAGGGCCACTCTGGGTGGATATTGGGTGTCCTGAAGTTCCTCAACCAGTGCCTGCTCCTGTGCTTTTGGGAATCTGTAATGGGCTCTGCTTCTGGGTGTACAACATTGGGGGTCCGGTACCGTAGGTACTGGTAGGCCACAGCCCTTTAAAGTCTTGGTGCCACCAAACTTGGCACAGTGGCAGGTTTTGTGCTCTGAAACTGCTGCACGGTTTTTTACTGGTCTGCTGGGTCTGAGTCATTGGTCAGCAGCAGATTAGTGAACTGGATTTCATAAGTTCCTTGCCTGCAGGGTGCAGGAGAGTGATATCTTCACTCTGAGGGAGGTTCTTGGCAATTTTCAGAAGGCTGAAGGTGCTCTGGGGTTCTGTAGAGTCCTTCAGGTTTACAGGCAACACCTCAGCAATGATGCTTGGAGTAGCAGGCAGGGTTTGGCAGCTTTTTCTTTATGCAGCAGGACTTAAGTTCTCATGCCTTGGGTCTTCTATGTCCTGGCCTTTGTGTCTGTCAAATCTAAAATTCTTGGTCATGGGATACCCTCCAAATACTGCAGTTAGGAGTCATATGGCAACCTAACTTAAGGTTACTACATCCATTAAGTGTCCACTTCATGTGGGAAGGGGACCTATCCCTGACCCTGATTGGCTATTTTTCTACATTCCAAGATGGAGACAAATTAAATGGAGTGGTCACCTCACCTGCCACACCTGAGGGGTGGTGCTGGCTGAGGGTGGCCACTCCTCCTATTCTTGCTAAGTTTCCTGCTGGTTTTCCCACTGACAGTGAGGGTAAAACCATTGTGCTGCCTTCTGCAGCTAGCAGCAGTGGCATGGGTCAGATTTCAAAGGTGGTAATGCCTTTGAAGCTGGCTGCTGGAGCAGGGTGCTTGCCTTGGGGAGGAGGTATGACATCTCTTCTTAAGAAAGTGTCAAGTCACCAGATCCTCGGGGTCTGTGCACGTTCCCAACACTTCCACCACAAGACAGCTCCAATGCTCTGATTAGATTTGTCACAGAGTCTAAGAGAGTCCAAGTGGGGAAAAGGGGATTAGGAAGGAAACAGCTGGGAAGGAAACCTGTAGGAAGCAAAAGGTTAAAACACTACATCAAAATTACATCTCATGAAATCAGTACTAGGCTATGACTCTAAGCATCATCATGCTGAAAACATGAACAACCTAAGAATAGACTTAAAATGACTAGGCTTCAAGATGACTGGATACCTGTGAGGGAATCAAGAAAGGTTAAATGAAACTTTCAAATTCAAGTACTTTCCATTACATGAGAATCAGGAAAACAATCTGAATAAGTTCTGAATCATCTTATGAATCCTTTTTGAGAATACATATTAGGAATACACAACATTACATCAAGAACTCTGTCCTTTTGTTCTCTCAAAATGTTGGAACATGAATTGCGCATATTGCAGATTTTCACATAGGTAGTAAACACCATAGAAGGATTGTGCACCATGAATAACTCAACGTAGATTCAATGAATAAATCACGCAACTTGTCAACTTGAGTACTACCAAGTAAATGCCTTAGAATAATAGGGCACAATGAATAACATGAATTAAGCACGAGGAAAGAATTGTGCGTCTTGCCGATTTGAATGCCACCATGTAACTGGCAAGGAATGATAGCGTGCAATGAATATCAAGGGTTAAATCACTATAAAACGAATTGCGCGTCTTGCCGATTCGAAGGCCACCATGTAACTGCCAAGGAATGGTAGCGCACAATGAATATTAAGGGTTAAAACACAAGAAAAACGAATTGTGCGTCTTGCCGATTCTAATGCTACCATGTAAACTCCAAGGAATGGTAGCGCACAATGAATAACATGAATTAAGCATGAGGAATGAATTGTGCGTCTTGCCGATTCGCATAACAACATGCAAATGCCAAGAAACGCCCAAGCGCACATTCACACGTGCAAGAGTAATTTGTTTATCATGCAAGAATTAGGCCCAAGAACTCAAGCGTCCTCGATAGCGGGGTCGGGGGCCGAGCCCAACCTCCGTCTTACTGCCCTGATTAAGGATCACCAATGTAGAATGAAGGGCAGAAGCCTGGAAGAACAAAGTAGGCCACCGGAACACAAGCTCAGGAAGTTGCTGCTGCTCTGCACCGAGACCTCTGAATAGTGAGCACGTGGAGCTGGGCTGGCTCCCTTATACAGAGTCTTGGCCCAGCCCACAAACCACACCCAGGCATGCTGCAGGGAAAGCTTCTAGAAGGCCCTGGAAGAGGACCACACCCTGACACAGTCTGGAAACCTGTAGCAGTACTTATATGCATGCTAAACATAAGTCTTTAAGATTAAACTCTGCAAAGCAAAAGGTTAAACAACATCATATCATTACAATGCATAAATTATGTTAGCTTGAAACTGTTGGGTTTTTGCATTCCTGTCGCCCGTACAGCACGCTCTGCCCTGATGTTGACAGAAAGGCTTTGTGTTCTGGCTCTTGGGAGCAAAGGCTCTCACCCCTGGAACACAGAATTGGGTCTGGTGGTGGAAGGCTGGTTAAGACCAGTCAGAAGTAATGCTAGGGCTGTTAGGTTTTGTGGGGGGCACCTCTAAGGTGCCCTCTTGTACATTTTATAATACATCCTAAACTGGCATCAGTGTAGATGTATTATTCAGAGTTGTTTGATACAAAACACCACAGGTTTCAGAAAGGCCATCCTGCAGCTGGGGAACTCATAGTGACGAGTGTCCATCACATGCATTTGCTATGGATTCCATGTACACTTACTATATCTAATAATTGGCAAAGACACACTTAGGGCATATTTGCTCATGCACACATATGCCAAGACAAATAATGAGGGACATGACCAGACTGTTGCTTTCATTCTCCCATAGATGAAGCAGTTTTGTTTTGTTAATAACTTTGGCGCCATTTGACAAATCTTCATGAAATGTTCAAAACTCATATGCTAATTCATTTAGCTGTTCCCTTGTAATTCATCAAGCGGGGACGTAAAAAAGCAGGGTTCCCAAAACACTTTTTCACCATGTTATGTCTATGGGGATTTTCCAATTTTCAAACATGACTACAACTGGAACCACTTAAAGGATTTACACCAAAATTTGTAGAAAGATAGATCTTGGTCTGGAAAGATGTGTGTAAATCTGTTCAGTAGTTTCGGAGTAACTGTAGGAAATAAAATATAGATACCTAGGGGCGCGTATTCATTTGTGGAGGATCTGTGGATCTGGGGGCAAAAGCAAGGCCTTGATGGGATGGCCGCAGCCTAAAAGAAAATTGACTGGAGTTTTCTTTCTCACTTAAGCTGGGGATGTAAGAAAAAAGGGGAAAAACATTCAAGGGTTCATGATAGAGATATGTTGAACCCACAGGACACATGGAGGGGTCCCTTAGGGTCCCCTCATGGGCAGAAAATAGGCCAAATTCTTTTTTTAGTCCAATCCATGGATCCCTGGATCTATGTGGTGCTCATTGCGTCCTCCCTGTGTAAACATGCATAGGATCAGCAGATCCAATGCCGATAAAAAAACAAAAAATACAACCATTCTCACACAAACCCCCACCACATGCAAGGCCAAAGGCCATGGCCAGTTTGGGTTTGGGTGCATGTAGAGGGGTTGGTTGCAGGGTCTAGCTACAGGACTTCGCCTGTGGACAATCCTCAAAGCACACAGCTGAAAGATGTGCATGGCAGTGGTTGTTTTAACATAGGTAACTATATATTACTTTATGTTAAAAAAAACCCATTAGAAATTCATTGAGAAAACCAACAGTTACAGGGATGTTTTAGTTAGGCTGACATTTTATCCATACAAAAGCATAGAAATTCAGCAGTCATACTTATACACATAGCCATATTTATCTGAAGAAACTATAGCTCATGCCATAAAGTAGCTTTAGGCCACGAATTATAGTTTCTTACATATGTATAATATTAACTGTGCCTGTTGAATTTCTGTGGTTTCGTATGTGTAAAACATCAACCTAATTATGTAAACGCAACCTAACTTTGGGAACCATGGGAACAGCAGTACAAAGAGTTTTCTTTCTCTCTCTAGCCCATGACATTTCCCTAACTGGGCACCTGGGCCAAAACAAAACCAGGAGTAGGTTAGTATATCACATTCACTGGCCTGAAATGTCCCAAAATGTGATGGACTTTTGCCAGTTCTGTGTCTCCTGTCAAGCCACTGGTAAGGCAGGAGGCCACCTGAAGGTCCCCTTAATCCTACTACCTGTGGTTAGGGTGCCCTTCGAAAGGAAATAGATACACTCTAGTGGTAGTGGATCATGCCATTAGACATCCTGAAGCTATTCCTCTTAGGACCATCTCTACCTCCACAGTGGCCAAAGCCCTCCTGGGCATTTTTGCTAGGGTTGGCTTTCCTAAAGAGGTAGTATCAGACAGGGGTTCAAACTTTATGTCTGCATAGTTCAAACACATATGGCAGAAATGTGATGTGACTTGTAAGTTCACTACCCCATACCATTCACAGACCAATAGATTGGTTGAAAGATTTAACTAAACATTGAAAGGCATGATTGGAAGACTCCTTTGAAAACTCAGCAGGAGATTGGATGTCTAACTTCAATGTCTGCTTTTTGCCTGCAAGGAAGTGCCACAAAAGGGAGTTGGGTTTTCTCCCTTTGAACTTTTGTTATGGATCCATTAAGTCTTGTAAAAAAAAGGCTAGGAGAGGTCTCTCAAAGCGCCCAAACAAGACATTGTGGATTATGTGCTTGGCCTTCATTCCAGGATGGCTCACTGAATGGAAATAGCTAGCAAAAACCTTCAGGCCAGCCAGGAACTCCAGAAGCACTGGTATGTCCGGAAAGCTGCTATGGTGGAATTCCAACCAGGGCAGAAGGTATTGGTGTTGGAGCCTGCTTGTGGATCCTAGGGCTCTCCAAGATATGTGGTCTTGGCCCAACCCTATCCTTGAAAGAAAAGGGGAGATCATCTACTTAGTTGACCTTGGCAGTTGCAAGAACCCCAAGAGCATCATTCATGTCAACTGCCTGAAGCCCTATTTTGACAGAGCTGATGTGACCATGCTCATTGTTACAGATGAGGGACAGGAAAAAGAGAGTGAACCTCTCCCTGATCTCCTCTCCAGAAATCCAAGATGGTTCTGTTGATTAAGTGGTCTTGTCAGACACCCTCACAGAGCAACAGCAGGCTGATGAAGGCAAGTCCTCACCAGTATGCTGAACTCTTCTATCTGACCCTGGTAGGACAAACTGGTGTACCCATGATGTGGACACTGGAGATAGCTTGCCTGTCAAAAACAAAATCTATAGACAGTCAGCCCATGTCAGAGAAAGCATCCTAGCTGAGGCAAGAAAGATGCTGGATTTATGTGCCATTGAACCCTCTGAGAGCCCCTGGGCCAGCCCAGTAGCTTTAGTCCCCAAGCCTCACTCTAAGGGTGAGAAAAGGGAAATGAGCTTCTGTGTGGACTGCAGGGGCCTCAATTCAGTAACAAAAAACTGATGCACACTGTTAGACGTGAAAGCCTTATGGTGGTCTTCCTCCAACCTTTGCCTGCCTCCCTCTACTTTTCTGACACTGTTTCTGCTGGTTTCAGGACCCTGCACACTTTACCACTGCTAACCAGTGCTAAAGTGCATATGCTCTTTCCCTTAAACATGGTAAAATTGGCTCATCCCCAATTGGCATATTTGATTTACTTATAAGTCCTTAGTGAAGTACACTAAATATGCCCAGGGACTGTAAATTGAATGCTACTAGTGGGCCTGCAGCACTGGTTGTGACACCCCTCTAAGTAGTCCCTTATCCATGTCTTAGGCCTGCCATTGCAAGGCCTGTGTGTGCAGTTTCACTGCCACTTTGACTTGGCATTTAAAAGTACTTGCCAAGCCCTAAACGTCCCTTTTTCTACATATGTCACCCCTAAGGAAGGCCCTAGGTAACCCATGGAGCAGAGTGCTATGTAGTTAAAAGGCAGGACATGTACAGGTGTGGTTTATATGTCCTGATAGTGGAAAACTTCTAAACTGGTTTCCCACTACTGTGAGGTCTGCTGCTTTCATAGGATAGCATTGGGATACCATCATATACTGTTTGAGTGGTAGAGTCTGATCAGAAAGGGGTAACCAGGTCATATTAAATATGGCTAGAATGGTAATATAAAATCTTGCTTATTGGTGAGGTTGGATTTTGTATTACTATTTTAGAAATGACACTTTTAGAAAGTGAGCATTTCTCTGCACTGAAAATCCATCTGTGCCTCACTCAAGTCCACATCTGGGCTGGGCTGGTTAACAGCTCCCTTGTGCATTCCACCCAGAGAACCCCAAACACAGGATACTACGTCACACCTGCACTCATCTGCATACTGAATGGGTATTCCTGGGCTGGGAGGGAGGAGGGCCTGACTATTACATCTCAAAGGCTAGTGGCCTGCCCTCACACAATGGACTGCCAAACCCTCTACTGGGACCCTGGCAACAGACTGGTACTGAAAGGGGACCTTGTGCACTTCAAAACCACTCTTTGAAGTCTCCCCCAATTCAAAGGGATTTTTGGGTATTTGACCCTACCAACTCACACACTTCTGGACCTGATCCTGCAACCTGTCAAAAGGAACTGCCTGGCTGCCCAAAGGACTCATCTGGACTGCTTTGCTGTGAAGGACTGTTGCTCTGCTGTTGCCATGCTGCCGTGCTGCCCTCTGACTTTGCTGAGATGTGCTCTCCAGGGGCTTGGATTGAGCTTGCCTCCTGTTTCCTGAAGTCCCAGTGCCAAAAAGACTTCATCTCTTGAAGGAACTCCTTGTAATCAGAAAACCGATGCATAGCCTGTCGGAAATGATGCACAGACAGCCTTGCATTGAGAAAATCACCACACAGCCAAACTGGAACAACACGGCCCGACTTCCGAGTGAAGAATCGACGCAGCACCCTTTGTAGACAGAAATTAGACACACTGTCCTACCGGATCGATGCACAGCCAAACTGGAAAGGTGCAGCCTGACTTCCGAGTGAAGAATCGACGCAGCGCCTTCTGTGTGACAGAACATTTGACGCATCGCCATACCGAATCAATGCCATCCCTGTGACTTCCTCCCACATGCCCCGGATTTCAACGCATCATCCCTGGGTGTCAAAAAGATCCCTGTGTCGCAGTGAGGAACCAAGACTGCACACTGTAAATCAACGTAAAGCCCCTTGCAGCGTGGAAAAAAACTATGTTGTGCCGGCAATTCCGACACACAACCTATTTTTCAACGCATCTCCTCCTCTGCAGTCTCCGTGTGTGTTATTTTATAATTTTTTATGCAAACCAGGTACTTTCTCCAAATAAGAGATAACTGTTGGATTCTAAGATTTAAGACTCTTTTTAATCTTGCAAAAGTGACATCTCAACTTGTGCTTATTGAACCTTTATCATTTTGACGTTCATTTAACCAGATAAATATCTTATATTTTTCTAAACCTGTGGGGTGTCTTTTTGTGGTGTTGTCACTGTGTTACTGTATGATTTATTGCAAAAATACTTTACAAATTGCCTTCTAGGTTGAGCCTGACTGCTCAGTGCCAAGCTACCAGAGGGTGGGCACAGGGTAATTTGGATTGTGTGTGACTTACCCTGACTAGGATTGTGATCCCTTCTTGGACAAGGGTGTATACCTCCACCAACTAGAGGCCCCGTTTCTAACAGTAACACAATGAAAACACCACACAAAGTACTCCACACCAGTGTAGAAGAATAGAAAATATTTACCTGGATAAAATAAGATCAAAATAACAAAACTCCAATATGCACAAGTCGAGATATCACTTTTTAAAACTTTAAATGAGTCTCAGTCACTAAGAATCAGTGGTTATATCCTTGTAACCCACAGTACCTGCAATGTGTCAAAAATAATGACTCATGTGGGCCGCAGGAGAAACATGCATTGCAAAATAAGGTGCTGTGTTGGATTTTCTGGCACGTCACAGACGATGCCTCGTTTTCCAGGAACTCAGGCTTGGTTCCTCATTGCAATGAGGGGATAATTCGAGACCTAGGGATGATGTGTTGAAAATCCTTGATGCGCTGGTAGAAAGAGCAGGCACTGGGTTGATCCAGTAGGTAATGCAGTGATTTTTCCACGGCAAGGCAGGCACTGCATTGCTTTCTTCAGGCATTGCGTTGTTTTTCTGATGAACGGGCATTTTCTTCTATAGGGGGTAGTCTTTGTGGCCCTGATCAGGAGGCAAGCTCAATCCCTTGGAAAGCACTTGTGGGGAAGGCAGAGTCTCTCTGGCAGAGTCACAGGCAACAGGGCAACAAGCAGGGCAGCAGTCTTTCTCAGCAAAGCAATCCATATGAGTCCTTTGGACAGACAAGCAGTCCCTCTGGCAGAGTACAGGTGTGGATCTAGAAGTGTCTGATTTGATGGGGTTAGAGACCCAGTTTATATACCAAAATGCCTTTGAAGTGGGGGAAACTTAAAAGAGTGGTTTTGAAATGCACAAGTTCCCCTTTCAGCCCAATTCTGTCTGCCAGGATGCATTTGGGGGATTATTAGTCCTTTGCGTGAGGGGCTTTGAAGTGTGGGAGAGAGCCCGTACACCCTTCCGGCCCAGCGGAGACCCATTTAGTATGCAGGTGAATGCAGATGTGACTGAGGGTTCTATGTTTATATCAACCAGCACAGACCAAACGTGGATTGGAGACAAGCTGTAAGGCACAGATGGCACTAGGAGCAGAAAAATGCCCACTTTCTAAAAGTAGCATTTCTAAAATAGTAATATTAAATTCAACCACACCAGTAAGCAAGTCAATTACCATTCTGGCCATACTAAACATGACGGGGCTACTCCTTCCAGATCAGAATCTACCACTTAAAAGTATATGAGGGCAGTTCTAATGCTAGTCTATGAGAGGAGCATGCTTCACAGTAGTGGAAAATTAATTTAGGAGTTTTTCACTACCAGGACATGTAAAGCACCTAAGTACATGTCCTGCCTTTTACTTACATAGCACACTGCCCTATGCGTTACCTAGGGCCTAACTTAGGGATGACTTATATGTAGAAAAAAGAGCGTTTAAGGCTTGGCAAGTATTTTTAAATGCCAAGTCGAAGTGGCAGTTAAGCTGCTCAAACAGGCCTTTGCAATGGCAGGCCTGAGGCATGATTAAGGGACTACTTGTGTGGGTGGCACAATCAGTGCTACAGGACCACTAGTAGCATTTTAATTTACAAGCCCTGGGCAGCTCTACTGCACTTTTCTAGGGACTTACAGGTATTTTAAATATGCCAATTGGGTAGGAACCAACTTTACCATGTTTAGGGGAGGGAGCAGATGTACTTTAGCACTGGTCGGCAGTGGTAAAGTGAGCAGAGTCCTGAAACCAGCAGAAACAAGGTCACAAAAATGGAGGGAGGGAGGTATACAAAAAGTTGAGGGATAACCACCCTAAGGCCTTCATGTCTAACAGCAATGTAAACATTTGGGAATATTTTCAGTACAAGGAGCTTGTGAAAAATATGCATGAAGCCTCTGACATTGAGTATGGAATAATGTTAAAGGACATTAGAGTAGGAGTTCTGACAGAGGAGGAAAAACTGATGTTGGAAAGTCACCTTATTAAGAAATTGTTTTCCGGTGACAAGACCGCAGCAGTGCTGATGTATAACTTTTGTAAAGAGTGGAAAACCATTGTTTCTTTGATGCTACACTTGAAGAATGTGCTGTATTTAATGATGAATTACTAAAACTATAAAATAACTCATTTTGGAGATTACTGCTAATTAAAATATGGAACACCAAGGAGTAACTGTACTACTCAGTGAAAAATTACAAGATAAATGGAACTCTTTGGATAAATCTGTATTTAGGACTGCTGGGCTAGAGAAGTGTTTACATTTCTGCAAAAACTGTAGTGTAATTTTAAGACATAATTTAAATGTTGAAGGATTGGTAAATGGTGTCATGGGTAAAGTTGTGGATTTCATTAATGCTCCTAACCATGATGACGTTGAGTTCTTAGCTATAAAGTTTGATCAGGTCGATGGGATTAGGCAAATTGGACAATGCGTTTTATGAATTTTGCTTGTTAAATATTTGTATCTCCAAATATAACAGTTTCCAGTCTGTGTTGCATATGCCATAACTATCCACAAGCCTCAATGTTTAAGTGTTGATGCTGCATTTATTAATTTTGGAAATATGTTTTTTTTAAGGAAATGTCACATATAGCATTGCCACGTGTTCGAACATTATCTGGTTTGTTTCTGGTTGATTTTGATAAGAAGAAGCTTAGTGCAGATGCAAGTTGTGTGAGAGAGTACAGCAGATTAAGAAGTGCATTTGCTCCTCATTTAGGGCAGTATCCTATTTACGAAAAACAGGTATTATGTCCTAAATGGAAACTGACAAAGCAATCAAATACAATTAGAGAAAAGTCAGAAAGCAAAGCTAAAGAAGAAGGTGTCAAGAAAAGAAAACTGGAAAAGAATGGAGATATTGTAGGTTACCAATTGGATAACACTAATGGCGTAAACTGCTATGTTAATGTTGTTCTTAATGTCCTCTTCCATTTACCACATGTTGTAAATGTGATTCAAGAAAAATCATGGAAAACATTGCGCACAACACTATTTTTATTGCCTACAACACTTATCTTTTGACAGAAGTGTAATGCATTCTTCTTCTGACATTTAATAACTAGTAGACAAATATAGTAGATCCGTAGTATTTACTCTAAGCGCTCATCAAGATGCACAGGAATTTATTATGGTGTTCCTTGGAGTTTTAGAAGAAGAAGATGAAAATATTGATGATATATTTGGACTCAGTCATACATGTAACCATTAGTGTGAAGATTGTTCTTTCTCATCTACCACTGAAATCCAGTCTGAGCCATTTCTACACTTAACTCTGCCAGATTGCAAAAGTGTCTCTTTTATTAAAATAATAAAAAAGAGCGACCAAAGCATGACCTGTCCAACTTGTAAATCAAATGTTTTGTATACATTGGTTATACAGAGAAGTGGTAAATATATTATAGCAGTGTTTCAAAGATGCAGAGCAGATGATTGAAAATTAGACAATTAAATTACAAACTTTAAAGTGGGAAAAATAACTATTTCTGGGAGAACATACTGTACTTTGTCTGTCATCTTCCATAAGGGCCTTAATATAACATCTTGACAGTATACTGTATATTTAAAGACTCAAACTGGATGTACAGTGTGTAATAACAACACTACATTGCAAACAAAAACTACCTTTCAAACTTCCTAATTCTTACCTATTTATTCTTCAGCCAAAGTTCTAAGAAGGTTTTGTAGACAAACATATAAGACATATTGTCTATGGTAATCATTGCTGCTTAATATATCACTCAGCCTAACAGGGGTAATCTCTTTAAGAACATGTAAAAAAATAAACTGTGGATGAAAAGTGTTCAAAGTTTTTCTGGAGAAAAAAAAAACAAAGATGTAATTTTCTCCCTACATGGATCATCACTCCACCTATCAGGGGTGATGTCAATAAAAGGATATCTAAAAATGAAGTTTTGATAAACTATTTTCATACAATGTCTGGAAGAGAATTAATATATGGCTTTCTCACTATGTAGTTTATTATTGTTTAAGAAATCATTTAGCCTAGCAGGGGTAATATCTACAAAACAACATGCACATTTCAAATGTGGACTATATTTCTACATAGTTTTGTACCAGATATAACAATAACCACATTGTTTTTACCATATAGTCTTTTCATTAGTTTATGAAGTGTGGTTTAATTAAATAATGTAAGAATTGTAGTGAGTGCAATTCACAGTATCAATTTCTTGTAGTTAAATACTGTGGAAATATGTTTTTTTCTACAATCTGTACGATTGTTTTTTCCCCACTGTTCAGAGATGATTATACAGTACTCTGTTTATATGTACTAGTATAAAGACTGAGAACAGGAAAGATGGAAAATAAAATGTTTTAGTAAATTATCTTATACTGCTATATAATAATTAATGCATACTGCTTTCTTTTACATGTCTTATGAGGATGGTACTAACATATTTATATTCTTTTTTACAACAGTATTTGGAGCCGTATGTCATCAAACTTTGAAGATAGTAGGAGTGGCAGATACATATTTGTTTCAGACACATATCAAACACTGTTTATCCTTAGAGAGTATTCGTTATGTGCTGCTAGCAGTATATTTTGTGATTACTGGCCTATACAGTATATAACCTAACACTCAGTCAGAATGCTATGTAAATACTCACACATCTGTATATACATCGCTTATACATTCAGTCAGTCATTCAGTTACTCATTCACACAGATATACTATCACTTACTCACACATACACCACTCATACAGTCACTACGTTATCCATATATCACTGGTAAACTCACTCACCCATATAGCTTTGATACACTGATGTAGTCAAACACAGAACAACTCATACACCTACTTACTTATACCTATGGCAGCTACTACACCCTCTCACTCACCTATCCAATAACTCATCCATCAACTCAGTCACCCATACAGCAACTCATGCACCCATTCACCCATCAATAAAGCCACTCATGCACCATATCATTCATCCATACAACCAATCATACACACCACTCATTCACCCATACAGTTACTCATGCACCCAGTCACTCACCCATACAGTTATCTATGCACCCACTCACTGACCCATACACCCATGGATGCACCCTTTCACTCTGCCATACAGACACTCACATACCCAGTCACTCACCCATAGTCACTCATACAGCCATTCATTCACCCATGCAGCCATTCATGCATCCTATCAGTCATCCACAAAGCCACTCATGCACCCACTCAGTAACCCATGCAGCCACTCACACACCCAGTCACTTACCCATACAGTAACTTATGCACCCACTCAGTCACCCATACAGCCACTGATGTACCCACTCAGTTGCTCATACAGCCAATCATGCACTCTATCAGTCATCCATACAGCCACTCATGAACCCAATAACTCACTCATACAGTCACTCACCCATACAGCCCCTCATGCATCTGCTCACTCACCCATACAACTCATGCACCCTATCAGTCATCCATACATCCACTCATGAATCCACTCACTCACCCACACAGCCACTCATGCACCCACTCACTCACCCACACAGTCACTCATGCACCCTGTTTTGAATTTGTTTTGGTGTTTTTTTTCTTTACAGAAAAAAGGCAATTTCTTTTTAAACAAGAAGCTATAAAAACAACAAACTCAGCTTGTATTCAAAAACAAAAAATAACAATGTTGTGCATTTGTTATCTGCACAAGTGTGAGGAATGCTTGCTCTCCTACACTCAGAGTAGCAGTACACTTAGAGCAAACTATTCCAACCTTGGAAAACTCAGGAATAACAGGTAGCACTTTGGTAACATGAGCTATGCTGGAAGATGTTCCTGGCTCATTGTTAGAAGATGGCATCTTTCTTTGTACAGTCTCCAATCTTTTCAGTTCTGCTCTCACCAATAGAGTTGCATGTATTGTACTGATATGCTCATACATACTCGATGTACTGCAGGAGTATTTCTTGTCACTCCCTTCCGAAAGTACTTTTTGGCACAAAGTGCAGGTCACCTTACTGGCATTTACCTTTTTTTCTCCCTCTGGAATGCTAAAAAACTCCCATATGATGCTTTCTTTTTCTTTTTAGGAGACTGTTCTTCTTGCAGAAAAATATTGTCTTTTTTCTCATGGAGATCTTCAGGAGCAGATGCCATTTTTTTGTAAAGAAAAAAGCAAAAAAAAACAAGAAAAATCCAAAGTAAAATCTCCTATTAAAGATGTGCACACGTGCAGCCACACTCAAAATAATGAGGAAAAGGGGTGGGACCTTCCTGTATTTATGATAGAAATGTGTTCCACCTATCACAACCATTTTTAACTGTGTCAAATGGGATGCACGACCCCTGCGCATCTCTGTCATGGATAGGTCGCAACTCCAGAAAATATCTTAAAATAATTTTGCAAATAGATGATCTCACTACCTATAGTATTTTATTATCACTATTACTAAACCTCTTCCGTTAAAAAAAACGTTAAAATTGTGTCATGATATTTAGATTTTTTTTTTAAATGTCAGAGTTGCATACCCTCTGCGATTCCAGAAATACGTACTGGCAAGACACGCAGCGGCATCGCAACTCCCCAATTTCCACTAAAACTGTCATAAAACTACTTTTTTCCTGGTTTCCCATCAATTTTATTAACTTGTTAGAAAACCTCTTGTCTAAAAGTAATTGTGCCAACTGCCTATGTATGTATTTTCATGGTACTAAAACTAAGTTGCACAAAACCATAGAATTTTAGCAGTTATAGTTGTTTCACGTAACTAAAATGAGGCGCCCTAAGGTAACTATGACCTTCGCCATGCACAGCAAATTACTCGAAATATTATATCATTGATGACACCTTGCATGGCATCTTTGATATTATTATTACAACATTTGCAATAAAATTATTGATGAGAAAACTGTGCAAGGCAAGGGCACGAGTTATAGTTACCTTTGGGCGTGAGTTATAGTTACTTGAAATAACTCTAACTGCTGAATTTCTATGGTTTTTAACGAGTAAATTCCGAACTTAACTATAAGGTCCCTGCAACCTTTCGTTTTTTCAGTGAATATATATGTGGTGACTGTGTGTGTGTGTGTGTGAGAGAGAGAGAGAGAGAGAGAGAGAGAGGTTTATTAGGATCGATTAATCACTCTACAGTGGCCTGTTTTGAGTTCTGTGTTAAGTGTTATGAAACGTCAACTAATTATGAAAGTTAGGTATTCAAAAAGTAGTCGTAAGCTGAATATATGTGTATTCTAGGAACTGACATTGTGATAGAGAAATTCATTTTTTCAAGTAAGCATGGCAGATCAGCCTTTCGAATTAAGTAGTGCAAGTTACAAACTACTTGAGAAACGTGCGTGCAGATGCAGTTCAGATTTACAAAGTTTAGGAACCCCTAAACTAAGCAGCAAACTATGTCATAAGGACGGTGCCTCTAAAAAGTGTAAGCATTTATTAATTCACAATGTGTCCAAATGAGAAGGTCATATATAAAATATCGCCTAGTAAATGTCAGGGATGTAAGGTACAGGATGATAGGGGAAGTTGTGCCAAGGAGCTGGCGAGGTATTTCAGCACTCTGATATGCCTTGAGCACTTCAGATTTTCTAAAACCCCCATCTAGTGTGCATCAGCAATGAAGAGACCGATATTCGGCCACAGAAATGGCCATGCCCTTTGAGCTCTATGTGATTCAATCTGCCTTCCATGTGGTGTAAAGTTTTCCTAAAATATTTTCATTTGCCAAAGAAGATAGTTCCAACTTGTCCATTTTTAATTATATGTAGAGCTCAGTGATATAAATGGAAAACCGGAAGTATTTCTATCTTGTCCATTTGTTTTAAGTTGTGTAGGGTGCTGGGTGCTTACTCAGAGATCCCATAAATTTTGAGTTAAGGTACGTTAGCAGAAAGGTAAAAAAAGTCGATTGAGTTCACGAGCTGCAGAGTTCTGAAAAGCAGTGCCTGGCAGTCAATTAATACATTTTTGTAAAACCATCTGCCGCAAATAAATTGGCAAAAAGGACAAATGTCACAATATATCTGTTCTAGCTTAATTGTTTACAAACTAGCTGCATTTTAAAATATCTTAATGGGTTACAGCTGCTGCTGCAGAGATTGTATGTGCTTACAATTTTCAGGGGACAATAATAAAGGTAACATAACTCTGGTGGTTAATATGCACTTTCTGGAGAGATCTGAGCTTTTTCTAGTCACAGATGTGGCTCACCATAAAGTAGCACAACGGGTGGTTGATGCATAGCGCAACATGTAACATGCAGTTTACAGTTTATAGGTTTGTGTAGACAGCTCAGTGTGTAACTGATTTATTCACAAATCCTTTTGTAAGACTGCAGGTCATAAGTTGCAAGACCTATAATATAGCACAGTGAGCTATGGACCAGGATCACGGAGCCCTATGCAAACTGCAAGGAAAAAGTTAAGAAATTCATAGAAGTTTCTCTAAATTTCATTGCTCTTAGCTTACCAAACATGGTTCCTTTCGGTAGTATTAACGTTTTATTAGTACAGACAGTGCCAACCACTGTATGTTTTAAATCCTGATTTTTTGTTTTTCTAGACCAAGCACTCTTAGCAGGGAATGCCTACAATATGGATGATATGTGATTCTCACACTAATGTCTGCTAAATCTTAAGAGCTTCAGGTCATAGGGAATGCTTTTTACACTTAGGCCACAATATTTTAGATTTGTTGTGCAGGGTAGTGCAGTGCAGTAAGTTACCACAGAAATGGCCATGCCCTTTGAGCTCTATGTGATTCAATCTGCCTTCCGTGTGCTGTAATGTTTTCCTAAAATAATTTCATTTGGCAAAGAAGATAGTTCCAGCTTGTCCAATTTAAATTATATGTAGGGCTCAGTGCTAGAAATGGAAAATGGGAAGTATTTCCATCTTGTCCATTTGTTTTAAGTTGTGTAGGGTACTGGGTGCTTACTCAGAGATCCCATACATTTGGGGTTAAGGTACGTTAGAAGAAAGGTAAAGAAAAGGTCGACTGAGTTCACGAGGTGCAGAGTTATGAAAAGCAGCATCTGGCAGTCAATTTATACATTTTTGTAAAACACACTGCCTCAAATAATTTGGCAAAAATGACACATGTCACAATAAACCTGTTCTAGCTTAATGGGTTACAACGGCTGCTTCAGAGATTGTATGTGCTTACAATTTTCAGGGGACTATAATAAAGGTAACATACCTCTGGTGCTTAATATGCACTTTCTGGAGAGATCTGAGCTTTTTCTAATCACAGGTGTGGCTCACCATAAAGTAGCACAACGGGCTAATGTGGTTGATGCATAGCGCAACATATAACATGCAGTTAACAGTTTATAGATTTGTGTAGACAGCTCAGTGTGTAACTGATTTAGTCACAGATCCTTTTGTAAGGCTGCAGGTCATAAGTTACAAGACTTGTAATATAACACAGTGAGCTATGGACCAGTATCAAGGAGCTCTATGCAAACTGCAAGGAAAAAGTTAAGAAATTCATAGAATTTTCTCTAAATTTCATGACTGTTAGCTTGCCAGAAATGGTTCCTTTCGGTAGCAATAACGTCTTATTAGCACAGACAGTGCCAACCACTGTATGTTTTAAATCCTGATTTTTTGTTTTTCCAGACCAAGCACTTTTAGCAGGAAACGCCTACAATATGAATGATATGTGATTCTTACACTAGTGTCTGCTAAATCTTAGGAGCTTCAAGTCATAGGGAATTCTTTTTACACTTAGGCCACAATTCTTGAGATTTGTTGTGCAGGGTAGTGCAGGGCAGCAAGTTACCTTGTGCGCTGCCCTGTGTCACAGGGAAAGAGCAGGAGTGCACCATATCTATGGCATATGGCACATTCCTGTCCTTTTCCCCTTCAATGACGCACAATGAGATGCCTAGCTCCAATGTATGCACTCTTGCACCATGGTGCAAGGACGCCTGCAGTGCATGCAGGATTGTTTTTATGAGGGAAGGGGCACCTTCCTGCACAAAAAGAATCCTGGGAGGCGGTTTCTGCAGCACACATTGAAAGAGGTAACAATAAGGAGAAATAGTGATATTACTCCTCATTGTGCCTCCCCTGGGAAGGCATAAGGTTTTTGAGCATTCCCAGGCTTACAAGGTCTTGCAAATCTGGGGATATGTCTAAAATCCATGGGTCTGGTGTGGGAACATCAACCACAATGCCCGTGGAACACCTCCCTAGAGCAGAGTAAGGCAATGCATAGATTTAGGCTGCCTTGCTTTACTCCATATTTAAGAGGCCAATCAAAGCGACATAAAGTGACACAACAATGGTGCAAGGGCTTCATAATTATGGCCTTAGTATTGTTCATTAATAAATCCTCCCTATCCGTAAGTCTAAAAGAACAGTTACAGGACGGTGTATACAATGCAAACCATGATTCTCAAAAGGAGTAGAGAGAAGGAATATAATTGAGAACTGTCCACCAACTTCGGTGAAAACACACATCATAAACAACAAGGTGAGACAGGGCTGCCAAGGTGGTTGAGATGATGTGCACTGTTTCCATAGACTGACTGCTAGGCGCAATTGGGTTACATTGTTAAAAGTACGCAGAACACTCAGCCACTATCGTGGCATGCTTCATTATCTGTGTTTCGCTCCTCATCCCAGACATGGCACATCTAGGTTGGGCTCCTTTGAATGATGAGTTATTTTTTGTTCTCTTTTTTCCTAGTACTGTGTTCAGGAAGAAACAGATGTTGATTTTCTCTCTCTTATACAGTGTAACCTAAATAGAGCCTTGAGGAGACAATACTTTTTAACTGGTGTCTTTCTTTGGAATTATTAAACACAAGAGGGTTGTCTTCGGCTCATGGGTTGCATGTCACCATGTTTCTTGAAACCAGTTTGCCCTAATTGGGTTGAGGCAATTCTTTAGGATGGTTGGTTCCTGGTAGTTACACCCTCATTGTGAGAAACTGGGTTGTTTGTTGAGGAGGTGTGAGCCATTCTCAAGGAATAGCCACAATCTCCATTGGTGTGAACCACTTACGTAGCTAAATTAACTGGTGCTGAACCCTCTGGTAGCTAGGCACAAAAGCAATCAGGCTTAACTTAGAGGGAATGTGTAAACTAGTTCTGCGGCATTCACATAGTAATTAGGTGAAAACACAACACAGGAAAAATCCCACAATTTAGAAAAATAGAGTGTATTTTAATACATTATTTGATACCAAAATTAGAAAGACCCAATTAGTAGAATGAGAGTAAAGCTTTAAAACAGTGCTTAAAAGCACAAAGGGCCAATTGTGGTTCTCTTGTCCCACTAGACCACAACTGGTACAAAGCCACATGCTCAGGCTGACAGAAATGGAGTGCAGGCTAGCTAAAGGGATCAGAATAGGTGATGTGTGGTCCTGAGTCGAGTTGTATTGTGCTGCATCAGCTCTGATGAGGAGCTGTGAGGGCTGCATTGTTTTTGATCATGCTGCACTGCGTCGGTTCTGATGGGTACCTCAGCTGGGCTGCCATAGTACCTTTATCCCCATTTCCAAGGGTCCAGTACTGGAGAGGCCCTATTTGGGAGGTTAGGACTCACAGCAGAAAGAATCCAGGCTGGGTCTATGTGGGTTCAAGATGGTGAGAGCCTTTCCTCTCCCTGAGGCTATGATCAGGAGGCAAGCCAAGTAGCCTTTGGAATCACTCCGGTGGCACTGTGTTCAAGGTACTGGTCCAGTCCTTCTTATTCAGGCAGCAGAGAAGCAGGGCAGCCCTTATTCTGAGTCTTCCACATGTACAGACGTGATCTGAAGAGAGTGTCTGAGAATTTCCCTTTTAATACTTAGTGCCCACTTTGAAGGAGCGAGGCCTCTGGAGTTTTACTTCCACAGAGTTGTCTGGAATTTACTGCCTCCCTGCCCTCATTGCAGTCTGTTTGAGGCACAATAGGCTAGTGTAAAGTCCTTTGTATGTGATTTGGGCCAGCGCCTTAAAGTACAAGTGTGGTAGTTGACAGCTCTGCCCTACCATTAAACCAGACATGGCCAACCTTCTCAACACAGATGATGATGCTATCTGGGAGGAGTGCATAAAGGCCAACTACTAGGGACACCTTGTCATGTGACCCAGGAACAGGCAACAGGAACATGTCAATTTTCAAAGGTGGCATTTTCAAAATTGTGACTGAAAAGCTTACTTTACCATTAAGGGGGGTTCTAAATTATAGTTACTCAGACACTAAACTTTACTTTTCTGCCTACTCCCGATCAAATGTTAGCACTTATAGAATGTAATAAGGTAGCTCAATGTTATCCTATAGGAGGGATAGACTTCATAATAGTGAAAAACAAATGTGTGAATTTTTCACTACTAAGACAAGTATAACGTAATGTCCAACTTTTTTATTACAATACAGCCTGTCCTATGGGCTGTTTAGGGTCTACCTCAGGGGTGATGTATATTAGAAATTGAGTTTTAGACTTGCCAAATGGATTATTCTGCCAAGTTGAAGTGGCAGTTCAAGTCTGCCAATATGCTGCAATGACATTCCTTATATTTGTGAAAAGGGATACTTAAGTTGGTGTCACAATAAGTGCACAGGTCACAGGCCCTGGATATATGCAGAATAACTTTACTAGGGACTTACCAGTAATTAAATGTGTCATGTTTAAATGAGAGAGCACAGACACTTTAGCACTGGTTAGCACAGGTTAGCAGTGATAAAGTGCACAGAGTCCTGAGACCAACAACAGCAAATTCAGCAAAAATTAGGAGGACTGAATGCAAAAGGCTTGTTGATGACCTTCCAGAGAAGGCTAAGTCCAACACTCATAGACTATTCTTTTCCCAGAGGTGCCATAGTGTGTCCAAGTTGGGAATTTTCAAACAAGGAGGGTAGTGTAATTGTCATCAATCTTTAGTACTTAACAATTTTCAAAGTAATCTTTGTTTTAGACTGTTTCTCCCTTTTTTGTTTCAAAAGTGAAACAAATTGGTAAGTGCAAAGACGCCACCTATTTGAACTACAGCCAAAAAGCCAAAATAGGATTTATATTTGCCCCAAAGGGTTCATATGACATCATTGAGTGAGATATCCACTGGGCCCAAAATGGATCAGATTGTAGTGAACTTTTCGTGTGTGTGTGTTTTTTCTTTAGTGTTATTATGATAGAGAACGCAACACAGGAGCAATGAGTTTATTACAGAAAAGACTTAAACATTCAGCACCACTAATGGAGGAATTCTCAGAAACATATGCACTCAAACATGTTTAAGAAATGGCTGTACACAAGTGTTTTGCACACCAACAAATATTTCCAACCCACATGTCCAAAAAGGTCCCTGTCCAAAAAATGATGTGTGGGATACTTTGCACAAGGAATTGTACACGATCCAGTAACATTACTGACTTATGTGTCTTTTATTATTTGTTACTATCAGCATTCACTATAGACACAGCTTCAGGAAAACTGAAGTTTTATGTACATGTGCATTGCCCTAAAAGCAATATATTCAAGTGAATGTAATCCCCACTCACGTGTGCACATGTTTTTACTGATTCTCAACAAAAGCTAGTGCAGAAGGTATGATTGGACAAACTTTACAACCAGTTCGTTTTTTACACATGCAACATGCATAAAATATTAGAAGTGGAAACCTATGGCACCTCTAGTCAATGCACGTGGAAGTCACTTCTGCAACTTGTGACTTGCAACCTTATTTCTCGTGTAGCAGATACCTATTTTATATCAACCGTGAATAGAGATGGTAAATCACAAAACTGCACAGAATCTAAGCTTGCAGACAATCTAATTGTGAAGGAGACAAAAGTTCATGAATACTCGGGCACACGTGATGCATTGTGCAACAACTTCTAAGCCTACGGGCACTAACCACTTATACATGAGCAATTCATTCACCAACATAAATTGCAGCGGCTAACAGTCGAGTTTTGCTTCATGTAGAGCTATTGTACACCTTCAGGATGTCCATGCATGATAGTATCCAATTACCTACAAAGTGCATGAAAAGGAAGAGGGATTTCACTGATGGAGAATGCAAGGGGCAGATTTATGGAAAGTGGTGCTGCACCGAGTGCAGCGCCACTTTCCCTGCGCCCGTTAGCGCACCCCCTACCACCACCACGTGTGCGCTGTATTTAAAATACGGTGCACCATGGGCAGGGTAGGGGGCAATAGCGTCATTCAATGTGACGCTGTTGATGTACTCTGCAGGAGTAGCACCAAAATGTTGACACTACTCCTGCAGAGTACATAGGGGCCCCTTCCAAATAATGGAATCCCCCTTTTAACGCCTGCTCTGAGAAGGTGTTAAAAGTGCCATAAAAAATGGTGCAAGGAAATCTCATGGATTTTCTTGCAGCCTTTTCTTTGGCCCCCCTAATGGGGGAATGGCCCCTATGTATACATTAAGCCTAACGCAGGCATAATGTAGCACAAAGGATTACAGAGTGGCACAATGCATGCCTTGCGCCATTCTGTAAATACAGCACGAGATTTCAGCCTTGTTTGGCCACATTAACATAAATAATAATTAAACTAATGTGGCGCAAGGTGGTGCTAGGGGATTATAACTATGCCCCCAAGTTTCTTATCTTACATGTCATGGAATACAATAATGAGCTCCACACAACTGGTTTCCACAACTTTACCATAGATGGAGTGATTGTATGAGGCTAGATGTCACTGACTTGGGCAGCGCACACAGTGTTAAGAAATGAACAGTGACGGTGGGCAGGAATGAGTGATTGGATGCGAATAAACATGTGAAACAGGATGTTGTTAAGAGTTGCAATGTCTGTTGTGGGTTCAAGCACACACCTTTGACTAAAACTCACTCATCAAACTTGGGTACACTTTTTGCCACCCCTAAAGCTTCACTGGTTCAATATGCTGGAATCAAAACTCTAAATACTTGTATTTTGTTATTTGCAAAATCAATCAGTATCAATTGGCCTGTCATGCATAGTATCAAGTTACCCATGTGTACAAGACACCTATGTAAAACACCACACATGCAACCACATTCAATACCTGCCACCAGAAATACCACGTTGTTCTCACATTACACTACTGTGTCCTCTGCATTTAAGGCAAACATGCATGAGCACAAACATCATTAAAGGAATACGCATTCAGTAAATAACCGTTGGCAACATCTTTGCCATTTGACACATGGAATGGTAATGTGGTGATACCCAGGGATCTCAATTATGCCTATGAAAGAACATACTTAACAAAATCTGGAAATAAGACATCATTATTCACAAGGCCAATAATTAGCAATACATGGCTTCTTCGTGGCGAGTGCTGTCTGGATCACTATTCGAAGCTGAGTGCCATGTTTCCTGAAATAAAAAAGGTCTGATTCTGTCTCTTTCAGTAAGCCAGTATCACAGTTGCTTTATGTTCTTGTCCCTTGCCCCACCTACTTCTTTAAGTATGCAGTAGCATATGGAAAAAGGTCAGTAGCGTTGAGTTGCTATATTGGCTAACTGCGAGATTGCAAACCCCCCTGTTAAAGTCACGGGATAGAAGTTTGTATAGTTTTCCTAGAACTTTGCAAATGTTGCAAAAATCTTTACAAAACCCTATTACTGGCAATATGGAGCTGAAATAGCCTAAGGGTTTCATATAAAGGCTGTGCTTAGGTGAATCACTTCAATTTCATGTGAACGAGATACATCCTTGATGAGCATTTCTTTGAAACTGTCAATGATTTGAATGCAATTAACCTTTGTGGGATTCCTATTAATGTAGGAGCTGTAAACAAGGTCTGGGTGAGTGTCTTGAGTTAGTTAAAATCTTCGGTGGATAATGCTCCAATTCACATACAAAAGGAGGATCATTGACAAAAACAAGTTATGGGTAAACTGAGACTGGACCAGAAACAACCATGAGCAGACACAGTGATAACGTAGTGGTGCACAAAAGGGTATTGTGAAATGGGAACAACTGAATAAAATGTCATGTGACAGGGGAACTGAAAGCAGGGGGGGGGCACGTCCACCATTAGATGCTTCCTGAAGGCCACACCGGAGCTCCAGATTACTCTGTGTCATGGAAGAGTTTTTCAGGCTGAAGTCAGCGCCGCAGCGAAGGTGTAATTCCGAAAAAAGAGTGGCGCCTGGAGGCCTCTATCTGCAGAGAATTCTGACTTCACAGGTTTCTTATGCCACATGGGACAGGTACCATTAGGAGAGGTAGGGAAGGCCTCGTACACACATTTTTTTTATTGGCAATGCAGCATAGTGTGAAGGCAAAGCTTGCATTTAAAAGTAGCCATGTCAATGGGGGGAAGGTTGCATTTTTAGTTGACGTGATCTATTGAGGTGATAAGTACGCCTACAGAAAGATCAGTCCAGCTACAGAAAAAGATTCGCTTTTTGCGGTGCCTGCGATGACTGAGGAGCTCATGGTGTCAGCAGGCTCAGCATCCAATCTAGTATATAATGAAGTTTCATCTGATGATTTGCATCTTCTTCTAAATTATTTCATTCTTATGGTATATGTTTCTATCTAATTCTTCACATCATCTTAAGACTAGTTGATTTTGCATTTCGCACCACGCCCTCCTTTCTACTTTACAGGCAATCCATGGTGTACTGTACTTGTGATGAGCCTTCAAACTTGCCTTGCCTCTTCAGGGACTACCTTCTGAATTGTGCTGGACTTGATTAGTGTGTATTTCAACTAGCAGGGATATGAATAAGAGTGTTTTCTAAATGTTGCCAATTACACACCCTGAGCCTTGATTTACTCATTTGTGGCTGTGTACTGTTCTAGGCCTTTGCTTTGACAGCTGAATTATACATATGTAATTTACACCAGCGGTTCTCAAGCTTTTGACTTTTTTGGACCACAACAGACTCATTATTGGAATCTAGTGACCTCCTAGTAAGTCATTATTGGAGCCAGGAAGCCCCAGTGTAAGCAATTTCTAAGATTGGGATATCAAAACAATACCTAAAAATACAAAAACAAGTATACATCAAACAAATGCTCAAATAATTAAATATTTTGTATAATTCACAAGAAAGGGGGTTATTCTAACTTTGGAGGAGGTGTTAATCCATCCCAAAAGTGACGGAAAAGTGACGGATTTACCACCAGCCGTATTACGAGTCCATTATATCCTATGGAACTCGTAATACGGCTGGTGGTATATCCGTCACTTTACCGTCACTTTTGGGACGGATTAACACTCCTCCAAAGTTAGAATAACCCCCTCAGTGTTAAACCAAGTTTTCATATTTTCAATGTTACTTCCTTATTTGCATTTAGTTTAATAATTTTAATTGATAAGTTTTCCTATTATTTAATTTTTGTAAAACAATCACGAACCACATGAGTAGAAGTTGCGGAACCCCAGGTATCCTCAGACCACAGGTTAAGAACTATTGATGTGCAACATTGTTATATCACTTCCTTCCACCCATCACAGGCATACTCATGGGTGCCCCTGGATGTTTGTCTTTTCCTGTAATTCACGTATGCCTAATTACCCTACATTCACAAGGCTCTTTTTATGTCTTTGGGGCATTTTGAGATCGGACCCTTTGTGTTAATCAAGCACATTTTTCTTTTTAAACAGAAATAAATATCAATTAGTTGGCTAATGAAAGTTGTTTGCTCCATCAGAATAATAATGACAGACTGACAGTCAGGACTAACAGTTTAAAATTTACAAAACGGGTGCTACAAACGGACACTGTTCTTGATGTAAACAAAATCTGCGACACAGTTGTCTATTTCTACACATTCCTCTGTTTTGAGTGGCTTGGCAGTTCTGTATTATAAATGCAATAATAGTGCATTAGACCACAGAAAAAGTATGATTGATTACTTCCATAAAACACCTGGGGTCGTCCATTGTTAGCTTTTCTGGTCCAGCACAGAGCCAAGCACCTGTTTTATACGCTTTCAGTGCATAACGTTAATTTGTTTAATCCTATATGTCTCTGTGTTTGTGCATTTTTTTCAGATAGTAGAGCTCGGAAACAGTGAGCTACGTTTGACTCTACTGTTTCTTAGCTGTGCTGTTGTAAAAAAAGCACAAACTCAAAGAAATGTGGAATTAAACAAATTTACTTTATGCCCCGCCAGCACATAAAACATGCCTTCAACTCGCGGCTACGCCAGCAAAGCCCATCATGATATGGCTGCAGGAGCCTACCTCGGAGTGCCCTCAGAATACCAGGTCTCCTCAAATTGCAGTAGATGATGCACACACATTTGTATCCAGTGTTTCAAGGTTGTACTAATCTTCCACATCTGAATTTATTTCCTCCACAAATTCCTCCATGAACTTGTGCAGGGTGTAAAGATTGAAATGAGGGAAAATAAGGCCCATATTTATACTTTTTGACGCTAAACTGCGCTAACGCAGTTTAGCGTCAAAAAGTTTTGCGCCGGCTAACGCCATTCTGAAGCGCCATGCGGGCGCCGTATTTATTGAATGGCGTTAGCCGGCGCAAGCAGACCGGCGCTGCCTGGTGTGCGCGAGAAAAACCACGTACACCAGGCAGCGCCGGCGTAGGGGGAAAATGGCGCATGGGCGTCTTAAAATGGGGCAAGTCAGGTTACGTCGAAAAAATCGTCGTAACCCGACTTGCGCCATTTATTTTCGACGCCCATCCCCCATCAACATGACTCCTATCATTGTAAAGATAGGAGTCATGCCCCCTTGCCCAATGGCCATGCCCAGGGGACTTCTGTCCCCTGGGCATGGTCATTGGGCATAGTGGCATGTAGGGGGGCACAAATCAGGCCCCCCTATGCCAAAAAAAATTATTAAAAAAAAAAAAAATAATACTTACCTGAATGTCCCTGGGGTGGGTCCCTCCGTCCTTGGGTGTCCTCCTGGGGTGGGCAAGGGTGGCAGGGGGGGTCCCTGGGGGCAGGGGAGGGCACTCTGGGCTCATTTTGAGCCCACTTGTCCCTTAACGCCATGCCTGACCCAGGCGTTAAAAAGCGGCGCAAATGCGCCGTTTTTAGCCACGCCCACTCCCGGGCGTCTCTTTTGCCCGGGAGTATAAATACCACGTAAAGGCCTGGGAGTCATTTTTTAGACGGGAACGCCTCCCTTGCATATCATTAACGCAAGGAAGGGGTTCACGCTAAAAAATGACGCACATTCCGGGAACTTTGGCGCTATTCGCCTCTAACGCCATAGTATAAATATGGCGTTAGTTGGCGTTAGTTTAGCGTCGAATTTGCGTCGAAAAAAACGACGCAAATTCGTCGCAAACGGAGTATAAATACGGCCCTAAATACGTAAGACTACAAGCCTGATTATGGGTTGGACTGCTAATTCTGATCATGTGTAAACTTTTTTTTATGCCCAGGATGGAATTACAAGTTGTTTGGTATTAACGCATCCAATAATTAGCAGATGGTTAAATAACTCAACCTTTGTTAAATGTTGGTGTGTAAAACTTGCCGAAATTTACCAGGGGAAAACCATACAATATTTACCATATTGTGGATTTTGGTGCATTAAACATCACAATCCACATTTTATAATTTTGTAATAGGTGGTATTCATGACACGTGATAATTAGGGTACTACGTGATATTGTTATTTGTCATGTGTGATATATACCACCTACACTTGTGAGCAAGGCCTAGGACAGCACGTGACCCCTCTTTCCAATTAGCCATACTAGGAATCGAAAAGTAAAACCTCGTGTGGGTGAAGTGTCAGTGTCCCCATGTTCAGTTCTACCTACCAGTATTCCAATCGGGGAGAGTACAAGTGGTAACTCTACACGCACAAAGTGATTAAAAATAGGCTAAGGGTATAGATATAGGTTCTTGACCATTTTGTCAAAGTAGCTGTTCTAGACTCGTGACAATGTATTTATTATTACCCGGTGCAGATGATTAATTCTTAATTTCTGACCTTCCTCGGCTTGAATATCATCAGCCTTTAAGAGAATAAAATTGCACGGCAAGTTTTGAAAATGAAATATAATTTTTCAAGTGTTGGAGCAAATGTATAACACATTTACGTTCATAAAAATAAAAAAGAGTAATTTCCTTATGGGAGACAGATCAGCTGCACTTACTGACTCATAAATCAATTTATTTTTTCTAAATACACTGTTTTATTCAGCCAGGGAGATCCCACAGGCTAGTGACCTTTCAGGTAGGAAAGCTCCGGAGAGAACGTTATCTCTAATTTAGTAAGTGAGAATAAGGCTGTCTTTCTTTCGAGATCATAAGTTCTAATGCATCTCAAATTGCTGATTGAAGATAGGAAAATGAACACATCACTTTACTGACAGTATGAGTAAACCCATACATTTAATAGGTAGCTTACACTGAAGAAGTGAATTTTACATTCCTATTGTGTCTGGAAAGAGGTGATCTGTGAGTGCTTCGGAAAGATTGAATTAATGTTCACATATAGGGTCAAACATACATCGATTGTTTAAATATAAGGTTCAACTCTTTGTGACATTTATATAATAAACTGTTAAATGTACTTCCCAAGGCAACAAAAAGACAAAGGTCCTCATTATGAGCAGCCGGGTAGTTGGTATGATATTTATTGCACCTGATCAAATCTTTCCGGAATACCATATAGAGGTTTTAGCCTACACAGCGAAATATACAAGTTACAATAAATATAGGGCATTTTACCCCGATGAATACTATTACAAAACACATAACTGTGCTCTGAGGGCCAAGCAATGTAAAGTCTGTTAGAGGAAAATTCAAAATTCAAGTATGTGTGATGATATGATCTTTTTGTATCACAAAGCGGGGGCTCACATATTATTTAATGCTCTCTTGGCATGTAATTAGACCCAATCTACAGAGTTAATTTTGTTATGTCAACAGATTGTGCCAGCAAAGGGTCAAAGCAAGACAGAAGCTATTCCATGTGTGTACCTTTAGAAAGGACAAAAGCATTGTGGTAAAGGCAGTCCTTGCATTTTTTATATCCTTTTCAACCTTCATTTTAGATGCAACAGGCTTATCAATTTTCAATTAGGTACTCTCATTTAATTTACAGAATTTATTGTTCACTGAGATAATTCAACACCATGGAATTTTACTTTCAATAAAACACTTTCAAGACATTTAGCCTATTTAGGTTGTGCTTACTTTGAATGTTGCGTAACATTGCAAATGGTACCTGTTTGTTAGACATGACATTCTTTGGTGTGGTATCTCCCAAACATTGTGCCGTCACCCCTTGATTTGTTTAACCTATTTTTGAGGGCATTAGGACTCTGTGCACTTTACCACTGCTAACCAGTGCTGTAGTGTTTATGTTCGCTCCTTTAAACAGGCCTACATCCAATTGGTACATTTGATTTACTTGTAAATCCATAGTAGTTTATACTTCCTGTACCCTCGGGCCTATACATTAAATGTTATTGGTGGAATGCAGCACTCATTTTGCCACCTGCTAAAACTAGCCCTTCAAGATATGTCTCCGGCCTGCTACTGCAGCCTGCTATGAAGGTTTACTTCCATTGCAACTTGGCAAAATGAACCTTTTGCAGACATGAACCTTTCTTTTTAGTACTTATACGTCCCTCCTAGGATAGGTGCTGACAGCTTAGAGGGCTGAGTGCATGGCATTTAAAAAGTAGGGCATGGTGCATGGCACTTAAGGAATACGGCATAAAGATTTACATTTTACATGTCCTGGCAGTGAAAAACTCCTAAATTGATTTTCCACTGTTGCAAGGCCTATCATTCCCATTGACTAATACGGCATTACCTTATTACATTTAAGAAGTTCTAACTTTAAATTGGGAGCAGATGTACACAGTTTACGTTAAAATTTGTAATTTAAAATCACCTTTAATGGAAAGGACTTATTTTAATTTACTGTTCTGAAAAGTGCCACTGTTAAAAAGGTAGCATTTTCTTGTCTCAATTCACTGTGCCTTCCTGCCAGTGTCCTGGATCACATGACTGTGAATGGCTCTGCAGTTGGGGTTTGTGTATTGGTTCTGGACAGTGAGACAAAGAGGTCTAAAGTCTTAGATTTGAGAAGGTGACTCTTCAGCAGGGCTAACCTTGGTCCTGTATCTGACCTGCGCTTCATCGTGGTTTGTCAGAACTTGTGACTATCCCCTGGATTTAGCACAACAAGATGACTGTGAATGGTGCTTTGTGATTTTAGGCACTGACTTCTCTAAAAACTTTAAAATTGAATATTTCTGGTTCTACTCATTGGATTTTTTTCTGGTATAGTTTTATTTATTAACATTGACTCTATTTTCCTAAATTGGTTTGGGATTTTTTTTTTAGTGTTTTCACTTTATTACTGTTTGTGTGCAGCATAGTTTATTTATGTATTGCCTCTTAATTAAGCCTCCCTGCTTTTGTGCCAAATACTAGAGATTTAAGCACTGGTTGATTTAGTCGCTTTTGTGGTTCACTCTGACAAAGATTGTGCTTGCTGCCTAAGCGTGGTTTCCACTTCTCTCAACCAATAATCAAATTCCCTACACTGCTCATAGTAACAGGTAAATCCCTCACACTACACTCCCAACTCACTGACTCTAAAGAGGGTACTTGGTCCCAAAAGTCTCTAATTTCCTAGAACTCAGCCTCAATTGTTATATCACCCAGTAAAAAAAACACTTTTCACAGGAGTGTGTCTTCAGTAATTTACAATCAACATTTACAATCTGTTGATCAAATAATGATATCCAATATCTTAAATCTCAACATGGTGTGCATTTCTACTGATTTGTGGTTCAATTTAGGTGTGAAAGATAGCAATATAAATATTTTCACATAACCACATTACAATTAACATGTCAGTATTTCAATACCTAGATGAAAACAAAAATTATGAATGGGTTAAATAATCCTTTGCTTCATCAGTATTAACAACAAACCATTCCATTAACATTAATACAAAAAGTACATTCCTTAGATTAGGCAATCATTGGCAATTAATAACTACGGGTAATTCCTTCTTGCCTAAACCCACAAAATCTGCTCCCCCTCCAATTCTTGGGCAGCTTCATCTATGTCTTTTCAACTTATAAAGTTGATTTGTGCTGGAAGCTAAGCTCAGCAGACCGATGTCAATCCATACATGTGAGCAAGTTAGGCAGTTACCTCTGGCTCCGTGCATCTTGAAAATAGTGCAAACACATATTGATGAAATCAATCAATCAATCTTAATTGTTTTGGTTATAAGCCATACAAGTTTGCTCAATTAAAATACAATCAGTCTGGCTTTTCAGAAAGTGCTTCTTTGTTGATTGGTGAGTTTGTGTGCATTTTAGTTCTATGATGGCTCTCACCATTGTATACAAAGCCCTCCACAACATCGGACCCAAGCTAATCAACCGCAGACTCTCCTTCCACCAGCCAACCAGGGAGCTCCATTCAACAACTCTCACCCTCACGCATGCCCGAGAGTCTGATGCAGACACAGTGGAGGGTGCTTCTTCTCCTACCTCACTGCCAAGACCTTGAACAACCTCAACCGACCTTTGCACCTCGCCCACCCTCCTCGACTTCAGGAAAAAGCTCAAGACATGGCTCTTTGAGGAGTAGCTCTAACATACATCAACAACCCTGAGCACCTGGACACTCCCCGGGGTGATAAGCCATGCTTTGCAAATCCAATGATTGATTGATTGAATGGATGATTGCAAGAGTCAATCAATGGTTAAATGAATGGGTGAGTGGATGAATGGATGGATACATTTATGCATACAGGGGCATAAGTGAGTGAATGCATGGATTGATGAGTGAGTTCATGAATTGATGGATGAATAGGATCTCAATGTTCACATTCTGTTCATCACCACTTCCAATATGGTCAAATCTTGTAATCATAGCTGTACTTGAAAGTAACTGGTCGAGCATGTGAATGGATGCTCACAAACGGTAATTCAGGAATTGCCATGATGTTGACCGAGAAATCTTTGTGCCAGAAGTGGATATCATCATGTGATGGATGCTAGGGCCAGAATTAATCCAGGGCAAAGTATAGTCATGATATTGATGTCCACACAATGCCAAAATGACCACAATTATGCCATTTCCACCATTGTGCCAAAGATATTCCCTATTATTTACTGGGTGCCTGAAGCAATCTAAGACATACCAACATTAAGCCATGGCCACAATCTGCAAAAAGTAGAAACTATCATGTCATAGTTGTCACCATTATATCAAGAATTACCTCCTTTATTCCAAGAATTATCAATAAATTATTCTGGCAATGGGTACCGTCGTGCAAGAGGTGTCCTGATTATGTAAAGCATCACCAAATTTTGCCATGGGAAGAGTTATGATAGGATTTCATGTGACAGACATTGCTGACAGGTTGACAAGAATTGATATAATTATGCAAGTACTGGCCACCTTCATGTGAGAGTTGTGCCAGTATGCATAGGCCAGTGATATCATCGATTAACTGATGCATTAGATGGCCTGAGATGTAGGGGGTTAGATCATTCATTCTTCCTCTCCATTGGACATATGCACACAGTATTGGATACAAGTTGGCTTGTTTTGAAAATGTGAAAATCTAACAAACCATGTAAATATATTTGAGACAGATCCATTATGTTCTAAAATAAATTATATCAAATGTTGGCTAATTGCAAAACTGGCCCAATCAAGCAAATACATTACAACAGGCTTATGTGGAATCCTGGACTTTAATTAGAGAGCCTTTAAGTCCAATAGTTTTACCAAGAAGTGGCAAGTATACAAATCTGAGGGTCTACAATTAAAAAACACAGTTTCCTCACTTTAACATAATGTTTGGTTTATTTTTATGGGGAAAACATTTGAAAACCGAGGTGATCCTTAAAAGATATCCCACTTTTTTCTGTAGACATATGGTACCACATTTCCTAGCCACACTTTAGGGAAATAGAAGAATATTGGGATGGTGTTTTTTCATTTAAATAGTTTAAGTAGCACTGTCTCATTTTTCACTCATTTTTCCTGAAGAAAGTATTTTTAAAATGTTTTCTTCTCTAAAGTATTATAAAGTTTATAGGTAACAAAGGGAGTACTGTTCATTTTCTGGCATTATTTTGAGGACATTTGCAGTACTGCTTACCACTTTGGCTTTGGCTTGTAGGAAAAAAACAATATTATTTTGTAGTCTTTTTAAAGGGCATGTTTTTTGCTTCAACTGGTGGCCATTTACATTTACTTTTAAACCAAAGGGGGGATTTTACAAAAGCTTTTTAAGCAAAAAGTGGTACTTACAATCAAAGTAAAAAAGCACATAAGCTTGCTGTATCAAGACATATGCGTAATAAAAAGGCACATCTGAATCTGTATTTGATCCATATGTATGCCAAAAGTCTGTAAAACAGGCACAAGTAGAGAAACAGTTTAATTTATTACACGCATTACAATAAAAATGTATACCTTGATTTGGGATACATTTAGTTACCTCTCATAGTGGACAATTCATGCAACTTGTCAAAGATGGGGTTTCTGGTTGGCTAGGGTATGCACCTAAGCCGGAAGAACTTAGCACTCTAGTCAGGGCAAGTAAGTTACTCACCAAAGATAACATGTGCTCACCCTCTCTTAGCTTGTCACAGAGCAGACAGGCTTATCCCTATTGGTCATGTGTAAAGCATTTGTGCTACACACTCACAACAGTGACACAATTTACCACTAAAGAGACTCCTCACAGGAATATATTATAACATACGTCATATATTGCATAGTATATATATACATATATATTGTGGGAAATTGGGTCTCTATTTGGCAGAAGTATGCACCCTGTCCAAGTAGGGACCACAATCCTAGTAAGGTTAAGTCACAACACAACCTAAATTATCCTGTGCTCACCCTCTGGTAGTTTGGCTCAGAGCAGGCAGGCTTAACTTAGAAGGCAATGTGTAAAGCATTTGTGCAATACCTCATACAGTAACACAGTGAAAACCCACAAAAAGTACTCCATACCAGTTTAGAAAAATAGATAATATTTATCTGAATAAAATAAGACCAAAAGAGCAAATGTCCTATATGCACAAGTCAAGATATCACTTTTTAAAGGTTTAAATGAGTCTCAGAGTACATGCGTCAAAGTAGATGCGTCGAAAATAACAACGCACTGGGGCCCCAGAGGAGGAGATGCATTGAAAAATAAGTTGCTGCGTCTGATTTTCCGGCGCAGGACAGATGAAGCATTGTTTCTTCCCTCTCTGCAAGGCGATGCGTCAATATCCAGGAACGCAGCCTTGGTTCTGTGATGCACAGATATTTTGATGCCCAGGGACAATGTGTTGAAAATCTTTAACGCGCTTGTAAGAAGGAGCAGGTGCTGCGTCAATCTGGTATGCGATGCAGCAATTTTTCAGCTGCGAGGCAGGTTCTGCGATGATTTGTGCAGGCATTGCATTGATTTTCCGATGCATAAGTATTTTCTTCTCTTGGGTGAAGAAATTGTGGCCCTGAAAGTTCAGAACAGTAGGCAAGTACAATCCAAGCCCTTGGAAAGCACTTGTGGGGAAGGCAGAGTCCTTCCAGCAGAGTCAGAGGCCAGCAATGCAACAAACAGGGCAGCAGTCCTTCTTACAAAGCAGTCCAGATGAGTCATTTGAGCAGCCAGGGAGTCCCTCTGATACAGTCTAGTTGTACATCCAGATTTTGGAGGGTCGAAGACCCAGTATATATACCCCAAAATGCCCTTGAAATAGTGGAAACTTCAAAGAGTGGTTTTGAAGTACATAAGTCCCCCTTTCAACCCATCCCTATCTGCCAGGCGCCCTCTCGGGGGGTTATTAGTCCTCTGTGTGAGGGCAGGCCACTGGCCTTTGAAAGGTAAGTAAGAGTCCCATCACCATTCCTGCTCAGGGAAGCCCATCTGTATGCAGATGAATGCAGATGAAGCTGAGTGTCCTTTGTTTGTGGCTGTCTAGTGGAATGTACAAGGGAAGATGTCAACCAGCACATCCCAGGCATGGATTGGAGACAAGCTACAAGGGACAGAAGGCAGTAAGTGTAGATAAAGGCCAACTTTCTAAAAAGTGGCATTTCTAAAATAGTAATAATAAATCCAACTTCACCAGTAAGCAGGATTTTCTATTACCATTCTGGCCATACTAAACACGACAGGGCTACTACATTCAAATCAGAATCTACCACTTAAAAGTATACGAGGGCAGTTCTAATGCTGGCTTATTAGAGGAGCAGACCTCACAGTTGTGAGAAATGAATTTGTAACTTTTTTACTACCAGGACATGTAAAACACATAAACACATAAGTGCCTGTCCCATCTTTTACTTACATAGCACCCTGCTCTATGGATTACCTGAGGCATACTTTAGGGGTGACTTGTATTAATTAAAAGGAAGTTTTAGGGCTTGTCAAGTAGTTTTAAATGCCAAGTCGAAGTAGCAGTGAATCTGCACACACAGGCCTTGCAATGGTAGACATGAGGCATGGTTAAGGGGCTACTTCTGTGGGTGGTACAATCAGTGCTGCAAGCTCATTAGTAGCATTACATGTACAGCCTTGGGCACATGTAGTGCACTTTACTACAGACTCACATGAAAATTAAATATGCTAGTTGGGTATGAGACACTGTTACCAAGTTTTAGGGAGAGAGCACATGCACTTCAGCACTGGTTAGCAGTGGTAATGTGCCCAGAGTCCTAAAGCCAACAAAAATTAGGTCATAACAAGAGGAGGAGGAAGCCAAAAGGTTTGTGGTGAGCCTTTGGAGAGGGCCATTTTCTAACATATACCATTGGTCAAAAATCTCTTACCAAATAAACATTGTGCACATTCTGCAGTTACTGAAATGTTACTCATTATCCTGACACTGTGAAGGTCAAAAACAATATGCACTAGCAAGTAGGGCATGAAGTGCAGCAGTTAGATAGGGAGAACACCTAAATCCCCAGCTGCCATCTTAAATACACAAGTGACCAGAGGAGGTACTGCAGTAAGAACACAAATGCATTAGGTATTGCAAGAGTATTGTACAAATCGTCCTATGAATAAACAAAGGAATCGCACGTTTCAGGAACCAACGTAGTCCCCTATTACGTGCTATACGATAGTAAAATGCAGCCAATGCAAGGATTAGAAACACCAAATAAGTGAGGCAAATACAGGGGTCGCTCTCATGATCCTGGACACTGCACAGCAGAAACAATCACGTTAGTAGCCACTTAGGATACATAATGGACTATACCATGCGGGCCAGGTTATGAAGGAGAATACGTGTGCCATCACTGACAAATACTGTCATGGCAATAATAGGGCATGGCGCACTTGTATGCCTTATAAATGTTATACGGTAATTAGATCAATATCGTAGGCTGCAGGAACATCTGCACTCCCACTGCGTATAGTATGGTAAGCTTCCAGTGTCGCGTAGGCTCTCATTATTCTAATGAGACTACTGGATTTTGAGTGGCAGAATCACCTGCGGTGTGGGAGACTGAGTCTGACCCACTACAGGTGCTCCGGCTAACTGGCCGTGCCTCATCTCCACGCCAGGGCGGGATGATTGGGCAGCCGAGGACATGACATAATTGATTTTCTCAGGGAAATCGTGGTCACTCAGGTCTCATCCATTTCTTTCAGTTACTTTGGTCTCACATACACAATGACAAACAGAGGCAGTATAGGTTTTAACAATGCTTTAATAAAGCGATTGCATCTTAGATAGCAAAGCATGGACTGCAATAACCAGGACGATATAGCATGACAAGATTAAAATTGTGACAAGGAGAGTAAAGCATAGAAATAACGCTACCATATTGTCACTAGAGTCAATATACTACCTACCTACCTAGGCTATAATAAAGCACAGCGTGTTAAGCTCTAATTCTGCCCTTCAGGTTCCCCTGGGAAGATATCCCCCCCCATACCTGAGCAAAGGCCGGATGTTTGCATAAGCAGCTATAGCGAAGCATTCAGCGATCAGCACACAGTCATTGTTTCCTGGCTGGAATCTTCCTTTAACGTGTAAGGGACAGGGAAGTGTTTTTATAATAAAACAGCTGATGTTCTGAGAAAATGTCCCTATGTAAGGATGTGTGTTTTCTATGAATGTCAGAGACAAAACTTTACACCACGTTCACTGGCAAACTCTCTAACTGCTGCCTTAGGAGAAGCACAGAGTGAGCAAGAATGTCTTGTTTGAGAACAGATTTTTGGGGCTAGGCAAGACTGTAAAAGTGGCTATTGTAATAATAACAAAGCGAAGCTGAATAAAATATATCTAGGTTAAAATGCACAGCGGCAGGCCTAGTATGTTAAAATAATGTTCATGAAGGTATAACTAAAATGGCTACACAACACCAGTACTGTGGTTGCACCACATCCTAATGCGGGAAGCCTCCGTCTAGGTCTTCCCCTGTAGTGCCACCAAAAATCAATGGTATCCCCCAAAGCACACTCCAATGGGGGTACACACACCAGCAGGTTCAGTGGGGAGACCTCGCTGGGTCCCAAGTGGAAGGAACAGTCAAAGGCAGCTGCCCGCAAGTCACCCAGTGTAGACCATTTTGGTCTGGGTGTGAGAAGAAGATGTCACGGTCACACCACCGGCTGGGCTGGATGCCACCACTGACAGGTGAGGTGCACTGTGGCCGATGATAAAGAGGGGAGTTGTGAGCAACCTCACTCCACAGGTCTGGGACCATTGCTGCTCACAAATGTGCAGCATTCTGGCAGTCGCAGTATCCTCTGGTGGCATTTCAGCAGGGACCTACATCGGGGGAGAACTCCATGCCCATGTCCTCTGAGACCCATGGGAAAGCACACAGTGCTCACTACGTGCTAATGAAGAACAATGAAGAGAAAGTCTAAGTGCTCACCCTGTGAAGGGTGTAAGAATAAGGAGAATCCATAAAGCAATTACCATGAGCTATGATTGCAGGGGCCAGGGGCAGCAATCAATATTCTCCATAGTCTGGACCCTTAGGAGTATGCTTGGGGGGAACACAAGGCAGGAAGCAATAGCAGGCAGACCAGCCCACCCAGACCTGCAATCTCAAGTCTCTCCTTGCAGCGCCATGGCAACCTTGTAGAAGAGAGTAAGAGAGCAGTAGGTAGCACAGCAACAAACAGAAAAGCAATCCAGTGAGTCATTTATGTCACCCAGTAGTTGGCAGCCAGCAAGGCAACAGCAGCAGAGCAGTCCAGATGAGTCCTTTGTGTAGCTTAGTAGTCCTTCTGACAGACGTTCAGTGCCAGTTCCAAAAGTGCACTAAAAACATAAGGTCAAAGCCCCTCTACCTATACTCAAAATGTCTTTGTTTAAGGGGTGACTTCAAAGAAACTCTTTCAATTGTAACACAGCCCCCTTCAACCCATCCCTGGCTCCGAACATCAGTAGGGGGTCAATCAGCCTTTCTGTGAGGGAAGGACACAGTCAATTGACATGTCAGGTGTGAACTACCTCCCCCCCTCCCAGCCCAGGATGACTATCAGTATGCAGAAGGATGCAGATTTTTCTCCTGTCACACATAGCGCCTCCTGTGTTGTGGCTGTCTGGAAAGTATGCACAAAATGTACCTGTCACTCAGCCCCAGACATGGATTCGAAGTCAGGCTGCATAATGCCTACTTTCTAAAAGTGTCACTTCTAAAATATTAATGTGAAATCCATCTACACCAGCAAGAAGGATTTCTCACCACCATTCCAAACATACCAAACATGCCCACACTACTCCTTCTATATCAGAAATTACCACTTAAAAATATATAAGGGAATTCCCAATGCTAACCTATGAGAGGAGCAGACCTTGCAGTTGTGAAAAAATGAAATTGGCTGTTTCTCACTACTTTGACATGCAAAACAGTACCTTTTACACACACTGCATCGTGCCCATAGGGCTATCAAGGGCCTACCTTAGGGGTGACTTAGATGTACTACAAAGGGTAGATTAGACCTTGGCAAGTAGTTTGAATTGCCTTGTCAATGTGGTAGTAAACTGCGCACACAGGACCTGCAGTGGCAGGCCTGAGAAAGGTTTGAAAGACTACTCTCTGGGTAGCACAATCAATGCTGCAGGCCCACTAGTAGCATTACATTTAAAGGCCCTGGGTATATAGTATACCACTTTATAAGGGACATACAAGTAAATTAAATCTGCCAAACAGATGTAAGCCCATCATACCATGTTTAGGGGACAGAGCACATGCACTTTAGCACTGATTAGCGGTGATTAAGTGCTTAGAGTTCTAAAGCCAACAAAAAGAAGGTCAGAAAAATAGGAGGAGGAAGGCAAAATGTTTGGGGATAAACCTGCAGAAAGGGCTATTTCCAACATATATATTCAATGAAGAAACAAATGTTAAACTATAGTTTGGAATTGTAATGCTATCTTACTGAAAAATTACGTTATACTTAGGTGTAAATTTCAGTGACAACGTAACATCTTAAACTAAAAAACACTGAAATTCACCAGTTATAGTTATCTCAACTAACTATAACTCTGCCTTAAGATAACTTTAACTGGTGCTGTGCACAATTTGTCATTAATGATGCAATTTGAAACTTTGCCGTGCCATTATAAATGATGTCATAGAACATGCCATGAGTGATGTAATATGTGGGTGGTTTGCAGAGCATGGCAGAGCATGGCAAGAGCGCAAGTTACAGTCACTTTAGGGCATGAGTTATAGTTGCTTGAGATAACTAGAACTGGTGTTGTATTTCAGTGAAGTTTAAAACATTACATTTTCACTGAACTTTTCACCTAACTATAAGATTACTATGACCTTTGTTTTTTTGTCAGCGAATTAACTTTTATCTTTGCTTTTTCAATGAATTTTTATGATTTTTAACATAAAGCAATGGCCTTCACCTGTGTGTGGCGTGGGGTTGGCCACAGGGCCTGGCCGTACCAGGCCCTGAATCTAACCCCCTCTTGGGTAGCACCCTATATTTAAATGCATATTATAGTAACTCTCACAATATGCAATATTTTAATACAAGTAGTTACTATAAACGTTTCATTTAAAATAAATAAAATCAACATGTCTGTGAATTAGCTTTTTTTAACTATGTTTTTTCAGTCGCGGGCTAAAAACTGTCGAAAGCATTAGATGCATGATGCTTTTAGCATTTAAAAAAAACAATGTCTCTGAGTCTTTCTTTAAACACTTTTCAGCCCACAAAAAACAATCATAAAACAATCACAACAGGGTCTTGCATTTCAGCTGAAGAGCATGCGATCAAACTATGAGTTGTTGGAAATGGCCCTCTCTATAGGGTCACCCCCAAGTCTTTTGCCTTCCTCCTATTTATGCTAGAGTTTTGCTTTTCTTGGTCTTAGGACTCTGTGCACTTACTCACTGCTAACCAGTGCTAAAGTGCATGTGCTCACTTCCCTAAAACATGGTCAAATTGGCTTATACCCATTTGACATATTTGATTTACTTATAAGTCTCTTGTAGAGCTGTATGCTATATACTTATGTAAATTCAATGCTACCAGTGGGCCTCCAGCACCTATTGTGCCACCCACCTAATTAGCCCCTTAAAACTTGTTCCAGGCCTGCCATTGCAACCTGAATGCAGTCCTGCACTGCCATGTTGGCTTGGAATTTAAGACCATTTGACAAGCCTTAAACTCCCCTTTTATTACATGTATGGCACCAGTAAGGGGGCCCTAAATAGTCCATAGGGCAGTGCTATGTAATTAAAAGGCAGGACATTTACTTTTAAGTTTCACATGTCCTGAAAATACCCCCAAATTTGTCTTTCACTGCTGTGACGCCTACCCCTCTCATAGGTTAACACTAGGGATTCCTTATTACATCTATTAAGCTGTAAATCTTGATTGGGAAGGGGTCGATCTGTCATGTTTAGTACCTATGGAATTGTAATGATAAATCCTCTTTAGTGGTAAAGTCAGATTTAATTTGACAGTTGTGAAAATGCCATCTTTAGAAAGTTGTCATTTCCCCTGCTCTCAGACCTGTGTGCCTGCAGCTGTCTCCAATACATGTCCAGGTTTGACGGCTGGTTTTTGTGTATTCCCCCTAGACAGCCACCAACAATGGGAGCTTAGGTGTGCCTTGATGGACCCTGGTGGTCCATTAATTAGCTTGATGGGGGATGGAGCTAAGCACATCCCCACTTGCACCTTAATGGGCCGTGCCCTGTCTCCTCACAATAGGCCTTTTGACCATGTATTATCACTGGAGCCAGCTTGGAGCCAGAGCAGGGGAAGAAGGGGATTCCCCGCAATTCAAAGCCACTGTCTAGAAGCTTCTCTCTCTTCCAGAACCAGGTCACCACAGTATAAATACTAGACCTCAAACACCACCACTTCTGTACACTTCTGGACCTGTGGCTACTCTACCAGGAAGAAGGACTGCTGTGCTGCTACCAGGCCAGCCACTCTGCGTGACTGCTGCACTGGAATAACTGTTTTCTTGCTGTGCTGATCTGCTGTCTGCTGCCCTCTTGGCCTGGGAGAGAAGGACTAGACCCACATTACTTGAACCCATTGAGCCCAGAACCAGAGAGACTCCAAGGGCTTGTTGGCTTGCCTTCTCTTTCTTGAAGTCCTAGTGACACAAAAGACTTTCAACTTATTTCCCACAGAACATGGACTCTGCCGACTGTGAGCCCTGCCCTGTCAATCCATTCCTGGGCCCTTGGAAGTGGGTATAAAGTGCTGCTCCAGTCAAGAATGAACACATCAGCACTATTATGCTACTCAGAACTGGTGCATCCCCACGGACACTGATGCATCACCACTGCTGAAAGGATTGGGACATCACATCACAACGGTGCAGTGCATTGCCTCCTTTGCAGATGTATCTTCAACTTTGCACATCTTGGAACCCGCACATTGCCTACATCTGAAGGATTGATGATGACGAATTACCTCCCTTGCTCCCAGTATCTCCTTTGATGATGTTGTGTTGCCTTACTCTGCCCTGGGAAAATGTCAACTGGGCATTGCATGGGTGTTCCCATGAAGCTCCTATGGATTTTGATGCATTCACAGTTTTACCAGAACTGGTAAACCTGGGAATGCTCCAAAATTCTGCACACTCCCAGGGTAGGCACAACACGGAGAAATATCTTTATGACTCATTGTTACTACCTCTTTCTATGTGTGCTGCATTCTGCAGCACATTTAAAGTAATATATCTCAAGGGATGTTTTTTATGCAGGAAGGAGACCTTTCCTGTACAAAAACAATTCTGCTTTCAATAGAGGCACCGCTGCAACATAGAGCAAGGGTGCCTGCATTGGGGCCGGGCAGCCAAAAGTGTGCCAGTGCAGGGGAAAGGCAGGAATACATTCTATTTACTTAGATAAAGCACATTCCTGCCCTTTCCCTGTCATGCAGTACAGAGTGCTGTGTTGCACTGCGTGTCTTTTCCATAAATATTCCCCCACTGTAGCCCCTCATAACATTAAAAAATGCCTTGTTGTGTTCCTGCCCCTTCTAGAGATATGCCCAAGCTAAAAATCCTTGGTGTGGTCTCCCCTAACTTTTTGCCTCTGCATCCCAGGTTGATGATGTGTGCTGGTCTCTGTTTTTCCTGTTTTTGTTACTCTGGGCACTTTACCACTGCTAACCAGTGATAAAGTGCAAGTGCTCCTATGTAAAATGTATGTGTAATTGGCTTACCTATGATTGGCATATTTGATTTAGTAGTAGGTCCCTAGTAAAGTGCACTAGAGGTGCCCAGGGCCTATAAATCAAATGCTACTAGTGGGCCTGCACCACTAAACATGGCTCAGACCTGCCATTGCAGTGTCTGTGTGTGCAGTTTTAAACTGCCAATTCGATTTGGCAAGTGTACTCACTTGCCAGGCCTAAACCTTCCCTTTTAATACATGTTAGGTACTCCTAAGGTACACCCTAGGTAGCCCAATGGGCAGAGTGCAGTGTATGTTAAAGGTGAGACATGTACTTATGTGTTTTACATGCCCTACCAGTGAAATACTGCCAAATTTGTTTTTCACTGTTGCAAAGCCTATCTTTCTCATAGGTTAACATGGGGCTGCCTTTAAATATTATTAAAGTTCAGATTCCCTTTGGGAGCAGATAGAAATGTGGAGTTTAGTGTCTCTGAGCTCACAATTTAATAATACATCTTATAGTGAAATTGGTTTTTAGATTATGTGTTTGAAAATGCCACCTTTATAAAGTAGGCATTGTCTTGCTTAAAACATTCCGTGACACTGCCTGTTTGTGGATTCCCTGTCTGTGACAGTTTGACAGTTGGGCTGTTTGCACCTCTCTCTACACAGTGACACAAAGGGAGCTGGGTGTAGCCTGCATATCCTGATGAGCCATCTCTCCTGGGAGGGAGGGGAGGAGTGGTCACTTATACCTGAAAGGGCTATGCCTGCCCTCACACAATGTGGTCTCCAACCCCCTGGTGTGTGTCTGAGGCCTGGCCTGGGAAAAGCAGGATCTCACAAACAAAAGATGTGAAGTAGGCCTAATTCAAAGGCAGAAAGGGGTATAAGAAGAGCACCCAAAACCCCTGAAGATTAGATTACTTCAAGGATTCAACAGGAACCTCTGCCTGGAGAAGAGCTGAAGAGCTGAGTCGAAGTGCTGCCCTGCCTGTGACTGCTTTGTGGAGCTATCCTGCAGTTGATGCTTCTGCCTGTTCAAGGGGACAGAGACTGGACTTCGTTACATTCCTGCTTGAGAAGTGACTCACAGGGCTTGTCATCTGTTTTGAAGCCTCAGGGACAGCAAAGGCTTCACCATCCAGACCTGAGTCTACTTGCTGTGGACTCTAGCTTGTCAGAGGGTGCCATTCCAGTTCCTGGACCCCTGAAAGTGAATTCCTGGAGAAAAACCAGTCTACCGATGGCGGACGATGCCGTGAGACTTCATGAAGGACGCCACTGACCGGGACTGTGAAGCCACTTGCCCCGAGGCAATAGACCTCACTGAGTGCGAATCCTATGACCCTGTGAGCTGGCACAGCTACCCCGGAACCTCAATGCCACCTGCCCTGAGGCTGTGGACTTCTTAGAAGTCTGACGACCCTGTAGGCCTTGAGTCACTGTAATCGCTGATCCTGCCCGACTTTGCTGACACCGAAGTGTCATAAGTCCAACGTCCATGACGATCTGACACCATCGCAGTGCCTGCAGCCCTGTGATGTCTTTTGCAACCCTGTGAGGTCACCCCGAAGCATTGTAACTCTGCCGGACTTCGCATCTGCTGGAACCAAGGGACCAACTTCGCATCAAACGGCACCTCACCTCCACCGCCCTGTAGAGAGGACCCGACGCTGCTGTGAAATGCCGCAGTCTTCCTTCCCCATGGCACTGGAACCGACGCCCCATCGGATCCAGCGAAGCCGCTCTCCCTGACTCCGTGCACCGGCCTGTTTTCTACTTGTTCTGAAGGTACTGTACCTGGGGTTGACCAACTCTGTGAACGGTGCCATCGGCGTCACAGTGTTGGAAACGACGCCGTTACAATGCCATTTTACCAACTTGCAGTGTTTTCACCACAAATCACTGCTTTCTTGCTTTTAAGTGTTACATTTGTATTTTTAACTGTATAGTGTGGATTTTTATCAAATTTGGTCTTGTTTATCTAGATAAACTATTTAATATTTTTCTAAACCTGTGTTGTGTGATTTTGTAGTGTTTTCACTGAGTTACTGTGTGTGTTGGTGCAAATACGTCACACATTGCTTCGGAAGTTAAGCCTGTCTGCTTGTGCCAAGCTACCAAGGGGGTGTGTGGGGGTTAACAGAGGGTGATTCTCCTTTACCCTGACTAGAGTGAGGGTCCTTGCTTGGACAGGGGGAAACCTGATTGCTAAGAAAAGACCCCATTTCTAACCATCACCCATGAGTGAGGCTATGTTTTCCAACACCCAACACCATCATTTCCACTAAAGAGTGATCAGAAAAACCATTCAGAATATGGCAATAATTTTTGACAGATAAATCTGATGTAGTTAAAAAAATAATGCAAACTTGCTGCAGACTTAACTCTGTCCAAAATACATGTATAATCTTGTTGAACCAGATTACCATTCCTCCATGGATCAATAAGATTCAATATACACATATATTCTAATATCTCATTTTGGGTATTCTGGGCTTATTTTGTTTTGGGTGCCTGAGGAGGAGTCTAATCCGGAATTTTGCAAAGAATTGCAATCTCCTTCAGGGATTAATTTATCAGGCATGGTTGCTACCACTTGAAAAAGTGCAATAATCGAGGCTGGTTAATCCGATATAGGGACATAGGCGGTCATTCTGACCCTGGCGGTCAAAGACCGCCAGGGCGGAGGACCGCGGGAGCACCGCCGACAGGCCGGCGGTGCTCCAATGGGGATTCCGACCGCGGCGGTAAAGCCGCGGTCGGACCGGCACCACTGGCGGGCTCCCGCCAGTGTACCGCCGCCCCATTGAATCCTCCATTCCGCGGGGCCACTGGCATGGGCATTGCAGGGGCCCCCATAAGAGGGCCCCTAAATGTATTTCGCAACTGCACCCGTCGCACAGCTTCCACTCCGCCGGCTCGATTCCGAGCCGGCTTCATCGTGGAAGCCTCTTTCCCCGCTGGGCTGGCGGGTGGCCTGACCCGCCAGCCCAGCGGGAAAGTCAGAATTACCGCCGCGGTCTTTCGACCGCGGAACGGTAAGCTGACGGCGGGACTTTGGCGGGCGGCCTCCGCCGCCCGCCAAGGTCAGAATGAGGGCCATAGTTTGTAGCTAAAATGATACTGGCCACATTTCATTCAAATGTTGAGCCAGGCCCACCTACTATCCTTATCGGTAAGGGAAGTGCTAATTTCACATTTGAAATGCTTATGCATATATCTTGCCATACCCCTATGGGCAGTGTTTTGACCTGCATTCATATCCAGCCCAGTTTTTAAATGTACAAGTCTGCCAATGTATGCCTTCCTTAAAATGAGGCTTTTGTATCATAACAATGTCAGGTGGTAAGTTTTAATCCAGTCTTCTATTTCTAGTGCTCTTGCTTTTCTTTCTTTTTTGAAAATTATTTTTCAGCTTTAACAAATATACAAATAATAGACAGTTGGAATGTCAAACATCATCTAAATTTGCAATGAAATACTGAGGCTGCACAAACAATACATCACACATGATGGGGTAGCAGGAGGTCATGTAGGCGTGTGAGAGCTACTAGCAGGAGTGTATGCCATACTAAGAGAAACTGGTAATCCATTACATAGGTAAAGGTTGCTTCGCTAAGCTTAAAAGTCTTGTTTGATGGTGTGCAGGTTGTCACAATAGGATTATCACATCGCCATTGACCATGATGTCGGAGGTTGTAGAGTGGTAGTGTAGTCTTCACCAACTTTGTCGCAGTATGTCATGCTTTTGAGCCAGTCTGAGGGAACGGGAGCCCTGCAGCCACCCCAGCAGAGCGTGACTTCATGTTTGGTCAACAAAAAGGCCATGGAAGCCAAGCATCGGGTCAAACTTTGGAGGGCCTTATTGTATCACAGAAGGGCGACCGGGGGTGGGAGAGGGTTACGGGTTAAATCAGTAGTCAACATGTCTGAGTTGTGCATGAACACCAAGATCCAATATCATGTGATCTCGGGGCAGGTCTAGGCTGAATGTGCAAAGTACGCACCTGGAGTATGACTTTGGGACAATGGTTGGTCTGGTCTGGGTCAAATTTATCAATGTCGGATGGGGATGTAGTGTAGCCATTTTTAATATAGCCTTTACACGTTTGCTTAAAGCATTAGGCCTGTGTGCACTTTGTTCTAGATGCATTTTATTTAGCCTCGCACTGTTATTTTTCAATAACCAGTTTCACGGTCTTGTTTTATTTCTTCTATCAGACTGTTTAGCTTACTTCACCACCGGAGTTCTCAAACAATACATTCTTGCTCGCTCTGTGCTTCAGTCAAGGATACAGTCTGGTACATTGCCGATAGACGTGGTAGGAGTTTAGTCTTTAGGGTTCGTAGAAAGTACACATTCTTACGTAGGGACGTTTCTTAGAACACCAGCGTGTTAATTATAAAAACACTTCCTAGTCCTGGTACACGTAAGAGGGAGATTCCGACCAGGGAACCACAACTAGACGCTGACTACCCTGTTGCAGATGCTGATCCAGATCACAGGCCTTTGCTCAGGTATGAGGGTTGATGTCCTCCTGAGGGAACCTGAAAGGCAGGCTTAGAGCTTAACATGCTGTGCTCAAAATAGAACTTAGAAGAGAGAACGTAATCTAGTAGCACTATGATAGCGTTATTCCTATGTTTCACTCTCCTCGTTACTATTTCAATCCTACTATGTTGAAATGGTTCTGGTTATTGCGGCTCACGCCTTGTTATCTAAAATGCAGTCGTTTTATTAAATCAATTTTTAAAACTCAAACTGCCTTTGTCATTTGTATATGAGACCACACTGGATTTGAGAGAACTGGTTGGGGTCTGAGTGACCACGACTTCCCTGGGAAGCACTTTGATGTCATGCCCTCGGCTGCCCAATTATCTCTTCCCTCTGGGAGAGGTGAGGCACTGCTAGTTAGCCGGAGCAAAACTGGATTGGGGGTGACAAGGGTCCTTCGCCGTGGGTTTGACTTAGTCCCCCTCACTGTGAACGATCCTGCCACCCAAAAATCCAGTAGTCTCATTAGGATAATGAGAGCCTACGCGACAGGGAGATATAGCAGCAATGGAGGAATTTAAAGTGTAATAGTTTGTGTTGATGGTTTGTCAAGACTTGCTGTGTTCGAGTACAGCAATCTGACCACACCTTTTCCGTGAGAGGCCTGCCAATATCTCCAGCCCATAGTTCTAGGACTCGAGTGGTTGTGTCGGACTTCAGGGTGAGGCTTAGTTTGTACAGTCTGGAAATCAAATGGTTCCCTCCTGTGTCAGTCACTAATTGTGTCAGTGGTGAAAAGACTTCGGGTGAAAGTGGGTAGGTGGGGAGGAGAAATCGTAGAGTGTTATGTAATTTTTTTAATACAGAGAGGTCCATGGTGAAGTCCGGTTGTTAGTGCAGCCAGTCGCTAGATGCAGGATTTGCCCATCGGGAAACAGGTCTCACAATGTATTCAAAGTGTGTTGCTGAAGCGTGTAAAGATGTCCACCACCCGATATCCAAGGAAGGCTACGCCATGCCCATTAGGTCGTAGATGCAGTTTGGATCTCTTGAGGCTTTAGGGGGATGCCTTTCAGAAGGAGTTATTTGTGGAGGAGCTCTCCCAGCTGGTCGCGTTCTAGTCGGAAGTATGGGACCACCGGTGTGTGTATTGACATTGGACAGCTAGGTAGTAAAGATAAAAGTCGGAGATGCTAAACCAGCAACATTAAAGAAGGAGAGTCAAAGTGTCCTAGCAGACCAACGGTCTCCCGCCAGCCCACATCAAGTATAGGTGGTCACGCAGGGTGTCGAAAAATGACAATGTAAGTGGTATAGGAATATTCAAAAATAGGTAAATAACTGTGGCAGAATCACTGTTTTAATTATAGCCACTTGACCCTCCAAGGACAGTGGGAGCCATATCCATTGGGTCACCTGGGCATCGAGGTGCATCATTTCCAGACGGTAATTAAGTTGCAATATTTGGTTCATGTCTCTGTCTATTTGGATACAAAGTTATTTAGGGGCATATTTAAGAGCCCCTAGCACCTCCTTGCACCTCATTTGCGTCATTTATTTTGAAGCAAATGTCGCATGAGGCCAAAAATGCCACCCCATATTTTCAAAGTAACTTTGTAACCTCTTGCGCCACATTATGCTTAGCCAGTTATAATGTATGCAAGGGGGTGTTCAGGCACTGAGGGGCGTAAAAATGGTGCAAAGAAATCTGTGGGATTCCTCTGCGCCGTTTTTATCTACATTTTAAAACACCTGCTAAGTGCAGGTGTTAAACAGAGTCTCACATTGAATACAATGGGCCTCTTGATACTTTGCAGGATTAACGTCATAATTATTTATGCTAATCCTGCAAAGCAGCAGACTAGCGTCAAAAATTATGATGCTAGTCACCCTAACTACCGCCATGGTGCACCATATTTTTAATAAGGTGCTACCATGGTGGTGTTGGGGGGTGCTAAGGGGCGCAAGAAAAGTGGCACTGCACTATGTGCAGTGCCACCTTTCATAAATCTGCTCCTTAGTGTCACCTGTGACCCATCAGAAAGGGTATTCCCTGAGGACGGGCTGGGTAGCTTCGGTCAGGGAATATAATTCAGATTTAGACCAATTGATCTGGAGGCCTGAGAGGCTGCTATATCTGGGGATTTCTTGCAATATGGGGCAAGATTTTCGGTTGGGTATCACGAGAAGAACATGATGTTGCCTGCGTCAAGTGAAAGTAACAAGGTGTCATGGGTAAGCTGCAGGACCCTGTGAATGTGTTTGTCTTGCAAATAGCGGACCAATGGGTCAATTGAGAGGATAAAAAGAGGGGGGACAAAGGACATCGCTGGCTGGTGCCCCATGAGATGCAAAAGGATTCAGATATTGAGCCATTTACTCGCATACGAGCCACTAGGTCAGTATACAGCAGCATGATTAAAGACTGAAAATAGTGCGGAATTCCCAGTCTGCTCAGGACTACTCCCAAAAAGGGCTATTCTAACAATTCCAATGCCTTCTCAGCATCCAACAATGTAACCACGACAGGGACAGTGGTTGCCATCCAATGCAAGACTGAAATGGTTCTGAAGTTTAGGGAAGTCGATCAGTGAGGGACAAAACCTGACTGGGCTGGCGATATCAGCTGTTCCATCAAGAGTGACATCCTGTTTGATATGACCTTGGCTAGTATTATATTAACCAGGTTTAACAAGGAGAGTGGGCGATAGGAAGCACAAAAAAGGGGTTTTTGCTAGGTATTGGCAGCAGCGTGATGACAGCCTCACGAAGTGTGGGTACAATGTGGCAATGGACAGTGACTCAGTGTATGGTGCTAGGAGATGGGGTACAAATTGGGTTAATAGACTTTATAGAGTGCTCCTATTAGGCCATTGGGGTCTGATGCCTCGGCACATCAAGGTCATCTATGGCCTCTGTGACTTCGTCAAGCATTACAGGTTCACATAGGAAGTGGCGCATGCCCTCTGTGATCCAAACCATTGTGATTCCTTCCAAATAGGAGGAAACTGCCATGGGACCATCAGCCACAACTCGCCTCCCATCCTCTGCCCTCAGCTCGGGGATGTAATAATTTTTTCGGCTAGGGTGCAGTAGTGACGCGAGTGTGTGACTTGGGCATTCCCCATCATAATACCTGCGGACTTTAGCGTTTTTCCCTGAGTATGACAGTTCTCCATCAGAGAGGTCACAGAATTCTGTTAGTAGGACAGAGTGCTGGTGTAGCCATTGATCCCCGCCTGATTCGGAGGTACATCAATGTCTTGAGTTTGGACTCTACCTTTTGCAGCTGTGAGCGAATGTTGCAGCGAACTCCGACGCACTTTGATATGCACACGGCTCGTATATAGACTTTAAAGGCATCCCACAGAGTGGTTTGTGTATCAACAGTGCCAATGTTGAACAAAAAGTATTCCTCTATGGATTTTAGGATTTCACTCCGGAGCACTGGGTCCCATAGATTGTCCCCAGAGAACTGTCAGGGTCAATCCAGTACACAGTCGTTTGGTATTCGTAATCTGTGTAGAACTGGGGTTTGGTCAGAAAGTGTGCGTGGGAACACCTCAACTCCAGTGACCCATAGATATGTATTTGTCAAGAGGAACATATAGTCAAGTTTGGACCAGACAGAATGTGGTGCAGAGTAGAATGTGTATCCAGGGTCGGTAGGGTAGTAACCAAATATCTTGGAGTGTGTATGCATCTATGATTTGGTGGAGAATGCCCAGCGATCTGGGTTTGTCACTGGAATGAGAGCTTAAGGAGTCTGCTTGGAGGCACTGTGGCATGTTTAGATCAACCCCAATATGATGTGGTGTACATCAATGTGTATCAATCTGTCTGAAAATTCCTGATAGAACACCAGGTTGTCTACTTTAGGGGCATATGTGTTAAGGAGTGGGATAAACGTATTGTCCAATGTACCTAGTTTCATGACTTAAGGAGAACTTGGGGGAAAGGAACTTTTTTATGGATAAGTATGCATATGCTTTATAGCAAGAGAAATAACAATGAGTTCCCCATGCCTTCACAAAAGGTGAGTTTGCCACAGGGCATTTGCATTTCTTGAAGAAAGGCTAGCCCTACTCCGTGTCTCTTGAGATAGGACAGTACCTGTTTACCCTTACATGGGTTACTAATGCCACGTATGCTCCAAGACAGTAGCTTAAGATCCAGTGTACCATTCTTGTTGATTTGAATGACAGTGAGATGAGTGGTATACAGCAGTATATGTTGTTTAAAGGAAATTACAACTGTGTCATGATATCTGAGGTGAAAGTTGAGCATATACTAAACACCAATAAAAGTAAAACAATGAATTACCATCCCCTCACAGCAGACAATAGAACATCTGGTGCATCCCCATAAACAAGAACACAATAGCAAACATTCCGCAAAGGACGAGTTTGATGTTCACCACTGGGAAGAGGTGACAACCCAAACAGAGTTGGCCCATGACATGAAATAAGTCTGATTGCAATAGAGGTGTGAATCATCTGCCTTTTTGCATCAAATGGTTATGCCTGGTCATGTAAGGAGGTTTGGGCTCCCTGAGGTGCTGGTGGGGTACCCAGTCTCGAAAGTATTTTGATGCAGGGCCCCCAGTAGGATCCCCAATAGGTTTATGAGCATTCTGGTGATGGAGACCCCTGAGCCATCCCCAATTTGGAGCAGTCCGAGCCAAGGACCCCCTTGGTGAGACTATACCCGGGTGGGGGGGGAAGCTGCTTGCAGTAAGTGACTGCCGTGGTAGGATTCTCTAATATACGGGATTTCCCATCATGCTTCATCTTAAGACAAGCTGGTATAACATAGCGTAGCACACACCCTTCTTTCTGGGGATGTTCTTGACATCACTGAACACCTATGTGCCTCCTGCATCACAGGGTTAAAATCGGGATATATCGAGATGGTAGTCCCCTAATACTGCAGTGGGCCCTGCACCTGGATGAGGCGCAGGGTGCTATCTCTGTCTTTATAGATCAGTAAATGTGCTCTGAGGCAACGTGGTGGGGCTCCCTCGGGGGGCCTCAGGCCCAGGGAGTAATGGGCATGTTCCACTGCGAAGGCGCTGGAGTGTTCGCACAGTTCGATGAGTAGGTGTTCCACATAAGCATTGGGTCGGCCTATGTTGGTGCCCGCTATTTGAATGTTGTTTCTTCTGAACCAAGCTTCCGGGTCTTCACACTTAATTGCTGCCTACTTGAGGAGGTGCTCTGCCTTGTCAATGCATTTTTGCAGGGCCGCACTGTGTATGGCGAACATGCCTGGTCCATTGTCTCTCCCGCCATTCCAGTGGGGCAGACTCAGCACGTTCCCAGTTGCGCTCAATATTGGGAAGGCTGGGGGGTCGGGGGCAACATAGCCGCAGGCAGCTCTGGCAGGGATCGAGCGCCCCCGGACTCAGGCTCACCCATGGCCCCTGTCACCTCAGGGCTGCAGAGGCATTGCTAGCCCGCACCGTGCCTTCAAGTGTGTGGGGGCAAACTGTGTATTTGCCACCAAATAAAGGGGTTCACCAGCAGCCCCTGACCCCAGGAGCTTCAGTGGAGAGACATCAGGGGGTGTGAGGTGTTTATGGCGGTGATTCTTCCGATCTTTGGGCTGCCGCCGCCGGAGCCTCACAAGATTGTGGCCATCTTGGTGACAGTTGTGGCCACCCCCCCATTGCTCCTGCTTTTCACTGATTGTTCAGACCATTAGCATTAAATGAGACAATCTTCAATTCCATGCCCATTCTCCCCTTCATCATTGTCTAATTAACACAGATTTTTCTTGCTGGTGCTGATCAGAGAATTTCCCCACATATCGAGGCAGCCCCAAAAAAATTCCTCTGTTCTCCAAAGGGGCTAAAGTGTTGGAGGTCGAAATGCCGAGGTGATAAAGTGTCAAAACAGTAAAGTATCTAAGTGCATATATATTGCTAACTCTAGAAAGTCATACAATAGCAATAAGATACCAAGGTAACAAAAGTGTTAAGCATGCTTAGTTATGGCCTGTGTACATAGCATAGTGTGACAGTCCCGGCGAAACAGGCTAATGGGCTGAACAGAGTCAGTAATGCCTGACTCATTTTCCGGGGGTACGGCTGGGTGAAGAGAAGAGGAACCGACGTCACCGCAATGCCTCTCTAGCATGACAATAAAGGAGGCGGAACTAGGAAGTAAGATGGAGATGGAGCAATGAACAAGGGAGATACCAAGAAGTGTGAACGGAGAAGACACTGATGGGACTGCAAAAAGCACGGTACCTACAACTCCAAAGGGAAGCACCAAAAGGAGATATACACTGATAGCCGTCTCCAAGACGCAGGTGTCTGCCACTTCCCGAGAGGGATGTGGCTAACAAAGGTATGGCAATGGACGCGCTGGCACTGGAGACATGTTGGGACCGATGCACCAGGGGAGAAAAATGAGGAACGACTACAACCACAGGCCTGCTGTAGTGATTTGGGGCCTTATATCATGGTACCAGCACCTGAATGTTTAGGCGATTGACTGTGGGGACCACCAAAGCATGGGTGAACACTTGAGTGCTCCCAGTAGGGAGCTCCTAGATTGCTCCTTACGGTTTCACACCTAATCATGGCACTGATTGACTGGAAAAAAATCCTCAGACCCTCATTGACACTCACCCTCCCTGCCCTACACAGAAAAAGAGAACCACTTACCTGATTCCTGTGACCTGTCTGTTTTCAGACATCAGGTGAGATCTCCAAAATACACCCAGACATTCCCGGCCATAGAAGACCACCATAAAGGAGAGAAAAGGAAAAGCAATTAGAAACTGAATAGACAGGGTGTGGAGTAATACCGTGAACAAGTCATATAAGTGTAGTCACTACATAAAGCTCATGAGTACAATAACACAAACAGAAAGAGAAACGTAACTCCTGGTTGTCCTTCCCTACCAAGGTGTAAATCTCTGTCGATGCCACAGTAGCTAAATAGTACCTTTGCACCAGCAGCCTAAAGTAACTTTTGCCAGAAGGCAGTAAAACTAAAGTGCCTGTGGACATGTATTGTGCCTGCTTTATGTGTAAACCATACTACTCAGAGTATTTTGAAAAAAAGCTTTCCCATTGTAAACTATTCAATTTTTACATGTGCTGTTGACCCCATCAACCTCCAGAACCCTTCTCCCTCCCACCCAGTTGCTGGAAGTCCCACCCGCTGTGCCCCCAGCACCTCTTCCTGCTTCCTATCAGGCACTATGGAATTGTGCCAGCCCTCCCCACCATCCTGCTTGGACACCCCCAGTAACTCCATACATCTAGCAGCTAAATGATCTCAGCATACTGTCCTTAGCCTTGTGACAGCTATTTCAATAATCTCTTGGCCTTTACCTGGGTTGCAAGCACATGGAAACAGCTCTTGGTATTTCTTTCAGCGTTGCCGGTTCTACAAAAGAAGCCTGTGAGCCGCTTTGAAAAAGAGGTATCTTCATCTTGACAACATTGGCAGACTGAATCAATTTTCATGTCTAAGAATATTTTGATTCAAAATTCCTTGTAATATCAAATGTTTTCTGTTGAATATCCATACTCAGGATCCTCTCTTTAACACGGAAGTCAGCAAGGTTCACTAGTAAGGTACCGGGATACTTTGCATTGCAGATGGAACAGGACTCAATGAATACGCACAGTGGACATGTCCTGGCTATAATCTGTTTTTGGATCATTTCGATCTCATAGTTAATGGCCCCAGTCGTGTCCTCCCTATGCTCTGGTATTCCTGGTATTCCTTTGATCCTTAAGTTAGACCTACAAGGGTGGTTTTCCAGATCTTCGTGCCTGCTCCGAAGGATCATCTGTTGCTTTTCCATGTGCACCACTACCCGTGACGTCTGTTTGAGTGAGGTCTCACAGGTTGAAATACGTTGTTCCATTTAGTCCATTCTCTGCAGCACCTCAGTTATCTTCTCTTCTAAGCTGAATAAGCGATCTGCCATTAACTTGGCAGTTTTGTGCTGAGTTTTCTTGATCTCTTTCATCTCCCGCAGAATTTCCTGAAAGATCTGTTGAGGGCTCGCTGTCGAGTGTCCCATCAGAGGAATTTTGATGCTTCACTGGGTTACATAGCAGCGAGCGCTATCAAGGGGTCGGGTGCTTCTCTGAAGTTAGAGGGATTGTTTCTATCCTGAAGGAAGTTGTCTGTCAACACCATAGAATCTTCTGACAGGATCCGGTTGACCTGTCATTCGCAAAAGAGGATTCTGCATCAGCATCTTCCCCAGTGCTGTTAATGGTGTTCGCCCAGTCTGAAAAAAGGGTAAAGAGCTCCACTGTCTGACTAGTCTTGGCTGTCCCCACGATCTTGGACCTTCTATTTTGTGGCCTATCATCCATTTTAGGTTGCCCAGGACTGGAGAGGATTCATGGGGTACATCCGTGATTTTAGCTTGCCAATTACCACAGCAGCTCACGCTGCTATCCTTTGAGGCATCCTTTGGGCTGCCCAAAAAGACGTGGGCGTTTCCCCTCAAAAACTGGCTTTGTTCAGACGGACACCTCCTCTAAGCGACTTTGCAGGCATAGTTCATTTCACAGAAAATTAATTGTATTTGGGGGGGTCCTTGAGTTGCAGCAATAGATGCCCAGAGGGCAATCTATTATGAAGTCCATGTATCAATTTGAAAGTCTGTTTTTATCAAGGGTAAGCGGCAAAACAGCTCACAGAAAAAGGTTTCCCAAAAATATCAATCAATCTTGCGCTGCACTACCTTCACTGGTCTGCAGACTATAACGTGCATATAACGTAGCCCAGGGGAGTCTGCGGGAGTCAAGTAAACTAGCTCCAAAACAGAACAGAAAGGGGTTTTCAATAATCCTGAGGGGCAGGCTATTTCGTCTCTGGTTGGCTGCAACGTGGTGAGCACTGGATACTCACTGGTGGGCAACAATCTCCTTCTTCAGTGCTTCAGCATCCTGCTCACTTCATCTGCCATGGAACGCGGGGAAGGAGTCGGGGCAGAAAAGGGGGAGCCACATGTGACGTGCTATGGGTTACATCCACACTCCATCCATTATCATTAAATTATTTGCAAATAGATGAATCAGATAATCGGGGATTAGGTACATAAGGACCAATGTGGTTTTATTCTAGGTATGCAAATCCATACCAACACTAATTTTTTGATCAAGGCTCTGGATTTTTTAATCAGCAGCAAATCCCACTCATGTTGTACTATTAGATGCCGAAAAGGCTTTTGACCTGGTTTGCTGGGAACGCCTTTTCTGTAGATTTGGCTTTCCAATAAAATGTATGCAGATCATTAAAAAAATGGACGAGGGGCGTCTGCCTGGTTAACAATAAATCCCACAGATGAAGGCACATGCAAGATAAATAGGGGAACAATGCAGGGGTGCCCCCTTTCGCCAAGTTGATTTGCTTTTTTTTATAGAGCCCCTTGCCATTCCGAGAACATCAGCATCTGTCCCTCGGATGTCTAAAATCAAATTATATGCTGATGATATTGCACTATTTTTTAAACCAGACTTGGATATTCAAAAACAGACATTCAAGGTTTTTTTATCAGTTCCAACTGGTGAGTGGTTATAAGGTAAACTGACTAAAAACTGAAATTCTTTTATGTAATTGCAATATTAGCACTTTTTCCCCGAAGAGCAGCCCTTGGTAAATTCGAAACCTGAGCAATATTTTGGCATGTATGTTATGAAGGACAACAACAGTTTATTTTCATTAAACTATGAGCCGTTAATCAAAAAAATAAAAATGCTGTTTTCTAACTGGACGATTCTTCCCATATCCACAGTCGTCAGTGTGGCGCTAAACGGTGTGTCCATTGGACAATTTTTTTTATTTTTTAGTCACAGCTTTGCTTTGCACTTTACAAATGCAGATTTTCTGAGAAATAGAAGGAATGTTTTTGACTTTTATTTGGTAAATAAAGTCCGTAGTCTAACGATAAACTTCATCTATAAGCCAATAGCGGAGGGGGGGCCGGAACTGCCCAATTGGAAGGAATATTATTAATGTAAAGAGTCAAAGGTCTTCGATAAAATACAACTGAGGTGGCAGTTGAGGGAGTGTTTCCAGATAGAAAAAGACTCATAGGACAGAATTAACATGAATCATTTTTCTGTGCTCAAAGGTGCGAATTTTCGTTGCATGCAATTTTTTGGCAAGTGACTGATTTATAGAACACCCGCCCTTCTGCATAAAATTAACCCCCAGGTTTCACCAAAGTGTTTTAGATGTCAGACAGAGACCATAGGGAACTGGACCCATATAAATTGTCAGTGCCCAAAGCTCGCACCATTCTGGTCTTCCATTCAGGAGTACTGTAGGCTCCGCTGAAGATACATTTTCCGAATTACCCACTTCTGGTTCTAATGGTGTTTGTCTCCTGATATTAAGGCAGGATCAGATCATATGAAAAAATACATACAATTACATTAATCTATCATCCTACATAATTGGACAACTAAATTAATACCCACATTTGAACAATGGAGTGCCAAAATGTTAAGAGTGAAGGGTCTGGAACGACTGTATGCACTGAGGTCTGGCTCATACAATGAATTCTCGGTGTTGTGGAAAGCTATAGATTAGCTAGAGTTTTTTACCAATGGAAATTCATTTTTGTGGAATTGTATCTTCATCATGTATGTTTTTTTTTTTTTTACTTTTAATCGTTGCAACAGAGGGAAATGATGGTCGAGGTATGGGGTATCATGTTATCATGTTATCCCTAACGGAATGCTTTGACAAAATGTTTTTCTCTTTGTGTCTAATGGCAGCCCTCAATGTCTTCTCTTTCTCTTTCTGTGTATTTTTGCAAAAAGCTCTTTCAATAAAAAAAGGAATGACAAGACCAATAATGAATAATTACCTGGACTGAATTAGTCAGAGTACTCCACGTGTATAATCAAGACACATAGGTGGTCATTTTGACCCTGCCAGTCTTCTTACCACCAAGGCAAATGTGGAGTCCCACCACCAACAGGCTGGCGGTGCAGACCGTCACATTATGAGTGTGGCGGGGTGGCCTCTGCCAACTCGCCACATCTCCACTCATGCTACCATGGCGGTCGGAACCACCAGGCCGGAGAGGATCAACTCCGACCTGGCAGTTCACAGAAGACCACCGGTGGTATTAGGAGCCGGCCTTCCGACATGGTTTCATGGAAGACTGCCAAAGTCATAATGAGGGCGATAATTTCTAGTTCTACTGTTGTATACATTGACTACATTTTGACCCTCATAGTTCATCATTTGGTCCAAAATTCAGTAAACATAAAGGACGATAAGGCCTAAATAGCTAATTTGAGCAAGTTTAGGAATCAATCAGTAAACAGCAGGAGAGACCCAAGTGTCATGTCCCAATGCAGTAATTTTGGCTAGAGTATTGTTTTCACTCTACAGGAGCAAAACATGGGCAGCACAAGGTGCTTGTTTCTGCTGTTCGATTGCAGACAATAACTGTTGCAATGGTCTTTAATATCACTGCTTCATTTATTCTACTAAATTATCCACTCCATTCTGAGACCAAGCGGTGTTATCTTTTAGTGATCATGCATAGGACCTGTAATTTGGCTAATATTATGGCACACAGACACAACTGCGTTTTGCAGACATTTTAAGGCTTGCTGCACTGCCTTAACCAGATGCTTGTGTGGTGACTTACGTATTACAATAGCCATTGTCAATAGCCAATGTAGAATGTAAGTATGTCATATATATTCAGAATTCTAAAATGGGTTTGTTCTAAGTGGAATGCTGTCTTGTGAAATTTAAAAAGGTGCCTGTCTGTTGAAGGTGGCTTGGATGTTTCTCCTACATGATTGATCTTATTAAAGACTTCAGCATTCTTCACTTTGATTGTGGCTACTTTTATTTAAGGAGGAGTTCACCTTTTAACACTGGCGATGAGGGAAAAGGGACAGAAAGAAGTGGAGCAAGAGAAACAGAGAAAACTTCTCAACGCCCTTTGTTGTCTATGCGAGCTGGGACTTGCATGGACTTTGTGAGTGTGTCTATCTCCATCAAGTGAGGTATGTGTGCTGCCACTTCATTGTGCTATTTTGCTGGAGATTAGCGGTGTATCTTCCTTGTGGGCACAGAGCACTGCCTGAGCATTTCTGGAGTCAGCTGCTGAAGTGCAAGCCACAGCCATTCGAAATACCTGTTGCGTGACATTGCTGAAACAGGCACTTAAGTGCAGGCTGCAGTCCTTAGGAATTTCAAGCAGCACAACAAAAGCTTTTTTCGTGCTCATCTGCTGTGTGTGTGCAGTAACTCAGAAATGGCTTTCAAGTCTCACAAGCCCAATTTATCCTTGGAAGACACCCACGAAAGTAATGTGATGGCCATCGTGAAGCATTGGGGCATTCTTCATTACTATACCTAAAAACGTGGTGACCTCAGCCGCAGTTATAGTTGTATTCAGTGACACCCTCGCCTAATAATATTGACAGTGCTTTTCAAATGCACCCCAAGCAGCCTATTACTGTACTTAGCTCAGCAACTACAGTGACAGGCATGCCTTATTATATTACAGACACGCCTTATCATATTGACAAACTCTTCATTTCAGTGATACACACACCATATTTCGGCGTACTAAGGCCCATATTTATACTTTTTGACGCTAAACTGCGCTAACGCAGTTTAGCGTCAAAAAGTTTTGCGCCGGCTAACGCCATTCTGAAGCGCCATGCGGGCGCCGTATTTATTGAATGGCGTTAGCCGGCGCAAGCAGACCGGCGCTGCCTGGTGTGCGCGAGAAAAACCACGTACACCAGGCAGCGCCGGCGTAGGGGGAAAATGGCGCATGGGCGTCTTAAAATGGGGCAAGTCAGGTTACGTCGAAAAAATCGTCGTAACCCGACTTGCGCCATTTATTTTCGACGCCCATCCCCCATCAACATGACTCCTATCATTGTAAAGATAGGAGTCATGCCCCCTTGCCCAATGGCCATGCCCAGGGGACTTCTGTCCCCTGGGCATGGTCATTGGGCATAGTGGCATGTAGGGGGGCACAAATCAGGCCCCCCTATGCCAAAAAAAATTATTTAAAAAAAAAAAAAAAATGCTTACCTGAATGTCCCTGGGGTGGGTCCCTCCAGCCTTGGGTGTCCTCCTGGGGTGGGCAAGGGTGGCAGGGGGGGTCCCTGGGGGCAGGTGAGGGCACTCTGGGCTCATTTTGAGCCCACTTGTCCCTTAACGCCATGCCTGACCCAGGCGTTAAAAAGCGGCGCAAATGCGCCGTTTTTAGCCACGCCCACTCCCGGGCGTCTCTTTTGCCCGGGAGTATAAATACCACGTAAAGGCCTGGGAGTCATTTTTTAGACGGGAACGCCTCCCTTGCATATCATTAACGCAAGGAAGGGGTTCACGCTAAAAAATGACGCACATTCCGGGAACTTTGGCGCTATTCGCCTCTAACGCCATAGTATAAATATGGCGTTAGTTGGCGTTAGTTTAGCGTCGAATTTGCGTCGAAAAAAACGACGCAAATTCGGCGCAAACGGAGTATAAATACGGCCCTAAGCATTGCTTCTATCATTGAAGCTTGTCTTGCTTTGTGCTTTGTGATTTTGGCAACAGGCACGCCTTACCAAATTTACATTCTCTTACAACAGTGATACACCCAATTTATTCAAGGATGTTATGCTCTAGCAAGGGACTGCTCAGTGATATGCACACTCAGTATTCACAAATTCAACTATAGTTGAATACATTCTTACAACCGTGATACGCACACTATATCCAAGTGTCTCATGTTCTAGCAAGGAGACGCTCACTGGCATACACAGCAGTATTTAAAAAATCAACTGCAGTTAAATACGGCAACAGTGATATACACACTCATCTTTTGTAAAATGAGGTCTTCCTGGTACAAATATTTCCCCAATAGTACATTTAATGCAACAAGTGTGGTCCAGTTTATTCAATAGTGTTTTGTGCATCTCCATTGTAAAACGAATCTGTGTGGGTGCTGTGGCACAAATTAATATCACATTTTGGGGTCTGTATTGGAGTGTGCATTTAACTGTGTATAGGTAGTGTATACTTTCAGAATACCACTGTGCCTCTATTCTTCTTGTCAAGTCCTGGAGAACCATCAATCAAATGGAAAAATTGGAAAAAAGTATTTGAAAGGTATGCTAGGGTTTGAGGTACATCACTGAGCGGAGAAAGGATAACATCACTGGTGCTTCACTGTCTTGGATCTGAAGGTCAGAAATATTCAATCATCCTCCTGTTGTGCCTGAGAGTGAGGCCGCAGATCTCTATGAGCACGAGACATGCATGCGAAAGTTAGACATACATTATTTTCCAAAAGTGAGTACCATTATTTAGCACTATTATTTTGGGAATAGAGTATGAAGTGATGACGCGCTGCAGACCAGGTAAGAGAAACACGTTTTATTGAAGGAAGAGGTGAAAGGAACAGGTCCGTTGAGGACAACAGCTCAGACTCAACTGACTTCAGGAGACTCACATCCTAGAACGTGGAATCTCCCTAGGTCAGCATCTGAGAGCATTCCATCTAAGAAGCAGAACACACTACATATCCCCCTTCTTTTCCCACAACAAAGGAAATAAAACAAATAACAAAAACAAAAAATAAAATTCAAGGTAAAAATACTTACAAACATGGAACACGAAAATCAGAAAAGTTAGCTATGTATTCTAACACGTAATCCTTTAACCAACCAGGAGGTGTCACTTTCCTTTTCCCTCCTACCGAGTCACACTGTTGCACACGATCAGATAAACTCAAATCCCCATTCTCAGAGTCGGCTACTGAGTCTCTCGTCACATCCTCCTCCTCACTCAAAGCACAATCATCTAGCACGTGTGGCGATGCATTCCTCTTTAACGCATCGTGAATAGTAACCTCATCCTCAAACCATTCTGCTCTTCCCTTCTCGCACCTTCTACTGTTAATACGAACACCGCCACATCCAGATTCCTGTCCATTCCTAAGTAGGACAATGCGCTTAAGATTCCACACCCTACCATCACTCAGTTTTACGGCATTATGCAAAACCTCCATAACTCGCTCAGGATTAAAGTACTGGCTCTCACCCTTTCTTACCTTATAAGGTTTTTTTAACTCTAACCCAATCCCCAACATTGATTACCACTGACTTGACATGATGGAGCTTGTCATAATAAGACTTCGATTTCTCTAGAGACTTATCCAAATTATCTCTTACTTTCTCCATATCCCAGTGTTGGATACCAGTCTTAACCAACCAAGCCGGGTTATATTTGCATCTCGGACTTCTACCCCTCATAACAATGAAAGGGCTGAGTCCAGTAGTAACATTCTCAGTAATCCTATAAGCCCACACTGCTTTAAAGACGGCAACGTGCCAATCCTCTTCACTATCCATTGCACCCTGAATTATACCTTTAATGACTCTGTTGAACCTTTCTACTGCGCCATTGCCACTGGGATTGTACAATGAAGTGGTTTTATGCTCAATCCCCACTCTCCTAAAATACTTTTTAGCAGCATCTGACATAAACTGTACACCATTATCACTTAATAATTTAGAAGGAATGCCTTCAGCCAGGAAAACCTTATCCAAAAACTCCAACACACTGGTAGTATCTGCTCTTTCCAAAATACCAATTTCAGGCCATTTTGAGAACAAATCAATCATAACTATTACAAACTCTTGAGAGTTACCCACCGGACCCAAGAGATCAATAGCGACATATTCCCATGGTTGCCTAGGTATGAACGTTTGCTGCATAGGCGGTCTAAGGGTACATAAACTCTTGTCAGCGGAAGAACACACATGACAAGTTCTGACAAATCTTTCCACTGATTTGTCAACACCTGGCCACCAAAATAACTCCTTAACCACAGACTTAGTTCTAACGATGCCAAAATGGCCCTCATGACATAATTCTAAAATAGCTTCTCTTATACCCGATGGGGGAATTATCCTATCACCTCTCCAAAGAACATTGCTCACAACAGAGAGTTCATTCCTAACCTCCCAAAAACTCCTGCATTGTTCAGACAGCTGATCCTTCTTAGGCCATCCTTCTAAAACGTATTTTAAAACAGACAGTAAATTGATGTCTACCTCCATTTCCTTCCTCCAACTATCTTCACTCAGTGCAGGGATACCAGAATCTTGTACAAGAGCCACGCTCCACTCATACCACGGATCATCAACACACCTCTCCAGCAAAATAGGTAATCTGGAAAGGCAATCCGCCATTACATTACTTTTGCCAGGTACATACACAATACGATAAATGTAATCCTTTAAGCGCATAGACAACCTTAAGATCCTGGCCGAAGCTAGTACACTTCCTTCACTTGTAGGAAGTTTAATTAAAGGTTTGTGGTCGCACCGAATAGTTACGTGTTTTCCCCACACAAATGCCCGGAAGTGCTCCAAAGCCCAGGCACAGGCTAAGGCTTCTTTCTCTATAACCGAGTACTTTTCTTCCGATGGGGACAATGACCTGGAAGCAAAAAGTATAATCCTTTCCTTACCATTACAACCCTTTTGAGATAGCACAGCACCTAGGCCCTTATTACTAGCATCTGTGGTAACAAAAGTATCTAACTTAGGGTCAAAACTTTCCAAACATGCTGCCTTGCTTAAATCACTTTTCACGTTCTCAAACTCTTGATTGCATGCCTCACTCCACGTGAATGGAGAGTTCTTTTTGAGTAAATCCCTTAAGTTATAAACCTTGCTGGCAAAGTTCGGAATAAATTTGGCACAAAACTCCGCCATGCCCAAAAATGATCTTACCTCATCCTTAGATGTAGGAGGTGATACCCCCACTATAGCATTCACCAAAGATGTCTTAGGTTTAACACCCTCACCACTTATCTCATGTCCCAAATACTCCACACTCCTTTTCGCAAACTTGCACTTACTCAGTTCCACAGTTAACCCTTTATCACCTAACACTTCCAACACATGTTCCAACCGCTCATCATGCATGCTCTTATCTTTCCCAAAGATTAATATGTCATCTTGGAAACACATAACCCCTTTGATTTTCCCAAAAAGTTTGTGCATAAGACGTTGAAAAACAGCTGCTGCAGACGCAAGACCGAAGGTCATCCTCTTGTATTGGAAGCATCCAAAGGGTGTGATGAAGGCTGTTAGTCCCTTGGAATCTTCAGATAAGGGAATCTGATGATAAGCAGAAGACATATCAATAGTAGAAAACCAGCATGCTCCCTCAAGACTAGAAACCATTTCCGTAATCTTGGGTAGGGGAAACCGATCAATCAGAATATTATTATTTAAGTATCTCAAGTCCACACATAAGCGGATTTTTCCGTTGCTGCGCCGAGCTATCACTACAGGCGAAATCCATTCCGAGCTTTCAATTGGCTCTAACACATCCATTAATACTAATGTATCTAGCTCCTTGGAAACTTCTTCTCTGATCATGATCGGCACAGTTCTGATCTTATGAATTTTTGGTACAGCCTCCCTCTTCAATATGATTTTGTGTTCAAAACCAGTAAGTTTCCCCAAACCCTTGCTAAAAACCTTTGGGAATTTAGATTCTATCTTAGGGGTCAAAGAACATTCATCGTTCACCATTAAAACGTTATCTTTGCCATTTGGATCCAAAATCATTTGCAACCGTCCTTGATCCTTCCAACCCAGAACTGACATTCCTTTTTTAGCCACATATAGTTTTCCCCTGGCGTTCCTGTTCTTGAATGAGAATGCCAACCATCTAAAACCTAACAGATCAATCTTTTCTCCTGTGTAACTTTCCGGTTGAATGTCTGGTGGAGCAAGCTGTTTACCAATTTTTCCCATGAAAATTTTTTCCACACATCCTCGTTCACAATTGTGAAGGGTGAGCCTGAGTCAGCATACATTGTGATTGGTACTCCACCAATTTCCATGTTGCATATGGGTTTATCCTTAGTGTTCGCCTCCATTATATTGAGAATGAAATTCTTATCCTCATCAAATCCTCTGGGTTCCGTTGTATTTTCTTCCGTATCACACTTTGCAACATTTTCACCTTCATATATACATTTAATTATTTTCCTTTTACTTTTACAAACTTTTGCAAAATGGCCCACGATTCCACATTTGTTGCACTTCAATTTTAAAGCCGGGCACAACTTGGAGTGAGCCAAGTGGTCCTTGTTATCACATCTGTAACATCTTCTTTCAGGTTCCCCACTCTGAAAGCCCCTTCCAGTTTTGCGATTAGTAATTTTAAAAATGCCATCCTCATTTTTCCCAGTAGATTTTAGTTCTGAAAAGCATCTTTCAGAGATCTCTGCCTTCCTTACTATGGCTAAAATTTCTTCCAGATGAGAGTCACCATTTATCCAAAGTCTTTCCTGAATGGATTGATTATTGCAGTGCATAACTACTTGATCTCTAATAAGTTCGTCATGAATTGCCCCAAATTTACAGTCAAGAGCCAGTTTCTTTAAGTCCGCAATGTAGTCATCCACCAGCTCACTTTTTTCTTGTTTTCTTTGGAAAAACTTATAACGGACAATTCCCATACAAACTTTTGGAGCAAAATATTTGTTGAGATCCAACATTGCGGCATTAAAAACACAAATATCACCACTTACAGGGTTTTTGGACATCTTATTATATGTTTTGAGACCCATTGGACCCAAGGAATGCAAAAGAATCCTCTTTTTCTGTTCTGCGGACATCCTGTTATCAACGTCAATAGCGCCTAAATAATTTAAAAAATAGTCCTTCCACTCCAGCCACTTGATGGGTGGTGAATTACCCATTGCCCAAAATGCTTGCGGGGGAACGATGGTAAAATTGGCTTGCGCCATATCAGAGGCCAATTATAAGGTACGCGTGGTAAATTAAGGCGCTGACTTAATAACTAAAATGTTCAACTCCTCCCTTCCCGGACCTGTTCACAACAATAAAGTACAGCCCTTCACAGTAAATTAAACTGTCTTCACTTCCTTCTTTCCTAAAAAAAAAAAAATTGTCTTACTTCTTTCTTCTTTTCCCTCTTTTATCTTCTCTTTTGTGCCAAGAACAATACCCCCAAAACTGAAGAGGTATGAGAAGAGACCGCGTCTCTGTGAATCCAAAATGAACGCTTTAGGACACTCGAAGAAGGTTTAGTGTTCCGCGTCTCCACGAGGTAAATTTCCTAATAGCTAGCGTCTCCGTCTCCTAGGAGACGCTAGCGGAAGCGGCGTCAGTCTTCCCCGCGTGTGCGTTGCTGAGGAGACGAACGTGAGACGCTAGTGGAAGCCGCGTCAGTCTCCTCAGCGTGTCCGTTGCCTAGGAGACACCTGAGAGACGCGATGCGCGCTCCACATTAACGGCCGTAGCCGTGCGAGAAAACGGAGAACTGGAAAAAAAAAAAATTAAAACAAATCTTCACCGGAAAGTCCTGCGACAGCAGATCAGGTCAGCAGGCACCAGGTAACGCACAGCAAAGCGAGCAGTGTGACGAGTGCACAACACCAGCCGAAATCGGGAATTAAGACGAAGGTTCGTCGAAGTCCACTCTTACGTCGCCAAATTGAAGTGATGACGCGCTGCAGACCAGGTAAGAGAAACACGTTTTATTGAAGGAAGAGGTGAAAGGAACAGGTCCGTTGAGGACAACAGCTCAGACTCAACTGACTTCAGGAGACTCACATCCTAGAACGTGGAATCTCCCTAGGTCAGCATCTGAGAGCATTCCATCTAAGAAGCAGAACACACTACAGAGTACAAAATGATGGAGAACCTAACAGATTATAGGCATTTAGCATCTTCATGTAAGTTTGGATCCTTATTGGTTGAAAGAATTAGGGATCAGTTCATGTTGGGGTGCAACATAGTGCGAAAATGTGTGATGAAATGTAGTCAAAACATGAGCCCATTCTGGATGGGGCTTATTAGTGGCCAAGACTATTGAACCCTCAATACAATGTGTTGAGATTATGAAGAAGGACATTACCAAAGATGTTCATGTTGTCAAGGAAGAGAAAAAGAAAAAGGAATCTAAATTTACTTGTAATGCAGACTAACAGACAAGAATGAATATGAAGTGTTAGAGTTGTGATAATGTTAAAAAATGCCCTGCTCTCATAGGGGTATGTTCATATTGGAAGAAAAAATGGCCTTTTGCTTCAACCTGTAGAATACGAAAATCCCAAAAAAAGTAAAGAAGGTTGATACTAGTGACTGTGAAGATGGAGAGAATCGTGATTTTGAATGTCATCACATAGTACTGCAAGTAGGAAACAAAAAGCTATGCTATGCAAGAATAATCTTACTATCACAGTGGAAAAATGCAAATTTGGCATGAAAACATTTGATTACCTTGGTCACACCATAATGGGTAATGGGGTAGTTCCTAAAGCAGATATCGTCAACACCATTCAAAACATGGAGCCTCATTATAAGTTCAATGGCCCGACTGCCAATACAATGGTGGGAAGGCTGCCACAAAGCCTGTGGCCTCCCCTTCGCTGTATTACAAACTCCCCGCTGGGCCGGCCAGGGGACCCATCCCTGCCTTTTCAGCAGCATGGGAAGGCCAGTGGGAAGGTGTAAGAAAGTACCATCTTGCCTGGAATGTTACCCCCATTTTTACATGTATGTCAATTTTTTTTTAAGCCTGTCTCACTGGGATCCTGCTAGCCAGGACCCCAGTGCTCATAGTTTGTGGCCTGAATGTGTGTACCTGTGTAGTGACTAACTGTGTCACTGAGGCTCTGATAATCAGAACCTCAGTGCTTATGCTCTCTCTGCCTTGAAAGTTGTCACTATTGCTTAGTGACCACTTTTATCAATTTCAATTGGCACACTGGAACACCCTTATAATTCCTTAGTATATGGTACCTAGGTACCCAAGTATTGGGGTTCCAGGAGATGCCTATGGGCTGCAGCATTTTATTTGCCACCCATAGGGAGCTCAGACAAGCATTTACACAGGACTGCCACTGCAGCCTGAGTGAAATAACGCACACGTCATTTCACAGCCATTCTCACTGCACCTAAGTAACTTATAAGTCATCTATATGTCTAATCTTCACTTGCTGAAGGTTAGGTGCAAAGTTACTAAGTGGGAGGGCACCCTTGCACTAGCAAAGGTGCCCCACATAGTTCAGGGCCATTTCCCAGACTTTGTGAGCGCGGGGACACCATTACACACGTGCACTACATATAGGTCAATACCTACATGTAGCTTCACAATGGTAACTCCGAATATGGCCATGTAACATGTCTAAGATCATGGAATTGTCCTACATGCCAAATCTGGTATTGGGGTGCCAATTCCATGCATCCCTGGGGCTCCACTATGGACCCTGGGTGCTGCCAAACCAGCTCTCTAGGGTTTTCTCTGCAGCTACTGCTGCTGCCACCCCACAGACAGGGTTCTGCCCTCCTGGGGTCTGGGCAGCCCAGTCCCAGGAAGACAGAACAAAGAATTTCCTCTGAGAGAGGGTGTAACACCCTCTCCCTTTGGAAATAGGTGTTAAAGGCTGGGGAGGGGTAGGTTCTCCCAGCCTCTGGAAATGTTTTGAAGGGCACAGATGGTGCCCTCCTTGCATAAGCCAGTCTACACCGGTATAGGGAACCCCCAGTCCCTGCTCTGGAACGAAACTGGGCAAAGGAAAGGGGAGTGACCACTCCCTCTCCATCACCACCCCAGGGGTGGTGCCCAGAGCTCCTCCAGTGTGTCCCAGACCACTGCCATCTTGGATCCAGAGGTGTGAGGGCACCCTGGAGGCCTCTGAGTGGCCAGTGCCAGCAGGTGACGTCAGAGACCCCTCCTGATAAGTGCTTACCTGACTAGGTGTCCAATCCTCCTCTGAGGGCTATTTAGGGTCTCTCCAATGGGATTTACCTCAGGTAACGACTTGCAAGAATTCACAAGAGTTCCTCTACACCTCTCTCTTTGACTTTTGCCAAGGATTGACTGCTGGCTGCTCCAGGACACCTGCAAAACTGCAACAAAGTAGCAAGAAGACTACCAGCAACATTGTAGCGCCTAATCCTGCCGGCTTTCTTGACTGTTTCCTGGTTGTGCAAGCTTCGGGGGGCTGCCTGCCTTCATCCTGCACTGGAAGCCACAAAGAAATCTCCTGTAGGTCGACTGAATCTTCCCCCTGCTTCAGCAGGCACCAAACTTCAGTGTCACTGGTACTCTGGGACCCCTCTCATCCTGAGGAGCGTGGCCCCTGGAACACAGGTGGTGGACCCAAGTGACCCAGACTGTCTAGTGGTCCAACTATCCAAATTTTGAGGAGGTAAGCGCTTGCCTCCCCTCTCACGACAGTAATCCTGTGTTCTGCGTGAACTGCAGCTACAAGGGCTTCTGTGCACATTTTGACAAAATCCTGCATGCACAGCAAAGCCTCGGTCCCCAGCACACTGCCCTGTGATGCTCAGCTCCCTGAGTTGACCTCCATTGACGTGGGACCTTCTTTGCAGTGTTGAGATGACTGCCATGTTCAGACTTCTTGACCCCATGTTCAAGGACTTCTGCAGGTGCTACCTTCTTGTGCATGAGCTCTCTACGTTGTTGAGGGACCCTCTGTCTCCTCTCCCAAGAGGCGACATTCTGGTCCTTCCTGGGCCCGGGCAGCACCCTTTTTCTTCAGACACAACTCTTGCAGCTAGCAAGGCTTGTTTGTGGTATTTTGCCAAGGAAACACATCCACATCCTCCAGCACTCCGTGCAACATCTTCGGCATGAAGGAGAAGTTCCTGGCACCTTTCGTTGTTACAGAGTCTTCAGCTTCCTCCATCTAGAGGCAGCCGTTTTGCACCTTCATCCAGGGTTTAGTGGGCTCCTGCCTCCCCGGACACTTTTGCGACTCTTGGACTTGGTCCCCTTCCTGTGTAGGTCCTCAGGTCCAGGAATCCATCTTCAGTGCTTTGCAGTATGTGGTTGTCTTTGCAAAATCCTCTATCACATCTTTAGTGTGTTTCTGGGGAAATAGTGGTACTTTACTCCTACTTTCCAGGGTCTTGGGGTGGGGTATCTTGGACACCCTTGGTGTTTTCGTACACTCAAAGCAACCGTCTACGCACTACACTAGCTTAGGGGTCCATTTATGGTTTGCATTCCATTTTCTTAGTATATAGTTTGTGTTGCCCCTAGGCCTATTGCATCCTATTGTACTTTACAGTGTTTGCACTACTTTCTGACTGTTTTACTTACCTGATTTTGGTTTGTGTGTATATTTGCATATTTTACTTACCTCCTAAGGGAGTATATCCTCTGAGATATTTGTGGCACATTGTCACTAAAATAAAGTACCTTTATTTTTAGTAACTCTGAGTATTGTCTTTCTTATGATATAGTACCAATATGACATAAGTGGTATAGTAGGAGCATTGCTTGTCTCCTAGTTCAGTCTAAGCTGCTCTGCTATAGCTACCTCTATCAGCCTAAGCTGCTAGAACACTACTGATCTACTAATTAAGGATAACTGGACCTGGCACAAGGTGTAAGTACCATTGGTGCTCACTATAAGCCAGGCCAGCCTACATTGGTGGTGTAGCGGTGGGATATGTACTTGTAACTGCTTTACCACTTTGTCATTGGTGCTTTTCATAAGAAAACCATATTCTAAATACTTAGAAATATACACAATTAACCTTAATAGTCTGACTTTCACTCTAAAAGGTTTCTAAAACGCTTCAGAAAAGTTTGAAAACGGTTTTCTCTTTTCTTTAAAAGTTTTCCAAGCTTTTTCTCTCTCCCCTTATATCTTTGTTTCAACTATGTCTGTAGTAGAGGCCACTCCCAAAGTTGTACAGACAACTTATGACAATTTAAACTTCAAAAGTTTGAGGGGTCTCTGTATAGAAAGGAGTTCAGGGATTGGTAAGAACCCTACCAAAGATCTCCTTCTAAGCCTTCTCCTTGAAAGTGACCAGAACCAGACTGGTCAAACCCAGGATCAGGAGGTAGAGGAAGGGGGGTACCCAGGTAGAATCAGAGGAGGCACGTGAGGACTCTGGGGAGGGTACTTCCAAAGACCTTCCAGTTACCAGGCCACCTTTTGAAGTTGGTAGTAGGAGGGGGGTCACACATCAGTAGTCCACCTTTCACTCCAAAAGGCCAGGTCACTAGGGTCCAGGTAGTTAGAGAAAGGTCCTCTTCCGCTAATTCTCACATTAACTGTGATTCAGAGAATTCCGAAACCTCCCACCCTGAGGATACAACCCTAAGTAGAGAACTCAGAAAGCTGAGGTTGGAACAGGGCAGACTGAAGCTAAGACAGCAGCAGTTGGCCTTAGACAGGGAATACCTAGATGTAGAGAGGGAAAGACAGAAGTTGGGGTTATTTCCCCATGGTGGCAGCAGCAGCAATCTTGATAGTCATCCTGTTAGAGAAACAGATTCAAGAAACCTGCATAAGATTGTCCCCCCTTTCAAAGAGGGGAATGACATAAACACATGGTTTTCTGCACTTGAGAGGGCCTGTATGGTATAGTTGGTCCCTCAAAAGCAGTGGGCTGCTATATTGTGGCTACCTTTCACTGGCAAAGGTAGGGACAGACTCCTTACTGTCAGGGAGAGCGATGCAAGCAACTACAGAGTTTTGAAGGATGCACTCTTAGATGGATTTGGCTTAACCTCTGAACAATACAGGGTAAAGTTCAGAGATACTAGAAAAGAGTCCTCTCAAGACTGGACAGAATTTGTAGACTGTTCAGTGAAGGCCTTGGAGGGATGTTTACATGGCAGTTAGGTAACTGACTATGACAGCCTGTATAATCTTATTTTGAAAGAGCATATTTTGTATAATTGTGTGTCTGACTTGTTGCATCAGTACTTGGTAGACTCAGATCTCTCCTCTCCCCTAGAATTTGGAAAGAAGGCAGACAAATGTGTCAGAACAAGAGTGAGTAGAAAAGCTCATACAGGTGGTGACAAGGATGGCAAGAAGAAGGATGGTAAGTCTTCTGACAAGGGTGGGGACAAAGATAAAAGAATTCTGAGTCTTCATCAGGCCCACAAAAAGCCTCTGGGGGAGGTGGGTCCAAATCCTCTTCAAACAATCAAAAGAAGCCCTGGTGCTATTTATGTAAAAGTAAAGGCCATTGGCAAGTGATTCCACTTGTCCAAAGAAAAACACCAAGGCTCCCACTACCACAACCCCAACTGCATCCTCTTGTGCCCCTAGTAATAGCAGTGGTGGTGGGAAGAACACTACAAATAGCCAATCAAAGGGTGTAGCTGGGCTCACCATTGGTAATGTAGTTGGGGTTGGTCTTGTTAGGGAGACCACAGAGGCTGTTTTAGTCTCTGATTGTGATATTGATTTTGCCACCTTGGTTGCTTGTCCCCTTAATATGGGTAAGTACAAGCAACTACCCCTAATAAATGGTGCCGAGGTTGAGGCATACATTGATACAGGAGCCAGTGTTACTGTGGTGATTGAGAAACTGGTTGCCCCTGAACAACACCTACTTGGTCAGCAGTACCAAGTTACTGATGTTCATAACAACACTCTTAGCCACCCCATGGCTTTTGTGAATCTCAACTGGGGGGGGGGGGGTTTACTGGACCAAAGAAAGTTGTGGTAGCCACTGATTTACCTGTAGACTTCTTACTAGGCAAAGATTTGGAGACATCAGCTCAGGCTGAAGTGGAGATGGAGGCTCATGCAGCAATGCTGCACATTCCTGGGCATATCTTTGCTCTCACAAGGACTCAGGCCCTGAAGCAAGGAGGACAGGGAAACTTGGATCCTGGAGGAATGGACCAAGTGCTATCAAAAGCTAGGGGTAGAAAGGGTAAATCCTTGCCCACTATCCCTCCCTCTCTAGAAGATTCCCCTTTTGAGGAAGAGGAATCCTATCCCTGTGCAGAACCTACACCAGATGAGCTGGCAGCAGACACTGCTGAGCTTTTGGGTGCAGGGGGCCTGCTAGGGAAGAGCTGAGTGTGGCACAGCAGACCTGTCCCACACTGGAGGGCTTAAGACAGCAAGCTGTCAAACAACAGAATGGTGATGTCACTGACTGTCATAAAGTCTACTGGGAAGATAACCTTCTCTATACTGAGTCAAGGGACCCTAAGCCTCGAGCTACCGGGAGATTGGTCATCCCTTTGCAGTATAGGGAGTTTCTTCTGACTTTGGCACATGACATTCCTTTGGCTGGGCATTTAGGCCAAAGTAAAACTTGGGACAGGCTTGTTCCATTGTTTCACTGGCCTCATATGTCAGAGGACAACAAGGAGTTTTGTCGCTCCTGTGTGACCTGCCAAGCCAGTGGCAAGACTGGTGGCACACCTAAGGCCCCCTTAATTCCATTACCAGTAGTTGGGGTGCCCTTTGAGAGGGTAGGGGTTGACATTGTTGCCCCCTGGCCCTCCAACAGCTTCAGGAAATAGAATTATCCTTGTGGTAGTGGACCATGCCACTAGGTATCCTGATGCTATACCCTTAAGGACCACTACAGCTCCTGCAGTGGCAAAATCCCTCCTGGGAATATTTTCCAAAGTGGGTTTCCCTAAGGAAGTGGTGTCAGACAGAGATAGTAACTTCATGTCTGCATACCTCAAAGCTATGTGGAAGGAGTGTGGTGTAACTTACAAGTTCACTACTCCTTGTCATCCACAGACAAATGGACTGGTTGAGAGGTTTAATAAAACTCTCAAAGGCATGATCATGGGACTCCCTGAAAAACTCAGGAGGAGATGGGATGTCCTGTTGCCATGCCTCCTTTTTGCTTATAGGGAGGTACCCCAAAAGAGAGTGGGCTTCAGCCCCTTTGAAATCCTCTTTGGACACCCTGTAAGAGGTCCCCTTGCTCTTGTGAAGGAGGGTTACGAACAACCTTTAAAACCTCCCAAGCAAGATATTGTGGATTATGTACTTGGCCTCAGATCTAGAATGGCTGAGTACATGAAAAAGCCAGCAAAAACCTTCAGGCCAGCCAAGAGCTCCAAAAGCAATGGCATGACCAGAAGGCTGTCCTGACTAAGTACCACCCAGGACAGAAGGTGTGGGTATTGGGGCCTGTGGGCCCCAGAGAACTCCAGGACAAATTTTCTGTGGAGAAAAAAGGTGAGGTCACCTATTTGGTAGACCTGGGCACTGCCAGAAGCCCCCATAGAGTGCTTCATGTCAATCGCCTGAAACCTTATTATGACAGGGTTGACTTAAACCTGCTCATGGCCACTGATGAGGGGCAGGAGGAAGAGAGTGACTCTCTCCCTGACCTTTTCTCCACTACTTAAGCTGATGGCTCAGTGGAGGGAGTTGTGATAGCAGATTGCCTTACTGCTAAGCAGAAGAACAACTACATAACTCTCCTAGATCAGTTCTCTGACCTCTTCTTACTGATTCCAGGTACAACTACCTAGTCTGAGCACACAATTGATACTGCGACAGTTTATCTGTCAAAAGTAAAATTTATAGGCAGCCTGACCATGTCAGGGTCAGCATTAAACAAGAGGTACAGAAAATGTTAGATCTGGGACTGATTGAACCTTCTGAAAGCCCCTGGGCTAGCCCAGTGGTGCTTGCCCCCAAACCTCACAATAAAGATGGTAAAAAAGAAATTTGGTTTTGTGTGGGCTACTGTGGTCTCAATCAGGTAACCAAAACTGATGCTCACCCTATACCCAGGGCAGATGAGCTTATATATACACTGGATTCTGACACGTATCTAAGCACTTTTGACTTAACTGTAGGGTATTGGCAGATTAAGTTGTCAGCAGATGCTAAACCTAAAACAGCATTTTCAACCATTGGAGGGCACTATCAGTTTGAAAAATGCACCTGCCACTTTTCAAAGGTTGGTGAATACAGTCCTCCAAGGATTGGAAGCCTTCAGTGCAGATGATATAGTTGTCTTTAGCTCCACCTGGGATGGTCACCTGGTCCACCTGTGGAAAGTTTTGGAGGCCATGCAAAAGGCAGGCCTCACTATCAAGGCTTCAAAGTGCCAGATAGGGCAGGGGAAAGTGGTTTATCTGGGCCACCTGGTAGGTGGGGAACAGATTGCACCACTGCAGGGGAAGATCCAAACCATTATGGAATGGGCTCCCCCTACAACACAAACCCAAGTGAGAGCTTTCCTAGGCCTCACAGGGTACTATAGGAGGTTCATAAAGAATTATGGCAGTATATCCGCCCCTCTTAATGACCTCACATCCAAAATGATGCCTAAAAAGGTATTATGGACAGCCAGATGTCAAAAGGCTTTTGAGGAGCTGAAACAGGCCATGTGCTCTGCACCTGTCCTAAAAAGCACTTGTTACTCTAAAAAATTCATAGTTTAAACTGATGCTTCTGAATTAGGGGTAGGGGCAGTTCTATCACAGCTTAACACTGAGGTCCAGGATCAACCTGTTGCTTTTATCAGCACGAGGTTGACCCCTAGAGAAAAGCGGTGGTCTGCCATTGAGAGGGAGGCCTTTGCTGTGGTCTGAGCCTTGAAGAAGTTGAGACCATACCTCTTTGGTACTCACTCATTGTTCAGACATACCACAAACCTCTATTATGGCTTAAACAAATGAAAGATGAAAACCCTAAATTGTTGAGGTGGTCCGTCTCCCTACAGGGAATGGACTATACAGTGGAATATAGACCTAGAAGTACCCACTCCAATGCAGATGGACTCTCCAGATATTTCCACTTAGACAATGAAGACTTATCTGGGCAAGGTTAGCCTTATTATCCCTCGTTTGGGGGGGGGCAGTTGTGTAGGAAAGTACCATCTTGCCCTGCATGTTACCCCCATTATTACATGTATGTCAGTTTGTTTTTGCCTATCTCACTGGGATCCTGCTAGCCAGGACCCCAGTGTTCATAGTTTGTGGCCTGAATGTGTGTACCTGTGTAGTGACTAACTGTGTCACTGAGGCTCTGCTAATCAGAACCTCAGTGCTTATGCTCTCTCTGCCTTTAAATTTGTCAATATAGGCTAGAGACCACTTATACCAATTTCAATTGGCACACTGGAACACCCTTATAATTCCCTAGTATATGGTACATAGATACCCAAGGTATTGGGGATCCAGGTGATCCCTATGGGATGCAGGATTTCTTTTGCCACCCATAGGGAGCTCAGATAAATATTTACACAGGACTGCTACTGCAGCCTGAGTGAAATAACGCACACGTTATTTCACAGCCGTTTTTACTGCACTTAAGTAACTTATAAGTCACATATATGTCTAACCTTCACTTGCTGAAGGTTAGGTGCAAGGTTACTAAGTGTGAGGGCACCCTTGCACTAGCAAAGGTGCCCCCACAAAGTGCAGAGCCATTTCCCTGAATTTTGTGAGTGCGGGGACACCATTACACGCGTGCACTACATATAGGTCAATACATATATGTAGCTTCACAATGGTAACTCCGAATATGGCCATGTAACATGTCTAAGATCATGGAATTGTCCCCCCATGCAAAATCTGGTATTGAGGTGCCAATTCCATGCATCCCCGGGGCTCCAATATGGACCTCAGGTACTGCCAAACCAGCTCTCTGGGTTTTCTCTGCAGCTACCGCTGCTGCCACCCAACAGACAGGGTTCTGCCCTCCTGGGGTCTGGGCAGCCCAGTACCAGGAAGACAGAACAAAGAATTTCCTCTGAGAGAGGGTGTTACACCCTCTCCCTTTGGAAATAGATGTTAAAGGCTGGCGAGGGGTAGCCTCTCCCAGCCTCTGGAAATGCTTTGAAGGGCACAGATGGTGCCCTCCTTGCATAAGCCAGTCTACACCAGTTTAGGAAACTCCCAGTCCCTGCTCTGGCATGAAACTGGACAAAGGAAAGGGGAGTGACCACTCCCCTGTCCATCACCACCCCAGGGGTGGTGCCCAGAGCTCCTCCAGTGTGTCAGGGAACTCTGGAGACCTCTGAGATGCCAGTGCCAGCAGGTGATGTCAGAGACGCCTCCTGATTGGTGCTTACCTGACTAGGTGGCCAATCCTCCTCTGAGGGCTATTTAGGGTCTCTCCAGTGGGCTTTTCCTCAGATAACGACTTGCAAGAATTCCCTCAGAGTTCCTCTGCACCTCTCTCTTCGACTTCTGCCAAGGATTGACCTCAGACTGCTCTAGGACGCCTGCCAAACCTCAACAAAGTAGCAAGAAGACTACCAGAGACACTGTAGAGCCTAATCCTGCCGGCTTTCTCGACTGATTCCTTGTGGTGCATGCTTTGGGGGCTGCCTGCCTTCAACCAGCACTGGAAGCCATGAAGAAATCTCCTGTGGGTCAGCAGAATCTTCCCCCTGCTTCAGCAGGCACCAAACTTCAGTGTCACGAGTACTCTGGGACCCCTCTCATCCTGACAAGCGTGGGCCCTGGAACACAGGTGGTAGACTCAAAGGGCCCAGACTGTCCAGTGGTCCAACTGTCCAAATTTGGAGGAGGTAAGTCCTTGCCTCACCTTTCCAGACAGTAATCCTGTGTGCCACATGAACTGCAGCTACAAGGGCTTCTGTGCACATTTCCATGAAATCCTGCATGGACAGCCAGGCCTAGGTCCCCAGCACTCTGTCCTGCGATGCTCAGCTCCCTGAGTTGATCTCCGGAGTCGTGGGACCCTCTTTTGCAGTGTTGAGACGACCGCTGTGTTCAGACTTCTTGAACCCATGTTAAAGGACTTCTCCGGGTGCTACCTTCTTGTGCACGGGCTCTCTACATTGCTGAGGGCCCCCTCTGTCTCCTCTCCCAAATGGCGACATCCTGGTCCTTCCTGGGCAGCTAGCAAGGCTTGTTTGTGGTATTTTGCCAAGGAAACAACTCTGCATCCTCCAACACTCTGTGGGACATCTTCTGCACAAAGGAGAAGTTCCTAGCACCTTTCATTGTTACAGAATCTTCAGCTTCTTCCATCCGAAAGCAGCCATTTTGCACCTTTATCTGGGGTTTAGTGGGCTCCTGCCCCCCTCGACACTTTTGCGACTCTTGGACTTGGTCCCCTTCCTTTGCAGGTCCTCAGGTCCAGGAATCCGTCTTCAGTGCTTTGCAGTCTGTGGTGGTCTTTGCAAAATCCTCTATCACAACTTTAGTGTGTTTCTGGGGAAATAGTAGTACTTTACTCATACTTTCCAGGGTATTGGGGTGGGGTATCTTGGACACCCTTAGTGTTTTCTTACAACTCCCATCGACCCTCTGCACACTACACTAGTCTGGGGGTCCATTTGTGGTTCCCATTGCACTTTCTTAGTATATGGTTTGTGTTGCCCCTAGGCCTATTGCATCCTATTGTATTCTACAGTGTTTGCACTACTTTCTGACTGTTTTACTTACCTGATTTCGGTTTGTGTGTATATTTTGCGTATTTTACTTCCCTCCTAAGGGAGTATATCCTCTGAGATATTTTTGGCACATTGTCACTAAAATAAAGTATCTTTATTTTTAGTAACTCTGAGTATTGTCTTTCTTATGATATGGTACCTATATGATATCAGAGGTATAGTAGGAGCTTTGCATTTCTCCTAGTTCAGCCTAAGCTGCTCTGCTATAGCTACCTCTATCAGCCTAAACTGCTAGCACACTACTAATCTACTAATAAGGGATAACTGGACCTGGCACAAGGTGTAAGTACCCTTGGTACCCACTATACGCCAGGCCAGCCTCCTACAGAAGGCAAGTTGTGATCAGCGCAGCAGTGCTAAAATCAGCACTGCTGTCGTTGACCACAACTTGCACCGCCACCAACCCATCGGGATCCATGATCCTGGCCATGGCAGTGGTTTGCTGGCAGTCCGATCGTAATGTGGCCATCAGACCAACAAGGTCGCGGCGGACTGCTGTACATGTAATCGGGCCCATGGCTTCTCCCACGACTACTGAAGAACTTCTGTAGTTTTTAGGGATGGCAGAATACTATAATAAGCTGGTTAAAAAAATCTGAGGGAATCAGACACTTAATGAAGAAAAGGGCTGAGTTTGAATGGAATCCTAAATGTGAACAAGAATTAGTTGAACTTAAAAATTAAATTAACTAGCTCAGGCTCCAAAACTTAAAAATGTTGATCCAAAGAAAACCTCAGTGGTAACCACTGATGCCAGTGTCAAAGGATTGGGAGCAGTGCTTCTACAAGTGGGCTTTTGGGCTACAAATACTGCTATGGTCATATCTAGGAGCTTGAACTGTGCAGAGGCAAGATACTCTGTCATAGAAAAGGAGGCCTTAGAAGTACATTGGGACATTCGAAAGCTGAAAAAGTGTTTGTGGGGAAACGTATTTCTGGTAAGTACAGATCATAAATCTTCATGTGAGGTCTTTAAATCAAAATGTATTGATTCTGTATCTGGAAGGCTCACAAAATGGCTAGTGAGATTGCAGGAGTACGACTTTGATACAAAGTACATCCCTGGAGCAGATAATTTAACAGGTGATACTTTGTCCAGACTGGTACGTGATAAGAGGAGGGATCAAGAAGAAAACATGGACTCTGATAATCAAGATGTGTTTGTCTGTGAGATTGACCATGAAATTATGTCTGAAGAAAGATGGCATGAGGAAGTGAGAATGGACAAAAAGTGATGGATTTGCTGCATAAAGGTTGGAACAACAGAGAACAGGATGGAAATGATTGTAAAGATTTCTTGGGGTAAAGGCTCAATTAGCCTCCAAAATGGTCTGTTGTTTAGGGGAACTATATTAGTTCCTCCAAGCAAGCTGAGAGGAGAGTTACTGGGGCAGGCACACAAGTGCCACTTATGAATTTGCAAAACTAAGTTGCGCTCTTCATATTGGTGGCCTGGTATGGGCCTGCAAGTTGGGAGATTGGTGAGGGAATGAATGCAGTGTGCCATAAGTGAGAAGGCAAGGTACCCAAGGTACACTCTACAGCGATCTGAAATCACCCTAAGAGTCTATGGAAGGATATTGCTCTAGATATTCTAGGGCCCATCCATGGTGATGGTGTGGAGAATAATGTAATTGTAGTGAGGGACATGTTCTCCAGATGGCCGGAGGTATGTTTTACCAGAGGGATAGAAATCAGACATCTCATTAGATTTTTAAAGGAACTGGTGGCAAAAGAGGGACTTCCTGAGACAATGGTAGCTGTCAACAGGGTGCGGCTGGTATCTAAAGAGATGGAGAATTTTCTGCATGGCCATGGTATCACAGGAGGTGTGCCTTAAATCATCCCAAAACCAATGCGAGAGGTTTAACCATGTGCTAAAGGAAACCACCTCTTAATTTATTTTAAGGAATAAGAAGTGTTGGTTACGTTTAACCAAAATTGTTCTTTACTTTTTTCCTGGATTTTCAGTTTCCCAGAGGAGTTTTTTTATTTGTTTCTATATTCTTTGCGATTTGGATGAATTCCTTGGTTTCCTGAGTGGTATTGGATGTTATATTTGTCTCTGGATTATTTTGTATTTTTGAAGCTCTTTTGTTGAGTTTTGGGATTGTATTTATTTAATCATCATTACACTGACCAGGACCTTAGCAATGTAATTCTGTTATCTTATTTTAGTTATTTCTGTCATTGGGTGGGCAATGTAAATTTTTTAGGCCTGGTCAGATGTGTTTCTCTGTGAGATTCCACAGAACTCTGCAAACTGACAGAAGAATGCTAGTCTGCCCATTCATGCTGCCTTTTTTAGGCCAGTAGTGCATTCTGTGCTGGAAAATAAGGGCAAACAACACCATGCAGACTGCATGGGCATGGCAATTTTGTTTTACCCGCTTTCTGTTCTCTGTGCATGGTGCTGGGCCTCCTTTTTCAATCAAGTTTAAACCCTTTCAATTCTCCCCCTCTCATCATCCACCCCATTTACCTTTTTTTTATCAATGTTGTCTTTCTGTTTGTGTATTTTACTTTTTTGTGTGTATTTTTCTTTTTCTGTGACGTCTTGTACTTTTTTGTTTTCCCTTTCCTCCTTGTGCTCTGCTTACTTTAGTTCTTCCTTTCTTTCTGCTTTGTTGGTTTCTTTTTCTTCTTTTTTTTTCACCCCGGCACATTGTCTGAGCAGGCAGCAAGCCAGTGCAGCTGCAACAAGCTGTGCAGTCCAACCCAATTTGTTTTGGAGGCAGAGGTGGTTTTGCTTGTTTTTTTGTAATTTTTTGTTTGGCAACACCACCTCCTCTCCATCCTGGCAGCAGGCACCAGGCCTGGGAGAGGATATGCCCTACGGGAGCATCAGTTGCTGTGGGAGAGAGTACACAGTGTGTGCGCCATAGCACTGGGGTGCAGCCCAAGACACACAGACGTTGAAGCAGCCCTGGGCGGAACTGTTACTCCATAAACAGGGCCTCCTGGGGTGCAGGGGCTTGGTGAGTAATTATTTGTTTTTTTTATTCTCTAAAAATGCTATTCTTTTTAAAAGCATGCTACTCACACTTAGAGGTAAGTCAATTTTATTTTATGAATAAAATCTGATCCAGCTTGAGCTAGCTAGGTGCTCTGGGCTACCTACTCGTCGTTGCTTGCTTGGGCTGATTATTTAGGAAGTCACGCAGACTCCTCTGTCCTCTCAATAATATAGTGGTAGTATATCAATGAGTTAGCTTTCTCTTCTTTATGCCGTTCTTAATGTATTGCATACAGCACGAATCTCGCAGTGATGTGTATAATCGATGCATTGAAAAGGTAGACTAAGTTGACCCATCAGAGAACGTTGAGAAGCAGAGATCATTTGTTGCAAATTTTCAATGCATTAGTATTTCAAAATGTAGTTTAGGTTTGAAGAAATTAGGAATACTGATTGGTTTTCGGAAATTAAGAAAAGTTCAACTCAATACTAGCAGTATAGGCAATCTGAGTTAGATGAGTACAATGCTACTGCTTCTGCCTGACAAAACATTTTTTGGAAGATTAACTGTACCACAAATCTATGTTTTTATCTTCTTTAATTCTTACATCAGCACCCAAGGGCAAGATCACATCACAGGTGGGTGAATGGGCTGCCACCACCAGCGCAGCTGCAGGTGAAACCACTACTACCACCACCAGCGCCAAGGCCAATGGTTCTGCTGGCCCCAGTAAGTCATGTTACTATTATTATTATTTCCTTACTTTTACCTTTCCCACCTATAAGAATAATTTCCCCTTGTTTATTTTTTTACACTGTCTCTTTTTTCAAAAATTTTATCTAATGTTTGCTCATAAATTTCTGTTATCACTGCATTATCCTTTTGCTATATTTCATGACTCTGTTGCTGACTTCCTCCTATCTGTACTCTATAACTTTCTTCTACTTTTAGTAAGATTTCCCTCCCCCTTATCTATCTTGTGGTATTGTAAGACTAAGAGAACAAAGTTTAGGTACTGAGAAGATTGAAGGCCCAAGTAAGCTATTATTCACTACGCATGTTTGTAGAGAAGGCTTTCCTTCTCATGCTGAAATAGTCAAAATGAGAGAGTGAACATGGGCATGGACAACCACAATTTTGTGTTAACAATTCATTTGTACAGTATACCAGCAGTTTCCATGATAGTACAACATGGCAGGAAAACATGAGATCCCACGGTATTTGCCAACCAAGACTAGATGCCCTTCATTGACCATTTCACCCCTTCAATGTGCTTCAATGACTCTGAGTCATCACACCTCTGTGCCTCCATTATGAAATGCTTTTGGTTTGCTTAACTTCCTGGCTTTTCTAATATGGTCGAACAACAAACCTCTCAAAGTGCTAGTTTCGATAGAATATCCTGCTAAGTGTACTGTAGTGAGGTATTGTGGTTGTACTTTGTTTAAAAATAATAATTACTTAGGAGGTGAATCTGGCATCTAAAATGTGTTGTTTTTTTTCTAGACACACAGACCACCAGTGCTGGGCTGGAAGATTCATCATCGCCAGTGCGTCCCTGAAAGCGGTTAGAGGGGGATGCCAGTGCAGCATGGATGGTTGGGGGTAAGTCACATTGCTTGCTTATTGGCAAATTAATTATACTGTATTTATTAAGAGAGGCAGATATCACACCCATCATCATTCATCACCTCCCAGCTCATGGCTTATCGCCACCCGTGACCTAATTGCAACACGGTTCAATTTGGCACTGCAGTGTTGGCTGTGCAATGTGCATCCTCTTCAATCAATGCTTCAATACAAAGTTTTCAATGCATTACAAACCAAAAACAAGGTGTTTCCTAGAGCCCACTCACTTACATCCTGCTCCATTATTCTTCCCTAAGTTATGCCCCTTTCGCCATCCATCAAGTACAGTGACTCACTAAGCCAAAGCCTAGCACATGATGATCAGTGACACCCCAATATTCTATGGCAAAACCTTTATCTAGCCTAATCCCTCTAACTTGCCCCTTCAGTAATACCTTTCCTTACTGCCAAGCGAAGGTATTTGTTGAAAATAATTTGTGCTGAAGGACAAGGCAAAGAAGTGTGTTAGGACCCAGTTCCTGAGTTAGCGTTTGGCAGATGGGATTCTTTGTGGCAAACATGCCAAATAAATTCTATATTTCTTTCCTTTCCTTGCACTGTACTGCATTGCTTTTCCACTGTCTACGTAAGGCAGACAGGATATTCATATTTGATATTTGATGTGTGTGACATAGTATTATTATTATTCGTCTACTTCTTTGGAGTCAGGGTAGAATTGAAAGGCAGTTGGAGAAGCGCAGGGCCATTAGAATTAAAGTAAGATAATAAATTATCCATTACAGCTGTTCCAGATGCAGACTGCAGAGCGTAGCAATGTATTACCCAGCAATAGCATGCCTCCATCAATGCTGCACAACAGGAATACTGTTATTTGTGCTGCATAATTCCCTGCTCATTAATGAGAGTTTTAATATGTGGGTATTCTGGCTTAATTCCTTGCAGTCAGAGAGTGCTTTTGTGTGATGCCTGGGTGGGAAAATTTTGGCCCAGTAAGTAATCACTTCCAAAATTCCAATGGCCCTAGGGAACCAGCAATGTACTGCTAATGTGCCACTATATAAACAAGTGTCTGGCCTGAGCAGTATTTAAAACAAATTTCTTACTTGATATAGCTACTTCTGCTGGTCTACCATCTCAGCAGGAGATAGCAACCAAGCTGAGGTAACAATTGATGTAGGCCATCCAGACTGAATACCACCAGCTGGTGTTTTTGGAGGAGGGGATGGAGGCATCAGCTACTGCCATGGGCCCCAGCACCTCCAGCCAGCCACCAACACCTCCATCCTGGCAATACCATCAGTAATAACACCAGCAGCTGAGATCCACCCATGCTGCCCCCCTCCTCATCATACCCAGACTGCCTACAATGCCTTGTGTTACGTGAGCTGGTACTGCTTCAGAGAGAGGTGGCATGTCTTTACACCCATATTGATGATGTCTTCTAATGCCCCTTTTTATTATTTACTTTGGTGGGATAAACTTTTGTTAAGAGCGTAGATTATAGGAATTGGGAAGGGCACTGGACTTCATACGTTTTTTCTCACTTTTAACATTGGTTGGGATGATTTGTTTATGTGTTTGGGGACAGGAGTGGGCCTGTTGTGGGAATGTATTGTTAAAAAACATCAAGGGAAATTACTTGTGCCAGAAAACATCACTTTTTGTTTTTACTTTTCAATGCTGCCTTTTAGTGTAGTCGATTTTAATGTAATCCACTCATCAAAGTGTATACCAGTTTGTTATATCCTTTTCCCACTACCCTCTGTAACTAATATTGACCACTAGGAGGAATGCCTATGCCTATATTGCCTACAACAACCTATTCTAAAACTGTTAACCTTCAGTAAAGATAGCTATTAACTAAACTAGTTCACTTCACTCCATAGTTTTCTTATCTCAGTAGATGAAGTGATGGCTGCTACCTCTCTCAATCTTCAAAAATATTGTTGCAGGGTTTCGTAAGGTGTTTTCTTAACGGTGGTGGTAGTAGTAGCTGACTTTCAGGCTAACAGGAAATACATCACAAGTGGGGTCCCACTCCTACTTAGATGCACTCTAACTGTAGGATTAATCAGAATGAAAGAAAGAAAACACAGAGTTAGTGGGTTATTTATATCACAACTTATCAAAGACTGGGACCAGAATACTACCATGACACAAAGACCTGATATTATACGTTATATAAACTAGCAGTAGTAACTTTTTCTGAGCAATGGCAGTTAGTATTTAATTTATTAAAACAATTAAAACTAAATGTACGAAATCCTCGAGAAGTATACTCGGAATGACAAAGTTAAGCACTTATGCAACGCAAGGCATGGATGATGATTTTGGCAAGAGTTTTATATATACAAATATGGGGCCCTTTTATGCATGAGTGGGTAATTGGGGCTGTTGTGGGCTGTTGCTCATGTAATGGAAGATCCTACAGTCAGTTGCTGTCGCTATCAACATATCCGCCCCACCAAGTGTGTGATCTATTTATAGTGTAAATGTATGAGCCACACCTCAATATGTCACATAGACGGGGGGAAGAGAGTTAGGGGTTTGATGAATTAATGGGAATGAGTAGTTGGGGAAAGGTATTACAAAGACAAACAGTAGACAAAAAATATGTTCACCAGCTAGATGTGCAGCACATCATTATCAAATCTGTTGTGGAAGGAAATGAAGGAATGACAGTTAATTAAATGCATTGCAAACAGTCCTTCATATTTCTGAATGTCTATCATCTAGGTTTGCAAAATACACATTTATGGAGGTGTGAAACCACACAGTTCCGAAAATTATGATTATTAAAAGTGAAAAATGATACTGTTTATAAATGCCAAACTGGGTGGTGCATCTGCATTCACCCAGAATGTCTGTCTTTTAAGGGCTTGGTTGAACTGGTCGGTAAGGTAAACAGGAGTGATATGGAGCTTTTGCCTTTCATGTAGGAAAAGAGAAGGGCTGCGGATTGCAAAACAGAGATGATATAATACATTTAGGGAGAAGGACAGAAGGTAAGCTTCATGAGGACTATACCAAGAGGCAGAGCAAGAGCATAGGCTTTTGTAATTATTAATTATGACTCATACGATTAACTGACAAGTGAAAGCAGTTTTACACCCAATCCAAGACAAGTAGTTGTATGTACCAGGTTGATCAATCTGACAACTTTCACCATGACATTTAGCCAAGTGTGTTCATTATGTGATGATGTCACATGTTTGTCTCCAGCTACAGACCTCACAAGTCTGTCTCCAGTTACCACACATCCTCCTGACTAAAACCACATAAAAGAGGAGTTTCACATTTGAGCCCAATTGATCAAAATGAAGAAAAGACTACCATTAATTCAGCAATGCCAAACACAAAAAAATAAGTGAGCTATAATTTTTTTTACAACAACACACATTCTCCCCAGGCATCAAATATTAACCCCACCAAAATACACTTTTTTGCAGACAATAAGTAATATACAAAAAAAAAAAAATTTGTAGTTCAATCCAAAGCCATCCCCGGCCTAAATTATGTTTCTAAAACAAAACATATACCACAGAAACAGTTGTTTCATGTACCCATGACTTGTACTGGCTAGATGGCCCACGGGCCGACTAGGCCACATAGTCAAATAAATTAAAAGTGTTTTTTTACAAACAATGGAGAAAAAGTACTGAACTGTGCAACTTTTTTCCCTTACAAAAGATACAAAATTAAATGAAAAATATTATCTAGGCCTCTTCTGAAACGCCAGGCCACCCACCACAACAAATTTAAAAATCAAATAAAAGTATAAATAAATACTGGTGCATGCCCTCTATTAAGCAAACAGCAGCCTTATAAAACAGGTTTTCAACTTACTTGTGATGATAGAAAAGCAGAGTGCTTAACATCTACTGGTACTAATGCAGCAGGAATTGCAGACAAAGAGAATGATCCTTCCACCTCAAAAAAAAAAAATGAAAAGTGACCAGGAAATGGGCAAAAGCCTGGGAGGAACCTGCTGGATAGAAAGAGGAAGTTGGAGTCCCTGGGGCGCTTCCTTCTTGTTGAAGGGACTGTTCCATTCTTGGCTCCTGGTGCCTTTCTCCCTTTTTATGTATTTATAGGAATTGGTACACAGTAGGGTGTCTTTTTTCCAAGTATTCACTGGAAGGAATTGTGTCACCCTTCCACTGAATTATCCATCATTGTTTCTTGGGATATGGTACTGTAATAATCATTTACCATAAAATGTGATACTTTGGTTGGAATCTGTAGTTTGATCAGTGCAGGCAACCAGCACACGTATCCTCAAAATAGTCCATTAGTGAAACTCGTTTTCTTTCAAGTTGATGGTAATAGAGGTATTTGATTATCTTATCATAATGTTTAGTGAATTCTCTTACAGGGGCATGTGCTGAAGCTGTTAGTCTTTTAATTTTGTGTACAAATTCTAGGATAGGTGCATGTTCTATGCTAATTTTCAGAGGGGCCCCTTTATGCTGTGGCTAAAATTATAGTATTATCCATGAATTACTATGTGTGAGTATATATTAAATATGGACAAAGTCATTGCATGTTCAAAATCCATGATAATTGTTTGTAGGTAATAGATGTTACTTTCTTGTTTTATATGTGTTGGCATTTTATTGGATGTTGCAATTTGTTAAATAACAGTTCATACACTATTGGGACTGTGTCTATTTTGATATCCACAATGTATTGTAAAGATATGACTGGATAGTGGAGGACACAACTTAAACGTGTCATCAACCATCCATGTTATTTGGCATGAAGGTTGGTGCATTGTCATTGATAGCATAACCGACACTATTTCTTACTTCTATTTCAGTAATGTTAGGGGGATGGTCTCATATTTAATCATTGCCCTCCTCTAGCATGAGTTTGAATTATATTTGGTGAATTGCCAGTATAGCCTCAATGATTTAATAACAGCTTACCTTTTGGGATTTAATGCATTTTGCTGCTTACAACATTTCATCTGCAGGTTAGAGAGTTCTAAAAATATATATTCATTTAACAACAAAAAACTAATTTATATTTATTTTAACATTTTTATACTGCAGGAGTACATGTTCAATTACGTTCTGAATATTGTCTTTATTTAATTTACATTGCAGGCTTAGTTTGATTTGTTTTTTGCAGTGGTTTCTTTTTTTGTAGTCTGTTGAAAGGAAGAGATTTGTTAGTTGTACTGGATTATTTTCAAGTTAAAATGTTGTTAGTAATTTGTTTAACTTAATTTTTTAACATGTTAAAGTGTTGCTTATATTATAATTTTACCTTCATATTTAGTTACAATACCTACTTTTGAAGTGTTTGTTGTATTTTTAGTAATTCTGTGCCTGTGCTTTTATTTTAATTTCCTTTTAACATTTGTTTGCTACTTGTAGATGATGTACCTGTATTTTTGGGAAATTAATCTGTAGCATAGTTCTAATTATTTGTTATCTTCAAAGGGGTTTGATAGATAGATTTATGTTTATTGTAGGATTAATTGAAATCATTTCAAATTTCATGGACAACTATATGCAGTGCTTACAAAATGTTATAAACATAATAAAAGGAAAAAGTGCAGAGTAGTTTAGTACTTCAAAAAGACATAAAAGAGAAGCGTCCTGGAATCTTTGCTGCAAATGACCTAATCCTTGAGTCTCTTGAGTCTCTTGCATAATGACCTTGTGTTCTTTCTATGTCACTGCCACATTTCTCCCAAGATTTCTTATGGGCCTTCTGAGATGTTCCCCTTCGATGATTGGGTGTTCTTATCTTTGTTCAATTCCTTGATTGCAAAAGTGAAGATAATCAAAAATCTAGGGGGGGTCACATGTCAAATGACTCAATTCACCCTTCAGGCCACTTTCTATTGTCTCAGCATATTTACACTTCAGAATATTTGGAGAAATAAGTTCCACCTGTTAGTCATCAGTTGCCTACAGAAACAAGAAACATAAAATGATGTCTCTGGTGCTAACCAACACAGTCTGTAAAGTTTATCAAGTTTGCCTCTTAATCACCAATAGCAGTATACCTTCTGAGGTATGAATTCATTTATTCATGTTTTATCTTTCTTTTTTTGTTCAGCTTACTTTATATTTAGTGTTTCATTGAAGTGACCAGCAGGCTAAAGCTATTCTGCCGTAAGTGCTCTACAGGAAGTATCATCTTATACTGTTTTTATTGGAAAAGCATATCTTTTTTGTTACCCATGTTTAGGTTTAATTTAAAAGGACATTTGGAGATTACTTTGAATTCTTCTTTGCTCTATTTATTCTAAATTCCAGTTAGCGTTTTGTTATATATTTATTGTGTATGAGTTTTATTTTCGTTTATTTGTATGTTTGTATAGATTTAATATAATAAAAACAGTGTTTTATTTAAAAATGATGTACATTTTTCAGTGGTTTGCATGATTTTTATGTTTTCTTAGTTTTAATGTGGGGATGACGTTTTAGATATTTTTGTGTGATATCATTGTCATCAATATTTGTATGTTTACTGTTTAAGTACATGGCCTCAATAGTTAGGTTTTCAATATTTTTTTGTTATATTTATGTTGATCAATGAAGGGTCATACAATCAGAGACTGCTTATCAATTTTAATATAAACGGTAATAACATCTTTAGAAAGTTCATTATTATGTAGCACATGCAACAAGCCATACACAGCAAGATTAGCAGGAGAATTTAGATGCTAGTGGGTGTTGTAGCAACCAACCAGGTCAACAGAAGCCATAGCCTCTGCTAACCCAGGTGTAGGCCCGTGCTCCATCTGTAGAAATCCCCACAAGTATCTCTACACCTCCATCAGCCACCAGTATTATGGCTTCCCTGAAGGCACTGAACGTTTCCAAGAGAACATAATGTTTATTGTGTCCGCTAGGCAAAGGGAGTTTGTATTCAGGAAACAAATCCCGATGGGGGGTTTGTGTAAGGAAAAAAAAAGCAATGGCTGTGATGTGCAGAGTCTCTTCACCTTGCACTTGGAGACACCTGCACAGAACCACCATGCCCCACATGTTCTAGACAGGGAAAATGAATGATGATTGCCCCCCTAAGTAGGGCAGGGTGAATTCCACTGTGCCTGACCTCAAGTGAAGGTTGGACTGCTACATCAAAGGCTCACACAGGGTGGTGGCAGATTCAGGTTTACCAGTTTAAACCCAGTGCTTTCTCAACTCAAAACTGATCATGTGAACAGTGACTTTGGTGTAACAGGAGTACCACCAATTTATGATGGTACCCCCATCCATAACGTTGATATTCTGAACCAATGTCTTCACAAAAAGCGCTTCCAGACCTATTGGGTACTTCCCATGCACAGAACAAGGATCCTGTTCCACAACATTCAAAATCAGCACAAGGCTGACTCTCAAAGTTGGAAAACAAAGGGCAGTGAAGCATAAATATGGTGGGGAGGTGCAGCTTGCCCAAACCATATGGTGGATGATTGCAGGTGTCTTCAAATCAAACTACTGACAGGAGCAATGTAAGCAATAATAACCTTGTTATTGAAAACTGAACTATGCACTGCAATTATTTTATGTTCTAATGCACCTTCAGTTCACATAGGATAAGGCTCTGTTTGGGTGATACGCATCACAGGCACAGATCTGGCAAGCATTGCTCACCAAGAACATGAAGAACAAGAGGAGCAGTAGCTGGTCCAGAAGGTGAAGGGCCAGGAAGAAGAAGAGGGAAATGCTGCCCCAGACATAAAAACTTAAAGCTTAAAGAAGGACACTTCACAGCCACGCAGCAGGGTTTCTCCTAAATATCTTCTGAAGATTTCCAGTCCCCAGCTATTAGCCAAGCAGCCATGGATGCTACATCCACACAACCCGCACACCATACGTTTCTCTGCACAATCTCCTGCACACTTCTTCTAAGAACATGCATCTCTAGTCTCCTCTTAATTATCTGAGGGAACGCACACACCTGGTGAGGAGCAGGTATTCCCCGTTCATGAATTTCTTGCCCATAATCTCCCAGCTGCCATGTCTCTTCTTGTTGGTCTACTTGCTGGTAATTTGTGACAATCATGCATGCACAGGTGGTTAACATGGGCCAATACAGACCACTAGGAGGATGGTGTTTCAACAACAAAGTGATCTGTGCAGGATATTTGTGCATTGGGGATACTCTACTTGGGATTGAGAACTCACTTAAAGGATTCCCTAAGATAATTGACAGGAAGGCCTGCGTCTTGGAAACTGTTGAGACAAAAATGCACAAAACACACCTAAAATCTTTTAAGAAAGAGAGTGCAAGCCACCATGCTTTAACACTGAAGATGATTGAGGCACCCAGCAAAACGTGCCACTCTCAATTCTTGCAGGCAACACATTCAGGAGATTATACACAGACACCTGCACCACGTGTACCACCAGTACCACCTGCACACTCCTGTACTACATGCACCACAAGCACCATGTGCACCACTTTAATAACCATCCAGAGCATGAGCACTATTTCAAAGACTTATACCACCAGCATTGTCTAGGCAGAGTAGTAGGGGAAAATCCCAATTATAAATGTGTTCACTTATAATACACACCATTTGTGTATAATAAAGCTATGCATATTTTTTTACACCACAAACTTGTGCAAACCTTTCATCTATGTTGTATGTTTTCTGTTGCATGGCACACCATTGGTTACAATGGGCCCCTTGGTACTGTTCATGGTTAGCGCACAAATTCTGTCGCAAATCCTAAACAGTACATCAATAGTGTAAATAATTCTGATGCTATTGTCCCCTACCCTGCGCCATGGTGCACTAGATTTGAAACATGACGCACACATGGTGGCGGTAGGGGACGCAAGGAAAGTGACGCTCCACTGGCTGCAGTGCCACTTTTCTTAAATCTTCCTCTTAGTTTGTAAAATGGATGTCAAAAATCCCCAGTGGGGCAAGGTAGTAGGCTATGCCCAAGATGGGTTCCACTAAACCAGAGAGCCACCAAACAAGATCACAGTGGAGCTGTTGACTTTTGGCAGAAAGCTCTGATCAAAAGAAAGTCAAAATTCATGCCCAAAGAAGGTCCTTCACCGATCAGATTCTTTTGGCGGCCTCACCCAGTTAAGATTTCTACACTCCGACTTAATCGATGGAGCTTTGATTCCTCCAGTGGGGCAAGGCTGATAGCTGTAGCTGAGCAGGGCTCAACGATATAGGATAGCATCCCCAATAAATCCTGCTAAAATGGATTTGCTGTGAAAAACCTCTTAGTGGGAGCACCTCACATCTTTGCCCCAGCAGCATCATCAGATTGCCTTGGCAGATTTTTCCAAGTCCTCAGAGGTCTTTGGAACCAAAAAGTTCCACGTTTTTCAGGATGTTAGGAGGAGTATGTTTTGAAACACTCAAAGGCCCCAGAATCTCAGAAACAGGATTTGGGATCAAGACCCACTCCAGCAGAAGCCAACAGCAGGGTCCAATGGTAGGTCCAGTTAGAACTGGTCATATCAGCTCTTCACAGAAAAGGGTATTCAGCTGCTTGTTGGCTGTAGCAGGTCAACGGACTGACACTTGGAGTTCAATTCTTTGTCCTGGGAACAAGTGGGAGCAGGCCAAGCCTTCCAGAGCATAGGTCTCAGCAGCAGGTGCAGTCCGTCTTCTGTCTTCCACAGATCCAATAGTGTTCTGTAGAGGGTACCTAAGGATGACACATTTATGCCTGTCACTAAACTGTAGGGCGGGCGGACCCTGCCCCCCAATCAATAGGGATAATGTTTTGTGGGGTAACCCTACCTACTTTTGCAGTGGTTCCTGTGTGCCCTACTTCAAACAATCCCACCATGCCCCTGTGTATCTAAAACCCACATGACAGAACCTTTCTTCCTTTGTGCAGACCTCCTGTTCCCCTCCTAGAGGTATAGCCAGGCAAATAAGCATTCCTTTCTCTGTGGTCACTCAAAACCAGTTCTGAGGGGTAACTCCTCTCTAACTGGGATTTTTGCTTTGCTGACTAGGGGGACAAAAGTTAGGGCAGGTTTAGGTATTAGCTATATGTGCCTGTGTCAAGGTAGATCGCCCAGATGGGTATACTGTCAGAAGGACAGCATCCACCCTCACAACCAAGGAAGTGTTACAGTCCAACGTAAAACAAATGGTAATACAATCTAGCAAAATGTGTGGTGACCATACAAAATGGACATTTTTCTACAAAAACCATTAACAACAGGATTATGAATAATTAAGACTTTGTATGCCTTGCTTGATTAGCTACTAAAGCACCAATGGCCAGATTTCCAAAGGTAAACTTAGACCAAAAGTCTAAGTTTAGGCCAAAAGTCTAGATTTAGACCTAAACTCTAACTTTACACATTGTAAAGTTAGATTTTTTTTGGTCCAAAAAGATGTCCCTTCCTTCATAAACACAAACTTACATGCAACTCAGGCACCCTTGTACTATGGTGCAAGAGTGCCTGCGTTGGTGGTAGGCAGCGCATTGTGCGCCAGTGCAGGGGGAAAGGACCCTTTCTCAGTGATGAATTGCAGCAAGGTGACTTGCATTTCCCATACATATGGGCCTAACTGTTCAACAATGAGAAAACAAATACCTGTTCAACTGAAAGAATCTACTCTGTGACAGAGAAAGAAATATAGGGACCTATTTACAAGAGATTGGTGTACGGCAGTGCCGCAAGTCTATGGTGCAAGGGTGTCTCCGTTGCATGCAGGATTATTTTTGTGCAGGAAGGGACACCTTAGAATTTTGCCTCAGGGCGTGGACCCCCAGGGCTCAAGGAAGCTCAGGGAGGTGGCAGCACTTACCTCGCCTGTTTAGGTGTATTTGGGCTTAGGGGATGCCAAATCCTGGGCCTTCAAATCCTGGGACTTCAAAGGCTTGGGAATTGTGTCCTCTTGGCCCCTCCCCTTTTTAATTGTAGTTTGGCCCCAAGTGGAAGAGTCCTTGTGGCCAGCTAAGGCTCAGGGGAACTGTACTCCCCCTTCCTTTAAAATCTAATTGTTTTTGGCCCCTGGGGATTTAGCCCCAGGGCCCAAAGGCCAACGCCAAAGGCTGTGCTCAGCGTGAGGTTGGCCGCAGCATGAGGGTGGTCTTTACGTAAGCCAATAAAATAATTTCAATTTAAATTTGATTAAAAACAACACTAGAATTTCACTGAAAGGACGAAAGGTTCCATTAACAATATAGCAAGGTCTGAGAAAAAGATCTGTTTTTGTTTAAAAAGAAACCTTAGTTTAGAAATTCATTAGAAAGAACAAAGGATAAATTAAC